>NC_138176.1:205326729-206679536 GCF_964165515.1 Mesoplodon bidens
TAATTTGGTATCACATGACATCATGTGTTTGATTGCCCAATGAGCATTATAAGGCAAGATGCATTATTAATTGAGAGAGAAGCAACATGCCTGAATACTGCTGAAAAGGATTAATGGAAGATACTATATTTTAATTGAGCCTTGAATGGTGAGATTTGAATTGCAGTAACAGAAAGAAGACCATCCAGGTAGAGGAAATGATGTGAATAGTCATTAGTTCACATTACTCAAAAGGGGGAATAATGCTAATAAAACAATTTTGAATAAAAGTATAATGTGTGAAAATGCTTTAAAAATTATAAACCACTATATAAATTAGTTATCATTGTATACTTTCAAAAAGCATCATTAAATTCCATTGAAGATATTTATTTCTTTGCTAGAGCTAGTAGTTTATATTTATTGAGCACATAACCTCTAGAGAACTTGGGACTATGCTGGTTTGTAGCTTATGATCAGTCTCCAACTGAAGTTTTGTGGTAGATAAATTGTGCACTTAGATAATCATAAAGCATATACATGTGAGGCATATGTTCTATAAAGCAGCAATCTTGGAAATGTAGAGGGCTCATCATTCTTTTCTGGTCTTTTGTCTGGTGAGGCCCAGGAGTCCGTTCAGCAGAAAGGGGCTCTTCATGGTTGTGTTTCTGTCAGTAACCACCCATCCCTACCTGATAATGGTCAATATAATGCATATAAATTACCATACAAGGAAAATTATATTCCTTCAAATATAAATTATGTGCATTTTCAATGCAGTACTCAATACTAAAAGTTGATTAATTTTATTTACAGTACTCTACTTTTATCATAGTATTTTCGTTTACTCTGAGACCATAAACAAGAGAAAAAGAATAATTTTTACTATGTTAATTTATATAACTCTACGTATCAGTACATCCATAGTTCAAATCTCAACATAGTTAGAATCTAAGTTTCTTAAATCAAATGCAGTTTTCCTACAACATGAAAATCTATACTTTTTATTCCCAAAGACAGGCACTCTTCAGACATACACAACTTTCTCTAAAGTAGTAGTAGTAGGGAAATATATTATCATAGTAGTTAAAAAGTAAACTATTAAAATTTTGGTTTTAAATTCTGGCTTTGGCATTCTGGGACATATGACACAATTCATACTCTACATAATGCTCTACATTATCTAGCTTAAATAAATTTACAACATTTTCTTCTATTTGTCCTCTTTGTCTGTTTCTCAAGGAACTTTGAATTAACTCCAAATAGGAAAAGACAACTTATGCCTCAAGATAAATTTAGAATAAACTCTTAATCAGTATTATGATAGGCCCAGAGGCTGTTGGGAGGGAGATACTTCATGGATCTTTTTTGTTTCTTGTGAGCAGAGACACTGTCTGCCTCTGATTTCAGGTTACCTTTTCGAGGATATCTGTAGAGTGAACATTCTGTCTTAGAAGATATATTTAGTGTCTCTCTCCTGAACAAAAAGCAGATTTGTTTACTCCCCAGTGTAATAATGTTTCCCTCTGAGGCAAACTTTAGGCAGGCTTACTTTCCAGTTTAAAAGATTCAAGGTTGCTAAGCTCAGTTTTCCTCTCTTGTTGTACACCCCTACTGCATGTGCAGGGATCATCTGGCTGTCTGTGTGTCACTCTGTGAGAAGTAGGACTCAGAACTCATGCACATGTTGACACTTCTAACAACTATTGTCATGAATAATAAAGTCCTTTGTTTCTGACACAGGGCTCTTGTGTCTTATGTCAGCATTCATGAAACTAAATTTTGGTCAGGTAATACCAGCACATATAGTAAAGTGTTAGATCCCTCACAGTTTTTGACAGGGATTAGGGGAATGGAGGAAGTTTTGGGGAAAAACTACTCAGTATGCCAAAATGGCACACAAAAGGTGTGTAACATAAACTCATCCAGTTAAAATTATATCCACAATTTAAGAAAACATTTAGTGTTTTTCAGACATCTCCAAAAATGTATAAATGATGCTAGTAAAATGATTTATAAGCAGTTAGTACATAGATTGCTTGATTTAGAGAGATTAAAGTCTATGAGTTACTGAAAATGATCACATAAAATATCACATATCTAGTTCTTTTTTTTTAATTGGAGTATAATTGCTTTACAATGGTGTGTTAGTGTCTGCTTTATAACAAAGTGAATCAGCTATACATATACATATATCCCCATATCTCTTCCCTCTTGCATCTCACTCCCTCCCACACTCCCTATCCCACCCCTCTAGGTGGTCACAAAGCACCGAGCTGATCTCCTGTACTATGCAGTTGCTTCCAACTAGCTATCAGTTTTACATTTGGTAGTGTATATATGCCCATGACACTCTTACTTTGTCCCAGCTTACCCTTCCCCCTCCCAGTGTCCTCAAGTCCATTCTCTAGTAGGTCTGTGTCTTTATTCTTGTCTAGCCCCTAGGTTCTTCATGACCATTTTTTTTGTTGTTTAGATTCCATATATATGTGTTAGCATACAGTATTTGTTTTTCTCTTTCTGATTTACTTCACTCTGTATGACAGACTCTAGATCCATCCACCTCACTACAGATAACTCAATTTCGTTTCCTTTTATGGCTGAGTAATATTCCATTATATATATGTGCCACATCTTCTTTATCCATTCATCTGTCGATAAACACTTAGGTTGCTTCCATGTCCTGGCTATTGTAAACAGAGCTGCAGTGAACATTGTGGTTCATGACTCTTTTTGAATTATGGTCTTCTCAGGGTATATGCCCAGTAGTGGGCTGGCTGGGTCGTATAGTAGTTCTATTTTTAGTTTTTTAAGGAACCTCCTTACTGTTCTCCATAGTGGCTGTATCAATTTACATTCCCACCAACAGTGCAAGAGGGTTCCCTTTTCTCCACACCCTCTCCAGCATTTATTGTTTGTAGATTTTTTGCTGATGGCCATTCTGACTGGTGTGAGATAATATCTCATTGTAGTTTTGATTTGCATTTCTCTAATGATTGATGATGTTGAGAATTATTTCATGTGTTTATTGGCAAGTCTTCTGCCTATTTTCGAATTGGGTTATTTGTTTTTTTGATATTGAGCTGCATGAGCTGCTTGTAAATTTTGGAGATTAATACTTTGTCAGTTGCTTTGTTTGCAAATATTTTCTCCCATTCTGAGGGTCGTCTTTTCATCTTGTTTACGGTTTCCTTTGCTGTGCAAAAGCTTTTAAGTTTCATTAGGTCCCATTTGTTTATTTTTGTTTTTATTTCCATTTCTCTAGGAGGTGGTTCAAAAAGGATCTTGCTGTGATGTATGTCATAGAGTGTTCTGCCTATGTTTTCCTCTAAGAGTTTGATGGTGTCTGGCCTTACATTTAGGTCTTTAATCCATTTTGAGTTTATTTTTGTGTATGATGTTAGGGAGTGTTCTAATTTCATTCTTTTACATGTAGCTGTCCAGTTTTCCCAGCCCCAGTTATTGAAGAGGCTGTCTTTTCTCCATTGTATATTCTTGCCTCCTTTATCAAAGACAAGTTGACCATATGTGCGTGGGTTTATCTCTGGGCTTTCTATCCTGTTCCATTGATCTATATTTCTGTTTTTGTGCCAGCACCATACTGTCTTGATTACTGTAGCTTTGTAGTATAGTCTGAAGTCAAGGAGCCTGATTCCTCCAGCTCCATTTTTCTTTCTCAAGATTGCTTTGGCTATTCGGGGTCTTTTGTGTTTCCATACAAATTGTGAAATTTTTTGTTCTAGTTCTATGAAAAATGCCAGTGGTAGTTTGATAGGGATGGCATTGAATCTGTAGATTGCTTTGGGTAGTATAGTCATTTTCACAGTGTTCATACTTCCAATCCAAGAACATGATATATCTCTCCATCCATTTGTATCATCTTTAATTTCTTTCATCAGTGTTTTATAGTTTTCTGCATACAGGTCTTTTGTCTCCTTAGGTAGGTTTATTCCTAGGTATTTTATTATTTTTGCTGCAGTGGTAAGTGAGAGTGTTTCCTTAAATTCTCTTTCAGATTTTTCATCATTAGTGTGTAGGAAGGCCAGAGATTTCTGTGCATTAATTTTACTTCCTGTTACTTTACCAAATTCATTGATTAGCTCTAGTAGTTTTCTGGTAGCATCTTTAGGATTCTCTATGTATAGTATCATGTCATCTGCAAACAGTGACAGCTTTACTTCTTTTCGGATTTGTATTCCTTTTATTTCTTTCACATATCTACTTCTTAAATCTCTTTTTTTTTTCAGAATATTAGAATGGGACTAAGTTTGGTAGAAAAGAGTTCCCACTCTAGGCTTTCTAACAGTTTTCTTCTGTTATCACTGGCTTCTCCACTTTTCCTGCACAGACTCGGTAAGGAGGTCACCACAGTCACAAACATCCCTCTGTTTTTAGTCCTCTGTCTGCTTGTCTCTGACTTACCAGGGGCTTTTCATGAAGTAGCAAGGCATCACTCTATGGGCTGCAGTCTGATTACAATGAACCAGGCTTTCTTCTTTTGCAATAAATATAATGTGACATCAACAGATGTATACAGGGAATGTCTTCTAATTTTTGTGAGTAAATTAATTTTGTCGATCTGTAGATTTGTAGATTTACCCTAGAAAAATTGAAAATTGAGTAAATATACATTATTATTTGAAGGTAATGTGGATCTCAAATATTTATTTAGTACTTAATACTGCAAATATTTATTTAGTACTTAATACTGCACTGACTGTTGCTTACAAGTGTTAATTCCCTTTTTCACATAATAATTCTATTATCCTTGTTTTACATGTGAGACAACAGAGGCACTAAGATGATAAATAACTTGCCTCAGTAGTAGCCCAGCTAATATATGACAAAGCTGGGACTCAATATGTGTAAAGGAACATAAAGTTGAAATGGCCTCAGTTCTTGTTTTCCAGTTTAGATTGACAAATTTTAGATTACTTCTCTCCTGCCAATTTCTAATAAGCATTTGTTTTAGTGCTTGGTAATCATTTGATTTTGTTATTTGTCTAAATAAACTTACTGTTTATTTAGATATCTTTTATTTGTCTGTTAAATTGTGTGTGTGTGTGTTTTTTTTCTTTTCATTTTTGTATTGCGAATCCTGAAGGAATACTAATAGACTTTTTGGCTCATAACAGTTGCTCCATAAATGCTTGTTGATCCATACCACTGTGGTCACTAAAGTATACCAGATCTTTTAGGGGATTTTTCTTTTGTTTTACATTTCCTGACTTTTGGTGTACTCATGTGTTAGAATTGTTGAAAGCAATGAGGGAAAAAGGACAAATAAAATACAAGAGAACTCCCATAAGGTTAAAAGCTGATTTCTCAGGAGAAACTCTATAAGCCAGAAAGGAGTGGCATGATATATTTAAAGTGATGAAAAGATAGAACCTACAAACAAGAATACTCTGTCCAGCAATGCTCTCATTCAGATTTGCCGGAGAAATCAAAAGCATTACAGACAAGCAAAAGCTAAGAATTCAGCACCACCAGACCAGCTTTGCAACAAATGCTAAAGGACGTCCTCTGGTTGGGAAAGAGACTAGCAACTTAAAACAACCTTGTACATATATAGACTGCTATATCAAAACCTCATGGGAACAGCAAACCCAAAAACTACAATAGATACACACACAAAGAAGAAAAAGCAACCCAAACACAGCACTAAAAATGGTCATCAAACCACAAGAGAAGAGAACAAAAGAGGAAGGAAAGAAAAGGACCTGCAAAAACATGCCCAAAACAATTAAGAAAATGGCAACAGGAACACACATATTGATAATTACCTTAAATTTAAATGGATTAAGTGCACCAACCAAAAGACACAGACTGGCTGAATGGATATGAAAACAAAGACCCATATAAATGCTGTTTACAAGAGTCCCACCTCAGACCTAGGGACACATAGAGACTGAAAGTGAGGGGATGGAAGAAGGAATTCCATGCAGATGGAAATCAAAAGAAAGCTGGAGTAGCAATACTCATATCAGATACAATAGACTTAAAAATAAAAACTGTTATAAGAGTCAAAGAAGGACACTACATAACAATCAAGGGATCAATCCAAGAAGAAGATACAATAGTAAACATATGTGCACCCAACATAGGAGAACCTCAATATATAAGGCAAATACTAACAGCCATTAAGGGAGAGATCAACAGTAAACAATAATAGTGGGGTACTTCAACACCCCACTTTCGTCTATGGACAGATCATCCAGACAGAAAATCAATAAGGAAACACAGGCCTTAAATGACACTTTAGACCAGATGGACTTAATGGATATTTATAGAGCACTACATCCAAAAGGAGAAGACTACACATTCTTCTCAAGTGCACACGGAACATTCTGCAGGATTGACCACATCCTGGGCCACAAGTGGGCCCCGGTAAATTTAACAAATTTGAAATCATATCAAGTATCTTTTCCTACTACAATGCTATGAGATTAGAAATAAACTACAAGAAAAAAACTATAAAAAGTGAAAACATGTGAAGGATAAACAATTTGCTACTAAACAACCAATGGATCATTGAAGAAATCAAAGAGGAAATCAAAAAATACCTGGAGACAAATGAAAATGAAAGGAAAATGATCCAAAACATATGGTATACAGCAAAAGAAGTCCTAAGAGGAAACTTTATAGAAATACAATCTCACCTCAGGAAACAAGAAAAATCTCAAATAAACAACTTAACCTTACACCTAAAGCAATGAGAGAAAGAAGAATAAACAAAACAGAAAGATAGAGGAAGGACAGAAGTCATAAAGATCAGAGCAGAAATAAGTGAAATAGAGACAAAGAAGATACTAGCAAAGATCAATGAAACTAAAAGCTGGTTCTCTGAAAAGATAAAATTGATAAACCTTAGCCAGACTTATTAAGAAAAAAAGGGAGAGGACTTGAATCAATAAAATTAGGAATGAAAAAGAAGATACAGTTGACGCCACAGAAATAAGCATATCCTCTAAGATCTGGAAAAAAGACAAGGATGCCCACTGTCACCACGTTTATTCAACATAGTTTTGGAAGTCCTAGTTATGGCAATCAGAGAAGAAGAAGAAATAAAAGGAATACAAATTGGAAAAGAAGTTAAAGTGTCACTGTTTGCAAATGACATACTATACATAGAAAATATTAGATGACCTGTGACTTCTGCTGAGAGGGGGTGAGAAGTGTAGCTCAGGGGGGGTAAGATCTTGTCACTTTGAGAGGCCTCAGCAGTCATTCAGTCCTTGATTCTGACGTTGCAGCAGGAGCTAGGGGAAGGGAATGTAGAATGAAGATGACCATTTTCTTTCCAATTGTTGATTCTGTCTGAGATTCCAGATCTGAGATGCGGCTAATAATAGTTCCTACTTCACAAAGTCAATTTGAGAATTGACTTAAGAAATCCACGTAAAATAGCACAACACTTCCACTTGCATAATGCAACACAGAGTGATGGAAGGAACTCTGGGTTAAATCCCATTATAGTGAGAAGAGAGAAGGCTCTGGAGACAAACTGTCTAGGTTTGAGACCCAGCTCTGCCACTTCCTGGTTGTGTTGACTTGGGACCAGGGAACTCGCTACCTCAGGTTGGGACAGGTAACTTATGAGAATCTTCTCCCAGTTCTTAGAGCCGTGTGGATGACAGGGTCTTGATGCTCCAGGTGGGTGTCAGGCCTGAGCTTCTGAGGTAGGGGAGCCGATTTCAGGGCATTAGTCCACCAGAGACCTCCCAGCTCCATGTAATATCAAACGGTGAAACTTCTTCCAGGGATCTCCATCTCAGTGCTAAGATCCAGCTCCACTCAGTGACCAGCAAGCTACAGTGCTGGACACCCCATGCCAAAGCACTAGCAGGACAGGAACACAACCCCACCTATTAGCAGAGAGGGTGCCAAAAATCATAATAAAGTCACAGACACCCCAAAATACACCACCAGACGTGGTCCTGCCCACCAGAAAGACAAGATCCAGCCTCATCCACCAGAACACAGGCACCAGTCCCCTCCACCAGGAAGCCTACACAACCCAATGAACCAACCTTACCCACTGGGAGCAGACACCAAAAACAACGGGAGCTACAATCCTGCAGTCTGTGAAAAGGAGACCCCAAACACAGTAAGGTAAGCGAAATGAGAAGACAGAAAAATATGTCACAGATGAAGGAGCAAGATAAAAACCCACTAGACCAAACAAATGAAGAGGAAATATGCAGTCTACCTGAAAACTAATTCAGAGTAATGATAGTAAAGATGATCCAAGATCTTAGAAATAGAATAGAGAAAATACAAGAGACGTTTAAGAAGGAACTAGAAGAACTAAAGAGCAAACAAAGAATGATGAACAACACAATAAATGAAATTAAAAATTCTCTGGAAGGAATCAATAGCAGAATAACTGAGGCAGAAAAACGGATAAGTGACCTGGAAGATAAAATAGTGGAAATAACTACCACAGAGCAGAATAAAGAAAAAAAGAATGAAAAGAATTGAGGACAGTCTCAGGGACCTCTGGGACAACATTAAATGCACGAACATTCGAATTATAGCGGTCGCAGAAGAAGAGACAAAAAAGGGACTGAGAAAATATTTGAAGAGATTATAGTTGAAAAATTCCCTAATATGGCAAGGAAATAGTCAATCAAGTCCAGGAAGCCCAGAGAGTCCCATAGAGGATAAATCCAAGGAGAGACACACGAAGACACATATTAATAAAACTCTCAAAAATGAAATACAAAGAAAAAATATTAAAAGCAGCAAGGGAAAAGCAAGAAGTAACATACAATGGAATCCCCATAAGGATAACAGCTGATCTTTCAGCAGAAACTCTGTAAGCCAGAAGGGAATGGCAGGACATATTTAAAGTGATGAAAGGGAAAAACCTAAAACCAAGATTATTCTGCCCAGCAAGGATCTCATTCAGATTCAATGGAGAAATGAAACCTTTACAGACAAGCAAAAGCTAAGAGAATTCAGCACAACCAAACCAGCTTTACAGCAAATGCTAAAGAAACTTCTCTAGGCAGGAAACACAAGAGAAGGAAAAGCCTTACAATAAGAAATCCAAAACAATTAAGAAAATGGTAATAGGAGCATACATATCGATAACTACATTAAATGTAAATGGATTCAATGCTCCAACCAAAAGACATAGACTGGCTGGGTGGATACAAAAACAAGACCCATATATATGCTGTCTACAAGAGACTCACTTCAGACCTAGGGGCATATACAGACTGAAAATGAGGGGATGGAAAAAGATATTCCATGCAAATGGAAATCAGAAGAAAGCTAGAGTAGCAATTCTCATATCAGAAAAAACAGACTTTAAAATAAAGACTATTACAAGAGACAAAGAAGGACACTACATAATGATCAAGGGATCAATCCAAGAAGAAGATATAACAATTGTAAGTATTTATGCACCCAACATAGCAGCACCTCAATACATAAGGCAAACGCTAACAGCCATTAAAGGGGAATTTGACAGTAACAAAATAATAGTAGGGAACTTGAACACCCCACTTTCACCAATGGACAGATCATCCAAAGTGAAAATAAATAAGGAACTAGAAGGTTTAAATGATACATTAAATGAGATGGACTTAATTGATACTTATAGAACATTGCATCCAGAAACGACAGAATACACTTTCTTTTCTAGTGCTCATGGAACATCCTCCAGGATAGGCCATATCTTGGGTCACAAATCAAGCACTGGTAAATTTAAGAAATTTGAAATCGTATCAAGTATCTTTTCTGACCACATCACTATGAGACTAGATATCAATTACAGGAAGAAATCTGTAAAAAATACAAACACATGAAGGCTAAACAATATTCTACTAAATAACCAAGAGATCACTGAAGAAATCAGAGAGGAAATCAAAAATTACCTAGAAACAAATTACAATGGAAACAAAACCTATGGGATGCAGCGAAAGCACTTCTAAGAGGGAAGATTATAACAATACAATCCTACCTCGAGAAACAAGAAACATCTCAACTAAACAACCTAACCTTACACCTAAAGCAATTAGAGGAAGAAGAACAAAGAAACCCCGAAGTTAGCAGAAGGAAAGAAATCATAAAGGTCAAATCAGAAATAAAAGAAAAAGACATGAAGGAAACAGTAGCAAAGATCAATAAAACTAAAAGCTGGTTCTTTGAAAAGAAAAACGAAATTGATAAACCATTAGCCAGACTCGTCAAGAAAAAAAGGGAGAAGACTCCAATCAATGGAACTATAAATGAAAAGGAGAAGTAACGACCGACACTGCAGAATTACAAAGGCTCATGAGAGATTACTACAAGGAACTATCTGCCAATAAAATGGACAATCTGGAAAAATGGACAAATTCTTAGAAAATCACAACTTCTGAGACTGAACCAGGAAGAAATAGAAAATATAAACAGACCAATCACAAGCACTGAAATTGAAACTGTGATTAAAAATCTTCCAACAAACAAAAGCCCAGGACCAGACAACTTCACAGGCAAATTCTATCAGACATTTAGAGAAGAGCTAACCAACACCTATCCTTCTCAAACTCTTCCAAAATATAGCAGAGGGAGGATAACTCCCCAATTCATTCTACGAGGTCATCATTACCCTGAAACCAAAACTAAAGACTCACAAAAACAGAAACCTACAGACCCATATCACTGATGAACATAGATGCAAAAATCCCCAACAAAATACTAGCAAACAGAATCCAACAGCACATTTAAAGGGTCATACACCATGATCAAGTGGGGTTTATCCCAGGAAAGCAAGGACACTTCAATATACACAAATCAATCAACGTGATAAACCATATTAAAAAATTGAAGAAGAAAAACCATATAATCATCTCAGTAGATGCAGAAAAAGCTTTTGACAAAATTCAACACCCATTTATGATAAAAACCCTCTAGAAAGTAGACATAGATGGAACTTGCCTCAACATAATAAAGGCCATATATATGATAAACACACAGCCAACATCGTTCTCAATGGTGAGAAAGTGAAACCATTTCCACTAAGATCAGGAACAAGACAAGGTTGCTCACTCTCACCACTATTATTAAACATAGTTTTGGAAGTTTTAACCACAGCAATCAGAGAAGGAAAAGAAATAAAAGGAATCCAAATTCAAAAAAAAGAAGTAAAACTGTCACTGTTTGTGGATGACATGATATTATACATAGAGAATCCTAAAGATGCTACCAGAAAACTACTAGAGCTAATCAATGAATTTGGTAAAGTAGCAGGAGACAAAACTAATGCACAGAAATCTCTTGCATTCCTATACACTAAAGACGAAAAATCTGTAAGAGAAATTAAGGAGACACTCCCGTTTACCATTGCAACAAAAAGAATAAAATACCTAGGAATAAAGCGACCTAAGGAGAGATAAGACCTGTATGCAGAAAACTATAAGACAGTGATGAAAGAAATTAAAGATGATACAGACAGATGGAGAGATATACCATGTTCTTGGATTGTAAGAATCAACATTGTGAGAATGACTATACTACCCAATGCAATCTACAGATTCAATGCAATCCCTATGAAACCAGCAATGGCACTTTTCACTAGAACAAAAAATTTCACAATTTGTATGGAAACACAAAAGACCCCAAATAGCCAAAGCAATCTTGAGAAAGAAAAATGGAGCTGGACGAATCAGGCTCCCTGACTTCAGACTATACTACAGATTTATAGTCATCGAAAGAGTATGGTACTGGCACAAAAGTAGAACTATAGATCAGTGGAACAGGATAGAAAGCTCAGAAATAAACCGTTGCACCTATGGTAAATTAATTGACAACAAAGGAGGCAAGACTGTACAATGGTGGAAAGACAGTTTCTTCAACAAATGGTGCTGGGAAAACTGGAAAGCTACACGTGAAAAAATGAAATTAGAGCATTCTTTCACACCGTACACAAAAATAAGCTCAAAATGGATTAAAGACCTAAATGTGAGACTGGACACTATAAAACTCCTAGAGGAAAACAGAAGCAGAACACTCTCTGACATAAATCACAGCAATATATTTTCCAATCCATCTCCCAGAGTAATGGAATTAAAAATAAACAAATGGGACCTAATTAAATTCAAAAGCTTTTGCACAACAAAGAAATCATAAACAAAACAAAAAGAAAACCCACAGATTGGGAGAAAATATTTGCAAATGATGTGACCGACAAAGAGTTAGTCTCCAAAGTTTACAAACAGCTCACGTGGCTTAATATCATCAGAACAAACAACCCAGTCAAAAAATGGGCAGAAGACCCTAGTAAAAAGTGTTTCCAAGGAAGACATATGGATGGCCAATAGACACATGAAAAGCTGTTCAGCAACGCTAATGATTAGAGAAATACAAATCAAGCTATAGTGGGATATCACCTCACACCAGTCAAAATGGCTATCATCAAAAAATCCACACACAATAAGTGCTGTAGAGTGTGTGGAGAGAAGGCAACCCTCCTACACTGTTGGTAGGAATGTAAGTTGGTAGAGCCCCTATGGAGACAGTATAGAGATTCCTTAAA
Source organism: Mesoplodon bidens (assembly GCF_964165515.1). Classification (NCBI taxonomy): domain Eukaryota; kingdom Metazoa; phylum Chordata; class Mammalia; order Artiodactyla; family Ziphiidae; genus Mesoplodon; species Mesoplodon bidens. The sequence goes on from NC_138176.1 coordinate 205,339,238, forward strand.
AAAAACTAAAAATAGAGCTACCATATGACCCTGCAATCCCACTCCTGGGCATATATCTAGAGAAAAACATGGTCCAAAAGGATACATGCACCCCAATGTTCATTTCAGCACTGTTTAGTATAGCCAAGACATGGAAGCAATCTAAATGTCCATTGACAGAGGAATGGATAAAGAAGATGTGGTACATATATGCAGTGGAATATTACTCAGCCATAAAAAGAATGGAATAATGCCATTTGCAGCAACATGGATGGACCTAAAGATTGCCATACTGAGTGAAGTAAGTCAGACAGAGAAAGAAATACCATATGATATCACTTATATGTGGAATCTAAAAAGAAATGATACAGATGAACGTATTTACAAAACAGAAATGGACTCACAGACTTAGAGAATGATCTTATGGTTACCAGCGGGGAAAGGGTAGAGGGAAAGGATAGGGAGTTTGGGATTGACATGTACCCACTGCTATATTTAAAAAGGATAACCAACAAGGACCTACTATATAGCACAGGAAAGTCTTCTCAATGTTATGTGGCAGCCTGGAAGAGAGGGAAGTCTGGGGCCAAATGGACACATGTATATGTATGGCTGAGTTGCTTTGCTGTGTACCTGAAACTATCACAACATTGTCAATCAACTATACTCCAATAGAAAATAAAAAGTTAAAATAAATAAACTTTTTTTATCTTGTGTTAGTTAGAATTCATTACATACTACATAAATTTGATAAAATTTCAAAAATAATAGTATGAATTATATAAATGTCTAAAATAATGACCAGAAAAAAACTAAAAAGTTATACATTATCAAAATTTGTTATATGCTTCTATTATGCCAGTATCATATTGTTTTGATTACTATAGCTTTGTTATATAGTTTGAAATCAGTAAGTGTGATACCTCCAGCTTTGTGCTTTCTTAAGATTGCTTACCTATTCCGAGTCTTTTGTGGTTGTCTATGAATTTTAGGATTTTTTAAAATTTATGTGAAAAATGTCATTGGAACTTTGATAGAGGTTGTATTGAATCTGTTGATCTTAGTATGGGCATTTTAATAGTATTATTTCTTCCAATCCATAAACACAGGATATCTTTTCATTTATTTGTGTCCACATCAGTTTCTTTCATTAATGTCTTGTAGGTTTTGGTTCAGAGATCTTTCACCTCCTTGGTCAAATTTATTTCTAAGTATTTTATTGTTTTGATGCTATTATAAATGGGATTATCTTCTTTCTTTTTTCAAATGGTTTGTTGTTAGTGTATAAAAATGCAAGTGAGTTTTTATATCTGCAACTTTACTGAATTTGTTTATTGGCTTAACAGTTTTTTGGTGGAGTCCTTAGGCCTTTCTATATATAAGATCATGTCATCTGCAAACAGACAGTTTTCCTTCTTTCTTTCTGATTTGGATGCCTTGTATTTCTTTTTCTTGTGTAATTGCTCAGACTATGACTTCCAGTTCTATGTTGAAAAGAAGTGGTGATAATGGCCACTCTTGTTCACGATCTTAAAGGAAAAACTTTCAGCTCTTCATTGTTGCGTATTATGTTAGCTATGGGCTTGTAATATATGGCTTTTATTATGTTGAGTTACATTCTTTAGTCACATGACATTTTAAGGGAGAAAAGTGAGGATCCAGTGAGGTAACCTTATTGTTGTTTGACTTGGAGTCTTTTAATTGTGCTCTACAATCCCCTCACCTAAATAAAGTATTGAATTTTAAAATTACTGTCCAGAATTTTCTCTTCTATGCTAAAAATATAAAGACGATGGTGACTACAGTTAATAATACTGTATTATATACTTGAAATTTTCTGAGTTGATCTTAATGGTACTCACCACACACACACAAAAAAGGGTAACATTGTGAAGTGATGTTTATGTTAATTAGCTTGATAGTGGTAATCATTTGACATTATATGTATATCAAAATATCATGTTGTATGTCTTAAATATGTACAATTTTAATGTTTAATTATACGTCAGTAAAGCTGGAACATAACAGAAATAAAGATTTAAGAAATTATATTTCACTGAGCAAGAAGCTTTGAAGGACTTTTCTACATATAAGGGATAGTACTATTTTTACAGTGATAGGCAGAAAATACCAATTAGAAGCAAAACTCTAAAGTTGTTAAAGTCTGTCTCCAATCTTTTAGCCTTGCCTTTCTGATAACTGATAACATGGAAAGTCTTAACTTTCCCCTTGCCTATAACAGGGAATGCTGAGTCTCTTATTCTGTAATTTAAGGTGCTTTATGCTTATAAAAGAGTTATTTGTGGGGGGGGGAAGGAAAAATGAAATATCCTTATGATATATATCTTATTGGCTATCATCTACTTTACCTTCAGATGTTATTTCAAAGACATCACTTTCAAACTATAAATAAGTGATGAATTTAATCCATAACATTTATTAGAGTGAATTATTTTACTACATAATCATAAATTTTCCACCTAGCACCTTGGTAATAAATTTGAATAATTTGTGCATTCATTATTATTCAGGTTAAGAGAAAGAGTTGTTTTAGAATATGGGAATTTCAGGTAAGGCTAGGCTCCTGAGTGTCTTTGAAAGCGCTCAGTCTGGTAGCATAGGAGAGCAGAGCAGAACCATTAAAATGTTACATAAAGTAATGGTTGGGCAAATCATATATTTTAGAATTTAGAATTTCTCTATGACTATAGTAACTACCCCATATATTACAGAATAATGTGTGTGTGTAAATTCATTACTATTAAGAAATTTTTGCTTTTTATTTCTTTAATATATTGGTAAGAGAGATATATTGTCTTCATCTTTTTAGTAGCACTTTTAAACTTAATATGACTATACTGTTTTGAAAACTTGAGGATACTCTGGTATAATGAAAACTTTTCTAGATTTTTTTTCATGCAAGTTGAAAAAACATAACAGAATCATCTTTTCTTGTTAATTTTTTAAATTTAATCTTAGGAGTTATACCTAACAGAATTATTTATAAAGCCTAATCAAAGAAACATGAAACATTTGTGTTCTTGTTTTTTGTTTATTTCTCCCAAAAAAAGTAATTTAAATTGTATGCAGAAAAACATGTTGGTTAATATTAGTGCCATCTGGCATAGACATCTGCTACCACATTGACCTCCAGGTTGTCTTGGCTGCTCTGCCTGGCATGCCAGGTGCCTACATCTTTCTTCACCACTCCCAGTTGGTCTTTCCACATCTGACGTTTCTATAAAGAGATCAATCTTCCCATACAGATAAGAGTGTTTCTGAATTAAGGGTATAGGAAAAGGAGGGTGGCTTTTTAGAACTTCTAAAACTAGATTTCAAAGCCCATAAAAAGTATGTTGATTTTCCCTTATTTCTAGAAAATTAGAAATAGTGTGTGGTTTTCACATTGCACAACTAAAGCCTCAGAGGGTATGGTGATCTTGAATAACAAATAAATGATTTCATGTATTTCATATGCTTTTGGTCATCTACATTTATTAGCTTTCAGAGTAAAATTGAACATTATTCAAAATTTAGTATGTTTTATATGTCTTCTGTGGGGAATTTGCTTATAAAAATCACAGAGTCTGCATTTTCTTTTCTAGCGTATTACACACATTCTTTTAAGAAAGCCCATTTTAGATGATCCTTTTCAAAGGATAAAATCTTTTCAGATTTTATCCTTTTATGAAAGACAATCAAAAGCTTTACATATATACAATGGAATATTACTCAGCCATAAAAAGGAATGAAATTGGGTCATTTGTAGAGATGTGGACGGACCTAGAGAGTGTCATACAGATTGAAGTAAGTCAGAAAGAGAAAAGCAAATATCGTATAATAATACATACATGTGGAATCTAGAAAAATGGTATAGATGCTCTTATTTGCAAAGCAGAAATAGAGTCACAGACATAGAGAACAAATGTATAGCTACCAAGGGAGAAAGGGGTGGGGTGGGAGGAATTGGGAGACTGGGATTGACACATATATGTTATTGATACTATGTATAAAATAGACAAATGATGGGAACATACTGTATAGCACAGGAGACTACCTAATGCACTGTGGTAACCTAAATGGGAGGAAGTCCAAAAGGGAGGGGATATATGTATGTGTATGGCTGATTAATTTTGTTCTGCAATGTGGAGGCTAATGCAACATTGTAACGCAACCATACTCCAATAAAATTTTTAAAAATAAAGCTTTATTTATATAGCATTTTAATCATGGTTGCAAGTGATTCTGCAAATAAAAAGCTCCTGGTTTTTTTTTTTTTTTTTTGCTGTACGCGGGCCTCTCACTGTTGTGGCCTCTCCCATTGCGGAGCACAGGCTCCGGACGCGCAGGCTCAGTGGCCATGGCTCACGGGCCCAGCCGCTCCGTGGCATGTGGGATCTTCCCAGACCGGGGCACAAACCCGTCTCCCCTGCATCTGCAGGCTGACTCTTAACCACTGCACCACCAGGGAAGCCCAAAGCTCCTGGTTTTTTAATTGTTATTTTTATTGTATATTTTATTTTCCCTTTGAAGCATGTGAAATTACAAGAGGTGGAATATTTAATTTTAACCATGAATTATTCAGAATTGTTTCTCAAAATTAACATTAGTTTAAATGGCTTAAAGTTTTCCTTTAGTGAGTTTTAGATTTTCTAATGCAGCTTGTAAAGCAACTTTTTTTAGCTGGTATGAAGCTCGATGAATTAGCAGCTACAAGCTATTGCAGGAAATAAACCCAGACCTTTCCTATAAATAACTGTCAAATCATATAAAGTACAGCTGCATATAGTTTTATGGGCTGTGTGATCATCTTCTCTACTTTTTGGGGAGATGGTGGGAGAAAATGAACCCAATTATTCTCCTTAAAATATCCCTGCTCCAAGAAATCCATTATCCTTCCAGAAAGTAATCCCTATATTGTCTCTTTTTTAATCACAAAATTTAAAGTATAGAGGTAATGTGTCCTTCAGAAATTAACCTTTTGGTTCTACATTTCTTAATTATACTAGCATCCATAATTTAATATATAAATAAATAATAAATATGTTTATAAATAATTGCTATGGCTTAACACAACACATGATTTGTACACATTTTACTTTAAATTTAAATAGTGAAATAACTTCATTATTCAAAATATGACTGGGAGTTTATACACATTGAAAACAAATAATAAGACTTGTAATTAGCCAAAAAAGAAAACAGTTAAGAGGTTAATATAAAAGCATTATAGCAACAAAAAAATACTGTTGTTTTTATTATCATTATTATGATTGGGAATAATTTGAAGTTACAAGAGGCCTTAGCGATCATCTAGTTCAACCTATTTTTATTACGGATGAACAGACCTAGTTAAGTTAATAGTACCAGGAACTGAAACCAGTGTTAGGATTAGGGTCATATCACAGATGAAATAATACCAAGAATTTTCTTGCTGGCAATTAGTTGATGAGAACCATGTGAAAAACCATCCTTAGGTGATTGCATGTATCAATTGACTGTAAACTAATGTGGATGACCTAGAAAAGAATGAACATGACTGGAATTAATTTAGAACACTGATGAATAAACTGTTCACCCTAAAGCATACATCTGAAAGAGCAAACACAAAAATAAATTCAAAAAATCAATCTAAGGATGCTTTCACATATGAACCCATACACATGGGTCTCTGAAAGCTGACATCTTGTTCAACTACTAGTCAGTAGTCAATTTTGAACTCTTTTAATATGCTTGTACTTTTCAATTGCCATATACTTTCTTGGGTTACAGAGGACTAGAGGACCTGGTTTCTGCTGTTAGGGAGCTCAGAGTCTTCTTGGGATTAAAGGGTACTTAAATCTAAAAATAAATAAATAAAAATTAAAAAACAAAAAATAAAATCACACAACCTAAGGCTTGTATGACCACATAATTCTATGGTCTAGTCTAGGAATTTGTTTAGTAAAAGTTAAAAATAGTGTAATGGTGTTTGAATGCAGCAATAAGAAAAGTTTTCAGATTTGAATAGCAGTGAAACGGTAATGAGAAGAACGCAATATTGTGAGAAGGCTGATATGAGTGGGATACAGAGGGGGAAGTATCTCGGTGATATTGGAGCGTTGCATGGTGTGATCTGTAGGTCATTTTTAAAAGCTATTTTGAGTTTATATTGTATAAGTTTCTGAACATTGTATCGATAGTCATAATCAATTCTTCATTTTATTAAAAAGTATTACAGTTGTTAAATTGAGAAATGATATGATGAATCTGATGTTTAAAATACATTATCTGGTGACAGTATGTGGAGCTGACTAAAGAAATAAGATAATATTTCCTGTCTCTATGAATTTGGCTACTCTAAATACCTCATATGAGTGCAATCATACAATCATATAGTATTTGTCTTTTTTGTGACTGCCTTATTTCACTTAGCATAATATCTTCAAGGTTCATCAATGTGTGTGTGTGTCAGAATTTTCTTCCTTCTTAAGGCAGAATAATATTCTGTTGTGTGTGTATACCACATTTTGTTTATCCATTCATCTGTTGATGGACATTGAGTTGTTTCCACCTTTTGGCTATTGTGAATAATGGTAAGAGCATTGGCTAGGGAGAGGGAGAGGTCGGGAGGTGTTTAATGGGTACAGAGTTGCAGTTTTTGCAAGATGAAAAGAGTTCTCTAGATTCAACAGTGCAAATGTACTTAATACCACTAAACTGTACACTCAGAATGAGTTGTCACCTCACGCACATTGGAGTGGCTGTTATCAAAAAAGCAAGAAATAGCAGTACTGGCGGGGGTGTGGAGAAAAGGGAGCCCTTATGCACTGTTAGTGGGAATGTAAATGGCAGCCACTGTGGAAGACGGTATGGAGATTCCTCAAATAATTAAGAACTACCAAATGGCCCAAATATTTCACTTCTAGGTATTAATCCAAAGAGTATGAAAACACTAATTCAAAAAGATATGCACCCCTGTATTCATTGCAGCAGCATTTACAGTAGCCAAGATATGGAAATAGTCTGAGTGCCCATTGATGAATGAATGGATAAAGATGCGGTATATACACCATATACATCAGCCATAATAAGATGAAACCTTGCCCTTTGTGACAGCATGAGTGGACCTTGAAGGTATTATGCTCAGTGAAATGTCAGGTGGAGAAAGACAAATACTGGATGATCTCACTCAAATGTGGAATATAAAAAATAAACAAACAAAAACATAGATACAGAGATCAGAGTAGTAGTTACCAGAGGGGAAGGGGAGTTGGGGAGGGTGAAGTGGGAAAAGGGGTCAACTGCATGGTGACAGATGGAAACTAAACTTTTGGTGGTGAGCACCCTGTAGTATATACAGAAGTTGAAATATATTGTACACATGAAACTATATAATGTTATAAACCAATGTTACCTAATTAAAATGCTTAATAAGGTAAATTTTACATTATATATTTTTATACCAATTAAAAACTTTAAAAACATATAAATACATTTTTAAAAATAATCAAACACAAAAGGAAATGACAGGATAAACGAGATACAAACTATTGCATTCTCCACGGCATGAGATGGTAGGGATCAGAACTTCATTAAGCCACACTACTATTCATGCATCCATCCATCTAATCTGTTGAGAACCTACTGATTTTTATGTTGTGTGCTGGATCAAACAGGATTCGCTAGTGTAGTGTGTGTGTGTGTGTTTATGGATGGTGTGTAGTAAAGGGAGAACAGACATATAAGGTGAAGATTATAATATATTGCTCTAAGTGATATGATAGAGTTATGTTTAGCCATAAAGACGTACAAATCAGCATCCTCAGGAAGGATTTTCTAGAAATGATGCTTGATGGACAAAAAATTACCATGGTGGACAGAAATACTGTGAGCAGCAGGAAGAGTATGTACAAAATATAGTACTGGAAAGTATTGCCCGTTTGCAGAACTGTGGTGAAGTCTGGTTAGAATAAAGTGCATATTCACTGAAATAGTAAGTCAGGACATTAGAAAACAGGTGTATTCCTTAAAAGTATAATTAACCAATATGTTGCTCTGCACTCTATTCTATCAGAAATATAACTCCGTTATTTTTCTTTTTAATTAGGTCATTTATTTTGTGCTTAATGGCTTTAAGAAATCTTACCAGATCTGTTATGTTTAAAAGTGTGAAATAATGGCACAAATGAAGCATATTTTATTGAGAACATTCATTCCCACACTTTGATGGGAGATAATTCTCTATGGGTCCCTAATGTTTTTCTGTGTCTTGTGAGCAAAGTCACTTTCTTTATTACAGACTGTCTTTTCAAGGATATTTGTATAGGAAACAACCTTAAATGATATAGTGTCTCCCTTTGGAGTTAAGGGCAGACATGTTTACTACCCACTGCAAAATATTCAAGTTTTTAAGTTCAGGGTTCTGCTCCTGTAATGCAACCCACCACATGTGCAGATGTCACCTGGCCCCTTTTTCATTTCCCTGTGGGAATTCAGGCTCAGAACTGGCATGAGGAAATGCTGATACCCTGGACATGGTTATAGCTGTGAGTAGTGAAGTCCTTTGTCCTTGACAAAAAGTCTTATGGCTTCTGTGAGCATCCATGAAACCATGGCAGGCTGACTTGTTAGCTTGAAAGTAATGTAAAATCTTAGACCCTTCATAGTTTTTGACAATTTGGGCTATAAGGATGAGAAGCTGACAAAGGTTTTATTTGAGGGTTGATTAAGAGAATTCGAGGGAAGTCTACGGGAATTGGTAGCAAACACGTTGGCCAGATTATATGGCAAACCAGGCAATAAGTGGTCCTCTACCTCTTTGCCTTTTTATAAGGAGGAATCGGAAAGGTGGTTGCAGGTGGAGTACTGGGAAGTCGGTATAATGAGACCTTCCTGAGCAGTGCTGGGGCTGTCACGCACTCTTCTCTCCACGGGGAGGAGAGAAGCTTGGCTCTCCGAGCCAAGCTGGTTGTCAGTCTGAAGTTTGACCCATTAAAGCAACTAGAACTGAGACATCTCCTAGATGGACAGAATTCCATCCCCTTGGAGAAAACAGTTACAGAGTCTTGCACATACACTGAAGGTGAGGGTAGGGGAATTAATGACTGCTATAGGCAGAAACCAGGTAAATCATTACAACTTTGCCTGGTTTACTTGGGAGATAATGGCCTGGACATATAATGTTTATTAAGGAAGAATGGCAACTTGATTGTTCTATGGCTCATTCCCTTGCTGACTTAAAGAAAACCACACAACAGAAAAGTTCTGAGTTTAAATTTTATTCAGGGACTTATTGAGGACGGTAGCCCTGGGAGACAGCCTCTCAGGAGCTTTGAGGAAACTGCTCTGAAGAAGTAGTGGAGAAGCCAGTTTATATATGATTTTTGGCTAGGGAACACACACAGTCAAGCGTACATCTAGATAAAAGATTACTGCTAGTCACAAAGAACAGATATCTCAAGTAAACGATTTTAGTGCTTTTCTATGTATGGGAAGATGCAAGAATCTGGGTTCATCAGAATTCTTCCTGAGATATACATCTAACTATCTAAGGGGCCTGCGTGTCCAAAGCACAGAGTGGCTTATCCTGTAATCGTCTTAATTTCCTCTCAAAGTGCACTGGTGGTCAGCCGCTGCAGTGGGTTACAACTTACTCCTTGTAGAACTGGGTGGTTCTTCTTTGTTTATGCCCTCTTTCAGTCTACTACCCTTAGATATATTCAGTAAAAAGTCTCTGAGTATTTTTATAGTGGGTTCTAGAGACTTTAAGGGTGCTGTGACTCGCTCAGATTTCTGAGATAGACTCCCATAGTAAACCGTAGATGAAGCATTGACCAGAGTTCAGGTTCATACTGCCGTGGATTAGATTTACAATACTAATGAAGCTGACCCACTGCAGAATGAGACACTGACCCCAAAAGTTCTAGATACATTCTTGCATTTAGTCCTGCTACCCAAGATAACTCCCCTAGCCTTTCTGATGAAACCAGGTGAGAACTTAAGAGCTGTTATGATAATGGGGAACAAACACTAACGGATTAATGTGGACTCAACAAATTTTGCTGCTATGAGAGTCAAGCCCAAGTCAGCCAAAAGGTGCAGATCTGTGGCCCTTGCAGGAAAGTGATGTGACTGTGACTGTCGAAGGGTCCTTAAGTCTGAAATAGGTGGTTTCAGTCATGGTGATTCTGCCACTTGACATTGGGTTTTGGAAACTTAGTTGATTCACGAGCCACTGCTACATCACTAAAAACTGAAAGTAAGCCAAAGGGCTTGCTTAGTGGTATGGAGTCTAGCCCCAGCCTAAGTAGCTTTAAAGAGAAAGACAATATCGGATGAGACCAGAGTCTCCTTGTTCCCCAGGGGGAAAAAGACCATACTGATCCACCTGAGTATGCTGAGGAATTTTAAGGAGGAAAGGGACTGCAACTTTTATGGTTCTATTGGATATAGATGTACACATCTCTCTCCTTCTCAGGGCCATATGGAGAAGGGGCACCAAAATCCAACTGATGGGATTTGGGCAAGCCTCTCAGAGGAGCAAGAGAGCTGATGTGATCTTTTGGGTAAAGCCCTTTGGGAAAACTCAGTGGTCTGTTTTTATTATTGTCACCTCTGAATATATGGTAAAAAATTGATTACTTCTATGCATGTACTTTCCTGCCCCGTAAGTGGCAGGGAAAAGTCTCCCAATAGGAATAGCTCGTGTAGAGAAGTGCTCATCCCTTTGGGGTCCTACAACCTAATTACTCTGAGCTAAAAATTTCTGTAACTGATGGTTTTGCCAGTTAGAGCATCTGGCAAAGGGAGGCAGCCTCTACGTGACACGTGCTCCTTGGAGTTTTAGACATGTTGCCTCCTGATAGGATTATCAGGTGCTCCTTTTAAAACGCAGCTATTAGATTGGTACTTGGCTCTCGTTAAAATTCAGTGTCTGATCCATGAAGCCTGTGTGATTCTTTGGAAGTTCCTCCAAACAAGGACTATATTCAATTGTTTGGACTTTATTGGGTACCCAAGGCTTGCCAGTGACCTGGGAGGCCACAATGGAGGCACTGTCCTCCCCTCATTTGGGGAGGATTTATGATGGTTAAAAATACTTTCGTTCCAGGGGCACCATATGTGGCCCTGGTACTATACTTTTTATATAGATGCCAGGCATTAACTTGCCTCCCTTCTGAAAACACGTGCATTATAGGGGTGGTCATACGTGACTGTCAAGTACTTAAGGAGACACTACCAGTAGGTCATGCAGCCCTCAGATGACTGCAGAGATTGCTTCAAAATTAGGTTGCTTGGTGTTCCTGGGGCGGGGGTTTTATGGAGGAATAGGTGACTCGTTATTAATGTTTAATTCACCTGCAGTTATCCCTACAATGAGGATACATTCAAAAAAGGGGTAAAAACTTTTCCCTGCCTTCAGCTGCAGTGATCAATGACATGACTCTGGCTCTTGAAGGCTTTCAGTTCAGCCTCAACTCACTGACTGGGGTAGTTATGGGTGACAGATTTGCCCTAGCCTTTCTCCTTGCCTGCCAAAGCTGAGTCTGAGCAATCTTTAATACTTCCTGCTGTAACTGGGTTAATGTCTTGGGTCACGTGGAAATGTCAATACAGAAAGTCACCTGGCTTTTAAGGCCGTCCCTGATCAGTTGTAGGATTTTTTCAGCTGTCTGGGTCTAAGACCTTGGGGGATATGATTGAGTTCAGTTCTGCAAGTCAGCCTCATACTGCTCAGGGTCTTGTTGTTAGTAGCCTTCATTAAATGCTCTATGGGATAAATTGGATGGTTTTGGTCCCAGCCTCTGTCAGTCAGATTAATCAGAGCAGCCAACAGGATGTTGTAGTGATGGGAAAATTCTTCAAAAGTTAAGGCCGTATAGAGAATAGCTGGAGATCGTTGGGTCACAGTACTCTCCATGAGTCTCCCACCCTTCCATGCCTCTCGCAAGCAGAGGCTCTCACTGTCTTTGTGCCACAGTATCTTTTTAAGAATGTTTAATAATGGATAGACTTGGAAGGTAAGTGTCTTATTTCAAAGCAAATGGCAGGTAGGCTTCTTGCCCATTATCAAACATGTGCATTTTTCCTGCACCTCCCAAATGGGGTTTGTCTCCTGTAATACAACCCAATGCATGTACACATATCACCTTGCTCTCTTTGTGTTACCTTGTGGGAATTGGCACTTAGGAAATCATCACACACACAAAACATGCTGACAGTGTAGCTGTTGCTGTTGGTGGGAGCAATAAAGTTCTTTGTATCTCACCCTATGTTATGTCTTCTAGCAAATGAAACTGTGGTGGCAGATAGGATAAAATCTTAGATGCTTCGCACACGTCTTCATAGACATATTATGTTTGCAGTTATAAAATAATAATGTGGGAGCTAATTTTCAGAGAGGGGAGTATATCCCATCAACATTTATAACTAGGTAGTAAAATCTCATTTTCACTGAAATTTAGCTACATTAAATGCTTTGCTATCCAAGATCTGAACATGTACCAAACTATTAGTCAACACTGTACAGCACTGGTATAATTAGGTAAGAATGCTAGATAAATTGTTTGTAATCTGGGTAGCAGAATCCTAAGTCATTTTAATGGAAAATGGCTTATATCAGCAACATATGAATACAAAAGAGCTGTGGTCTCCAAGGAAATTATCAGGAGCACATCAAAAGCTGTTAATTTATTGAAAAAATAACATCTGAGAGATGGAATTAAACTAAATAACCAGAAAATATGTAAGAAGTAAAAATTGCTAAAGTTTTAATAATGAAACTTACATTAGTTTCATTATTAAACACAAATTTACTGTGAATGTTGTGTTCTAAGTTATAGGAAACCCAATGTAACTCAATGTAACATTTCCTAATAGATTGATAGTAACTGAGATAAGTGTTTTTACAGGAATTAACAAAATATAACTGGAAATAGACAATAATTTTGGAAATTAACTGTGGATGGAAAATTTCCATAGAAACTATTTGTAATTAAAGTTTTTTAATTCTATTTTTTTCATGAAAATAAGGTAAATAATAGAAATAGTATCATTTTTCTGTCACTTTTTTTCTTTCATCTCTAATTTCTCCTTCCCATTTAGCTCTTATTTCTTTCCTATCAAATTATGTTGTGTTCATTTATTCATTCAGTCATTTAACAAGTATTAATTGAACAATTATTTTTCTGTTCAGGTATTTATAACATTGCTTAGAATTTCATAATTTCAGATTTCTAGAAAATCTAGGTCTGCTGGCTCTAACAGAACTAAAATGCATACCTGACTTGGTAACTAGAATCAATAATAAGTAATATTTGCAAAATATTGTACAATTTTCTTTCAGAATTTTATCCTAGCAACAAATGTGAGCAAGACTGATTGTTTCCATTTGACAGAGACAGAACATAAGTCCTTAGGATGAAGTGATCCAAAGCTAGGTTGCACAGTCAGAATTAGAATTGTACCAAAAAAACGGTGTTCTCTCTCACTATGCTCTACATACAGTTGGCAGGTGATAGAGTGGATTAAAAGGTCTAATTGCAATATGGAATTAATCTTTGTATTCTTAGTGGCTTTTGAAAATTACAGTTTAAGAATGGATCTGGGGCTTCCCTTGTGGCGCAGTGGTTGAGTTTGCCTGCCGATGCAGGGGACACGGGTTTGTGCCCTGGTCCGGGAGGATCCCACATGCCGCGGAGCGGCTGGGCCCGTGAGCCATGGCCGCTGAGCCTGCGCGTCCGGAGCCTGTGCTCTGCAATGGGAGAGGCCACAACAGTGAGAGGCCCGCGTACCGCAAAAAAAGAAAAAAAAAAATGGATCTGACTAAAACAGCACTTAGGACATAAGTTCATTTAATTCTCAACTCTGTGATATCCCAAATATGCCTAAGATAATATATCTTGATTTTGCAGCTTAGAATTGCAGAGTAAATTAAGAAATATTTTAGTGCGGAAAATTTGGATCTGCTTTCAGACATCGTTGTCTAATTTACTGTGATTACCAAAATAGTGCATCATAATTTACAGAACACATTTGATTGTATTGCAATAGAGACATTGATTCTTGAGCTAATGAATTGATATTCCTACAAGGAATATAAGTCTCTATAAGGGAAGTAATAAATCCTATAATTTAAATATATAGTAACTTGGTTCTTGCCGCATGTCTCAGTGTTTATGGATATCATTTAAAATATGCAAAGTAAAAGTTGATTTCATAAGATTTAAAACACAGTATATAATACCCTTAAGGAAGGGGTACAAAAAGTATTTTGCTAATATGAGACACAATACTGCCAATGATAAGAAATTAATAGAGACCTGCTAAAATATAGGAACACAGACTGTTTAAAATCTGTTATAGAGGAACAATTATTAGGAAATTACAGAACTTAAAGACAAAATTATAAGAATGGGGAGCATATAAAATAAGAGTAAAAAGAAAAAAAAGAATGAGAATTTATTAGCTAGGATAGACCGGGCTATGAGGTGCTAAGAAATAAACCATGAAGAATCTTAATGGCTCAAACACAGCACAAATTTATTTCTTACACAAAATTCAGTGTGGATCTGGCAACTCTCCAGGGCAGCTCTCCTTCATGGCTTTTTCTATTTTGTACTCCTTAATATATGGATTTCTGGGTTATCTGGAAAGAAGGAGATAGTGTTGGAGGTGTATATAGGATGGTTATAAGGTCAAAATCTGGTCACATGGCTCTAACAACTTTAGGGGAGTCTGTGATCTGAAGGGTTAATGAGAAAATTTCTATGAGAAAAAGTTGAAGATTTGGGGTTATGAAACAAAGAATCTTTTCTCCAAGTCAGATAACCTTGTGAGGCACACTCTGAGGAACTTGTCAAGGCTCTTGGGTATCAGCGATTGAAATGCTTTCCCACATGATTAATGGTAATGTAGATGATAGAACAATTTGAATATAGGGAAAGGGAAAAAAGTAATGGGTCACTGAGGAGCCATTTGCTTGATACAGTGAGGAGGACTGGTGTGATAGAGTTAAGATGGTGTGATTAAAGCCTTTGAAATAAGGAAGTGACAATTTAAGTTTCTACAGAAATTGGGATATATTTGGCATGGTATAAGACTGAGAGATATTCTCAGAACTATAATAAGAGTACTGGTAGTTCTGGTAAGTATTCTGAATGTTTCAGAAAGCAGTTAACAAAAAAGAAATGATATTTCTTAGGGCAAACAAATGATGCAGCTGAAGTGAGAAAATGATAATTAGGGCAGAAGGGAATGACCAGGTAGGACTTCATTTTAACCTCTTGAATAACTTGAGGTTAATCATTCTAAGATATAAAAGATTTTTAATTTCATTATTCTCCAAGACTTTTCTCAAATTTATGAAACAAATTTGAAAAGTCTGAGTCTTTTAGAAACAGTGGTACCATTTTATAGGAAAATGATGAAAACAACAGCTTCATAAAAATTCAAAGGCTGATTTCATGTTTACTTTGCATTGTATATTGGTGTGTATTTTTATAAAATGCAAACAAATTAAGATGTAACTGCACCAAGAGTTTTTTTGTTTTTTAATATTTTTACCCCAGAGTATATCACAGTATACATGGAAGTAATAATGGTCATTTTATTTTACAAATGTAATGATGTTGATACGAAGAAAAAAAAAGAAGGGGAAAATTTACTTAGTGAATGCATTTTAGGGTAATAGTTGTAAACATAAATCTGAATTTGTAATCCTAATAGTGAAAGAAAAATGAGTTGCCAGAGTAAACAAAGGTTTATAGTAATATTGTAAAGCAATTATAATTTCATTAAAAATTAATTTGTTTAATTGACGTTTCTCTAAACTTATTTTTCTTTAATCCTTATCATTATTTATATACCTCTAGTCATTATAATATAAATTACATTAACTTATACATTAATTAAGTTGAATTGATTGGTTTATATCCATGGATTTTGAATACTGCATTAGATTTCTGTTGATTGCAAAACACTTTATTTACTTGGAATTTCTTTATAGTCCAGCTATATGCAGTACAAACTGATATGTGAATGGCTGAGCAGGATAAAATATTCCAATTTTGTCTTTAATTTTGCAAGTGATTTAGGTAAAATAAAAATATTTTTCTAAATTTTGTATTGATCGAACCAGAGAGATAAATTCATTTGAAAAACTTTATATCAAAAAAATAAGTTAGCAAACATGCCAAACTGAAGAAATGAGCTGATTCTTTTCTGGTTTGACTCTCATCCACCTACAAATATTTTTCTGATTTATACCCTAGTGATATTTTCTTGTTCTCTATATTTTAGGTGAAATTAATATTGACATGTATTTGATATTTATTAATATATTTATTTTGTGACTATATGCTTTTATTATAGAGTATTTGTCAATATTGTGTTTTTTAAACTAATTTTTCAGACACTAGGAAATGGGACTATATAGCTTTATAGATCACTGTAGGTATTTAAGCACTAAAGAACTTTCTCTTGGTGACAAAACACTTCTAACTGGTTATGTTCTTATACTAATATTGCTGAAATGTTTGTCTTTCTTTCTCTCAGATCACGTAACACTGCTTTTATTTTAGTTGTTAAAATATAATTTTTTTTTACTGTATTACATAAAAGAACATAAACTTAATCTTTCAAATAGACAGGAGGTTCTAATTTTATAAGGAAAAAATGGTACTCTACAATTGCTTGTGGTGTGCCACGTCTGCCTGTGCTGTTGTATTTCTCTGTCCCTTACTGCAAAGTCCATTAATATGAAAATAATTCAGTAAGCGGAATTATATTGCTTCCCAAAATAGTTCCAATGTGATACTCTTAACAAATGAAATATAAAATGTATTTAAATAACTATGGATTTCTCCTCAATAAGTCAGAACATGCACTATTTTGTGTACTATACTGTTGTATTCAACAAGTTCAAAATTCAAGACAGTTTGTTACTTGCATTGTACCTAACATACTGAAAATTCTCAATAAGTAATTATTGATTGATTGAGTTAAATTATTGATATGCTCAGGACTGTGCTAAGTACTGTAGGAACTGCAAAGGGAGAGTAATTGCACCATATTTACTTTCAAAATGATGTAAGTAAGAGTACTATTACAAACCACGTGGGAAGAAATTAATGTTAACCACATGAAGATGAGGAAGTCTTCCTAAAGGGAATGGAATGTTAGTTGGACCTTGATGGAAGTATAAATAAAAGAAATTTGGTTCAACTTGCAACTGCGTAAAAGAAAGAAAATATCAAGGAAAATTTGAAAAGTTAAGATTTTTTTTTAACATTGTCAAAGAGCATAGTGAAGGATCATTTGTAGGTGAAAATAATTCCAGATAGGGAAAGTAGATTATCAGGAATTATTTGCTTTCATTTTACAGAAAAGTGAATCATGGCCTAAAGAATTTAGTTTACTTGTTTGAGATTCCATAGAAAATAGCAAAAATGGGAGCATACCTGTTTGAGAAGTTTTAAGGAAACTCGTCTAGAGCTCGTTTTCAAAACTATACATGCTCATTTATGATCAAACATCTAGTAAAATGCTAGTAACCTTAAAAAAATAGGTCTTGATATTTAAGGATTTCCTTCAGTATCTTTAGAATCTGGCACGTGCGTGCATGCGTGCACACACGTCATGTGAAGGGAAGCTTAATGGAGAAACTTTTATTCTTCAGGTAAATATATGTTTAAATCTTAGATCTTAGTTCTGCCACTTTTTGTGTCATGGTCAAGTTATTTAATTTTTCTCACCCTTGGGTTTTTCAGCTGTAAAACAATGCATGCCTTTCTGGCTGTTAGGATCCATTAGAAATTTTTTTTTTTTCACATTGAATTCTTGGCAGAGTGGTTAGGATGATTTTCCTAGAATGTGTTTTTAAGCATGTCACTTTCCAGTGATTTCTAAATTCCTTACCTGCCTCAAAGTTATGATCAAATGATCTAGACCCCATACCTCTAACCTCTTGTACCATGCACCTCACCTCTATGCTCCAACCATTCCAGCCTTCTCTGTGCCCCACTCACATATCAATCTCACATCCATTGTAGATGATTTGCCTGTATTTTGTCCTTTGTTGAGAATTTTTTTCCTTCCAGTTTGCATATAGCTGCTTATAATTCATTCCTCAGCCCTTATGACACCTTTAGAAAGGCCTTCCCTGCCCTTCTCATGTAGAGTAGCTGCCTCCTACAACCAGTAAATATGTTGATTTAAAAAAAAAATATCCTATATAATTAGCTGAAATTACCTTGTTTTTCATTTGTATGTTTATTGTTTAGGTAGGAAACTTCTCTCTTTTGGTCATTATTCTTAATTTAGTACTTTCCCTGCAGTTGGTAAGCCATCAATAAATATTGTTGAATAAGGGAATAAATTACTTTTTGTTGCCAGAATTATGAGCCCAATATGGAAAATTGAGGGAAAAGATATAGAAAATATCCAATAAATCTTTAACATAGGCAATATATATACCATTTCAGTATGTATAATCTTAGTCAATTCCTTGTTTATGTATTATTAAAAAATAAGCAATGATTAAAAAAAAAAACTGACGATGATACTTTCCGCCTGTAGATATGGCTCTGGAATCTAACATAGTAATTTGAAACCAAATTAGATCATGAGCCATGCATCGTCTATGGAAACAGTATATGTGTAGTGAACTGCTCTTTGCCCAAAATGAGGTCTGACCTTTGCCCTCAGGTTCTGAGAGGTAATTTATATCATACCTGATAGGAGTATCTTTGTTTAGAGTCCAGGGGTGACCACACTGGATCTTAGAGTGGAGCTGGACACATCAGAAAATATCAGGGTGGGGCAGCCCACATCAGAAAAACAAGCATATGATTTACGGTAAAAACTTCAGGTCATTTATTTTCAGTGTTGAGTCTGAGGGCAACCATGTAGGCAATCAATCAATTGATCGATCATACCTTATGTAATGAAGTCGAGTAAAAATCTCTGGACACTAAAGCTTCAATGAGCTTCCCTTGTTGGCAGTACTCTGCTTGTGTTGTCACATGTCAATGCTGGGAGAGTAATACATCATGTGTACAAGGGAAGCTTTGCATTTGGAACCCTCCCAGACTCTGTCTTCCTTTGGCTGATTTTTGACCTGTACCCTTTACCTGTAGTAAATTATAATGATGAGTAGAGCTTTCAGCGAGTTCTGTGAGTCCTTCCAGTGTACTTGAGGGTGTTTTTGTGAACACTCCAAACTTGCTGTTGGTGTCAGAAGTCAGGGAAATTTGGAGGACTGTTCCCTTAGACTTTGCAGTTTGGCTAACTCTGGGTATATACCATTAGGGGAAAGAAGCTCATAATTGTCTTATAGATTTGAAGATTTTAGATATGAATGGAATTACAGAGAATAGTTGTTCTAATATTTTATTTCATGGAAGGGTATCAGGGAGGTTATGATTTGCTTCAGTTCATAGACTTGGTTTGGTGGCTGGGTTACGGTTAGAAATCAGATTTATCAGTCCCAATCTTTTGAATTTCCCACTATGCTATATTATTTAACACAAGGTTGGCATGATAAGTATCACTGGATATATTTGATTCCTATTTTAGAAATAAAATTATGACAATTTTTAAATTATAAATCAGTAAAACATTCATCAATTTCATAATATCCGATATACAAATATAAACCTAGAATAAAACTTAAGGCTTAATTATATGAGATCTATCTGTGCCTAAAAATACACATTTTTAACTAGAGTAGCTATCCTGATCTGAATGGTATTTATGGTACACTTTTTGGTCACTGGTTTAACAAGCTTACATATTAGGTTTTCTTTGGCAAATTCTAATTCATTGTATATTGGCTAGAATAGTGATGGAAGATTCATAAAATTCTCAGAGCCATGTACACTGATAATGGTGAAAAGTAAGCACTTCCAATGAGGCTAAAATGACAGCTTTAACAACAACAAAAAAAGCACACCTCGGCAATCTTAGACAACTAAACTTGTATAGAGCTACCAATTAAGTTCTTAAACATTCCCTCTGTACTACACATGAATACTTTCTCTGGATAATAAATTTTCCCCAAAACATGTGATAGTTTTAAAAAATTGATGTTCTAAAAAGGACACTATTTTTTGTCATCAAAAGAGTTTGGCAATAAGACATCTCATTCCCAGATAATTAAGTGAGATATTATTATAATATCATAAACAAGATACTATTAGGTAAATGGGATATTATTTTCCATATACTATAATGATACAGCACAGCACTAGAGATTCTGAAAACACAAGAATTCTGCTCATATGTAGCACCGAGTTTTATGGTGGTCTTACGTTCTGTGAAAACCAGCATATATTGCACATAAAGGGAGTTTTTAAGGGAAAGGCTTTTAAACTTTCCTTTCATTATCAAAAAGCATTTTTTAAGCACCTGTTATAAGTAATGTTGTAAAAAAATGCCTGTGATATAATAAAGTATAAGTATGTTACTTTGTATTTGCTCTTTAGGTATTTGGGGCAAGGGGATAGACTCAGTGCAATGAAAGAAATGCAAATGGCATTTCTAGGAAACAATAAATATGTTTGTTTTTAGTAATAAGTTTTCAGGAAGCAATTTGGGAGAGATAGATACAGATCAGATTGTTGGGTTTTGAATGACAATAGAGTTAGTGTTTGTTCTATAGACATACACCATTGTCATCTTTTCATGTGTTAGACAGTGAGGGAATATATACAAATTATTGATTACTTCAATGAGAGTAATTTCAGAGTAGTATGTAGAAAGAATTGTAAGTGAAAGTTGAAGAATTGGAATGGTTCTTGGCAAAAAGTTGACAGGTACACCAATAAGAATATAATGAAGTACGCTTCTTAACTGTGGAATGCTCAGTTCCCCTGGTACACAAAGAAGAATGAAGAGTAGAAATAATGATCTCAGTCTAACGTGTATATATATATATATATATATATATATATATATATATATATATACATATATATATTTTAACATCTTTATTGGAGTATAATTGCTTTACAATGGTGTGTTAGTTTCTGCTTTATAACAAAGTGAATCAGCTATACATATTATATCCCCATATCTCTTCCCTGTTGCATCTCCCTCCCACCCTCCCTATCCCACAAAAATACTAGAATTCCAAATATTTTAATTGTGATAGCACTCTTTTCCACATTACCACGTTCAGCTCAAGCCAATTACACAGAATGTAATTGTGGTATTTTATTGAATGGAATTTGCTTTCATTGGACTTGAGTGCTATATAATAATTATTTATTTGTGTTGCTTTATTGACAGTGACACAAACTGATGTAGTCAAGTGCAGAATCAAAGAGATGGCATCTGTAATGTTGGTTCTCTTTTGTCATGAAAGAAGAATCCCAAGAGACATTATTTTTTCTCCATATCTTAAATGATGAGAAGAAAAAAATGCATTTTTAAACTAATAATCATTATATATTTTAATTTTGAATCATGGAGTTTGCTAATTATATATTTATACTCCCTAGTTTTCTATTTTTATAACTTAATAATAAAAATTACTTTTAATGTATTCCCTTGCATAGATTAAAATGAAAATGTTCAGAGTTTACTTTAAAATTTTGTATGAATTCAGATATAGATTTAAAATCCACATAAAATCTATGGACATATGAATCCATATAAATGTTACCTTTTCCTAAAAAATTGAAATATTATGATTTTTAAGTTTTAGTATTTTAGTACTGTACTATTTGAATAACATAAAATTATTTACCTTTTATTAGTGTAAAGAGTAGAGTTAGCAGCTCTGGGCATAGCTTTAGGAATCTCATTTTGCTATTTTTTTTACATTTAAATATGAAAAAATATGCATAATCAAAACAAAATATACGTTGTGTATGTGTTTGGACTTGTAATGGGAAGTCTTATGAGTGAGGACTGAAAGAATTAAGACAAAGTTTTGAAAATATTTATTAAAAATGTATTTTGATGTATGCAGATCCATAAGGTTAATCAGTACTTAGCAAAGAGCAAGCTGTGTCTGGAAATACTTTGTGTCTACCATGTCGAAGGGTGAAGGTAATTCTATTGTAGTGATTGAATATGCTTTAATTATCCAGTCAGGAAATCAAAACCGAATAACTCCTCAGAGCAGTAATTACGAAGTATTGTCATTTTAATTTCTCTTTCCAAAAAATAGCAGTGAAATCGTATCATTAAAATTATATGCATGTATTGGTGTATTATCCTCTTTTCCACTGCATATATGGGTGTGAACAACTCGACTTTTATCAAAATGTATGTACCCAGCCTCTTCAGATGTCTGCTTTGGATGATTTCTGTACCATGTCCCTTTATGTCTCTCATTTTTTACAATTCATGTAATTATCCTTCTGGGACAATACGAATTATTTAAAGATGTATACCAAGTTACTTGACTTTATCTTTTTTTCCCAATTAAAAAAAGCCATTGTAATTAATTGTAAAGCCAGTCTCAGAACGTATTTTAGGCAGGAAAGTTTCACTGAGGGTCTTCTACAATAGCTACATCATATGTTTTCAATAATAAAATGACATTTTCTTTTTAGTCAATCTGTGGAAACGCCTATGATTAGATTAGTAGAGAATGAAACACATATCCTAGCAGCACCTGATCATAATGGAGAATGACTAGAAGATGTAAACTAGATTGACTATCCCTTATTAACTTGAATAATTTGAATAATTCTCTCTTCACTTTTAGACTACATAATGATCAGAGCAGTTCTGCTGTGTCATTAAAAATTACATAAACAAGTGTTGAAGTCTAGAGCCTCTCATATCTTGCCTTTTAGATATTTTAAGCTTTCTTGGAAAGTGCTTTGACTAAAATATAACAGCATAGAAATGCAATTAGTAACATCTTTATAATACCACAATTAGTGAATGTTTTAGTAATTCAAAAATTTCCTTTGATGGAATTATTTCTTCTATAAGCAATACTTCCTATGTAGTAACATGTCCCAGCTTCATATATTTTTCACAGGATCATAATTATTATCTTTATTGCAATAAAAAGACAAGGCTAAAGGGTTATGGGATGGTTACATATTAATAGAGTGATCAGAGCTTGTCTTTTCAACTCTGTAGCTTCAGAAGTTCAACTTTATTCTTTCAGCCAGTAGCAACCAAATTCTAGAGAACTAATTCACAGTAACGAAACACAAGAGACTGATTTATAAATAATGGTACCTACTTTATTTATTTATAAAAGAGATTGGTATTTCTTTACTAGAATACAGTTATCTTTAAGTTCTATGAGGAAAGAAAACATGCCTTTTAGGTTCATTGTTAAATCCCCAGAGTTTAGAAAATTGATTTTTGAATTAATTCATTAATAACTACTTAGTTTACTCTTAATGGCTTAAAGTCATTTGGGAGATTTCATGACTAGTATTCTTGATAGATTTTTAAATGTCTGCTTAGGGAATACTTAGTAATAATTGTGCTTCATTTTTAATATCCAATTTATTAATATTATGAATTAGTAAAAAATTAGTATTTCCTTATAATTAAATAATCAACTCTTCTCATAATACCCACATAAATCTTACATAAAAATAAATTAGAATATGTATTAAATTAAATTTTCCATGGCCTTTAGGCATTGGTTTAGATATTATATAATAAAATTCTTCTCGGTGTTTCATTACAACACCAAGCCTAACATATCAATTTATCTTAAATATTTTAGTCACTTTTAAAGAAGAAAATTATGCATTTTACAATGATGCAAGAGCAAGTCAATATGCTTACCCTAAAACTGGTTACAAATGTGCTCATGCTAGGAATTTACATTTCCTTCTACCATTTGCCTTCATTCTCTTTGCTAATGTGAAACTTTTCATCTTTCACTGGGATTTCAGAAATACTTGAGTCTATTTTTGCACTTCCCTAGGACTTACTTATTATACTAGACTTAAAAGAAAAAGAAAGTCTTCTCTTAAATTTGCACTTTCTGGGTTGTTGACTAGATAATTTTTTGTGTAGTCACTGAAATTTGCTATACATTCAGAGATGATTCAAACTCAAGATTCTGACCATCAGGTTGGACTTTCCTTTTTCAATTAAACTTTACATTCTATGTCCTTATGCCTTTATTTTTAAAATTCAAGCCCAGCTTTTAATTTTGTGCAATATTGGTGCTC
Organism: Mesoplodon bidens; assembly: GCF_964165515.1. Classification (NCBI taxonomy): domain Eukaryota; kingdom Metazoa; phylum Chordata; class Mammalia; order Artiodactyla; family Ziphiidae; genus Mesoplodon; species Mesoplodon bidens. Next base: position 205,363,360 of record NC_138176.1, read on the forward strand.
CCTCCCCAAATTATTTGCTTTTAAAGTTTCAACTGCAATTGTTATATAAACAGTTTTCCTGTTATTATGATATATATGCCTGGTATATTAATGTTATTAGAAACCCATGGACTTTCATTATTCTATCTTTATTATACAGAGCTACCTAGGTTTTTATCTACCAGAGGATGAGAGACTATTGTTAGTTATCACTTCTAGATATTCCATTAATTTATCAAGTGTCTGAAGCACACAGTTGTGCCCTTTTAGATACAGGGTCTGACTATTAGTATTAATTAAATGCTGGACTCCTTTTCCACTTGGTGGTTATGTGTGACCATTAGTGCTGGTCAGTCCTTTCTATCCCTGGTACAGAACTACTTTTGATGATACTACTTTACTTGCAAGTCTTTCCTTGCACAGATCAAAAAAAGTGCATGTCTTCATATTATAAACATACATAAGATTAGAAAAAATACCCGTATGTTTAGCTATTTATTAAAAACAATAGACATTGAAGATATTCTACCCTGTTTGTGTTTTTTGTGTGTATATCATTAATGCCTCTTTATATCCTTCACATTAACTTTTCTGTTTGAGTAACTCTTAGTTTTTGATAGGCTCAGATTGTTTCATTTAGCCATAATGATTATTGTTTGTTTGTTTTTGTTTTTGCGGTATGTGGGCCTCTCACTGTTGCGGCCTCTCCCGTTGCGGAGCACAGGCTCTGGACGCACAAGCTCAGTGGCCATGGCTCTCGGGCCCAGCCGCTCTGCGGCATGTGGGATCTTCCCGGACCGGGGCACAAACCCGCATCTCCTGCATAGGCAGGCGAACTCTCAACCACTGTGCCACCAGGGAAGCACTGTTTGTTTGTTTTTTGGTGCTCATAATGTCAGAAATTAGCCAGGGAGAAGCCATTTAGGTTGCTTTCTTAGCCTTTCAAAACTTCCTCCAACTTTTTTTTAAGACCAATCTTGTTTTCTGGCAACAAAAGAATGTTCCAGAAATAGTCTGTATTTTTTCTTTCCTTCTTTTTTTCCCTAATAATTAAGGAGCCCTGGTTCTTTTTTGTTGGTGGATACTGGGTAATGAGTATCTGGACTTCCCCTAAGTGCTGGCTGAGGGCAAAAGCACTGTTGCTGCTATTGATCTTTTTTAAGGAGAGATCTGGAAAAGATATTTCTTTTAGGTCTGTGAGTTCACACTGATTTTTCTTCTGTAACATCACGTTGCTGCATCTACTCTCTTTTTGGTATGATGTTTCTCCAACTTCAAAGACTCCACTCCATTAATAAGAAAGTTGCTGTGTAAGCAAGATATCAAAGCAAGGCAATTTAGGATAAGTATATTGAAGCACACCTCCTCTAGACCAGTGGTCGATGGGCTCCTGCTAGACTAAATGTCAAGGGTCACCTGCAAAATGACAAAATCAAAACAATGTAATGAATTTTCCAAATTTAATTTGTTCACTTTGTTGGTGTTACTTTCTTCAATTAAATGTTTGGGATAATGGTGACAGAGTTTTAAAGTATTTCCTTGTTACAAAAATAAAATCTTTTTAAACTTTATTTTCAAACTGAGGATGGATGTATTTAACTATCAAAATTCAAAAGAGGGTTGAACAATCCATCCTTGAAAAGATCATGTATGCTGCTGGACCTCAGGAACTGCTGGAATCAGGAACCAGAAGATCTACTACTATGACACTTGTCATTTTTCCAGTAGACTTAGACTGGTCTTAACCATGCAATGAAATCCAAGACCCCTGTGATGTGCATCTTGCAATATCTATCACCAAACAGAAATTGTTCTCATTTTTCTGAGAGGGCTATGATCAGCAAGTTTGGTTAAAATGCCCATCTTGGACCATCCACCAAGGACAGGAAGTCTGGCTCATGTAAGAACCTGGTATCTTCTTCTATAGCTAGGTGGATTGAGTGGGGTGATTCCAAATGAAAGGGAGAAATGCTATGCAAAACGTAGAAGCTTACATTGAGGGAGACGTCCTTACTTGGCATAATTACAAAAACATATGCCAGGCACTCATTTATTTCCTTTGTTCCGATCTTCATTGCTTTCTAAGTGTTGTTGGTTGTGTAAGTTTGCTGGGGATGCCATAACAAAGTACCACAAACTGGATGGCTTAAACAGCAGAAATTTATTTTCTTGCGGTTCTAGAGGCTGGAAGTCTAAGATCAAAGTGTAGGCAAGTTTGGTTTCTCCTGAAGCGTCTTTCCTTGGCTTGCAGATGGCTGCCTTCTTCCTGTGTCCTCCCACGGTTGTCCCTCTGTCTGTGTTGTCTGTCCTAATATCCTCTTCTTATAAGAACACGAGTCATATTAGATTAGGGCCCACACTTGTGAGTTGATTTAACTGTAACTTCTTCTTTAAGGATACTATCTTCAAAAATAATCACCTTCCAAGGTACTGGGGGTTAAGACTTCAGTTTATGAATTTTGGATGAAAACAGTTAAGACCATAATATTGGTCAATGAAATTCAAAATACAAGTATAAAATTGTTTAGGCTAATTTGGAGCTGTATCAATTACTACACTTTCACCATTAAACAATTTTTTTTATCAATGTATTCTTTTTTTTTTTTTTTTTTGCCGTACGTGGGCCTCTCACTGTTGTGGCCTCTCCCGTTGGGGAGCACAGGCTCCGGATGTGCAGGCTCAGAGGCCATGGCTCACGGGCCCAGCCGCTCCGCGGCATGTGGGATCCTCCCGGACTGGGGCACGAACCCGTGTCCCCTGCATCAGCAGGTGTACTCTCAACCACTGCGCCACCAGGGAAGCCCACCAATGTATTCTTGACTACCTGACTAAAATTCTCTTATTTGGATACTGCCTAATAAACCCTAATAATATTAGTATCCTTATAACATCTCCCTTTTCAAAACTCTAAATTTTCCACAATCAACTTCAGTTATATTTCTTTTGTTGTCTCAATATTCTGTTTTGAATTTTTGAGAATGGCAGCCTCTTTTGTTGCCTATATTTATAACATATTTTTAATGGTATATAAATAAGCAACTTATTCTCACTGGTTATCCCTGCCACATTATATCATAGAACTCCCAAGAAACAGTTGATTTTGTTTATAGTTTAAATTATTAGATCCCTTGTAATTAATACAGATACAATGTAATACAATGCAATCCATTATAGTAATCGTTCCCTGTAATTTTCATTTACAGAAGAAAGCACTTATATTTGGCAATATTTATCACCTTTGAAACTACTGTACTCTATTCACAGATAACATGTGTTTCTAAAGTTTAATAATGTTTAATTCTATTTTTTACAGTGAGAGTGGTTTATTTAAAAGTTGCAGTATCCTTACTTTCAATCCCAAGAACTAAGGTGTCCATTTGACAACATCATTAGGCTTTCTCTAATGAATATTTACTTCTTTAGATATAAATTATGGTCACATTCAAATCAGTGGACAAACTTATCTGAAATGTTGTGGTATCATTTAACATTTAGGTTGTTTTTCTTGATGTTCTATTTTTTGTACTTTTGTTTTTTCCATCCTAGTCTCTAAGAGTAAATTCTTGCTTTCTTAACATATTCACTACCAATCTATATACAGATATGCAAATCAGGACTGTATTCCTCCTTCAAGAATTTCTCCCTCTGCACATCACTGTTTTCCCTCAAGATTTCTCAATATACTCTTCTAGTTTACTGTGCTATTTGCCCTCTTGAGAAAAAATGAAAAGGTAACATGATCTAGCTCTGATACTTATGACTTTATGAAAATCAATAATTAATTTTTAATCTAATTGATATTTATCTCTCCCATTCATTCCTCCTAATCTAAAGCAAATGATTGGGAAACAGTAACTGGATTCCTCCTCCCTTCCAAGCATAGTTTAAATTAATATTTCAGGGTTGGCACTGTATACAAAAATTGTTTGAGAAACAATTCATTAAATGTGTCAGAAGACTTACACAAATTGGAAAGATAAATATTAGAAAAAGAATCTAAAGTTCTAGCTCACAGACTTCTATACATTTGAAAAACCTCTTTGTGCATTTTTAATGGGAGTTAAAATTTTTATAATAATTATTGAAATTTTTATTGGGCTGATAATTTTAAAGCTCATAAAATAAACAATTTCTGGGGTTCAGTTACAGCATTTCCTTTGTAATTTTGAGTTCTTTTTCGCTTCATGGCATCTACATGTGGATATTTCCTCAGGTTCTCAGTGTTTTGGTTTCTAACTGTTGATTTTGCTTTTTCTTCAGGATGTTTTGAATAATTTGGGATCTTGTGAACTGGATGAAGATGATTTAATGCTTGATTTGGAATTTTTAGAGGAACAGAATCTTCATCCTTCAGGTAAATATTGAATAAATGCACAATATCATACAACTCTGGTCCAAGTCATTTAGCTTTCATTGATAAGCTAAATATTGTTTAGGCTGCATTCAGTCTTTTCAATCCCCAGTTTCTGTATTCTGTGTGCAAGGCACATGCTAGGTACCCTGGACACATTATTCTGGTTATCTTATAATCTATTATGAAAATATAAATTTGGTTGGAAGATAATTATTAAATAAGAAAAAAATTATAAAACAGAAGTTCTTTCAAAGAGGGAAATTCTAATGAAACAGTTAATGAAAAAGTTAATATTTTCTTTTTTTGGGGGGGAGACAACAATTGTAATCCCATTTTTCATTTATTTTATATAACCAAACGAAAGTTTTGTGGACTAAGTTTACTCTTTCAAATCTTTGCCATCTCAGTAATAACTGTGGTGGTTAATGTTAATGTGATAAGGTTGACCTCAAAATTAGTAATTACCAATAGCAACCACAAGTACACACTCATAAACACATACACACACACACACACACAGAGTTATAGTGTGAGATAAATAAATTCTTGCTGAATGAATGAAGAAGGGAGCCCACTATATTTGTAATAGTTTAAATTTGTATTAAGGCATAAAGTGTAATGTCTTCAAATACCAAAATTATTCCTTTTGTAGGATATAGGAATTAATTGTTCACTCAAATTTAGATATTTGACTACAAAGGCAAGTTTTTATTTATTTATTTTTTACTACTAATAGTACCTTGAACTTAGTCATTTTCAAGTTAAAGTAGAAGTAACATTAAACCTTTAAATTCTTGAGTCATACTGCATACATTTAAGAAAATCAACCTCTTGGAATTTATTGTCCATGTTTTTAACTTTTAGGAATTAGACATAATCTCTGAGGTTGTTTCCAGCTGTAATATGTTATGATGAATTTTTGTTCATGCAGTATTTTTATATTATAAATAATGTCATAGTAACAATTGTCAAAAGAAGGAAATAACAATGTATGTATTTTTTTACACCCTTATTTTAGGCTAATATCAAAAAGAAGCTAAATAAAAATTTTTTATGCTTCAATGTATATTTAGGATAACCATTTCTTGAGACATTCTTCCTGCAGTTGATTTGACAGATATTCTTTTAAAAATGTAGATTTTCTCACTTTTACGCAGGTACCTTATACAATTTCGTCATTCATGTGTATTTATATTGAAAAAGTCACACATGGTGACAATGTATACATTTTGGTGGGAAATATGTCAGTATCTAGCAAAACTATACATACATTTATCTTTAGATCCAGCTATCCAACACCTAGTAATTTAATCATAACACACTGGAAATATACAAATTAATATATGCAAATAACTATTTATTGCAAAATATTTGCAAAAACAAAATTTTGGAAAACCTCAAATAACCTTCAATAGGACATTAGTTGAATATACAATGGTACACTAAGCAGTCATTAAAAGGAATAATGATGGTGTCGATATGTGCTATAGCATGATTGTAAAGGTATACTATCAGTGGAGAACTTTGCAATGATGAATTAGACAGGCAGTACCTAAAGTCACTGATCACTAACTTCACTACAGTGTAACAACTAGACATTTTGTCCCTCTTAATGCAATGACTAGAGAAGTACACAGCAATACCACTCCTGCCCACAAGTACCTAAATTTGTCTCTTGATTAAATAATGATTTTACAGGAAATATTGGGATGAGGAGACAGGGAATGTTAAATGGCATGATGGGATTGCCAGCAAGCAAACATAGGTATGGGGCATTCTACAGGGTAAATGGTCTGGTTTCTTCAACAAATAAATGGCATGTTAAAAAGGGGAGGGGTGTTGTAGATTAAAAGAGCAAATGCCATGTGATATCTTTGTGCCAAAACATAAGAACACTATGCAAATATATTTCAGAGTTTATCAGAGAAGTTTGAGTAGTGATGGAATTATTGTCACAGATTATTTTTATTTTGTTGGGTGCTAAATATTTTTCTTTGGTTTTGTCTTTGAGGAAAACTCTTCATAGAGACACATGTGGTTGAAATAATATGGTATCTGAGATTTGCCTTACCAACAGTATGGAGGAGGGAATAGATGAGACAATGTTGGTAAATTATTGAAAATTATCAAAGCTGGGAAATAGGTGCTTGGGGTGAAACATTGATTAGTTGTAACGTTTTCTCTATTTTAGGTATTTTTAAAGATTTTCACAATAAAAATAAAACCAAGTAATAAGTAAGCAGAATTATAGACAACATAGACATCTCAGCTGTGTTTGTTAGGCAACCATGATAAAGAGCAAAGAATGCCTTAAAAATATTAAAGAGTTAGCTCAATTTATTTGCTTGGTAACAAAAATGAACATTTGTAAACTTTAACTTCTCTTTTATAAAATAATGAGTTCAATGTACTTTGTTAGTTTATTTTAAAAAATGATATAACAAATATGATGAATCTCCTGAATCTGCCTCAAGGTGTAGATAACTTGGTTGAAACCAGAGCTAGGGTACCTTATGAATCAACTGAGTTAGCCAAATTGTTCATAAGATAAATGATGTTACTTTGCATATCTGAAGTACAGTTATAATAAGTGAGATAGTCCTTAAAGTGACTTGGGTTTGTTTAATGTTACTTAATAAAATGAAAACCTATTTCACTTTGGATGCCACATTATGGGGTTTGAAAAAAGCCACAAATATCTGTTTATGTACATTAGCTCAGAAAGAAGAATTTTTGGTTGAATTGGTTTTATACAATTTGGTTTTTTTTTAAGCAACATAATTAAAGGTCTTATCAGAATATAAGAAGCTTATTATTGATAAATGATACTGGTAAAAAGCTCATTAATACTAAACATTCTAAAATACTGGTTTAAATAAAAGTCATTTTCAAAAGTCTGAAAACTAAAATAATGATACCATTTAATTCTACTACTTATGTTACTGTGGACATCTTTTAATGTGCTTTTTATTTTATTCTTGCTATCTGTATTTTCATCTAAAAATGAATTATAAGTTTGAAGTTAGGTTTTCAAAAGTTGACCAGTGCAGTGAACAATATGAATAAAGTTTCATGAATCCTTTTAATATGTAAATATATCTGTGGAGTCCAAAATTAACACACTTGCTTCCTAAAAAAAGAGGTAGTATGAATAAATAGTAGTATAAATAAAATATCTGTTTTAAAGTGCAGTAAGTGGATATTATCTTTTTTTTTTTAATGAAAGCAAGAAAGGACAATTTCAATTAAAAAATGGTGTATGAATTCAAAATGAGTTCCCGAAAGGAGACTTGCCTTAAGGAGAAAAAATAAAAGCAACTATTCTGAATAATTTACTCTGATCTTGGCATTATCTAATATTATCTTTTAAATTCTAATATAAAAGCTAAGATTTTAGATTAAAAAGCCTATGGATAAGCCTTCCAGATGTCTTTTATTATGTTTTCTTCAATTAATGTTTAAATTACTTTTCTGGAAATTTTTTATGTTCAATTAATATGCATCATGTTTAAACATAGGATTATCAATTTGTTTAATACCAGACATTCCATTTCCCCTGTAGTAAATTATTATATTTACTGTTTTTCTGTTTAATGCATCATTTATAATGCACATATGACCAGTTATTTTTTAATTAAAAAATATGAGATGCTATCATTTATACTTCGATAAATTAAAAAGTATATTAGTGTCCTTCCCACTTTTTATCTTTCTTTACTGTCTTATTCATGTCGATATGGTGGTGTTTTTGCTACAGATTGAGTCATGCAAGATATTAGCAGTGATGATGGTTAGATATACCTCAACAGCCTTTTGAAAAATAAAAGTACTAACAAGATTTACTAGCATTTAGTATCTCTAAGACTCAAACAGCTGCCCTTAAACTTTTATTTACCCTGAAATGCATGTTATGCACTACATAATCTGTCAAAGGAAAAATACCAGAAATATATTTTTGCCTAGTTTTCTTTATGTAGTTTTAAATTTTTGTGATTAGGATTTTTTTCTATTAATTGAAGCATCTTACAAAATAATCATTCAAGAAAAACAGGGTAATGATTAAAGAAGGATATGAAAAATAAAATGAAGCCACAGATAAGATTGGCACACAAAATGTATACTAGTATTACCTCAGAGACCCAAAAATGTTACTTGGAGTATACTACTAACATATGTGAAGAAAGAAAGAGAACCAATTGCATGATTAAAAATATACACCATCAATCATTCAGTCAACCAGTCAATGCCCTTTTTAAAATAAAGGAATTCTTGTTACTAAGAACTGAAAGATATTTTACTCACATGTCTTTATAAGGTATAAATTATTTGATATCAATAGTTTCCTCAGCAACTCCTTTCAATGCAGGCTGGTAGCATCATGTTACCAGTTCAGCAGAAGAAATTCTAAATGGTGACACATCAGTGTAGCAAAAGCTAGGAGCTTTATGAGGAGCTTGCTTAATCCCAAAATAAAATCTAGTTCCTTGTCCATAGTTCATATTCCTCAGCTAATTTTAATGTTGAAAATAGTTAATGTAAATAATGTCAAGCATTTTCCTCAGACGTAAGGTAATTACCATAAAGCCTAGTAGAATATCTAATATTAAGCAGTGTTACTTCCCAGTGAGTCCTCCAAAATGAACTGTTTGCAAAATGTAACGCTTATGTAACAGAAAAAGACAAGTTTTCTACAAATAGAAGTAATCAAAACACCAGTTAAATATCAAACAGTGCATACTGTTCGATAAAGAATAAGAATTTGAGTTTTGGTTTTAGAGTATTTAATCTATACCTATTCTTTAGCACAGTGAACTACAGCGAAGTCACATGTCTGTTGAGGCTGCTCCTAGCATTACCTTCATAGTGGTAGAAGGTGATGGGAAGCATGCATCTGGCTAATTTGACAGTGAAGCATCATAATTAACTAAATGAGTTAAAGTTGAAAGGAGAAGAGGCTAAAACACATTTTGATGTTACCTGTTTGGAACATATTCATTAAAATACTATTTCTCCAATTCTTTCTTTTGTTAATACTAGGAGTGGGTTGTGTGTAACCTTTAGCAATTAGTAGCTGGAGATCTAAGTTGATAGGAAGGAAAAATGAATGCCTATATTAAGCATGCTCTTTGCCTGAGCTATCTCAGCTTATCCTCACAGTAACTCTCGTGAGAGGAAGTTGCGTTTTAAAGATTCATTCAAATTAAAGAAACCACAAATTAATATCAAAAGAGAGGAGGCACTGTAGAGACAGACACATCCAAGTTAGAAAAGCAGCTTTGCCACGGTAGCCTTGGCAAGTAAGTGATCCAATCTTTCTGAACCCTTTTCCCTCATTTGTCAATTGACAATAAAACTATCTATCTCAAAATATCATCCTACCCAAATGGGTGACGTATTTACATGTAAAGTGCCTTTCACAGTTGCCTAGAATAAAATAAGAGCCCAGTACAAACTGCGTAACTCTCTTGAAATCTTGAATTCCGTGTCAAAAAATTTGTCCCATCGTTGGTTATTTTTCATCGTTCCTAATTTCTTAATATTTCACCATTAGTCCATATATTTAAAAATACGCTTTCTGATTTGAATTTTTATTATCTAACATTTTAAATGGTGTTTTCTTAGTACTGATTATTCAAAAATTAAGTTATTTCGCTTATTACAGGTGGTTACGTTTCTGTGTTAAAATCAATACAGTTAAATGCATGAAAATACTTTTTCAGATATTAGTCATGTGTCCAATATACCACAACTTATTTAAAATAGAATTTCTCAGAGAAAGAATAAATTTCTGTTAATTAAATACTTTAAAACTTATTAACGTAAATCATTTATGTTCAGAGAGAAAGCCAGTCTGTTCTTTTGTATTAAATTTGGTGTTTACAATTTGCAGTTGAGTTACTCAATTGAAAATATATTTTACTTATTTATCATTCTTTGATGAAAATAATGTAATGGTCATTTGGATGATTGGGTGAAGAAGTTTTTTTATTGTTTTTGTTATTTATTTTGGACTGTATATCTAAAAACACCTGGGGCCAGTATCTCTTGGTATATGTCCAGATGCAAATAGGGAAGTAATGGTTCAATGATATCAGTTAGGAATTAATTAGGTAGTTGTTAAATTATTTTGAGTTTGATGAACAAGCAATATAAAATTCTGCAGTGAGTTAATTAAGGAGGTAACATCGTTCACACAGGGAAAATTATAAAAATCAACTGTAAGTTTTTACAAGCTTTGGCATGTCTTGGTCAGAAGAAGTGTGTGTAAGTTATTTTCAATATGATTTTATAAAGCTAAGAACATGACACTTAATTTTGGAATTATGATGTAGTGGTTAAAAATCTGGACTCTGGAGTTAGACACATCTCAGCTGCAGTCAGGCTATGTAAACTTGAACGAATTATTTAATCTCTCTAGTTTCCCTTTCTCATCTGAAAATAGGGACAGTAAAAGTATCTGCTTCATAAGTTTGTTATGAGGAATAATAACTTAAAGCAGAGTAGAATGTTCTGTCACATGTCTAGCATATAATATTTTTAAGAACTATAGAAAATACTAATTTTTTTGCAATATCCATGATAAAATATGATGTACCTGAGCATTAATAAGAATCTGATTTTGCCAGTTTTGGTGATATTTCCAGTCTCTATTAGTGGAAGGTCTCAACTACATTTGCAAGTATAGTATTTCTCAAATTTTAATTATAGAATGCCACAACAATTAATTTTGTGACTATCATTTATTTCAAAGCTTATACATTATAGCATTAAATAAAATAATAGAAGAATAATAAATAACATTTATTGAATCTATGTGCCAATTCCATGAGGTAAATAACCCCTTGCACATTTGAGAAAATTTAAACTTTGATAACATATTACAGGTAGTGGATATCCCAGGGGAACCCAGACAAAGTTTTGCTAACTCTGAATGCTCTATGTTTAATCATTATGACTTTTTTTAAAATTTTTTTTTATTACGCGGGCCTCTCACTGTTGTGGCCTCTCCCGTTGCGGAGCACAGGCTCCGGATGCGCAGGCTCAGCGGCCATGGCTCACGGGCCTAGCTGCTCCGTGGCATGTGGGATCTTCCCGGACCGGGGCACGAACCCGTGTCCCCTGCATTGGCAGGCGGACTCTCAACCACTGCGCCACCAGGGAAGCCCTCCTTATGACTTTTTTGACTAATAAAATTAATTCATATAAAATTTTAAGATCACAAGTACACTGAAGCTTTTGTTTTAAATTGGCTCTTCTTTCTATTAACTTACTCAGTTACAAGCATCACTTATAAATGTCTGCCTTTGACTTCATGCAAGAAGCTGAGACTTACTTATATTTATTTACTAGAGCATCTGTGTTGTCCCAGGCACTGGTGTAGACACTTACATGTTTCTGTTTTTGCTTTGTTTGTAAGCTATAACTTATAAGCACTTTGGATTATCCCATTTAATCCTAACAACAGTTCTCTAGAAATTATTACTATTCTTGCTTTGATAATGAAGGAATGGAGATCCAGAGAGTGTTATTATTGGTCCAGGACTGCAGAGATAATAAGTGGCAGAAGTAGGGTTTAAATTACACCATGGTGACTTGATGCCTACCTAATGTTTCCACAGAGCTCTCAATGACGTTTAGTTGCTAGAAAAAGCAGTTATAACAAAACTGAAAAACGTTCCTTTGTAATACGGTGTTTGAGTAACACTATAGTGAGGACAAAATTGGGACAAAAGTCATTTCCTGGGCTTCATTCACCCCCTGGTGCTGTTCTTTTCTGCCTTGAAAGGCTTAGAGTACCTGTTGTCTGCTTGGTAGCCATTAGATGGCAATCGTGTTCTGATAATAATGATAGTGACCCTGTCATACATTTGTATTCAGCTTTACAGTTTACAAGGGACTTCAAATATGTTATCTCATCAGATTATCACAATAACACTCTGAGACAGGTGTTAATATATCCCAACTACAGTAGAGGAAGCAAATACTCTATGGTTGAAAACTTACTGAAGTTCGTATAGCCAATATTAACCCAGATCTTAACATTAAATGACAGGGTTTTTTCACTATCTTTCTGGATCTTGTGGCTTCTGATGTTACATAGTACAAATCTAATATATTTGGTTATATATTTTCCAAGCCCACTGAAAATCATAGTTACATCTTAGAAAAGGGGAAAGGGTTGCTTTAAGCAGACATGCTGAATGTGGTGAAAAATAAATACCACTAGCAAAAAAGCAAGAGGAAAAGGCAAGAAAGCTTTGAAAAGTAGACAAAGTCATAAAGCAGAATAGTATGGGGTCATTAAACGTAAGAACAGACATCGCCATCTTCATCAGCAGGTCATGAGGCATTACTGTATTGCAGTATATTATTCCATTGCATTTAAAAATTATTATAGCCTTGAATCATTGAGAAAAAAATTATAGTCTGCATACTCTGATAAGATGGTAAGCTATAAAATTCATTTAGGAAATATATCTATCTGAACTGTTTTTATTTAACTCTTTAATATGTTAAGAGGAAAGTTTCTTAGTTCTTCATAAACTTTATCCAGAAAGTATCATTTTGTAAGGATTCTAGATTGCAAAATTGGAGTATATCTTAAAATACTTTTTATATAATTTTTATATTTCTCCCCATATTCCTTCCCCCTAATTCTTGCAAATGACTGAATAAACAAAAGGAGAGCTGTGAGAAGGTTTACTAATTATCATTCTTGAAAATTCAGTAATTTATTTATGGCCTACTGGTAGGGTATAGGGATCATGATATTACTTAAACTCAAGACTGTACAATTGGCTGTAACATCTATTTTCAGGATAGATCAAAATTTTAATGGCTTTTGTTTGTTTCTTGGTTTTGGCTGATAAATTTATTGATTGACCAATAATTAGTTCATTAATTTGATACTTTGCTTTCAATTCCATTTTTAAAATTTCAAACTTACCGGTTTTCAATATGATGTTCACCTGGGTGCATTGTTTTCGGTGTTTGGTTCATGATGTTAAATGGCATCTTTAAATGACAGAAGAAAGGCCCTAAGTGAAAGAGAATTTCAGATACTATGAAGTGGAGCCTCTCCTGCTTCTGATCCCCTTGAATATTCAGAGTTTTAATGGCTTTGGTCAATATCGCACAATTAGTTTGTAGTAGAAATAGGCCTGTTAATAAGAAACTGGCCAGCTCCATTTAGTAAGCACAATTGAAATTAATTATTTTATTCTTTATTATTGTTGCCAACAGAATAAGTCATTTGTATTTGTGAATTTAAAAGTGACTGGCTATTTTGCCCATCAGGCTTTGCTGTACTTCAAGAGAATTGCTTCAGCTACAAAGAAGGCTTTTAGATGAAACCGTTCTTAAGGTCTAATAACTATAGCTGAAAAATGTTTACACATTCTGACCTAATTTAATATTAAATGACAGTTTTAATGAAGTCATAGAATTTACTTGTAACCTGCTATTGTAGCATTTCATACTGTTATAAACTCTCTTCTCCTGTGCAAAAGGGCAGTCAAAGGCCTAAGTTCATTAGAGGATACAGTCAAAGGAAAAGATTTCTTTCATTCAGCATAGTTTTCCTGGAGCAATTAGAAAGAAAATATGTGTCTCAATATAGAATTTCATGGCCTTGTACAATTATGTGGTGACATCTCCACACAACTGTTTGAATAATGCCAGCAACATCAGCTGTCACAATCGAAATGAACAAGTAATTAAGAAAACTAATGCTGGTCTTTCTTCTGAAGAAGTCGAATATTTATGTTTTTAAAATTGTTCACCAACAAGAAAAATAACTACTGACATGAAACATAATTTTCTACAGCGCCTGAGGCAGAAAAGAGAGAAATAATAATGAACATTCACACTATTATAACAAATTAAGTTGTAATTGTATACACCAAAAACAATTACAGAGTCCCTTTTCCTTGGATTATAAAATTTTAATAGCATCATTTTATCAGGTGCCACTACAGCATCTAGCATCTTGACCCTTTTATTTATGTTCTGCTTCTCCATCTTATTAACCAAAATTTACAAAAGTTTACAGTGGAATTGGGGGTCTCATTCTTATGAGGACCACTTTTTTTCTCTAACCATACACCTTAATATGCTAGGATAACCTACACTTGTCTGAATAAGTAGTAAAGAAAACAATTAGAAAAGACCACAACTTGTCTGAATAATTAGTAGATTTGAATGAGCCATGATATTTGTGTCATATGCTGATTCCCCAACCTTTTGATAAGAAACTGCTCAGTTTATTGCTTACTGAAGTGAGGGGGAAACGCCACCTCTGATGAACTCTTGTTGTCTTTCGGAGGGGAAAGAACAAGTTAGGATTTATAGAGATTTTGAATTTGGTTTAAGGCAGATATTTCAGTTTGAAGGTTTGATTGGGATTGGGATTAGATAAAATAGTTTCAGAATGTAAGATTTGTGGAAGCTAGGCAAGGATTTTAAAGTGAAAGGTTGATTCTTAGTGCATAAGCTGTCCGTTGATGCTTTCTACTGAAAAATTGGTAGGTCTTTTGGGAAAGCCCTGTAATGAACAGTGAAGCTATTTGAAATAGTTAAGTTATTCCAATAAGGACAGTAAAATAGTAAAATGATGTATACACAGTCACCTATTTGGGAGTTGGTAGTTTTAGATCTTAATCCCCACTGAGGGAGACAGAGGGATAGACCATTTTTAGGTGGAGGCATCATCCATCCAGATTTTCACTATTGTTTGAGGTGTCATCATCACATATCAAGTCATTGTCTCATCATCCATACATCATGTTAGATTCTGAAGATGGCATATCTGAACTCTGCAACATAAATAGTAAAATAAGGTTTCTGATCAGGATTTGTTACCACTCTCAGCCAGCAGTCGAGTGCCCAGATTAAATAGGAGATGAGACCCCATCTCCATTCTGAAGAGCCTATAGAACCAGATATGGGGTTGTTAATGAAACTACTTTAATTTTTCTGATATCTTTATTTTTAGGCAGGATACTTTGGGTAAGAGGACAAAAGCATCCCAGCCTAGGCTGCAAATGGATATTCTGAATAAGGTTTAGAGAGAAGAAATCTCTCCTGGACTGAAGTACTTTAAAATTTTGTCTCAAGTACAATCTGCTCTCAACATCCTAAAAATGATAGGACATATAAAAATATTACCTGAATGATGGGTTAAACCAGCTTGTCATTGCAAATATGTCCACATCTGAAGATGATTAAGAGAACTGAAAAGATTTTTTTATTGTCTCCTTGTGAGATTTTGTCTTCTAATTGAACATTACTCATATGCACTGAAAGATCGGGACTTTTTGGATATCTTGGCACCAATAGTTATCTGGATCTGCTCCCTCATTAGAGTATTCATAGATCAGAAAATTATTAAAATACATATTATTGGGGGGTAATAATGGTAAAAAATATTCTGAGGAAAATGGAAATAAAGGTTATCACTAAGTTTACAGGTGGTTCTTCTTAATAACATATTTTAATGATTTAAAGAGTCACATTATTTCACATTTTACTATCTCTGATATTGATGTATTTATAATGAAGTTTTTTTTAAATTCTATTAATTTTTTGGCCGCACTGTTTGGCATGTAGGACCTTAGTTCCCTGACCAGGGATCGAAACCGTGCCCCCTGCATGGGGAGTGCAGAGTCTTAACCACTGGACTGCCAGGGAAGTCCCAGTATAATAAAGATGTTTTAGCATCGTGTCCTAGATTGACAGCGGTTTTGTTTTTCTTTTAAATAGTTACATAAAATGTGTCTTGCAATTAATGGTGTCTTAGATCCAAAAATATATATATCTTTAGATTAGTGGTCCCCAAACTTTTTGGCACAGTTGCGTGGAAGGCAGTTTTTCCATGGGGCGGGGGGCAGTGATGGTTCAGGTGGTAATGTGAGTGATGGGGAACAGCAGATGAAGCTTCGCTCACTCGCCCACCACTCACCTCCTGCTCTGCGGCCTGGTTCCTAACAGGCCGTGGACCAGTACCAGTCCGTGTCCCAGGGGTTGGGTACCCCTGCTTTAGATAATAGGAATTTGAGAGAGCCATAGGGGTGAAATGTTAACCTGTATATCTTTGACTTCATATTGCCTACATTTAAAGAATCCAGAATACACCCAATTCTGATTGCACACCCTTAAAGAGTCATATTTGCTTTTACATTGTTTTATTATTTTGAAAAGTAAAACATTTATCATCTTCAGTATGGTACTAACTGCAGTACTCATAATTCTCTACTTGTGTATGTGCGATACATACCATATTATTGTTTTGTGCTTATCCATGCATTTATATGTTCGTATTTTTTCCTAGTCCTACCTACTATGATCTTCATTATCCTTATGTATAAAAAACACTACCCTTTAGAGAAGAGATTTCTGTTACTAAGAATTACATTTTTATCTCATATTCTACATTTTTATCATTCTGTGAAAATAAGAGAGGTCAACTTCAAACATCACTTAGAAATATTGACTCCAGAGTCTCTAGCTCCAGTTTAAGCCTCTTTCACGTACAGATATATGTATATAACAGTCTGCTAACAATTTTACTCGATGTCAGTAATATGCTTTGTATTTATTTTTATTTTTATTCATTTATTTGGCTGTGCCGGGTCTTAGTTGCAGCACACGGGATCTTCAGTTGCAGTATGCCTGGATCTTCAGTTGCAGCATGCAGGATCTTTAGTTGTGGCATGCAAACTCAGTTGTGGCATGTGGGATCTAGTTCCCTAATCAGAGATCGAACCCAGGCCCCCTGCATTGGGAGTGCAAGAGTCTTAGCCACTGGACCACCAGGGAAGTCCCAGTAATATGCTTTAGATTTAATAGATTCAAGATTAACCTTATTCTTCCTGCCTCTTAATTTGTTCTTCTCTATTTATTTAATCTCTTGGTGAATGACACCAACATTATGCAGACAAAAAATTGAAGCCAGATGTCACTAGGTTTAATTGATTCTACTTTTTAGCTATTCTTGATTCTACACCATTCTCTCCACAATTCCTGTTTCAGTCTTTATTTGGGCCAGGATCATTTTCCTCTAATTCTATGTGACCCAGTTGGTTTTTGAGGCCCTTTCTCTGGCCCAAAAGTCCATTAGTGCCATCTTCATTTTCTCTTTTTCCACAGTGCCAACCTTGATGCAGAACTCAGGTCCTCTTTCAATTTCCCATCTCTTACCCCAACTGCACAAAAAAAATTCTATCAAATAAAAACTTTCATGATTAATGTTGACTTTATTTCAGAATTTGTAGTCAAGGTGGAGTAATCATCTAGTTCCAGTGAGAGAGAAGGTAGACAGTGTATTCAGGAGTTTTCATTTTGCTCTCTCTTCTGGACTTCCCTCAGTTTCTTTCCTATAGCCACATTCTTCTCCAAATTCTGGCCCATTTGTCCTTTTTCCTTCTTTAATTCATGCAAAGCAGATCTACAGGCTACTCTCAGGGCTAGGTGTCAGCTGGCTCATAGGCCCAAAGGCAGAGGCTCCACCTCTAAAACGGTTTAGCAGAGCATTTTCCTATCAAAGGTAGGGCTCTCCCAACTAGATTATTGTAACTGCTGCTATATCTTGTCTCTGTCTCCTTACATGCTTGTCTCCTGTTTTAAGTTTGACCTCCTCTAATCCATTCTCCATATTGCCCACAAGGTATGCTAGCATGCCAACTTGATATTGGTCACTGACGTATCTTTAAAATTTTCAGTATTCCCCATTGATTTCATTATAAATTCCAGTTTCATTAATGTGGCTTACAAAATTCCCAAGCTTCAATACTCACCACTTTTTCTACATAGCAAGATTGACTTTAACCAAATAATTATTGAAGGTGTACTATCAGTCCTAAGATTACGGTACCAGACACGGGCCATGTTGCTACATGGCCTAATGGAAAATTCTATTTTTAAATGATTGTTAAGGAAGAAAACAGCAGTGTGCAGTGGAAGGATATAGCCATCTTGGCAAGAAAAGACTTCCTGAAGAGGTGATATTTAAGCTTTTACATGAAAGATAAGTGGGTGTTCAGTGAGGTGGTGGGGGAAATGGCTTAGCAAATTGGAATTCTTAGAGGAAAGTGTGACATGTTGAGGAACATCAAGGAAGCCCAGCGTGCTTTGGCAGAGTAGGGAGTAAATGGCGCTAGCTGAGTGACTTGAATGAACCGTGTTCCTTCTCGCCCGTATGATGTTTGAAGTGCTGTCTTCTGATCCTGAAATGTTCTTTCCTTTCTTACTAATTATCAGTGTTCAACTGCTAAAATAAAGTCTGAAACCACTGATCTGTTTGAATGAAATTAGAACACTTCCTAACACCATACACAAAAATAAAAAAAATGGATTAAAAACCTAAATGTAAGGCCAGACACTATCAAACTCTTAGAGGAAAACATAGGCAGAACACTCTATGACATAAATCACAGCAAGATCCTTTTTGACCCACTTCCTAGAGTAATGGAAATAAAAACAAAAATAAACAAGTGGGACAAAATGAAATGTAAAAGCTTGTGCACTGCAAAGGAAACTATAAACAAGATGAAAAGAGAACCCTCGGAATGGGAGAAGATATTTGCAAATGAAGCAACTGACAAAGGATTGATCTCCAAAATATACAAGCAGCGCATGCAGCTCAATATCAAAAAAGCAAACAACCCAATCCAAAAATGGGCAGAAGACCTAAATAGACATTGCTCCAAAGAAGATATACAGATTGCCAACAAACACATGAAAGGATAGTCAACGTCACTAATCATTAGAGAAATGCAAATCAAAACTACAATGAGGTATCACCTCACACTGGTCAGATTGGCCATCATCTAAAAATCTACAAACAGTAAATGCTGGAGAGGGTGTGGAGAAAAGGGAACCCTCTTGCACTGTTGGTGAGAATGTAAATTGATACAGCCACTATGGAGAACAGTAAGGAGGTTCCTTAAAAAACTAAAAATACAACTACCATATGACCCAGCAATCCCACTACTGGGCATATACCCTGAGAAAACCATAATTCAAAGAGTCATGTACCACAATGTTCATTGCACCACTATTTACAATAGCCAGGACATAGAAGCAACCTAAGTGTCCATCAAAAGATGAATGGATAAAGAAGATGTGGCTCCTATATACAATGGAATATTACTCAGCCATAAAAAGGAACGAAATTAAGTTATTTGTAATGAGGTAAATGGACCTAGAGTCTGTCATACAGAGTGAAGTAAGTCAGAAAGAGAAAAACAAATACTGTATCCTAATGCACATATATGGAATCTAAAAAAACAGTACTGTTGAACCTAGTGGCAGGGTAGGAATAAAGACGCAGCCATAGAGAACGGACTTGAGGACACAGTCGGGGAAGGGGAAGCTGGGACAAAGTGAGAGAGTGGCATTGACATATATACACTACCAAACATAAAATGGACGGCTAGTGGAAAGCCGCTGCATAGCACAGGGAAATCAGCTTGATGCTTTGTGACGACCTAGAGGGGTAGGATAGGGAGGCTCAAGAGGGAAGGGATATGGGGATATATGTATACGTATAACTCATCCACTTTGTTGTACAGCAGAAACTAACAACATTGTAAAGCAAGTATACTCCAATAAAGATATTAAAAAAAAAAGTATGTGCACAGGAGAAAATGAAGGTGATAACTAGGCAGTGATATTAAGGGCTAAATAAATGTATTATTGATATAATCAGGGGAAAGAGATATTTCTGTGAGCTGCACTAGGAAGCATAGGCTTCAGGAGAGGTTGTACTTACACTTATTTAAAGTGCAGTAAAGGCTCAGGTGGGAAAGAATTCTATGAGCAGGAATTAATAATAAAGAACAGATTAAAGAAGTAAATAATTTGTCTGAACTTCAAAAGCAAAGATTAGGAATTATTTATGCAATTTTTAATCCTATTACTATTTTTCTTTTTTCTCATGTGTTTTTAAATAGTTGAAAACAAAATGGGGCTTTGTTTTTTTACTTTCGCTATAAAATAAAATACTAAATGTGTTAAGTATTGGAACAAAAGGATGACTTGTTAATTTCAAATATATGAGTCTGATGATATATATGAATAAAAATCGTTATAAAATGTTAACCAGCGGGACTTCCCTGGTGGTCCAGTGGTTATGACTCTGTGCTTTCAATGTAGGGGACGTAGATTCGATCCCTGGTCAGGGAACTAAGCTCCCACATGCCGTGTGGCATGGCCAAAAAGTTTTAAAAAAATATATATTAACCAGGAATTATAGTTCTACGAATTGGTACTTGGCAGTATGCTTTTCTGAATAACTCTGTGCTTCTCTGACTAGCAGAATTGCTTTTAAATTGTTCTGAACAATCTTCTCAATGCAAATGTCTAAAAGAATTATAGATTATTCTTTTTAAGAATATTTTTAAGTGTGTTTCTGTGGGATAAGGAAGTAATATATCTACAGAAAGTAAAACTATACTTCAAGGGCAAATCTTTAAAAGTCAGTAATTATCAAAGGCAGTGTTCTTTCTAACCAGATAGTAGACAGTTTGTAAATGTTAAGGGTAATATATATATATATTTTTTCAGTATGCGGGCCTCTCACTGTTGCGGCCTTTCCCGTTGCGGAGCATAGGCTCCGGATGCGCAGGCCCAGCGGCCATGGCTCACGGACCCAGCCGCTCCACGGCATGTGGGATCTTCCCGGACCGGGGCACGAACCCGTGTCCCCTGCATTGGCAGGCGGACTGTCAACCACTGCGCCACCAGGGAAGCCCCTAAGGGTCATTTTTGTGTGTCGAGTAGGCAAAGCTGTATTCATATTTTTTACTGTAGTGGTAACTAATACAGATACTTTTCCTAGTTAAGTTGTTTATTTCTTTGAGGATTTTTTTCCTAACATAGAGAAAAACATTTCTCTATCATATCATTTTAGAAAAAGATGGGAACTTAAATATGTTCTAATCCAGCAATCTTTGTATACGAGGAAATTTAAATCCATGTGTAAAGTGACTTACTCAGCATCATCTAACTTGCAAAAATATGGAATATAGAATGGAAGGCTTTGAATTAACTTTTTGGATATATATTCTAATAACATTAATGAATATTATAAATTACCATATGCTAAATCTTTGTTAAGCAACTATGAGTGTAGATAATGTAGTATAAGACCCTTTTATGGCATCTTTTAAAAATTTGTGATTGACTTTATCCAATAGCTATAATCCAAAGCTATAGTGATTATTTTCATGAAACATGACTGAACACCTGGTGGAAAGAAGACCACACTTTAAACAAAAATTTAAGCAGGGGTATTTTTTTTTTATCAACTCTATGATCTTGAGTGTATATACACATGATAAAATGTAGATCTGAAATTCCAAGTGTATTTTAAATTTGACTTTAACTATATTCAGTAATACACATTTGTATGTGTTAGTTTTGAGCTTAGAGGCATGATGAGATTTTTGTTTTTCTAGAATAAAGCAAAGTATACTCTTAATTATTAGAATATAGTGTTAATCAGCCCCATTTTGCAATCTATCTTTTATTATAGTCACCAGGAACAGAAACTCATTTCACTATGAGGCATGCCTGTGGTTTTGTTATATTAGCCAGATTTTTAGCACTGACAGGTCCTCCCTGATCCAGTTTGCAGATATGATGCCCATAGGTTCTAAATCAAACAAGTGTTATGCTAATCTCACTTTAATTTTTCCTTTCTATCTTTATATTTTCAGTACTCCTCAGGAGATGAATATATTTGCTATGAATACAAAAGCTTTATCCTATTATGCAAAATGCAGAGTTGTTTTATTAAGCAGAATTTCACAGTTGAATCTGTCCTTTTTATTTTTCTCCTCCTGTTGATGCATTACCGTCTCTCTGACTGTATCTTTCTTTCTCCAACAACAAAAAAGGAAATGCTTCCATACATTTATTGGGTAACAGAATTATATAGAAAAATATATATTTATTTTTATATAGTAAAATATTAAGTAAATAATATGCAAATCAGAATGTCAAAGTGATGTCTTAAATGAAACTCATTGATGAAGGTGAACCAAGTTTGCAGCCGAAGAATGTGTTCTCCTAGGCGAAATACTTTGACACGTGTCTCATGTGTATTTACTTTAGGAGGTGCTTCTCGTTTACCTTGTCTGTCTATAAATACATAGATGGTTTTACCTTAGGTCTCTGAATTTATTCTCACACATTTGGTCATTTATTAGTAATGAGTATAGCCTCTGATGCCTGCATAGGGATGCCACTCATCCTATGATAGATACTGTTTAGCTTAGAATTTGCAAAATTAGACAGATGCTAAATATGATTTAAATCTTCCTCTTAATACCAAAGCTGTCAGGAAACCGCCTGTGTCATGAACATTTGAGAATTAATAACAAAAAGTATACATTTAAATTTCTGTGGTTATGGAAGAATAAAAAATAAAACTGTTGTAAATATCTTTTAGGGACATTTACATAGAAGTGAATCTGTGTGTGACTGAAACAAATCAGATTGAACTCTTTGTTTTTGTTGTCAGTGTTTTATTTTGTGCATTATAAATAAGTAGAGTTCAATGAATAGCTTTTTAAAACATGCTCATAGGCTGTAGTAAAGAAAGTCATATACCCTGTTCCCATAGGCATGCTCTGTGGTTTTGTTAGAACAGAAATAGTTGAGTGAGTGTGTGTGTGTGTGTGTATGTGTGCACATGTCATGTAAATCTTGGGAGAGAGGGGAGAGAGAGAAGGGAAGGGATGGCAGGAGAGGGACAAGAGAGATATCAGAGAGAATTAAGCAATGAATAAATGAATGCATGAATTCATTATAAAAATATGGCAAAAAAGGTTTAGCTCATAAAAATATTATCCTTATAAAAAGATTAAGATACAATTCAATGATCCATAATAATGTTTGATTGAAAATTCCTGAGAGTGATTATAGATCATGAGGCATTTTGAATATATTAGATGAAGAAATAAATCATCTATAACTATGTATGCTTCTCTTTAACCATACCATATTTGTTACAAAGCAAATTTCATGTATACAGAGATTTGCTGGAGTATTAACTATTTTGTCAAAGTGCTTTTGGATGAAGAAACATAATGTACTCATTTTTATTTTCTCGATTGCTCTAGAGAAATAAAAATCACATTGAAAATATAGTAAGTAGAATAAAATAAATCAACCCACAGGATTAAGTTGATAGCAAATTCATATTTTCTTTTATAGGAAGTAAATATCTTTGTTTATTAGAAATTGTCATTTGCTCCAAATAAGTTATATAGATACTTTACCTTAAAGGAGGGGAGCATAATTTCCCATGCCTGAAGTATGGGCTGCACATAATGACTTCTTTCCAAGGAGTGTAGTATGGTAGGGGTGAAAAAAATAATAATACTGTTACAGTGGAGAAATCTGTACAGTTGATATGTGTATGATGTCATAAAAATAGCTTTACCTCCATAATCTTCCATCTAAAACCCATAACCTCAGTTTAATCATGAGGAAAATATCTGAAAAATTTTAATGGAGGAGGATTCTGTAATATACCTGACCAGTATTTCTCAATATTGGTAAGGTCACGAGAAACAAGGAAAGTCTGAGAAACTGTCACAGCCAAGAGAAGCTAAGGAGATAAATTATATTTGTGGACCCAATTTCAGTGTGTGTGTGTGTGTGTGTGTGTGTGTGTGTGTAGGCTTTCCCACACCAACAAGCAATTCTCAAATACCAGCAGGGTGTCTGAAAATTCAGCTCAACTCTGACACTGTCTAGCCAGAGATAGGATCAGATTCCACAGGTAAATAGCTCAGTCCCATAAGTCCACCTTACATTTTAGAAGCCAATTACAAACCCAGGTCACCTGTACTTCTGACCAAAAGGCTGCAAATGGAGGTTCCAAGGACTCTTTCAACTCAGGATGCCAATTGCAAGTCCAGGTTATCTGTACTTCTGACAAACTGACTATAAATCACAGGTTCCCATGATCCCCTGCTTGGGTTGGATTGATTTGCTAGAGCAGCTCATAGAAACACATTTACTCCCTAGATTACCAATATGCTACAAAGGATATTGAAGCATATGAATCAACAGCCAGACGTAGAGATTCATAGGGTGAAGTTCCAAACAAAGGATCTTCTGTCCTCATGGAGTTCTGGGGCCCAGCATCGTGGCACATAGAAGTGTTCTGGTTTCCCTACCTGGAAGCTCTCTGAACCCTGTCTTTTTGGGTTTTTATAGAGGCTTCATTACATAGGAATGATTGATTAAGTCATTAGCTATTGGCTATTGATTCAACCTCCAACCTCTCTGCCCTCCCCAGAGATCAAGGGGGATGGTATTGAAAGTTTCAACCCTCTAATCACATGGTTGGTTCCTTTGGTTACCAGGCCTATCAGGTGATTTAGGGGCATTCCAAAGTCACCTTATTAACATAACAAAAACCAGCTTGATCACTCTCTTCACTTAAGAAATTCCCAGGGTTTTAGGACCTCTGTGCCAGAAATGGGGACAAAGACCAAATATATATTTCTTATTATAAATCATAATATCACAAGAGACATGAGAACTAAATGTAATGTGGTATCGTGGAACAGGAAAAGAACGTTCGGTAAAAACTAAGGAAAGGGCTTCCCTGGTGGTGCAGTGGTTGAGGATCTGCCTGCCAATGCAGGAGACACGGGTTCGAGCCCTGGTCTGGGAGGATCCCACGTGCTGCGGAACAACTAGCCCCGTGAGCCACAACTACTGAGCCTGCGCGTCTGGAGCCTGTGCTCCGCAACAAGAAGAGGCCGCGACAGTGAGAGGCCCGCACACCGCGATGAAGAGTGGCCCCTGCTTGCCACAACTAGAGAAAGCCCTTGCACAGAAACGAAGACCCAACACAGCAAAAATAAATAAATTAATTAATAAATTAAAAAAATAAAACTAAGGAAATCTGAAATAAACTTTATCCTTTAGTTTATAATATTAATATTAGTTCATTAATTGCAACAGATATACTATACTATTATAAAAATTAATAATAGGGTAAATTGGGGGATATACAGCACCTCTTTGTACTATCTGTTTGTCTGTAAATTGAAAACTGTTCTAAAAATAAAGTCTATTAATAAAAAGAAAACAATACCGCTTTGCAGTATTATTTGTTTAGTGTTCCCTTTCAGAGGAATTAGGCTCAAAAGTAAAATATTGATGAAAAAAGACGTGCCCACATTACCGTTGTAGAAGTCCTTAACGTTATTGTAGGGGCACAGTATCATTGGTTTATATGAAGAGCTGTTTTAATGACACAGGTCTGTTGATAATCCATTAGAAGACAGGCGTTTGAATTAGTAAACTGCACACAAAATGTGAGAAGTTTCCCATGTAATCTTTATAATCATATATAATATGAGATTTAAGGGATTAAGGGTATATGTCTTTACATTTCAGGAAAATATGCAACTATTATAGCTCATTTATTTTATTCCCAAGAGTTATAAAACAGTATTTGTGAAGAGGGTTTGAATTAAAACATGGGATTTAGAAAATATTGTCAGAAAACTGTGTAAATTGTGTCAAACCGCTCTTGGTGGCTTGATGTTAGAGATAAGAATTATTGTATTTTAAATGATATAAGCAAATAAAAACTTTATTTTTCCAATAGCACAAAACAGCAGTATATCTATCATGTTAATAGAGATTATGTGGCTTGTCGAAATTTAAGCAACAAGATTATCCTTATATTTGGCAAATGTGTGATTTGAATGGCTTGTGTTTTAGTTTTCAATTTTTAACTTTTTAGTTGGAATGTAGGTAGTCAGAGTCAGAGTAAATACACTTCATCAATTAAGAATTATTGTTTTATATTTCACTTCATTTGACAGAAAGTACGTGCTTAGCAGAGATCTCTCCTGTCTCATTATAATTCTGTGTACAATAGGAGAGTGAATCAATCATTAATGGAAACCAAACAACATGCTGTGAAAATATAAAGAAGAAATAATCTGTTCTAATGTCCAGGGATGGGAACTATCAGGGAAATCTCCATTCTTTATGGACCAAGTCTTGAGAACCAAATGGGAGATCCATGAGAAAGGAAGATATATGCGGTGGATGCAATACATGCCTTCCAAACAGTCCAAGTCCTGGATACATTTCAGGAAAAATTTAAATACTGGTAGTAGTTGTCATTAAACTTTTTATCTGGTACACTTTCAAAGAGGGTTTCAGTTGGCATTTTTTTCTTTGTGTAAATTAATGGGATTGCAGTTAACAATTTGGAGTCACTTTATGCATTAAATGAATTTCTGATAAATTGTGAAAAAATATTTACATATCAAGTTACATCTAACATTTGAATTTCTATTTCAGATGTGTTCTCACTAGGGAAAAACATGATCCCAACCATACAAAAAGATGAAAAATGTAAAAAGGAGGTAAAAGTCATTTACAACAATGTCAAAATTTATTTTCAAGGAGATTTCTGCCTTTGTGAGTTCAGAGTCTGTATGCATTTAAATCTCCAGTACAAACTCTGAATGAAATTCATCAAAAATGAAATCAATCCACATTATCTTAGTGCTCTTAAAAGCATGTGTAAATTAAAATATATTAATTATATTAATTAAGTAAATTAAAATATAGCTAATTCCAATTTTATTGACAGTTCTTACTGCCTCACAGGGACTTGAACGTTTAAATATTTTAGCAGCCACACTGGTTAGTGTTTCAGGAATGTCACTGCCTTAGAAGTATAGTAAAATTCACCAGCTGTGAAAGTCATGCAGCAAACAATTCTTCAAGATTTTTTTTCTTACAATAAAGTATGTTGTTCCTATGTTTATGTATTCACATCCTACCTTTTTCCCCTCGAGGGATTTAATTAACCCTATAATAAATGTGTGTGTATGTGTGTGTGTGTGTAATTACTGATGGATGAATAACAGGGTGATCTTTTGCACCTGATGATTGGTTTTAGAGAACCTCATTAGGAAAACTTTTGCAGTATTGCCTGAGCTAGTGAAGGATTGGAAGATATTTTTAATACTTCTGTGATAATGAAAATAAGTTTCACCAATAGCAGAAGTCCAAGTTAGCGTTATAAAATATTAGAAATAGAAATAATATTTTTCATGCTTATTACATGCATAAATCTAAATTTATGCTAAGTAAAAGTGTTTAAGGAGAAGATGATCTCTTGCAGAAGAGAATTTGAGAGCAGATTATAAGTAGAAATAATAGAACAGAACTCATGGAATTTGCTTTACCTTTAAGGAATTATGTTTATGGACATTTTTACATTATCTCTGTAATGCTGGCTTAAGGAAAGGAGGATTTCCTAAATGCTCACATTTTAATAGTTTAAATTTCCTAGAAGGGAGCTATGGGTGTAAAAAAATGTGAAATTGAGGGAAAGAACCCCTGGAGCTGATTTTTCTCAGGTTAAACACCAAATTTTTAAAAAGGTAAAACTGATGGCTTGTTTTTAATTTCACAGAAGGCTTAGTTTACAGAGAGGAATGACTTATGTTTCTTTTTAGATCTTTACTTAGCTCAAAGGAAGTAATGATCTTCTAGAATGTACATGCTTTATTATCTAAATTCACTCAAATATCTAACTTTACTCTCCAGAGAAACAAGTTTATAAATAGAGGAAGAAGTGTAAAACATCATAAGAATCTAAGAAATGTAAGAAATGAATAGCTATAACTAGTGAGAGCACGAAGGTCATGGGCAAAGCACTCTGGGCTTAAAAACAGCAAGAGAGCAAGTCTAAACTGCAACTATCATGTAGGTGTCCTCTACATTGATGTTAGTGTGTCATTTGATATAATTTATAAAAACAAACAAATAAACAACAACACACCAAAACCCTTCCTGTTAGGAATCTTTCAAATTAATTTGGCTGTGTGTTCATATAGACAAATCTGATGACAGGAACACAAATTAAGGATAGTGACAAAAAAGCACTGTCACTACAACATAGAAAAAGATATCTACTCCTAACAGTTCAGTTTGGGAAGAGAAGTAAGAGAAAAAGTAAAAAGTAAAAAGATCAATTTACTTGAAATTTCAGCTATTAGTGAAATTAAAGTTATATTGTACTGATTAACTCTGTAAAAGCATTAGAATGGCTAGAAAGAATGCATAAAATAAAGACACACGATTCATCTTTGGAATGCATTCTATAAATCTCTAGGAAAACTCCACCGGTGCCTGACTTTGATAGGAGTAGTACACTGGAGAGTATTAGTGTGGGGAAAGCCTCCCGTTACTGATAACTTGGGAAATAATAAAGTAATGAAATCCCATGTCTGTTTCCTACTCACTGTTTTTTACAGTGTTTAAAGTTTTTAAATCCCATTAATCTAGTGATAATTAGATGGAGATGAAAATTTAGAAATCCTTCTTTCTGTACTGAGAGAGTGTGTACCCGGTAGTGGTTTGGCGCTCATAGCCTCACTAGGATATAAAATTTCAAAGTCTTTGGAATGTACTGTGGCTGCATTAGGAGCTACAGCAACTATTAAAACCCAACAGAATAGAAAAGTTCAAAAGATAACATTTGACTTTAGTTTTAAAGGATAAGGAGGAATTTGTCAGACTGGAAAAGACGGGAAGCACCATGTACAAGACAGGAGAATGGTTTGGGTAAAAAGGAACAGAAACATGAAACAGCAGAGGCTGTTTGGGGTGCAGCAAGTAGTCTGGAGTGATGTGAAAGGAGGATGGAAGATGAGCCTGTGAAACTAGTGGCACGTGATTTGAGGGGGCGTGTATTTCAGACTAGGGAATTTAGGCTTTATGTTGCTAGCATTTGAGATTTGGTTAAGATTTTGCTACACAGAGGAATACTGTGATGAAAGTATGGTTTGAAGGAGTTCATACAATTTTAGCGGCCCACTAGCTTTTCTTATTCATTGAATCCTTGTCTCAACTCCTGCCTCTTTCCTTTATTCTTATTTTCTTGTTAGACGCCGATGTGGTTAGTGTTGGCCTCTGTGTGCACAGTAGTCTCATGTCCACATCCTGATCTTTCTCATTCTTTCTTCTTCTTCATTTTCATTTTTCTTTTAATGTAATCAAAGGCAATTTTTGACCTTTGAATCTAATATGAAAACAGCATTAAAAATCTTTAAACAAGCAAATAGTCCTACAACTCACTTAATTTCACGAACTGAAGTTTCATTATTGTAAGGAGGCAAGGAAGATAGTAAATTTACATTTGTGAAGAACAGGAAGAAACCCAAATTTACTATTTCTATCAGACAATTTCCTGCTGACTTTTTTAAGCTTCTGTTTATTTAATAATAATAACTTAACTGAAGATTTAAAAATATGTCTCAGTATCTAATATTGATATTGTGCCATTAAGTTCTAAATTAGTTTACTTCTTAGAAAAATGAAAATATAAGATATAGTAACCAGAAGTCATGTTTCTCCAAAAGAAACTTTATTTCTGGAGGGATCACATCTCTTAAAATTAGATCCTGCAATTATTGTTTATTGAGGTAGACACTAACTAAATTAACACCAATATAGTGCTCCTTCTGTTGACAAATTGTGCGGACAGGCTCCGGACGCGCAGGCTCAGCGGCCATGGCTCACGGGCCCAGCTGCTCTGTGGCATGTGGGATCCTCCCGGACCGGGGCACGAACCCGGTGTCCCCTGCATCTGCAGGCAGACTCTCAACCACTGCACCACCCGGCAAGCCCTGGAATGTTTATCTTTTGGATAAAAACGTAATGGAAAAATAGGATTGCAATATTCTTCTAACTTACCACTAGGCCAATAAAAATGATTCCTTTGTCTTGCAAATAAGTCTGAATCTTTGTAAGAGGGTGGGAAACATTAAGTGATGGCAAATTAGCAGTATTTTATTTGTGCTGATTTATGTGTATTATTAATATGGAGATATTTTAAGTTGTTAAATGGTTTTCACCTAAGCTGTGTAACATATGGCTGCCTCAGATAATGACACTTAAAATTTCAGTCAACATTAAATTTTACTCCTGGTCAGTGAATGATAGAGACTCATTATATATATATATATATATATATATATATATATATATATATATATGTATAATATATATATTATATATATGTATAATACATATATAATATATATATTATATATATGTATAATATATATATATAATATATATATTATATATATATAGTTGTTGTTGTTTGTTTTATACAGCAGGTTCTTATTAGTCATCTATTTTATACACATCAGTGTATACATGTCAATCCCAATCGCCCAATTCATCCCACCACCACCCCCACCCCCCCGCAACTTTCCCCCCTTGGTGTCCATACGTTTGTTCTCTACATCTGTGTCTCTATTTCTGCCTTGCAAACCAGTTCAACTGTACCATTTTTCTAGGTTGCACATATACGCATTAATATATAATATTTGTTTTTTGCTTTCTGGCTTACTTCACTCTTTATGACAGTCTATAGATCCATCCACGTCTCAGCAAATGACCCAATTTCATTCCTTTTTATGGCTAAGTAATATTCCATTGTATATATGTACCACATCTTCTTTATCCATTTGTCTGTCGATGGGCATTTAGATTGCCTCCATGACCTGGCTATTGTAAATAGTGCTGCAATGGACATTGGGGTGCATGTGTCTTTTTGAATTATGGTTTTCTCGGGTTATATGCCCATTAGTGGGATTGCTGTATCATATGGTAATTCTATTTTTAGTTTTTTAAGGAAACTCCATACTGTTCTCCATAGTGGCTGTATCAATTTACACTCGCACCAACACTGCAAGAGGGTTCCCTTTTCTCCACACCTTCTCCAGCATTTGTTGTTTGTAGAATTTCTGATGATGCCCATTCTAACTGGTGTGAGGTGATACCTCATTGGAGTTTTGATTTATATTTCTCTAATAATTAGTGATGTTGAGCAGCTTTTCATGTGCCTCTTGGCCATCAGTATGTCTTCTTTGGAGAAATGTCTATTTAGGTCTTCTGCCCATTTTTTCATTGGGTTGTTTGTATTTTTAATATTGAGCTGCATCAGCTGTTTATATATTTTGGAGATTAATCCCTTGTCCGATGATTCATTTGCAAATATTTTCTCCCATTCTGAGGGTTCTCTTTTCGTCTTGTTTATGGTTTCTTTTGCTGTGCAAAAGCTTTGAAGTTTCATTAGGTCCCATTTGTTTCTTTTTGTTTTTATTTCCATTACTCTAGGAGGTGGATCAAAAAAGATCTTGCTGCGATTTATGTCAAAGAGTGTTCTTCCTATGTTTTCCTCTAAGAATTTTACAGTGTCTGGTCTTACATTTAGGTCTCTAATCCATTTTGTGTTTATTTTTGTGTATGATGTTAGGGAGTGTTCTAATTTCATTCTTTTACATGTAGCTGTCCAGTTTTGCCAGCATCAGTTATTGAAGAGACTATCTTTTCTCCATTGTATATCCTTGCCTCCTTTGTCACATTATTTGACTATAGGTGCATGGGTTTATCTCTGAGCTTTTGATCTTGTTCCATTGATCTATGTTTCTGTTTTTGTGCCACTCCCATATTGTTTTGATTACTGTAGCTTTGTAGTATAGTCTGAAGTCAGGGAGTCTGATTCCTCTAGCTCCGTTTTTTCCCCTCAAGATTGCTTTAGCTATTCGGGGTCTTTTCTGTCTCCATACAAATTTTAAGGTTTTTGTTTTCTAGTTCCGTAAAAAATGCCATTGGTAATTTAATAGGGAGTGCATTGAATCTGTAGATTGCTTTGGATAGTATACTCATTTTCACAATATTGGTTCTTCCAATCCAAGAACATGGTATATCTCTCCATCTGTTGGTATCATCTTTAATTTCTTTCATCAGTGTCTTATAGTTTTCTGCATACAGTCTTTTGTCTCCTTAGGTAGGTTTATTCTTAGGTATTTTATTCTTTTTGTTGCAATGGTAAATGGGAGTGTTTCCTTAATTTTTCTTTCAGATTTTTCATCATTAATGTATAGGAATGCAACAGGTTTCTGTGCATTAATTTTATATCCTGCAAGTTTACCAAATTCATTGATTAGCTCTAGTAGTTTTCTGGTAGCATTTTTAGGATTCTCTATGTATAGTATCATGTCATCTGCAAACAGTGACAGTTTTACGTCTTCTTTTCCACTTTGTATTCCTTTTATTTATTTTTCTTCTCTGATTGTCGTGGCTAGGACTTCCAAAACTATGTTGAATAATAGTGGTGAGAGTGGATATCCTTGTCTTGTTCCTGATCTTAGAGGAAATGCTTTCAGTTTTTCTCCATTGAGAATGAATTTTGCTGTGGGTTTGTCATATATGGCCTTTATTATGTTGAGGTAGGTTCCCTCTATCCCCACTTTCTGGAGACTTTTTATTATAAATGGGTGTTGAATTTTGTCAAAAGCTTTTTCTGCATCTATTGAGATGATCATATGGTTTTTATTCTTCATTTTTTTAATATGGTGTATTACATTGATTGATTTGCATATATTGAGGAATCCTTGCATCCCTGAGATAAATCCCACTTGATCATGGTGTATGATCCTTTGAATGTGTTGTTGGATTCTCTTTGCTAGTATTTTGTTGAGGATTTTTGCATCTATATTCATCAGTGATATTGGTCTTTAATTTTCTTTTTTTCTAGTATCTTTGTCTGGTTTTGGTATCAGGGTGATGGTGGCCTCATAGAATGAGTTTGGGAGTGTTCCTTCCTCCACAATTTTTTGGAAGAGTGGGTGGTAGCTCTTCTCTAAATGTTTGTTAGAATTCACCTGTGAAGCCATCTGATCCTAGACTTTTGTTTGTTGGGAGATTTTTAATCACAGTTTCAATTTCTTTACTTGTGATTGGTCTGTTCATATTTTCTGTTTCGTACTGGTTCAGTATTGGAAGGTTATACCTTTCTAAGAATTTGTCCATTTCTTCCAGGTTGTCCATTTTATTGGCATAGAGTTGCTTGTAGTAGTCTGTTAGGAGGCGTTGTGTTTCTGTGGTGTCTGTTGTAACTTCTCCTTTTTCATTTCTAATTTTATTGATTTGAGTCTTCTCCCTTTTTTTCTTGATGAGTCTGGCTAATGGTTTATCAATTTTGTTTATCTTCTTAAAGAACTTTTAGTTTTATTGATCTTTGCTATTGTTTTCTTTGTTTCTATTTATTACTGTTCTGATCTTTATGATTTCTTTCCTTCTGCTAACTTTGGGTTTTGTTTGTTCTTCTTTCTCTAGTTTCTTTAGGTGTAAGTTTAGATTGTTTATTTGAGATTTTTCTTGTTTCTTGAGGTAGGCTTGTATAGCTATAAACTTCTGTCTTAGAACTGCTTTTGGTTCTCCCATAGGTTTTGCATCATCGTGTTTTCATTGTCATTTCTCTCCCATAATTTTTTGACTACCTCTTCAGTGATCTCTTGCTTATTTAGTAACGTATTGTTTAGCCTACATGTATTTGAGTTTTTTACGTTTTTTTCCCTGTAATTTTGACTTGTAATCTCATAGCATTGTGATGAGAAAAGATGCTTGATATGATTTCAATTTTCATAAATTTACTGAGGCTTGATTTGTGACCCAAGATGTGATCTATCCTGGAGAATATTCCATGCATACTTGAGAAGAAAGTGTAATCTGCAGTTTTGGGATGGAATGTCCTATAAATATCAATTAAATCTGTCTGGTCTATTGTGTCATTTAAAGCTTCTGTTTCCTTATTTATTTTCATTTTAGATTATCTGTCCATTGGTGTAAGTGAGGTGTTAAAGTCCCCCACTATTATTGTGTTGCTGTTGATTTCCTCTTTTATAGCTGTTAGCAGTTGCCTTACATATTGAGGTGCTCCTATGTTGGGTGCATATATATTTATAATCATTATATCTTCTTCTTGGATTGATCCCTTGATCATTATGTAGTGTCCTTCCTTGTCTCTTGTAACATTCTTTATTTTAAAGTCTATTTTATCTGATATGTGTATTGCTACTCCAGCTTTCTTTTGATTTCCATTTGCATGGAATATCTTTTTCCATCCCTTCACTTTCAATCTATATGTGTCCCTAGGTCTGAAGTGGGTCTCTTGTAGACAGCATATATATGGGTCTTGTTTTTGTATCCATTCAGCAAGCCTGTGTCTTTTGGTTGGAGCATTTAATTCATTCACGTGTCAGATAATTATCTATATGTGTGTTCCTATGACCATTTTCTTAATTGTTTTGGGTTTGTTTTTGTAGGTTCTTTTCTTCTCTTGTGTTTCCCACTCAGAGAACTTCCTTTAGCGTTTGTTGTAGAGCTGGTTTGGTGGTGCTGAATTCTCTTAGCTTTTGCTTGTCTGTAAAGCTTTTGATTTCTCCATTGAATCTGAATGAGATCCTTGCCGGGTAGAGTAATATTGGTTGTAGGTTTTTCCCTTTCATCACTTTAAGTATATTATGCTACTCCCTTTTGGCTTGTAGAGTTTCTGCTGAGAAATCAGCCATTAATCTTATGGGAATTCCCTTGTATGTTATTTGTCATTTTTCCCTTGCTGCTTTCATTAATTTTTATTTGTCTTTAATTTTTGCCAATTTGATTTTTGTGTGTCTCAGTGCGTTTCTCCTTGGGTTTATCCTGTATGGGACTCTCTGCGATTCCTGGACTTGGGTGGCTATTTCCTTTCCCATGTTAGGGAAATTTTCGACTGTAATCTCTTCAAATATTTTCTCTAGTCCTTTCTCTCTCTCTTCTCCTTCTGGGACCCCTACAATGTGAATGTTGTTGCGTTTAATATTGTCCCAGAGGTCTCTTAGGGTGTCTTCATTTCTTTTCATTCTTTTTTCTTTATTCTGTTCCGCAGCAGTGAATTCCACCATTCTGTCTTCCAGGTAACTTATCTATTCTTCTGCCTCAGTTATTCTGCTGTTGGTTCCTTCTAGTGTAGTTTTCATTTCAGTTATTGTATTATTCATGTCTGTTTGTTTGTTCTTTAATTCTTCTAAATCTTTGTTTAACATTTCTTGCATCTTCTCAGTCTTTGCCTCCATTCTTTTTCTGAGGTCCTGGATCATGTTCACTATCGTTATTCTGAATTGTTTTTCTGGAAGGTTGCCTATCTCCACTTCATTTAGTTGTTTTTCTGAGGTTTTATCTTGGTCCTTCATCTGGTACATAGCCCTCTGCGTTTTCATCTTGTGTGTCTTTCTGTTAATGTGGTTTTTGTTCCAGAGGCTTCAGGATTGTAGTTCTTCTTGCTTCTGCTGTCTCTAGACTCATTATATATTTAAAATATTCCTTGTGATGCCTGCTTTAAAAGAGTGTAGATGTGTAGATCTTTATGGATATATACATATTAGGTAAGCTGTTCAGTTGTTTATAAAGTGTAAAACTTTTTTAATAAGAGGGCCATTTTAATTTTTGTTAACCTTTTCAATTTAGTGCCTTGTTTAATTTATATAGATTATAAAGTTCCCAAGTTAAGGGAAAAAATTCAATATTCATAATCTCAGATTAATAGAAAATTATATTTTCACTAATACATAAGATATACTTGACAGATCAAAACTGAATTCCAACAAGGCTCATAACAAGAAAATTTATAGCAATCCTTAAAAACAGGATTGTGTTCTTACTCTTGTATGTTAGCACAATCAGTTATATTATGGCAGATGCCATGCCTTGATTAATGGCATTATTGATCATGAATAAATGATAGTGTCCTTTTCTAGAACTTAATTTCGGTTCCCTTTTAAGAAAGTCTAACACAAAATTCCAAATAATATACTGATACTCAGAAGTCTGTTGGTATGAACCTTCAGCAGAAAACTGAGTATGGCTTAAGCTAGAAAATACAGTTATACTCAGCTTAACAGTGATGTGAACATTGTGAATTCAAGGCACATTTTGAACACCATTTGTATTTCAGAACTAAAAACTGAGCTGAGAATAAGAACTTACAGCTAGAAGGGAATTAAACATCATCTAATTTGTAGTCTTCAGTGCATTAGATTTAAAAAATTGAGACCTAAAGTCAGATAAACAGCTAAAATCAGATCTATTTATTGGAATCAAATTTCCTGACTGTAAGTCTAGTGTGTTTATACCATAAAAAATAGATTCACCTGACACAGTGCCATACATATATATATATATATATAAAGTTAAATAGTAAATATATATTATGTAAAATTTTGCATATGTACATATTATACATTAGCAATATACATACTAGCATATATAATATTATATTAGCCTTTATAATCAAGGAAAATGTTACATTATAGGATGAAAAGCCTCAAAATTAGAAACAGGAAAATAAGTTCTGATTTTTATTTTTTGTTCGATTTGGAGATGTAATTTATAATCAACACACACATACCTTTGTGAAGATGTATATATATTTATATGTGTATTTATATAGAAGTATATATAGTGAATAATATAATTATGTATATACTTATATATATTTTTTCATTCCTTTGATGATAGTCATAGTTCACCATCATGGACAGAGCTAGCACAACGAGATGGGAACACATAGATTGGAAGCAGAAAACTTAAATTTAAATTTTCCCTTTTACCTGCTAGATGGCTGTCTTTGGAAAATTGGTTTATATCCCTGAATCTGTTTTGTTTTCCTTTCTGTAAAATGAGGATAATGAAACCATATTTGCTGGTTGTAGAAAAAGTTAGAAATAATGCATATGATGTGGTCAGCAGAGTCATTTCGTGTTGTTCTATTTGTACTGTGACCCACATCAGCACAGTGAGGCCAGTGGACTCTTTATTTATGTTTCAATGTCATATATCTAATGTACTCACAGCATTTAAATCTGAAACAGATATTTCTGATTACTTGGATACCTGATATCCAGAAGTGGAATTATTATTTCAGTATACATGAAATGATCCTCGGGAATTGAATAGCTAGTTATGATTTCATGTCTATAAGTCTTTATTCTTCTTGGCTAATTGTGATCTGAATTTTTATCAACAATAGATAAAAACATGGACTTTGCAATCAGAAAGACTTGGTTTAAAGCCCTGAATTAGCTACTTCACAGCTCTATGTGCATTTTATTTACATCTCCTCATTTCTGTAAAAGCAAAAAAATAAATAATACTTGCCTGAAAAAGTTATTGTGAGGGTTAAATGAACTAGCTAGCACACTTAAAAAGCTTATCACAATGCTTGCTATAGAAAACTCAGCAAATGTTAACTACTGTATTATTATAGTCATTATCATTATTACTAATTCAGTGACAGTTTTCATCTTTCTTAAGAAATCAAACCTACTGCTTTAGTTTGTTAGCTTCTTTTCTCTTAGAGAAGCTTGAAGGACTAGAAGGGGCATCAGTAAAATTGATAAATCTATGTGAAACTGATGCTTGATGCAGGAGACAAGTGCATTTCAGAGGTACCTGATGATGCTGAAAAAAAATGAAAGAAAACTTAATTTTGTACACTTTAAAAGTATTAAAGTTGTGGGTAATGGGATAGATAACAGTGCTTGTAGAAAAAAAAATGTAACCAGCAATCTGTTGGTATTAACATGGGGAGATAATGAATGGAATCACTTATGTTAAGAGTTATCACATTTCAATTAGTTAGGATCCTTTCAAAGTCTGATCTACCCATTATTTTATAGCTTATTTTGTTCTTACACTATAAAATAAGCATATATTATTGGTTGGTCTATTTCTATAATATTTCTATAATTCTATACAAGACTACAAACTTATAAATGACATTGTTAAGGTAATTCACCAAAATAACTGATTAACAGCTATAATAGAACAAAAATGAAAGAGACAATTTAGGAAAATAAAAGGAAGGGCTAATTCATGTTCCTGGATAACATACTTTTTAAAAAGAATTTTTATTTATTTTCGGCTGTGTTGGGCCTTCATTGCTGCATGGAGGCTTTCTCTAGTTGTGGTGAGCAGGGGCTACTCTTCATTGCGGTGTGCAGGCTTCTCATTGTGGTGGCTTCTCTTGTTACAGAGCACAGGCTCTAGGAGGGCGGGCTTCAGTAGTTGCAGCACACAGGCTCAGTAGTTGTGACACATGGGCCCTAGAGCACACGGGCTTCACTAGTGTGGCACGTGGGCTTAGTAGTTGTGGCGCACGGGCTCAGTAGTTGTGGTGCACAGGCTTAGTTGCTCCATGGCATGTGGGATCTTCCTGGACGAGGATTGAACCCATGTCCCCTGCATTGGCAGGCAGATCCTTAACCACTGCACCACCAAGGAAGTCCTGGGTAACATACTTTTAAAACTAATTCATTTTAATGGCAAAGTCATAAAGTCTAACCTAAAAATGAACAAAGATAATAATAAATAGATGCACATAAATTTAGTGAAGGAAAACAAGATATCTCATGGTAAATCAACATCCTTGACATAATCAAGATTGATGTCATTAAATAAAAGTTATAGGTTCCTACTGTATTTATCTTTTATCTATCTTTCTATCATTTATCTATCCATCTATCTATCATTTATCTACTGTCAAAGAACAGGATGATTGCACTCTGGTCCTAAGTCATTATGAAAATTATATTCTTATTTAACACAATACAGATAATGAAATAATAATGAAATAATGAATTGATCAATATGAGCATATTTGAACTATGAAAAAAATAAAAGACCTGAATGGTAAAACATTATGCAGTTCTAATTTCATTCCTATATAATTTTGGTTATCAACATTGTAATAGAACTTAAAAAAACAACATACTTTAAAAGACTATTTTTTAATAAATGAAAAATACTGTCATATTATTTTACTCATTTGCAAAAGGCTATACTTCTAATATATCTTTCCCCTGATACTTGTAGTTGGAGTGGAGTGAGACATCAGTTGATTTCGAATTTTATTCTGCTCTGTTCCAAGACTTTTTCAAAATGTCCCCTTAGAGACATTCCTTCTGTATTTCCTAATTCTGGCTTAAGGCCATTCCCTGAAAAAAATGCAGGGAGAGGTGGGATAACTTTGGCTTATGAATACTGTCTAAAGACAAAGAGTCTATCACTAGAGTCTTCAGTGGACTTATCCTTTCTTTGCTTGCTGAACTGGATTTGAGTGTTATCTGTGTTCAGAGGAATGATTTTGAGGAGAGTCTCCAAAACATCTTGTTCCACAGCACTGATTTTCTAAATCTCTTTCTTTTTTTCTTTTTCTGTGTAACTTGGGATGTTTTATATCACCCTCAAGATCTTTTTTGTTTGTTATTCTCATTCTTTTTTTCCCTGAGATAGTACTTATTAACCTATGCACCAACTGATATGGTGGACCCAGGAGTAGTTGATTGATTATATGTTCTTAGAACTATTTTAAATTTCTCCCAGAATATCTTTCTCTTCTGTCTAGGCTTTGAAAAGTCTTAAATGTTTACTGTGAGCTCATACTGAAACCAGGGCATAAAATTAAGTCCCTTAAAACAGGGACTTTCTCTATTCTCAGGGAGATTTAGCTTTAGAAGGTAATTTAGCTTTGAGGATTTTCTTCTGACTAGAGAAAAAGAGTAGTAGGTCAGAAGAGAAAACAGCAAGAGGTAACTAAGGAGCATGGCAGTTAGTTAAGTTCAAATTATGATATGAAGGTTCTAAAAGAGACAGTTTAAAGGATTTTACCTTAGTCAAGGAATCCTTTAAGAAGGTAATTTTGGAATCTGAGTTTCTTTTAAAGACCTCCTCAAACCAAGAAAAATCCACACAATTGAATATTTGGTATTCTGTTCCATTTTTTCTTTAAGGCCCTTTTCATATGAGCAATTTTATCCATATTGAAAATTCCCCAAATTTTCCTATATTATCATCTTAATCACCTTGAACTGCCATAACAAACTGCTCCAGACTGGTTGGTTTAAATAACAAAAATTTTTTTCCTCATAGTTCTGAAGGCTAGAATTCCAAAATCAAGGTGCCAGCATATTCACTTTCTGGTGAGAGCTTTCATTTCTGGCTTGTAGATGACGGCCTTCTCATAGTTTCTATATATTGTGGAGAGAAAAAGGGAGCAAGCTCTCTGGTGTTTCTTCCTTTGAGGGCACTAATCCCATCATTAGGGCCCCATCCTCTGGATTGCATCTAAACATAATTATCTCCCAAAGGCACCATCTTCAAATACCATCACATCAGGAGTTTAGGCTTCAATATATAAATTTGGGGGGGTGCACAATTTGGTCCATAGAAATTATCTGTGTTGAAATTATTTCATTTAGAAAGATAACACTTGAATTAGACATTGTGAAAACTGATTTAAGAGACAAACATGTGAGAGGTTAGCAATGGCTGGTCCAGGTGCTTTTGTGCCTTGTGTCTGTACCATGGAACAAAATAGTTGGCTGTGTCTAATTTCTGATGGGTGAGTGAGTGGAGATGAGATATATCTGGAACTAAACTGTCATGGACAAAGCAAGAGAAGGCTGAGGATAGTTCTCATGTTTCTGTGGTAGGTGCTGCAAAGCAAAGTCTATTCTATATAGCTGTTGATTAAACAAGATATTTTATTTGTTAGTTCTTTGGGCTGGCTCTAATGTCACTCTTGTTGAACTTATGTCTATCCTCTTTCCTATGTATTAACTTCTATATACCCACCAAAGAAAAAGATGAGAACAGTCAGAAAGATCAGCAATATTTTTAGTAACAAGACAAATTTCCACCAAGTATGAATTTTTAAGTCTGATCAGAAAATCAAAAGATCCTAAAAGTCCAGATCAATCTTTGACACAATTTAGTACTATGGCCAGAGAGAGCATTCTTCATGCTTTAATAATGTCTAACTGCCATTTATTCTTTTCCAAAGTGACAAAGAGAGGAGAAAATAAGTGAGGGTGAAGTTAGAGTGTAGCCATTTGAAACCCTGACCCTGGGCTACCTCTATAAGAATTTTACAAAGCTGGCATTTTTCTCATAGCTATTTTAGTTTTTTGCCAACTTATCAAAAAAGTCACATCTTTCAAATTCCTTTAACATCTTTATCATCCATTATTTAATAGGGACACTAATCTTGGCTTATATTTGCTAATATTTGTACTTCCCACAGTAAATGACAAAGATGCCATTACTGTGATGACATATTCAATGATGGCAGATTGGATTAGTATCATTAATGACATTTTTCTGATACTAATATACCCATGTTTTATTTTATTTTGTTGCAAATATAACATTGATAATCTGAGAATAAGTAAATTAGTATATATATAAATGAATTTGAATATTAAAAAATCCTATTTTATATACACATAAATTATTCATGGATCTGTACAAATTATTTCTCTTGTCAAAGGAGGATTGGAGTATTAAGCAGTCTGACTGAAGAACTTGTCAAAGACTGGTGCTTTCTCTGGGCAGAGGTCAGTAGCCTTTCAGAAACAGTGTTCCAGTGAATGTCTAAATGAAAGTCTGTGATTGAAGTAATAGTCTAAAGGTCTCATGGACCAGTAATCTTCAGTTCACACTGGAATATAAATTACATTATGCTATGTCTTATTTAAGTGTACATAATTTCAGGACACTGCAGTAATATAAAGTATATATATGACTTCCATCCATCCAGGAAGGTTAATCAGGCTTGAGGAAAGGGAGTGTTGTAACAAAGAAAATTCCTCAGAATTAAGAGATTTGTTGGAAAAGTTAGATGCTTTCAGGTAATTAACCTTTTAGGGAGATACCTAGAGGAAATCAAGAGAGGTTTGATATCGCTGTTGTGGTTCCCTCTTCCTCCTTTTTAAACTGCATGGTGCTCTTTTGGGAATATTGGCCTGTTACAGTTATTTGTTATATTTGGTTGAATGCACG
Organism: Mesoplodon bidens; assembly: GCF_964165515.1. NCBI lineage: Eukaryota > Metazoa > Chordata > Mammalia > Artiodactyla > Ziphiidae > Mesoplodon > Mesoplodon bidens. Next base: position 205,405,427 of record NC_138176.1, read on the forward strand.
GAATGTTGCTCTATTTCTTCACTTATTTGATTATGTGTTTCTAGAGCCTTTTCTTTTACTCATTGGATTAGCAGTATATATTTTTCAAGATTAGCTCCTTATCCTTTGTTTATGAATTTAGAACTTTGGTCCCACAGGATGAAATACCAACTACTTGGCTTGATATCTGTGGCTCAGCATAATGCAGCCCCAGTGTATTGATAGTTTTGATCTATGCAGTTACACTTCCCGATTTTCACCAGCTCAACCATAGATTGTAGCTATGCTAATGTCTTCAAAGGCCATCCTTATTCTGGCTTCTATATTTTTACTAAAATTGGACTGTCTACCTCCTTTTCATCTAACCAGATCATACTCAAATTAGTTGATGATGTCACTTTCTCTTCTAAATAGAAATTTAGGTAAAGAATGAGCAGATTTCTAAATATTAGGTAATTACTTCATATGAAGCAGAATAGAAGGCAGCAAAGGGAAGATGAGTTTTTTTTGCAATTCAAAATCTGTTTTAATGATAGTAAGGGGTGAGCAGCCCAAAACCATTAGCTGCAACATATTTAACTTCTTTGTGTTATTTAGATCATGTATTCAAACTGTATACCTTACACACTTCTTTCTGATTTGTAATTCATATGTAAAATTCTGAAGAGTGGGTTTATTTTAGGAGATAATTGAATAATTTATATAACTTCTTAAGAGTGAGGATGAACATTATGCAGATTATATTACTCCTCATACTTTTGCAAAGTGAAACCCATTAAATAACCGTCAGTACTGCAGAACTAAAGACGAATCAATTATGTCTCATAACCTGGGAGAGTTTCTTCATATATCTAATATAATTGCTTTAACAAAGGTTAATAATTCATTTGATGCCTGTTCTTTTATTCTGGTCAGCCGAAACGGTATTGCCAAAGAGGAGCAGAGAAGGGAGAGGGAGGGGGGCCGAAGAGAGGAGGAGAAGGAGAAGGTGGAGATGGGGCAGAGAGGGGAAAAGGGAGGAGGAGAGAGGGAGATTTGGCATCTGATAGCATTGACTGTTAGGTTTGTAGTAGAAAGATATATATATAAGGAATAGAAAGATTCAGTTGTTAGAAAAAGTTTTATTTATTCAATAACTACTCATTAGTTGATACTCAGTCTAGTTCAAAAATTAGAGGCCGGGGCTTCCCTGGTGGCGCAGTGGTTGGGAGTCCGCCTGCCGATTCAGGGGACGCGGGTTCGTGCCCCGGTCCGGGAAGATCCCACATGCCGTGGAGCGGCTGGGACCGTGAGCCATGGCCGCTGAGCCTGCACGTCCAGAGCCTGTGCTCTGCGGCGGGAGGGGCCACGGCAGTGAGAGGCCCGCGTACCAAAAAAAAAAAAAAATTAGAGGCCGGAAGATGTGAGAGAAAATTTACTGAGATCTTTCTGAGGAAAAAAAAAAGAAAAATTACCTAAAATAGTTTCTCTTATTACAACCTGAGTAGTCCGACCACTACCTTTCTGATGGTGTTGAAATCAAATAGCAATAATTCCCTGAAGGGCTAGGGATTTTTTTTTTTTCTGTTTTGTTCATTATTGTAACTTCAGAGCCTAGAATATGGCTGGCCCAAATATGGACTTAAGTATTTTTTGAATAAATTGTCTTGTTTATTCAAGTAAAGTACATGGGATAAACATATAAAGTACAGCTATTCAGTAACTCTTTTAATTTGTATTAGATTATAAATTCCATGCTGATTAAAAACTAAAACTTGCATTGCTGCCTTGATTCATATTGTATTGTGTGCGATAATCATCAGTATTAGAAACAAGGAAATAAACACCTAACTAACAAAGTTCCCAAGATGGAACAACTTTGATTGGGCTGATAGGAGAAGAAATATGAAGTGATTGTAAGCGCTGACACACAGGACAATTAGAATTTTTTTGTGTAATGGCAACACCTATAGGAAAATTATATTCAGCATAGTTTTATTCACATATAGTTAAGTAGAATATTTTCTTTTTCCATAAGTTTTAAAATATTTCCTTTAAAAGATTATAGTTTAATTTTTTAGTGGTTCTATTCTTGCTTCCTTGACAAATCCCAGTAGAACATGTTTAACAATGTATAATGTTGACATACTTAACTAGAAAGAATGGTAGTAAAATGCATTTTGGCTTAACTGTCTGTCCTCTGAGGAAATTAACTATTGCATATGTGGAATGCCTTTTAAATGCTTTTATATTCTACTATATCAAACATCTTTTTCCCCCTCCCTTAAAAAATTTTTCTTCTGTGTTTTAGAGCCTAGGATATCAGATTACAGAAATTTTAAGTTAAGCATTATTTAATTGATATATGCCTTGTCATTCACATTTTCCCAGAATGGATAACAACTATGATTTCATCTTATGCCTGGAAAATTCACAAAGAATTATTTAGACTGGTAGAGCAGATACTTATTTGTGTGTACTTGTGATAGTGAAATTGCTCCAAGGATAGCTCCAAGGCCCTTTTGAAGTTTGAAATGAGAGATAACTGGGAAATTCAACACATTTACCAGACGTTTTTTTTTCTCTAAGTGAATTGAATATATATGTAAATATATATATTGCTGTTAATATTTTTTGTTTCCATAGCAATGAGTCATAGACAAGTGCTGAATGAGAATTTTAACTATCAGTTAGTCCCTTGTAATTTTCACTTATAAATTTTAAACACACTAACATGTGGACAAGTTTTTGTGGCACTTATGTCAAGAATTTTTTCTGTATCACTGAGGTAACACTTTTAATGAAAACCTGTCCAGGGGCATGAAAATCTATTTGTCATTAGTTATGTAAGTGCTCTTTATGAATGTATTGTTTATTGCTGTGTAACAAATTTTTCTAAATCTTAATAGCTTAAAACACCAAACGTCATTCATATTTCATGATTTTGGGGGGTCAGGAATTCAGACAAGGTGCAGCAGGAAGATTTTTCCTCTGCTGTGTGACGTTCAAGGCCTCAACAAAAATAAATGCCCTTTCACTCACATTCAGTGGTCAGTGGTGCCTGTCAACCGTGGGCCAGAACATCCATGTGGACTTAGATTCCTTTCAACATGGCAGCTGGGTCCCAGCTGCCAGTGTCCCAAGAGAGAGCCAGACAGAAGGCACAGTGCCATCTGTGACCTAGCCTTAAAAGTCACAGGGCATCACTTCCACCATATTCCTTTAGTCAAAGCAGTCACAAAGGTTCAAAGGGAAGGAACTGAAACCTCACCACTCAAGTAGAATGTCAAAAACTAGCAGGATGGGATATATATTAATGTGGCCATCTTTAGAAAAGACATTCTACCATAATGTGTTTTAACAGTCCTGCAAAGTTGAATAGGGAAAGTTTAATGAACAATGTAACTTCCACTTGAATTAATCAGAAGCAGTAAACCAGAAAATGATGTCATTATCATCATAATCATGTCACAGATAATGATGTCATTGTAATAGTACATGTGAAATCTGTGACATTGATGACAGACTTCACAGACCTCTAGTGCTACTATTGTCCCTGTATATAGCCTTCTGTGGAAGCCTGGAGAATACATAATCTAGGGTTTTATACTCTAAATGATGGCAGTACAGATGAAGGAATGCTGATAATTTTTTTAATACCTAAGTTATCAGAAAGCAGTAATAGTTGTTTATGACTTTATTCTTTTCAGTGCTCTCTATATTATATATGTGTATAAATGTATATATGTGTATAAAATGTATATGTATGTAATATGTGTATTATATAAAATATTTATATATGTAATATATATGCATATGTGTTCATACACACAAACTCTGTACAATATATTTTTCAGTAAGCTAACAATCTAGATCACATTTGGAAGAAGGCAGCCAGAATGACAAAGTAATAACTTCTCAAAATTAGAATTGTTGAAGCATCAGCTGAATGGCCTGAATGGACATGTCAGAGAATTTGGAATGGAAGAGGGAGGATAGTAGTAGGAGTAATGTAGATCCAGTCATTGGGTGAGATTTCAGACTGAACATCCTTTTATTTATTTATGGTTTATTTAATTATTAATATTAGTACAAGTAATTCTCGAGTCCTATTCCTAAAATGACCATTGTATTAGTTTAGTAGTGCTGCCATAACCGAGCACCACAGGCTGGGTGGCTTAACAGAAATTTATTTTCTCACAGTTCTTGAAGCTAGAAGTTTTGGTTTGAGGTGTCTACAGGTTTGATTTTTTTTCTGAAGCCTCTCTCCTTGACTTTTAGATGGCCGTCTTCTCTATCTGTCTACACTTGATCATCCCTCTGTGTGTGCCTGAGTCCTAATCTCTTCTTCTTATAAGGACACAAGTCATAGTGGATTAGGGCCCACCCTGATGACTTCATTTTAACTTAATTACATCTTTAAAGACCCTTTCTCCATATACAGTTACATTCTGAGGTACTGGGGATTAGGACCTCCAATAGGAATTTGGGGGGTGGGACACTGTTTAGCCTATAACATCCATGAGATGATATTTTTCTGCTTATTAAAATAAAATTACACTATACATAAATTTCTTACTCTGCAGTCAGGAGAGAAGAGGGAGTCAGCAGGAGTTTATAAATGCTTGTTCATGATCAACATTCAAGAAAGTCACTGGCTATTTCCACTTGCATTTGATGTGTCAAGGATGCATTTTTGCCTGCCCCAAACATATTAGTGCTTGAGTTATAATAATAAAATAGGTAACCTTACAAACTGAATTCACAATTCACATTGTTCTATTTTTGTCTATCAGTCATGAGGTTTCCATTTTATTCCAAAAAATATTTGCACAATGTAAAGATTTGTGAAAATAGCTATTCAAAAGCTGAGGCAAGAAATAAATTGAGTTTAGATTGGTTAAAAACATGAAATTTCAAGGAACAAAATTTTACAGTAAATCTGATAACTGTCCAAACGTGTTACAAGGTGAATGGTTACTATTGTACACCACAACAAAAGTACCAGAATTTACTGGATAATGTGAGATAAGCCTGACTAAATTTAATGTTGCTTTTTACATTTTACAGTTTTGTCCAGTTTCCAGGATATAGTTATTTTCATGTCTATTTCTGCATATATGTTTTCTGTAATCAGTTTTTACTTCAGGATATTAACAATTTCTATGCAATTCTTTCAGATCTTTAAAAATATCCCAAAATGATATTATCCTTACACAATATAGTTATACAAGATATTTTTAAAATTTTTAATTATTATTTAAATTACCTCTAAATTAATTTGAAAGTCTTTTCCTCTGGCTTTTGCCAATTCTTTTTTCTCATCCATCCATGCTTTCACTATATTTTCCTTTTTGTAGTATACCGAGAATTGTGTTCCATTTTAATAAAGGAGCAAGTAAATATAAACTGTGATTATGTGTTTGAAATAGAAGTTTAAAATTTCTGAATACTCTGCAGCCTTAATTTTTTCCCTCCTTTCCATGGCACTGCTGCTTCCAGTGACTGGAAGTCCTCACCATTTCTCACTTCATTTATTTCAGTAGCATTGTCAGTGGTCTCACCCTATCTTGTTCCTGTACTTAGATATTGCCCAGGCTATTTAAAGCTGATCATGTTGAAATGATTGGTAGCACATCTTCATTAACTTCAGAATCAGATATTAATAATATTTTAGAGATGCTTATAAGGTCCTTAAGGTATTGGCAATAATCTACATCTCTGTTCGGCAACTTCTTGCTCTTGTCTAGGCCCCTGCCACATTGAATTATTTTAATTTTTCAAGATATATAACATTTTCTCATATCTCATTGCTTTTTAGCTCTTTTTCCTGTGCTTGGCTAGCATCTTTTCTTTTCTCTAATGCCTCACTTCATTTTTCTTTATCTCTCATTCACTGGACAAATATTTATTGAGGGCTTCTTTGTATTATATATCCATAATATATAAGTTATGTATAAGTAAGAACTAAGTACCAAGGAGTGAACAAGTTAGCAGCAATACTACTATTACAATCCTCCTGATTACTTTAGCTGGCTGGCTTCTATGTTAGCACTTCCTATATGGTATTATTTCCCGACTACACTGCGTTGCACTTTGGCAAATACTTTGTCTTTTATCTTTATCAGTCCAGTACCTATTACAATGCATAGACATGGTATAGCTCAGTGAATGCCACTAATGTAATGAATATGTGGACCTGCTTTTGCGGAATGTGTGTTTATTCATAGTCATGATGCAATGACTTGCATTTTATCTGCTTATTTTCAATTTCTCTTTCAATTCTGGACTATTATTATTTCATCAGAAGAGCCTTTTATAAGCACTGTGTTAAGGACGTTAATTCAAAGAAAATATTTAGAGGTTCACCAAAAATCGAATGTAATACCAAAATGCCTTTGTTGACTGGTGTATTTCTCAACCAGAGAAACAGAACTGGTAGACTGGCTTATGTGATTGTGGGCACTGGCTGGGCAAAAGCAAAACCTGGAGAGAACACCATCAGGAAGGGCAGGCTGGAATTTTTGACATGGGCAGAATTTTAAACTTCATCAAGAAGCCTCAATTGTTCTTAAGGCTTTTCAACTGCCATTTGCATAAGGCCCACCCAGATTATCTACCATAGTCTCCCTTACTTAAAGTCAACTGTAATGGACTGTAATCATATCTACAAAACATCTTCACAGAACATCTAGATTAGTGTTTGATTGAATAACTAGAGTCTGATGTATCAAAAAAATCAAAAGTCGTCAGCTATAAGTAATAATATGTGGTAACATTTTAAAACCTCTTTACCATTTCTCTAGCATTATCCTCAGCACTTCACAGGCATTAATTCATTTCATCCTCAGAACAACCTAAGAAGATATTATTATTCATATTTTACTGTTAAGAAAAAACTACAGAGAGGTACATTTGATTTGAGAATCTATTCCATTAGAAGATATGTGTTCCACAAAAGCATGTATTTTTGTCATTTAAATTCATTCATGTATCCCAAGGCCCTGTAACGTGCTGGGCAAGAAAAATCAACAGCAACTGATTACAAATAATTTTGAAAAAAATAAATTTTTCTAAATTATATGTCTTTCTTTATCATAGATAAATGTATCTAATGATGGGTTTCACCTTGACACTTGACACTCATTCTCCAGTGGAGCAATAGTAAAACAATTGTTGTCGGTCATTTGGAAGGGCAGAGTTTGGAGCCTAGAGCATTTGTATGATGAGTCAAAATTATGTTCTGATGCAAATTGCCTAATGATTATACAGTTTTCTTAGGTTAAAGAATTCAGATGTAAGAATATTATTGAATAGAAACATGATTGAAAACGGTCAACTATTAACTTTACTCTATTTCAGAACACTTGATGAATTTTATTTAAATGAGAATCAACGTGAAGTATGGTCAGTATCATGGAGATTAGAGGCAAATTGATTGAATTCTGGTTTTGCTCCTCCTTAGCTGTGTGATCTTGAACAGTGTACAAATGGGGATAATAATAGTACTTACTGTACAGACTTTTTCTGAGGGGTAAAGACAATACTCTAAGCATAAATTCACAGTTAATACACAGAACTAAGCCTACCACATAATGTTCTTTTTTAAATTTTTTTATTTTTTAAAATTTATTTTATTTATGTATTTATTTTTGGCTGTGTTGGGTCTTTGTTGCTGTGCACGGGCTTTCTCTAGGTGAGGCGAGTAGGGGCTACTCTTCGTTGCGGTGCACGGGCTTCGCATTGCAGTGGCTTCTTTTGTTGCGGAGCACGGGCTCCAGGCGTGCGGACTTCCGTAGTTGTGGCACGTGGGCGCAGTAGCTGTGGCTCGTGGGCTCTAGAGCACAGGCTCAGTAGTTGTGGTGCACGGGCTTAGTTGCTCTGTGGCATATGGGATCTTCCCAGACCAGGGCTCGAGCCCGTGTGCCCTGCATTGGCAGATGGATTCTTAACCACTGAGCTACCGGGGAAGTCCCACATAATGTTCTTTAAGCATTCGTTAAACTAATGTTAGCCTTTCGGTGAGTTAAGCTTTACTGGTGGGTTGTTATGTGGTAAATACATGGATCCTGGATATTTGGAAAAAATAGAAAAGTGAACACTTCCAAGTCATAAAGGAAATTCTTTTCTTTTAAGCTTACAATTTGCTCATTGATAGTGAACTATTCTGATGAGTTGGAGTCGGGACTTCAAATGTATAATACTTATAAGTGATACTTATAAGTTAACTGCGCTCTAGGAACCTTCAGTAATTTGAATGTTTTAATTTTGCATGAAAGAGAAACATGCCTCTCCTAATAAATCTTTGGCATTTTTGTGAACATTTATTAAAATATATTGCTTTTTGGTGCTTTAAAATTGATTTTATAAATTAAAAGACCAAATGAAGATAGAAGTTCAGTAATTAAATGAAATAGTTTTGATATATAAAACTGGAGAGAAAGAGCAACTTAAAATTTCAATGTTCAGGTTTTGCATCTCAGTTTATTATGAGTGTGAAAGAAACATTTTGTAATAATGGAGAGTCATTTCATGTAATGGCATATTCTTTGTGGTATAATAAAAGGTTACATGGCAAAGTCAGACTACTCAGTGTTAAACCTAGAAATGATTTCTACTCTGTCCCAAGCTTTATAGATTTTGGACTTAGGGGTCCAGTAGGTTTGATCATTTTTAGTGTTCATATACTCTACCTAGAAATAAGTGAGAGCAGTGCTTAGAACAAAAACTTAGGATAAGTCATTCTTGTGACTCTGAAGCATTTTCCTTCATTTTAAAACCCTACTTGTATAATCTCAGTCAATTGTCAGTTTATCATGTTGGAATCATTCTTTTCACAGAGGAGTTAATTTAGCATATAAATTTGTAGGTTAGTGCCTCAAAATATTATTTCCATCTTTGGTTGGAAGTGATAGTGGAAAATGTATTGATTTTTTTCAACTCATGGATGCTGGAAACCTACTTGAATATGCAGTGCCTTGACACTGGCTCATGCTTTTTAAGTTACATTATGAAATAATTATCTGCTCTTCCTTTTTAAAATTTAGAAGTTAATAAAGTTTTCATTTTTAAAGCTAACTTTATAAGTACAGTTAAATAATGTGAGTAATTAAAAGTTGGGAGTTCCTGTTTGTTTCATTTTCTGCTTTCTCCTAAAGCCAATTTTTCCCATCATAAGAGTTAAATCTTATGAATGGTGAACCGTTTATACTTGACGTAATTTGGAAAGTACAGAAATCATCCTTGCCTCAAGCCAGGGTTCCTACAATTTTGGCAGTCCCTAAGCATGCCACCATGATTCAATCCCAAATCAATAGCCCCTGGTTGTATGGTAATAGATGGATTTGAGGGGAATCTATGAAATAAGTATTGCCCTTTTAATAGTTTTAGAATGATCAACTAGTCTAGTCATTTACAATGTCTTCTGAAAAAGTGATCTTTTGTGGGGGGAGAAGGAGGAAGAAGGAGAAAATATTCAGAAAATGAGATTAAATTTAATCTGGCTAAATTAGAAAAATAGTTTTCCTGAAGGAGTTTCAAGAAGTTATACTGTTTTGAGGCCAAAATCAGTGTTTCACACCTCTGTTCATCTACTCTGTTCTCATGACTATTTTAACGCCTGTTTATAAAAGTAAGAAAAGATGTTCCTGTTTATAAAAGTAAGAAAAGATCACTGTAGGAAATTTGGAAAACACTAAAGACTATAAAGAAGAAAATGAAATCACCTGCTGTTGAATAACCCAAACTTTAACTCCTGTAGTAATTTTTATATGTTTACCTTTAAAATGGCATAGTATATAAGCAATTTTTCTCAATTATGAGAAAAATTGGCCTTATTTCATAAAGTTCAACATAATTAGCAAACCATATTAACTTATCTTACTCCAATACTTTTTGTAAAAATTTGTCTACTTAATCCTACAAATGTGAAAAAACATGAGCAATACTATTCCATAAAAATTGTGTATTGTTTTCTTCTTGTATCTCTAACATGTTTAAAAATATACTCATTGGGGCTTCCCTGGTGGCGCAGTGGTTGAGAATCTGCCTGCCAATGCAGGGGACATGGGTTCAAACCCTGGTTTGGGAAGATCCGACATGCCATGGAGCAACTAGGCCCGTGAGCCACAACTACTGAGCCTGCGCGTTTGGAGCCTGTGCTCCACAACGAGAGGCCACGAGAGTGAGAGGCCCACGCACCGCGATGAAGAATGGCCCCTGCTCGCCACAACTAGAGAAAGCCCTCGCACAGAAATGAAGACCCGACACAGCCAAAAATAAATAAATAAATAAATGTATTAAAAAAAAAATGGACTCATTGCCTTATTAGCGAAATGGTAAGGTAGAGACTTATGTTGGCTAACAATTATGATTTGCATTTTACTTTCATTGATCTTCTAGTGTAATTTCCTTTCAGATTCTAGCAATAATTCAGTATTTGTATCAGAAATATTTAAATTTCTCTCTGCTTAAATAGAAATTTGTAAGGCGTTTTATCAGGGAGATTAAATAAATATCACTTTGATATATAGACTGTCTCCTTTCTCACTGACATCCATGTCCTTTTTTAAAAGGCTCTAGGGCAACAAAAGTTTATGATCTTTTCCTAAAAAGCAGATGTTTAAAATCCACTAACTTTGGAGGTCTTTTTCAAACTTGAAATTTTCTTTTAATCTGTATCATAAAGGTTTCTTTTAATGGCAAATACAGTGTTTTCCCCTTTAGTTAGTAATATTCCTATGATTTTTCCAAAGTAATCTATGCATTCATGGCATGGTAAAATATGATCATAATATTCAACAACTCCTATGATAACCAAATTACTCTACAGAGTAGTTCACATCATGGCCACTGTGATATAAGGTTATGATTTACTTTTTAAATGTGGACCATGGTTTGGAAGAACAACTTTTGATATATCAGAATATAGTGATCACATGAATACCCATTACTCTTTTGACCCTCAGAAATCCTTTCTCTTCTCAGTGACATATTGCTAAGGTTTCTTTTATTTCTTTTTTTTGTTTCTGCCTCAGAAAGGACAGCCTAGGCATATTCTTTGTTTTGAAAAATCTGTACTTCCCTTTTATTATACCATTCATTTCTTTTGAAGTTATAAATTCTCTATTACTTATTTGCCTAACTTACACTTATTACACTAATTCTTGTATTTTGTGATAAATGCAATTTAAACATATTAAAACTTGAGTGTGATTTAATTTCAGCTTAATATAAAACTTAAGTCATTTACATGGAGCTCCCAACCATCCACCTTTAGACAGGTCCATTAATTGTCACTTTCATCATGTAAATATTAAAGGGGCTTATTTTCTTATTGACTTAGTCATTGATTTTTTTTAACTGCAGTACCTTTGAATTCAATGTCAATTGTTTCAACCTCTGCATCATAAAAATTAAGTATTAATACTCATATTACCTCAAGTAAACAAACGATCGGTATTTTTGAAAAAAAATATTGTTTACTTAGAGCATTTTCCCTGCTCATTGTCTCTTTTCCTTTAAAAAAAAAAAAAAGACTTAACTCTATTTTCCCTCATAGAGATCTAGGTAAATGTTTTCATCTGGTCAGAAGTTTTTTGCCCTATTATTTGAGAAATATCTCTAGAAGAAATTAAAACTTCATTAAAACTTGGGGGAAGGGAAGACATTTCTTTCTTGTCCACAGGAGAATCCTACCATTAAGCATATTTCTTGGAACATACCAGTTAGTTCACTCAATATTTACTGAATAAGTGAATGCTGTCCCTGAGAAATGAATCAGTAATTCTTATTCTTAGTCTGTTTCATCATTAGCAGTGTTTAAGGCAACACTGGAAATTTAAAATATAATAGAGTTTTCTTCTCCCAGCTATGAAGGATTTGTTTGTTATAGACTCAAAGCTCATGCCAAGAATAAGTAGAGAAAATTAATTTTAAAAAAATCTGTTTGATGGCATTGGAGAGGTGATGAGGAAACCACTGCTCCACCTCTTTGACACATACTGCGCAGTAATCTTTGCCTCTTGAATGCCACAAGATTGTTTTAAATTCAGCTCTGCTTTTAGTGGTTATTTATTTTGTCTGAGACCCTCATGCTAAGCAGATTAATAATTCGGCAGATACTTTTAGGGGAAAATTGAAGAACGTTGGGATCATTTATTACACCTCTTTCTCTTTGAGATATGGGCCCACACTTCTCGGTGACTTGCATGGTCCTATTGTATTTTTTGTACTGTCTTTCACTAATGTGTGCTGTCATCTTTAGTATTTGCCTCTTTCTACATTGTTGTCCCAGTCATGGTTCTTGAAATGAGTACTTAGGTCAGTGATTATTTGTCTTTCATTTATAATCAATTCAAATATCACAGTACTATCAGTTTTTATTTCTTTGCTGCACTTTCATTTCTTTTGGCAAATTCCTTCATTAGATTATCAATTTTTTTAAAAATGTCACTTGGGGGTTTAACACTGGGAGAGAAGGAAGCAATGCAGCTATACACTTTGATGTCTTTGCTAAAACTGAGTAACAGATGCATAGCAACCAATCCTTCACAGACTTTGAAAGAAGCAATGTGTGTGTCACTGGTCATGATGAACATCTCTTATTTGTGTAGTGATTTGTGGAGATTAACTGTGTCGTAGTTAGTGCACTTCTTATTCTTCAATGAAAAGTTTTTTTGTTTGTTTTTGTTTGTTTGTTTTGCGGTATGCGGGCCTCTCACTGTTGTGGCCTCTCCCGTTGCGGAGCACAGGCCCCGTATGTGCAGGCTCAATGGCCATGGTTCACGGGCCCAGCCACTCCGTGGCATGTGGGATCTTCCTGGACCGGGGCACAAATCTGTGTCCCCTGCATCAGCAGGCGGACTCTCAACCACTGCGCCACCAGGGAAGCCCTGAAAAGTTTTTTTTAAATGAAGGATTATAAAGTGTGGGCAACACCTTTTCCACTGTGTGGCTTAAAAAAAAGAAAACAAAAGGTGCCAAAGGTCATACAGCTAGTGAGTGGAAAGACAGAACAGAAAATGATAAAGATAATTTAATGGCAATTAATGTTTTAGTTGAATTATCTTTCATTTGACTGAAAATAAAGAAGAGAAAAAGAGAACAGTCAAGAAATAATTGTGACATTTACAATTATTATTTCTAATAAAACAGTTTGCCGGGAGGATTCATACCACTCTGTGGTCTCATGTGCTGCTGTAGTTCTCACTCCTATGGACCCAACAATAGAGATGAAGAAAAGAGAAGAACTAAAATTTCCTGAGCCTTCGAAACAGTAAGTAGTTCATTTGATTTTTCAGAGTTTTGTAAAACTTACTAGTTAGATAACTGATCAGAATTTGATCACTCAAAAATTGTGCTTTATAATGAATGTATTAATATTAGTATATTGAGAGAACAGAAATAAATTTTGCACATTTTAAAAAATCAACTTATCCTAATAATGCCTCAATGAATAACTTCTGTCTTCTGACTTTGTGTGTTTGAACTATATGCCTTTCAAGTTTCATTTTGTTACCTCATCTCAGTGATGTGAGTAAGTAGACTGAAGCACTTCATTTCCTTAACACTGTGATTATGAATGTACTGTTCTTGGATTCCTTATTTTATAGTTGTAGTCTTTAATGGTCTAAAATATGATCACTTTTAAATATAAATTTCTTAGCCTTAAGTTGGTTTGTACTTTATAAGGAATGAAAGTTATTTTTAACTTTATACTATTTAATGTTTCCATATTTTTTCCATTTAAACAGATCAAGCTTCATTTAAATTTAAATTTGATCTTATATTGAATAAATAATAGATTTTTTCTTATAATGGCCAAATAATTAAATTCATAATAGCAAATGTAAGGTACATGGACTTAACATATCAAATAAGCTAGGATTATTTCTAGTTATATATTAAGTAAATTAAAAGAGAAAACCTACTGATGATTTTCCAGTCAAAATAGTGCCATGCTTTAAGGTCTTGGGTAGGAGACTAGGAGATGTATGGTGTTGCCAAGGATTGCTGGCTTCAGTAGGAGTTACCTTGTAGAACCTACTATTTTCCCCCATTAGATTAACTGTATCATACTTGTTTCTTGATGTCTTTCTACTGGATAAGCTGCTAAGACTGAGTTTCCTGGAACATGATAGTGTCCGATACTCTTTGTGAAAATCAATTAGAAAAATCCCTTAATGTTACATTCGGTAATGTCAAAGTCAAATAGAGCAATGTGTATATTTGATGGCATGAAGATAGTATTAATATTCTCATCATAGAGGAAAGAAATACTAACCAATTCAGAAAGTAATGATTGTAATTCAGTTTTAATACAAGCTAAAAGTGAAAACAATTCAACTACTCTTAATATAGTCTAATTTTTCAGTTCCAAAAGCCTTTTTTGTCTACTAGGAAGAAAATTACTTCTCATATGTGCCAATTGAATTATATTAGAAAACTCAAATGTATTTTTTGCAATGTATGTATGTTTATATTTGTAAATTGGATCTTAAATTCTCTTAATTATCTTTCAGTGACTCTATTCAAAACTGGCGAATAGTATTATTTGTTTACATAAAATGTCTTTTTTCCAGTCTTAGATACTTCATAAATATTCATTCTTCTTTATTCTGAGGTATAGATTGAAGTAGACAGCATTTGTTAACTGGCTGTTCTTTTTCTTCCTGTTACTGTACATTCACTCTGATACTCCTCTGTATTCTCTGAATCTACTTTCTCATTTAAACACTCTCCCTTTATAGGATCATTCGTTCATTTCTATAGGTTTTGTTATTTTTGTTTTTCTGAGTCAGAGAGATATTGGTTAAAATCTTAACTTTTCTACATATTAGGTGGAAATTGGAGACATTTTACTTAAACTCTTTGTCTTTTGTTTTCTACGTCTGTCAGAAAAAATGGGGTGATATCACCATCTTTACAGGATCATTGTTAGTGTTATGTGAAGTGATTTTGTTAAAGGACCTGAAATCTAAAAATCCATAAAAGTGTTATTTATGTTGCCCCTTCCATAGCTTCAACTACCAACATTACTGATGATTTACAGATATATAGTCTTCTCCTGAAGGCTCTTCTTAATGTAAGTCTAATATATAAAGTTCTTGACCGGGCTTGTCTAACTAGGTGTCCTACCAGAATCTTTTACTAAGTATGTTTAAACCAAATTGATGACCCTTCTAGCCGCCTCAAGCTTTTCATTCCTTCTGATTTCCATATTTATGTAAAGCGACCATTATTTTTCTTTTCTTAAAATCTTGATATGTTTTTTCCTCACATCTCACATTCAATTAGTTATTGATTACTTGATTAACGTCTCTGTTATATTTTTCTTACCATTTGAGTTGACCAGGAAGGCATACACTTCTTATGTTTTAAAACTTTTTCTAACATGTATATTCAATGAGATCTTAATAAAGCCATTCAAATAGTGGTCATCTATCAAATGGAGATTACATATGCCCTCCATACCTCACACTGCTGTTTTGAGATTTAAATGATAGGTATGACTATATGGCAAGAACACAATTCAGATGTGGTGATTAATTCAAAACTCTTGTTTGCTAATGAGAGAAGCCCCGATGTAAATTGACTTCAGAAAAATCAAGGGTGATGGTTGTTACTGGCTCATGTAATTGAAAGTATAGAGGTAGAAATTTCCTCAAGTGTGGTTGAGTCTGGTACTCAGACAATGTCAAGGAGGGTCATTTTCTCCATCTGCATCTCTTTGCTCTGCTTTCTGATCTGTAGTTTCCATTTTCAGAGAGGTTCCTCTAGTGACATTACTGCCTTTAGCAGGTACTGAGATGGGTTTTTATCTTTTCAACAAATCCAGTGGAAAGAAATGGTTTCTCTTTCCCTTTAATCAAAACAAAAAGAACCCCATATTTGAGTGTCATTGGCTTTGACCAGCTTAGCTTGTTTGACATGACTATGCTGAAGCAATCACTGTATCTAGGAATATTCGATGATTGATTGGCCAGAACCAGGTTACTTGACAAACTCTGGAGCAGGGGGTGGAGATGAGAGGGAAAAGGTGAGTCCACACTCGAAATATGGGTGATGTTGCAAAAAGAAGGCAGGTATGATGCTAGGAAGTCAAAACAATGGACACTCAATATAGGTAGTAATATTAGCACCATTAGTTAAAAGTCAGAATTCTTTATTATGTTGAAACTATGGACTTTGAAATACTACATTAAAATACAATCATGTGTATCTTCATTTCTTGTTTTAAATGACTTCTCACCTATTTAATTTTATTTCATATTATTTGATCCAGCTGTGCTATTGAGAGGCAGTATTACTTGATGGTTAGGAATTCAGGCCTTGGGCTAGTTTTTGATGCTTTCTTAACCATAGTTTGTTTCTTTTTAATGTGGGAGTTACTTTATCTTACAGTGCAATGCCTAAAACAAAATATGAAGGCAAGAATATAAAATTTTTGTAATTTTTTACAACATATATATATTAGGTAAATAAACATGTCACTTTTTTTTTTTTTTTTTTTGCTGTATGCGGGCCTCTCACTGCTGTGGCCTCTCCCGTTGCGGAGCACAGGCTCCGGACACACAGGCTCCGCGGCCATGGCTCGCGGGCCCAGCCGCTGCGCGGCATTTGGGATCTTCCGGGATAGGGGCACGAACCCGTGTCCCCTGCATCGGCAGGCGGACTCTCAACCACTGCGCCACCAGGGAAGCCCACATGTCACATTTTTATAGATGGAGTTACTAAAGCCCTATGTAGTATTCATTTTGTGTATTTTGGATTTCTCATTAGGAAAATTAATAACCCTCCAATATAATACTAAGATATTAGAATGCTATATGTTGAGACATTGTCTTTGGATACTTAATATTCCCTTTAAATTCAGGATGGAATTACTTCTTGAAGTAAATTTTTATCTCAAATTTTACACACTTCACATGATGAATTTATAAACAATTGAGTCTTTGAAACATAGGACTCACAGAGTCCATGTAGTTTAGAACTCATCAAATCTCTTTCTAGGAGGAACTGCAATAATCTTAGTATATGGGCTTTAGAATACATAAGATTGTACATACAAAAGAATATGTAAGATAATGTATTTTGATGCTGTTGTAATTAGGTGAAGAGGTAAAACATGAACTTAAAAAGGTAAATCACAGTATAAAAGCAACAGATGCTTTTTCTCTGATGTAAGGAGTAGATTTTTGCCAGGCATATGATTGTTTAAAGTTAAGTCAGGTTTATTGATATATCAGTATAAATTTATGAAAGTAAACCCAGAATATTGGTCTTAAATATACCATTGTATTGATATATCATTTTAGAGTGTAAGAAACATTTTATGACTGAAATACTTATATTATCTTACCAACTTTTAGTCATATTCTGGTGATTAATAAATATTCTATATTTGCCAATTTATTTATTTATTTTTTTTTTTTCTGGCGGTACGCGGGCCTCTCACTGCTGTGGCCTTTCCTGTTGCGGAGCACAGGCTCCGGGCACGCAGGCTCAGCGTCCATGGCTCACAAGCCTAGCCGCTCTGCGGCATGTGGGATCTTCCCGGACCAGGGCACGAACCTGTGTCCCCTGCATCGGCAGGCGGACTCTCAACAACTGCGCCACCAGAGAAGCCCGCCAATTTATTTTTAAATATTCTCATGTATTTATCAATTTTAGATATATTTATTGTAATAAGAAAAAAATAGCAATTATGAATTCCTATTAGGGATGAAGTATAAATTTTTCAGCATAGCAAATGATAGGGAGGAAATACCTAAATCTTTTAGAAGGAAAGCTACATTCTGAGCTAATTTATAGTGGGAGAGAGCCAGAGCTTGTCTCTCATTTTCATATCTAAAGTTTCCCTTAATTCAGGAAACGAAGGTGCGGATTTTACTTTACTTTTCAGTCTAGTCTAACAGGTAGCTCAGAATACCATGGAAAGGATAAATTTGCTGGAAAAATAGAAAAAATCCCTGTGATCCAAAAAAATTATACAATTTCCAAATATTTGACCATAAGCATAGAATGTTGTGATCAAAGCTTTGAGTATGAAGCTTTATAAATTAAAAAAATCCTAGTATTAAAAATGTATGTCCATATATCCAGTCACACTTAGCATGTTACTCAAACCTAAACATTTCTCAAATCACAGATGTGAGCAAATGAGCACCTCATGAAATGTAAATACAATTCAAAATCTAAAGAGAATGAAAGAATACTGCTTCCACGCTTGGTTATGTATTTTATTTTGTGCTTTTTGTAGAAATATGTTTTTGAAATGCATGCACTCTGTTTGTACATACCATGGATCAATATCTGAAATGAAGGGATTTTATGGACAATTGTAAATTTGGAAATATAGAGGTGAAAGGGAAAGAGAAATTATTCTGTTACTTCTTTGTCCATTTCTGTGTTTTTATTTTATTTTATAGAGAGAGATCTGAACTCCCTAATAATGTGATCTATTGTTTCATTTTATGGAAATGAAGCATCACCTAAACATTTTGTCATTCAGTCCAAGTTTCAAGGCCTCCATGTAGTGATTCATGTGGTTGACCTGAGGAAGGTTCATGGAGCTGCTTCCGAAATGTGACGGATGCTATCATTTAGTTTAGAATGTCTTTTTTTTTTTTTTTTGCCTTACGCGGGCCTCTCACTGTTGTGGCCTCTCCCGCCACGGAGCACAGGCTCCGGACGCGCAGGCCCAGTGACCATGGCTCACGAGCCCAGCCGCTCCGCGGCATGTGGGATCCTCCCAGACCGGGGCACGAACCCGCGTTCCCTGCATCGGCAGGCAGACTCTCAACCACTGCGCCACCAGGGAAGCCCGAATGTCTTATTTTTTAAGAATGGCTAAAACTAACCTATTTTATTCTTAGAGGATGCTTAAGAATATAAGTTTAAAGTTCTATCAGCTCTTTTTATTTAGTTTTATAATAAATGAATAATGTATGTGTATTAAAATTGGAAAAGTTTAAGTACTCTCTAATGTCAGCTATAAAGTTGTTACACAAACTCTAGTTGTACTGGACACATCAAATAATTCTATTATCAGCTAGTTTCCAACTCTCTTTTACAAATTTCAGGGGAACATATTCATTTATCCTTTTAAATAGACATGTATTCATTAATTTAATCCATAAAAAGTAGATAGTTCTTGAGTATTTGCTTTGTTCTTGGCACTGTGCTCAGGGCTGGGCATTTTGAGTTGAAAAGCAGGTGCTGTCTCTCATGAAACTTAGAGTGTAGTCAAGTCAAGACACACATTGATTGATTAATTGCAACAATGCGAGATTGTGGAAGTGACAATGGCTATAATATAGAGGTATACATATATCATGTTATAAGGGCCTATAGTAAGGGGCTTTAACATGGCCAACAGAATCAGGGAAAACTTCCCTGAGGAAGTGACACTTGAGCTAAGATATGGAGGATATTAGTTAACTAAGTGAAAATGCAAAGGAGGAACCTAGCAGCAGAGAGAAGGGCTTGTTGCAATATCCTGTGATGGCTGGGAGCACGGAGAAATGAAAGCTGGTGGGAGTAAAAGAGAGCCCAAAACATGTTTTTAAGCAGGGCCCAGGTAACACAATCAGATTTCTCTTTAGAAAACTTTGTTCTGGTTCCTTATAAAGAGCAAATTGGGTGTGGTGGGGGCATTGGTATGATGGAGCTGTCTCGGGAGAACCAAATGGTTTCCAACTCCAGATTCAGTGGTCTCATATTGGAAGCTTTCACTCAGCCATGGTGAGCATATTTACACCACAGTAATTGGCAGATGCTATAAATCAGCGCTTTTCCCTCTCCCAGAGTACTCGTTGTTAACTATTTACCAGCACACCTCTAAATGGGGGACAGGTTGAGTGTCTACAGTGAGATCATTTAGGTGGTTGCTGACAGTAGCTTGGACTAGGGTGCAGCCGTTGGAGATGATGAAATGTGAAAAGTGAACTCAGTCAATATATTTTTCAGAACCTAGGCAAATTATAGTTATTAAACTAAAACTTATAATACCAAGCCCTTACCAAGGAGAAAGAAGAAACTACTCACTGTAATTATGATAAGATAATATATTATTGTGATAATCCTAGCATGTTATTTTGAATGAGTAATAATTTAGTCAAGGGGGAGTTCTGATATTCTTTTAATTTATATTGGGTATTATCAATGGAATTATGTAAGTGGGAAACATACGAAAATGCATTTTGCACAAAATTCCTTCTTGAATTGTCACCATTGAGTCTCACTGAAAATGCATATAAATGTAGGTAAATTTCATGTAGGACCTTATGTAAATTCTTATGATTCTTAACAATAAATTTCCTCCTATATTTGACCTGTATCCTTTATTTACCATCAATGACTTGGTGTCTTAAAACTCTCCCATTAAAAAAAAAAAGTCAGAAACTGAGGCATGACATAAATGGAATCATATAGTTTGTGTCCTCTTGTGCAAGGCATCTTTCACTCAGCATGTTTTTGAGGTTTATCCATATTGTTGCATGTGCCATGGTCCATACCCATTTATTAGTGAGCAGTGTTTCATCACATGGATGTGTCAGAGTTTGGTTAGTAGTTCAGTCCTATCCTCTTTGACCTTGCCTTGCAAACTCACTGAATCACAGAACCACAGGGCCTCTGGGTGTGGAAGAGGTGTTTTAAAGGCCAGCTTAATCCCACCCCGCCCTTACACTACTTACTGATTTTCAGTGATTGGTACACTGCCCATGAAACAGTTACCCAACCCCTGCTCACATACCTCCAGTGACCTGCCCTTGGAGGGCAGCTTCTTCTGTACTTGTCCAGCCTTGCCTGTTGGGAAACTCCTCTTCATTTTCAGCTTATATCTACCTCCCTAGGTCATCCCCACAGAGGTCCTAGTTCTTGTCCTGGGTCTAGTCATGGACAGTTAGCTCCTTTTTCCCCCACAGAAGCCATAGGGATCCAGGAGGCACAACTACTACCCAACAGTGTTCTGGTAAATGTTTAACTTACAGCTCTAGTTTAGTTCTTTTTGTTGCTGTATAATATTCCATTATATAAATGTATCAAAATGTGTTTATCCAATTTCCTGTGAATGGATGTGTACATGGCTTGCAATGTTTACTTTTACAAACAGTTCTGCTATGAACATTCATGGGCTCCTGCAGCTGCAAATGGATGGCAGAGTTGTAAGGCACATACATTTTTCACTTCAACAGACAGTACTAAACCATTCTCCAGGGGTCTTCATTGTCCTCACCTTTGTCCACACTTAGCCTCGTAAAGTTTTATACTTTCGCCAACCTTATGGGTGTAAACCAGCATCTCATTGTGGTTTTGACTTACATTGACTTCTTTCTAGTGATCTTGAGCATCTTTGCAAGTGCTTATCAGACATTTGTGTTTCCTGTTCCAGAAATTGCCTATCTGTATCTCTTGTCCATTTCTTTACTGGGGGATTTGTCTTTCTTTTATATTTACTTGGAGAAGTTCTTTGTATATTCAGATTTCCAAACTTGAATTGCTATGTGCATTGCAGATCTCTTTTCCAGTTGGTGGGATGCTTTTTTAATAAGTTGTGACTTCTGATAAACATAATTTTCATTTAAAAAAGAAACTGGGGCATAAACATGGTAAATATCAGGACACTATTATGAATATGAAACAGCCCTCTTCCCATGCAGGTTTTCAAAAGAAACGATACCTGTTTTGTGATTTTGATCAATTCAACAGTAGAGAGGGCTGTCAGAGGAGTTAAATGGAGAGATTTCTGTGGAGAGAGCTGTGGCCTAAATTTGAGTCTCCTCCACAGCTTTAGGAGAAGTTGGAGTTGAGAGGAGTAACTTTCTAATCCCAAGTCTAGTGAAGGGTCTTCAAGAGACTCATTCAGAGTTTCAAATGTGTTTTCTGCAATTGGAAACACAAAAGACAGATGCTGTTTTATGCCTGAGAAAACTGAAGCAGAACACAGACTAGACTCTGACATCCGCCCAGAAAATCTGGAGAGTGAAGATGGGTTGGCCAACCGTGAAAGCAGTAGCATCTTGAACTCTCAGAGCTGGTCAGGGAGACCACAAAGTTTTTTGTAAACTATTTGGAGGGACAAGAAAACCCAGGAGATGGAGGCGAAGGATACCCATCCCCTCTCAATAAGGGAACTGCAGGAGAGTCGCCCAGAAAGAGACCTCTGAAGAGACCACTTTTTTATTTTTATTTTTTGTGGTATGCGGGCCTCTCACTGTTGTGGCCTCTCCCGTTGCGGAGCACAGTCTCTGGATGCGCAGGCTCAGCGGCCATGGCTCACGGGCCTAGCCGCTCCGTGGCATGTGGGATCTTCCCCGACTGGGGCACGAACCCATGTCCCCTGCAATGGCAGGCGGACTCTCAACCACTGCGCCACCAGGGAAGCTCCTGAAGAGACCACTTCTGTGCCCATTACTAGGCCCTAGAGCCAAGCACAGTTTCCTTAAATCTCTTCTACCAACTGAGAACCTCTCCCCTTTACCTTTCATCCTGGTGGCAGGAGTACATTCACTATGAGGCTCTTGTAAGAGGATTCTTCTGTGTTTTATAGTACCTATTCACCTTGTTGGAAAGTGTTGCATCAGTCACTGGTTTATTAAAAAAAAAAAAAAAAGACTCAAGAAAATTGATTGTTTTCATACTTCATGTGTTACTCAAGAACCAGTGGACTTTAATACCAAATAAATAAAAATCCCCAGAGAACCTTCTTCCCTTGATTGAGTGTTGTTATTTTTTTTTCTGCTCCTTAGTGAATCATAATATCTGGTCCCTTGTGCAGGACAATCAAAAAATCCTATTGTAACATATGCATCTGCTCTGAAAATCCTTCTTTGTACAGTGAACACACAAATGCTATTTTTCAGATGAGTTGGGACAGCCTGATGACTGAAGTGTTTCAGTACATCAGTGCAGCACAGTACCATTGTACTCTTTATAGTATAATATAAATACAGTTTATGAGATCGCTAAAAAAGATTGCAGGTGCATCACCATTGTAGTGAAAGTAGCTCTTATGCACAGATTAAAAGGATGATGTCAACTTTCAACTGCCCCTGCTAACTTCATCCCATGGAAAAATTATGTTTTCAGATAAATGAAATATTTCAATTAAATTTATTCTGTAATGTAGATAATAACATAAAATTATTTTTATGTTATTTTTATGTTTATGTTTATGGTATTATTATAAAATAATACCATAAACAAAGGCTATATTACCCAATATCAATTTCCTGTTTTTCCCCTCTCAGGGGAGCTAGACTAGTACAAAAGAATCAAAAGCTTTGAAATCTAACATATCTCTACTTAACAGCAAGATGATGTAGGGCAAGTTATTAATTTTATTGAAATCAAATATCCTCATTGATAAAATAAGGACAACAGAATTTGCTTTATAAGGCTGTTTTAAGTATTCTATAAGTATTCAATATATAAATGTAAAACGGGTAGAATAATTCTGGGCACAAACAAGAAAATCAATAAAAAATAACTTGATATCTCTTGGAGGAAGAAGTTGGTCTTGAAGATGAGAGAGGAGATCTATAAAAAAAATGTGATGCTCTATGGAATTTATGATTTTAGATGTTTCCTTAAGATTACCGATTCATAATATGTGATTGCTTAATTTTTAAAGAAGAATGTTTTCTTCTACTAAACTTGAGTCTCTTTTACAACAAAATCTTTTATTTAATCTTCTCTAATACTTAGGACAATAATAACTAGTAGGTACTCAAAAATACTGGAGAATTGTTTGATTTTATTTATTTTTGAGGTAAAATAAATTACTTTTAATTTAGAAAGTAGAACCTTCTATTCTATCAAATTGAAAATAAAGTTAGGTTTGATTAATGCATAGCCACTGTTAATCTTTCAGTATTAACATAGTAAATATTTGAATACTTGATGTTTGAAGATGCCACATAGAATTCAAACAGTAATTTTATCATACAGCTTGATAAGAAAGATCTGTGAACTAAGAGTTTGGAAACCTGACTCACATGTCTGGGACAAGGCAAGACTGTTTGTATTTCTAAACCATAGTTCTCTGTAAAACAAACACTGGCAGCACAAACTTCAAGGAGACATTCTAAGGAGTGAAAAGTCTAGGAAAGCATCTTATAAAAAGTGATGAAAGAGCCTACTTTGCTTTGCTTTTTAGAGGAATCTACAATAAACATTTATGAATATTCTCAAATCTCTGAATTAAAGGATCCGCACAATTGCTGGAAAAAATCAAGATTCTTTTAGACTAATTCACTCCCATGCACTCCTGTAATATTTGAACACCTCCATTATGGTACTTATTAGACAAACATATAATTGCCTGTATTCTGTGCTCTCACCAGACACTGAAGACAGGTATTTTTTGAGGACATATATTCTATCAATATTTTTTGTTTGTTTTTTAATCTCCTGTACTTAGCACAAAATTTTATACACTGTAGGCACTGGAATATTTTTTGTTGAATTTATAAATACATTGTTTAAAATAATATATTGGTGTATTCAATAGCACTTACATAGTTCATACTGAGTGTCATGCACTATTCTAAGCTTTACAAATATTAAGCCATTTAATCCTCCCAACAATGTTGTGTGTTATTATTATCCCCAGGTTACACCTGAGGAAACCAAGGCACATATAGATTAAGCAATTTGTCCAAGATGACCCTTTTAAAAAAAGAATAAATTATACCTTCTTTTCAGTTACTTTAATTACTAAATGTACAACTTGACACACTAGACAGTCATTCTTGTTTTTCATATTCAGTTCTTTTTATAGATTTTTACAACCTAAAAAATATGGATGCCATTATAAACCAATAATGCAAAAGATGTTTAGCACATGCAAATCAACAGAATAAATAAAAGAATTTAAGTAACAAAATTCTTCACTGTTGATTATCACAGTCAATCAGTTCCTCTTCATTTATGCATATATTTCTCCTCAAATGAACCAGGAAGAAAAGAAAACTTTTTTTAATGCTTCTGTACTACTTAGTGTCTTTCATTTTATTAGCTACTTGTTAACAACCTTTTGTTGTTATTTTCTCTTTTTTATGTTTCTTCAGAATACAGCTTTTTTTTTTAAGTCTTTATTGAGTTTGTTACAGTATTGCTTCTGTTGTTTATGTTCTGTTTTTTTGGTCACGAGGCATGTGGGATCTTAGCTCCCCCACCAGGGATGGAACCCATACCCCCTGCATTGGGAGGCGAAGTCTTAACCATTGGACCACTAGGAAAGTCCCCGGAATATAACTTTAATTAAGTTCATATCAATACGGTTAAAGTTACATATTTTGTCAAGGAATAAAAAGATATATGTCAATTTAGAGAAATAATATAAGGTGGGAAAAGAAAAAGGTGTTCTCTCCAACTAACATATCCATTTAAAATGTCACATGCTTTCAGAGATATCATAATACAGTGCATTAAAATAAAGTATTGGTAAAAGAACTTACCTATTTACTTTTTAAAGAAAATAGTTCTTGAATGACTTTTACAGGATTAAGTAAGCTTAGTATTTTCTCTGTAACTTGAGACCAGAAATAACATCATGTTCATGATTCTGTGTGGACCCAAAAGGCATAATGAAGATGTACAAGGAAGATATAAACAAAGATAGATTATGGCATAAGAATGGATTTTATAACAGTCAATGAATATAGCAGCCTTCTTGTCATTGAAATTTTTATATGACTATTTTTTGTATGAGTGATGTAGGTGGATTTAGGCCATAGAGGTAACAGGACCCAGTGATCTTTAAAATCTCTTCCAATCTAGAGAATCTGTTCCAAACAAGATCAACTGCATTATTTTGTTATTATTATTGTTATTTAAGTCAATATATTATATATTTCTTTGATTTAAAAATGTTATATTTAACTTAAGACAATTAGGATATAGCATGGTTAATTACAACAAGATTCTGATTTGTCATATATGGCCTTTATTATGTTGAGTAAAGTTCCCTCTATGCCTACTTTCTGCAGGGTTTTTATCATAAATGGGTGTTGAATTTTGTCAAAAGCTTTCTCTGCATCTATTGAGATGATCATATGGTTTTTCTCCTTCAATTTGTTAATATGGTGTATCACGTTGATTGGTTTGCGTATATTGAAGAATCCTTGCATTCCTGGAATAAACCCCTCTTGATCATGGTGTATGATCCTTTTAATGTGCTGTTGGATGCTGTTTGCTAGTATTTTGTTGAGGATTTTTGCATCTATGTTCATCAGGGATATTGGCCTGTCGTTTTCTTTCTTTGTGACATCCTTGTCTGGTTTTGGTATCAAGGTGATGGTGGCCTCGTAGAATGAGTTTGGGAGTGTTCCTCCCTCTGCTATATTTTGGAAGAGTTTGAGAATGATAGGTGTTAGCTCTTCTCTAAATGTTTGATCGAATTCGCCTGTGAAGCCATCTGGTCCTGGGCTTTTGTTTGTTTTAAGATTTTTAATCACAGTTTCAATTTCAGTGCTTGTGATTGGTCTGTTAACAAAACTAAATTATAAGAAAAGATTTTTAAAGGGTGCTATGTTTTTATATCAATTATTTTTCTTTGTATTTTCTATGTGTTTAGTTATTCCATGCCAGTTATTATTTTACCATAAGGTTATATTTGTCCCCCCCCCCATTTTTATCTCCTCTTTAAAATGAAGAATTTAAAATAAATATTTTGTTAAGTTACATAATCTCTTACTCTGACATTCTCAGTTGCTATTTTAACATTTCTGTGCACTATGTAATTTCAAAAATTTGACATGCTACACAGTAAGAATTAAATATTGGTGAAATTACAATAATTTTCTATTTTTAAACATTTTTGTCATTTAAAACCTATTCTATTATGTTTACATCAATCTATAAACTCCAGTATCTTCTGAACTGAAACCAGTCACATTCCAGGTGAAAATTTAAACATTTTTCCCCCTTAGTAAATACATTATGTTTCAGGATATTCTTATTTTCTTGTCGCATCCTATCACAAGGTGATTGACTGAATAATCATCTAAATTAAATGTGTAAATTCCAAAAGTCTATATTAGACCAAGGAGATTCACAGAATTATATGTCTATATAATTTTTTGTACTAAGTGTATTATTTCTATTGCATTATAAATAACTACAAAATAATCCCATACTTGACCATCCACTCAGAATTGGATAATATAGTAAAGCTAAAGAAGTAATCTCTCTTTTTTTCTATTTTCTATTTTGAAATTAATGCATTTCAAGAGAAAATGCTCTTTTGTTTAAACAAATAAAACTGAAAATTATTGCATTATATTGAACTGTACACACATGCTTTATCCTTTAATTGGACTAAGACAAATTAGAAAGCATTTTTAAAATGAATGAAAGTTTACTTTCAGAAAATTGATATTGTCAAAAATATAATGGGAAGCAGGTGGCTGACAGCTATTTTATGATTTAAATTTAATGTAGTTTCTATATATTTCACATCATTAATTACCTGGCAGTTTAAAATTTTTACATGGTAAATGGCTACCATTTAAATTTAAAACTGATTACTTGAGTAAGTTTTATGGTTATAAGATTAATGTGCCACAAAGAAATATTATCTACTCATCTTAGAAAGAAAAAAATAACTTGTTAAATCTACTGTACTGTTATCCCAATTATTCATCAGATTTTCTCCCATACCTGTATTTGACCTGGATGGGAAAAGAAATTATTAGAAGCTACTTAAAGCTCCCTGAGAGAAACTGGAAATTATTTATTTCACCCACCACCATGATGAGATTGGTATTATTATAACAGAATATTACAACATCTGTTATAGTTTTTATCCTCTTAACAAGGCTGACAAAGCTTTAAATGTTCTTTGATGACCAAGAGGCCCTGGAGAGTAATCTGTAGCTACTTCAGTGCCCTATACAGAGTGAACTGAGAACAAAGCGGAAGTTAAAAAGCAAACTGAATGCATTGCCAAGTGTATTAAACACACTGCTCTCTAACCAATCATCTTCAGAAACTTGGTTGAATTGAAGAATCAATTTATAAAGGTTGGTCTGTGTTGCACCAGTAAAGACAAAGTTTGGTTCAAGTTTTTCTGATTCTCTATTCCATTATTAAAACTATGGATAATCTCCAATGCCAGGAGAAATTACTTAAGTTTCAAGAGGGCAGATGCTTATGTGTATTTCCTGTTAATCAGTACTCACTTAGATTATAAATGACAGATACTCAACTCAAAAAATATCTCAAGGACAAAAACAAAAAAATTGCAGACTCATAGAAATTAAAATATAAATTTCTTCAGGGAATTTATTTTATATTTTTCTGCTGTACATATTTTATATACCTATGATCATTTTGCGCCAGTAGGAAGAATGCACTTTTCAAAATAGTTGTGTGTATACTTTGTAAATTTGCTATTCATTTGGCACAAATGTAACTCATTGTTTCAATTTCAAGGTTCAGAGCTATTACAGGGCTTGTTAAATTCATAGATATTAAGCATCGATCCTTCCTCCTGTCCCAAAATAAAAATATCACCAAAAATCTCAATAAAAATTTCATATTAAAATGACATTATAATTATATATATAATGATGGTGCTTTAAATTTATAAATGTTATTGTGCAGTATCTTACAGATTAGTATTTCCACTTCTCATGTGTAGCACTGTTACCTTATTTAAAAAAATAATTCAAAACCAACCAATAAGACATATAAGTTAATCTGAAAGCAGAAATTTAAAAAGCATAAAATATTACTTCTAAGACATGTAAATTGACAGAATGATAACAAATGAAAATTAACTATTCATGTGAAACCAAATAATCATGTTTATATTTACTAGGTCAAAAAATTGTAGAATAAGTTTAATATCATTTCATTGTCTTTCAAATAAAACCTCATGGAAATCATAAGTAAAAGTTGACCGCATATGTGCTGTTTGCTGCACTGCTTACACACTCATCTGTTATTTTCTTAAAGAGAGCAACTAACTTTTTTGTCTTCAACTGTCCTACTTAGATTATGCCCAGAAGGTCTTCTCATTAAAAAAAAAAAAAAAAAAAAAATTCACTTTAAGTAGATCATAGATGCCCTTTTCTCAGAATTTCAATGTACAGCAGCCATTCTTTTTGTAAATAATATTTGTTTCTATTACATACTTGTTTAAGTCTATATCACAATAATTTTTTATTTGATGAATGCAGGGAACCTTTCTCTTATTCACCATTGCACTGGAGGGCCTTAGCACAGCACCAGATTCATAGTAGGGGCTATAAGCATGTTTGGAATAAATGGTTGAAACAATGAATATTAATCTAGTGTTATATGGGTTGTAATAGAGAGGTCAACACAGGTTAGTAGAAAGGCTTCTCATAAGACGTGATATTTTAACTGTCTTAAATGTTCAAAAGAATTTTCCACATAGAAAAAGTGGAGAAAGACCTTCAGAGATTGCATGTTCCCTGTCCCTGAACCACTGTTTGTAAGGAAATTTATTGTGAGTGGTTAGAATACATGGCCATAGTCCAACATTTATAAGTAAGGAAATTCACATATATCTAAAGATAGTATGTGTAAGAAAAAGGCCTCTAAATGTGAATCCAGTAAATATGTAGACCAAAATTTTATAAGAAAGAGTGAGAAAAGATGTTAAGTGGCTAAAAACTGAGATAACATGAAAATAATTTGTTTACCTTATATTTTACAACATTTAGGTTGTAATAACTTTTGGAAAGGTATAATATTTTAAACAAAATAGAATGATAGCTCTTAAGATATGACATCCTTCACTTTAATTGTATATAATTATGTTAAGAGGATCATTTTCACATGAATATACCAAGATTTCATTCCCCAAAGCCTTTTAAAATCATCAATTAATGTAAAAATCATCTTTCAAGCACCTTGTGCTGATGATGGAGATAGGAATGGGGAGAGAGTATTTGAGGGAGGATTAATTTTATAAGTAGTCAGTTCACTTGTGAATATTTTATTGTATGGCAAGTTTTACTTCTCTATACAGAATCATAAATTTGGGGACTTGGATAAAATACTAGGATAATGAGAATTCCTTGTACTTTATTGAGTTTTGGAATTAATAATTAATCATGTGGGTAGTTAATTTTCCAAATCCACGATTAAGCTTTCACCGTTAACTAAAGCCACTCTTCAACTTTTATTTCTCTCAAAGAGGAGTCTCTCTTGATTCATGTTTCAGAGTATTATACAGGGTCATTAACACCAGTGTACTGAGAGACAATGAATAGAAAATATTTCCACATAGAGAAATGGAATATGATCTCAAGTGTTAAAAATGAATTCTAGTATCTTATATCTTAATCTTATAAGTGAAAATTTTATTTTAAACTTCAAGTGAGAACTAGTATGTTATGTTAAGATTTACACTTTTTTTTTTTTTTTTTTTTTTTTGCGTTATGCGGGCCTCCCACTGCTGTGGCCTCTCCCGTTGCGGAGCACAGGCTCCGGACGCGCAGGCTTAGCGGCCATGGCTCACGGGCCCAGCCGCTCCGCGGCACGTGGGATCCTTCCGCACCGGGGCACGAACCTGTGTCCCCTGCATCGGCAGGCAGACTCCCAACCACTGCGCCACCAGGGAAGCCCAAGATTTACACTTTTTAAAACAGATTTAGGAAATACACAGGGCAGTGGTGAAAAGCTCATTCTTGGGAGTCAACATTCATAAAATATCAATTGAGGTTTCACTAATCTTGGGTGAAGTGGGAAATTATTCAGTGTAGACTTTACTTCTAAATTCTTGCTGTGTCTTTTCAAAGTTTGCTGATCTTGAGCAGGCTATGTAATCTCTCTGAATCTCAGGAATTTATACATTTGGGAATTTATACTCAATTTATGGAATCATTAGAAGGATTTTTTAAAAGGCTTCAAAAAATGCTCAGTCAACAGTAGTTAGAACTTTTATTGAAGATGACTTGCTTT
The DNA here is from genome assembly GCF_964165515.1 of Mesoplodon bidens. Classification (NCBI taxonomy): domain Eukaryota; kingdom Metazoa; phylum Chordata; class Mammalia; order Artiodactyla; family Ziphiidae; genus Mesoplodon; species Mesoplodon bidens. The sequence goes on from NC_138176.1 coordinate 205,436,330, forward strand.
TCTCAACTAACAGTTAAAATAGAATTCTGCCATTTAATTAACTCCCTACACCTTAAAACTCATGGTCCCAACTCTAGCATACTTTCAAAACAATTCTTGCCATAGATGAGAAATGGGTCTCCTGGGTTTTATAGTCACTAGTTCAAAATAATATTCTTTTCCACCTCTTTTTATGGCTATGTTGCTGCCTGTATCCCTTGCCTTGGTTTCTGACCCTGGTTCTCCTTGTTGGGCACCTGATTTCTATAGTTTCTCTTCATTCCCATTTGTCTTTCTTTTTAGATGCTCTCATAATTTCTAGTTCCTGGTCTTAATCTGGTTTCAGCATTAACCTGTCTATAAATTTGTTTACTAAATATTAAAATGCCTTAATTCTTCTCTATTACTACAATCTTGGGCCAGTGGTTCTCTGAAATAACTGTACGTCTAAACACTAATGTGGTATATCAGCTCCTTCTCCAATTTTAGATATTGTATTCTGTGTTGGGTAAGTCACTTACTTTTTTTTTTTTTTTTTTTTTTTTGCGGTATGCGGGCCTCTCATTGTTGTGGCCTCTCCCGTTGCGGAGCACAGGCTCCGGGCGCGCAGGCTCAGCGGCCATGGCTCATGGGCCTAGCCGCTCCGTGGCATGTGGGATCCTCCCAGACCGGGGCACGAACCCGTGTCCCCTACATCGGCAGGCAGGCTCTCAACCACTGCGTCACCAGGGAAGCCCCTCACTTACATTTTTGAGCCCTTGTCACCTCTTGTTCAAATGGTTAATATCCAATGATCATTGGATATTAGATAATAGTGGTTGTTATAATTAGATAAGGTTGCTATAATTAGATAATAGTGCTTTAAAAATTATAAGAAGCAAATTAAATGCTTACTATTGTTATGAATTTGACTTAAGCTGACATGACCACTGTTATTGGCAAGCTTGGTGCTGATCTCCCAAATTGGTTAGCTTATTAAGACTTGCTATTTTGCCTACTTACTTTAGAAATGGACTTTTATCCACCTACTAGTTAGTTACAGCTTAGCTGAATTGTCACCTACTTTACTTCATCCTTATGGGCAACTGAATGTCTGAAATAACAGATGGCAATGTATTTCATGCCAACAAATATATAAATCACTTCTGCAAATATATAATATCCTGTTGTAGAATTAGTTCTATTTGAGCTAAAGGATTCCTGCTAATTTTTATATGGGTACTTAAAAAAATAAACAAATAGCATGTAGTTATAAGAGTAACACAAATGAACAATTGTTTATAGTTTATGCATTGTTTTCATTTATTTTTAATGACAGTTTTAACTATAAGGCAGAGATTATCATTTTATGATAGAGAGGTTGAGGAACCAAACACTAAATAAAAGGCCCACAGTTACTCAGTTTTGGATTCTACATTGTAAACAGACATTTCCATAATTATTAGGCCCCTGCAACAGTGGAATAGAATGAGGAAGTAGCAAATCAAACCCCTTTGCATTGAGTGCTGAAAGACAGTCTGACATTAAAATTAATTAAGATCAATTCACATTTTTATTTTCATCAGGAAAGGAATTCATTCAAATACTATCTTTTGTAAAAATGTTTTAATGTGGTTATCTGCCCAAAGTTTAAATATAAACAGAAACCCCTCAAAGAATCAATGGGACCTATTTCATAATGTAATTTTAGCAAAACTGCTGGAACATAATTTAGATAACTTAGGTCCAGAGTGACTCAATGAAAGCATGATAGATTCTACTTGAAGACACAACAATTAAAGAAGCTTGATAGAATGGCCTCAGTTCCTATGGTGATAGTTATAGAACTATTGAAAGATAGTTTGAAAGGCATCAAAGAATCATTGTGTTCTTTTCAGAAAACGATCTGTGACAGATTTATTAAAAAGTAGAAAATAGAAAAATCCTACTTGAAATTAGTTTGCTCAATAATATTTGTATTGAGGAGTTGGAATTTACAGCAAATGCCTTCAATATTAAATGTTGACCTACAGTTTCAATAAATTTATCAGTAGATTTCCTACATTTCACTATTTATAAAAGGTGAGTGTATTCTATTTCCTAGAATTGATTTGTGCTCATAAACTGATGTATGACTGATTTTCATTTTTCCAAATTTTTTGAGGTCCTCTGGTTAATTTTTTTTTATTCTAACTATGTATGATTGCAGGTGTAAGTAATAATAACCATTATTTTATCCTTCAAACCTATCCAAAGGAGGGGACACTGATGAAAATGCATACAAGCAAAAATAAATAATTACATGCTTATCTGTCTGTTTAGTAATATTTAGAAAAATGTGATTAAGGGAATATAAGCAAATGCTCAAGAATACAGGACCCAGTTAACTTATGATAAAATTTATTTCCTTTGAGAATATTATTGCCTTTGGTCACATTTCCAGCCGTTCAGTTTATCACACCGACATTTTCTACCAGCCTGGTATAATTAAGTCCTGAAATCTACTGTGGCCCTTACAATTCAGGACACACAGGAATCCCTCCCCAGATTCCAAAAATAAAGAAAAACACTCTCTAGGTAGTATAACTATTGAGGCAACATTCAAATGTTAAAAACTCGCATCTGAGGACTTAACTTACATAACTTGCATCAATTTGGCAGACTAAAATTACACCACCACACAATCCAGTTCAATTATAATTACTTTTCACTGGTTAACTTTTGAGCGATGTATTTGTCATTTTAGTCAAACGCCACTGAGTTTAATCAACCATGATTAAGTCAACCAATATTTTCCTTGAAATAGATTAAAACTACAGAAATCCAAAGAAAAGTCATCAAGTACCTAGGAGGGAAACAAGACCAGTATGAATTATTATTTATTTATAATGCTTTCTAAGGCAACAACATCAAAATGCTAAAAATAAAAGTAATATTGCAAAGTTATTTTTTAATAACTGAAAAATGTTCAGTAATACCAGCAGTTCTTATTTTGCATGGTAATATGTTAACCAAAACCATGCATAAGTGAGGCCATGGTTATGATATGTATGAGTGTCAGTTAACATGGTACCATGCAAAGAGAAGACTGTTTTTTACTGTGAGATAATTCCTATATTCTACTGTGAAGACAAAGTGAGCAAGAACTATCAGTTTACATTGGGTACATGATGGGTTATTTTTTTCTTATTACATCCTCCTCATAATTAAGAAGGAACACACATTACCCATATACTCTAAACACAGAATTTTTTCTATTGGCATCTTAAATAATTTACTTTTACAAATTATTTCGGGGAACTGTTGTTAATATTTTTGTGGCAGTTGATTGTTTAATCAATTAAGATTAAAGAGACTTAATGCTTAATTTAAAATGTAGGGTTTTTTTTAACTTTGTTGTATTCCATAATAGATTACAAGTTGCACCACACCAATATATGAAATGTTATAAAAACTTAGAAATAGAATAGTGAAAATCAGTATAAAACCAGAGAAAAACACAAATTGCTGTATTAGTGAGGCTTGTGTACTAATGTTGCAGAACAAACAACTACACATCTCAGCTCGTTGGTCTTGGGCTCAGCTGTGGTTCTGCTTTGCTTTCTGAAATAAGCTAAAGGGGCTTAACTTGGCTTTGGCTAAAGGGTTGGATTCAGGTCTGGTATACCTGTCTCCTCATTCTGGCATCAGCTGCTACTCAGGGCATGTTCTTGTCATGGTGGAGTGGAGTGCAGGAGTACAAGAGGGTAAATTGGAATCATGAAATGTCTCTTAAAGGATACATTAAAAACTAGCATTCTGGCACTTTTGCCCACAATCCACTGGTTACAGTTGTCTCATGGCTAAGTTCAAACTCAATGGAATCAGAAAATATACTCTATTTATAGGGAAGTTACAGCGAGAAAGGGGAGGGAAGGAAAAGGGATAGTATTTGTTTTCACAGATACAACAGATACTATCTAACACATATACCTTCCATGAGTTTTAATATATGTGCTTATAATTGAGCCTTAATGTGTACTTTGATTATATTAATAGACAGTTTTTAAAAAACCAAAACACCATTATTTAAAATAATCTGGTTGTATTCAGAATATTAACAATTTTGATAAGGTTTAGGTTGAGAACATATGCATAAATCCTGATATATAATGTAGGTTTGAAGTAGAAGTTATGAAGCCTACTGCTTTCATTTCAAATCAATCACTTGGTGTGACTTTTCCATCAACAATTGTAGTATTTCAGTGTAGACAGGTGCAATAAATTTTAGAGGATAAAAATTCCAAGTCCTGTCTATTCTGTAACAAAAGATGAATTTTTCCATAAAATGATGATATCAAGCCTCATATTCTTAATATCTTCATATTTGCATCACAAAAAGAATTAAATTTAAAAATCTTTATATGTGTTTTAAATATTTACAAGTCTTATTTTGTTTTATGGGTCACATATAATAATAGTATCACTTAAGGTCTTTAAACAGAGGCAGAAATCAAGACAAAGATTAGGGCTTCCCTGGTGGCGCAGTGGTTGAGAGTCCGCCTGCCATTTCAGGGGACACGGGTTCGTGCCCCGGTCCGGGAGGATCCCACATGCCACGGAGCCGCTGGGCCCATGAGCCATGGCCGCTGAGCCTGCGTGTCTGGAGCCTGTGCTCTGCAAAGGGAGAGGCCACAACAGTGAGAGGCCCACGTACCGCAAAAAAAAACAAAAACAAAAAAAGACAAAGATTAAAATTTGGCATCTTTTTTTCCTAAAATGTTATTTAAAATTGTTTTTTTACATTTTCACATTTATTTAACTCTAATGACAAGTGTTCGAGTCTTTCTGCAAGTGGTGAGTCAATGATTATATAATAACTATTTAAGCCTTAATTAATGATTAGTAAATTTTTTATCAATACATAAGTCCTATGTTTCTAAAAATAAAGTTAGCTATGAAATATACATGTTAGTGTCACATTTTAAGGTGTTCTTGCCCTATGGCTGAATCCATGCCCTGGTTCCACAGAGTTAATTTGATATTGTGTTTTGAGTGCTTACCATGTGCAAGGCGGAGGTACTTAACTGTATGTCTGCCAAATTCCCTAGGAAAAAAGCACCTGCTTCTTATTCAAGAACTACCAGGAAATTTATTTCATGTCTCTAAACATGAAATGTTGTCCTCCCTATTACTTAACTTATCCCATTTACTGCTTTTTAAAATTTCTTTGATTACTTAGCAAAAACTTTGCATGTGTGATGAAATTTGGGACATCCAGTTAATAGTGCTTGAATCGAACTCTTCATTTCCCTTCACAGGCTTTATCTCTTGTTTTTGAACATGGCTCTGCATTCATGTTGATATATGCAAATTACACAATGGTCTTGCCTTTTGTTTTTTTCATTCCATGTATTTACCTAAGCTTGTATAATGTCTTGATAACCAGTGCTGACCATGCTGAAGTTGTTCCAGTTCTCTTTCTAACAAATTAATCAAAATGGTATCATAAACCCAGAAGCAGAAGAATTTTTGTCAGATCTTAATAGCAAGAAATTGCATTAATAAAACTGTGACTTTTCATGTCCCATTATACCTTGCAGTTTTAGGGCACTCTCCAAAAGGAATATTTAGACTATGTTGCTGTGACAGAGCCATCAGCTGTACTTCCTTTGGGGTTAATTCAAAAAGCAGCTAAGAACAGGTTTATTTCATGGAAAACCAGAAACATGGAGTAGCCAAATCCGTCATTTGTACAAACAATTAGATTTAAAATTGCAGTGTCACAAAGTCCAAAAGAAAAAACAAAGAAGAGAAATTTAAAAGTATTGCATGTAGCATTTCTTTCCTATTAATGTTTTTTTTCTGTTCCGTTCAACATTTTGGCCATTTTTCAACATGTAATCATCAAAGTTCCTGGTGTTTAAAGGCCACATTAATCCTCCCTCTCTTTTTTCATCCTGGAAAACATCTCTATGAACTCATCATGCAGTAGAGATTAATTTGGAATTTCTGATCTCTTGAAGCCCCACATAGTTGGTGTGTGTTTGATTGATCCCCATGTTCTATAATGGGCATGTATGTGTGATTTGTATAATGAGAGAGAAAATAAATTAGAGTGAAAGGAGTTCGTGTACTTTTTCCATATCATTTGTTTTAAATAATTTTGATGTCACTTTACCTGGATATAGTGTTAGAGCATACAGAAATGTAGATTTGAAAGAAGAGCAACTAACAAACCAAACAAAGCAAGCAAAAAAATAGATTAGTAGACAAATGTTTTTATGATAAAATGTGTAGAAATATTTTGGAGAAAATGTGTTATATGACTTCTAAAATCAGACTAATCATAGGAAATTCATTGCAGCCCTACACTGTTTCAGAGTTTTATGAATTTATAAATAAAATATGTATAGTGACAATGACTGAGAAACAAAGGAAAGGAATATCAAATTCTTCCTAAAAGCAAACAAAAATGAAAATTGTGTCAGTAGTAAAATTTGGCAAATATAAAGAAAATATATGTCTAACTATATGGTGATTATTTCACAATATGTATAAATATTGAATCATTATGTTATATACCTGAAACTAACATAGTTATATGTCAGTTATATCTCAATTTAAAAAAATAAAGTAAACATGTATATTATGTAACTTTATGAAGGGTTTCCACTCTTTTTTTCAATTTTAATTGTTAAAATAGTTTTTCTTCCTAGAGCCCAATACAAAAAGAAAACAGAAGTCAAATATTGAAGAGGAATTTATTCCTTTGTACCCTTCCTGACCTTCATTAAAAGTTCATTTTATTCTTAATGATGATGATAAGTGCATTTGATATTCATAGGAATTTCACTTGGAAAAGATAAAAGACTTCATAATAATATTATAAAATGTTGGCTAAGTAGCTGGTTATTGCATACTTAAATTTCTGGTCTTTAAAATGACATAAAAATCCTAGATCCTGGTAATTAATGATATTAATATCTGTTGGTATAAAATGAGACCAGGCTAATCCATGGGTCATAAACACTGTCATATTTAGAGGATTATGTTTTAGCAAGTAAATTGTGTCCTTTGACTTAAAACTAATTGCTTCTCATTTGTCTCCACTCTTTTCTTTTTACTTTGGGCTGTTGGTAACACCAGGTTGCCCTTTAGATGCATTTTAATACTTTCTATGACAGTTAAGCTACTATTCTCTATGCTCACAATGGGGGAAAACGTCAATGGAAATATTGCTTTAAGTATGACTTTGGAAGATGCAAATATTTGAGAAATGTAAGATATATACCTACTTGGCATATGTTTCTAAGCTTTGGTGTGGTAATGTTTGGGAAAACATTGAAAATCTATTTTTAAAAATAGCCTAGCAAATGGAAGAAACGCAATTATGAATACTTTTCTCTAAAAATATTTTTGGCCCTTTCAAATGGTATCTGAGTAGCCTATAATTATATTTTTATCTATATATTCTTACAAAGGAAGGCCTCCCTAATTTACCCAAACTTAATTTAAAACAAAATCTCAAGTTAAATAGCTTTATAGAAATAAACTTCAATTTACCAAATTTATTAACTTTCAGTTGACTAATATAATTATTGATAGTAGCTAATGAAAGAAGAACCATGTGTTTATCTTACAGAAAATTTCTTAGGTTTGATTGAACAATCTCAGGCACAAGAATCTACCGTATATGTTAAACAGAATATATCACAACATATAAAAGTATAAAACAAATATGACATTTTAAAAGATGAAGATGAATAATTTTAGAGTTTTTAAAAGTATACTTTCTCTAGGTAGCACAGCACTTCACTTGTAGGAGGAGCTAAATAAATATTCTGTTAAAGTTATTTTAATTATTTGGTTCTCAGAAGATGTATGCAATAATAGTCCTCATCAATTTTTATTCTTAAACCTTGTACAGTATTAGCTAATGAAATTTTTTAAAAAAGAAGAAAATAATTCTCATCCTAAAATTTTCTTTCTAGAGTGTAATTTTTAAATTAAAATGTAATTGCCTATAGGAAATAAAACCTATATATAGCTTGCCAAGTTTAAAATTTTATTACTTTATACAATTAATTATCTTCCATTTTTGTGTGAATACACTAAAATTTTAGTATACATTTAGAATTATATAAAAAATTTTGTGCTCAAACATTGCAGAGTATGTATTTAAAGGCCTGTTCGATATGAAATTAGTGTTGTGAAAGCGGCAGTGTTCATTCTTTTTTTCCTAGCTGCTTTATCCTGGAGCTTTGGATACAAAGGGAAAAAACCCTCATATTATTCTTGAAAGTAGATTTGTCTCTCAAGATTTTCACGTGTCTGTTTTCTAAATTCTATCAATTCTCAATTCAATGTATATTAAAATGATGCAATAATATAATTTCTCTGTTTTACTATGAGAGGATTTTTTTGGCCTTTTAATCATATTCAAATAATATTTGTTCCTGTTAATGCACATGTACTGCAGTTTTATGTTGAAGGAAGCCTCTCATAATCTGATACATTATTGAAACAGCCATGGATCTCTGTGTGGATAACTAGAAAAAAATGTGAAGATTATTTTTGTAAGTTTCAGATTGGTACTGATGCCATAATCTAATAAGTCTCTGGTTTTCTGTGTATTAAGTTTTATATTCTTACCTATGGTGTTCTGCTGTATATCATAATATATTTCAGAGTACATTCTAGTTTCAAACAAACCTTGCTTAATTTATACCTGTCCTTTCTTATACTCATTAATTTTTTAATTTTATTCATACAGCCAATCGAGTTGCTGTTCTTGCTTTTTTTTAATTTGAATTTTATTTTATCTATTTATTTATACAGCAGGTTCTTATTAGTTATCTATTTTATACATATTAGTGTATACATGTCAATCCCAATATCCCAATTCACCCGACCACCACCACCTTGCCCCGCTTTCCCCCCTTGGCGTCCATATGTTTGTTCTCTACATCCGTGTCTCTATTTCTGCCTGGCAACCAGTTCATCTGTACCGTTTTTCTAGATTGCATATATATGCGTTAATATACAATATTTGTTTTTCTCTTTCTGACTTACTTAACTCTGTATGACAGTCTCTAGGTCCATCCACGACTCTACAAATGACGCAATTTCATTCCTTTTTATGGCTAATATTCCATTGTATATATGTACCACATCTTCTTTATCCATTTGTCTGTCAATGGGCATTTAGGTTGCTTCCATAACCTGGCTATTGTAAATAGTGCTGCAATGAACATGGGTGCATGTGTCTTTTTGAATTATGGTTTTCTCTGGTTATATGCCCAGTAGTGGGATTGCTGGGTCATATGGTAATGCTATTATTAGTTTTTTAAGGAACCTCCATACTGTTCTCCATAGTGGCTGTATCAATTTACATTCCCACCAACAGTGCAAGAGGGTTCCCTTTTCTGCACACCCCCTCCAGCATTTGTTGTTTGTACCTTTTCTGATGATGCCTATTCTAACTGGTGTGAGGTGATACCTCATTGTAGTTTTGATTTATATTTCTCTAATAATTAGTGATGTTGAGCAGCTTTTCATGTGCCTCTTGGCCATCTGTATGTCTTCTTTGGAGAAGTGTCTATTTAGGTCTTCTGCCCATTTGTTCATTGGGTTGTTTGTATTTTTAATATTGAGCTGCATGAGCTGTTTATATATTTTGGAGATTAATCTTTTGTCTGATGATTTGTTTGCAAATATTTTCTCCCATTCTGAGGGTTGTCTTTTCGTCTTGTTTATAGTTTCTTTTGCTGTACAGAAGTTTTTAAGTTTCAGTAGGTCCCATTTGTTTATTTTTTTTTTATTTCTATTACTTTAGAAGGTGTGTCCAAAAACATCTTGCTGTGATTTATGTCAAAGAGTGTTCTTCCTATGTTTTCCTCTAAGAGTTTTATGTTGTCTTCTCTTACATTTAGGTCTTTAATCCATTTTGAGTTTATTTTTGTGTATGGTGTTAGGGAGTGTTCTAATTTCATTCTTTTACATGTGGCTGTCCAGTTTTCCCAGCACCACTTATTGAAGAGACTATCTTTTCTCCATTGTATATCCTTGCCTCCTTTGTCATAGGCTACTTGACCATAGGTGCGTGGGTTGATCTTTGGGCTTTCTATCCTGTTCCATTGATCTGTATTTCTGTTTTTGTGCCAGTACTATATTGTCTTGATGACTGTAGGTTTGTAGTATAGTCTGAAGTCAGGGAGTCTGATTCCTCCAGCTGCATTTTTTTCCCTCAAGACAGCTTTGGCTATTCGGGGTCTTTTGTGTCTCTAAAGAAATTTGAAGATTTTTTGTTCTAATTCTGTTAAAAATGCCATTGGTAATTTGATAGGGATTGCATTGAATCTTCAGATTGCTTTGGATAGTATAGTCATTTTCACAATATTGATTCTTCCAATCCAAGAACATTGTATATCTCTCCACCCGTTTGTGTCACCTGTGATTTCTTTCATCAGTGTCTTATAGTTTTCTGAGTACAGGTCTTTTGCCTCCTTAGGTAGGTGTATTCCTAGGTAATTTATTCTTTTTGTTGCAGTGGTGAATGGGATTGTTTCCTTAATTTCTCTTTCTGATCTTTCGTTGTTAGCGTATAGGAATGCAAGAGATTTCTGTGCATTAATTTTGTATCCTGCAACTTTACCAAATTCATTGATTAGCTCTAGTAGTTTTCTGGTGGCATCTTTAGGATTCTCTATGTATATAGTATCATGTCATCTGCAAGCAGTGACAGTTTTACTTCTTCTTTTCCACTTTGTATTCCTTTCATTTATTTTTCTTCTCTGATTGCCGTGGCTAGGACTTTCAAAACTATGCTGAATAATAGTGACAAGAGTGGACATCCTTGTCTCATTCCTGATCTTAGAAGAAATGCTTTCAGTTTATTCATTAACTTTTAAAATGTCTATTCCTCATCTATTGCAAAATTATGTCATTTATATCAAAGTGTCCCTTGACCACTATTATCATTATCTATGTTACTTGCTTCAATTTACTTAGGAAATTCTCAATGTAATTGCTAATGATTGAGCCCATGGTATAGTTTATATGTAGAGATATTTATACATATATATATGTATATGTGTGTACATATGGATGATAGATCTTAAATATAGGTGTAGAAAAAGGACAAAAATATAAGATGCATTCCAAAGTTTTTACAATGTAGTATGGTCATTTAAAACTCTACAACAGGCATCTGATATTGACTATAATGATAAATTAAGATACAATGATGGTAACTAATGTTTGCTGATTTTTTTTTTTTTTTTTTGCACTAAGCACAATGACAGGCATGTTTTAAATCCTCCCAATAATACTGCAAGGGTAGATGCTGTTGTCATACTAGGGCATGATGAAGTGAATTGAAATTTTCACAAACTATTAAACTTCTCTGAGCCTCAGTTCTTTAAAATGGTGACAAAGAGGTTTGTGCATATGCTAGACCCTCAAAAATTACTTGTTGAGGGACTCCAATTAGTGTTCCTTAGCCTTTCGTAACCCACTGGGTAGGATTATTTTCCTTCTCTCCTTCCACAGCACTTTGATCTTATGTCTGTAATAACACTTAAACTTGTCTTGTAATTCCACTTCCATGTCTCTTTTAGGAACAAAGGGCTGTTTTATTCAACTTCCACCCTCTCTGCCTTGCTCAGAACTAGGACGTACAGTTGCTTAGTAAATATTTGTAGAATTAGTGTATGAGTACATAAAGCAAAATCCTAAACTTTCTAGTCTTCTTTATGAGTCTATAGCTCATCTGTACATAGAAAGAGATTATTCCTTAAAAGGTAGCATCAATCTAAAGCAATCCAGTGATCATCAGAAAATGGCATTTATCAGACTATTCTTTTAGTTAGTTGTTTTATGGTTACAAGAAAGAGAGTTTAGGAAAATTTTTTTATGTCATAAATGAAATTCCAATGAAAGGATATAAGTAAAATAAAAACTACTTATATTTTTCTTATTTGTTTTTTTAGAGCTTCATTAAACACCCTTGTGCTTGCCTTACATTTTATCCCACAAATTCTTATTCATGTAAATTAAATATTTCTCATTATTTAAATATGAACTTTGAAAAATAACAATCATTGTTAAATTCCCTCTATATTTGTATTCTATATTTCACTCAAGATGCCTCTTCTTTTGGACATGGGATATTTTGGGGAGCTTGTTACCAATAATTTGGTTCTGTTCCTAACAGGTAGACGGATTGGTTTTGTTGATACTCTCTTTTTCCAATTCTCTTGTCTCTTAAATGTAATCTTTAAGTAGTTATTTCATGATTTTGCTGCCTATATTTTATGCACAATTTTGACATTTAACAAGGAAAATTGAAGAATTAAATGAAGCATGAAGGAATGTGGATTTGTACATGGAAATAAAATATAAGCATGAAAGAATACACTGGTTTTGTTCTTTACACTGATTGCTGTTTGCTATAACAGTAGTGATTATCTCTTCCCTGTATCCCAAGGCAATAAAAGCAAAATGGCTCAGAACAAAGATGAAAAAATATATATATATATTAAGTTGTATCATTATTCTTTACCTCCTTCCCTTAAAAATGAAAAAAAAAAGAATAAAAGACATAAATGAGACAAAAAGGCAAAATATCAAGAATGATAGACGACTTTATACTGTCCAAACATTATTTGAAGAAAAATCTTCATGTATCCAGTTTCAAACTGTGATTGTTAATCTCTGAGATTTTTAGTTTACTTAAATTGCTTCATATTTCTATTTCTCAAACATAGAAAAGGAAGAAGATAGAAGGCATATTTTTTGTATATCCATTACCATCTTTTCCTAATCAAAGTATGACTGTTCCCCCATCTGGCCACTTCTCTTTGGAGCCTCTTACTATGAAAGCCAGGAACTAATGTAAAGGCTAATTTTCGATAATTAGTTAGGATTATCTTTGTTTACACAGAAAACCTACTTTTAAAATATAATTTCCCTTTTCTAAAACAATCATTTGACAAATCATTGAGAAAAAAGATAACCAATTTTATTTTACATAGATATAAGGTAACATTCTTTAATATAAACATAAAAAGAACCCTGAAAACAGTGAAATAAATGTAATAGACAATATAATGTGTCTACATAGAAACAAATTAGGGTTTATATGTTAATTCATGTGTTAATTTGGTTTCATTTGTATTATTGATGTTTAATAAATTAATTGACTATGAAATTTTGGATTAGGTGACTAGGAAAAGAATTTTTAGGATTTATGGAAAATTTATAGTGGAGGAAGCTGAAATTGCTTCTCAAAAAAACAGTTAAAAACAAAAACAAAAACAGTTGGACTGGGAAATAGAAGGAACAAGCCATGAGTAGAAGAATGTATCCAGGAGTTAACTGATAATATCTAATAAAGGAAGAATATGATTTGATCTATCAGTCTAATCAAACTATTTTTGTCTTATCTATACCTTATGGATCTATACCTTATAAATGTTATTCAATAATCTTGTTTATTAAAATCGAAGCCTTCTGTATTTTTTAGTTAGACCTCACATACTATATATATATATATATATTTTTTTTTATTATTATTTTTTTTGCGGTACGCAGGCCTCTCACTGTTGTGGCCTCTCCCGTTGCAGAGCACAGGCTCCGGACGAGCAGGCTCAGTGGCCATGGCTCACGGGCCCAGCCGCTCCGCGGCATGTGGGATCCTCCTAGACCGGGGCACGAACCCGCGTACCCTGCATCAGCAGGCGGACTCTCAACCACTGCGCCACCAGGGAAGCCCTTTTTTTTTTTTTTTTTTTTGATCCAGGTGAACCTCATTGTGCTAGCTTGCTCATTTTACCTTCCTTCCCTTTACATTTGGAATCATTTATATTTTTCCTCTACATAGGAAATCTCTAAACTTTCTCTGCAGTCATTCTTTGGGCGTGCCCTTCTTCAAAAAAGGATCATATGCTAAATGTTTCCTTACATTCTCCTATTGAAAATTATCTATTTTGAGCTTCAGTATATTGGTGAGACATCTAGGGGATGTTGATTGGATATTGTTGTCAATTTTTTGTTTGCTTCCTTCACAAATTAGTTCCACTAAGGTATCAGATGTAAAGAAGACAATTTTTTAATTTCATAACTGGTAGCTAGCTGATTTTAATTAATATTCTTGTATGTTTAAAACATAGACCTGACTTTGACATAATTAACACTTATGCTCATTGACTATAGAAATAACTTTATCTTAGCAATTGATTGTCTTCTGTCAAATACTATAATTTCTAAGTATATGATTTCTTAAAATTTACTAAACAATCTTATTAAAATAATATTAGCATATATTTAATGTACTGCTTTTTTAAAAAGTTTGCATTTTAAAATATTTTGTTATGTATACGTTGTATATATGTGCATGGTGTATGTATATATATACATATATGTGTGTGTACATATATATGTATTTAATAAATTCAAAGGATTAAACCTCTGCTAGGAATCCCAGTTGTAGAAGAGTTTGGGAGTTATAACTTTTTCCATTGCATGTTTGTATGTATGTATGTGTGTGAGTGTATCAGTGCATACATGTGTTTGAAAAGACATGTAATAGTGATTCGCTTCTGTCACAGCATAAAGCAGCTAATTATTTCCTCTGACATCTAAACAAAAGGCTAGTCTTTACTCCACAATGTCTTTCTGGAAGATTTAGATATGTAAAAGGCAGAGATTCTTCTTTTAATTAATAATATTCCGGGAGAACTTAAGTCTTTACAACACCTGGGTAGAGGAACAAATATAAAATAATAACAAGAGTAGTGCATTGTTATACAACCTTTAAAACGAACTGTATGAAGTTTGCCAAATCCTTCACCAATTATAAGTCAGATGTAAGAGAGCTCTGATGAGTAAAATCAGGGGTTTAATTATCGTTTTCCCTAATTACAACTGCAAGCTTTTTTTATTGTCATAACTATGTGTAACTTGATTTGCCTCAAGCCAAGCACCATCTTTAACCTGAAAGAGTAAACCTTTGATTAAGAACAATTTTAGAAATTAAAATTTTTCATTTGCCTTTTCCTGGATACTGATTTCTTAATGATTGTACTTCAGCATTATTACCACGATTACTTCCTGATTGTTTTTCTCATTTATTAGTTCTAGTTCTATCCTAAATTATAGCAGGATGCTGGCTGGAGATATAATGGTACCTTTATTACTGTTATGGTACCTTTATTACTGATACCTGGGTGGGCTAGCCTAACATTGATTATCATACTTGAATATTTAAAATATTTGCTTTGTAGAATTAAGTATTAATGTTATGACGCTTAATATGTACATTGAGTAGAGAAACAATTTTGTCTTAGCAATTTTCTTGCCATCTCAAAAATGATAACTAAATTTTTATGGGACATAGAGATTAAATCTTTATCTAAAGGCAATTAATGTAATATCAGATTTTCATGGTTTATTAATCTCACAGTATGCTAGAATTTAAACATTTCTCCTTTAGATGTGCTCATTCACATTGGAACATAATATATGAAGTTGAAGGAGTTTTTAAAGGACATATGCAGGCAAAAATAAATGAAAGGGAATAAATATATCCTACAATACACAGCAAAATATTTCATTACCAATAACGTCATAATTTTTTTTACAACTTTATGCTTACTCTGTTCTTTAGGTATTTATTGCTATTTAGCTTTCATTGAAATGAGATTGAGATCAATAAATGTATTAAATGGTCTCTAAATAGCCAAAATATATGAAAGTATTTTGTATTATAGGATACATTTTAAAATCAATTTATTTAAACTAAGAAAAAAATAGTTTACCCATTTCTCCCACTCCACACCCCACCTTTCACAACCACTGATCTATTTTCTGTATCTGTGAGTTTTTTTTTTTTTTTAGATTCCACATATGAGGGATAATATTTGTCTTTTGCTGTCTGACTTTGTTTCACTTAACATAATGCCTTTGTGGTCCATCCATGTTTTCACACATGACAAGATTTCATTCTTTTTCATGGCTGAATGAGATTCCATGGTATGCATGTGTGTGTATATATAAGTATATATACACCATATTTTATGTATGTATATAACCATATTTTCATATTGATTCAACCACTGATGGACACTTAGGTCGTTTTCATATCTTGGCTATTGTGAATAATTCTGCAGTGAATATGGGAGTGCATATATCTTTTCAAGTTAGTGTTTTCATTTTCCTTGGATAAATACCCAGAAGTGGAATTGCTAGATCATATGGTAGCTCTATTTTTAATTTTTTGAAGAATCTACATACTGTTTTCCATAGTGGCTGTACCAATTTACTTTCCTACCAGTATTGCATGAGTTTTCCCTTTTTCTACATCCTCACCAACATTTGTTATTTCTTGTCTTTTTGATAATAGCCATTCTAGCAGGTGTGAGGTGATATCTCATTGTGGTTTTGATTTGCATTTCACTGATGATTAATGAAGTTGAGCATCTTTTCATATATTTGTTGGCCATTTGTAGGTCTTCTTTGAAAAAATGCCTATTCAGATCTCCTGCCCATTTTTTAAATCAGATTGTTTGGTTTTTTTGCTATTGAGTTGTATCATATTATATATTTTGGATATTGGCCTTTTATCAGATATAAAATTTGCAAATATGTTCTTCTATTCAGTAGGTTGCCTTTTCATTTTATTGATGGTTTCCTTTGCTGTTAAGAAGGTTTTTAGTTTGATGTACTCTTACTCATTTATTTTTGCTTTTATTGCTTTTGTTTTTGGTGTCAGATTTTCAAAATCTGTAACCGAGGCCTATGTCAAGGAGCTTACAGCCTGTGTTTTCTTCTAGGAATTTTATGGTTTCAGGTCTTTCATTTAAGTCTTTAATCAATTTTAAGTTAATTTTTGTGTACAGTGTAAGATAGTGGTCCAGTTTCATTCTTTTGCATGTGATGTCCTGTTTTCCCAACACTGTTTATTGAGGAGACTGTCCTTTCCACATAGTATATTCTTGGCTCCTTTGTTGTAAATTAATTGACTGTATATGGGTGGGTTTATTTCTGGAATCTTTATTCTGTTTTATGGATCTATGTATCTGTTCTAATGCCAATACCCTGCTGTAATAATTACTATAGCTTCATAATATAGTTTGAAATCAGGGAGTGTGATGTGAAGTGGGCTTTTTTTTTTTTTTTGCGGTACGCGCGCCTCTCACTGTTGTGGCCTCTCCCGCTGCGGAGCACAGGCTCCAGACTTGCAGCCTCAGCGGCCATGGCTTACGGGCCCAGCTGCTCCATGGCATGTGGGATCTTCCCGGATCGGGGCACGAACCCATGTCCCCTGCATCGGCAGGCGGACTCTCAACCACTGCGCCACCAGGGAAGCCCTAAACGAACTTTCTGATATTTAATAATCGACATTACTCTTTTCCAAGTTACCCTCACATGAACTAATGTAGAGTACCAACTCAATATTAATTTTTATTTATTTTGTATTTTTTTCAATTTTTGAACATACATTTCACCTTCTATAATCACACATGAGACAGAATAATGAGAAATTATAACAAGGCCAGTCCTAGAGTTCACTGTTGTCTTTTCCAGTTTTCCCATGCACTCTTTCTATTGTCATCACATGTTTTCATATGCCCTCTTTTGGTCCTTGGAGCATACCTATTCCAGCAATGATGAAAAGATGATTTGGGGAAATATAGAAAATGAAAAGCCTGAGCTATATTGTCATCATGAGCTACCTTAATCCCCTGCTGTCTGACAGTATATCATAGCTGAGGTAAAAATGGAAGTTGTTGCAGTATCTCTAAGAATTCGCAGAACCAGCAAGACCAGAGCTGAGGTACAGTGAGCAAGAAGAGCCCCTGGGCCCTGTGGTGCTGAGGGAGAGTAGACAACGAGTCACGGTCACCTTAGCAGCAGGGTGCTGGTCCAGACCAGCAGTGGCCAGATGAACAAGGGGAATTGATGCAGGGAGTGGAGGCCTGGAACCACTGAGGTTTGTGGATCAAATCCTAAAGCTATTCAGTATGAAGAGGTCAAAGAGCTGAGGACAGAACAGCAAAGAGACTGGGAAGGAATAGCCAGTGAGGGAGAAGAAACACCAGATGTTCAAGAGCTGAAGCAGGAAAGTGTTTCTAACATGAGAGTATAGGCGGCGTACCACAGAGATACTGCAGTTTCAGTTCCAGACCATAGTAATAAAGCAAATATTGCAATAAAGTGATCGCACAATTTTTCTGGTTTTCCAGTGCATATGTTTACACTATACTGTAGTCTATTGCATGCAATTGCATTATGCCTAAAAAAAAAGTACATACCTTAAAGATACTTTATTACTGAAAAATGCTAACCATCATTTGACAGTGTAGGTAGGGTTGCCACAAACTTTCAATTTGTAAAAAATGCAGTATCTGGGAAGCGCAATAAAGTAAAACACAATAAAATGAGGTCTGCCTATAGTCACCTGTGTCAGACGTTGCTGAGAGGTAGAGTAAGATGAAGATGGAAGTCATTAGTAACTTTAACAAGAGCAATGTCAATAATGTGGTGAAGATTGATGTGCTATTATAGAATGGGCTCAGAGAGAATGGACCAAGAGGAATTGGAGTTTGTGAGTGTAAGAAAGTCTTTCAACCAGTTTTCTTGTACAGCAGAATAGAAAAATAGGGCAGTAGATTGAGGGAGAATTGGGGTAAATTGATCTTTTTAAAAATGGGAGATTATAGCAGCCTGTTCGGATGCTGCTGCAAGTAATAAAATGAAAGGAGAAAATGGGAGGAAAGAAAGAAAATAATTACTTAGAGAATTCTTTGAATAGGTTAATGGGAAGGGAATCTGGTTCACTGATAGAGGGGATGGTCTAACATGAAAGAGCCCACAGTTTATCCTTAGGACAAAGAGGAAAAAAATAAATGGGAACATATGCTCATAGTGTAAATATTTGTGGAAGTTTTTTTGCTGCTGTTTGCTTATTTTTTCTCAGTGAATAGGAAACAAGATCATCATCTGAGAGTGAGGATGAGCTAGGAAGTATTGAAGGTTTGAGAAGAAAGAAGAAATAAATGTAGTGATCTAGGATAGGGTCTGCAAACTGAGAGTATGTAAACTTTCCAGTGGTTATGTAGTCACAGATCATTTTTAAAAATTCACTTTCAATATCCTCTTACTTTTTTTTTTGCTGTACGCGGGCCTCTCCCATTGCGGAACGCAGGCTCAGCGGCCATGGCTCACGGGCCCAGCCGCTCCGCGGCATGTGGGATCTTCCCGGACCGGGGCACGAACCCATGTCCCCTGCATTGGCAGGCGGACTCTCAACCACTGCACCACCAGGAAAGCCCTCAATATCCTCTTTCTTACAGTGTTCTTCCCTAAAAGTGATCTGCCTAAGAGAGGAGCTGCTATATAGACTCTTCTTTCTCATCTTTCCTTTCATTGCCTCCACTGCATATCTCCCATCTCTCTGGATCCACTGCGGTGCCTCACCACTGGGTGACTAAAAACAGAAAGAAAAATTTTAAATATTACCATTTGAGTTCTAAAAGTGAATGACTCTAACATCTAAATAACAATCTTTTTTGCAAATCAAATGGCTTCCAAATTATTGGGTTTTATAAAAATTGAAGAAGGACCTAATCAATTTAACAACTGTTAGATAATTAGTAATTGCATCTGGTGGTATATCATTATGTAATTTTTGGCATTCTTAGTTCAGTAAACTGACAGACACTCCTATAACAAATCTCTTTCCATTCCCGTCTACTTATTTATTTTTATATCTATAAGAGATTAATGAGGAATAGAAATTACATTTAATTCAGGCTAATTTTAGCAATAATATCAATATGTTGATATACATACTAATCAGAAAAACAAAATCAGAAAAAAAAACCTAAAAATGCCTTTATATTTTATACTGTGATATAGTTCAATAAAATGATACATTTATACTTGATAATTACTAGTCAAGATTTAGAATATATTTATGTATTTTGATTAAATGTAAACTATTAATTGTAATAGGTCAGTGTAGCAGAAGAAGTAATTAACTATTAGTGGTCACAAAAATATTTTGTATACATAAAACATGTTTTGTTTCAGACAAATAACATATTTATTATTCATCAGAAATTATATCATTTGCAACTATTTTAATTTTGATAAAGGTATAAAATCTCATCTTTGAAAATGGTAGGGGTCTAGGATTTTTCAAAACTATTTTAGAAGGGTCACAAGCAAAACAGTTTGTGGATAACTGGCAGAGAGTGGCAGAGTGCATGCACTAGAGAAATAAAGTTGCCAGGCAAAACAAAAAACTCATTTTCGATTAGAGAGCAGGAATGTGAAGGAAGGTCACTCAGCATGAGTTTATGTTTTTCTTCCGTTATGTTCAGTTGCACAGATGCCAACATGGAGTAGAAATAGCACTGTATTTTACCAGGATTGTTTGGCCAAAGGATTGAGGACATGTGCAAAAAAAAATTATTTGGTGATGAACCATGGTATTTATGCAGGGTAAAAAGGGCAGGTGAGGAGTACTGAAAAAGCTGATTTTGTCAATGGTTGGTCATTCTCCTCAGGGTGGAAAAATTATTGCAACCTGGGTGCTGACAGATAATGAGTGTTTGAAGTTTGGAAAGTCTGAAATTGCAGTATTGGATGAATTGCAGTTATTATTAAAGACAAGGTCCAGGTTTAACTGATATTATATTATTTTATCTTTTTCTTCCCACTAGAACTCAAGATCTATTAGAGGCAGAGATTTGTTTTTAATCTGCTCTCCCCAACCTGCTATACTCCTAGTGTCCATAACATTACCTGATAGATTGAGAGAAGCTGAACAATAAATCTTTGTTGAATAGATGAATGAAAAGTGCATCACAACAGAAAAGAATGACGAAATCAGGTAGATGAAAAGATCATCTGATTTTAGTTAGGTATAAAATTTGTTGAAAGTCTCATGTGTTTAGATTAAATAGGAAATCACACCATTGATATAATGAACCCATGTCTCCGATGCAGTTATATATAAAATTGCTTGGGCTTCCCTGGTGGCGCAGCGGTTGAGAGTCCGCCTGCCGATGCAGGGGACGCAGGTTTGTGCCCCGGTCCAGGAAGATCCCACATGCCGCGGAGCGGCTGGGCCCGTGAGCCGTGGCCACTGAGCCTGCGCGTCTGGAGCCTGTGCTCCACAACGGGAGAGGCCACAACAGAGAGAGGCCCGTGTACCACAAAAAAAAAAAAAAAAAAAAAAAAAAATTGCTTGAAGAGCAGCAGTGTATGGACTGTTTGGCTATGACATCATCCCATTGGTAGAAATGAAATAATTCCTAATCCTCATTCAAAGAAAAGTTGAAAAAGATTGTTGGTGGTGAAAAAGATTAGTATAGGAATATAAGTATTCGAAAAATTGGTTAATGTTAGGGTTTGAGTGTGTATATCATATTGAAAATTCTATAACTGATCATGTAGTGAAAAGTGCTATTGGTATAAATATTATTGAGAAACAGTCTAATTTAAAACTAAGTGATAGTTTCAGGGTTCAGATAGTTATTCAGTGTCAGCTTGAAATAGTTAGTTATTGACCCAAGTAGATAAATATTGTTTATGAGAATTAGGCTGGTGATGAAGACATATGTAATGATAATTTAGATTGTTTTTCTAGTATTAGAGGTGGTTACTATGATTGATAAAATTAGCATGAATAGTGATATTAATATAGAAGAGGTGAATAGATTTATCACTTTTATTTGAACAGATTTTTTGTTTCCTCAGACCAATGGATTACTTCCTTCAAAAGTTTGAAAAAAAAAAACATGGATTTGAGAATCAGAGAGGCATAGGAGAGAATTTGAGTAAATCAGGAAACAAAACCTTAAAAAAATAGGGTGTGAGAGGCATGGTAGATGGCTGCAAAGATGAGGGGCAGATGTTGTGTATTTGATGACGTGAGATGTATAACTGGGAATGGATATAAGAGACAGGATGGAGAATGATCCAAAAATAACAGAAAGGTTTAAGAAGGATACCTATGCTGCCTGCATGTCTAGGGAAAATAGGGGTATGGGAGAGAAGACAGCTGTCATTTGAGAAAGCTGTGGGAGAAACTGTAATTTCTAGAGCCAGGTTCCAGTTAGAGCTAATGGACAAGAAAATTTACAAAAGAGAAGTCAATTTGCTGATAACGGATTGGAATTTCAGAGAAGATCATGAAAGGATTTTACGAGTTAGATAGCAGCTTGGGACTTGTTAAATAATGGATTCTTTCTCGTTATAGATATCGTTTTTTTTTTTTTTTTTTTTTCGGTACGCGGGCCTCTCACTGTTGTGGCCTCTCCCATTGCGGAGCACAGGCTCCGGACGCGCAGGCTCAGCGTCCATGGATCACGGGCCCAGCCGCTCCGCGGCATGTGGGATCCTCCCAGACTGGGGCACAAACCCGTGTCCCTTGCATCGGCAGGTGGACTCTCAACCACTGCGCCACCAGGGAAGCCCTCATTATAGATATCTTGAATTTGATGGGACTAATCTGCTGCAAGAATGATGGACTAAGATGCCATTTTCTAATGAAGTTTTATATTTTCAGTGATTAAAGATCAATTTGACAAAGGCATGGCTTTGATTTTTGTTATATTTTAGCTGGAATCAATCACATGTTATTTTCAATAGTGTATTGATTTTAATAAGTGTGGACTACAGATATAGAATGATGTAAGATATAGTTCTGTTAACATTTTTTTTAATTAATTAATTTATTTTTGGCTGTGTTGGGTCTTCATTTCCGTGCGCGGGCTTCTCATTGTGGTGGCTTCTCTTGCTGTGGAGCACGGGCTTCAGTAGCTGGGCTCAGTATTTGTGGCTCGCAGGCTCGAGAGCGCAGGCTCAGTAGTTGTGGCGCAGGGGCTTAGTTGCTCCGCGGCATGTGGGATCTTCCCGGACCAGGGCTTGAACCCTTGTCCCCTGCATTGGCAGGCAGATTTTCAACCACTGTGCGACCAGGGAAGCCCTCAGTTAACATTTTTAATGGATTAGGACTACAGATATAGAATGATACAAGATATAGTTCAGTTAACATTTTTAATGGATTATAGCTATAAAATGATGTGAGAATATGGTTCAGAAAACATTTTAAACCTTTGTAATCATATGCATATATATGTAGATACATAAACACAAATATATGATTATATATTATAGTTAGATGAATATATAATTCTTGGTTAATTTCTGCAGTTATGAATGTATCCATAGAAGAAAAGAGGCAAATAAAAATATATATTTTTTTAAGTTTCAGGTTTATGAAATTATATTTACAGTCCTTGTTGGTCATAGTGTTTGGTAATACTGTAGTTAGATTTTCTGCCTCATGAATATGGTCTTGCTTGGCTTGTGATGCCCCACAGTTTTTACACACCCCATACAATGAATCATTAAGATTTTCTTAATAAATTTAAATTTTTGAGGGCTCTATATACCTTTAATTTATGTATAATCAGACCACCACTGGTTTAGTGGCAGTCTACTGATGATGAAAGTATTTTATATATACCTTTCTTCTCTCACTCAACTGAGAACTCTTCTTAGACTTAGAATTTTCATTGTGTCTCCTTTTGTCTTCTGTAATATTTTCACAATAAAATAATAATAGTCATTACAATAATGCAACTTATGCAGCACTTATCAATTCCAGGCCCACAAATCTAAGCACTTTACAGATGTTAACTTACTCAAGTCTTACAACAAATGAACGTGATATGATCTATTATTATCCCCTTTAAACAAATGGGGAGAAAACTGAGTCCAGAGAGGGTGAGCAACTTGGTTAGGATCACAGAATATAGCAGACTTAGAATTCAAACCCAGAAACCACGCTTTTAACTGCTACACTTTATTGTCTCTTTAAGGTACATAGCTAATAGATGGTTTGTATTCAACAGTGGTAACAGAGCACTTATTGAATTGATCTTTTCTCTCAGTAAATATTTAACAAGTGCCTACCATACCAAGCACTCTGTTCTACAGTAAATAAAACTGAAATGGCTCCTCCCTTCATAGAGCCTAGAGTCAATTGATAAAGTTACCAACATAACTGGCATAATTGCAAATTGTACCAATAGCAAAAAGAATTATAAGATACAAAAAATATTCTAAGATACTATAAAAATAGGACCACTTTTGGACTGTGTGGACAGGCCCTTTCTGAAGAAACAATTTTTTTTTTTTTTGCGGTATGCGGGCCTCTCACTGTTGTGGCCTCTCCCGTTGCGGAGCACAGGCTCCGGACGCGCAAGCTCAGCGGCCATGGCTCACGGGCCCAGCTGCTCCGCGGCATGTGGGATTCTCCCGGACTGGGGCACGAACCCGTGTCCCCTGCATCGGCAGGTGGACTCTCAACCACTGCACCACCAGGGAAGCCCTGAAGAAACGATATTTAAACTGACACTTGAATTGTGTTGTGGAGCCAGCCAGGTGATTAGTAAAGGAAGAATTCTAGGTAAACAGAACAGTATATGAGAAGGCCAGGATTCCTGGAACTAAGAGAGTACCCTTATTTTGTGTGTCACTCGAAACAGATGACACACTAAAACTTAGGATATTTCAATGGGGGTTTATTTAAAGAGACTAACTGCAAAGGTATAGACTGGATACAGGGGTCACTTAAGGAATGATGCAAGAACTTGGGATGAACAGTAGTAGAGCTATTATTACCCCAAGAACAAAAGGGGGAAACAGAGGTTGCTGGAACTAGGAAGGAGAGGATCCTGCAGGGCAGAGCTCCTTATGAGATCAGTGACCTTCAGGCAAGGGACACAGCCAGCTAGAGCAAATCCGAAGGGAGGGAGCCTGGAAGTAAATTCCTGATCACACTTCACCTCCTGCCCTCCAGTCTCCAACAGGGCTGGCTCTCCATTGCCTGCACACTATCAAAGGAAAGGGCATAGGAGCCCATTGATTAGTCCATTCAGTTCAGCCTTCCAAGGCAGAGAGTACAGTGAAAAAGGTGGAGAGAGGTTTTGGATATTCATTAGACTTTTTGGCAGCTAAATGATCATGCCATGTATTTAGGTCATGTTATAGAATATGTATTTTATTTTAGTCAAAATGGGGAGCCTTTGAAATAGGGAGCTTTTGCTTTGAAATGGTAAGCAGATTATTGTTAAAGGTTCTAGAACCAATCTCCAATGTTGGGGGCTGGTGCAGATTTTTACACACCAACTGGCAAGTCTTTGACACTGCCTGAGTATCCTATGATTCAACTCAGTTCTGACACTGTGTACCCAGAGAGAGCATCAGATTGCACAGGTTAAGGGCTGAGTCCTATAAGACTGTCACACCCCCGCCTCCAACTTCAGATGCCTGTCCCAAGTCTAGGTTGTCACCTGTGCTTCTGACCAACCAGCTATAGATCAGAGGTTCCAATGACCCCTTGCTTGGGTTTAATTAATTTGCTAGAGTGGCTCACAGAACTCAGAGAAACATTTTACCTACTAGACTACCAGTTTATTATAAACGGATATAACTCAAGAACAGCCAGATGGAATTGATGCTTAGGGCAAGATATGGGCAAAAGGCATGGAGCTTCCATGCCCTCTCTGAATGCACCACTCTCCGCAAATCTCCACAGGCTCACCAACCCAAGGAACTCTTCAAACCCAGTCTTTTTGGGTTTTTATGAAGGCTTTATTACATAGGCATACTTGATTAAATCATTTGCAATTGTTGACTGGACTCAATCTCAGTCCTTCTTCCCCACCCAGTAGGGTGAAGGGGCTGAAAGTTCCACAACTCTAATCTCAGGGTTGGTTCCACTGGCAACCAGCCCCCATCATTAGGTTACCTAGAGACTTTCTAGAAGTCACCTCATTAGCATAACAAAAGACACCTTTGTTGCTGTCACCACTTAGGAAATTCCAAGGGTTTTAGGAGCCCTGTGACAGAAAAAGGGACAAAGAACAGATGTATATTTCTTATTATAAGTCACAATGTCACAGTTGTGATCAGATGTGCATTTGAAAATAAAATCTCTCTGGCTTTTAATGGCCTATTAGAGGACTACAGGTGGGAGAATTTGCCCCAAGGCAGCAGTGGGGGATTTAAGGGGCAAGAGCAGAAGGGAAGTGAGTGAAACGAAGTTACTTGTTAATCCATGTTTGGTGGCTCTTAGTATGGTTGCCGAGCTTTTTCCAAGGTATTATTGATAGGACTTGGTAATAGTTTGGATGAATAGTTTGAACTAAAGTGTCACAATGACATTTTCATGTATTGTGTATCAGACTTGTGTAACTGGGTAGCTATGGTGCCATGAACTGCAGCAGGAAAAAATTTTTATCAACAGAATCACATAGGGATATTAACCAAAATTTTAATTTTAGACATGAAATATTCAAGCAGAAGTGTCACAAGTTGAATATACGAGTTTAAATCAATCTGGTCAAGATGCATACATTTGGGAGTCCTCTACAAATAGACTTACAGCTATGATATGATGCTATCATTTAAAAAATGAGTGTAGAGAGGGACCAAAGCTCCGGAGACAGAACTAAGCCCTGTAAAACTTAGATGTTTAGAGGGGGCATGTTAGGTCTTAGACAGGGAGCCAGCAAAGGAATCCATATGTTAGCACTAAGCTAACACTTTTATGGAAGTTATCCCACCTAGATTATAATAATTTTATGAATCAGGTATATTATGAATGAGATTCTGAGAATCAGATTAATCAACTTAGCTATAAGGTAGCTTTGGTTTTTGCCTCACTCCAAAACTAATGCTTTTTCCATGACACCAGGCAGTCTATCATAAATGATAAATGCTTGTTAAAGTGAAGTCAACATTTTTCTTAGAACAGTAATAGACTTAAGGAAAAATATGAATGAGGGAGGTAGTTTTAAGCACCTCTTAATTTATATATCACCTTGTGATATATAAACTAAATTATAAGTTACTAACCTTCTTGTTTTCCATGATGATATGGTTTTCCATCTTTTAAATGGGATTAACTCATGCAGCTAAAACACACTTTAAAATAGATTTTGCCATAGAGTTGCCACAAATTTGGTTTGACTATCTAATGTGTAGAAAATTAATTTAGTTCCTAAGCTAGATTTATGAAGAATTTTGGTACATATTTCCAACAACTCATTCCTAATACCTGAGTATGTAATGTATTAATAGAGACTAGAGAACAGGTGTTTGAAATGTACAGTTGAAAACAAGCCTTGACATTTAAACCTCATCACATAAAAATATGAAACCCATTATTTTCTATTAGGATGTTAACAATAGAGCTTTAAACATCTTTGGTAATGACTGCAATTTCATAATCAGTCCATTAATCACAAGATAACTGTCATGAACTGAAATAAGTGTCCATAATGATCAGTAAGTGCTTCCATTGAGACATCCATATATACTTGGGAGGAGGAAGTACCTTTCAATTTGTAATAACACAGTGACTGTAGTAAGTCCTGAGTAGAAAATACTGATGAACATGTGGCTTTGTCTTCGTTTGAGGTGTTAGGATAGAAACTCATCTTTTTTTTTTTTTTAATTTATTTTATTGACGTGTAGTTGATTTACCATGTTGTGTTAATTTCTACTGTACAGCAAAGTGATTCGGTTATATATAAACATATATATATATATATACACACATTCTTTATCATATTCTTTTCTATTATGGTTTATCACAGGATATTGAACATAGTTCCCTGTACTATATAGTAGGACCTTGTTGTTTATCCATTCTTGTTTATCCATTCTATATGTAATAGCTTGCATCTACTAATCCCGAACTTCCACTCCATCCCTCCCCCATCCCCTCCCCATTGGCAACCACAAGTCTGTTCTCTATGTCTGTGAGTCTATTCCTGTTTCATAAATAAGTTCATTTGCATCATTTTTTAAGAATCCACATGTAAGTTATATCATATGATATTTGTCTTTGTCTGACTTACTTCGCTTTGTATGATAATCTCTAAGTCCATCCATGTTGCTGCAAATGGTATTATTGCATTCTTTTTTAAGGCTGAGTAATATTCCATTGTATATATGTGCTACATCTTCTTTATCCATTCATCTGTCAATGGACATTTAGATTGTGTCCATATCTTGGATATTGTTAATAGTGCTGCAGTGAACTTCGGGGTGCATGCATCTTTTCAAATTATGGTTTTCCCTGGATATTTGCCCAGGAGTGGGATTGTAGGATCATATGGCAACTCTATTTTCATTTTTTTGAGGAAGGTGTTCTCAAAAAAATACTGTTCTCCATAGTGGCTACACCAATTTACATTCCTACCCACAGTGTAGGAGGGTTCCCTTTTCTCCACACACTCCCTAGAATTTGTTATTTATAAACTTTTTAATGATGGCCATTCTGACTGGGAAACTTTCATCTTAATCTTAAACTTTTCATAGTTTGTAGCATTCCTAGATATTACATTTTTGCTATATGAAAATCATTTATACATTTTAACATTATATTTACATTGTAAACTTATTGAGGCTAAAATTTTATATTAGGGTGTATAAATAGGATGCATTTCTATTTGCCATTAAATGGTATTAGGTCAAACATATTTACATAGCAGACAATATTTGAGCTGCAAAAGAAATTTGTTTCCATTGAATGCCACATCTTTGTACTAAATGAGGATGATCAGTAGAATTAATTTTTTGAAATATTTGCTTGGAGGCATGAATAGAATTTATACATTAAACTTGTGGTAAAATTATTTTTATCTATTCATTTTAAAATTTATAGTAGTTTTTTTTCTTGGATTGAAGTTACACATTGGAGATAGCTTCTACAGTTCCTATTCATTCATTCTACCTTCTATATGCCAGCTAATCTTCTAGCTCTTGATAATCTAGTTTAAAAAAAAACAGACAAAATCTTCACTTTCACGAAGCTTACAGCAAATCAAGGATGGTAAATAAAAGAAGTAAATAAGTACATTTTGAAGTTGCTGTTATTGTTCTAATGTAATTATAGAGGTTATTCAGGAAAAAATATAAGATGGTATAGTTGCTTAACAATAGGTATGTTAAGCAGTCTAACAGTTCAGAATTTAGAAATTGATCATGTTGACCCAAGTTGAAACTTGACATGTATAATGTATAATCCGCAAAACAGTTATTACAGAGGAAAGAATAAGAACAGTGAGATGTTTCCAAAGTGGGACCAGTTAATTAATAGGATACTTTCAAAGGGATGTTAATACATTATAGTCTGAAATCTGTAAAGAATTACAGATTCTATAATTTATAGAATTTATAATTCTATAAAGAATTATTTATTTCTAAATAAAGTTGACTTTACCAAATAACATGAGAAAAATAATCTAACTCCTCTAAGCGGTAATTGTGATGCTTAATGTTATTAGTTTTGGTTTTGCCAGAATCAGACTTAAAATACTGGTTTTGGTAGTCAGATGCTATTGTTAGCACTTTTATCAAACCATAACAGACGTTGAGGAGATGCTTTGGGACCAGAAGATAATTCACATTTCATTAATGTTTAGTTATCTCAGAACATCTCTGTTCTACCAATGACAGATGGATCCAGAAAAAATGAAAACATCTTAAGTCTTATGCTATTTAAAAACTAGATTTTGAAGTGAAAGCTGTACATTGATTTGTTTAAAAATGTATGGTACAATGGTTGTGGCATGAACTTAGAAATATCATACCCTCTTGGACATGAATTTGTGTACCAGCATTTATTACTGGTGTAAGCATCTCAAAGCTGCATTTTTCTCTCATGTAAAATGAGATATTAATACTGTTTGTGTCATAGGTTAAGTTGAAAACAAAGGATCATTTTTCATATAGAATTTATATAAATGAATTAGTTTCAGATTATATTATGTAAGTAGGATTATTTTTTTGAAATATTTGCTTGGGGGCATTAATAGAATTTAGAATTCTATTCTTGCTACCAAATCCTATAAGTTCTAGTATAGAATTTCTCTTTTAATCAGAGCTTTCATATACTGCAGCTTTCAGTCATACATTCATCATTTTTCTCCCATATTATAGAACAATCCCATTACCGAGCTCCCTGCCACTTTCCTCAACTAGTACAGATGATGAGTTTGCTATCAAGTATGTACTGAAATCCAGTTTGGCTCTGTTATTCTTCTGCTAAACTGTCTCCACATGGCTCTACTGACCATAGTCTCAAGTCTAAACCTAAACCCCATTGCACTTCTCAGGCTAAACCTGAACTTTCTCTTTGCCCTCATTTGTGACCCTTCCTTACCAGGGATGCCATATCCTGTGTTCCTGTATAGTAATTTTTCCGCATTTTCTGAGCCTGCCATCTCAGGGGCTTTGCCCATGCTTTTCCAGAAGGAAATGTGTTTACTTCTTAAATGCCTGATAAACTCCTATACATTCTCCAAGACCCAGCATAAATATCACCTCTTCTGTGAAGACTTTCCTCACATTTCTCTTGTCTTTTATGCTCTATTACAGAATGTTACACATAACATTTGTATTTATTATTAATGTTCTCTTACAAGAAAATAGTGTTTCTGATGATAGGAATATGTTTTTATATTCCCTATACAAAATATAATGCCTGTTTTAAGGTAGGCATCACTTAAATAAGAATTGAATGATTGTGTTCTATTATTGCCTTAAAATAAGTCTCTTAGTTGGAGTGGTTTACAACTTCTGTGATATTATTGGCTGCCTATTTTAACATATTCCAATTTTAAATCCTATAATCATTTAGCCCTTACCTTTAGCTTTATTCCTGCTCCAGGCTCTAAAGCCAACCTGTCATTAGATTAGGAACCTTATAAAGAACTCTAGGTTAACAATATATTGGTTTGGGGTTGAGAGTGGCAGAATCTAATTATTTACTACTGTTATAAGCTAAGTACTTTATTAAATATTATAAGTGCTTACCCAATAATTCTTACAGTAGTACTATGAAATAGCCAATATGCTCATTTTACTACTTAAGAAAATGAGAAATTGAGTAATTGGTTCAAGTTTATATACTAGCAGCTGACAGAGCTGGGAATCACATTAATATCAGTCTGATAACAAAGGTGCCAACATTATAGACAGTTCAGCACCAATTTAAAATTATTTCTGGTCCTATTATGACTCAATACGTGATCGAATTAATGTGGCTCTTGCTTTTTTTCTGGTCACCAGCTTTTACTCTATTTTTGGTAATCCTCTTAAAATTTATTAGTTGGTAAATAAAGGATGGCATTTCTACATCTTCTGTTACATGTAATAAGTATAACTACATATATACAGTGATTATTTATAGAAGTGTCTTAATTTAACAGAAATAGCATAGAATTTGGCAATGTATTTATTGCTTGTATCATTCCTGGTAATATTTAGAGGTAAAATAGAAAGACTATCCAAATTCTGCGATTTGGATACTTTAAGTTCCAGACCTGGTTTTACTGCTACTGGCAGTTTAACCTTGGCTCAGTTTCATCATCTGGAAAGATGATTTTTGTGATTCTCCAATCCTAAGTTATAATAGATCTAGAAAGTCTGAAGCCTTTCCAAAAGTTTGTAGAAGAATCAGGAAGAAAGGAGTATCTGAAAAATCACAGTAGTATGCCAACAATAATCATTATAGCCATCATGATGAAACTGATGCTGTATACAGTATTAAGCTAAAGATTCCGATATCTGAATAGCATGGCTTGTGTTCAAGAAGCTGAAAACCTAGGTGGAGAGATAGGACTAATTTTTAAAATACACCTAACAATTTGTAATATTGTATGTAATGTTCTGAGATAAGGGCTCAGTAGGACCAGGTGAAAAAAGAACCATTTATTTATGAGAGTAGGGGAAGAACATTTTAGGCTGGGTCAGAAAGGGAAGAAATTCTGGGAATAAGTAAACCAGTTTTTATCCTTTTGCCTGAATTTCTTAAAGATAGGACAATTTATATATATATATATATAAAGTAAAGATACCTTAGGAACTTGATTAAGATTAAGCTTCATAGAGGGAAACAACATATCTTTAAACTGATAAGGAAAACTTCAGGCCTATTTTCCAGGGAGATAGGGCTTAAGTATCACCACAGCAGGCTGCCACATTAGTGTTCAGTGGTTAGCCAAGGGGAAAACAGCTGGAGCAGAGCCAGCGGAAAAACAGTGGGATGTAGCTTCCCAAACACAAGCACCTTGTTTGTAATTCTTGCGTTCTCTGGTGTGAAGTTTAAATTTTTCACTGCTACAAAAATCAAACAAATGAAATTCAGCTTTCTTTTTTGTCCTCACATACTCTTGTTCCAATAACTCTTTTAATTCTCTAATTTTGTCACTCTTTTTCTTTTCTTTTCAATTAAACAAAGATAACTAAAAATGTTAGAGTATCTAGTTGTAGTGACAGAAAAGAGAGTTGAAAGCAAGAAAATATATATGAAATTTAATCTCACTATATAAGATTATGCAAATGAATGAAAGATTCTACAATAAAAACATTCCTATTTGAAATGCTAGACAGTTAATAGTAAAATACTGTTTTTAAGATTTAGATTTCTTTCTTATTCTTGAACACTATATATGTGTATTTAATTTGCAAATATTTTATACCCAGATAAGGAGATCAAAATATTTAACAATTATCAAGATCAAAATTAATCTTCTTCCAGAAACAAAGTTTATCATTAAACACACTAGGTCTATTAATTTAAATTCTCTTCAGGGAGAGGAAATGCGAAAATAATTGTGTATGTGTTTTATTTCAAAAAGCAAAGGTGAAAGAAATAGTTTCCTTTAACAAAATATATATGAGCTCCTCTTGTGTAAAGTTTATGTAAGATAGGAAGAAATCATTTTTATTCAAAATTAAGCAAATTTCATCACAGGCAAAAAAGGAAAAAAAATAGTTTCAAAGTTAAATTTAAAGATACAGTTAAAAATTAATAAATGATATAGTTTTTGCTGTTTTCTAATGGTTCCAAATATTGACTTCCTAGTATCTTTCCTAATGAAATAGTGATCAAATTCTGAAAATATTTTTCTTGAAAAGAAAATAGTTAAATGCCTTGGGGAATATTTTCATATACAAATCCTGTCTTTTTAAAAAGTTGATCTTTGTAAATTTAGATTTTTTTTAAAGGCCCCCAAAGCTCTTAGAAGAAAACAGTTGATTTTAGGAATTATATGGACTATTATCAATATTGCCTTATGTTCATCATAACTTAAACCAAAGGGGAAAAGAAAAATGCTTTCAAAGTATAATTTTATGGTGTTTCTGACCTTCACTACAGTGAGCGTGATTGTACTTTTTTCTTGCAGTAAGCTAAAATTTGTCTTCATTTCAAATTTTACATGCCTACCATTTTTGATTTTTTGTACCCTCTGTATACTACCGAACAATATTTACTTTTCATGTTCATGGCACCTATATTATTACATAGCAAGATGTAATTAGATACACAGTTAACCCTTGAAGAATGCAGGGGTTAGTGGCGCTGAGCCCTTCGCAGTGGATAACTCTACAGTGGGTCCTCAGTATTTGTGGTTCCACATCTGCAATTCATTCAACAGTGGCTCATGCAGTACTATAGTATTTATCTAAAAAAATCCGTGTATAAGTGGACCCATGCAGTTGAAACCTGTATTAAGGGTCAGCTGTGATTTAAAATCTTTCCATCTTTTAGTTAAGAGGCCTACTTAGTATTTTTAAAACACTCCTTTGAGAGTTTTTCAGATACTAGCTATAGTTTTCTCATTTCTTTAAAGTTATCTGATAGCTACCTTTAATAAACACATAATCTTCCTTTATACATGGAGAATGTACACGTAATACAATTTCCGTTAACACAAAAAGGAGAAAATGCTGCTTTTACCCCTTTCCAGGTTCTCTCTTTACTTGTAACTTACATTCTGATACTGTTGTACCGGATTTGGTTTGCCAAGCAAAATAGTTGCCTTAACCCCTCTTAGTGTATTATTTAAAGAAAAAAATAAGAACACAGGTTTTGGAGTCAACTGGGTTTGAATCACAGCTCTTTCACTTCATAGACCTAAAGCAGTTTTTTCACTGGCATGAGTCTCAGCTTTATCAACTCTAATATGTAGGTAATATAGGTTCTTTGTTAGAATTAAATTGGACAATTAGTAAAGAAATATCACACCAGTATACATTGTATATAATAACTCTTATTAAATCTTAGGCAATGTTACTTATTACAGTAATATTTACCAATTTTATCATAAGTTCGAACAATCTTTTACCAGCAGTTTTTCCCTCCACAGAAATTGGGGCTCATTGGTATAATGGAGTTTATATTAGCTAAAATTAAATCAAAGCTAGACTGATGAATACAAACAATTTCTTAAAAGTATATAATTTAAATCACTAAAATAAAAGACTTATTTAATAAAACTGGGTCTTATTTATATACATTTTGTATATGATAATCCTGAATTCTACATAGTTTGCATAAATTACTGAATTAAAAATTTTTTTGTTGTATTTCAGTATTTTTTGCTGTTGTATTTCAGTAAATTTATAATATTGTTTAAGTAGAAATAAATATATTTGTATGTGTAGTAGTTTTTACAGTTTTACATAAAATATACAAGTCTTCAAGGAACACATACTATTCCCCATTTGTTTCTTTATCACTATATTAAATCTCTGCTGATAGCATAAGGGAAATTATAATGATTTAAAGAGTGAATCTTTATTAGTATTTGACAGAGAAGGAAAATGATGGTAACATACAAACAGTAATTTATAACAAAATTTAACTTGAAAGTGGCAGTTGCTCAGTATTTGATTTATACATTTATTCTAGGCAGTAGAAGTCCATTCTAGACTTCCACGGTCCTTTGGGTCTCCATTTAAGCTGGCTGTTGAAATATGAAAATATAACTTTTGGGTGTGCAGTCACTATAGAAATGCAGATGAGGAAATACTTATGTGGCATTTTTTTTTCCATCTGCCCTCACTTGCTTTAAAGGTAGTCCATGATTTTTGGTATTGACTTATTAAATTGTCATTTGACTTTTTTATATTCAGTAATTGACACCAAGTTTTTCTTTTGCAGCTTTACATCCTACCCCCCCAAAAATGTCTATACAACCAAAAATCTAAATAAAACACAAAACAAATACAATTCAGATACCCAACTAGTAAAGAGAATTCTTGATTTTTTTGTTGCCGTGCCTTGGTGGAGTCACTTTGATTTAGAACTTTTCTTTAGCAGGGAAGTTTTGGAAATTTGATTTTTTCTAATTACTCATGGATATTTCTGGGTTAGAATTAATTTACTTCAACCAAATGTAAGAGAACTTATAATATCACTTCATTTATGTTCAGTAACTTTAGCTGAAGCAATGCTGTTTCGTTCTGCCGTATTCTATTCACTGTAAGAGTAAATTTGTCTGTCAGGCATACCAATATGTTCTATTTGTGCAATGTTTGTTTTTTTTTTTCCAATTACCTGAGAAAAGTAAATTTCCTTGAAATTTCATCCATGCATCCAAATGTTGTGAAATGGAACTCATTCATTCTAAATGGAATATAGCAAAATTTTGAAGGCATATTAGGTCACTTTGTCTGTTTTTACTTATATACAGTTGTTTTTTATGTTATATTTTCCATTGCTTTATTAAATGACTAGTGAAAAGGGACTTTTACATATCCTTTGAGGAAGTACTTCAGGAAGTAAGAGAAATGTTGAGTTTAAAACTGTTTTTGAGAGTAAAATTAAATTTATTTTTTTTCAAAGTTAAATGATTACATCTAGTTATTCTCAGAGTTTTTTACCCCAATACTTTCCATTTTACTCTGCCCATAATCTAAATTTTTGAATGCAACTGGACTACTTCTCCTTTTCGATATACTTTTGCAATATTTTAAAATGTCAGGCCTACATTTCTTATAATATATTTTTAATATTTAGATGGAGTTTTTCTTACAGTCAGTAATAGAAACTGGTATTTGTATCATGTCTAATCTCATATTGGCTAATGGCTGAGAAAAGAGTTTTAAAGTCTTTTTGTGCTGTACTTTTTTTCTCAGCATAATGATTTGTATACTGGACTGTTAAACATTGTAGACAGATTTCTGCTATTTGATTCTAAAACATGTGTTAAATTATTCTTGTTGATTAAATTAATATTTAGTGAGCACCTTGTATAAGTCCCTCTCAGGCACGATGAGAAAACAGAATAATACATATAATCCTCTTTCTTTTAACTATTTTAGTCTAATAACTGCCAGATCTTAGATTGTAGTACATACATCTAACATTTTATGTGTTTTGAGGGCAATTTGATGTTGTACTCACTATGTTCAAATGTATGTTATCCGCTTTTGATGTCCCCTAAAAATGACTAATACTCCCTTGTTATTTCTTTAACAGTTTAATTGATTTAATTAAGAATAGTATACAGAAACCAGCTGTTTTTACGGACAAGAAAATGAATATACTGTTCATTTTTTGCTATTAGCCAGTTATCAACATTTAGCAAAATATGGATGCTATTGAATATGTCCAATTTTCTGAAAATGATTACATAAATGTTAATTACTTTTCAGCTCTTCTATTAAGAGTTCTGATACAATATTATTCCATGTTAGGTGTGTTTTATGTTATTGAGCTTTTTGAAAACTCAGTATAAATAAAACAGATAGTTCTTTAGATGTAGGCAAAATACTACAAATTACCATATGATGATCCACTTTTCTTTTAGGGAATTTTGCTCTATCAAAGAAAGAAAAAAGGTATTTTCTCTCAAGCCATTCAAGGCTTTACATCTGCAGGGAGACCCTCAACAGGCATATTTAGAGTATATATACAGCTAAATATATACAACTAAAGCTAGAACCTCCTACATATAATTATATAATGATTATATAATTATATAATGATAAATATATCTCTATCTATCTATACACACTCACACACACACATGCATACACAATGGGGAAATACAGAACAGAATTTAATCAAGTCATCTAATTATAGTCTTTTCTATAATTCTGCTAAAAAGATTAACCACTTATTTTCATAGACTATTGGTATCAATGAAATTGTTCCCAAATGTATGATCCTATCAGAAGAAAAATTAAAATATTATTGAAAGCAAATATGTTGCTTATATCAGACAATTGATTGTCCTCAAAATAGATGTATATAATTAACCTTAATTAGTAATTGGCTGAAACAGTTTAGTCCCTGTTTATTAGCCACATAATATCTGTGAATTAGTTTTATGTGAGTTGAAATCTTTTCAGAAACAAATGTAATCTTTCTTTTGTTTTTGTTTTTTTTGTTCGTTTGTTTTGTTTTGTTTTTCTTTTTTTCCAAGGATCTATAGTAGAAAATGAAGAACATAGATCTGTAAAGGAAATGACATTTCTAAATACTCTTTTATCCCTGCATG
Source organism: Mesoplodon bidens (assembly GCF_964165515.1). Classification (NCBI taxonomy): domain Eukaryota; kingdom Metazoa; phylum Chordata; class Mammalia; order Artiodactyla; family Ziphiidae; genus Mesoplodon; species Mesoplodon bidens. The sequence goes on from NC_138176.1 coordinate 205,473,658, forward strand.
AACACATTGATTGTCAGTTTGTTAAATTGCCTTGCCTTATAAAGACTTTAAAAATCTCAAAAATGGATATTCACTTCCTTAGAGATTTCTTCATTGAGTTTAATAAAATCCTCAGTGGATTTTATATTATGCAGGTTTCCTTCTTCCTTTTTTTTTTTAACTTATCTACTTTTGAAATTATAAGCTGTCACTCACCAGGTGTCTTTTTATTAGTTTATATGGCTCTGAGCCTGATTGTTTATATTACAAGCCCATTCAACAAACTATTAAGCTTTTTAATCAGTAAGTATAGGGGAAATACTTCTATTGTACCTTTAAATGTGAATTATTTAAAGGATAATTAGATGCTTGAATCATATTTAGAGTCAAAAGAGTCAGGATACACTTACTGATTTGGACCTGAGAATGAGTTACTTAAAATAGAGAGCAACTTTGTACCCACATATATGATATTGTTACATAGTCACTCAAGATTCTAAGACTCTCTCCAGACATATACATACCTATATTTTTCCAGTTGAGTCTTTCACAAGTCAACTTAGTTTTCTTATTAGATTTTACTCAAATAGGACTATATAAGGACTCTGTTAGCATGCCCGGTATGGATACATGCTTTCAACAGTTTATATCATTTGAATCAGAATGCATTGAAGTCACCATTAAATCAAAAGGGTCTTTACAGTAAGGCAATATAAAACTAACTTTTTAGAATCTAGTTTTAAAAGAATACCTATATTTTTATAAGAATAAATAAAACATATTCTTATGAGACCTTTGTTAGGCAAACCTTATAATTAAGTGTAAGTAATAGTGCAGATGAAAGAGCATGTAATAATTTTATAAATCAAAAGTCTGCGGCTTTTTTGTCTTATGTGACTACTCAACCCCTTCACTTAATCTCTGATCTTCCTAAAGTTCTTCAAAGCAAAACTCTTTGAGAACATTCACACTTTCCATTTTCTCACACCATTTATTCCCTACCTATTTGATTCTCATACCTCTGCATCCAGCAGGCACATTTCAGTCTTTCTTTTTCATAGACTTGACATATTTTGAAGCAGTTACTCACATCTGCCCTCCGAAACACCTTTTCTTTGGCTTCTGTAATTCCATATTTTTCTCTTTCTCCTGTTCTCTCTTTAACCACTTTTTCTCAATCTACTTTTGTACTCAGTTTCTACCCTGCTAGCCTCTTCTACTTAGTAATTAACTAAAAGCTGGTTCTTTGAAAAGGTAAACAAAATCGGTAAACCTTTAGCCAGACTCAATCAAGAAAAAAAGGGAGAGGGCCCAAATCAGTAAAATTAGAAATGAAAAAGGGGAAGTTACAGCCAACACCATAGAAATACAAGGGATCATGAGAGACTACTGTGAACAACTCTATGCCAGTAAAATGGACAACCTGGAAGAAACTGACAAATTCTTAGAAAGGTAAAATCTCTCAAGACTGAACCAGGAAGAAATAGAAAATATGAACAGACCAATTACCAGTGATGAAATTGAATCAGTAATTTAAAAAGTTGCAACAAAAAAGTCTGGGATCAGATGGCTTATATGTGGAATCTAAAAAATACAGCAAACTAGTGAATATAACAAAAAAGTAGCAGACTCACAGATATAGAGAACAAACTAGTGGCTAGCAATGGAGAGTGGGAAGGGGGAAGGAGCAATATAGGGGTAAGGGATTAAGAGGTACACATTATTAGGTATAAAATAAGCTATAAGGATGTATTGTACAGCACAGAGAATATAACCAACATTTTATAGTATAACTATAAATGGAGTGTAACCTTTAAAAAATGTGAATCACCATATTGTATACCTATAACTTATATAATATTGTATACCAACTATACTTCAATTAAAAAAAGAAGTTGGACCTTCTTATGGTTGTCCTCTAGTCCAGAGAAGGCAAAACTTTTCTGTAAAGGGCCAAATAGTAATTATTTTGCTTTGCAGATGTATGGTTTCTCTGTACTTTGACGAATATATCTGTTCTGCCACAACCATTCAACTTTGCCTTTATGGCAAGAAAGCAGCCACACACAACACATGAATGAGTGAGACTGTGCTTCTAGCTATGTTATTCTACTTCTTATTTTCTTTTTCTTAAAGTAACTTTATATGAGATTCTACCAAAATTCTCTCCTACTTCTCCTAGTTAAAGGAAATTAGTTTTATAGAGGGAAGATTTGGCTAGGATGACTTTTTAACTTCATAACTCTAGACCTCCCAATTCTGTTATTTTCACAAAATGATCAAAAAAATTGATCTGTACTTTTGATCATCTGCTTCCTGTATACTCTCCCCAAGTGTCTATCTTTACCTTTTCCTACCTTTGTCCATGTTGTTTCTGTTCAGGTTAATTTAGATTAATACTCCCAGGAGTTCCTTCTCAGTATAAGACTTTGTCCTGGAAAGGAGCTTAGTACTTTTAGTTTTGAGATTTAATATGATCCAGACTACTCCACTGCCTTTCTGACTTTACTGTGGTCTCCTTGTATTCACCCACAAATTTAAGCCTGCAATATTTTCTCCCTGATTGAGTTGCGGTCCTCTAGTTGGCTGTCTGTGTTTACCAGAGTTTTCTGCTAATGAGTTGAACTCTCAGGGCCATGAGGAGACTATATGCCTTACTCCTGCTTCCTCTTTACAATTACTGATACCATGCAGATTTTTGTAGCTGTCAGTGACTTTACTAATTGGCATTTCAGAGTTCATAGTATATAACTGGAATTTGTAATAGATATCCAGGATTTTTGGTTTTGCTATCCTGTTTTTAATGGGAGAATTCAGGAAGATTCAAAACTGTTCCATTTCTGTGTTCTCCAATAATCCTCCCACAGGAGTCTTTTGATATACTTATTTTTCAAATCAGAGAAGGTAAATGTCCCAGGATTCTGGATTCTAGTATTTGAGGATATTTTCATTGATAAATTTATTCATTGATTGATTGCCATTCATTTATTGAGTACTATATTCCAGGACTTTGAGTAAATGTTTGTGATTCAGGAAACAGAATGTTCCAGATATCATGTCTGACACTTTAACAAAGAATATCCCATTTACCCTTTAGAACAACCCAATTTCCATTTTCTGTGTCACACACTGAGAGCAATTATGTTGCTAAAGGTCGCAGACAACTTCAGTACTGGGTCTTTGAGTTTACTGTACAACTGAATGAAATATATAGCTTAAGCATTTATTTACTGCTTATAGTTGCCACTCTGCTGGGCATTGAGGATAGGATAATGTTCCAGCCCTTTTCATCATATTTGCTTATTCTCTATATTGAAAACTTTGCTAATAAAGGGCCTCATTTTTACTTTTAGTAGGAATTGAAGGAGATAATTGGAAGGCCAAAAGGAATAAAAATGAATAACTTTTTCACACACTCACATAGACATATTAAAAAAAATAGATGAGATAATGCTGTTTTAACATTAGTTCTTACTTTTAAGCCATTCAGGATAGGAATACAAATCAGGTTTCGCAGCAAGGAAGAAATGTTAACTGTTCTATAAACTGTTCTATAACAGGCATTGTTATTGTATTTTATGCTTAGCTGCTCATCTGAGGTATATAATTTTCTTTTGTGTCTAGGTCAGATTAACTCTACAGCAATCAGACCTTTCTTTAGGCATTTCTACATGTTGTGTCACTCTAAAAGATACCAATTTTAAAAATTCTTTTTAAAAAAAAAAGAATTTATAAAAGCATCTATCATTATTTCTATGGCATATTTTTGTCATATTTAATGCCTACTGAAATATTTATTTTACACATGCTTAGATTTATTCTCATTGACAGTGTCTGTATTAAGTGTTCTCTAATGCTTTGCTACTGAAAATGTCATCCGAGGGCCAGCAGGATCCACATCACTTGGGAGCTAGAGAATGGAGAATCTGGGTTCTACTGAATCAGAATCTGCATTTTAACAAGATCCCCAAGTTGTTCTTATATCAATGCTTCATAAATTTGGGGAAGTTCTTCTCTCATATTATTAGATTCATTGAGTATGGGAAGAAAATAAATAATGTTAACTACCAAATTCTAAATAATTTATTAAGGGATAATTTTTTTAAAATATATGATGTAATAATACTTGAACAGACTAAGTATTATATGAACTTTTATTTAGCAATTTTAAAACCCTGTGTAATATTTTCCATGTAGTTCAATTTTTTGGTAGAGTTTTGATAATAGGTATGGGTGTTAGAGATCATTTTATGTAACTTTAATGGTAGCAAAGCTCATTTGTTTTCATGAGAGTTTAAAAACACAAACTATTGATTATGAATAGTTTATGAACAAAGAGACCTACTATATGAGATTATACAGTGCTCAACCAAGGGGGTAGATGTAGCCCCGCCACACTTAAATCTACACTGGCTCATACCTAGAATGTAAGTAGCATAAAGGCAGGGATCCCTTTTCTCTTTATACATTAATGTATGGAACACTACCAGATAAATAGTATAACTTCCATAAATATCATTGAAAGCTTACTTTCTATGCATATGAAGGTCCTCAGATAACATTATAGGATGGTACAGAAAGACAGCACACATTTTCAAAAATAAATCAATGGGAAAAATACTTGGAGTAACATATGTTTAATATTCAGACACTTTGCTTTCACTTGAGAATTTACTCTGTAAGCATCCTATTAGGTAGCCTTAATCACATCTTCACAGATGAAGAGATGAAAGCTCCAGTTAAATGTCTTGACTGTAAAATGCCTAGATTATAATATAGTATAATATAATATAATACTATAATATAAAATAGAACTATTTTATGTCGATACTAATATTCCATTTTTGAAGAAGTGCTTTGGATTTCCCACCTTAGAGTAGTGAGGTTTGATAATTAGGAGTATCTGTGCCTATTTGCACCGTAGCTGACAGGATTAAGTATATACCCTGGGGGCTTCCCTGGTGGCGCAGTGGTTGAGAGTCCGCCTGCGATGCAGGGGACATGGGTTCGTGCCCCGCTCCGGGAGGATCCCACATGCCACGGAGCGTCTGGGCCTGTGAGCCATGGCCGCTGAGCCTGGGCGTCCGGAGCCTGTGCTCCGCAACGGGAGAGGCCGCAGCAGTGAGAGGCCCGCGTACCGCAAAAAAAAAAAAAAAAAAAAAAAAAAAAATATATATATATATATATATATATATATATATATATATATACCCTGTACATGAGTAAAACATACTCATGGCTCATGCCATCTTCATGGCGTGGCCTTCAATATTGTCATCTTTCCTCTGATTACTATACTCTGGAGGCGACCAGGTATTCGAATATGTGGCAGTTGTTTGACTTCAATGTGTGTCTGTGGTCTCTAGCTTGACCTTGATGCATCTAGAATGAGGAGGAAGCTGTGACTTAATTGAAAGTATACTGACCTGATAATTGAAGATGAGAGTTTAATTACCCTGATAATTGAAGATCTGGGCTAATTCCCAGTTCTGTTACTGATGCTATTTTAAATTTAGTCTTCTCATTTAATTCTCTCACCACTGTTTTCTTTTTTATAGAATAAGGAAAATTCTAGCTACTGTATATGGCTATTACTATCATTAAATTTGTGTCAACTTTATTTGTAGCATACTCTTTAAGTAGGGCTGATGAGAGCAGAATTCCCCAGGTTCCTGTATGTTGAAAACTACTTTTCCCTATCCTCAATATTTGTTGAGTTTTCTTGTTTGTCTGTTGCCTTGCTTTGTATAATAGTTTTGAAGAGCCTGGTGTTAATTTAATTATTTTGCCTTTGTAAATTATTTGCCACTTTTCCTTGGAGGATTTGATGATTTTTATTTTTGTTTTTGAAATTATTCTGGGTCAATTTTCCCAGGTGAGCCCTTTTAATGTGTAGATTCAGGTCTTTTCCTTTCTCTGGAAAGTTTTCTTGGTTTATAGTGTTAATTGTTATTTCTGTTCCATTGTTTTGTTTTTCTTCTATTAAATTAATATGTGTTATTCAAATATTAATAATCCTTTGCCTATCTTTCATTACCTACTCTCTGACTCTTTCACTTTTTTTGTCATTTTCATTCTTTTGGTTATTTTGCTGCCTTTCTTCAATGAACCTTAGTAAATTTTCATTTGACTTTTTCTTGCCTTGGGCATCTTGTAATGTAGTCTCCATTTTAGAGATAATTTTGTCTTTTTCTTTTGTTTCTTTCCTGAGATCAGTCAACTTTTTTTTTTTTCATTCATCTATTTCTCCTCTTGGTGTTTAGATTTTGAATTTCTGATTAAAGGTGCTTTTTATATCATCAGATTCTTGTTTGAGTGTATTTAATTCTGCATTGTGTATTAACAGTTTTCTTCTGCTTTGTAGTTGCTTTGTGTGAGGGAGTTCTCTTCCATTGATATGTGTGGAATTTTGTTTCATAATTTTCTTCAATAGCTTTGTAAGGACTTCACTTTCCTCTTCTTTAACTTTATGCTATATAGCATTTATATGGCATTCCTAATTTAGTAATTCCCTCTTCTCTCAGTATAGCAAATCTAAGTACTTTATAGGACTTTGTTTTGGTGGGGAGGGGTTGTGAATTCTCCAGTTTCATCTTTCACTTTTTGTCTTTCAGGACCCTAATAAATTTTCTCTATTTTCTTTCCTTCATTATTGAGTTGCCAAAAGGTGCTTTTTGTCTTTTTTCTCTCCCATAAGTTATGCTTTTCAAAGAGTTTTCTTTAAATTGCATGTATCTCTTTAAATCATTTCTTTTAAATTATGCCTGTCCTTTAAAAGGCATCTGACCTTTTAAATTGTGCTCACTTTGATATCCCTTCCCTGTTGTCCTGGCTCTGATCTGCACATTTTCCCATCATTTTCAGATACAGGGTGAATTTTATCTTTCAAGTGATTGCTGCAAATCACTCTCTCTTTTGTCTTCCCCCAATTATTTCAGCCTATATTTGCTTGCTTATGAGCAGGAATGGGGCTGCAGCATGAGAGATGACTTTGCAGTTTTGCCATTCTCTGTCTTCAAGTTATGCTTGAGGAATTTACATAGAATTTAATTTCCCTTCTGATTTTTTTTATGTAGAATTTAATTTTTTTTCTCATTTTTCCTTATTTGCAGGGGATATTGTGGGAGATAAGTGCCTATATTGTCCCCATAGTCCTCAGCTTCCCTAGAAGTCTTTTAAAAAGTTTTAAGTCTTGTAAAATTAGAGTTATATTGTTTTAGTCCTTGACAGCTTTGATTTGCCTTTGCTCAGATTTATTTCTTTCATAAACTTTAGCTTGAGAGCATTATGTATTGTTTTGCAACATGATATACTGTATTTTGTAACAGTCAACAGTTGGCTCATTTTAAATCATGTTTTGGCCTTCTCATGAACCAAGATTCATCCACTTATGGATTATTCCCTTGTTCTCTAATTGAAATATTTGAAATATTTATCTTACAAAGTCTCCAGAGTGTATTGGTAGAGTAGTTAATTTTCCTTCAGAAATAATGAAATAATATCATAATAATTATAATGTGAGGAACTTGTGGAATGAGTCATTCAGGTATAAAATATTTTTAATTTTTTAACTTTTCCATTTTTTCATTATGTCAATTATTTGACTTCTGATACTTTTGTGTTAATCAAATGGAACAAAAATTTCTTTGCACAAAGTTGCTAAATATTTTTTATTTGTATGGATATTTCTGCCAGTGACAAAATCCATGAAAGAATACAAAATGCAGCATAATTTCAGTAATAACTTTTAAAAAAATAATTGCATATACCTAAGTTATTTCAGAAAAGCATAAACTTTGGCTATTTTATTTGGATATTGATACCTGATAAGTTTTTAGAAATGCTTTAAACTTAAATAATGTAAATAATTAGTAAACCAAATTTGCTAGGGAGTGCAAACTTTGATTTAATATATATTGATAACTTCACAGATAGTTTAAATAGATGAAATTTGAATTCTCAGAAACTTTGTAAATACTTGGAGGATGCAAAACTGAAATATTACAAAAGGGAAAGTTGAAAAATAAGTTAAAGGATGTTCATACTGGGCTTCCCTGTTGGCACAGTGGTTAAGAATCCACCTGCCAATGCAGGGGACACGGGTTCAAGCCCTGGTCCGGGAGGATCCCCACATGCTGCGGAGCAACTAAGCCCATGCGCCACAGCTACTGAGCCTGCACTCTAGAGCCTGCGAGCCACAACTACTGAGCCTGTGCATCACAACTACTGAAGCCCACGCGCCTAAAGCCCGTGCTCCTCAACAAGAGAAGCCACAGCAATGAGAAGCCCGTGCACCTCGACGAAGAGTAGCCCCCACTCACCGCAACTAGAGAGAGCCTGTGCACAGCAACGGAGACCCAATGCAGCCAAAAATAAATGATAATAAATAAAATAAATATAAAAAAATATTTTAGAAAAAGGATGATCATACTTAATATTTATAGGAATGTGAAATTAAGTAATTGGAAGAAAAATACTGTGATTTTTTTTTCAGGGAATGATTAATGGCTAAAAGAATTGAAATAGAATATTGACTGGCATTTGAGATTTTGTTTGAATCAAAGCCTCAGAAATAATAGATTATATTTAGATTCTGCTTTTAATTATCCAGTGCCATTATTTAATTTTGGTTTAGTGTGAATCATCCTTGGAATATGTGATCTCAAGAAAACACACACTATGTTGGATACATAAATTGATTTAAAATGTCAAATTCTTTCTTCCATCCTAGAATCTTCTTTTTCCTATCTTATTTTTATCATCCTGGTCCCATCACTGCTCATCTTTAAGAATCTCCCTTCTTGGATAGCAGTATCCACTCTTGCCTAGCTCTCCATACTATAGCCAGGGTGATCTTTATGGAATGAAAAGCAGCGTACAATATGGTCATACCATTTTTTTCTCATCACCCTCCCTCCACCTGTCCATTTAAGACACATCAGCATCCTCAAATTGCTCACTTTATAGAGACCAGTGCCCTTAGTCTGTCTTGCCAGGCTCCCTTGGTCTTTCCTCTGCCTTCATGCTAGCCAGATTTTGTAGCATTATCACTCTCATAATATGCACTGCAGTCACATCAGTTTTCTTTCATTTCCCCAAATGTGCCATGCTCCTTCTGGCCACAAGGCTCTTTCACACATGTTTTTGTTGTCTAAAAGAACCCACCCTTTCTCTTGTATGTGCATGGGGGGCGTGACTTTTAACTCTTCACTCAAATCTATAGCATGTTTATCATCTACTGTCTGCCTCCTCAGGGTGCCAGAAGTTCTGTACTAGTGAACTCACAGATCACATCAGACCTTCTGTGAACTCAGTTTGGTTTGAGAAAACTCATCCACATTTTCATTAACCTCTAATTGTAACTTTCCTTTCCTTCAAGTCTAAATTTAGATAACAAATTATAGCAGTATTCACAGTGCCTCTTTGTCACAGATATGCATAACATATATTTTTATATCACATTAGACTTGTGGAAGATATTTCATAGTGTCATTTAAGCTCATCATTATGTTAAATTACAGTAACTAATAGATCTGCTACTAGATCTTATTATTTAATTTGTTACTAAAGAAACATATTAATGGGCTTCCCTGGTGGCGCAGTGGTTGAGAGTCTGCCTGCCGATGCAGGGGACACGAGTTCGTGCCCCGGTCTAGGAAGATCCCACATGCTGCGGAGCGGCTGGGCCTGTGAGCCATGGCCGCTGAGCCTGCGTGTCCGGAGCCTGTGCTCCGCGACGGGAGAGGCCACAACAGTGAGAGGCCTGCGTACAGCAAAAAAAAAAAAAAAAAGAAGAAACATATTACTACATCACAAATTTGTTTTTAATATTTTAGATGCAATTTTGTAATATAATGATTTCTTTTTTAATTCTATGTATTTAAATACATAATTTTATGTATGCATTTAAATACGTAATTCTAAAAAGGGGTTCATAGGCTGTTCAAAACTAACAAAAAGGTACAGGGCACAAAAATGTTTAAGGACCCCTTCCCTAGAATATAACCCTCAGGAAGGCAGAGGTTCACTGATTTAGCCTAAATGCCTAAAATGTTCTCTAGAACACAGTAGGCTCTTGATACATATGTACTAAATGAAAGAATGACAATTCAACTCAGATTTTCTTAGCAACAACTTCTGTTACTTCTTGACATGGGAATACACCTAGTCATAAACACTTATGGGACCAGCTGCTGCTCATCTTTAGCTCTTGCTGCAATTTCTAGTTTACATTTTTTTTAACTATAATTCAGCTGTCATCCTCACTAGAATACATACTCTAAGTGGGTAGAGACAATATATCCACTGCATGAATTTCCTTCACACCACACAGTGCCTGGCAAATAAATGTTTGTTGAATGAACTATGTATTATATTGAAACACAAATAAGTGAGACCTACTTCCTGTCCCAAAGTTTTGTAGAGACTATGAGAGGTGTAAAATATTTATAAGCACAGAGCAATAACCCCACTGGCCAAATAAATAAATAAAACCCACAAGAAGTTACAAACAACGTTATATGAATTAAAGTTAGTGGTATAGAGGTCAATGTGGTTTATGTAAGTAATGCTGATTTACCTGTATTTTGAAGAAGAGAAAGAATTTCCAAGGCATTTATAGATGGACGCTTGTATTCTAGGAGAAGGGAAGAACAGCAAAAGCGTGGAAATGCCAAGAAACAGGGCAATTTCAGACGTTGACCATAGGTTATGGGTAAGGATGGAGTGAATTAGTCTATGCAGGTAGATTTTGGCAAGGTTCAGAATAAACCTGGATGCTAAGATAAGGTTTTGAGTTTAGTTATTTGGTCGGCAGTGCTGCTCCATTGATAGTTTTTGAAAAGTAAAATATTCAAAGCTAAGCATTGGGAAGATCCAACTTAACATAGGAAAATAATACTGTGAAATATGTTTTTTTGATAAGTATAAAATGTTTTACAGATTCATAATATTTCTTAATGTAATAACCAATTTTCATATTTACCTGTTTTTATAGATAAAGCCTTTTTTTGTTGTTGCTCATACTGACTGGATAATGGGATAATGCTCAACTTATCTCCAAAGAAAAGTTGGCATGCCTATTCAATAGCATTATTTCAAAGGCCGTAATACACTACAGCAGAGCCTCTGCTTACAAATTATTTCATTCTTATGCAGTTAAAATCTTGATGACGTGGGAGAAGATTCCCATGGTGAAAAGACCAAAGAAAGCCATTTCCATAGACTTTAATTAGGCTCTTGTTTTTCATTCACTCTCCTCAGGGGAATGCACTGGCCGTATTGCAGACCCTCAAAATTAAGGAAATCAAGAACATTCAAATATTCCTTAAAATCCTTTGTAAAGCGATGAATAAATAAGAATGTGATGTGACAGTCTAATTATATTAGCATCAGTATTTTCTCACTCCAAATATTACTATTTGGTTATAATCCTCTTTATTTCCCACCAAAAATGTTTTCAAATGGTATACTTGTATTAATTACTAGATCAAGCTGTATGTGTAGGTGAGATTACACAACAGATGACATTTTGGAGCTTTCAGAGTTCATGGGCTTTCAGACAGACCTGGGTTGCAGCACCCACTCTGCTCCTTCCCAACTCTTTTTTTTTTTTTTTTTGCGGTACGCGGGCCTCTCACTGTTGTGGCCTCTCTCGTTGCGGAGCACAGGCTCCGGACGCGCAGGCTCAGCGGCCACGGCTCACGGGCCCAGCCGCTCCGCGGCATGTGGGATCTTCCTGGACCGGGGCACGAACCCGTGTCCCCTGCATCGGCAGGCGGACTCTCAACCACTGCTCCACCAGGGAAGCCCAGTCCTTCCCAACTCTTGAACTTCAGGCAAATTGCATAACTATCACAAACCTTAGTTTCCATAACATCAAACAGAAACAACAATCATTAGGATTGCTGTAAGAATTACACCTGCATAACACAGTGGTTGACATTTCAGTTAGCAATCAATAAACATTTGTTGTTTCGTGATTAAAATGTGATCATCCATGATAGAGATCACAACTATGAAATACTCTTTCCTCAGTCTTCTAAAATTCTGCACTTCAATTTTTTACCAAGCTCACTACTTGAAATGCCACCATTTATTGATGCATTGCGTTAGAAAAATCTCTTTGCCACTGTAACCATGAGTCATAGATACTGGCCATTCACTTCTTTCATCATGGTATGAAACTGTGGTCAGGGAAGTGGAGAGGGAAATGGAGAGGATGAAAAGAAATTAATGTGAAGAAAAGCACTTTAAAATGGTTGAGTGTCAGAGCAAAAAACCAGAGAACAATGTGAGGAAAACAAAGAAGTTGAATAAAATCTGAGAATGAAAGTTAGTGAAGCAAGCCCTCTCTCTAGTATTTATTAAAATTATAACTTTGGTTAAGTCAGCTTTCTTCTTCTTGGAGTCTTTTGTCTGCCTTTCTCATAGGATACTGAGAGACTGTGGAGAGCACGAGCTGAAGGTTCAGTTTGCTTAGTTCCAGATCCTATTGCAAACCCTGTAAATTGTCGCATCCGGAGCAAATTACTTAACACTGTGAACATAAATGTATCGATCTGTAAAATGAGTTAGAAGTGCCTAACTCAAAAGGATTGTATATATTTGGTTTAAATTCTATGACGTTATACAAAGTTTTTTCAGAACTAGTCCTGCCCTTCACTGGGATAGGTACAAATAGATGTCTTTAGGTTACCCTAGTACCACAAATCCTTTTCCTGGAAATGGCCTAATATATATGCAACAACAATGTTATTTATCTAATACGCATATTCTGAAACTCGTTCTTTAATTTTTTCATCCGATATCATTTATTTAAAGGAAATCTGAGAGAGCCGTTCTCCTGGGTTCCCTTAACCCTGCTGCTCTCCACCCAGGTGCCCCTTCCCGATAATGTCTCTTTCTTTGTTAGAAAAAAAAAAAAATGAAATTTGAGAAGCAGATATTTCTCAATTTACTTTTTGGTTTTGTATAATTTTGTGAGGTTGCCTACAAATAATAAGGAAACAGTGCTTCGTTAGTGATATTCTCCTACAGCTCAGTAACTCACTAGCTATATTTTGCAACCATTTGCTTCAAACATTGATTTATGATGAAAGAACTGTCCAGAGAGAAACCCAGATTAAAAAGCACAGAATTTCAGAAAGCCCTTTTGATGTGGAGTTTGAGTTATCTGTTCAAATTGAAAGAAAAAGAAACAGTCATCAAAATGACCAAGGGTTATACAGCTTCAGATTTCTCTTTGTTACCTAATAACACTATTTAAGATGGACTGTCAGATCCCATTAGGTTCACTGATACATTCTGTAGTTTAGATGAAAACGGAGTTTTCACTCTGCAGGGGTAAAGTGAGAAGTGTACTTACTCTAGTCAGGCTCAGAGATGTTATTCTTTTTCTGCTGTTGCTGTGGGATAACAATTTCATCAGTAATAAGAAACCTATCAAGCTAAGCTGCATGTGCCATAATAAAGCTGTTCTGATGCAAATAAGTCTCAGTCACCTAGAGTTCTCAGTTGTGACAAACTGTGGTAACAAACTCTATAAATCAAATCAGAACTGAATTGCAAGTGCATATGCTAGTAAAAGGAAGGGGAAAGCTTACATAGTTTAATATGCTCAGTGGTTCTTTGCATAACCATAAAGACTGTTAAAACATTTACTAAAAAAAAAAGTATAAATGTTGTTGCCAATATTTTTAAAAAGTCGGTTTTCAGTATCACAGAAATCTTAATTGAGTTTTTCTTAAAAAGGTAGTGTGAGGCAGGTGAGCCTGTGTTATACTTGGGATAGTATATTTTTCTAGCAGGTGTAAACAAACCCCTGAAAATAGCTTTTAAAAAAAAATCTTTGTGTTTGGCATTGAGGTTGGTCTGAAGAGGAGAGAAAGGAATTTACTAAAATTGTTTACTGTTTTTAAAAAATTATACTTTTACATTACACATATTCACATTTACTTAAAAATTCTTATTTTTAAGAATTTGATTCATGGCAACATTGGCATTTGGGGCCTTTATGTTTACCTAACTGACATTTGCTGGTAATACCTGTCTGTCAACCTAAAGAATTAGAGACTGAATAGATATCATACTAGGAGTTCAAATGCAGTTGCCCATGTTTCATATTATTGTGTCATTTGTTCACATTTCCCTCAGTGATTGTTGAATAGAAATTATAACATCTATAAATAGACCTTGCATGGAGCTGAAAGAATAGATACCAACCTAAAACACACTGAGTTACTATAAAAATCTTAGCCATGTGTATCTGAGTTTTCACTTGTCACTGCTAGGTGCAATCTGAGAATAGGTCTTACCTGTATAGGAAGAGATTGTAAATATGTAGATGGGCACGAATGCCTGAATTTGTAAAGCAGTCATGCTGTGCTAGATTGTAGTCATAAATGTTTCTAGATGGAAATTAGATTTAGAAAATTTAGCAACCAATGCAAATAAGCATTTCAACAACTTATGGTCAATTGTTTTTTTGTTTTTTAATTAAGTCTGAAGAGAGTGCATACGAATGTAACACAGTAAATAGGTGCTGTCACCTTAAATTACCCGTCACCCCATGACAGAGTCAGTGGGAAGAGTGCTATAGACCTTTACACCACAAAATGAGTTCGCTTATCAGGCATGAAGTGAAATGTTTCTGTGTCTCACAAGAATGTCTGATATACGCTTTAACTCCACCTGTAGGACTCTTCACTGCATTTTAAAGATAGCATCTTATGTAACTAAAACCATTTCCAACCCAGCCACTATCACTCTTAGAATGGATTTTTTAGTTCACAAATCTTTCTGAAGATGGGTGATGAATAATTGGTTAGACGTGGTTAGGACTAGTGTTAAACCATCAAGTTGGAGAGTATGAAAGGGTCTGAGATTTCGCCCTGAACTCTAATGAGTTAGCCTGTCACAATTTCATAGATATTGGCAGAAAGTTATGAGGCCTACAGGTCAGAGACAAAAGAATTTATTACTTACAATAAAGCATCATCCGGAGTAACCTTGCAGTTTTGTTCCCTGAGCCCCAGTTCCCACAGGTCGACATGATGAGAGCCAGGTAATGCCTGCACATGTGGTGAGGGTATATTCCAGAAGCAGAACCCTGAGATTAGTAGATTTTTTTCTTTTAAAGAAGCTTTTAGCAAACCTGCCCATACTCTGTCCTGGAGAAAACAGTATCTTTACTGACCTGTTCAAAGTTAGGTTATCCACAAGACCATCCTCACTTCTGACATCTGATATGAGTCTGGCCATCACCAAGACCACCTTCAGTTTTGATAATTCACTGTACGAGTTCACAGAACCCACTCAAAGCTATCACACTCGAGGTTATGGTTTATTACAATGAATATGGTTTGTCCTCTCCCAGTGAAGTTATGGACAGAGCTGTTTTCCCAGAAACTCTGTATGACATTATGGACAGAGGGTTGCCAAAACAGGAAGGCACACCAAGCTCTGGTATCCAGAGTTTTTACTGGGGCTCTGTTACTTAAGCATAATTGACTGCACGCATAGAACGTCTTTGTTTCCAGCCCCTCCAGAGGGCAAGTTTATACTCTGTGACCCAGTGTTCCTGTCCCAAATCACATCTGGTGTGGCCAATGCCCACCAAAATTCCTATTGTAGACTAGCTAGTGTGACCAGAGGATTCCAGACATACAAAAACACTTCTATCAAGCATGATATTCCAAGAGTTTAGAGACTACCTTGAAGAAGCCAAGGGCAAAATTAAATTTAGGCAAGCTTAAATTCCTTACTACATACCTGAGAAAGTAAGAAAACCTCACCTGGGTGGGGAGGAAGTTATCTTTATCTCCATCTCTCCAGGGCTTTCTGCTTCTACAGGTATTTGTGACAAACTAGTTCTGGAGCAAAATAGCTATTAATGCCTAGATATGTAGATTCATATAGAATAGTCTGCCAGCAACTAGGTAGGTATTGCTTTGCATTTGATGAAACTTATCTTTTCAGATTCTCATTCCCCAATTCCTCAACCTTCAGGTGGACTAGAACCCTTCTTTCACGGTTATACTCATTAGATCTGCAGAAAGTGGTCAACCTACTTCTTTAACATCTATGGTTGGTAATAGAAAAAGTCTTTCCACATTGGGAGGGCTTCTTACATTCCATAAACATAGACATATAGCTTGAGCAATCTTTGGGAAGTTTTCAATGGGAAGAGAAATCACAGATTACCTCGAGGTCATAGCAGTAGGTCTCTTCATTAGATGTCATTATCAAAATTTGTTTCTGCTTTTTTCCTAAAACAATGTCATTCCTCAATGGATATAGAATTAACAAAACCTACCCGTGATTTGGAATTTAAGGAGCTAATTTCATGTGTTCCTGAAAATGCTATCCCATTTTTTGATAGTGACAGCCTCCCTTCTGCCCCCGTCATCCCCAGGAGAGGACAGGTACTCCTCTTGGCCTTCAAACACCACCACCTGTCAACCACTACCCCCTATTCCTATTAATACACTTACATTTTAAGCAATGACTTTTGTTCCACAAAATTAACTTTCCCTTAAGTACTCCCACTGATCTAAAAGGGAAAATCATCCGATGCTCCTTTCTGTGTATTTGGCTCAAGCAAGAATTCCTTGATATCCCATAGTAAAGGTTGGAATATTTAAAAATATTTTTCTAAATGCTATGGCAGCTTTTCTAAACTATTTGCTCTAAAGCATGACTCCCTTAAAAAAAGAATTTCACTGTCAAATACATTTGGAAAGTGCTGTAAACAGTATTTTCCTCTAGTGAAATTCAAAATACACATTATGCATAAAAGGCTGTAACAAAATCCTGCAGCAAAATCTAGACAGGAGAATAACAATAGGTAAATAAATACAGAGTACAGCATGCAAATAACATGTTTCCTTATAAGGTATGGTTTGCCCCCTATGGCATCAGATTTGAGTTCCAAGGGCTGCCTTTCATGGGAAAATGCTCTATCATAGCCTCAATGCCCAAGAGCATTGGCTGAACTCCTGAACTAGTTGACTCCTTAAGAGCTAGACCTAAGAAAGTGATGCTCATTGAAAGAGGTTATTTCCCTTCCTGCTTACCTAATACTTTCCTCTACATTCTTGTTCTTCTTGATAGATCCTGGTATGACTGGGGCTGTTAGGGAAAAGTAAGTCCATCCTCAGGCTGTGGCTTTGCTCTCTGAATCCAACAGGATGCCAAATTCAGTGTAACATAATGCCTCTAAAATTCTTACATAAAATGCAGTAACTAGAGCAGGGATGATGTGGTAGAGACATCAGTGATTTCATTGATTTTTCTTAGCTATAGCTTCTTTATAACTCAGCGATAAGGGGATTTTTCTGCCCAGAATAATGGCTGGATCAATTGTTTCTTTTCTAGATATTCTTTAGTATTCTAATGTTATATGTATAAAATAACTAATGTGGAAGCAAGATAATTTAGTGGAAAATAATTTCAATTCCTTATTTTCTACAAAATGTGTTATATAGTTTTGGTTGAAAAGTGAATGACTTTAAAATATGTATATATATATTTCCTATAAAAGATTTTTTTTAGTGAAAACAATACTTTTCAATATTTTGTTCTTTCTTTGAAAGCCTGGTATCCCCCAACTACAAAAATCATCCATTTGGGGAAATTGAAATTCCTGAGAAGACTTAGATGGTGTATTTGTAAACATACCATGCTATGTCAACTTATAGTCATTCTTGTTCAGGTTTACCTTATTTTTTTAATTCATTTTTTAAGCTAATTTTTACTCTTTATTGGCTGGAGCACATTGGATTTAATTTTCAAAGTCTCTCTAAAGCCTAATTTTTTTTTTTTTTTTTGCGGTAGGCGGGCCTCTCACTGTTGTGGCCTCTCCCCTTGCAGAGCACAGGCTCCGGACGCGCAGGCTCAGCAGCCATGGCTCACGGGCCTAGCCGCTCTGCGGCATGTGGGATCTTCCCAGACCGGGGCACGAACCCGTGTCCCCTGCATCGGCAGGCGGACTCTCAACCACTGCGCCACCAGGGAAGCCCCTAAAGCCTAATTTTTAACCCAGTGTTTCATTTATATATATTGCCTACTTAAGGCTGTTAAAATTTAATTGAGCATGAGTTTTAATGGATTTTCAGGAAGAATTATTAAAACATTTGATCTACATTTCATAGTTGAAAGGTAGAAAGATAAAACATACGTTTGTAGATAAATTCATATAAGTTTTAGAGAAATTAATTTTATGGTATTTAAGGCTTATTGGGGTGACATTTTGTCTATTCCTATTGTTAAGCAATGCCAATAGAGGTCTACAATGTGCTATCATTTTATTAGCAAAAGATGCAGGACAATTGTATATTTTATAAAGTTTATTTAATTGTTTTATCTTGAAGGTGTTCCTATTAGGAATGTTTAATTTTATATTTTAGAATAAAATGCTTATTTCTTCACAATTTGTATCCAGGAAAATAGCACTATTATTTGCCATTGCCAAAGAAAAAGGTGTTGCGTGAATATGTACATACCTCTTTACTTTCATTTTTATATTGATATTTTGTTTTTGGTCTCATAGTCTAATTTCTTCTACTTGAACTGTCTTCTAGACTAACTAAACTCAAACACATATCGTTCATGAAAAATAGGAAAAAATGAAAATATACTTGGTGTCTTATACTTTCAAAAAACTTTAGAACTTGGAATTCTGGATTAGAGAAAGCATTCAGAAAATAAGGACATTCCAAGGGAAATATTACAGCTCTTCTCTAAGATACACCTCTGCTACACATTATCAGATATACTTTCACTGATCTTAATTTAGAGAATGATTTCAAATTAAAGATGACTTGCTAGACATAAGACAATTTGGTTCAAAATTTTATGTGGCTTTACAAATTGACTTTAATTCAGATGAAAATGATTTATGAAAGGTCCACTCTATGCTGTTTGATTTATAACAGTGGTAAAATATGCCTCACTGGTATTCTATTAGACAGCTATGTTTGTGAAGTTGTTCTTTGTTAAATATATCTTCAAATAAATACAGTAAGACCATTTCCTAGAAAACTCATAATTTATATTTTAGCTAAAATTGAGCTCAAATGAGCTAAAGAATGAGGCTCAAGTTGGCATTTAGTGTACATTCCCACATCTCTGGAAACACGGAAAAGACAAGGGCAATCACTCTAGGGTGCAGTTTGCATTACCGGCTAGGAAGCATCTCATAATAGTCATAAAGAGAACTTTTAAGAAGGCTGAGTCTGCATCTCTCATGGGACAAACCCTAGTAGTACACGTGACTCTCATGCAGCTAAAGAAAAAGTAAGGTGGGTTGTACTATTAGCAGTCACACACTGCACTCCTGAGCTCAGGCTCAGCAGTCTACCTCAATCAACACTTCACAATGTCCCTTACCAGTGCACCACTCCTTCTTCAGCCCCAAATTTAACCTTTCAGTTCCTACCTGTCTGTCACAGGTGAGCCTATAAGACATAGTGCAGACATATAACTTTCCCACCTAGTACAAACGCACAGAGGTGTTATTTTCACTAACAATTTCAAAGGACAGAAAGAAAGGGGAGCTTGGCACCTGCTAGGAGGCCTGGGACTGATGATTCTGGGA
Organism: Mesoplodon bidens; assembly: GCF_964165515.1. Taxonomy (NCBI): domain Eukaryota; kingdom Metazoa; phylum Chordata; class Mammalia; order Artiodactyla; family Ziphiidae; genus Mesoplodon; species Mesoplodon bidens. The sequence continues at coordinate 205,493,234 of NC_138176.1, forward strand.
GTGGCTAGCAAGCAGGAATGCCAAACATTGTAAAGGGATTCCAGAAGTTCTGAGATTTTAGGTCCTTGGATTTTAGGGTAACAACCTAATGAGACTTATCCTCTAATGAATAACGGGCACTGGGAAACTCCCATTATTTGTGTCATGATAAACTGAATAGATAAAAAGGTATGATTGTAGTAACATTTTGTAAACAATTTTAACATCATTTAAAGGTAAGTATTGTTATTGTCTTCCTCAATAAGTGCTCACCCTGCAGTGTTTTTGAACTTCAGTATGCAAAAGAATCATTAGGAGAGTAGGGTGAGCAAGAATCTTCAATATGCAGATTCCCGAGCCTTGTTCAACTGAATTGGTCTGATCTCTGAACCAAGAATTTGTTTGCCAAGTAAAGAGCAACTCTGGATCCAATTCCAGCAGCCTTTGTAGCACCCTTTATGAAGCATGACCCACATCAACATCTGTTGTATATATAGGCGTTGCACACCCATAAAATGTGGGCATTGTTTGTAGATCACACACTGGTGTTGTCTTCCCTGCATTCTTTTCTGTAATGCTTCATTCAGTAAATATTAGCTGGTCAGTTACTTAGCAAGACATGGTGTCTAGCCACCAATGACCTGTAACTTAATATACTGTTTCATTCTTTAAATGTTGACTAGATGTCTATACTACAGAAAAGCATACAGTGCAACTTCTCATCCCACAAACTTTGTCAATAAGGAGAATTGTCACTTAAAGAAATGATCATAATAAAACATAGAAATAAGTGCCATAAAAGAAGTCAAGAAACAAGTTTTTTTTCCAGAAGGAGACTGCTTTCAGCTCAGGGTAGATGTGACAGTGGGGTATTTCAGGAAATAATTTGTGGTACTGTTGAAACTTGAGTTAGGCCATGAAACGCAGTTAGAATTTGATCCACCTGGGCTAGAAGAGAAAGCACTGGCAGATGATGGGGAGGCATAAGGTATGCACAGAGAACCCTGTATTGGATAAGTATATACAACAACTTTGGATACTGCATAGGACAACTACATAGCAGTATGATTGAAAAGATAAGTAAGAGATCAGGTAAGACTCTAGCTAAAAGACACCTTTGAATTCTAAATGGAGAGTATAATCCTTGTATAGTTAAGAAAATGCCACTAAGGTTTAGGGGTGGGAGAAATATTTCAGGATGATGTTCCAGGTAAGTGTATAGTGGATTGAAAAGGAAGAGATTGGTGTTTAGGAGACCATTGAGACTAGGTGAGAGGTAAAAGTACCTGAGTTTAAATAAAGAAAAAAGGAAAAATAATGTGAGGAAGATTTATGCAGGTAGGTAGGTTCAGTAAGTCTTGGTAACTTCTGTACATGGGGGAGGGGGAGGGGAGGATTAAAAGCCATTCCCAGAATTTCAAAGCTAAGTGACTAAGAGTAATGATGACACTAACAAAAATAAAAATGACTGCATCATTGTTATCAGTCTGAACTTGGGTCCACTCGCCTGCACACAGTAAAGCCAGTCTACTGACAATCAGTTGTAGTGAAGGAAAGTACAGCACTTATTGCAGGCACCAAGCAAGGAGTCCAGGCAGTGAATGCTCAAAAGACCCAAATTCCACGATGGGTTTCAGAAAAGGGGTTTTAAAGGCAAGGTGAGGGAGAGAGTGGCAGTTGCATGATCACCTCGTGCACAATTCTCTGACTGGTTGATCATGAGGAGACAGGGGTTTAACATCATCAGTCCTCAAGGTTCAGCTAGTCTGGGTGCTACATGCTCATGGTCATCATTCAGTTAACTTCTTCCATCTGGTGGGGATTTTAGTATCTGCAAAACAACTCAGGAATGTGCATTAGACAGTGTTATCTGTGTCTTTCAGGGAGGAACTAAGGATTCATAGTGATTATTAACATCTTTCTGGTTGCAAGTGGTATCCACATATTGTTATATAAAACACATATGACAAGCTAGTCTGTCAGTAGATTTTAAAAACATTCCTTATATTTTGTGCCTTTGGGGAAAAGATTAGTTAAGTATGAGACTATAAGCATTCATGGAGTATATTTTCCCTTGAAAATTTAGAAAAAGGCAACCAAGAGTAAGCTGACATTTTAGTATTGCACAGGTTGTCTTTTTTTTTCTTTTCTCCTTTTCTTTTTCTTTCTTTCTTCTTCTTCTTTTTTTTTTTTAAGACAGTTGGGGATTCCTCAGCATATTAGTTTCCTAGAGCTGCTGCACCAAAGTACTACAAAGTGAATGACTTGAAGCAACAGAAATGTATTCTTACACAGTTCTGGAGACTGGAAGTCCAGAAACAAGATGGCAGCAGAGTTGGTTTCTAATGAAGGCTCTGCAGAGGAATATGCTTCATGCCTATCTTAGCTTCTGATGATGGCTAGCAATTCTTGACATTCCTTGACTTTTAGATGTATCACTCCTGTCTCAGCCACTGTCTTCACATGTCATTTTCCTTGTGACTTTGTGCCTTCACCTGGCCATCTTCTTATAAGGACACCAGTCATATTGGGTTAGGGGCCCACTCTTCTCCAATGTGACCTTATCTTGACTAAGTATATTTGCATTGACTTTTATTTCTCACTAAGGTCATATTCTGGGATTCTAGGGGTTAGGGCATCAACAAATCTCTTGGGGGAAATACAAATCAACCTATAACAGTAGTATCTGTATTAGTCAGGGTTATCAAGAGAAAGAGAACCAATAGGACATACAGATAGATATATAGGTAGGTAGATAGATAGATAGATAGATAGATTTTAAGGATTTGGCTCACACAATATTGGGGGCTGCAAATCCAAAATCCATAGTATAGGCTGGCAGGCTGAAAACTCAAGCAGGATTTTTCTCATAATCTTGAGATGGAATTCCTTCTTCACTGGCAAACCTCAATTTTTGCTCCTTAGGATGAGACCCACTCCAATTATCAAGAGTAATTTCCTTTAGTTAAAGTCAACTGATTGTAAATATTAATCACATCTACAAAATACCTTCACAGTAACATCTAGACTCCTATTTGACCAAACAACTGGGCACCAGTTGACACTTAGCCCAGCCAAGTTGACACATAAAATTAACCATCACACTCAGCCAAAAGGAGATAATGAAAATAATGGAATAAAAAGAAGGGAGGGGCTTCCCTGGTGGTGCAGTGGTTGAGAGTCCGCCTGCCAATGCAGGGGACACGGGTTCGTGCCCCGGTCCGGGAAGATCCCACATACCGCGGAGCAGCTGGGCCTGTGAGCCATGGCCGCTGAGCCTGCGTGTCTGGAGCCTGTGCTCTGCAACGGGAGAGGCCACAACAGTGAGAGGCCCGCGTACTGCAAAAAAAAAAAAAAAGAAGGGAGAATATGTGTAATTAAAAATCTCTTTGGGCGAAGGATTTGCTGGTTTTACATTTGGATATTTTAATAATGCCCTTCAAATTATTGCCTAATATTTAGGTGAGCTTCTCTAAATATGAAATGTATGGTATTATCATCACTCTGGATATTTTTACTCTTGAGTCTATTTTATCAACACATATAATATTGTTTTCCTGATAATCATCATAAGTCAGACCATCTCTCTTTCCTATATTTTACCTAGAATTGTACTTCTAAGAAGTGTATGTGGTGTTTCAATATACTTTACATTATTTTAGTCACTAATTAAGTAATATTTTATAATTAGAATATAATATAGGTATTTAGTATATAAATATATGTTTGATAAATATACGTAAACATATACTATTTAATAGCCCAGGATTTTAATCACCTGCTATATTTTTTTAATTCCAGAAATGAAGTTTTTGATAAAAACATGTGATGATAGAATGCATATTTTTCTCCCCATTGCTCTTAGTGCAAAGTCCAAATCTCTTAACATGTCTTTTAAGAGCCAGGAAGATCTGGTTTCTGCTTTCTATTCAAGCATCGTTTTTCACCCTCTATTCCTGTTTTCTATTCCAGCTTTACTGAACTTCTGTTTGTTCTCTGAAAATGGCATTTGTCCTTGCATCCAGGCCTAAGAATTCACTTTTGTTTTAGCCACAATACTTTCTTCTCTACTCAGCCTCTCTCCTCCCACCTTTTACTTAGTAACTAAGCATTTTTTTATTTCTCAAGTCTTCTATGCATCCTTTAGGTTTCACTTCCTCTGGAGAGTCTTATGAATATAGCCAAAATATATTAGCTACCCCTGACCTCTGTACTCAAATTATCTTGTACATTTTGTTGTTGTTGCCCACTTTCTAATATATAAATTGCCTGTTTCCTTGTATCTCATCTTCACTGAACTCTAAGCATTATAAGGATAGAGATTACATCTGTCTTATTTACTCTTATATCCTCAGAATCTAAACACAGTGCAGATATAATGTTAGTGGCTGAACGTTAAATGAATTAATTGATATATTACCTTATAATAGTTTAGCATAGCAAATAGTAGGCATATACTACAACACAAACATTCCATAAAGATTAAAATATAAAAATATTAAATGTAAAAATAGGATATTAATCCAAACAAAATTTAAAACAAATTTTCAGCAAGGAATGTGCTTTATACTGTGCTGTATGATTAGCATTTTTATAGTTCCTTGAATTCTAGCCATGTAGAAATTTTTAACACCTCTGATTTATTGATAATATCAAAATATACTATGAGATTATTCCTTCATTCTTAACATTGAAATAATCGACCTGAGCTCTTTTTACATTTAATTTAAAGTGTAATCTTTGAACCAGAGTGTTAACTCCTCAACAATGTGTGAGTGGTCCCTAAATTAACACTTTAAAAAAATATATAACTTTAACCAAATATTGTATTGTTTGTATGCTGAAGTTCTCTTTATAAAATGTAAATTGTATTGTGCTTCTAATCACAAAATATTTGTAAATTTCAAACATATTTATAAAATGAAAAGAAACTAATAAATATTAGCTTTAAAAAGAAAAGGGTAAATGCAAACAAAGGTGATAGAATCATTTATCATTTCCTATTATATTTGTTTTCTGGTTCTCATTTTTAATAATTAAATATGTATGGCTATAATGCGTTAGAATTAACAAAGTACCACAAGGGGACAGGGCCTGAGTCTTTCTAACCATCCAGTGCTTGTAAGTGCTCAGTAACATTTACTAAGAAAGGAAGACCTAGGTAATTACAAATCTGGGAAACAGTTAACTCATTCATTTAAGCAGATTAAAGAATAATCCCAGGGACTTCCCTGGTGGTCCAGTGGCTAAGACTCTGAGCTACGAATGCAGGGGGCCCGGGTTCGATCCCTGATTAGGGAACTAGATCCTACATGCCACTACTAAGAGTTCACATGCCGCAACTAAAGACCCCAAATGCTGTGACTAAGACCCGACGTAGCCAAATAAATAAATATTTTAAAAATATAATAATCCTATTTTACTGTTATTTAGATATCGTTACTTGATGCTTACTTTCCACAACTGTCAACAGAATATCTGAACAAGAGAAAGTTACTGCGTTTGTATATGCGAGGAGTTGGGCTCCCAAATACGAATTTAACTACTACTTAATGCATTTCAGTCTCTGATATGCATTTTCTCATCTGTAAAATGATTAAAAAAACCCTGCTGCCTCAGAGATGTCCACACGCCAACTCATCAAATAAAATATGATAATTTAAAGCATTTAAAACCAAAGTGCTCTATGTGCACTATGTATTTTTACCAAGTGTTGTGTTTCTTCTCTTCTACATGTCATAATGTTTAACACAGCATTATATTAAAAAGCAGAAAATTGGAGAAAACAAATATTAATACTAAATAAATGTTTAAGTGAATTATGCTACATCCAAAATATGTGCTTCCATTAAAACAAATAAGGGAGATTTACAGTTACTACCACAGAAAGATTTCCATGACATATTGTGAAATTAAAAGTAAACTTGTAAGCTGGGAAGCACAGATGTCAAACTGTTAACAGTTATCCCTTCCTTGAGAATGTGGGTGGAGTGTTCCAGGGGGAGTTTCCATTTTTTCCATGTATACCCTATTTGAATTTTTTAAAACAATAATAATGAATTACTTTTGCAATAAAAATTCAGTTCACTCTTAAATAATAAAAAAATACATGAATTTTAAAATACTATCATATTTGGGGAAATATCAGTTATATATGGGTACATCTAGAGACCTACATTGTTCCTCTGATTTTGTGTATGGAGGACAACTCACATATGAGATTATATTACTATTATACTGCAATGTACCAGCCAGGTAAAAGCACCCCCAAAAGGACAGGAGCCAAAATATAATAGAAGATGTCCAAATGAAAGTTCTTAAAAGCATGCCAGTGTTTGGGAGAGCTTATATTTTTGTAAGTGAATGCAAATTTTACTTTTCTTACCCCAAAGCTAAAGGATTTGACTTATCATCATATCTAGTTACTAATGGAGATTTTTCAGAAGTAGAATATGATGATGTTTATGCTACCCATCTCTTTAGCACCCATGAGTGTAAAGAGGACAGCACATTAGAGTTGGTGAATATGAGAAGAGAGCCAATTCCTAATTAAATATTTCCTTGAATCTGGCAATAACAGGAGTGTTCTGAAATCTGATAAACACTTCGGTTACATCAAGGACGTTTACATTCCCTTCTTTATTATGCCAGATATGTGCTGCCAACTTAAGTAATTACTGTTTTCCCAATAGGAAGTTTGCTGAAATGTATTTTTTGCTCAAAAATACGCTAACCAAAAAAATCCAGTTTTTTTCTCCTTTCAAGTCCTTCATTTTCACATAAGTGAAATACTGTATGAAGCAGTTTTTAAAATATCACCTAGTAGCATTTATATAGGGAAGCTTTTGATATGGTACAGAAATAGAAACCAGAAACTTGCCAAGAGAAGACATATTCTGATAGTTTTCAACTTAGATAACACGGTAGTAGAAGCATCAAAAATAAGTAGACATGTTATATATTCATATAAAACGATTCAGACATGTTTTTTGCAGCCAGTGCTCTCTGTTTATCTTCTATTAAAAATATTCAATCACTTTTATTTGTATTTAATATTTCTAGACGGTTTAAATATAATAAGCAGGGATCCACTTTCCTCACTGTCTGCAAATGAGTACTTAGAGCTCATTATTTTGACCGGCAGTTTTTGCTATTTGTGATTAACATTACACAAGAACGTGATTGATGTGAGATTGTACTCTTCCTGGTTTCCAATAACTCTTCAATTTTAATTTCACCTTTGTAAATGTCAGAATGGTTTGAATAGAAGGAAAAAAATAAGGGACATACTTAGAAAAAAATATGTGTAAATGATGTGTCTGTTATTGCTATATACTAAATACTAAACTGTTGTCTAAAGAAATTAGTACTCATCAAATTCACTAATTAGTGTCCTATTTACACATCAATTGATAATAATAATCAATGGCTTAACAAGATATTGTTTTAAAATTAATACAGATGAATAAAAAGGAAATGATTTATTTTCAAGGTCATGAATATCACACATCTTAGATTTCACATCAGAGGTCATCGCTTACACAGCATTTTACTTGAGAGCAAATTATTTTACATTATAATAAAATTTAAACATCCAAATTTATTTACTAATTTTTTTACCAGTTAGCATTCATAATGTGCACAGCAGCCAGGACTCAAGTTATTTTTAATAGTACATGTGCAGTTAAATATAAACAGAAGAAATATAACAAAAAGCAGCATCTAATATGTCAGGATATTAAATCATTCTTAGGGAGGCCAAAAAAGAAGTATTTTGTTACATTTTGAACTATTCATATGAAAGTAAATAAAAACCCGTACTGTGAAAACATCTACAAATAAGCTAATTAAGATAAGCAATAGAAAGACTTAACTTTTTAAGAAAAATAGAAAGCACATGAGAGTTTATACTTTCACACAAATTTCTTGGCTCACATATAAAGAATAAAATATTTACTAAATATATAAATAGAAGAAAAAGAACAATGTACATATGATTGTAGAAGTCAGATCCTATAAATAGAGGATATATACTTTAAAAAAACTAAGTTTATCAAGTGGAAACATTATATATCTGTATATGTGTGTGTGTGTGTGTATATATATATATATATATATATATATATATATATATATATATAATGTATATACATACTATGTATTCTATGAACTGAATTGTGTCCCCTCAAAATTTATGTTGAAGCCCCAACCCCCAGTGTAATGGTCTTTGGAGATGGGACATTGGGAGATAACTAGGTTTTAGATGAGGTCATTGGGGTAACACCTGTATAAGAAGAGGCACCAGAGAGCTTAGGTTGGGTTACATATGTTAGATAGGTTAGGTGGGAAATGGATGAGTCCAAAAGTGAGGTTATGGAATTTTTTATGGCGGTCTAAAAGAATAAAGCTCATATTTGAAAGAGAAAAAAACATTCTTTCAAAATTTAACCGTATTGAGGGTAAAACAAAACCAAATTTAACTCAAGAGTTGCCAGTTTGCAAGGTCGACTCTAAGAGATTTTATCAGCTACTTGGTACCATCTAGCTACTAAATGGCAAAGCAGAATTCCCACCCAAGTCTGCCAGGGTCCACAGCTATCCTTTCCTCTAATCCACACAGTCTCTGAGCTCCAAGCCTGTGTAAACACCATTGTCTGATTTCTGTATACCTTAACAATTTTATAGGTTCTAATTCTCACGGCAGTGAGCAGCACATAGGATGTTTATTAGGGAGTGGTTTGGGGATCAGCATCTGTGGAGGGGAAAAGGCAGCATTAAGCAGGGAGAAAAGTTGAGCTACAGTGCAGTTTCAGCAAAGGCCTCAGTCGCGCCCGTGGGAAGCTCTGACGCTAAGAGGGCCTACATTGGGTGAGGGGTTCTGGTCTTAATAAACTTGCACTGACCAGTGATTGGATCTGGCTGCCCTGGGGGTCTTTGTTCAGCGGATTCTGGAAAGGGCTGACAACTGAGGGTTTTCTGCCAGCAACACTCCCTTTCACTGTTACAGTCAAAGCCTGTAATAACACACCCTAGCATAACAAGGTGTTGGATGTAATGTAACTGGTGATTTGCTTGACCTCCATTCTCGGAGACTGGCTGTAATTTGTATCTTCTTTGGGAAAGGAGGGTGGGAATCACAACAGGGAAGTAATAGGCTACCCTTTCTCAGGAAGCCAGGAGGCCAAGGGTGTGTCCCTGAATCCAGATATTCTCTAGCTCCAAAGCTCTAAACACCCTAGATCAGAATGAGGAAATGGATAATAAAAAAATCAAAGATTTCTGGAATTGAAGTCACTGTATTGGAAGTGCCATCCAGACAGAGAACTCAGAATTGCCCTATTAATACTCAATCTGGACTGTACAACTTTACCAAATGGATCCAAATTGCTGGGTCCAGACAGGGATGAGTCCTGATGGACTACTGCACAATTTATTAGCATTTTTATTTTGTTTTGCAGGGACTGTTACCCATGTTATACTGCCCATGATAAACATGATGTGCTTGATCTGCATCAGTGTCATCTACATGGGCCCTGATGGCACTTTGTAGTGATTTTAAACTTTAATTCGGTGTGTGATTGATTGGAAATAATTCATCTATTATTCATTCTCATTATCTGAAATTCCTTTCTCATATAATTTTAAGTTATTTAATGCCTTTATCTTGAACAATAATAGTAATAATACTAGTCTAAATTTCTAGCTACTTTATTAAAATATTGATATTCTTTTTACAGGGTGATTCTTTATTACTGTAGCTTATTTAATGACCGAAAATGTTGTTAGTTTGGTTTGTCTCTGGCTGTTTAAAATTATTTCTGGTTGTTTCAAAAGCCTTGTGATAAATGAAATGAGGCTTGCCTCAAATCATCTGGCAAGTGACTTTACATATAACCAGGAATTGATCAGTTGTTCATTTAATCATAATATGGTAATTAAGGTAATGGTAATCTGTTTTCACTGGGTATTTGTTCTTATTTTCAGTTTTATCAGGTATTTGTTCTTATTTACAGTTTTATTATATTGATTATTGATACAAAATAACAGAAAGTCTATTTCAGAAACCCATGGCAATGTACTTCATAAGATAATATACAATGAATACACTATGACTCACCTTTCATAGATATGCCCAGAAACAGAGGGCACTTCTCATTATCTTCTGATCCATTCTATCTCCTGCCTCATCTCTGCCAGATAATTTCTGTTCCACACAACTCTTAGTGACCTTGTGAAATTATTAGTTTAAAAGATACTCACCGAGACTCAGTCCGAGAAGGAAATAGCTCATTTATGCATCCTTTCATTGGTTTATGGATCTTTGGTGCCCTAGAGAGTACCACAGATCTTCATGATGTCCCAAGTATTAGCTTTAGTGTTTGTATCTTTAATTTAGCTGAAAGATGTGTAAAATCTCATATAGTCAAATAACTCCCTCTTGGCTAAATATATAAAGTTGGGATTAAAGCATGTTAATCCAATAGATATCAATCATAACTTATGCCCAGTAATTTATTTTTGAATCTATATTTCCAGATTATAGAATGTGAAAGAGCAATTGATTTTTTTCCCCTGGGGCTTATTTGCGGCCAAGTCCTAATCTTACAAAGATTACCTTAGACATCTAGACTTCCTCTGGGTTAACCTACTATCTGCAGTAGTGTAGCCATTAAAGCAACTTTTTCAAGTAACCTTCTGTGACCACAAATAGCGGGAGGGCAGTTATAAGTACATGGCTGTCTTTATAAATAGTATTTCCCTACTTTTCCAACTTGTTATAGGCCTGTATTTTTACTTTATTATTACAAGATTGGAAAATGATATTAATGATAATGATCACCATACATGGGGAGGAAATTGACCATGAAGATGAATTTAAAATTACATTGTGTTTCACATGTGGTAGGCTCTCCACTGGTTTCTTGCTGAAGCTACTATTGGGCGCTACTAATGACTATGACATATTCCATATTTGGTTGTAGCTCATCAGATTGGATTAATATCCACCCCCTCTGAAAAAAGTCATTCTGAATATTCTACATATTAGGCAGAATTAAAAATCAAAGGGAAAACACATGGCAAAGCATATTTTAATGTAGTAAGTTCCATTAAAAGTTTTCATTATATGCTTCTACTTGCAAAAGAAAATGAGGAAAGTTAAGATAAGATACAAATATACATTCTTAAAAGAAACAAGAAAAGTATAATTTTTAAAGCTTGAAGAGATATTGGTAAATTTACTCCAAGTGTAAAGTTAAGTTATTATAATATTTAAACTATAGTTATATTTAATGCCATAAAAACAAATATTATAGAATTTTGTGTCCTTTTAACTTTCTCTGGAAATGTACCATTTATAAAAATTGTTGATCAGATTTGGAATTTTGCTATGTTAAAAGTTATTTCATTAATAGCTATTTTGCTATTACTTATATTGGATAAAAATTAGTAATTTACCCATAGTAAACAAGTGACAAATAAATCACCTGCTTTTATATCTTTTGGACACCAAAATACATTTTAGACTTCATCAATTTGTAGTTTGTAAACCAAATTCTATTTCACATTTGCTTTATATATCTCTTGGAAATTACCTCATTATAAGGATTCTTTATAAGCATTTTCTCTTTGCTGACACTATTTAAGACTATGGAATAAATGAAGAATATATTTTGGTTTTGTTTTCTTGTTTTAACAAAGCAAAAATGAATATTACCTGAACAAAGTTTCATAGAATGCAGTGGTTCTCTCCTTGCATCAGTAGAGATATATTCTAATGCAAATTGATTAGTTATTTTGATAAATTAATGTTTCTTGTTTGTTTAAAATGAGTCCTGAACTTACTTACTTTGTTTATGATGGCTTCTTTATACATTGTGTTAGAACCTTAAAGTTTATGAAATATTATCTAATATAAATTTAAATATTATTATAATAAATATACAAAATTATAAGCCAGAAAATGCATGGAATTTACTTTTAAGTCATAGACTATAAGTATTGTTTATATAAAGCCATATATACCAGAGAAATGCATTAATTTTTTCCTAAATTTCTAAGAGCATTCTGAGAAAAGGAATAATATCTGTTTTGTTTCCTACTGTATACTAAAACTTAGCGTAATGCCTGATGCATAAAAGTTCCTCAATAAATATTTTTGAATTATGAACACCTAAATATAACTAATAAATGATATGATGGTAAAACATCTTTTAATAAAATAGAATACTATGGCAACATTTTTAGTGTTTTCTAGGATATAATATTAACCAAATTATTTTGTCCAAACTACAGCTACATAAATAAAAATATGATATAGTAATCTCACCTAATATCATAAACTTGTAATATTTAATGGATGTTTTTCTCCCTTCTCATGCAGGAATATAGATAGAGGAGATAAAAGTATTCAATATAGTCTTTTTTTTTTTGCGGTACGCAGGCCTCTCACTGTTGTGGCCCCTCCCGTTGTGGAGCACAGGCTCTGGACGCGCAGGCTCAGCGGCCATGGCTTACGGGCATAGCCGCTCCACGGCATGTGGGATCATCCCGGACTGGGGCACGAACCCATGTCCCCTGCATCAGCAGGCGGACTCTCAACCACTGCGCCACCAGGGAAGCCCCAATATAGTCTTTTGAAACATTTTTATATCTAGAATTTCAGATACTTGATTGCACCATTTTCTTCCAAATTATTATTTGTCTCCTGCCTTTAACTTTTTCTCTATCCACTGCTCTTATGGTTCATCAATTTCTTCTTATTCCTTTCACTTCTGACCTGCTCCCTTACTAAACTCCATCTGAAATTCAATTTAGCCATCAGTTGTCAGTGATATACCAGCCATTCTGTTAACATGTAGAATTACATCTTTGTTATAAATCCTGATGTGAACTTCAAATGTACTCTCAGTGCTACACAAGACCTCTTTATCTAACCATTTTCCTCTCTTTTCCCTTAGAGAATAATATGAATATTCTCTCTCCTCAAATTCTGTACTTGCCATTTACCTTCTCTTTCTTAATCCTTGTGTATTTAGAAATTTTTTTTTTGGTTCTAGTTTCTCATTTAATGAATAGTTTAGCAGGATATGTAATTATTATGTTTCTGGAGAGAAGAAGAATTGTCCCGTCTCCTGTCTGAAAGTGGGTAGGATGATTTGGCTCTCTTGCTTTGGGTAACCCTTTCCTGCAGGACTTCAGGTTTAAAACTTCCTCCACTGTGCTGTCAGTTCCCATTCCTGTTTTTGCTTTTCATTTTCCATTCTTCATCTTCTATTGTTTCTTCTCTTTCTTTTCATCCTTGTAGACTAACACCTTTTTGATTACTCTCTACAATTGTTTTAGTGAGGTTTGGGGAGAGACAAGTGATAAATGCATTTAGTCAATCAACCACGTTTAACAGAAAGGGCCTAGTTTTAAAAATTATACTCTATCATAATGCCACCCAAATATTATAGGATGGATTTGAATAAGTTATTGAGAAAATGATAATACCCTATATTGACACCCTAATCTGTGTCTTTTACTTTGATAGAACTCTTTTTTTTTTCTTTTTTTGGCTGCATTGGGTCTTCGTTGCTGCATGTGGGCTTTCTCTAGTTGCAGTGAGCGGGAGCTGCTCTTCATTACGGTGCTCGGGCTTCTCATTGCGGTGGCTTCTTGTTGCGGAGCATGGACTCTAGGCTCCTGGGCTTCAGTAGTTGTGGCGTGTAGGCTCAGTAGTTGTGGCTCGCGGGCTTTAGAGCGCAGGCTCAGTAGTTGTGGCGCAGCATGTGGGATCTTCCCAGATCAGAGACCCAACCCATGTCCCCTGCATTGGCCAGGCATATTCTTAACCACTGTGCCACCAGGGAAATCCCTATAGAACTCTTTATACATCATTTCATCTAACTTTCCCAATGAAACCTGAAGTGACATTATTTTCATTTAGAAGATATAACCTGAGTTAGACTTGTTACTTTTTACAAATAGCATAATCTGAAACTAAATACTCTCTTACAGCTTGTAAATAAAAGAAAAAAAATACTTTGAAGATGTATAATAATGAAGAGTTAATATATGTAGATTATAGTGTTAGTTTTCTATTGCTTTCATAATAAATTACCACAAACTTAGTGTTTAAAACTATACAAATTTATTAAAGGTCAGAATTCCAACATGGGTCTCATTTAGCTAAAATCAAGTTGTCAGCAGGGCTGCTTTCTTTTCCAGGGGCTCTGGGGAAAAATCCATTCCTCGCCTATTCCAGTATCTAGAGACCACCAACTTTTTTTTGTCTCATCATCCCCCGACCTCCATCTTCAAAGCCAGAAAAGGCAGGTTGAATCTTTGCCATGTTACCTCAGACTGGCCCTATCTTTTGCCTCTTCTCCCATATTTAAGAACTCATGTGATTATATTGGATCTACCTGGATAATTTAGGATAATGTCCCATCTCAAGGTCAGTTGGTTACCAACTTTAACTGCATCTGCAACTTTAATTCCCTTTTGCCAGGTAACATATTTGCAAGTTCCAAGTACTAGGATATGAGCATCTTTAGGAGGTCATTGTTCTTCCTAACACAAGTAACTAAGGAAATTCCTGACATAGACTATTAATAAATGGACTCTATTACTATTTATTCAACAAAATATTTATTAAATTCTAATCCCACATGTATTATTTATATTTCCATTAATTATTTAATTCATAGGAAACCTGGAGGTTGGTGAGGCAGGTATTACTCAAGCTTTGAAATATTTCTTCTGGTTTAAAATATTGGTACTAGTGATATGGTAATGGAAACCATGATCTTATCTATACTTTGAGTGCTTATAAAAGTTATAAATATTGTGTTATCTATGACTGTTCACTTGCTAAATGGAAAGATAATTGTCTAAAGTTTTTTTTTAATCAAGAAAATAAATAACATCTTTACTACTTAAAATGGTTTATAGTTTTAAAATATAAAACTAAAGAAAACATGCTAATACTTATTTTCAGTGTTAGGTCACAGAGAAGACTAAATTTTATACATGCAGAACTACAAGTTTACTGTTGTTAAAATTATGTTGTTTTAATAATAAAACTGAGATACGCAAATAATATTTTCAAAGGCTTTGTTTGCTTGTGTTTAATGCAGGCCTAACAGGTCTGCTAATATTTTTGCAATGAACATGGTCATTTAGAGCAATTCGGAGAAACAACTCTACTAAGTGTTTTCTGATCTAACATTTTTTTTTCCTATGGGAGCAATTATTCTACAAAATGACAAAGTGGCAAGGGCAAAAACCTAGCTACCAACAGCATAAAATTACTTCTTTATTTCAGAGTTTAAATTCTTGATTTAATTACTAGCCTGAAATTGCATGACAAGCTTTTCCATTTAGACAATTAACATATTAATCTATTTCATGTGGTACCCTTCTGCTCATATATAATTTTTCAGAAAGACTATCCATACCTCCTTGCACTCCTGTCCCATAGCTATTTTCAAAAGCAATATATAATTACTAGATGATATAAAATACTAATATATATCACCTGGGGGCAGTTATTGGCTTTAAGAAAAGAAAAATTGCAGGCAAATCTTTTTGCAAATATCTAAAACTCAGATACTGAAGGATAATATTAGAGTAATTCCTTTCCCAACTCCGGTCATCCCATAATTGAACTTTTTGTGTAATATGGCAAATCGAGCCTTTTGGGGGGACAGGAGGGTAATTTCATTCATAGGGAAGGAGGAGTTTCAAGAAAAGGTGAGTAAAGTCTTACATGTCTTACATAGTTCTATAAATTGAATTATCACACAGGTCTTCTCTCTTTTTCCCTTTGTCAGTCTACAGCAAAAATGCATACTTAATAGTAAGGGAAAATAAAAGTGAAGAAAAAGGTCATGGCAGTTTTAAAAAAAAAATAATCATTTTTATATAGCAAATAAAATCAGGTTTGTTTGTGCCTCAGTTAGAGTTCCATTTATTGGAATGCAGGGGAGGCTGTTAAAGTATTTTTCAAAATATATAAAATATTAAAAAATAAAAAATAAAATTATACACACACAATTTTGCCACTGAATGTTGTAAGTAATGTCACCTGTGTAGTTAATGGATTATTTTTGAAGCTGGTTCTCCTGCTTACTATATGACCTCAGGAAAAGTATTTACTCTTTCTGTACCTTGGTTTCCTCATGTGTAAAATGTGAAGTGTTGTCAACCAGAGAAACTCACCTAAGCATTGGTGTGCAGAGTTGTTATTGCAGATAAAACATATACTTAAGTATGCAGCACCTGTGTGACTGACCTCAGCTATTCATATTCCAGCACCCCACCCCCCAGCAAAAAAACAAGCATTCACTGTAAATTACATCATTAGTTTAAATATCTGATCAGACGGGTACTGCAGCCCAAGGCCTCTGGCATATAAAAACACTCTTATCAGGCAGAATATTATAAGGACTCAGAACTCATTTCCCAGGAGCTGGCCAAGGGCCACTCCTGAAGATATGCCTTTTTTGGGAATGTACAAGGTTTGAACAACGCAGACCTGCTGAGTTAACGCTTTACTTCACAAGGCCCCTGAATAAACACTCTCAACTCTTTATATTGCAGATTCTATCAAAAACAGCAAAGGCACAGATATTTGCTACAAACTATTTAAATTTCTGTTACTACATATAACATATTTTAGCCTCTATTAGTAAAAACTGTCCAAGTGTATTTATTTTGCTTGAAAATGCATTTGCTTTTTAAAAAGAAATTAAGATTGAAAACAAAATATCTTGCTGAACAGAATCCTTGTGGGAAAGTGAATTCTGATTAATTACATACTTTATTTATAAAGAATTAACCAGAAAGACCTTTTCATTTATACTTCTTCACTAGAAATAATTCTCAAATATCTTAGAATTATTTTATAACCTGCAGAAATCTGCTTTAATATCTTATAAAATAAATTGCATAATATTTTCATCTAATATCTTATAAAATAAATTGCATAATATTTTCATCTAAAAACATTAATTCAAACAGCTACAAAATATGAAAACAAAAGTGGGTTAATAAATATATAGTAGCATAAATAATTTAATCTGTAATGCTATATTACATATTTATAGTGCCTCAAATTACTCCCATCAGCTATCATTAGACTATATGGATCAATCAGCATCAATCTACAAAGAAGGTGGTTAAAGAAAAATTTTAAACACTTTAGTTATTAGCACATGTAAAAGATAAATTGAACTATAAGATACTAATGAAAGAAATCAAAGATGACACAAACAGATGGAGAGATATACCATGTTCTTGGATTGAAAAAATCAATGTTGTGAAAATAACTATACTACCCAAAGCAATCTTACAGATTCAATGCAATCCCTATCAAATCACCAATGGCATTTTTCAGAAAATTAGAGCACAAAAAATTTTACAATTTGTATGGAAACACAAAACACCCTGAATATTCAAAGCAATCTAAAGAAAGAAAAATGGAGCTGGAGAACACAGGCTCCCTGACTTCAGACTATGCTACAAAGCTACAGTAATCAAGACAGTATGGTACTTGCACAAAAACAGAAATATAGATCAATGGAACAGGATAGAAAGCCCAGAGATCAACCCACAGACTGATGGTCATCTATTCTATGTCAAAGGAGGCAAGGATATACAATGGAGAAAAGACAGCCTCTTCAATAAGTGGTACTGGGAAAACTGGACAACTACATGTAAAAGGATGAAATTAGAACACTCTCTAACACCATACACAAAAATAAACTCAAAATGGATTAGAGACCTAAATGTAAGACCAGACACTATAAAACTCTTAGAGGAAAACATAAGAAGAACACTCTTTGACATAAATCACAGCAAGATCTTTCTTGACCCACCTCCTAGAGTAATGAAAAGAAAAACAAAAAATAAACAAATGGGACCGAATGAAACTTCAAAGCTTTTGCACAGCAAAAAAACCATAAACGAGATGAAAAGACAACCCTCAGAATGGGAGAAAATATTTGCAAATGAAGCAACTGACAAGGGATTAATCTCCAAAATATACAAACATCTCATACAGCTTAATATCAAAAAAGCAAACAACCCAGTCAAAAAATGGGCAGAAGGGCTTCCCTGGTGGCAGAGTGGTTGGGAGTCTGCCTGCTAATGCAGGGGACATGGGTTTGAGCCCTGGTCTGGGAGGATCCCACATGCCACAGAGCAACTAGGCCCGTGAGACACAACTACTTAGCCTGCGCATCTGGAGCCTGTGCTCTGCAACAAGAGAGGCCACAATAGTGAGAGGCCCACGCACTGCGATGAAGAGTGGCCCCCACTTGCCACAACTAGAGAAAGCCCTTGCACAGAAACGAAAACCCAAAACAGCAAAAATAAATAAATTAATTAATAAAACTCCTACCTCCAACATCTAAAAAAAAAAAAAAATGGGCAGAAGACCTAAATACACATTTCTCCAAAGAAGATCTGCACTTAGCCAAGAGGCATATGAAAAGATGCTCAACATCACTAATCATTAGAGAAATGCAAATCAAAACTACAATGAGGTATCACCTTACACTGGCCAGAATGGCCATCATCAAAAACTCTACAAACAATAAATTCTGGAGAGGGTGTGGAGTAAAGGAAACCTTTTTGCACTGTTGGTGGGAATGTAAATTGATACAGCCACTATGGAGAACAGTATGGAGGTTCCTTAAAAAACTAAAAAGAACTACCATATGACCCAGCAATCCCACTACTGGGCATATACCATGAGAAAACCGTAATCCAGAAAGACACATGCACCCCAGTGTTCATTGCAGCACTATTTACAATAGCCAGGAGATGGAAACAACCTAAATGTCCATCAACAGATGAATGGGTAAAGACGATGTGGTACATATATACAAGGGAATATTACTCAGCCATAAAAAGGAATGTAATTGGGTCATTTGTAGAGATGCAGATGGACCTAGAGGCTGTCATACAGAGTGCAGTAACTCAGAAAGAGAAAAACAAATACCGTATATTAACACGTATATGTGGAATCTAGAAAAATGATACAGATGAAAATGGTACAGATGAATTTTAGAATCAGTTGGCCAATATCCACCAAAAACCCAATTGGGATTTTGATTGAGATTAAATTTAATTATAGATGAGTTTGGTAAGAATTGTTATTTTTGCAATATCAAGTCTTCTATCTATGAACATAGTTTATTTAGGTCTTCTCTATCTAAGCAGTGTTTTGTAGTTTTCAGTGTGCAGGTCTTGCATATTTTTTTCAGATTTATCCCTGTTTCTTATTTTTGATGCTGTTGTAAATGGCATTATTTTATTTCATGCTCTGGTTGTGTATAGAACACTATCAATTTTATATATATTGATTTTATATTCTGCAACCTCACTAAACTGACTCATTAATTCTAGTAATTTCAGATTTTCTAACCCACAATTATGCCATGTGTAAATAAAGGACAATTTTACTTCTTCCTTTCCCATCAATCTCTATGCCTTTTATGTTTTATTCTTGCCTTATTGCATAACCCAGAAATATCAGTACAATAATGAACAGTAGTGTTAAAAGCAGACACCCCTGTTTGTTCCTAACATTTGGGGAAAAGCATTCAGTCTTTCACCATTAAGTATGATGTTAGCTGTATAGTTTTTCTAGATACCCTTTATCAGGTTGTGAAGTTCTTATATACTCTTGGTTTGCTGCGAGTTTTTATCAGGAATGGTTGTTGGAATATGACAAATGCATTTTCTGCCTGCCTTTCTCTGTCTTTCTGTCTCTGCCTTTCTCTGTCTCTCTGTCTCTCTTCCAGCTCTCCCACCGTGGCTAAAGGTTTATCAATTTTATTAATCCTCTCAAAGAACCAACTTTTGGTTGCATTTACTTTCTCTACTTGTTGTCTTCTACCTATTAACGTTTATTTGTATTCTCGTCTACACTGTTTCTTTTCTTTTACTTACATAGGGCTTCATTTGCTCTTCTTTTTCCAGTACTACAAGGTGTAAGCTGGATGTGTTTATTTGGGAACTTTCTTTTTCTTTTTTTTCTCTTAAATTTAAGTGTTCAGTGCTCTAAATTTCCGCTGAAGTATCACTTTTACAATGTCCAACAAATTTTTATATGTTGTACTTTTATTTTCATTTGGTTAAAAATACATTCTAATTTCTTTTTTGATCTCTTATTGGGCTCATGGGTTATTGTAAATTGTGTTATTTATTTTCTCAACATTTCAGGATTTTCTGTTATCAATTTCTGTTTGAATTCATTTTGGTCAGAGAACATACTTTGTATGACTTGAATTCCTTTACATTTACTAATTTTTGTTTTATATGAATATGGTCTCTCTTGGTAAAAGTTTTATGTGAACTTGTGTATTGTGCTGTTATTGGATGAAGCAGTCTGTGAATTTCAAGGGGTCAAGTTGGTTGATTGTATTGTTCCAGTCTTCTACATTCTTATTGAATTTATGTCTACTTTTCCTATTAGTACTGAGACATGGGTATTGAAATCTCTGATGAAAATTTTGTATTTTCCTTCTGTCAGTGTTTGCTTTGTGTATTTTAAAGTTCTGTCATTAGGTGCAGAAATGTTTAGGATTTTTCTATCCTCTTGAACTAATGACTCTGTTAGAAAAAAAAATTCAACTGAGTAAATTTTAAAGATCTTATTGGCTTTATTCAACAATTCATGAATTGAGCAGCATCCCATCTAGCAGACAGAAATGAACTCCAAGGACCTACACAAAATAAAAGACTTCTAGGCAGAAGATAGCAGGAACAAGGAAGCTATATTAACAAAAAGTCCATTGGTTGTGGCGAGCTCACTTTCCTTCAGGGGATGGCAGGGATCAGTCAGGCAGATTACCTCACCAGTTGATGACCAGGTGATTCCTGATTGACTGGTTTAAAACTCCATTTCTGGGGCTTCCCTGGTGGCACAGTAGTTAGGAGTCCACCTGCCAATGCAGGGGACATGGGTTTGAGCCCTGGTCTGGGAAGATCCCACATGCCATGGAGCAACTAAGCCCATGAGCCACAACTACTGAGCCCGTGTGCCGCAACTACTGCTCCCGCGCACCTAGAGCCCATGCTCCGCAACAAGAGAAGCCACTGCAGTGAGAAGCATGCGCACTGCAATAAAGAGTAGCCCCTGCTTGCTGCAACTAGAGAAAGCGCGCGCACAGCAACGAAGACCCAACACAGCCAAAATAGATAAATAAATACATTTTAAAAATAAATAAATAAATAAATAAAATTCCATTTCTGGGAGAAGCCACATCTATAATTAAGATAATCTATAATTAAGTTAAGCCAAACCTATAATCTGTAAGTCAAGGTTTGGTGATGTGTAACTTAGCATAAGTGACTCCATTTGGACCTGTTGTCTTTAACACACCTTATCAACAGGAATAAACTTTTTTATTCATGGTAGTAGTATTTGCCCTGAAATGTTTTCAGCTAGTATTACTACAGTCTCTTCTTCTTTCTTTTGACTAGTGGTTGTGTGGTAAATATTCTTCCATCATTTTATTTTTAATCGATTTATGCCTTTATATTTGAAGTTGGTTTTTTGTAGACCAAACTATATAGTTTGGTCTTGCAGCTTGATCCATTTTGACAATATTTGTCTTTTAATTGGGCTATCTCAGCTGCCCAATTTCCATCTTAGTGTATCAATCTTATTAATTTCAATCATGCATTGTATTCCATTATGTTCACAAGTAGCCAAGGCGTTTCAAAGCAGCACGCAACTGCTGGGGCATCTTGCCATATTTCATGAATTTGGTTGATAAGGAAACAGTGAGACCAAGTGAAATCAGACAGTTCATTACTCATGGCACTGCAAACAGCATGGTATTCCTACTTGCACTGGTTCCTCTGTGCCTGTCTGCTTTCCCCCCACTCCACCCCACCCCCTCACCAAGTTCCATGGAGGCAATAAGGAAAGAATCCAAGTAAATACTATGTACATAGAGTTTTTTTGTCACAGAGAGGAATATGTCTAATCTCACAAGGGAACTGCTGACAAGCTTTCCCCACAGGAAAATATCATCTTTATTACCCTGGTCAAGAATCAAATCTGCCCTTTCTCCTGGAGGAAGATGCTTGCTTTGTCGCTCTGGAATGCCTCTGGGAGGAAGAGAGACTCTAGTCTTATTACCCTGGAATGTAAGCAAATCTGTTCCCTGCCCTGGAGCAGCTTTGCAAACATTCTTGCATGAAGCTGTCAGTGCCCTTTGTTCAGAAGTCATGCAGAAAGGCAGACTCAGTGGGAATTATCTCCCAAAGTACCAGTCAGAGTTCTGCAGAAAAAATAGAAACCACTTTAAGTATTTTGAATAAGAAGTGAATTAATACAAAAAATTAAGAGCTTATATCATGCTTGGAAGGGCGGGACAGCAAAAGTTAGAGAGGCGCCAAACTCACTATCAAGATATCTGGAAGGGCAGAACGAGCAGGTGAGCTGAGGGCTCAGATCTGTGCTACCTATGGTATGAAAGTGTTTAATTCTCAGGAGGGTGCCTGAAGGCTGTTGGCAAAACTCCACGTCTTCAGCCTGCTCTCTGCCAATGCCCTTGTGCCTGTCCTCAGCAGCACCAGAGAATAGTGGCTTATCTTACTCTTTCACATCCCAAATCTCATTCAAGTGATTTTTATTGGCACAGTCTGCTGACACTCTGGGAATTTGGGAATGATCACTCGCTACTGGTCTCTTCCCTGTATTTTATTTATTTATTTATTTTTAAATTTAATTTTATTTTATTTATTTATTTTTGGCTGCATTGGGTCTTCGTTGCTGCACGTGGGCTTTCTCTAGTTGCAGCGAGCCGGGGCTACTCTTCGTTGCAGTGCGCAGGTTTCTCATTGCGGTGGCTTCTCTTGTTGCAGAGCATGGGCTCTAGGCGCACGGGCTTCAGTATTTGTGGCGCACGGGCTTAGTTGCTCCGCAGCATGTGGGAATCTTCCTGGACCAGGGCTCGAACCCGTGTCCCCTGCATTGGCAGGCGGATTCTTAACCACTGCGCCACCAGGGAAGCCCTCTTCCCTGTATTTTAGGAAAGAGTGTAGACGAAGGAGGATGATGCTGAATCGATAGCAAATAATTCATCAAAGTCTTTATTCATGTAAATTCTAATCGTTTTTTTTTTCCTTACAAACAATACTTTAGTGAATAACTTGGTACATCTCCCTTTTGGCACATGTGAAAGGATTTCCAGTGGATTGATTCCTAGAAATGGAATGGCTCACAGTGTGTGCCTATCTTGCATTTTGAGAGATGGTACCAATTTATTTTCCTAAAGCACTCACTTTCCAGGGAGTAACCACAGGAGAATGGAGAGAGGGAAAGCCTATTTGCACGTGATTTAAGAACAGAAATTGGTACTCAGGTCTCTCCTTCCTGGACACTTAGTGCCTTTGGGTGATGAGTCTGTGAGGCAATGGGAGAGAAGAAGAAAGTGTGGTGCCTCTTTGATACTTTAAGACCTAATATCTGACATCAATCCCTTCACTATTCAGTAGGAAAGGAGAAATAAAGGATCAAGTGTCTTCTCTGATAGGCATTATACCAGCAGGTTTCACATGGATTTTCCAATTTAGTTGTCAGTATCATTCTATGAACTGGTATATTATCCTCACCGTCCTCCCTGATGAGCTCTTGAGTCTTAGCTGCCAAGTAACTTGTTGAAGATCGTACATTTAATAAATGTTAGGGATGATTCAAAAACGGCTGTGGGGGCTTCCCTGGTGGCGCAGTGATTGGGAGTCCGCCTGCCGATGCAGGGGACGCGGGTTCGTGCCCCGGTCCGGGAGGATCCCACATGCCGCGGAGCGGCTGAGCCCGTGAGCCATGGCCACTGAGCCTGCGTGTCCGGAGCCTGTGCTCCGCAGCGGGGGAGGCCACAACAGTGAGGGGCCCGCGTACCGCAAAAAAAAAAAAAAAAAAAAAACCGACTGTGGAAGATTATAGAACCTTTGTTCTTTTTTGTGTACGTCACAGACATCTTCCTTCCTGATAAACATCCTTGAGCCTCCTATTATTCTTTTAGGACTGTTTTACACTCTTCAAGGCTTCCCATGTATATTGGAAAGAACTCAGACTCCGGAGGTACAAATATTTGAATTTCAGTTAAAGTTTGAGTCCCATCTCCACCAATGACTATCTGTGTGATTTTTGAGCAATTCAATTAAGCTCTCTGAATTTTAGTTCCAACATCTCTAAAACAGATATAAAAATATATACCTGGCAAGGTCGTTGTGAGAATTTGAGATGACATATACAACTTTCTTAGCACATTGTTACTACATTAATTGTGTGTACCTGTGATCATGGAGCAAGAGGGTCAACTGCTTAGAGATCAGGACTAGCACATGTTGAACTGTGAAACTGGATGCAAAAGTTTGCATGCTGCTGTCAATCGTGTACGATGGCATATATGTGGACTACTAAAGTTGATATTTCTGACTCTTCAAAGTCATATATTAAATCTGATGTATCTGTGTCTTCACAAATCAAAACAAGCTGATACGAGAAAGGGGAAAATGTTTGCAAATCGAAAATATAGACTAGAGTAGGATGTGTAGACAAGACTACAAATCCAGTCTAAAATATAATTAACTTCTATTATTCCTTCTTAAGGAAAATTGGCTGGTAGCACTCTATCAGTATGCCTTTTTTCTGTCTTGCCCTAATGCAGATGAGATGGGAAACCAGGAACATCTTGGTGTTGTGCTAGTGGTATTTTTATTAGAATCAAATGTGTATCCTTGAGTGCTTGCTGAAAATGTAAATGCACTTGAAAATTTTTCTAGACTTATTATTGCCAATGCGTTTAAACTGACCAAAATTTTTGATGCAAAATTTGTGTATTCTTTTTAAAACTATCGAGACAGTAAAAGTATTTAATTTGGTCACCACAATGTATCTTCGCAGTATATTTCCAGTTTTGTAGCACGTAAACGTATTTGAATGTGACTATAGTTAACATATGCTAAATTTAATAGTTGAATTGCATTGATACCTTTTTCTTTTGATAATTTTCTTGATCCTGAGGAGTCTTATAAAGGGATACTATGTTTTTTATTTTATGATATATGGACACCCATTTGCTCATAATTTCTTTTTCCTCAAAAATTTGTCGTTGAAGGAAAGTTAGTGTAATTTTTGGGTGAATATACAATGCTTTTGAGATTTTTAAATATAGAAATGATAAATGTATACACTTGGAGTCTGTTATCAATAAGTTATGCCTTTATGTCTTCTTTGCCAGAGGTAATTTTCTACCAGTTGTTATTATACTTGCATTGAATAGAGTTTGTATCACTTTTTCACTGTGTGATTATGAACACACTATTTTTCTAATATGTCTATAAATATTTTAGTTACTTTTATTCTTAAAGTACTATGCATCATTTCATAGAAAATTAATGGCATGGATATGCCAAAAAGTAGATTAAAAATTCCTAATTTAATGGTTCATTTCCCAAAATTATTATGTCTCTCAGAGGTAATAATGTTCACTGGTGTATGTACTGTTCTGCTGTGAAATAACACTGGGGCACCTTAAGCCGTGAGGGTTAATGTGACACTCAGACAGATAAACTGGGTCATAATGCATAAATATTAGTGCTTGCATGCAGACTTATACTATATTCAGGCTGAGCTTTTGCATTTACACACCAAATAGTCGTCTTTCCAAAAAATATTGTTATAGATAAATTTTGGCCTGAAGATACTTTCATGGCTTTTCTATTTATATGTTTTCGCTGAAATGAAGGATTCCAGTAAGTCATAATAATTATTGCTAACCGAGGGGAACAGGGTAAGATTAATTCCAATCTTGCAGGGAGGGAAGATTTTATATGTGCTTGAAGTTATGCGTTTAGTTATGGCTGCCTCTGATGTTCTGAAATATATTGCATTTTAACCAAAAGTTTAGAGTATCTAACATTAGTTATTGACTAAAAAGCAATGAAAATAATTGGCTGTTTTGGACATTCATGAATATTTTGATTTGTACCTCAGTATTTAATGGAATAAATTTTATCTGGGTGATAAGATTTGGTCACCCTCTAACTTGACAAATAGAAAAAGTTCTAAGGAAGGAGGGTGTATTAGTTTGTTAGGGCTGCTGTAACAAACTTCCACAAAGTGTGTCGCTTAAACAACAGCAATTTATTGTCTTGCACCTCTGGAGGCTAGAAGTCTGAGATCAAGGTGTCGACAGGCTGATGCCTTTGGCGATTGGGAGGAAGATTCTGTGCCTTGCCTCTCCTCTAGATTCTGATGAGTTGCTGGCAATCTTTGGCCTCCTTGGCTTGTAGAAGCATCACCTTGATCTCTACCTACATCTTCACATGGCATTTGTGTGATATTTGTGTCCAAATTTACCCTTTTTATAATAATGACAATTATATTAGAGTAGGGGCTCACCCTACTCCATTATGACTTCATCTCAATATCTGCAACAGCACAATTCCCAAATAAGGTCGTATTCTGAAGTACTGGGGATTATTGCTTCAGTATAAACTTTGGGGAGACATGACTCAACCCATAATGGAGAGTATTAAGCACATATAATCCCCTTCTTAAACATGGATCTTGAAATTCAACCTACCCTCTCCCTCTCTCTGAACTAAATTTCAGTTCAAAACATTACAGAATTTGAAGGAAAGACTGTGCTTAAGATCTTTAAATTTCATGTCTGAAAATAACACTTAAGTATACTGAAGGCAAAGTGAATGTCAAAGCTCACTCCAAAGCTATTTTTAGTAATTTTGACTCCCCACTTCTCTTAAGTGTTTTTAAAGCTTTTAAAGATGTTTATTTTCAACATTGCTTTCAGCAAATTGACATGTTAGGGATTTTGGTAAACAAAAACAAATAAGGACAAGATTAGATAAATGCAAAAAAGGCCCTAATCAGGGGCAGTAGAGTTTCATGTGCATGAACCAGTGATAACTAGTATTTGAGAAATAAACACAAAACTAACCACAGTTAGGTGGTTGATTCGTTATATTGAAAATAAACATAAACTTATAAAATAAACTTATGGACATTCTTCATTCACTTGTCAACTTTTTTTATGTTTATATTTTATTTATTTATTTTTTCATATTAGTCATCCATTTTATACACATCAGTGTATCCATGTCAATCCCAGTCTACCAATTCATCACACCCCCCCCCAACCCGCCACAGTTTTCACCCCTTGGTGTCCATACGTTAGTTCTCTACATCTGTGTCTCAATTTCTGCCCTGCAAACCGGTTCATCTGAACCATTTTTCTATGTTCCACATATATGTGTTAATATACGATATTTGTTTTTCTCTTTCTGAGTTACTTCACTCTGTATGACAGTCTCTAGATGCATCCACATCTTTACAAATGACCCAATTTCGTTCCTTTTTATGGCTGAGTAATATTCTGTTGTATATATGTACCACATCTTCTTTATACATTCATCTGTCGATGGGCATTTAGGTTGCTTCCATGTCCTGGCTATTGTAAACAGTGCTGCAATAAAAATTGGGATGCATGTGTCTTTTTGAATAATGTTTTTTTCTGGGTATATGCCCAGTAGTGGGATTGCTGGGTCATATGGTAATTCTATTTTTAGATTTTTAAGGAACCTCCATACTGTTCTCCATAGTGGCTGTATCAATTTACATTCCCACCACCAGTGCAAGAGGGTTCCCTTTTCTCCACACCTTCTCTAGCATTTGTTGTTTGTAGATTTTCTGATGATGGCCATTCTAACTGGTGTGAGGTGATACCTCATTGTAGTTCTGATTTGCATTTCTCTAATAATTAGTGATGTTGAGGAGATTTTCATGTGCCTCTTGGCCATCTGTATGTATTCTTTGGAGAAATGTCTATTTAGGTCTTCTGCCCATTTTTTGGATTGGGTTGTTTGTTTTTTTAATATTGAGCTGCATGAGCTGTTTATATATTTTGTAGATTAATCCTTGTCTGTTGATTCATTTGCAAATATTTTCTCCCATTCTGAGGGTTGTCTTTTCGTCTTGTTTATGGTTTCCTTTGCTGTGCAAAAGCTTTGAAGTTTCATTAGGTCCCATTTGTTTATTTTTGTTTTTATTTCTGTTACTCTAGGAGGTGGATCAAAAAAGATCTTGCTGTGATTTATGTCAAAGAGTGTTCTTCCTATGTATTCCTCTAAGAGTTTTATACTGCCTGGTCTTACATTTAGGTCTCTAATCCTTTTTAAGTTTATTTTTGTGTATGGTGTTAGGGAGTGTTCTAATTTCATTCCTTTACATGTAGCTGTCCAGTTTTCCCAGCATCACTTATTGAAGAGGCTGTCTTTTCTCCATTGTATATCCTTGCCTCCTTTGTAATAGCTTAGTTGACCATAGGTGTGTGCGTTTTTCTCTGGGCTTTCTATCCTGTTCCATTGATCTATATTCGTGTTTTTGTGCCAGTTCCATATTGTCTTGATTACTGTAGCTTTGTAGTATAGTCTGAAGTCAGGGAGTCTGATTCCTCCAGCTGCGTTTTTTCCCTCGAGACTGCTTTGGCTATTCGGGGTCTTTTGTGTCTCGAAAGAAATTTGAAGATTTTTTGTTCTAATTCTGCTAAAAAATACCATTGGTGATTTGATGGGGATTGCATTGAATCTGTAGATTGCTTTGGGTAGTACAGTTATTTTCACAATATTGATTCTTCCAATTCAAGAACATAGTATATCTCTCCATCTGTTGGTATCATCTTTAATTTCTTTCATCAGTGTTTTATAGTTTTCTGCACACAGGTCTTTTGTCCCTAGGTAGGTTTATTCCTAGGTATTTTGTTCTATTTGTTGCAATGGTAAATGGAAGTGTTTCCTTAAGTTCTCTTTCAGATTTTTCATCATTAGTTTATAGGAATGCAAGAGATTTCTGTGCATTAATTTTGTATCCTGCAACTTTACCAGATTCATTGATTAGTTCTGTAGTTTTCTCGTGGCATCAGTAGGATTCTCTATGTATAGTATCATGTCATGTGCAAACAGTGACAGTTTTACTTCTTTTCCAATTTGTATTCCTTTTATTTCTTTTTTTCTTTGATTGCTGTGGCTAGGACTTCCAAAACTATGTTGAATAATAGTAGTGAGAGTGGACATTCTTGTCTTCTTCCTGATCTTAGAGGAAATGCTTTCAATTTTTCACCATTGAGACTGATGTTTGCTGTGGGTTTGTCGTACATGGCCTTGATTATGTTGAAGTAAGTTCCCTCTATGCCCACTTTCTGGAGAGTTTTTATCATAAATGTGTGTTGAATACTGTCAAAAGCTTTTTCTGCATTTATTGAGATGATCATATGGTTTTTCTCCTTCAATTTGTTAATTTGGTGTATCACATTGATTGATTTGCGTATATTGAAGAATCCTTGCATCTCTGGGAAAAATCCCACTTGATCTTGGTGTATAATCCTTTTAATGTGTCGTTGGATTCTGTTTGCTAGTATTTTGTTGAGGATTTTTGCATCTAAATTCATCAGTGATATTGGTCTGTAATTTTTGTTTTTGTAGTATCTTTGTCTTGTTTAGGTATCAGGGTGATGATGGCCTCATAGAATGAGTTTGGGAGTTTTCCTTCCTCTGCAATTTTTTGGAAGAATTTGAGAAGGATGAGTGTTAGTTTTTCTCTAAATGTTTATTAGAATTAACCTGGGAAGCCATCTGGTCCTGGACTTCTGTTTGTTGGGAGAGTTTCAATCACAGTTTCAATTTCATTACTTGTGATTGTTCTGTTCA
Source organism: Mesoplodon bidens (assembly GCF_964165515.1). Lineage (NCBI taxonomy): Eukaryota > Metazoa > Chordata > Mammalia > Artiodactyla > Ziphiidae > Mesoplodon > Mesoplodon bidens. The sequence continues at coordinate 205,522,952 of NC_138176.1, forward strand.
TATTTTCTGTTTCTTCCAGGTTCAGTCTTGGAAGGTTATACCTTTCTAAGAATTTGTCCATTTCTTCCAGGTTGTCCATTTTATTGGCATAGAGTTGCTTGTAGTAGTCTCTTTGGATGCTTTGTATTTCTACCTTGTCTGTTGTAACTTCCCCTTTTTCATTTCTACTTTTATTGATTTGAGTCCTCTCCCTCTTTTTCTTGATGAGTCTGGCTAATGGTTTATCAATTTTGTTTATCTTCTTAAAGAACCAGCTTTTAGTTTTATTGATCTTTGCTATTGTTTTCTTTGTTTCTATTTCATTCATTTCTGCTCTGATCTTTATGATTTCTTTTGTTCTGCTAACTTTGGGTTTTGTTTGTTCTTCTTTCTCTAGTTCCTTTAGGTGTAACGTTAGATTGTTTATTTGAGATTTTTCTTGTTTCTTGAGGTAGGCTTGTGTAGCTATAAACTTCCCTCTTAGAACTGCTTTTGCTGCATCCCATAGGTTTCTATCGTCGTGTTTTCATTGTCATTTGTCTGTAGGTATTTTTTGATTTCCTTTTTGATTTCTTCAGTGATCTCTTGGTTATTTAGCAGCATATTGTTTAGCTTCCATGTGTTTGTGTTTTTTATTTTTTTTTATCTGTAATTCATTTCTAATCTCATAGCGTTGTTGTCAGAAAAGATGCTTGATGTGATTTCAATTTTCTTAAATTTACTGAGGCTTGATTTGTGACCCAAGATGTGATCTATCCTGAAGAGTGTTCCGTGTGCGAAGAAAGTGTAATCTGCTGTTTTTGGATGGAATGTCCTATAAATATCAATTAAATCTATCTAGTCTATTGTGTCATTTAAAGCGTCTGTTTCCTTATTAATTTTTTATTTGGATAGTCTGTCCATTGGTGTAAGTGAGGTGTTAAAGTCCCCCACTATTATTGTGTTATTGTCAGTTTCCTCTTTTAGAGCTGTTAGCAGTTGCCTTATATATTGAAGTGCTCCTATGTTGGGTGCATATATATTTATAATTGTTGTATCTTCTTCTTGGATTGATCCCTTGGTCATTACGCAGTGCCCTTCCTTGTCTCTTGTAACATTCTTTATTTTAAAGCCTATTTTATCTGATATGAGTATTGCTACTCCAGCTTTCTTTTGATTTCCATTTGCATGGAATATCTTTTACCATCCCCTCACTTTCAATCTGTATGTGACCCTAGGTCTAAAGTGGGTCTCTTGTAGACCGCATATATATGGGTCTTGTTTTTGTATCCATTCAGCTAGCCTGTGTCTTTTGGTTGGAGCATTTAATCCATTCACGTTTAAGGTAATTATTGATATGTATGTTCCTATGACCATTTTCATAATTGTTTTGGGTTTGTTTTTGTAGGTTCTTTTCTTGTCTTGTGTTTCCCACTCAGAGAAGTTCCTTTAGCATTTGTTGTAGCATCCCTTATATGTTATTTGTCATTTTTCCCTTGCTGCTTTCAGTAATTTTTCTTTGTCTTTAATTTTTGCAAATTTGAATACTGTGTGTCTCAGCATGTTTCTCCTTGGGTTTATCCTGTATGGGTCTCTCTGTGCTTCCTGGAGTTGTGTGGCTGTTTCCTTTCCCACGTTAGGGAAGTTTTCGACTATAATCTCTTCAAATATTTTTTTGGGTCCTTTCTCTCTCTCTTTCTCCTCTGGGATCCCTGTAATGCGAATGTTGGTGTGTTTAATATTGTCCCAGAGGTCTCTTAGGCTCTCTTCATTTCTTTTCATTCTTTTTTCTTTATTCTGTTCTGCAGCAGTGAATTCCACCATTCTGTCTTCCAGGTCACTTATCTGTTCTTCTGCCTCAGTTATTCTGCTATTGATTCCTTCTAGTGTAGTTTTCATTTAAGTTATTGTATTGTTCATCTCTGTTTGTTTCTTCTTTAATTCTTGTAGATCTTTGTTAAACATTTTTTGCATCTTCTGGATCTTTGCCTCCATTCTTTATCTGAGGTCCTGGATCATCTTCACTATCATTATTCTGAATTCTTTTTCTGGAAGATTGCCTATCTCCATTTCATTTAGTTTTGTTTTTTTTTTTTTTTCCTGGGGTTTTATCTTTTTCCTTCATCTGTTACATAGCCCTCTGCCTTTTCATCTTGTCTATCTTTCTGTGAATGTGTTTTTTGTTCCACAGGCTTCAGGATTGTAGTTCTTCTTGCTTCTGCTATCTTCCCTCTGGTAGATGAGGCTATTTCAGAAGCTTGTGGAAGTTTCCTGGTGGGAGGGACTGGTGGTGGGTAGAGCTGGCTGTTGCTCTTATGGGCAGAGCTCAGTAAAAGTTTAATCTGCTTGTCTGCTGATGGGTTGGGCTGGGTTCCCTCCCTGTTGGTTGTTTGGCCTGAGGCAACCCAACACTGGAGCCTACCTGAGCTCTTTGGTGGGGCTAATGGCGGACTCTTGGAGGGCTTATGCCAAGGAGTACTTCCCAGAACTTCTGCTGCCAGTGTCCTTGTCCCTTGGTGAGCCACAGCTGTCCCCTGCCTCTGCAGGAGACCCTCCAACACTAGCAGTTAGGTCTGGCTAAGTCTTCTATGGGGTCACTGCTCCTTCATCTGAGTCCCAATGCGCACACTACTTTTTGTGTGCCCTCCAAGAGTGGAGTCTCTGTTTCCCCCAGTCCTTCTGAAGTTCTGCAGTCAAATCCCACTAGCCTTCGAAGTCTGATTCTCTAGGAATTCCTCCTCCTCTTGCCAGACCCCCATGTTGGGAAGCCTGACATGTGGCTCAGAACTTTTACTCCAATGGGTGGACTTCTGTGGTATAAGTGTTCTCCAGTCAGTGAGTCACCCACCCAGCAGTTATGGGATTTGATTTTATTGTGATAGCATCCCTCCTACCATCTCATTGTGACTTCTCCTTTGTCTTTGCATGTGAGGTATCTTTTTTGGTGAGTTCCAGTGTCTTCCTTTCGATGATTGTTCAGCAGTTAGTTGTGATTCCGGTGTTCTTGAAAGTGGGAGTGAGAGCATGTCCTTCTACTCTGCCATCTTGAACCAATCTCCTGGACCTTTCTGACTCTGTGCTTTTTCTCTTCCAGTCATCTCCTCCCTCTGCCCTCCTCCAACCTTGAGCTCATAGGGTGTGATTTATTTGACCCTGTCAACTTTTTTTTAATAGGTAGTTATTATTTTTAATATGGTAGGTATTATTCTAGGCAGTTGAATTCTAAGCAATTGATCAATGTAAGGAAAAGACAAATGACCCTCCAATCGTGGAGCTTATGTTTAGAGAAAGGATGAAAGCCATAAACACTGAATGTAATAAGTAATCTTAATTTTACCTTGCATAAAATTTAAATTATAATTGAACCTAGCTTGTAGGTTTGTTGTAGGATTGAATAAAATAACATACGTAAACCTCTTGGCAAAGTGTATGTCGCATAAAAATCACTCTTATAATGTTATAAATGATGAAAATGTCAGTGATGATAATTGCTGGACATAATCCATAAATCTTACCACTTCTCCGTTTGAGAAATAATGTGAGGGACCTCATTGTCATAGAATGAATGCCACCCCAGGACATCAACTGTGAGAAGTTCTAAAATGAGAGCAAAAAGCAAGATGTGATGGGCATTCAAAACAATAAATGGTTTTTACATACATACACATGTGCATATCTGTACACACACATCAGTCAACCAAAATATTTTTGTCAGATTCAAAAACATTTGTTATAAATAAAATACATTTCTATTTACCGCTGAAATTTCTTGCCAGTCTGAATAGCTATTGATATTTATTCAACACTTGAAACATTTGTTAGATTAGTAGAAAAGCTAAATATCTTTTGATATTTAGCATCTATATCTCATTCTTTGAAATTATCTGACAAAAGTCATCGATGACCCTTTCTCCTGACCATTTTTAGTGACCCATTAATTCCCCCTGAAAATTTGAATATTATAAATGTGAATGAAATAAGCCTTGGATATCTTATTTTTAATTGCTTAGTAAATGTCACTTTTCCTTTCTCCCATTTCCCTTCAAATGGCTGAAGGATGAAGTGGAACGTGTCCTTTCCCCCCCTTTTTTTTGCTGCCATTAAAGTTCAGTGATGAATATGATTGGATTCAACTTGATTGCATGTTCAAATATAGAATGATTAAGACACCACATACATATCTATCTTTTAATTTTAAACGTATTACTCACTTGCTTTGTAAATTTAAAGTCATAACGCTTGACCAGATCTGAAGGTGTACTTTTTATTTTCTGTAAAATCACTCTGATTCTGAATGTTTCAGCATTACTCCATCATTTTTTTTGGATACTTATTTTTTTATCTTTAATCATTTGTAGTAGCATCATATTCCTTACAACTGAAACTGAAAATGATGCTTTGCTTTTCATAACTTTTCCTTTTGACACATGATTCCGATTAACTAATACATATAACGTGAAAAAATATAAAGACTCCTATATTGCCTTTCAGGATGAGAAGATAATCTGTATCTCTCTTTTTCTCATTTGTACTTCTTAAGTCTCAGACACATTTAATGTCAAAGGAAAAGCAAGTGTTTCCACGTTTTATATTCATTTCATAAACTAAAAATTTTGGAGATTGAATTTATACTTTTACTGTAGATTCTATAATTGTGCCAGTAAGGAAATGGGTAAAATATTTTGTAAAAAGTAGCTTACAATTTTACTTTTCTTCATTTTAAAAGAACAAATAAATCTGAGTGAGACATAGATTGGTTAAACAAAACTGAGATTATTTATACAGTTAAGCTCTAAATTGCTCTTTTGGGTCTTAGGTGTTTTGAATATTGAAGTCATATAACTTACTGAAATGTTCCAGGTCAAAGCTTTTAGTTTTTATTACTTTCTTGTGAGATAGCTATTTATTTGTAAATATAAGGATTCCAAGGGTGTTAAACTCTTCCACAGGTATGTAGAAGTACATATAGATTATTAAATGAGATACTTATTATAAATCACATAGTACAGGGTCTGGCACACAGTAGGAATTAAAGAACTATTAGTTGTTACTATATTATTTTATTTATAAAGAAAAGTTCTTGATGTTTTAATAAGTAATACAGACATGTTATTTTCCAAAAGTATATACCTCAAAAATAAATTATATACTTGCATATGTAATTTATATACAAATATATATGTATGGTCTATATGTATAATATATGTACTATATAAAATATATATGAAATTGAAATTGATTTTAAAAGCTTTTAAAAACATTTTCCTTATAAATGGGCACCACTCCTGAATTCAGACCTTTTACTTCCTCATTCATCCTTTCACTTCAGTTATCCATTGGTAGTTTTTTATTTCAATTAAATCATATTTCAATTGGAAATTTTTGAGAAAAACATTAAATTCACCTAAAGACTGTGTAGTTTATTATATAGACCTAAGATTTTGTTGGGAATGGAGTAAATCTGTCCTTTGGGCTCCTTTCAGTAATCAGCCAAATGAGCCATAGCCTGATAAAGTTAAAACATTAGAAATAAAATGTGTTTGTAGCTCCCTGATAGTCAGTTAAACTGCAGTAATGACCCAGATGTATTTTATGAAATTAAACGCATGGATACACTGTAAAATATATTCTCAGAATAATTGGGTATTTACTTAACTTGAATCCTGATGTAATATTGTTTTAGAAACTCTTGAAGAATAGTTTACATATAGTATCTGGAACAGTGCTGTCCAATAGAACTTTCTGTGCTATGGGAAATGTTCTCTGTGTTGTCAAATAGCCACATGTGGCTGAGTAACTAAATTTTTAATTTTATTTAATTTTCATTAATTTAAATTTAAATAGTCACATGGGTTTAGAGGCTATGTTATTGAACAACACAGATTTAAAGTAGTAATCTTTTTTGTATATATTTCCACCAATATTGTAATCATTGAATTATATGCATTATCACTGTATTATCTATGTCATGTACTTATTCACAAAAATACATTTTTAAGAATATTTACAGTACTAGAAAAAAAGCAAGAGTCATATCATGATTGTTGAACTTAACATTTGGAATCAGTTATTTCTCAAAACATTAGATCACAACTTGAGCCAAATTGTAATTTTTTATATTATATGTCAATTTTCATGAAGCAAAATAGTGTTTTTTATATATGCCTGTCACACATTACAGACTGGATATTTACTCTGAGATCTAGATATATTTGTTGAAATGATTTTCAGATATTAAGAGTAAAGTCGAGGGCAGTTACTAAAAATAGGACACAGGCACTCAACAAATAATTGGTAAATGAATGAGTAGGCCCAGATTGAAAAAAAACATTAAAAATGTTTTATTGGCTATATTAACCTTTTTCTTAAGGCATTAGAGAACACGCAATGAAACCTTAATTTTCAACCCAGGCAAGTGGTATTATAGCACTGTGGTATGTTACACAAATACTGATATCTTCTCATTAAACTCATTATGGCCCTTTGCTCACAGGTGTGTTATGACTTTTTTTATTTATTGGCAGAAAGACACATCTTTACTTTGGAAAAAACATATATAATTTCTTTCATTTTATGTGGAAGATAGAAAAACATCATTTACTAGTTACTGTTACTAGTATAAAGAATCAGATTAGAATGATAATTTGCTGTCACATATCTGTGTATAGAAAGTACCCATCTATGGAGATAGTAATACTTATAATTGTCTACAAAAAGCCCTTCTATCTACACAAATATGTACATTTATAACTTGTTTTATGACTCTAGATGTATTGTCTCCCATAAATATCTATTCACTATATTTTTGCTATAAATATACAAAATGAAGAAATAGAAAATAATGTAATAGAAATAAAATAGAGTAGCCCTTTCAGTAATTTTTGAAAAAAGAAATGCTGTTTCATTTCTAAAACAGCAGGTACTATTAAGAAAATTTGTATCACTAGAATGTCAATGACATAACTATGTTTCAAATATACTATTTTTTGTCTAAAGTATTTAGATCAACAGTCACAGTGTCCGTGGGTAAGATGTTTGGACAAGTCTCACAAGGCTACAATCATGATGTTGGCCAGCTTGGGTCTCAATGTGAGGCTCGTCTTCCAAGCTCAGCTGGTCATTGGCAGAATCGAGTTCCTTGGATCTGTAGAATTCACAGTGGCTTTGACTTCAAGGCCAGTAGGAATACACTTCTAAGATGCTTTATCTTCTTTTAAAGGCTGCTATGATTAGGTCAGGACAATCGGGATAGGCTTCTTTTATTATTGACTGAAAGACAACTCATTATCAACCTAATCACATGCCAATCCCATCATATTTACAGGTTCCACCCACACTCAGTGAGGAGGAGCATATATAGAACATGAACATCAGTGGGTGGAATCTTAGAGGCCACCTTACAGTTCTACCTAGTATCATAACAGATGAATATGTTATCAATAAAATATACATTATTAATAGACAATAGTAATAAAAATGAGATACATATGTAATTAAAACCTACACAAATGTGTTTTCATTAAACTCCTAATATATATAGTATTATTATCTAGAAAATAATGTTTCCACTCTATAACCTTTCTAATTTCCTTTTCTCTTTATTTCACTGGATTCCTGTTTTTCCTGCTTCTATAGAAGGGTTTTTAACAATGGCCTTCTATGTAGTCTGTTCCTCAGAAACTTCAATCTGTTTTATAATAAAGAATTTGCTTACCTTTCATGACATTTTCAAAGTCATATTTACATTTTCAAATCTCCCAAATGAACAAAAGGAAAAAAAGTAATAACAGCCTATGAAATAATTCTCACTTGCCTATCAAGCAAATAAGAAAATTATTTTTCTGTGTTCCTGTTAATCTCATTCATCATTAAGTAGTTGAAGACATAGAATTTTAACAAATTAAATTTTAACAGTGTGAGGTTCAGTTACTCAGACAGTACTTCTAAGCCTTTTACAGTTTTGATAACAACCATATGTAAGACTGGAGAGAGTAAAAGAAACTGAGTATATACTGACTGACAGTCAGTTTCTTAGGGATTTTATAAAAGTGAGACATTTGAAGAATGCTTTTTAAATAACAAAATAATTATTTTTAACTCTCATAACTTTCTATCTTGAGAAAAAGACTTACAGAAAAATTGCAAAAAAGAGTACTTGTGGGGCTTCCCTGGTGGCGCAGTGGTTGAGAGTCCACCTGCCGATGCAGGGGACACAGGTTCGTGCCCCGGTCCAGGAAGATCCCACATGCAGCGGAGCGGCTGGGCCCGTGAGCCATGGCCACTGAGCCTGCGCGTCTGGAGCCTGTGCTCCGCAAAGAGAGAGGCCACAACAGTGAGAGGCCCGCATACCGCAAAAAAAAAAAAAAAAAAGGAGTACTTGTGATCACATATGTCACCCAGATTTCCTTAATGTTAACATTTTATATACCATAGTAAAATGATCAAAATTGATACATTAATATTCATTCAATATATTAATTATACTGTAGACTCTATTTGGATTTCCTCTGCTTTTTGCACTAATGTCCTTTTTCTGTTATAAGATCTAAGCCACGGTCCCACACACATGGAGCTGCGTTATCCTCCTGTCTCCTCCATTCTGTGCCAGTTGCAGAGTTTTTCCCTGACTTCACAGAGGGAGGACTGGTCATGTATTTTGTAGATCATTCCTTAATTTGAAGTTGTCTGGTATGTTTTTTTATCATTAGATTTAGGTTATTAATTTTCGGCAGGAGTACCACACAAAGCAACATAATCTAATTTCAACCATGATGCTTGATATGTCTCTTACAGATGATGTTAACATTTATCACTTGGCTAAGATGTTGCCCATCAGGTTTCTCCACGGTCAAGTTATTGTTGTGCCCTTTTTACATATTATATATCCTGGGAGAGATATTTTCAAGACTATGCAAATATCCTGTTTCTCCTCAAACTTTTACCCACGGATGGATCTTACCTCCAACAATTATTATTGTTTTATTGGTGAGTTTCTATTTCCTCACTGGAAATTGGGAATATTGGAATTATGTTTTAAGGGAGAGCTGTCCCTCTTCCCCCATTTATACATTTACACAATTATTTTTATTATTATGACCTCATGGTTATTTATTTTTTTTTAGATATAATCCAATACTGCTGTTATTTATTTTGTTCCTCAAATTATTCCGTCTTTGGTTATTGGGAGTTGTTTTAGGGAAGCTTCTGTATCTTTTTGACATAATATCATCCTTTTTTGAGCACTCCTTTTATTCTCTAGCAGCACAAGATGCTACAGGCTCATCTTGTATTTTTCACTCCCTAGCCTAGAATCAACCACTTCTACAAGGAGCCCATTTCTTTAATATGAAAATGGTTTTAGAAACCGAGATCTAGGTGCTAGGTGTGCTTATTACTTTTTGTTTATCATTGCTTCTAGGTGCCTCTTTGTACAGAGCTAGAACATATATGATTATATTAACCCATTTAAGCTCCTCATTCAGAGATAAATAACAGTTTAGTCCCTTGTTACCCAGAGTGTCTGTGGTCTATGGATCAACAGCATTGATATCACCTGAGGGTTTGTTAGAAACCCAGAATGCCCACCACACAACCTAATGCATCAGAATCTCCATTTAACAAGGTTGAAAAGCGCTGATTTAGACAAGAAGGTTTCTCTTATTCTCCTCAGTTAAAAATCATTTGAAGAGCTTGTTAAAACTTTTACCAAGCCCCTTCCCAGGAAATTCTTTTTCAATGGGTTTTGATATTCATGTGTTTAACTAATACTTAAGGTGATTTTTATTGTCAAGTAAGTTTAGAAATCACTGATCTACAGGTTTATCCCTGGTAGATGAAAAAATGGGAATGTCTTTAATACTTGAAATGGTGCTATCCTCAACATCAACCAGGTTATTTATTCCCTACTGATTCTTAACTTTACATTTGTAAAGCACTTCATATATTTCAAAGTGTTTTTGTATCAGTTAGTTTGAAAAATTATCTTTCCCAAATAATCATCATCACTCTAAGCCTTCCTTTATATCACCTCCAAAGTTATATTCCTAAAAGAAAGATGATACCATCTGACTTCTCTCTCCAGAAATTTCAAAAGTGTTTCATTAGCTCTGAAACCAATTGTCTGGTATATACGGCCTTCCGTGATTTCACTCCAATATTAACTTTCTAGACATATCTCTCTATACGTATACACTCACCCTGTGATTTTATTCATTTTGTTCTCTCTGAATGGTATTCCTTCCCCATTTCACCCCATTTGTTCTTAGAGATTCCATTAAGGTCCAATACCTGCCTCAAATGCTATTGCTTCCAAGATAGAATCCTGAATTCCTGTAGTTATCTGTAATAACTGCATCTAAGTATGTGCACTGCACTTAGCCATAATAGAGGTATGTGTGATCAATTTTCTTTATTTTGCCTTATATTTATACATATGTATGTGTTCTGACTCCACCCCTTACTAGATAAGGAGAACACTGAGGATAGAAATGAGGTCATAATGGGATCATGCTTCCTTCTCTAGGCATTAATAAAGGTTAAATTGTTTCACTCTTTTTACTATAGTTGATAGTGATTGGTAAATATATATATATGTGTTATAAGTGAGCTGGGATAATTATGACATGTTGTCAAAAACAATCATATGCCAATTATATTTAAATAGTGATGTGAGATTTTCTAGTCTGTCAGATGATGACTATTCTAGCACTGCTATGTCCAAAATAAATAAATATTAAATAAGTGTATAAATAAATAAATAATAAAATTAAAAAGAAAGAAAAAGGGAAAAAACAGTTTATATAGTTTTCCTTATGATGGAACGAGGAGAACTCTGGAAGAAGAAATAAAACATTCTATTTAAAGACATCATCCCGGGCTTCCCTGGTGGCGCAGTGGTTGGGAGTCCGCCTGCCGATGCAGGGGACGCGGGTTTGTGCCCTGGTTCGGGAGGATCCCACGTGCCGCGGAGCGGCTGGGCCTGTGCGTCCGGAGCCTGTGCTCCGCAGCAGGAGAGGCCACAACAGTGAGAGGCCCGCGTACCACAAAAAAAAAAAAAAAAAAAGACATCATCCCAAACCTCAAATTGCAATAACAGTTGACGCAACTATTTTAGAAGGAAAACTGTAGAGCATTTTTTTCTGTATATGATATCCGATGCCTTACAACATTTTTATATTACACTTCAGGATACTTATTAGATATCAGATGTCTCTATCTGTACTTACTTAGCTAACTAATTAACTAGCTGTCTTAGAGAGGTTTTGTATAAGTGAACACTCAGAAAACATTTATAAATAAGAGTAGATGAGACTTCTGCATCTAGATAAATGCAAACTAATAGGATGTGTGCTTTAGTAACCACTGGCATACTAGAGACATTGATCTTAAAATATTCAACTCATAGATGTATATGTATGACTGATTCACTTTGTTATAAAGCAGAAACTAATAAAAAAAGAAAAAAAAAGAACGGCAGAGTGAATCACTGATCACAAAAAGGCTGATAGGTTGTTTGGTGATTCCAGAATGTCTTGATAGGAGAGTTAACTATATTGGTTTATGGAGCTATCACCCTCCCAAGGTCCTGTCTGCCCAACATCTTAAAAAAAAAAAAAAACTCAACTCATGTTTTAAATTATTTTACCTCTCACTTGAATCACATAGCATTCATATTGACTAGTATGATTTTGATTGGAAGACATGTTACCTAGAGAAGAAAAAGTCATATTTACTCATAAAGAATATCAATTTAAATATGTGATTTCAAGAAACAGTAATCACAAAAGACCCCAAGGAACTAGCTATTCTCTCTGAGTCAAAAATTCTAGTGTTTTTCTGTTGTCATGCCTAATTTTCTCATCTTAAACATTTTCAAAGCACATTTGCAAAAAACCGTAAAGAACTAGTTTATAGCCATTGCTTACACATATCATACATGTGTGGATAAATTAATATGTTTAATGTGGTATAAATATTTTAAATGTTTTGTTTTCTAGGACTGACAGTGTCCTATTGTCAGTGAGGCTATTGATCTACTTCAATTTCTAGAACAGAAATTTTATGCTAGTTATTGTACCACTTAAATAATTTGCTTCTAAAAATGTGAAAATACCTAAAAGTCAAACCAATAATTACTCTAAACAATACAAAAATAAATTTTATCTGTCTGTATTATTGTGAGCATGATAATTGTTGACCAAAAAAAAAAAAAAGTTCCCACTTACAATATGCAGGCAAATCATATCAGTTGAACAAATAAAGCTAGAACGTATGGGACAGATGGCAGACTGAATCATATTTGAGTGAATTCTGGTATAATAAAAAAAATCAAATCTCAAAACAATGTCATCAATTAATATTTTTACTAAACAACAAAAAGTCAGTTAATAATGACAAAATTATAGGAAAAATGAAGATATGTCACCTTTGTTTAATGATTGGACTATTTTGGTGACTAATGTCATTAAGTCTCTCTTTTGTGATATGAGGGAGCTAAGATGTAAATTCAGGAGATCTTTTTTAGTACATGAACCAGAGGTTGAAGGCACAGAGCTTTATCCCTCTGATGCCTTAATATCCCTATAAGATCAGTGGGATTTATTCAAATCTCAGTTGGTTATGCAGAGAGAACAAAATGATCCCAGGAGTAAGAGATATTCATTCACCAATGCCTAGTCTGCCTAAAATGTAAGTTCAGTTCTTATACGATTGGCATATTTCATTTGTGTGTGTGTCCATTTCTAAACAAAGCCTCACAGGGATATTTTTATAATACCATTTCATATGAAGAAAACTATTATTTCTTAACGTAATTTCTTTTTTCTTTTCTTTTTTCTTTTCTTTTCTCTTAGGTGATAATTAATAGATAGGCCAATAATAATCTATTCGATAAAAGTGCAACTTTAAATTACTGAGGTCATTTATAAATAAAAGCATTAAATCTTAAAATAACATTAAAACAGAAAATGAAATATCTTGACCCAAGTGAAATTTTTGTTTCTCTCAAGGTAAAATTTTAGTTCATAGAGAAATTTTTAGAGGGGATATAGAAAAAAAAGTGGAATATCAAATAGAATATTTTTTTAAAAGGATAGAAAGCATATCCTAAGTTTCCCATTGATAATTTAGTAGGACTAGGTAATCACAGAAAGCAGCCATCAATTTTTACCTTTTTGATGAACAAAATGAGAAGCTGAAGTAAAGTCAATTTATTGGAGTTACCAGTGAAAAGAAACTTAGGGCATTATAACCTAAAACGTACAAGATTTAGAATGCATGCAACGCCATTTTAAAGCAGGGTAATTCCACATTAAAACAAAGGTCATATAATTTTCTAGTGCTGACCTCCAGCCACTTTATTTGGTCAGAAAACACGAGTCTTAGAATAACTTTATTTTTCCTTCTAAATGCAGGAGAAATCGGTAGACAGAATATATGACTCCCTATTTAGTATGATTTGAGAAACCAAAAGCCACAAAACATCTGTTCTGAGCGGAAAACATGCCCTAAATTTTTGTGTCAGAAGTCATTCCTTCTGGATAAGAAGTAATCTATTAAAATAACAATGTGGTACCAGTCCCTTATCAACTTCCAGCAGGCTAGCTGAATTAATTACCTAAAAGGGGTCAGGATGGTGAGGGCCAGGGCACAGCATCAGTGTGTTTTGACAGGGAAGTTACAAAAAGTGATGGCCTCTGGCTTAGAAAGTGCACAATGAAATACAACGTCCCAATAATGAATTCTGAATATCCAGGGAGCAATAATACTCTAAAACAAACCTGGAGAAGATCATAGAAATGGACATGACAGGAATACACCAAAGGGTGTGAGAGCATTGGAAAAAAACTATGTTACATTTTACACTTTAGTCTCGGGCCTGTCAAATGTAAAACATAAGGTGCTTTGATACAAGCCCCAGAAACGGAATTTTGCTCACTTCATTAAAAAAAAAAAAAAAAATTTATTTTAAGGATATGCACTAGCTTACAGAAACAAAGGGAAAGCCAAACACCAAACAGGCCTCAAGAAGAGCAGACACATGGTAATATCAGGGAACTAAGATAGCAGGATCAGTTACACAATTTGCAAGGCCCAGTGAAAAATAAAAAATACAAGGCTCCTTGTTTAAAAATTGAGACTTTCCAGTTAGTAATAGCAGGACATTAAACCAAATGTAGGACCTTCTAAGAACCAGATCCTGTGTGACTGTAGAAGGTGCAAGCCTGTGCATTTGGCCCTGGGTTTCAGGAATGAATGGGTAATCTCTTCAAGGCTCCACCATTAGAATAAGTTAGCTACTGTGATTTTCTGTCCCTGTGCTGTGTTGCTCAAGATTCATATTTCTGGAAACCACCAGAGTTTGTCTGTAGGGCAAATTATGTGACCACACAGAAGAGATGAGGGGACCCTGTTTAGCAATCCCATCAAGATTGCATGCAATCATGGGGGAGAGGAGGGGCTTTCTCAAAGGAAAATGAAGGCATTTTTAGCAAAGAAAGGGGAAGATTTTATTTATTGTGCAAGAACAAACAACGTACGTTCACATAAGAAGAAAAAAGAGTCCATTCTAACACTACTATGACCAACTTCTAAGAAGTTGCCTCTAAGAATATTAATAGTTTATTTATAACAGTGCTCCAGTAACGCCTCCTTTGGATCATAGGCACTTGGCTTTAAATATCCCCAAATTGTTCACTTCAGTGATTATAGGAAACTTTTTTAAAAAACAAAATTGTTTTCAGGTAAATTTCCCAATATAAATTATTATAGTATAATATCCTACTCTTCTATGAAACTATTGAAGAATAAGATTAAAAAATATTTTAGATGAAAATGAGATAAAAAGATCATAGAAGTACTCTGAAGTAATATTAGCTTATATTTTCCAATCAATACGTATTTATGACCTTCAGAGTCTGGCTTAGCGAGCTCATTGACTTTTTGCCAAGCAGGTGTCTCTGGAGGGAGCAAAAGGATTAGGACACAGACTCTGGAGCCAAAATTGTTGAATTTAAAGCCCAGTTTTGCTGTGTGCATCCTGTTCAGTCTCTGCATCTTAGATTCCTCCTCTGTAGATTATTAATACCATAATTGACTATTAAAATATCTTAAAAGGTGACAATTTAGAACACAAGACTGCTCATTAAAGAAAACATTTTTTTTTTTTAGGCATTGAAAAGTAGGTATAGGGACTTCCCTGGCAGTCCGATGTTTAAGACTCTGCGCCCCCAAAGTAGGGGGCACGGGTTCCATCCCTGGTCTGGGAACTAAGATCCTGCATGCCCCACGGTGTGGCCAAAAAAAAAAGAAAAAATAAAGTAGATATAAAGCAACTTAATACAGTCATTTTGGGAAAACTTGTTTTAGGAATGGAACTTCATTTCTTTCTGAGGAATTTTTTTTCCTGTTATACTTCCTTAAATGGGTAGTTGTCTCTGGAGAAGAAAGAGCAAAATGGAGGTTTTCTTTTATCAGCTCTTCTTTGGTTGTGTAAAAAAAAGGGCTGGGTATTTTCTTTTTCATCCTCATCTCTGTTTCAAAGACAATTGAACATGGATACCAATCTGTGTTTCTGCTGCTTGTGTAAAAGAGAAACCATCCTATGCCACCAGCACCCACCGTTATCTGGTTTTAAATGTCAAGTACACTTAAGCATAGGAAGAAAGAAACTGAGATAACATTCAAAGAGGAATATATTGGAGACAGAGTCCAACATTCTAAGTGTGTCTTCCAGACAGGAGTTAGGAAAAGATTCATCAACAGAAACCTAAAACATTTTGCAGCTTCTGACTTATCTAACCTTCTGATTTATAGCCACATATCATGTTTATATTAGTGTTTGTCTATGTCCGTGCTATACTGATGAATAATGGAAAGGTAATTCAGCTACTTTAAACTGAAGTGTTTAAATCAGTTCAGCTATGACACTCTGTCTTTATGTCAGTCCTTTCAAGGTCTAGCCTCAGATTCTCTTACTGGCCTCAAGGATTTTTTTGTTTGTGCCTTGCAACAGATATTTATACCTTGACAGTTCTATGATGTATAATTAGGTATAAATGGTGCTATATGCTTTTCATTTACACAAATAATCTGGCCTGCTGTTTATACCAAGTACAGTGCATCTCCATTTCAGAGAGAAAAAAAGATTGACACCTTTTGTCTTTCTTGTCCATTCATGGTTAAATTTGCTATTGTTTACCAAAAAACTACATTTTTAGAATCAGCGCCATTTGATGGTTCTACATGTTGATAGTGTGCTTTTACTATCATAATGTTTATTATTATAATATTTAACAGAAATTTGAATTAAATTCAGCATCTTTTTTTTTTTTTTTTTTTTTTTTTTTGCGGTATGCGGGCCTCTCACTGTTGTGGCCTCTCCCGTTGCGGAGCACAGGCTCCGGACGCGCAGGCTCAGCGGCCATGGCTCACGGGCCCAGCCGCTCTGCGGCATGTGGGATCTTCCCAGACCGGGGCACGAACCCGCGTCCCCTGCATCGGCAGGCGGACTTTCAACCACTGTGCCACCAGAGAAGCCCGAATATAAGTTTTTTAAAACATATTTGATCATTAATATTTTGCTAAAAATAAAAAGCAATTATACTTTTTAGCCCCCAAATCTATAGCTGTGTTTTATATCACATGCGGGCAATCTCTAATAGGAGTGTTTTCAGGGCAGCTGTGTTCTAGTTACTGTGCACTGTAGCTGCAATTCAAACTGACCATCAAGAGGCTGGACTGTGACCTTGTATTCCACTAATCCAAACTGAAGGATAGCTCGAAGTTCTCTTAATTGAATTATAGTTCACAGTATATTAATCACAGTATATAATATCATAATTGACTGTTCAGTATCTTAAAAGGTGATATAATTTAGGATATAATTACAACTGGTAACTGGAGAAAACAATACTTACTTATTGATATCCAGTTAATCTTCAGGTACTTTCTAATTTTTCTTAATCTTATTTTAGGCACAAAGTTGCAACTCTTCAATACTCATGATTCCAAAAGCCACTTAATTTCTAGAATTAGGACTTTGGGACAGCTTATTGGCTAGAACCTAACTATGTACTTTTCATTTAGTAAGAATAATCTTCAAAATAAGTGGGATACTACACATTGTCTTCTATATTATTAAAAATGAGGTTTTCTCATTCAAACAATTGTACCTCCACTATAACTTTATATTACATAAAATAGTTCTCCCCAAGAACAAGAATCTTACTGCTTAGGAGGACCTTAATTTAAACCCAGAAGCTATGAAAATTCAGTTACACTTTCTTCTCGTGCAACTACGGTTGACCCTTGAACAACACGAGTCTGAACTGTGCTAGTCCGTTATACATGGATTGTTTTTTCAATAAATATATAGTTGGCCCTGCATATCCGTGGGCTTCATATCTGCAGATTCAATCAACCCAGGATCGCAAATAATACATGATCCAGTGTTGATTGAATCCTGGGATATGGAGCTCATGGAGTTGGAGGGCCGACTGTGGAATATGAGCATACATGGATTTTGATATACGTCCTTTGTCCTGGAACCAATCTCTTGCAGATACTGAGGGACAACGGTACTTGATATCTATATTCATACTCCAAATGAGTTTCTATCATTTTATTATTGTTATTTCTGTCATTGTTGTTGTTTTAATTCTACATGTTTTAGTTCTACTTCTTTCTGTATCTACCCATAACGTACTGACTACCTTAAATAGTTTTGCCTAGGTAAAGCTTCAAAGATAAATCTGAAAAGTGATCCATGGGAAATTGTAATATGTAAACCCATTATTTAGGATTAATAAGGTAGAATTCTTAGCACACGTGTTTAGTATATGTGAAATTGCCATATATTAATTTATTCAACAGCGACTTGGAAATTTAAGGATCACCGAAGGAGAGTATCACCTTATTTGGTGTTACTGGACCAAAAGGAAGAGGCAGTTAGTGCAGCCTGAGGTAGCTGGAAGGATTGGAGAGGATTTCCTGGAAGAGAAGGTGCACTAATCCAGGCTTAAAGGATAAGTATAAATGAGCCACATTATCTCAAAACTCACATATATCTTGGAGAAAATTATGGCCAGTGAGTGTGATAAGATATGTCTAACCTATTCTGCTATTACACTACGTGTTTTGTTTGTCTTACTAAGGCAAGTGGCACAGTGGGCTGGAGATACACCCCTGGAATTCATGTATTTAAAAGTAAGCCCAGGTGCTTTTTGTGTATGTATGAGTGAGTTTGGCAAGATATTTAGAAATTCTTGATTTTGTGTAATACGGAAAATTTTACTTTTCTAGTTGAAATTGAATGTAGACCATCACAGTGTCTTTTGTTACCTCAAGAATGGAATCTGGGAAATTTGGTTGATAAGTGTTATATGTAGGTTTTACTAACCTTTCTCAAACTGATAAAGTTTGGTGGTTCTAAAGATTTACTCAAAGTCAAAATCTCCAATTCTTTTAGCTTTGAAAAGCATTGGAGTTTTACAGTTTTCTTGCCGCTATGTATTATGCCAGTAATTTTAGGTATTGCCTTTATGTCAAGTTACAGCACAAGAATTGATTTTCTGTTTGGAAACACTACTTCCTATATTATAGTTTCATGGCTAATACTTATTACACTTAGTTTGCCAGATCTTGAATATTTTAAAAAGGTGAAGGGCATAGAAAAGTCTTTTAAAACTATGTAATTGACTGTAGGTTGTATAACTTTTAGCATATCTTCAGCGGTATGTATTATATCAAAATTTTTATTGTAATAGACCCTAGCTGCAATATTTATAAAAAATTGCATTTTGAAAAGGTTACTTAGATACCTAGAGGCAAATTGAAGACATTCTATAGTTTTGTTTTCTTTTTTAAGAATGTTCTGATGTAATACAAATTATTGTAAGCAAATATACAGTTACATATTTTTTATAAATGTTCTTATAAATTATATCTAAAAACCCATTGTGTGCTCTCCTTAAATGGTCATAAGAGGAGACTTTTACATACAAATTCTTAAAATGATGATATTGAGTTCTAAATATATTATGCGATAATGAAATAGTATGGGTTTTATAGTGATAGTTTGGTTCTGAAAGATTAATCCAATTCCCTACATGATATGGATGTGAAGCAAGACCTTGGTACTTTTGTGACTTATTATCCTGATATTGAAGGGAAAAGGGCAGGCAATAAGTAGCATTAGGAAAAAATTATTTTCAAAATATAATTTACATCTCTAAAAATGATGATTCTCATTTTACTGATTCTATTACCCTACAAATATGAAACTCTTATAGTTGAAAAAAATTCATTTAAAAAAAAGAAAGAGGGCTTCCCTGGTGGCGCAGTGGTTGAGAGTCCGCCTGCCGATGCAGGGGACACGGGTTCGTGCCCCGGTCCGGGAAGATCCCACGTGCCGCGGAGCGGCTGGGCCCGTGAGCCATGGCCGCTGAGCCTGCGCGTCCGGAGCCTGTGCTCTGCAACGGGAGAGGCCACAACAGTGAGAGGCCCGTGTATCGCAAAAAAAAAAATAAAAATAAAAAATAAAAAAATAAAAAAAAATAAAAAAAAAGAAAGAAGTTTCATAGTAAGGCAAGTCATATTAGAGCTTGAATTTGTGACTTTAAAAAAAAAAGATTATTTTTTCAAAGCAAATATAAAATAATAAATTGTGTATTTCTTTCACTAAAAAATCTTAAATTAATTATAATATGTAAATTATATAAATTATAATATATAAAGTACACCAAATAGGTAACTATAAAATATATATCTTAGATAAGTTTAGAAGATGCCAAGGGTCTAAAATATATTTATAGAATTCTGTCATTCAAGACATTAACTATAAAATAATATAGTAAAACTCTTTCCCATTTTTAGATGATTTTCATGTTTATAAATGCATTTGAAAGTAAATTTAATAACAGTTTACTACAGTGGAATTGAACTATTTTAAATAGCTCTTTGGTATCATAGTGAGATAATTATTTCTCGGAGATCAGATTTTGTTTCACTTTAATTTGTTTTCCTTGTATAGTTCAAAATTTTCCAAATGAAATCACTTCCATGGAGTGGTGGATGAGAGGGTGGGAAAATTTTCCTGACCCCCAGAATAGAGAAGTGTAAAATAAGGAAAATGTTGAAGATAGGAGTCTGCAAACATATCAGAGAATTGATGTTGTTTACATGATGAATTGCCTCGAAGACTAGAGAGAAGGAACTTATGGGTTATTATTATTATTATTTTTTTTGCGGTACGTGGGCCTCTCACCATTGCAGCCTCTCCCGTTGCGGAGCACAGGCTCAGGACGATCAGGCTCAGCGGCCATGGCTTCACGGGCCCAGCCGCTCCACGGCATGTGGGATCTTCCTGGACTGGGGCACGAACCCTTGTCCCCTGCATCGGCAGGCGGACTCTCAACCACTGCGCCACCAGGGAAGCCCGGAACTTACGTTTTTAAAAAAATATTTGGTTGATATCTGTTAGACACAGGAAGACCAGCCAGTTTATGAGGTTTTCTGAATTGAGAATCACTTCTATAATATCAGGGGACAATAAATTAAAATTTGATCTCCATCTATATAAAATATTTTTGATAATTCTGTGCCCTCAACTTTCTGACAGCTTGAGTACTCTGGCAAAGAAAAATGATTACACTATTAATTCAATCATAGCATAATTAAAACTTACAGTATCTACAATTAAATGAGTAATTGCAAAGTGAAAAATGTATACATGTGCACAAACAGATTTTGTTGTATATCTTTATATGTGTGAACATGGGAGTTTTTAAACAATAATTTGAGTCGCTCTTTGCTGAACTTTATTGTACTACGTTCATCTCTATATTTATCAATTCTAATTCTTTTTCTTACAGAAATGATCTTTAAACTGGATCTTAAATGACATGTGAAAACAAAAGTAGAGAATGGCAGGGAGAAACATGGATGATATTAATGGCATGGAGAAAAGTTGCTAAACAAAGGCAATCAACTCAGTCATTTCTTTTTATGATTAAACAACTACTTTCAAAGTTTGTATGAGCAGATTTACATTCATAGAATATGTACATTCTTGAAAATTTTGGAGAAGGAAATTCTAACTGTTGTAGGGAATAGGAATCCTTACTATTTAATCTTATTCCCTAAGATCGTAACCTAATATTTTACTACTGTAGCTTCAGTGAAAATAACATAGTTAAATACAAGTGTATTTAAAATTTTAACCCTATTAAAAGATGATGCAGTATGAAGAAAAGAGCACGGGACTAGAAGTCAGGAGACTGGAATTCTACACCTTCTAGCTGTGTGACACTTAGAAAATTAATTTAGGTTTGAGCTCCTTATATATTAAATAGGAATGTTAAACTAGATCTATAATGCTTTTTGTAGCACTACATTTGATTATTCTTTTGATATGAGATGCAAAGGAGATTTCCTTGAAGATGTGATGTATTTTAAGGCAAGATCTGGAAGGTGGGTAAGCAACACTTTTTCATGCAAACTTTACATTTTTCATGTAAAGTTCCTGAGGCAGATTGGAGCTTGGCACATTTCAGGGCCTGAATGAAGAGCAGTGTGATTGGAACTTTAAAAACAAGGAGGTAGGGCTTCCCTGGTGGCGCAGGGGTTGAGAGTCCGCCTGCCGATGCAGGGGACACGTGTTCGTGCCCCGGTCCGGGAAGATCCCACATGCCGCAGAGCGGCTGGGCCCGTGAGCCATGGCCTCTGAGCCTGGGCGTCAGGAGCCTGTGCTCCGCAACGGGAGAGGCCGCAGCAGTGAGAGGCCCGCGTACCGCAAAAAAAAAAAAAAAAAAAACCAGAAAAAAACAAAAAAAAAAAAACAAAACCAAGGAGGTAGTTGTTAGATGATGAAGTGTGGTGAGGCAGACAGTTGCTAGATTATAGAGAACCTTGTTGGTTATGTTAAGATATTTGGATTTTATCTTACCTTTCCCCATATCTTACCTTTCTTATACCCATCACTTAAGCTACTAGTGAAATCCTCCTCATATGTAAATTCATATGTAAATGTAAAATATCAACACGTTCTTATAACCACTGTCCTCCTGTGGAATGACGGATGCTGGTTTCATCCCTTCCAGAAATACAGCTAAATATCCAATTATAATACAATTTGAGATACAAGTATTTTCCTAAGATGACACTTTCAGTTAAACAATATATTTTGAAAGAAAACATAAGAAAAATACATAGTTTATTCATCAACCAAGCCTTTTTGTAGTTAGTTCCCTAAACATTTTTTTATTAGGTTCTGGGATGCCAATTCATGAATATAGATTTGTACCTTCATGCCTGTCTTAGAATTATTCAAAGCTAAGATTTAATTTACCATAAATAACCTGGGCCTTTTTGAAATGAGGTTTAAATAACAATAAGTTTCCCAAAGTATGGTTTTTAAAAACAATATTTTCTTCAAATCTACTTAATGAAGCTTTGGAAGGCAGTTGTATACATATGCTTATTTATTATGCTGTACAAATGGAGATTACTTTTACTTTTCATTCCTTGGAAATCTAGTTCAGAAATCATAGGCACATTATAAAGTGTAAATCATTTCGATCCCTAATGACTGCAGATATTTGCTATCATGAAAGGTGTCAGTACACTAAATAAGGAGTAGCTCCTATGACAGGTAAGAGCATCAATCTTTTGCAACTGACATTTTCTTGTATTTTGTTAGTAATTTGGGCCATTATGTTGTGAAGTTTTCAAATCATTGAAGAATACATATGGGTGGGAAGAAAATATCTCAGTATCCAAATGATAGTTCTAGTTATAACCAAATGATTAGAAAATAAGGAAAATACTTTTATTTTCTCTTCCTGGTAAGGAAAAATTCTTTAATCACTGTATAGTTTATGTCAAGATATATATTTTCCCATTAAACTTAT
This sequence comes from Mesoplodon bidens, assembly GCF_964165515.1. NCBI lineage: Eukaryota > Metazoa > Chordata > Mammalia > Artiodactyla > Ziphiidae > Mesoplodon > Mesoplodon bidens. The sequence goes on from NC_138176.1 coordinate 205,545,817, forward strand.
CTGTCATACTAAAAATAGAATTGCAGCAGAACTTTTGAACTAGCTTGGTAGAAAATTTCTTTCACACAAAGGATCCCAGTGACAAAGTACAGAGCCAGTTCACCATAGTAGTTTGAGTCAAACGTTTTAAATACCAGTTGAAACTCTCCAGTTTCTCAAGTCAAAACTTTCAAGAATATATTTACTGTAACATTTATGAATTTTGCTGTTAGTTTTACTCAAAAGCTTTATTATCTGAAATGTACAGACTAAGAAAGGCCCATAAGGCTCAATTTGACTTTATCTAAATGTTACTAAATTTTCAATTATAAAGACTTGGTTGGCATTTATAATCAACAAGGCAAGTGAAAATATTACTGAGCAATTCTAGCAAAGATTCATGGAGATGATACAGAGAGGGTGAAGTGTATATGGATGTGCTCAGTGGAGATTACATTGTCTTTGTTTTTTGTTTGCAGTGGTTATGGTGATTAATGAACCACTGTATTGGGCTTCAGTATCTTACCCTTTGTGTGTGTGTGTGAAGTGAACGGACTATCTGTTTTGATATAAAGCACATTTCTTCAGTTTTCTGGACAATAATAATTCAGAGTGTTGGCAGACAGAGAGCTATATATCCTGAAGTACATGAATTGCATCATCTCATGAGCCCTGCTAATGCAGGAACAGCAGAGCACCTGAACCTTGCTCTACCCTCGCGGCCTTATTATGGGTTGTCTGTGCCAGGGGAAGCTATGACTTCATATTAGAGACTTTTCTCCTTTTCTTATCAATTACAGGGATGGATTTTTTTAGGTGTATTTGCCCAGAGACACATGGGTATTTTTGGCCCAATCATAGTCTATTGTTAAACACATTAGTATTCAAAATATTTAATCATTGTAATTCCCCAGGCACCAATGAATCAGAAATACAATGACCATAAATATAGACTAGGATACCTGTGCCGGCCTGTGCAGCTGAGTAGCAGACCTGATTGACAGCCGATTTTACTAACTGACTCAACCTAATGAAGAATGGTTCTGATTATTGTGCTGTTGCAGCCCACTCTTTTTCATGTAGAAATAAATGGATTTGTTTTCCATATGGGAAAGAATATTAGCTGTTATTTTTTGGTATCGATTATTAAGCAGTTAATGTTCATGGTGAGCCTCTTGAGGTCAGTGACAGAATCCGATTAATCTCTGCAACATCAGCCGCTGTTGCTCTGCTGGACACGATGTGGATGTTTTCCATAACTGTGACATAAGGCCATCATTCTCTTTCTTGTTGGAATTAAGGATAGATCCAAACTTTTGAAGTGTAACACAGATGGCTAATTTTATCTTCTAAGTACATTTCTGCATGTAGTCCATTCGTAACTATCTGAAACAGCAGCGATCCTTAGATGTGTAAATGCTAAACTGTAATCCTTAGAATCTCAGTAGTTTCCTGAAATTAGTTGCAGAACTTCACACTGGTGTGGTTTCTGAAAGCTTTTTCAGTCTTTATTTAGGCTTAGATACATAATTGGGCAAATAGGTTCAAAGAAACAGCAATCTAATTAAAAAGAATTATAAAATTGTTAGTTTATTTTATTGTTAGAGTGCTGGGAAATTTGGAACCGTGGGTGGCAGCCCTGCATTACATAAAAATTCACCTTCCAGAAAAATGTCTGTGTACAAATGAGAGTTGTATGCATAGATTATTACAAAGAATTGTTTTGTTCATTCACTCATTATTGTATTCATTTGTTGAACTTCAATTATACGATTATTTACTGAGTCAGCCTAATATGTGCCAGACACCAGGCAAATTCACAACTTAAACCTGATAAATCTTCGAAAATTCTATTATAACTAAAATACTCTGACTTGTGCTGTGGATTTAATTTTTATATTTTATTTTATTCTTATTGGTCTTAGACACTAAAATAAAATAAAAACCTTTAAGAATGATTGTATAGCTCACTACAAGTTGTATATAATTAAAATGAATCAGTCATATCTAATAAAGTATATTTTATTTATTTTTTATTTTTTTTATTTCATATTAGAGTATAGTTGGTTAACAATGTTGTGATAGTTTCAGGTGTACAGCAAAGTGATTCAGTTATACATATACATGCATCTATTCTTTTTCAAATTATTTTCCCATTTAGGTTGCAACATAATATTGAGCAGAGTTCCCTGTGCTGTACAGTAGGTTATTGTTGGTTGTCTGTTTTAAATATAGCAGTGTGTACATGTCAGTCCCAAACTCCCTAACTATCCCTTCCCCCGTGGTAACCACAGGTTCTCTTAAGTCTGTGAATCTGTTTCTGTTTTGTAAATAAGTCCATTTGTATCATTTCTTTTAGATTTTACATATAAGCGATATCATGCAATATTTGTCTTTCTCTGTCTGACTTCACTCAGTATGACAATCTCTAGGTCCATCTATGTTGCTGCAAATGGCATTATTTCATTCTTTCTAATGGCTGGGTAATATTCCATTGTATATATGTACCACATCTTCTTTATCCATTCCTCTGTCGATGGACATTTAGGTTGCTTCCATGTCTTGGCTGTGGTAAACAGTGCTGCAGTGAACATTGGGGTGCATGTTTTTTTACGGATATATGCCCAGGAGTGGGATTGCAGGATCATATGGTAGCTCTATTTTTAGTTTTTTAAAGGAACCTCCGTACTGTTCTCCATAGTGGCTGTATCAATTCACATTCCCACCAACAGTGCAAGAGGATTCCCTTCTCTCCACACCCTCTACAGAATTTATTGTTTGTGGATTTTTTGATGACAGCCATTTAGCTGGTGTGAGGTGATACCTCATTGTACTTTTGATTTGCATTTCTCTAATAAGTAGCGATGTTGAGCATCTTTTCATGTGCATCTTGGCCATCTGTATGTCTTCTTCAGAGAAACGTCTATTTAGGTCTTCTGCCCATTTTTTGACTGGGTTGTTTGTTTTGATGATATTAAGCCACATGAAAATATATTTTAAAAATGAAAATATAAATGATGCTTTGTAATTATAGGTAATTATAGGTATGTTTTTATTTTTTTCAATTTTTGTTTTTGTTCATTTGCTTGCTTGTTTTTCACATGAGATGCAGAATCTTGTGACTAAGAGCTCGAGTGCACTGCCTGCGTTCAAATCTCAGCTCTGTTGCTTGTTTGCTGTATTGCCATCAGCATGTACCTTAACCTTTTTGAGATTCAAATCCCTCAACTGTGAAATGGGGATTTTAATACCTCAAAGAGTTGTATGAGTATTAAGTGGTTTAGCATATATGAAGTCCTTATAGGACTACCTGAGATACATTAATTATTATTGTATATATATGCATGTTAAATGGCTAGTAGGAAAAAGAATTCTTATCCTGCTTATGTACTTAGGTTGGTTCATCTCAGGTCAACTTCTTAATAGCTATTTTAATTTGAGAAAAATTACTTATCTGGGCCTATTTTCTCATATGTAAAATGAAGATACTCATTATAGCTACCTCTTGGTTTTGTTCAAGGTTTGGATAAATTAACACACATGAAGTGGTTAGCACAGTACTTGGCCCACAGTCAATCTTCAAAAAATGTTAGCTATGACTATGTTTTTATTATTTCATTGTAAATGTAAAGTGGGGATAGTAATCAATATGATCACTTCAAATAACATTGTGATCATGAATATACCCATGAAGACAAGTCAACAATTTTGTGATCCAAAAATGTGTTTCTTTGATAATTATCCGATACTTTATAAATTGTTATACTATTTGTGAATAATCAGATTTGGATAAAATTAACCAAGGACATATTTTTTTATTTGCGTCTTTGCCTGACCTTGGTGACAGGCTCCAAGGCAAATCTTTTTTCTCAATTTAGGTTGCCAAGCGACCTTGTCATATACTTCAGTAAATAATATACATAAAAGCTATTGAAATTGAGCATAAGTTTCATAAATATCCTGAGCTATGTTATAGTATTGCCATTATTGTATAGGCCCATTAGTTTTAATGAATGGAAACAAATTTAGAAAAACTCATTAAAAATGACTATTTTCATAGGCTGCTCTTTTCATACTATTTTTATATCTGCCTCATAGGCACATTTGGAAAATTGTTAATCTTAATATCTTTTCTTTATATATACCTTCAATATAAGTGTGTTATTTTCAAAATGCAGTATTTAAAAATAATTGTTTATATCAAGTAGAATAAAATATTATTTTCCACAATTACTATGCTAAAAATTTAATGATTATTTGATAAGCATGCTAATTACATATGGAGTTATGCATCTCGCAGTTATTTCACTATTTTCACATAAAATCCTATGCATACTAGTCTTTCTTAATCCACAAAATGGTTGAATCCACAATTGATTGATTTAGTAATTTAAAATAATAATTACCAAAATTATTTTATCCCAAGTTTTGGTTTCTTAATCTTTTCTTTCCAGTTAATTTTTAAGCATATTTTCAGAAAATCTCTATATGAAATTCCTCTTTCAGTGATTACTTTTGACTTTCAACATTTTTAAAAGAGTTAAATAAGTGTAAACCCATTGTTATCATGTATAAATTAAATTCCAGTTGGGGAAAAAAAATCACATTCTAAAATAGTGATTGTCATTGAACCTTATTACCGCTACATATAAAATTGACAAATAATTTCATAATTTTGACAGAAAGTTTCAGAAATTCCAAAGACTAATGTGAAGAAATAATGAGAGTCACAAGGACGTTTTTTCTAGCTCACTACTGACATTGATCAACAGCTTGGAAAATACTGCTCTGAGTATGCTACCTAGTAATTTTTGTTCATTTTTTTGTTAGGAACCTTTCCCTGAAATTAACAAAAGAGATTGATCAGGAAGCCAGGTGTCCCCATATCAGGGGAACGTCCAGCAGTCCATCTTCAGATTGGCCGCTGCCAGGTGTGGAAGAAAATGGAGGCATCGATTCTCTGCCATTCAGACTGATGCTACAGGACTGCACAGCCGTCAAGACATTATTATTAAAGATGAAAAGAGTTCTACAAGAGGTAATGGTTTGCTCTAAGATTAATGTTTTCAGTGCTGGTAGATAGTGAAGTCTGTAGACCTGGTTAGTCCCTGCTTCTATCAATAGTTAACTGCATAACACTGGGCAGGGGTCAGGTATCCTCTTGGAACTTAGCCTTTCTCATATGTCAGATAAAGCGTTTGTAGTTCTGTTTATAAGGTACTCTTCTCAAAAATTCTAAGATTCTGTGAAGGAGTTAAAAAAGAATAAATTGATACCAAGTCTGGGAAAAGTCAGATAAAGAGAAATGGGCATCAGCTGTTATGTTTTTAAAAAGCTATTGAGAGACCTATTAACTGGACTTCATTTTAATGATATTGAGACTTTATATGATACCATAAAAGTAGTTTATTTAGTCATTTTTGTTCCAATAACAATAAATCTAGTAAAATTTCATCTGAATGTTTGATTGATTTTGCCCATTGACTCCAGGTGCCCTCTTTCAGTCTATGCTCAGTTAGATGATGAGCTAGTCAGGAAAATACGCAGTGGAGTCTTTCATCTTTATGTCCAAGAATCAGCCATTCTTTAGGATTCAAGTATGTTATGGTTTTATTTTTATAATTGCAACAGTTATTTTCTTTGGAGGATTTCTATAAAAAGTGTAAACAATATTATTTCAAAGATGTAAAATGAGGGGACCAAAATTTTAAATGACTTTCCTCTAGTGGGTGTGAATTCAGAACAACAGCCTGAGATTTCTGACTCTCAATTCAGTGACGTTTTATCATGTCTTAGTATCGTTTAATTGATTTCTCATTATTGATAAGGGATGTTAATAAATAGTGTGAGAACAGGAAAATACAGCTATTTAGTATGAGTAGTATTATGACTCACTTACAATGATGACCACTGATATTTCCTTTTCTAACACTAATAATAATGTTATAACAACACTAGTGGCTACCACTAGAGGCCAGAATTGAATCAGGGAGAGAGAAGGGAATTTAAGAGAAGTGATTGTCATAGCCTATTAGGGGCATCCAGTCATGTATTCCTGTCAGCTATTAAAGTAATAACTGGAAGAGATCTCTGCATCCCAAACCAGTTTATATCTCTGGGGTGGTCTTTGTGTCTATGCAGTGGTGTGTAGGAGTGGTATGCTTATACTTGATCATTGTTAGAATTTCAGGAATTTCATGAGCTGACAGTTAAGCACAGGCATTAAAAAAATTAAATTATATACACTTATAATGAAACAAGTCATATTTTTAAAAGAGTAATCAGTACTCAGATCTCTACATTTCCTAGTAACTTTACTATATTTTACTATTAATTACACTTGTGAGCTTATTTACATCTATTGGATCTATATGTAGAAATACTATATAATAGCTAATGTGCATACTTCCCAATTGTACATTCATTTATGTCACTTTGTTAACTTAAAATCAGCCACATGGGAATATTATGCCATAGAACTTGGCAAACAATGCAAGGTAGGGCTTTTAAATTTTGGAGAGCTCTTGTTAAATATTTACCAGTACACTGCTATATGTATGACTATATGGTTTCTATATTGACAACAGAAGTGTTTCTTTCTGCACTAGTCCGGGCTTCCTGACCTTTTGCTTGACATGTAGTCTGAACCTCTCTGAACAATGCACACTTAATAATAGCTGTTATATTAAAAGATATTAATCTCAAAGTCTGTAACAGTCAAGTATTCAGTTTTCTACCTCTCTCTTTGGTCTGGATTTTAATTTTAAAAAATCAAAAAAGTAAAAGGAAGTAGGAAAAACTGACAGGAAGAGTCAAGGGGCTTTTTTATGATAATTTTATAATTTAAAAATATGCAGTGATATTCACTATAAAGTCAATATTCAGAATATACTGAGATTGTTTTTATATTTCTATCTATTTTTCTTCATTAAAAAGTATTTGAAGAAACTGAAGAGAATTGACTTTTAAAGCTAATGTAAAATGAACAATAATTACATCTGTTTGTTAAGCCCATTCAGAGATCAGGGGGTCTTACTCTTTATGGTCAGCAAGAAAAGCAATATAATTATATGATTAGCATTAACATCTGTTCTAGAAAAAAGATATTCATAATAGGTGCCTTTAAAGAAAACTGAAATATTCTCTAAGCCATGAGTTTTTAAATGGAAATTCAGATTTCATTGCTGAATTTAATTCCAGCTATTCATTTTAGATTAATAATACCTCTTTTTTTCTTTGTTTGTTTTGTTTTTGTTTTTGTTTTTGTTTTTTGTGGTACGCGGGCCTCTCACTGTTGTGGCCTCTCCCATTGAGGAGCACAGGCTCCAGATGCGCAGGCTCAGCAGCCATGGCTCACGGGCCCAGCCGCTCCGCGGCATGTGGGATCTTCCCAGACCGGGGCACGAACCCGTGTCCCCTGCATCGGCAGGCGGACTCTCAACCACTGCGCCACCAGGGAAGCCCTAATAATACCTTTTTTAACATAGACAAATAGAGTTTATTTCTGTTAACTTATTTTTATGATGCTTAGTAGTCCGCCTGTGTATACAGATAATTTTTTTAATACATCTTTATTGGAGTATAATTGCTTCACAATACTGTGTTAGTTTCTGTTGCACGACAAAGTGAATCAGCCATATGCATACACATGTCCCCATATCCCCTCCCTCTTGAGCCTCCCTCTCACCCTCCCTATCCCACCCCTCTAGGTCATCGCAAAGCACCAAGCTGATCTCCCTGTTATATGCTGCTGCTTCCCACTACAGATAATATTTAACTGCAGAAGATCCCAATTATTTTATTTTTAAGATGAATAAAGTCATTAATGAGTTTAGTGTATCACACTGGAAACCACTCCTATTTGAGATTTTTCCTAATGCTACTCTGTTGACATCTTAGATTTTAATTCTGAGATACGTCAAGTGTGAATAATCTGAATGGAAGCTCACACTGCCAATTTTATCCCCCTTCTTTAGAGATTATTTGCTATTATAACCCCAAATATCAATTCCTTTATTTAAAACAAAAAAAAAAAAGGCTGGCTTTGGGCCCTAAGAAATTCTGTTGTCACTTTATTTTTTCATATTAGTGATTTAAAAAAGAAAGTGACTACAGCAGCAAGGGAGAACTATATAAAGTTTTCTTACTTTTTTGTTGACTTTTTCACATAACTCCATTACCTGTAAAAGAAGAAAATATTTAATACAATATCTACAGAAATAGTTCTTTTGTTTTTTGGCGGTATGCGGGCCTCTCACTGTTGTGGCCTTTCCTGTTGCGGAGCACAGGCTCCGGACGCACAGGCTCAGTGGCCATGGCTCACGGGCCCAGCCACTCCATGGCATGTGGGATCTTCCCGGACCAGGGCACGAACACGTGTTCCCTTCATCAGCAGGCGGACTCTCAACCACTGCGCCACCAGGGAAGCCCCAGAAATAGTTTTTGTTTTGATGTTTCCTTTCAGTTTGTGCTGTTCTCTTTTTGTTATTCTCTTATTATAAAATTTGTTTGTACTGTACAGTAACTGACCAAGAAGACTACTGGGAAGGGATTTTAGGTGCAGTGCATAGTTTCTAGTAAGATACCAGCTAATAAGAATGTTTATCCAAGATTGTTTGCAATGCCCCTCCACCCAACATGCTTGCCTCTTTAATTTATGTTTAACAAATGTTCCTAGCAAATTCCCTGAATCATATAAGACATTTTTTTTAAAGTTAGATAAATGTTAAACAAATTTTAAAAATGTTGGTATGATCAGAGGAATCTAACAATAAAATTAGATTAGTGAAAATCAGAGAACTATTTGTTCGAGAATCAATATAATTTACAAGCTCAGGTAGTTGACATAAGCATTTGGGTTTGCCATTGAATAAAGAGCTCTTACCCATTTTTCTTTTTTCTCAACAATGTAGCAGTTCAAACTAATTTTATTATCTCTAAAAAATAATAATGGGAAACTTTCAAGGATAATTTTAAACATAAACTTCTTATTTCTTTTATTTTTAAATATAATACATAAATATATGACAAAATTTGGAGAGTTTTGAACTTCACCATAAATCATTGTATGGTGGGCATTCCTTAAAGATTTTTTTTCTTTTAGCACATTTTGGTGAAATGATTCCAAACTCTATAATAACGTTCTTATAAACTAACATTTTCCTATCAGCAAATCTCAAAAGCAAATGAAAAGCCTGTAGAATAGGAGCTCCGACAATGGATAATTACAGAAGGAAGAAGCAAGAGTGGAGAGTCATGAAGTAAGGAAATTCACCAAAAACAAGCAATTACCCATGTAAATCTAGATAACAATATAATAATTAGAATGCTCTTTATATTTATCTTTTGAAAATAACAAAATTCCAAGTTTCTGCTACCTACTTTATGTTTATTTGCTTATTTTTGCTTGCATAAAAATTTGTTTAAGATAAAAATTGGAAAGAGATACACCACAAAAACTGCAAATGCAAGAAAACTAGAGTGGCTGTACCCATGTCAGGTAGATATAAAGATAAGATATATCACCAGAATCAAAGAGCTACATTTCATAATGATAATACAACATTATAAAGCATTTATACTCCAATAAAGATGTGAAAAAAATAAAATAAAATACACACACACAAAAGAGTCAGTTCATCAGGAAGACATAACAGTCATACATGTAGATGACCTATGTATGTAACTTGTAAATATATGTTGCAAAATCTGACAGAACTAAATGAAGAGGTAGGTACTTCACAATCGTAGTTGAAGATTTTAACTCTCTTCTCTCAATAACTGATAAAACAACTAAAAATCAGGAAAGTTTCAGAAAATTTGAACAACATATTTAACTTCTTTAGTAATGACTGACTTTTACATAACAGAATTATACCAGCTTTTCAGTGTGTGTGGAATGTCACCAAGACAGAGTATATGCTGGGTAAGAGAAATATCTCAATAAATTTCAAATGTAGACATCTATGTAATACATTTTTTGAGAACAGTGGAATTAAATTAAAAATCATGAATAATCAAGTAACTAGAAAAACATCAAGTATTTTGAAATTAAACAGCAAACTTCGGTATACCCCATGGATCAATTTAGAAACCTCAGGGAAATTTTAAAGTGTTTCAAATGAGATGGTAATAATAATAGAATAAATCAAACTTCATGGGATATAGTTGAAACCATGCTTGGAGGGAAATTTGTAACTTTAAAAGTTTATATTTAAAGTAATAAAGTGCCATAATTAATAACTAATTTTCTCCTTAAGAAGCTAGAAAATGATGGTAAATTAAACCCCAAGGAAGTAATAGAAATAAATATAAAAAACAAAATTAATAAAATTGAAAACATACAAATAATAGAAAATTTACGAAGTGCTCAAATTGGTTCTTTGAGAAGTTAAAAAAAAAGACTGTAGAAGAAAAAAAGAAAATAAGAAATACAAATTACTAACATCAGCAATGAATTGCTGGGAGAAATAATCACTACAAATCTTATGGGAATTAAAAGGATAATAAGGAAATGTTATAAACAATTGTATGGCAATAAATATGACAATTTGGATGAAAATCACAAATCCCTTATAAAATACAACTTTCCATAATGACACAAGAAGAAATTAAAAATCAGAATAGTCCAATTTCTATTAAAGGGATATATTTTATTATTAAAAATAGAAAATGATCCCCATAAAGAAAATCTAAGTCCAGGAGCTTTCACTGGTGCATTCTGACAAATATTTAAGAAAGATTTAAAACTAATATTATGCAAAAAAGTTTAGGAAATAGAGAAACAAGATATGCTTCTCAACTGTTTGGTGTGGCAGGCATAGGACTATTATAATCTGGCAAAATCTTTATAAGTAAAATGAAATCACAGAAAAATTTCCCATATATATATATATATATATATATATATATATATATATATGGAGAGAGAGAGAAAGAGGGATGCAAAAGTCTTTTAAATTACTAAATAAAATTGGCAATATAAAAATATATAATGACCTATTTGGTTCTACTGCAAGAGTGCAAGGTTTGTTTAGCATTCAAAAACCAGTCAGTGCAATTCACTATAGTAATAAACCAAAAAAGAGAAAAAGTACATGAGCATATTAATAGGGGAAGAAAACACTTGAAAAAGTCAAACATCAATTTATGGTTAAAAGAGAGAAAAACTGAACACAGTGGTAGTAGAGGGGAACTCCTATCCCTGTACTTAATGAGGTAAAACGGAAGCTTCCAATACTATTAGCAAAGCAAGCATGTCCACTCTCCCCACTTTTAATGAACATTGTGCTGGAGGTTCTAGCTAAAAATAGGCAAGAAAAAGCATTAAAAGCATAAATATTGGAAAGAAAAGATAAAACTACCTGTATCCGAAGATGCAAGATGTTTATGTAGATATCCCTAAGGAATCAACAAGAAAGTTAATGATAAGCCTAGTAGGAATAATAAGTGAATTTAGCAAGGTCGAAGGATACAAAGATAGAATTTTATAATTAAATTATGTATTGTTCCATAGCAAATTATCTAGTGGACTAAAACAGACATTTGCTGTCTCATAGTTTTTGTGGTCAGGAATTTGAGAGCAGTTTACATACTGCTTCTGGCTGAAGGCCTTTCATGAGGTTGCACTCGAGATGTCAGCCATAACTGCAGTCATGTGAAAGTTTGACTGGGCTTGAGGATTAATGTAATGTGGCAGGAAGGTTCGGTTTTCTACTACAGGTGGTCCGAGCCTCAGTGCCTCACCATGTGGACCTCTTCATTTGGTGACATGGCAGCTGGCTTCCCCCAGAGTATGCAATCCAAGAGAAAGAGAATAAGATGAAATAAATGATATCTTTTATAACCTAATCTTGGAAGTAACATACCATCACTTTTGTAAACTGTATTGGTCACAAAGACCAATCTTGATTCAGTGTGGGAGGGCACTATACAAAGACCTGGATACCACGAAGTGAAGAGCATTGTGGCCCTTCTTATCCAAGCTACCATAGTCCACCTTTTGGCCCCCAGAGATCCATCTCTCAGCAGTCCAAAATATACTTACCCCCTCCCAAGGCCACCCAAAATTATCATTCTATTACAGCATCAGCTCAAAGTACAGAATCTCATTAGGTAAAACATGTGCAGTTGTAGATAAGCCTAAGTACAGCAACCAAAGTACAGTTCTCCATTTGTAGACCTGTGAACTAACGCACAGGTTAGTAGTCCTTGATTAGGATTCAAAGCCTGAGAATAATTCTCCTTGGCTTTTAGTTCCACCCTTTGTACTCTTTGGTTCTACCCTTCAAGTCATCCTTTCTTTTATTACAAAGTTAGCACATGTTTGCAGCTGAATAGTTTTCTCATCCTTATTTGTGCTTGCCTACATTGGTATCCAAAAGCCTCTTTTAATTTTGTACTGTCTCTGTCCCTTTAATTCGAAACTGTAAAGTGTTTCTGTGAATATAACTCTTAAATTCTTTTTACATCTCTGTGAACTTTATTAGGCATTCACTCCATTAGACAAAAGCCACACCCATTAATCTCTTCAAGATAAGCTCTTCTTTAACTTGAAATAGCTGATGGACAACCCCTTTAAGCCTTTAAAATTTTAATTGTTTGGTTGAGAGCATCTGTGAGACATACCCTAAAGGTATACCAAAAGGTACCTTTTGTCTGATTGAACTAGGTTCTCTGCAGCACTGTTTTTCACCTTTTAGAATAGCTCTGCATCTAGTAAATAAATTTATAAGGTAATAAAAAATGTTTACATCTGGATTGGTATAGTTTGCTGCATGAATTTACATTTTTATCAAAGCTTACCAAATTGTACGCTTAATACGACAACACATGGAGTGTCATCACATAACTGATAGCACCACTGTCAGTGCTTCCATTTTGTGGAATTTCTCTTCTTCCCTTGGAAGACCTGTAAATGAACTATGACCATTTATCATGTAGACTAAGTTAGGGCACTATTGTCAGTTCTCACCAGTTGTTATTGGAGCTTAATTTTCTTCTCAATTTTAGAATAACATAAGTAAAATATATATATATATATATATATATATATATGTATATATATATAACCCTTTCTTCATATAAAGCAATAAAGCACCTGTATAATCCCTGAAGAAACCTCTAGTTTAGATAATGGCATAACTTAGATTCATTGAGAATAGATAGGTTTCCAAGTAAGAATACTCTACCTACCTGAGGCTTGGCTTTTTTTGAGGCTATAAGCTTGATCTGGAAAATAGATAAGAAGGGGAGGGAAGTATATTTCCACGACTCTTTTGCTATGTAAGCAACCTTAACTTTCAACAGTCCTTGGAGAGAGGTTAGAGAAGGTAGAGAAAAATTCTTCCCTAATCATTAATCCCATTTCACCCTCAAAGTCCCACTAGAGGAGGTATATTAGAGTGGTAAAAATTACAGGTGTTTAAAACCATTGAGATCTAGATGTGGTTCTCAGTTCTGCTGCTTAATAGCTGTTACAAGTTGATTAAGGTTTTTGAGTCTCTATTTTATCATATGCAACATTTACCAACTATTTCTTAGAGCCAATTAAACAGTAAAATTTATATAACAAGTTATCACAGTGAGAGTGTGGGTTTAAGTACCCTTGAACAGGAGCTGCTGCAATGATCTTATTCATTTTTGTGATTAATACTGACCGTTTCAAGCAAGGTAGAATATTTGAGATTTCTTAAACTTGGAAATATACCAGTAAATGTTTTTAATAGGACAATATGTTGTATTCATTGAATAATAACTCAATATTAATAATTGTTAATAAAGGCTATTACTAGCTGAAACTGAAAGTGGAAGTATTGTTGTCATTTATGTTTTTCTGGGCATTCAGTTGTGCTAGCACATTTGACCTGACATTCCTTGGCTAAAGAACTACTACATGTCAATTGAATTTCCTGTTTACAGTCAATATGTAAGAAAGTTTTTTTCCAAGTGAGAAATAATGATGATAGACCATGGTAGTAACAGTTGAGACAGAGAGAAGGGAAAAGATGTGTGACTTCTTTTGGAAGTAATGTCAGCAGCCATTGCTATTAATTGGAATTGGGTGATGATAGCAAGATTAAAAGCAAGGGCAACTGAGAGTTTTTCTTTGAGTACTGGGCAGACATTATTGCCATTTTCTGAGACTGGGAAGACTAGAAGAGGGTTAACCTCTGTGCAACAGGAAGGAAACAAGAGATTTCTTTTGGCCAGGTTGAGGTTGAGATGCTATTTAGGCATGCAAGTGTACTTGTCAAATAGAAATTTGAATTAATGTGTCTGCAAACCCAGAAAGTTCAGGGCTAAAAATATAGATTGAGTATTCATGATTATATAGATTCTGTTTAAAACTATGGAAGAAAGAACTTGTACCTAAAACCAGGGTGGGAAGCTCCAACATTAAATGACCAGAAAGTTTAAAAAAAAAAAAAAGAGTGTCCAATGAGATGGGAAGAATACCAAGAGTAATATCAAGAAGCAAGGGAAAACACTGCTTTAAGAAAGCCAACTTGAGGAATGATGCTGAGAAGTAAATATGATAAGAAAAGAAAAGATAAACAGTCAGTGGATTTATCAATCTACTGATTAATTCCAAAAGCATATTACCCAGGCTTTAGAAATTTCAATATGTAAAACAACCTCTACAAAGTATTAATTTATAAAGCTAAAGCCTAAAATAGAAATAGTAACTATTTCCAGCTTGTTTTCAGTTATTAAATTATTGGTTTATTTCTTTGTAAGTCATTGGTCTATGAATTTGAAGGATGTGTAAATGCATGCCCTGAACGAATTTTTTAAATATGTTTTAAGGTAAGACATGTCTTAGTTTTGGAAGGATATTATAAATTTTATTAGGCTAATTAATAATGATGACCAAACGTTCATCTTACATGAGTACCCTCCATACTGAAGTATTATTTTTTTCTTTAAAGAGTATTACTTATATTACCTAAAGTTGTTATTTATACTGCAGAGGCAATCTAATATAGTGATCTAATATAGTGTACTAGGACAGACGGCTCAAATTTGAATATCAAATCTCAGTAGGTACATATGACTTTGGGCAAAGTGTTCATCTCTCCATGAGAATCTGATCTCTCTCAGAAGCAGAATTACTACGTAAGGGCATGTTCAAAACTACTAGATAATATCAAAGTTTTTCCAAAGTGCTTGTACCAAATTACTCTCCCTCCGGGTATATTCATGTAATAGAATGATTTATGTTCATGTATCACCATGTCCCACAAAGAGTGTTTTCAACACAAAAACCAAGTCACAGATGAATTCATACAGAATATAGAGTTTAAAAATATGCAAAGTTAAATAATTATTAAATATTAGTAAAGAATATATATTTTAAAAAGTATGGGGATGTTAAACATGGTAGTCAAGGTAAGATTACATGTGTAGAGGTAGTGGTTGAGGAGGGGTAGACATGTACAATTAAGGCAGATATTTATTTTGTATTCATGGTATATTTTCTTATGTGTTTCTGTCAAAATCATTGCATATACATAATATTTTCTTATATATGTTTAACGTTGCCTTAAAAAACTCAGTCTTCCCAAATTGTGTGTACTCTGAGTGGCTCCCTCTACACCAACTCCATCCCTACAATGCTATTTTCCTCTGTATTTCTCTTCCCGTGAAAGTTGCAGAAATATTTTAGCTACTCCTTTGCCATCAGTGTATCATTTGGTATTTATTTAATGTCAAACTAAAAACGGAGTGGGATCAGTGTGAGAAAGTGTATAACAATCAGGCAGAGAATTCTTTCCTCGTATGAGTACTTACATAATCTGCCAGTCATGTGTATTATTTTATTACTTATTAAAAACAAACTACAACCCTGTATTAACAATAACCGCCACCCTCATTGTACCTGAATGATGTGATTATTTGTGTTATAATCATATTCAATAATTAATCAAATAACCACTAATGTGGTTCTGCTATGCATGTTTAACTTTTAATTTTCTTCTTGCATCCAGCATTAATGTCTCAGTTGTAATACAACTCACATACTATTGTGTGATTTGATGGGCTAAATCTCACATCAAGAATTTCAGGCTGCAACATAACAAATATACAGCAGATGGCACTCTACAGGATCTCCAGGGGATGCTTAGTGTGTTCAGTGCTTCTGATGGGGGAGGGAAGGAGAGAGCAGAGAGCCATTTAAGCAAATGATGCTGTGGAAAGCCTGCAATTGTGTTCCTCTGAGACACACTTTTACAGAAATTGTGTTTTATTCAGGTTTGAAATTCAGAAACAACGGCATATTTAACTACAGTGAAAATGCCAATTTTTAATCACCGAGTATATAAAAGATGGTGTTACAAATTCAGACAACATAATGCAGTTGCTTAGGAGTGATATAAACTGTAAAGTGTTCACATGTTTACAGATTAGCAAAAACGTTTTAACATCTAGTGACTCATTTAGATGCAGGACAGTTATTCCTTAACTATTTCATTTTAACCTTGATGAAAATGAAAACTTGAGAAAACTAGTATTGACTTTTCATATAAATTCACTAATAGGAATACAGATATTTACTATTTCAAGTATTGTAGTTTAAATAGATTATTTTCTGTTATTTTTTTTAAAGTGAAATAAGCTCTGTATAGTGGGCTAGCTACTAATAAAATCAAAATAACTCATATTTATGACAAATACATGGGACGACAAATAGATATATCTGTCTTGTTCTCTTGGTTAGATGAGCTTCTGTAAGTAAGAGGAGATGAGGCATTTAAAAACAGTAATGAATTATTATGAAACATTTTATTCACTTACCTCAAAAATAGACAAGTATTGTTTTGTTATCCATGGCCTTCATTAGGGGTCAGCAAAGTCTTTCTGTAAAGTCCTGGCCATATAGACTGTATTGCAACAACTCAATTAAGTAGTAGTAAGAAAGCAGATATATGATGTAAACAAATGAGCATAGCTAGAGTCCCATAAAACTTTATTTACAAAAACAGGCAGTGGACAAGATTTGGTTCTTGTTCTGGGCCTGTCATCCCATACTACTTAAGAGAGAGGTATCATGATACTACTTCAAGTATCATGAGGAAGCACTGTGTAGTTAAGAGCATTAGTTTAAGGGGCCAGAATCTACAGTCTGTATCCCATCTCTTTACTTACTAGCTCAGTGATCCTAGGCAAGTTAAACCCTGCAGATAATAATATTAACATATCACTTAAGTTTGTTGAGAATATTAAATATGTTAATATGTTTTAAATGCATGGAAATGCTCAACTTGTGTTAGTTATTATTTTATTATCACAGAGTCTGAGGACCACTAACGAAATAAAATGATCATAGATCTAACATTAGGCAAAACCTGAATTCAAATCTTACTTAGCTCTACAATTCAGCAATGTTATTTTATTCTATTTTATTCAGTTTCTTTGATAAGCATTAGGTTTCCACATATAGAATAAGAGGATAAAAATTCTTATGAATTTTATTGTGAAAATTAGATTTAAATTGTATCTGGCAGGTCTAAAGGTCTAAATAAATATTAGTTCTCTTCTCTTACCCCACTTTTAAAAATTGTATCCTAACATTACTTCTCAACTTGTTACCCAGATTGAGATTTGATTCCAACTTCATAGCACTTCCATGATTCTTATTTCCTTTAGAACTGGCCCTTGATTTTGGTGTTCCTATTTCTTGCATGTTCCAGAGCTATAGTCTGGCCCTTAAGCCCCAGGTTTGTGGCAGAGATTATTTCACTGGTTCACAGAATTTCTAAATACTGCTAAACTTCTGATCAAACTGCATAGTGTAGTAAATTTTGGATAGATAACAGTGAATGAATAATATATCCAGATATAGTATCTAGCTTTAGATTTTAAAATCTTTCCAAATTTTTGTTTTTAAGAAATATTCATAAGTATTTGCTGAAATAAAGTCTGTTTTAAAATCAATTTCTTGCAAGGGAGTCTATTTTATAGAAGTGATTTTCTTAGCTTCTGTTTGCAGCTAAGATATGATTTTTAATTTTTTAAAATTAATTAATTTATTATTTTTGGCTGTGTTGGGTCTTCGTTTCTGTGTGAGGGCTTTCTCTAGTTGCGGCAAGCGGGGGCCACTCTTCATCACGGTGCGTGGGCCTCTCACTATCGTGGCCTCTCGTTGTGGAGCACAGGCTCCAGATGCGCAGGCTCAGTGGTTGTGTCTCACAGGCCTAGTTGCTCCGCGGCATGTGGGATCTTCCCAGACCAGGGCTCGAACCCGTGTCCCCTGCATTGGCAGGCAGATTCTCAACCACTGCGCCACAAGGGAAGCCCTAATATATGATTTTAATTCATCTCTATCTTCCCCCAAACTATTCTGCTTTCACTTAAGGTGGCACTTCTTCTAGATTTAAACTTATGATTTAAAATATTATTTTAATAATGTAATCTACGATGAAATTTAATATAATTCACAGTTACCTTAGTTACATTACGCTATTTATTTCTTATTTAGGGCTTTGCAAAAAGCTCACAGTCAGCATATTGCTTTGTTTCATGTAACTCTTGGAACATCTACCATGGTTTGGACACATAGTTAAATTTAAAGTGTGGTCTAATTCAGTATCTGCTGAAAGTTCTGTGTCCCAATATGCCTCTATTGCTTATGAAACCTAAGGCTATTCTGAATATTAGGGCCCATTTTCTAATATTACTATGCTTCCTCATTTACTACACATTCTTGAAAAAAATTATTTAAGGACTTGGCAGATGCTATGTCAAATTTAACTGCCACTGGAGAGATAATTGCAACCTATAAATATTCTTGAATTGTTTCTTCCAGACATTTCTCTTTACTTAGTTGACATCCAAGACTATCTATCTTACTGGCAAATTGTTTAGTACCTAACAAAGCTGCATTTTTTTCTTTCAAGAAACCTTCAGAAAAGGGAACCATTTTTTGGTAATGAATAGTGGGCAAAAAAGCACTTAACATTGTGGATACATATAACTCTGTGGACCACAGACCAAGTAACTGCTGACATTGATTTGGGGAGCAAAAATCCTGCAGATACCATCTACATCTCTGTACATACAGCAAATATAAGAATTCATTGTTGAAAGATAGTCACATGATGTACTAATTCAAGTGTGGATTTGAGAATATTGCGATATTAGAGAACGGAAAAGGTACCAGGATGCCAGCTGTGTGTGTGCCCACATGTGTGTGCATGTGCACAGGTGTGTAGGTGTGTTGGGGGTTGTTGAGTATAATGTATTTGTATGTGTTGTGGTTGAGAGGCAGGGTTGGAAAGTGTTTTTAAAATATGTCCAAAAAGCAAATGCCCTAACTGTGTAGTTGTCATCTATTTGCTTCTTCCTTGGCAAATTAGATTTGGCCCTGTTGAAAGATCCTTAAAACCTTGCAAAAAATAACAGGATACTCATAAAAGACACATGAGGGCATATGTCTGCATTCACAGTCTTACTTCTGAGTAATTTCTTAGTGTTCTATTATCATCTTTTACTGGCTTTCTTCACTAGAATCACTTGAATAGCTTACCTTTTAACGACCCACCTCTCCCTGTCTTTTATATTAGCCTTCAGATGTTTCATATATTTTTACTACCTTCAGGGAATTCTTGGTTTGTTTGACCAAACAGAGCAGGAGTGAACTGGGCTCCACTTTAAATCTCATGAAGTATCTCCTCACACAGGACTTAACGATTTTGCAGTCCTTTCCTCCTCCTCCCTACCCCACCGCACACATCCTTTTCATTGTAAATCACAGCCCAAGAGAAATGGTGTTTTTCCATCAGTGCTTCAGATACTCACAATCTCTCAGTTCATCATGCAGCCCCCCATCAAATTGAAATCCTGGTCATGGGATAATAAGCATTTAGCTTTAAAGAAGATGTGGCACGTATATACAATGGAATATTACTCAGACATAAAAAGAAATGAAATTGAGTTATTTGTAGTGAGGTAGATGGACCTAGAGTCTGTCATACAGAGTGAAGTAAGTCCAAAAGAGAAAAACAAATACCATATGCTAACACATATATATGGAATCTAAAAAAAAAAAAAAAAAAAAAAGGTTATGAAGAACCTGGGGCAGGACGGGAATAAAGATGCAGACCTACTAGAGAATGGACTTGAGGACACGGGGAGGAGGAAGGGTAAGCTGGGACAAAGAGAGTGGAATGGACATATATACACTACCGAATGTAAAATAGATAGCTAGTGGGATGCAGCCGCATAGCATAGGGAGATCAGCTCTGTGCTTTGTGACCACCTAGAGGGGTGGGATAGGGAGGGTGGGAGAGAGGGAGATGTAAGAGGGAAGAGACATGGGAACATATGTATATGTATAACTGATTCACTTTGTTATACAGCAGCAACTAACACACCACTGTAAAACAATTATACTCCAATAAAGATATTAAAAAAAAACAAAACGAAATCCTCACTTATCTTATTGTAATGACAATTATTTTCCTTAACACCATCATTCCTGTAGCTGTTCTTGGTAATTTAACAACTATTCTCCTGATTATAAACTTACGTGAGGCTTTTACACTATGTAGAATGTGAGTCAAGTTGACTGCCTGCCACAAGCTCCACAGAACATTTTTCTGTAAGATTACTGAGGGTGAGACATGGACAGGAGCTGGAACTCTACTCCTGTTTGTGTTTGAGGAGTAACTCTACTAATTCTGTAGTTGTTTTTTTTTTTTTCCTCAGATAGTTACATGCGACTATTTTTATTATCTTTAACAGGATTTTGTAGACATCAGTGATATTGATCAGTTTAGCAAGTGTTACTATGTTGAACTTCTTGGAAATGCTCTTTATACTCTGCCCTGAAAATTAAAACAAAACTTTGGACCACAAACTATCATGGCTTTTTTCCCAAAAATGTGCTGTGTATTTGTAAGGTAAATAATGTGAATGAAATGCAATGAATACTCAGTAATGATAAATCATTGTGAAAAATGGGACCATTTGTGACAATTTAAAAAATAGTATTGATATTCCCGAATGTATACAAAATATTTCTTTAAAGTAGCACTGATTGTAGGATGGGGCATAGGAAAATTCAAATATAGTTTATTTTACACTTCATTAGGACAAGTTCAAATGGACCTTGTGATTTCTCCTAAGAGCTTAGGAAGTGAAGGAAGTTCAGGATAGTAAGAAATCTGGATGAATAAAGAAACTTATCAATCAGTGAGTAATAACCACTGTTATTTGGCTTGTGATAGGTGATACTTTATTTTATTTTATTTTTTATTTGTTTTTTTGGGGGGCCACACCATGCAGCATGTGGGATCTTAGTTCCCAGACCAGGGATCGAACCTGCACCCCCTGCATTAGAAGTGCAGACAGAGTCTTAACCACTGGACTGCCAGGGAAGCGCAAATAGGTGATATTTTAGTAAAAAAGAAATAATCATGCCTGCATTTAAAATTTAAATGGGAAAACACTTTTAAAATAAGGTATTTTTATGATAATTTAATTGCGCCTCCATTTCTTAAGGGGATTTATTTTTTAATGACTCACTGCTTTTTTAAGTTCAGTATTAGATTATTATGTGGCATTTTATTTTATAGGCCCTTTAATTCAATTTATACATAGACTCACAGACTTCTGTTCAGTTTTTTCCACAAATATTCACTGAATAACAGTCTCTGAAGCTGCAAAAAGAAATAATGAAAGGAAGAAGAAAGGAAGTTTAGAAGGAAAGAGGGAAGACAGGACTTGCCCTCAAGAGAGAGGTATGCAAGGTTTTTGTGTTTACAAAATAAAATCAGGTGCTTCCCTGGTGGCGCAGTGGTTGAGAGTCCGCCTGCCGATGCAGGGGACACGGGTTCATGCCCCGGTCCGGGAGGATCCCACATGACACGGAGTGGCTGGGCCCGTGAGCCATGGCTGCTGAGCCTGCACATCCGGAGCCTGTGCTCCGCAACGGAAGAGGCCACAACAGTGAAAGGCCTGCATACTGCAAAAAATAATAATAAATTAAAAAAATAATAATAATAAAATAAAATAAAGTTTAGACCCTGGAGTTTCTATGGGTGTCATGCACAGTTCAAGAGACAGATCCCCAGAATTTATATACTGAAGCTGTAATCCTCAGTGTGACTCTATTTGGAGATAGGGGCTTTAAAGTAGTAATTACAATTATATGAGGTCAAAAGGATGAGGCTCTAGTCCAATACGACTGGTGTCCTTATGGTAAAAAAAAAAAAAAAAAAAAGTACCAGGAATGCACCCACGCAGAGGGAATTTGGCCTTAGACAGGCACAGAGAGAAGGCCATGTGAACAAACAAAGATGGTCACTTGTAAGCCATGTAGAGAGGCCTCAGGAGAAACCAGATTTCCCAACACCTTAATATTGGACTTCTGGCCTCTAGAACTTTGAGAAAATTAATTTCTGTTATTTAAACCACCCAGTCTGTGGTATTTTGTTATGGCAGCTCTGTAAAACTAATAAACCAGCCAAGCTTCCAAATAGAACAAACCAAGCCAAAAGTAGATTTTTGCACAGGGAACCTGGGACTTTGTTATACTATTCCAGAAGACCACCAAGAGAGTGACAAAGTCTTACAGTATTAATCAAAAAGAGAAACTAGCTGCTTGTTCTTACACATTCATCTGTGCATGTGGCAGAACGGCTCAACAGCTTTGTACTCATATTAAGAAAGGGGCAATGCTCCCTGAATGGTTTCACTCTTAAATGGCCAAGAGGTTAAGTTAATTTTATGCTAATTTCTTTGTGCAGAAGTGTGTCTGAAAGTAGCAGTCCTAACTAGAACTTAATTTGTTGTCAATATGCAGGATTTACTAGAGGAAGGGTTATTGTGGGGAATGAAGATCAGTTTAGACTGATCCGGGTTTGAGGTAATGTGTGTGGAGTGGAGCAATATCAATAGGTATCTAGGAAAAGAGAGGAAACTGGAAGCTGTAGGTGAAATGAAGAGATTAATGACTGATTTTTGTATAGGGATAGAGGAGAGAACATATGAAAGATTGTTTTGATATTATAAACGTGGTGATTGGAAAGAATGGCACTGCTCAACTTGAAAGAGGAAATTCAAGCTTCTAGTTCTGGAGACAGAATCATGAGCTTGATTTGATTTATGTTGGCTTTGAAGTAGTGGTGTCTTATCCAAATCACTCATTCTTCTGACTTATGAATAAGTCATCAATACAGAAGAGGCTAGGATAAAAGGCCCTGCCTAAAGTTACACATTTGTTAATTTATTTGCTTAGATATGCTTAAATGTTGATGTGATTCATTATCCTTCTGTGATTTTTGAAGTGAGCAAGGTTAGGGAAAGTTAAGAGAGAAGAGAAGAAACAAGTGGGTCTGAAGAAGAGAACAGAGGTTAGGTATGCAAAGAAGCAGAGTTATAAAATAATTAGCATATATATAGTGCTTACAGGGTGCCAGACATTATTGTTAAGCCATTTACAAATATTATCCCATTTTACCTTCCTAACAGCCCTATGATAACGGTGTTCTTATTATCATCTCTGTTTCATAGGTAAGGAAGTTAAGATTCACAGTGGTTAGGCATTTTATTTTAAGTTAGGATTTTAAATAGCCAAGGCACTGTGAGCTTCAGAGCACATACTTTTAACCACTATGTTATGCAGCCTCTCCAAAATAATGTATAGATTTGGTGAAAATGGAGCATAAGAAGAGTGGGGGGAAGAGGGAGAATATTCTTAAACAAAAAAGGAAGGATTGTCATAGTCGAATTTTCTGTAGAAGTAAAGAGAATAAAGTTTGTTGGATTAAATTAAAAATGAAGTCCTTGGGCTTCCCTGGTGGCGCAGTGGTTGAGAGTCCGCCTGCCGATGCAGGGGACACGGGTTCGTGCCCCTATCCCGGAAGATCCCACATGCCGCGCAGCGGCTGGGCCCGCGAGCCATGGCCGCGGAGCCTGTGTGTCCGGAGCCTGTGCTCCGCAACGGGAGAGGCCACAGCAGTGAGAGGCCCGCGTACAGCAAAAAAAAAAAAAAAAAAAAAAAAAAAAAAAAAAAAAAAATGAAGTCCTTGATTTAAAAAGAGGACATGTTAAGATAATGACAGGATAGGTGGGATTCCAGACTTCTAAATATTTTGGATGAAAATTAGGATGAGAAAGGAAGATTATGAATGGAAATAGTCATTCTTTAAAAAAACGTTTTTTGAAATGACAAAGGGGGAGATAATTGGTGAGTGGAAGAAAGCACCACTCTCTGGTGCACTCTCTTCAGCTGCTCATATCTCTCTTAAATATAGTCGTTCCTCTGCATCCGCGGGTTCAGCATATAAGGATTCAACCAAAGACAATTGAAAATATTCGCAGAAAATTGCCTGAAAGTTCCAGAAAGCAAAACTTGAATTTCCTATGTGCTGGCAATGATTTACATATATTTACATTGCATTAGGTACTATAAGTAATCTATAGATTATTTAAAGTGTACAGGATGATGTGCATAAGTTCTGTGCAAATACTACATCATTTTATATACGAGAATTGAGCGTTCAAGGATTTTGGTACCTGCAGTGGATCCTTCACACTCAACATTTACGGAAATAGTGCTTCGTAGTATTAATGTTCCCTTTCCCCAAATATCTACATGTTGTTTTCACCACCATTTTCCTAAATGCCAAAGCTTAAAACTGGACTCCCCTTTGACACAGCTTTCTTCTCAGCCAGTGTGTCACTAAATCTCTAAAATCATTCTTTTCTCCCTCATCATTTACTCTCTGTATTTGTTATTTTCTGTAATCAACTCTTTAGTCAAAAATTTCATTGCCTTAAGTGTGCAAAATAGTACAATAGTCTCATAACCAAGAAACAGCATTGAGCAGTGTCTAAGAGCAGAAGCGATTAAGTTGCACAGACTTTGGGTAGAATCTCATCTCTCACATTTGCATACTAGTGCCTTTGGGGAAGTTATTTAATGTCTCCAAATTTGTTTCCTCTTGTGTAGAATGAAGAATTAAATAATAATAAGTGAGAATACTAATACTTGTTGCATAGTAAAAAAAAAAAAACGAACAAATGAGAGAGAGAGAGAGAGAGAGAGAGAGAGAGAGAGAGAGAGAGAATAACTATTATGTTTCTCCTTTCTCTTCCCTAATCCTTTCTTATGTTTCATCATGCTATTTTTCTTCAAAACATTCCAGCAACCCCTTATTTTATAAAGTCCAACGCCTCACCCTTTATTCAGAGATCTTCATAATTTGGTTACCTAGCTTCATCTCCCAGTTAATGTCTCTGCTCTGGTCAGTGTGCCCTTTTTATTCTTCTCTAGATATGCCATGTTGCTTTCTTACTGCAAACTTCTACACATTTTATTCCCTAAGGCTTGGCATGCCCTTCTCCACCAACTTTGCCTGTGCAAATTCTTAACCTTAAATTTCATCTCTTTAACAAGCCTTCCTTGATGTTCTTATTGGCTCTTACATGCATTTAATCATCCACATCTTTGCACTATAAGTTAGTTATGAAGATCAGTGTAGGTGTTTCCAGCTAAAGACCACATCTTTGTCTCCTTTGTATTTCCCAGAGCACCTAGCACAACAGTGGGTAGGTGGGGCTGACTAAATATTCTTCAGTGTAAGAAGAGAGTGTATGGATATTACCAAGAGAAAGAAGATAACTTTATTTTCTGAATAAATGTCTTAAATTTATTTTTTAAAATTTTAACTGAAGTAATGCCACAGGTGCATATTCGGATATTACCAAGAGAAAGAAGATAATTTTATTTTCTGAATAAATGTCTTAAATTTATTTTTTAAAATTTTAACTGAAGTAATGCCACAGGTGCGTATTGAGTACTTGTTGATTCTTATAAACTTGATTCTTGATTTCTGGATTTTACAAAATAAAGGATACCAGATTCATTCTTTCTGAATTTGCCATTAATATTTGTATTGATACATAAATGCACATAGATCAAATATTAAGATATTTAATTCGTATAATTATTTTAAATATTATTAAACCAGCAGCAAAGCCAACACTCATATAAACAATTTGCTACTTGACCTAAATGTGTTGTCCTTAATGACAAGCCCACGTTAATTCAGCTTGGAAGACAGACATAGTGTTTGCTTCTGGGGCAGAGGACAAATTCACTTTTTGGCAAAAGCAGAAGAGATACTGTCTTCCTCTAGGCCAAAGTTTGGGCAGCTTTGCTAGCAGCACCTTTAAAAGATTGTAATTTCCTAAGCTTGGGCTCCTTCAGTTGTGATGCAGTATGTGTGCCATATCCACCTGGGATGCTCTGCATAGCCCCAGTGGGATTTGGGGGGACAGGGTACTCAAGGGGAGAGATGAAAACATTAAACCCATGCTATCCTGAGTAGTAAAGTCCCTGTGTCTCTGACCCAGAAGTCTCAAGTTTTCTGCTAGTATCCATGAAACTGTTACTGGTAGTTACTGGTAGAAGGTAGTGGAAGAATAGAAGATGTCAATGGAAGTCTCAATGGAAACTCATCCAGAAGAAAAGAAGGCTGAAGCACAATATGCAATGAAAAGGACTTAACTGCAGCAGAAGATGTGTGTTAGCTATAAAGGAGAACGTCCCAGTGCTGAGTGATAGTTACTGGACTCTGGCACAGGTTAGAGAGGTTATGGGATGACTCCAAAATTCCTAAAATGTCAGAGTCTCTTACGTAGGATCATTTGTGATAGGTCTCACCAAAAATTATGAAAATGCAGAGATTTTATACACATGCTTTTTGTACTTTTATAAAACGTACAGGATCTACTACTCTCTCAGAAACCAAGGATCCAAAGCTGCCTCTTAAATCATATTTTCTTTCTTTAACAGTTATTATTATTATTATTTAGAAATACTCAGGCACCAAAATTATGTTGTAGTATCTTAAAGGATAGAATATTTATTTCAGAAATTGAGATTTCTAACTGGCAGTAGCTTATGATGCTTTTGTTCTTATGAGAGAGGAATTAGGATAATCATTTTGGTTTGATTTTCTGATTTGGGGCAGGAAGATAAAATAGATATCCTGTGCCTTTTCACCTGCAATACTTTGTTAGTACATTAGTATATTACCATCTGAAACCTAGAGGAAAGAAATAATAATAATTTGTCTTGATGTGCAGTTGGCAATTTTCTATACATTTATTTCATTAATTTTCTAATGAAGGAGAGGTAACATTAACTTCACTTCATAGATGAGAAAACTGAGGTTGAATCAGATTCACTACTTTAGTCAAGTACTCAGTGAATAAGTAGAGAAACCTGGATTAGAACACGTGCCCACTCAGTTCCACAGCCAAAATATTTCCACTCTACCATGTATTCTGGCTACACATAAAAACCACTGGCAGAACTTTCAAAATATCAATGATTGGAATGTTCAGAACCAGTGAGAATCACTAAAATATACTATTCTTCAAAATGTTTAAAATATTTATTTAAAAATATTTCAAACACACGTAAGTCAAATCTAAAACATAAGGTTGTCATTTATGTTATTCTCTGTAACAATACTTTGTTGATGGCAGATGTTTAGCTATTAGTTATATCTGTGTGACCAAGACAAAATAATAATGTGTTATTATTATTACTTATATACCCAGTTGTCAAGGATGACTGTTTTCAATTCTAGACACAAAATTTTTAATATTTTTTCTAGTTGTTTGAAAGCAAAACTAATGCCTAAGAACATAAGTTACCTGTGTACTACTACTGTTTTAAAGATAGGAATTGGTTTTCAATTCAGGGATAATTATTTTTAAAAAAGAAAAAATAATAACTCTACTTAGTTTACAAGGGATTCTATGCACATAACTACTGTGAGACATTCAATTTTGAGACTAGTTTTTAAGAATCAAAGGATTAACTTAAAAATAACAGTGTTATGAATACAATAAAAGTATAAAATGAATACAGTGCTCTCTATGTACTTCATTATTTACTAATGAAATCACATCATAATTTCTCATTTCATTACAAATTTCTAGGTAGATGGCCAGCAATTCAAAATGGGACTCAATGTAATGATATAATTTTGTGATTGGTGTGTCTCCTTTAAACTTTCAATCATAAATTATATTTTAATTTGGGAATGTATTCACACAGCATAAATTCAGGCTATATACACCTGGGAAGTTTTTATTTTTATTTTTTGCTAAAAGCATTAAAGCAATTTTGTTAAGTTAATAGAATTTATTAGCACCATATTTTTTATACCTTTATATACTACTGTGTGGTTTACATTAATAAGTATAATAACAATAAAATAACTCTGAATTTATGCACTTGGGTGATGGATGTGTGTCTATTTACAAAGCTGCCTAAAAAACTGAAATATTAATTACATTTTTGGCATAAAGTAATATGCTTTTACTGAATTTTAGTGTCATGGCAAAGGGGATGTTGCCAAGAATATTACATTAAAAATGAGTCTTGACAAATTCATGTCCATGTTCAGTGAATTTATTTTTCCATTTCTGTTGTCTTTTTATTAAATTATTACCCAATTCAATTTTATTGAATGCCTACTAAGTTCAAGTACTATGTTAAGTGGTAGGATATAGTATGGTTACAATCAGTAGTATGGCTACTACCAGGATAGTAGGGAAGAGAAACATTAAACAAATACTTATGTGTCATGTATGTGGTGTGTTTTCTGGGCTTTGGGATACATAACAGTAATCCAGAGGGTGCGAGGGGTTCTGAGGACAAACATGCTGAGACATGAGGGGTGAGAGCAGAGTATTTCTGACTGAGGAAAATACCATTCTAAATGCTCTGAGGCCAGGTGTTTAGAAGGCAGTGATATATTAGCTTCCTGTTGCTGCTGTAACAAATTACCACAAACTCAGCAGCTTAAAATAACACAAATTTATTATCTCACAGTCTTGCAGCTCAGAAATCTGGGGCGGAGATTTTGTCTGGTTTCTCTGATCTAGGTCTCACTAGGCAAAAATCAAGGTGTCAACAGCCTGGGCTCTTATCTGTAGGTTCTGAGGGTGAGGATGGATGGAGGGAATTGGTTTCCGAGCTCATTCAGGTTGGTGGCAGAATTCATTTCTCTATGGTTGTAGGGCTGAAGTTTCCATTCCCTTGTTGGCTGTCAGCTGAGAACTTCTCTCAGCACCTTAATGCCTCCTGCCTTCCTTGCCATGTTGCTCCCTCCCATAAAGCATGGAGCTTTTTACAATCGTGTCTGACTTCCCTTTCTGCAGTGTGTCCTCTGAGTCTCCTTTTCTACCTTCATCTGGGAGAAAGCTCTGCTCTTCAGAGCCCATGTGGTTACATTGGGCCTATGCAGGTAGTTCAGGATAATCTCTATATCTTCAAGTCAACTGATTACAGGCATACCTCATTTTATTGTGCTTTGCTTTTATTGTACTTCGCAATATTGTTTTTTACAAATTGAATGTTTGTGGCAACCCTGCATCCAGCGAGTCTATCAGCGTCATTTTTCCAACAGCATTTGCACATTTCATGTCTCTGTGTCACATTTCGGTAATTCTCAAAATGTTTCAGACTTTTTCATTACTATTATATTTGTTATCGTGATCTGTGATCAGTGATCTTTGATGTTACGACTACAGCTCACTGAAGGCTCAGATCGTGGTTAGCATTTTTAGCAATAAAGTTTTTTTTTTATTTAAGGTATGTATGTTGTTTTTTTGGACATAACGCTATTGCACACTTACTAGACTATAGTATAGTGTAAACATACTGTATACTATACATATAGTATAGTATAGTGTAAACATAACTTTTATATGCACTTGGGTGATGGATGTGTGTCTATTTTTTATAGACACAACTTTTATATGCACTGGGAAACCAAAAAAAATCGTGTGACTTGGTTTTTTGCAATATTTGCTTTATTGAGGTGGTGTGGAACCAAACTCACAATATTTCTGAGGTATGGCTGTAATAATTTTAATTCCATTGGCAAAGTCTCTTTTGCCAGGTGTTGTAACATATTCAGGCTTGACACCATGGGCATAGATCATGAGGGCAACATTCTGCCTACCACAGTACGGGAATTTCATTGCAGTTGAAGAAGTCAAGGAGCGTAGAGGCTAAGTAGTTGGTTTGGATCATATATTTGGACAAAGAAGTCAGCCAAATAATGACAGGGTTATAGTGGAGAGAAAAACTGATGTCAAATGCAAAAGCCTCCAGTAAATGAAGGGCAATTACCTGGAGGTTGGCAGTTAACAGACACAGGGCTAGGTAGAGGGTGGCTTGAGCCTCACAGACAGGAAGGAGTATTGCAGACTCCGGAGAGGGGATCTTCGGGAAGCCTCATTGGAGTGCCCCATCAAGTGCTGAAGAAAGAGGTACCTCCAACTGAGAGAACTCAGGGGAATCCAAGTACATGAGAGAGGGCCAGGTTTCAGACAGGTCAGACATTAAACTGAAGGTTCTCACAAACAGTTTATGATGTCGAGGAGTTTATTTACAATGGAAGAGGCTTTCCAGGGCTAAAGCAGAAAATTTGGGACAGAGAGGGGAGCAAATCAGGGGAATAGATCAAGGGAGAATACAAATGGCATCACGGGGATGGGAGCACTGGTGAAAGATGACAGAAAGTAGGGTCGAAGGCAAAGTAAATGAGTTGACTACAGATTTGCCAAGAAAATTAAAAACATATATATAATCCCTAGGAAGTGGATACTTTCTTTTAGTAGATATCAAGTGATCTGCAGAGGAAGAGTCCAGGAGCTGAGACCTGCGTGGTCTTCAGTGGTGGGTGGTAGAGTGGATACCAAGCCCTTTAGGGGCTTGGAGGTCTAGAGTGTGTGTGGTCCAAGTCAGCCATGTGTTTCCCTCATTATTTATTATGTCTTATGAGAGTCAGTACATCATAATGGTTAGGAACACAGGCTGTGGCACTGGGGTGTGTGAGGTCCAGTCTTGGCCTTGTAACCGTGAACAAATTACTTCAGCTCTGTGCCTCAGGTTCTTCAGCTGCAAAGTGGAAATGATGACAGTAGTGACCATTTCATTGGGTAGTTGTGCAGATTAAATAAGTACATGGCCGTGATAAGTATTTGTAACTTTTAGCTGTTATTATTTGATGGTCACTTCTACAATTTTTACCTGCTTATATAAAATCTAAATATTATAAAACATGCAAGAAAAGTAAACCATTTTTCAGACTGAAAATCTATGCTAAGCTTAATCATTTTGTGTATGTCATATTGATTCAATTGTGCTGCCCAAGAAATACAGCATTAACCTCAGAGAGGTATATATTATTGCTTGTGTGTTCTGACAGAGCTGCATCAACACAGTTGATGGGAAAATAGGTTACACTTCAAGTAACCTTAAAGTTTAAGTGATTTTGGTAGATCTAAAGATGCCAATGTGAGTAAAGTAAACTTGCCTGATGGATTATTTTTTCTTTAATAAAAAGAGCCGTGATCTCCTAGAAGTAATACTCTTGAGAAATATATTTGGCATTAAAAACAAAGGGAGCCAAATGATTTTCTAGGTATAGTAGTCACAATAAATATTTACTTGTCACCTATAGGGAGGCAGAAGAAATATACTGTCACTTCTGTTATTGGAAAACTGTCCATCTTTTTTCTAGCTCTCGCATCCAAGCACCCTCCCAGGGGGAATTACCCTTGTACAAATCAATTTGCTGCAGAGTAAAAAGTTTTTAAGATAAGGAACCATCTCCTAAAATGCTAGCCTGTTGCCATTTACAATTGCCATATAGTTCAAACTATACAATTGACAATTTGAAGCCTCCTAAATGCTCATTTTTATGCTATGTGAGTTGAACATGTCATAGAATTCATTCTAATGTATTATTTTACAAAGAGAATATTCTAAATGCATTAGAGTATTAGATGCTGAATCTGATCAAAGGAAAGAATGATTTCAGAAGGATATTAAAAAATATCATTTACAGGGGATGTGAGATGAAATGTGCTTTCAAATATCTTTTTTTTTTTTTGTGGTATGCGGGCCTCTCACTGTTGTGGCCTCTCCCGTTGTGGAGCACAGGCTCCAGACGCGCAGGCTCAGCGGCCATGGCTCACGGGCCCAGCCGCTCCGCGGCATGTGGGATCTTCCCAGACTGGGGCACGAACCCGTGTCCCCTGCATCGGCAGGCGGACTCTCAACCACTGCGCTACCAGGGAAGCCCTCAAATATATCTTGATTAAAATAGTTAATTTCAGTAGATTGAAAAGCTTTCAAAGAATATTGATATCAGATATTAATCAATTGTTCGGTAATTGTGATTTTGGCGATTGTCTTTTAGATCAACTTTTTTTATTCATAGCTATAAAATTAATACTATCACTTCAGCATATTTTGTTTGGACTGCTGGTTATTTTTCTTAAAACTTATATGTACAACGCACTTGGTTATGCATTTTATAAGATGTAAAATTTATTCAATTTAGTTCCTGCCTTAGGGTACTAATGCAACTAAGGAAGTGAATCATGTACACACATAACTATTGTGTAAGATACAGTATAAGGACCGTAGGGAAATGCAAAGCAGAAGAGATTATAAGAAGGGAGAGATTACCAGAAGTTTAACAATCAAAACTTTATTTTGCAGATAGACAATGGAAATATTAAGTGGAAAAACCAGGTACAGAATATACAATATAATCACAATATAGTAAATTCTAATAAGGCATATTTTTACAAATACACATATACAAATAGAAAATATTGGAGGGAAATGTCTTAAAACATAGTGAGTTATGCTATTAAGCATTCCCTTCTAATACTTTGTTGACAATGTGTTCTCAAGCTAAGCAGATGAGGGAAGTGAGAGAGGGCAGGGGAAGTCACTAAGTAAGAATGTGATGTCCTCTGGAGTCTAGATTCAGCCTGATCTCGTGGCAACTGGAGGAGGCTTTGTTCTATGACTTTTACCATAGTTGGTCCCATCTTGAGGCAAAGGGACTGGCCTTTGCCAGTACCTGCATGTATTAGTTATTGACTTTGAGGAAGGGGACTGGTAATCTCCTCGGTGAAGCAGCTGCCTGTAGGCAAAGGGAAATTCTCCAAAGAAACCAGCTGTGACCCCTTAGCAGGCAAAACTCATAGCAACTGGACCTAATAAGAGAGGTACAGACAGGCACCAAAAGTGTTCTGTATACTTTATTGAGCTATCAAGAGTATAGCCATATTTAATTTCACACACACATACACACACACACACTGATCAATTATTAAATAGTCATTGAGTATTTATTAACCACTCAAAATGGAGCAGTGAGCTGTTAGAGGCTAAACACACACACACACACACACACACACAATCTCCTTCTTTATCCAAGAAGATGTAAATATCTCTGGGGGCAACAGTCAGGTATATCAATATTTATGTGTAATGGATTATATGCTAAAATAACATTCTATATTCAACTATTATAGGACAGAGAAGGCTCAACTATTGCTAGCTGCTGCTTATATATTTTTAAAGTGCATGCAGCAAAAAAAAATAGATATGATTTTTTAAGTTAAATTTTTAAGCCTCCTCTGAAAAATTAAACTGTGTGGAATATCTTACATCTATGGGATGCTGTGTAAACTGTGTATGCCCATATACCTTCGCCTGGGATATGACATGTGTGGTAACATCTTATTTATCCAGTTGCCACTTATCTCCAAACTTTAACTAAAATATGCTATGGATCATTAGTGTTTGAAAACAATATCCCTAGAGTCACAATAAAGGGAACAAAATGTCGTGCTGGCTGAGGCAATACACCCTACTACTGGGAAGATACAATTAAAAACAAAATCTCTTCCAACCCCAGAAATCCTCTAGGGTAGCAGAGAAAGAAAATACTTTGATGATTGAATAAGCGTTAAATAACCAGAGTGTGATGGGCATCACAGGCAACCCATTACGTGACTGCAAAGACAGAAAACTCACCCTTTTACATAGCCAAGCAGATACAACCCCTTACATACATGTTCTCAACATAAACAATAACTAGTCCTCAAGTAAAGAGAACTTGACAGCACCATTTGTCACACACAGTTCATCCCAAATTTACCTGGTAATTGGGGTGACCATCTGTGTTCATTGATTAGCTTTATCGGGGGAGAAACAGCCTTCTCATATCTTTTGCCAGTAGAGAGTTTTGCAGCTCGATGCAAGGTGCCCAAAATGTTGAGCAACCTCCCTCCCATAGGAACTGGGAAATAGGGGCTCTACCTCCCTTGATGATGTCCGTGGGTCTAAAAGCTAACAAAAGGCCCATCTGGCTTTCAAAAGGATGCATACATTTCAAAGAGAGGAAAAGTACTTCCAAGTTTTCTAAAAGTAAACGCTCTAAGAAAATGGAGGGGAAGGAAATATCTTCGATTATTTTTGACAGGGAGAATTAAACCTCTTATTTTAATTTTTATTTAATTTTACAGCACTCATGTTGGAACTCCTTAGGCCCCAGGGGAATCATTTACTCCTACTTCTGACATAGTTACGAAGTTTCAAATTCCACAGCAGCTTATCTTTTATTTAGGATGCAGGCTTCTTGTTAGAGGCAAACGTGCCGACTACAGCGTGGTGAAGGGACAGCGGTCGAGTCTGACAGTGAATGAAGAGAGAATACTTACAAAAGGGGGGGAAGGATGAAAGGGAAGAAAGGAGGAAGGGCGGAGTAGGAAGAAGGAGGCAGTCAAGAACCTTTTCTAGTAGGAAACAGTCTTGCTACCATGGGAACCCCTGAGGGCATCGTTTTATTACCACACAAAATTATAAATGACCTTTTAGAATATATCTTTATGATCACTAAATTGTTTAACACTTTCAATCCACAGTCAGTCTCCAGGCTGCTTTGAAGTCAGGTCCCTGATATCATGAAAGATGCCATTTGATCATGTCTCCTTCAGATTTCTCTCCTTTTCTCACAGCTTCTAAGGAAGTATGCACATTTTCTGTAAGCAAGTGGTTGTTTTTTTTTTATAAGTATATTGGGGTTGTGTACAAATTATTGTGCATGTGGGTAAATCACCCCCAGGAAGCTTCAGGGAACCCTGACCCAGGATGAAAGCAAAGAGCAATTGCTTTAATGCAAGTATAAACAAAATGTTTTTGTCTTACATTATTATGGCTATTTTTCAGTGAGTAGTTTAGTAAGTGTAGCCTATGCTTAACAAAAATCTATTCACAGTCTCTGAAATCAGACTCCCTGGGTTCAAATCCAAGCTCTCCCATGTGTGTAACCTTGAGCAAATTATTTCAACCTCTCCTATCACAGTTTTCTCATTTTAAAATGTGAATATTCATAGTGTTTACCTCATAGGATTGTGATGAGGATTCAGTGAGTTTTCAGAGCGAGAGAAGGATTGTCAAAACAAATCAACAAATATAAACTAGTATATATAAACTATTACTTATATGCAAGTCTTATTTCAACCTGGAGACAACATGTGCTTTTATTTAAGGAAGAAAAAAAAAAGAGATAGAGGTAATACTTCTTAGAAGAATTTCTAACCAAAATGCATGTTGTTTATCATATGTGGAGAGTGTGCTCTCTAAAGATGTGAGAAAAATAATGTATGTTATCATATATTCAGTAAATGCTTATTGTATAGCTAATTGTAGCTGAGTTTATTTTTTTGATTCACAAAACATTAGTTTGAAATCATACTGGTATTTATTTAGTTTAATTATGTTGGACTCAGTTTTATGATTTCAAGTGTTAGTATATATCTTATGGTCAGGCTAATTTTTTTTGGCCTTTGCTGACATATATTTTGATGTTAATGATGTATTTAAAGACTTTTGTGTTAATACGCATAATCGATTCATTATAACATGTATGTTTATATCCTACTTGGTAGCACACGTTTATTTGTGGACTAAATTAAGAAGTGAGAGTTGCACAGACTTCACAGAACTCAGGAAAATAGTAAATTTTTAGAAGTATTTTTGGTGTTGCACTCTTGGGAAATAAAGGAAAGGGAAGAAATGTCAAAATGTTCACAGTTTTCAAGTTTTGCCTTAAGAAAGCAAAAGTAATCCTCTACTTGTCCACTACTGCTGACACTAGACTGAATGAAAATAAATTATTAATTTCTTACATTTTTAAATTTCACTGAACTACCAGTGCCAAAAACTGTTGAGCAAGTGTGAAGCAGGCTTTCCCCTATCTCTTTGATGTCCCAACACAGGTGTCAGTTAGCCTGTAAGAATTACATCCTTACTCTGACTTGGCAAACTTGGGGTAGGTAAATCCTCTTAGAGATATACATATGTATAATCATTAATATTCGTCTATATTATATATACATACACACACACACACACACACATGTAGAAATGCTTCCCAGATGGGTTTAGAAACAACTCTACTTTACACTTTAAATTCTAATAATTCTATTTATATTGGTTTCACCATAAATTGTGCCTATGCTAAAAAGGACAGACATTAGACTTTAAAATGTATCATCAGCTTAATAAGATCCTTTCAGATCTTGAAAAAAATACTTTTTCTGTGTAGAATAACAGGTGCTTTTGACCAGATACAGTATATACATGAATTGGTGAATGACTTTTTCTTTCTTCTTCTTTTTTTTTTTTCTTCTTAATATTATAGAGAATTATTTCTCCAGGGGATCTGTATGAGTCAGGATAGGCTAGGGGTTGTGACAGTAACAGATTATCCCAGAATTTCAGTGGTTTAAAGTAACAAAAGTTTACTTCTTGCTTTTGCTGCCTATCAGTTTTGTAGCCAGAGCTTTGTTCCATAAAGTCATTCAGGGTCCCAGACTATTGAAGGCACCATGTATCCTCCAGCTGCATCTTCTTTTTATTTATTTATTTATTTTTTGGTACGCGGGCCTCTCACTTTTGTGGCCTCTCCCATTGCGGAGCACAGGCTCCGGACACGCAGGCTTAGCGTCCATGGCTCACGGGCCCAGCTGCTCTGTGGCATGTGGGATCTTCCCGGTCCGGGGCATGAACCCATGTCCCCTGCATCGGCAGGCGGACTCTCAACCACTGCGCCACTAGGGAAGCCCCAGCTGCATCTTCTTGATCACCAGAGCAATGAAAGGAAATACATGGTGGAGTCATGCCTGTTGTGAGCTTTACCCCAGAAGAGAGACACTTTATTTCAGTTCATCTCCAGGCAGAACTAGTCCCAGTGCCCCATCTAACCAACGGCAATGGCTAGTGGCAGAAAAAGTGGTTATTGGTGAGCACTAGTAATGTCTGCTGACAGCTAAGGGCTCATTTTGCCTTGGATATACGTAACAGTTTATATAAATTCTCAGAACTTGGTGACTACATAGATGTTACTGTACACATCCTGTTTTATTCATTACTGAATAGCTTTAAATTTGGAATTAATTTTCATTATTAAAATTTGTAAGTATTTTCTTTTTAATAACATGGCAGTAAGTTATAATCTTTCTCAGGTTATTTTTGAACATCTAATTACAGCATGTGACTGCATTGCCAAATGGCAATCATATTACTCTTAGTTAATCCATATTTTCCACACTTTTCTATACATCATACTCTAGTTGATACATGGCAAAAACATGGCTTGGCTTTCAGTAATCTGAGTCATTTACAGTTGAAATTTTAAAAATCTGACCAGTTGCTAAATAATCTCATTGTGAAAAAACTTTTGGGGGAAATTAACCATTTTTGCAATGGTAATGATTTTAAAATAGACAAACTCTAATTAAATTGCTTTGAAACCAATATTTTTTATTCACCAAATATATGAATTTAAATGTTTTCTGCTGCAATGATTAATTATGCTTTTACATTTAAATTATTAAAAAGAAAACAACGTATCCATTTGAATCAAGAGAAAAGTGACATATTCCTAAAATAGGGAATTTGGGGTTTTGCTAAAATTAATAAAAATATAATTTCTCAGGTAATAACTTAATGACAGATTGTATGTTTGATAATAGATTGAAATTGTCTTGCAAGATGTGTTTCTTTGACTGAAAGGACGAGTAGAACAAAATAATTGCTATCTTCTCTCAGTCTTTTCTGCTAATATATTTCTAAGCCTTCAGCATTTAATAGCAGTTATACAAAAGATGCTTTCCCAAATCCTCAAACCTGTCATGTTTTGTTTTGTTTGTACTCTAGAGAATGCTCTGAGTTTGATTGATTCAGTGATTATGTTTTGAATGCACAGCTTCATATTATCTTCTAAAATTTAAAACATTCTTATAACTGTCACAATTAGAAAAGTGGTGATCATAGTTACAATTTTATGTAACAAAGGACTGTGTCTATGTTGTTTCACTTTATTTTGGGATGTAATCATTTTCTTCAAGAAACTGTGTTGTGTCTGGGAAAGAAGGTTTGAAACATGTTTCCTCAAACTCTTTGAGCTTTCATTTCCTTGTTTCCCAAATCAGATTATAACTCTCTCTTTTGAGGATCAAATGGTATAACTAGAATAGTGCCTGACATGCTATACCCACTTAAAAAGAACACATTCTGTTATTTTTGTCCTTACTGTTTAAGCTTGTGTTTGTTCAAGTTTATAAATTCTTCGAGCTAGAAGACATTTTTAAAGTCCTGTGATTTCTTTACAATTTATATTTTAGATTATATTTCTTCATTATTTTAGGCAGATGTGTGTTTCCTGGTTTAGAATTTTAGAGTCAAGGAAAAACAGAAAACAATAAAATGGGCCTGGCTAGAGTTATTCATTAATATTTTTTACTTTTATAGGGAGTGATAGGTAGTTATGGTTGCTTTTAAAATTTGGAAACAATTCCATCCACTGATAATCTACTGTATAGTGTAGAATGTTTTGACCTGCAAGTCACAGAAGATCACAGCTCGAACGAAATCCACAAATGGTAGTCTGTGGTAGGATCAGCTCCAGGCATAGAACAATTAGTCTTGTCATCCAGCGCCCAGGTACCTTCCAGCATTCTATTGTGTCTGGTAACAGCATCAA
This sequence comes from Mesoplodon bidens, assembly GCF_964165515.1. Lineage (NCBI taxonomy): Eukaryota > Metazoa > Chordata > Mammalia > Artiodactyla > Ziphiidae > Mesoplodon > Mesoplodon bidens. Next base: position 205,584,690 of record NC_138176.1, read on the forward strand.
CTTCAGGCTAGTAACAAGACGGCAGCAGCATTTCCAGGCCACACATCCAGACATGGCCACATCCTAATGAGAAGAAATCTGATTCTCTGTTTCATTCTTGAGATTGAAGAAACTTTCCCCCAAAGACTCCAATAGATTTATCAGAATTATCCCATTCTTACAAAGAATACTAGAAAGCAGAACATAATTATCACTCATTTAGGAATGTAATGGATTTTAGGGTGTCAATCAAAGATACCACTGTACGGGGCTTCCCTGGTGGTGCAGTGGTTGAGAGTGTGCCTGCCGATGCAGGGGACACGGGTTCGTGCCCTGGTCCGGGAAGATCCCACATGCCGTGGAGCGGCTGGGCCCGTGAGCCATGGCCGCTGAGCCTGCGCGTCCGGAGCCTGTGCTCCACAGCGGGAGAGGCCACAACAGTGAGAGGCCCGCGTACCGCAAAAAAAAAAAAAAAAAAAAAAAAAGATGCCATTGTAGGCCACATTTTTAGCTACCCAGCATACAAACACACATTCTTCCCATGACCATGCTTATCTGAAATATATTTATACCATCTCCAAAATGAGACAATATAAAGACTCAGAGAGTTCCTAAGGCAAATTCAAGTTCAGGGTCTCTGTGTTAAGTTTAGACCTTTCCATCAAGTTGAAATGTAACTATTTATAGTCCAGTTAAAGAGTTTTTCACTTACTGCCTGAGGCCAGGGACTTCGGATTATGGAGAATAGAAAAGACTACTACCATAAAAACTACTTCAACAAACAGGAGAATACAAAACACAGTGGTATTCCTGGAAAATAATAATGAATAGTGGTTATTCTCAGTTTTGGTAGTTGACTAAATTCCTTGTTTTGCCAATATGACAGCTCCTTGTTGGGGGATGCTGGGGTGGTGGCTGTGTTGGTGGCACATGTCCTTGTTCATATCTACCATGGACACTTGGGGGATGGACACAAGGAAGAGTGCCTTACCCTGGGACTGCACAGTTTTAACAACTCCCTTCCTGTTGAGTGGGTTTGGTGAGCTGAAAATTGGTCTAATTATAGGAATGCACTCTTGGTGAGGCTTAGAGTCACTTTGGTAATGCAATTTCCTTAATCATGTTGGATTCTAACTCATTTTCATTCAGTTGCATAGCCTGGTAACCTAGCCAGAGAGCTGGCTCAGTAAGTTATTTTCCCTGGGAAATCCAGTCCCAGCCGTATACATCAGTCTCATCCATCCTCTCCCTCAAACCCCAAATCATCATTCTTTAATGGCCTCTGTCATGAGGAAAATTAGAAGAATAGCCTGATGTGGGAATGCACACATATAACTTGTCCTATCCATCTACATTTTAAAGATGAGATTGTCCCCTTTACTAGGTGAATAATGCTTAACTGGAGGTGTTTGCTGGAAGTCTGGAATTATAGGATTTCCTTTTGCTCTGATCAAATCTTCTGCTCAGTCTCCATTCTCACTGTCTCTGTGTGCATTACCTACAGCTTGGAGTAGAAAATGTGGCTTTTCCAACCCCCCAAAGTTCCACATTATTAACTCTAAATCAATTAACATTATAGCCCACAGACATGAACAGCCTCTTTAAGCAGAATTGTATTTTATTCCTTCTCTGCTTTCTAATACATCAACTTTAGCCCAAGCATAACTCTTTCTTGAAGGACTTAACTGAGAGTTGTGAGAATTAGCCAAAACATCAGAGTTCTGAAAATTTCCTTTCAGTCTGCAAAATGAGTAACAATTTAGCCAAATGCTTCCAAACCAAGCTTTGAAGAAAGGAGTGGATCATCCTCTCCCTTGCCTTATCTCCTCTTTTCCAACAGTTCAACATTTTAATATCTGTTACTTGTGACAACTCATTTCTGGTGACAGATTTGGTATCAGGATGCCTCTGGCAGCAAGGAACTGAAAGTATCAGTTAAAGAAAAGAAATTATGCACACAACTGGAGTGAGGTTCCTATGTGCCTTACAACAGGGTTTGACTCTACTGTAATTTTCTTGGCCATTGTGTCTCTGCGGCTGGTAGCAAAATAGCTTCCACTCTTTCAGACAAGATACTGACAAGACTAGAAGAGAAAGCAATAATTTCTTCCCAGGTCTTAGATCTGAGTAAGTTTTTCACAGAAGCACTTCAAAATTCTTCTCCTAATGTCTAATGTAAAATTCTTGAGAACGTGTATTTCATAATCTACAGGTCGCCACCAATGAGAAGCGATTACTTCATGCTGCAAGGAAATATCTTTCTGGGAATCTGGAAAGCAAGGGACAGAAATATTTTTTTAGGGACTCCTGGGCTCTCACTCTGATCTAGTACCCAGACCATCCCCAGCCTCACTCATCTTTGTTAAGGTGGCCTTAGTTGATGCTGAGTTTTGTTCAGAAACCAAAAAAGCTTGAGCATCATAAACATTTCTTTACGCATAAGAGCATAGATCATTACTGTACATTTTTCTGAGATGGTACTGTAACCCCAAGTATAAAAGGACAGAGGTATAGTAAACATTAGTCTGTGTTCTCAACTCTGTCCAGAGACTACTTGCAGGCCATGTGTTAAGGATATGTGTCCTCTTTAGGGAACCAAAGGCCAGAGACCATCACTCAGGACACACGCATCTGCTCCCACTCTCAGTAGCCTTTCATAGCCTATATCTTCTGTATCCTTTCCTAAATAATTCTCATTTTTTTTAACATCTCTATTGGAGTATAATTGCTTTACAATGGTGTCTTAGTTTCTGCTGTATAACAAAGTGAATCAGTTATACATATACATATGTCCCCATATCTCTTCCCTCTTGCATCTCCCTCCCTCCCACCCCTCTAGGTGGTCACAAAGCACCGAGCTGATCTCCCTGTGCTATGCGTCTGCTTCCCACTAGCTATCTGTTTTACGTTTGGTAGAGTAAGTGTGTGTGCGTGCATGCATGCATGTGTGTATGGTCTCTTACAAATCCACAAACCACAAAACACTGTACACTAAACGTCTGTGGAACAATTTAATAATATATACTATCTAACGTTACAAGTAACCTTTAAAAAAGTTTTCTACCTAGAAAACTTAGATGATTGCCACAGTATTATATACTTGTCATACCATTAAAAAGAAGTACCCTAATAAACATATACTAAACTAAAAATTTTAAATAAGTTTTAGCCTCTCAAAAGAGGTTACTGCCTACTAAATTTTCCAGGTAAATAACCTTGTGAATCTCCATGCTGCTTAATGTTTAATGGTGGCATTTATATGTCTCCTGTGAGCCTGTTCAACATTTGAATTATTATACACTGCGACAAAGAAAACGTATGACAAACCTATTTAACTGATGCATCTATGGAACTTTTAAACACATTGAATGAATTATCTGCTTTGGGCAGTCATATATTTATAAAATTACCATTTGATAGATCAGTTGTGCTTTCAGATTCTGAGGAACCTCAAGACAGATAAATAAATATGCAATGTTATTTTTTTACTCAAATATGTGTCTGAAAACATTTTCATATTGCCATGCAAGAGAGCTACTAAAATTATTTTAGAAGATAGCTAGCTTACATGTATCTGGGCTAAGAAAAATAAAGAAAACCTGAGTAGTGTTGTTTGAGTTAAAACAATCTTAGTCACACCACGTGTACTCTGGGAAGTTCCCACATTTGCCTAACCATTTAGAGATGGCAGCTCTTCTTAAAGTGTGCTTACTTCTCTTTTCAAGGTTGTATGATATTTTGATCTTTGGAAATGCTGAAGATACAGGAATTCAAACTTGAAGACATTTTCTCTCTCAGTCTCTTAGTATTCAGATTAATGCAGGGAACACTGAATTTGATCTGGAGAAGGGGAAGCAAGATCCATGCCCTCTGGAGATGACTGAACAAATTACTTGGCAATCTGGATGGGCATGGGCATTCAATAAGTCAGAGTTTAAGTCCTGAAAGTAAACAATGATAGGTCAAACTGCTGGAAGCTCTCCATATGTAAAAAACAATCTTTTACTTTACCCAACATATCTGGCTATGATGTATTATTTGGTAGTTAAAAAAGAGAAGATTAGTTTTTAAATCATTTATTAACATAGGTAAAATTGAACTATGATTCCTAACATTTAATTTAAATATTATCCAGTACACATTACCTGTTTTATGCCAAGGACTGGCTTTGATGCTGGGACCTCAAAAATCATTAGTCATGCTCCCCAGATTCAAGGAGTGCCATAGGTTGGACACTCCAATAAGTAGACCCTGAGCTTAAGGTTCAGGTATTAGTGATTAATATCAAGGAAGTGCTCCCAGGAGAAAGCAGTCAGGGAGTGGAGAAAACAGGAACCAGAGTCAAAAAATCCAGGAAATGGAGAAATTTCAGTTGACTTTCAAGACTCAGACTGACCCTGTGGGAAGCTCTGGATGTTAAATTACACCTCAGAGTTTGTCCTGCTTGCAGACAAAGGAGTAGGGCTTTTATACTCCTGTTGGCCAGGACAGGAGGCAGTGGGGCTATGAGCATGTGGTAGTGCTGAAAGCTCCCAGGCACATCCAGCAGGTCCTATAGGAGGGGAGACTCCAGTGCTCTGAGCAGTCCTCTGAAGGATGCAGACATAAACCTTTAAAAGCAAAGCATGCTTGGCGCAGAGCTGGCCCAAGTGATGGAAAACAATATGTATGGGGCACTAGCAGTGATTACTACCAGAAGTTCATGTTCTCAGAGAGGTTCTAAGCCTTAAAAATATTAGTGCGGGGCTTCCCTGGTGGCGCAGTGGTTGAGAGTCCGCCTGCCGATGCAGGGGACACGGGTTCGTGCCCTGGTCCAGGAGGATCCCACATGCCGCGGAGCGGCTGGGCCCGTGAGCCATGGCCGCTGAGCCTGCGCCTCCGGAGCCTGTGCTCCGCAACGGGAGAGGCCACGAAAGTGAGAGGCCCGCGTACCAAGAAAAAGGGGGAAAAAATATCAGTGTGATAAATATAATAATATATTGACATTCAAAGCAAGTACATACTCAGGAAAAAGATGAACTCTCTGGGTGGTAGAGATGGGGGTTAAGGAATGCTTGAGTAGAAAGGTGAAGAGAACAGCTAAATGCTCATCTGCTTGCCACTCTAAGCTAAGTGTTAAAAGTGTGAGTCTGGTTTGATTGTCAATGCTTCTTTATGGGAAAATTAATAATATTTCACTCACCCCTTAGAGGAAGATGTCTTTAATCAGTTTATCGTGTGTCCTCTTCTCAAATCCCAGTTGTCCCACTAAATGAACTAATTATGTTCCTTTAAAACCTATTAAAAATTCCCTCTTAGAGAAACCTGTTGTCCTTTATGTCAGATGTCCCTAGAGTTCTGTAAGTTCAATTTGGTTTTCTGCTTCTGGGCTAATTTCCTCTTCTTTTCTCCAAATACCGTTTTTCTACCCTGTCAGTGAGACCATGTTCTTTCCTCCTGCATGAGCTGTACTCCCTTGAACATTTCCTCCTCCTCTTGCATCCAGAAACCAACTCATTGCCTCCTTAGCTTTCTTCTGACTCTCTCTAAGCTAGAAAAAAAAAAAAAAAAAAGCAGTTTAATTCCTTGCAATCATCATTTAGGATTGGAATTCCAACTTCCTGACAAAATGATATCACATAGACAGTGATCTCAGAATACAAAGTTACATGCTTTCATCTGGCGCTTCCTGTTTTCTATTTCAAGGAGTCTGAGTCAAACTCTGAAGTCAGACATACAATCCCAGTTCTGTTGGTTACTTGAGTAACTTTTAACAATATACTTAACCTCTCAAAGTCTCAATTGCTCCATCTAGAAAATAGAAGTAATAATCTTCCATATCTCATATGATTGCCTTGAGTGTTAATTATATGCTCAGTGCAGTGCCTGAAATACGGTAGATCCTTAGTAGATGATAGCAGCTTTTAATGATATACCATAGAAGCCTTACTTCTAGACTATCAGTTCTCTTAATAAATTTACTATTAAATCTTTATTGTATAATTTATATTTGCCTACATTAAACTGCTAAGTTTTGCTCCAAGATATGACTCTTAGTCTTTTATAGGTACATATGCCTCCTCCAGTGTAAATAATCTTGGTTATCTTATTTCTAAATCCATCACAGGTTAGACCAGTATTTCACAGATCATGTTCCTAAGAACTCTTTTATTAAGTGAGATGTTAACTGGTGTTCTGGGAGAATAGAGCACAAAATAACTTAATAAAAGCATTTTTTAAATTTAGTGATTAATTATCCTTTTACAATTTATTTTCAAATATATATGAAAAATACCAAACACAGTTATAGAGCTCTTGTGGTCATGAAAAATCTCATTTAAGAAAATATTTTTCATTTGCAAGTTCCATCATGAAGTTGAAAGCTAAATTACATGGAACATTAAACAATTATGATTCGTTTTTCTTTGATTCATAGCTTTGCCAACCACCTGTCCAATAGCTTGTTTGATGTTATGTGCCTTAACTTATAATTTTGTATGTCTTTGTTATGTTACTAAATGTTTTTTTTTTAAATATGATAATCGAATGCTGATCATTTGTATCCTCAAGTACATTTTGAGCATCTACTATAATCCTAGTGCACATTTTATTTCATGACTTCCTCATTGTGTTCTATTTGTGCATTGCAGTATGAAAAATGTTACGTGGTCAAATAAGTTTTGAAAACTCTCGATTAAAAGTAACAAATTAGGAGGGAGATTTGCTAGAGGCATAATGATGGCAGTAATGTGAAGGGACACTGACAGAATGGCAATAATTCAAGCTGCAGTCCCAGGATAACAAAGCATAGGAGAGTAATCGATGCTTATAATGATATTCCTAATCATAAATTAGAATGAACTGTGGTTCATTGTACTCCAATTAATAAGGCAGGGGTATATGTAATATATTTTACAGTAATGTCTATTTAACATACAATTTTTTAAAGAAATTTTGAAATTGAAATGAGAACTTCAGTTATACTGAAAAATGTAAAATACCTCATTCCATAATGATGTTGGTTAAATAACTTGTTAATTTTGAAATATGAATTCTACTTTATGAATAACCATTACTCATTAACTATTTCAGTTAGCTAGCATAATAAGGATAGTGCAGTGCCTTGAACACATTACATTAGCTAAGCTAGGCTCTGCAATATGTATGTCCAGTCTTTAACACTGTTAATCATAATTACAAAATTATTTTAGTTTATTTTAGCCCTTTATCACCAAACAACATACAGCAGTATCAAATACAACATTATCAAATTAAGCTTAAAATTAAATGATGTGTTTGATTTTATTTCTCATTCAAATGTAATAGATGACCTATTGACTCTCAAAGTTATTTCTATTTTTCTTATTTTAAATGCATATTCTGTATTCTTTCTAAATATGCCTCTTTATTTGTGGAAGGAAATTAAAGAAACTTAATACTATCCTAGAAAGGTGGGCGCAGTTTTATAATGTCAGACTCAGGGTTAAATGTCAATAGAGTGGGACTTCTAGGGATGAGGTTAATGATGAGGTTGTGTTCATTGAATATTATTCTACTTCTCAGTGGCCTGAGTCTTCAAATTCTCTCTTAAAAGAGAGCTAACATTTGTTAGTAACTAAATGCCAGTTACTGATCTAAGCTTAGAGCTTTATGTGTATAAACATATTTAATCTTCACAAAAATCTTATGAGATAAAAACTATAAGAACAAATATTAAGATACTATTTCAATTTTAGAGATGTGAAAAATGTTTTACAGTTATGGTTTAAAATAATTTCTTACCCCAAATTCATATGTTCCCATTTACTCTTTCCCTGCTACAAATTAAAGTTGGATTTTCTAGATTATGAAGAAAGGGAAGTAATTGTATACTCAATGTATATTTCGTTCAGGGAAGGAAATTTGCTAACAGGATGGGATCTGTCAAGAGAAAACTTCATTGATGTGATGATTGTGAACTAATGATAAAATCAGGGATGGGGATGGATACACTTGATGACTTCGAAAGGTATCTTATCAATAGTTAACTCTTCAGTTGACTATCAGGTGTAAGCCTTGGTTCTTGTCATATTTTGCAACTAACTTTTGTGTAACCTCTGGAAAACTCTCCAGGTTTCAGTTTCTTATAAAATAAGGAATGAGTCTAAATTATTTCTAAATTGTCTAATTTTTGTGATACCCCAAAGGTATGCTACCAGAGATACACCAAAGCCAATTCATTCCCTAAGTGTCTAATACATGTCTTGTACAATAGTAACTAATATGAGAGGGAAGGAAGGAAGGAAGGAAGGAAGGGAGGGAGGGAGGGAGGGAGGAAAAAAGGAAGAAAGGTGGGAGGGGAGGGGAGGGGAGGAGAGGGAAGGGAGGAAGGGAAATTCCTATCTTTCAGTTCATGATTTAGTTGTTAGAAAAAAAGGCACACACATGTTAAGAATTCTGTAAACAATCCTTTTATGACAATGAAAGTGTCATAGCAATTTAGAAATTCATGTTTGCGCTAATAGTCTTAACCAGGACACATGAACTGAAGGACAGTAATGACTATTGTGGTAGGTAAAGAACACTGGACTAGGAGTCAGAAAATTTCATACAAATCCCAATTTTTGCAAAGTCGTTCTTATTGAGTGGAAATCATAATAATTATTGAGCATCTATCATGAATTAGGTATTTCAATAACTACTTCATATATGTTAATAATCCTCAGTTTTATTGAACCAAAGTTGGAGCCTTCAAATTATAGTGATTAAAAGCACAACATTTCTTTTTCTGGTAGAAAAAATTCTGTTTGTGTTATGAGCTTTTTCATGAGTCCTTATATTCAGGAAGTTGCAGAAATTGAGCAGTCATTTAATGTTGGATGAGCAGCTAATTTACTTAGTCTGCAGTATGATAGTAACTTTCCCTGCTTAATTGAGAGAAATGGTTAATAGAGAGTAGGAAAGAAAATTTCAGTATAGTTCTTAAGTGTTCATCATACCAGCTTTTAGTGCCAGTGGAAGGTTTTATGCCATAGACAAACCTAATGGTTCAAAATGTTCTATTCTTTGGGGGCATGGAAAATGGCTTCATGTTTGTTCGGTTTGTTTTCTTAAGAAAATTTCCAGAGCTGGGATTAGCTCAAAATCTTTTTTGAATCTTACAAAGAGTAAAGGTGCTTATTAAATGTGGCAACCTCTGCCAAATATTCCCTTCAGTATAAAAAGCTCCATTAAGCCAGGATATTGGGCACTTTCTCACTGCATGATGTATACATGTGTGTATGTGTGTGTGTTTCTGTGTGAGTTTAATTTATGAAACCAATTTCAACACTGCATTCTTTAAAAGCTACAATCCTAAATTTTATAGAGAAGAAAAGACGTTTGGAAATCATTTACTACACTACCAAATCTGAATGCCAATGAGCTACAATTTGCCAATATACTGTATTCTTTACTAATGTTGCCTTCTTTTGTTTTCAGAGGGCATGTAAGGAGAAGGCCAGAATGGGCAAGAATGTTTTTTTGCCCTTTTTTTTTTTTGCTAGTCCAGAATTCTTTGATCTCTGTATATTTTGCAACCAATAGGGAAAAGATGTATAATTGAAAAATAAATTAAAATGTTAAATTTGAGGACACAGTGCTTTGAATAAAAGCCTCAGATAATGTGAACTTGATAAGTTCATCTATTATAAATAAAGATGTAGCATAAATGAGAAATTTCGTGTCTTGTGAGGCTGAAGAAGTTTTAAAATGCATCTAATACAATGAAATATTATAAGGAATTAATTTATAAACCAAATCATTGATCTGTAGAAATTCGGTGATAACATCTCACTTCTTTTGCACATTTTCAAAGATAATATATTGTGTGAGAGCCCTAGAACTCAAAGCTGAAATGGATCTTAAAATGCTCTTTATTAGTTTACTCTTTGGGTAGATATTATTTCTTGAAGTATCATAGAATGTGAGATCCAGAAAGGAGTAAGGGATGGAACTAAATATTTACATAAGAGGGAAGTGTAAAGGCAAAGCCATTGTGATTGTCTAGGTTCATGTGAGATTTGTCTGTACTCACATGACATTAAGTAGCTCATTTAGGTGAATCTCAACAGTTTATGAACTTGCAGAGGAAAAATAAATACTCTTCACATTAGTACATTTTGTTTTACTTACTAATATTATTAAACCAGATATTTATATCTTGATACACTGGTGGTGACATTTATAATTTTTCAAGAAATTTTCTTTATATTACTGTATAAAATTTTCATATTACTTTATTGAGTGCAAGCCCTGTTGGTATTAAATCAGTGTAGTCATATTAAAATTACTTAGAACAGTAATTGGACAAAAGATATAGGTAGGGACTTCCCTGGTGGTGCAGTGGTTAAGAATCCGCCTGCCAGTGCAGGGGACACGGATTCGAGGCCTGGTCCAGGAAGATCCCACATGTCACGGAGCAACTAAACCCATGCACCACAACTACTGAGCCTGTGCTCTAGAGTATGTGAGCCACAACTGCTGAGCCCACGTGCCACAACTACTGAATCCCAAGTGCCTAGAGCCCATGCTCTGCAACAAGAGAAGCCACCGCAATGAGAAGCCCGCGCACCGCAAGGAAGAGTAGTCCCCGCTCACCACAAGTAGGAAAAGCCCGCACCCAGCAACGAAAGCCCAACGCAGCCAGAAAGTAAAGAAAGAAATTTATTTAAAAAAGAAAAAAGAGTTAAAGAAAGCAGAACATTAAAAAAAAAAAAAAACTCATTGATTCCTTTCCGCAAATAAAAAACTTACATCCAACTATCAATTTTAATTTATAGGCAATGACCATTAGAGTTGGATTAGCATCATGCTGATCTTTTAAATTTTGTTTTAATTGAAAATAAAGTATGCGTCTAATCAGGGTGAATAATATCCACAGAAATGTGCACCTGTGTTTTGTGGCTGAATTTATTTACATTTACATTAACTGATTAGCTCCTGCCAACCAGTTCCACATTCAACAATTATTCATAAAAATGCCTCATTGTTTTTTTTTGTATATTTATCCTATTGGGTAAGATGGACATTCTAATATGCTGGGTATTTAACTATAGTTAAAATTAATTGAGAAACTGTTAATTTTTTTAAAGCTATGAACAGAAAGCTACTTAAGTCTTACTAAGCAGAACTTACAAAACAGGAGCTTTCAAAAGTAGTTTACATACCTGGTTTTGTTTTTAACCTAATTATCTACATTTATAGAGATAAACCATGTAATAAACTATATAATAAATCCTAATTGAATAATTCTGGTAGTTTCTGTGATATAAGGATGAAGATCACATGAGCCTTTCCTGAAGTTGGCTCACAGTTTTAGCAGACAGGCACATAAACTGTTTCAATATAGCATGATAATAGCTAAAGCCTAGCACTTATTCAGCACTTTACGTGTGCCTGCTCTGTTTTTAGTAGTTTTATCTCATTTACTCTTCCCAACAGCCCTTAAGAGTGGGTTCTATTACCATCTCCATTTTACAAAGAGAAAAATGCTGCCCAGAAAGGATGAGTAACTTGCATAAGGTAACACAGTTAATAACTTCCTGTGCTGAAGTTGAAACCAAGCAGCCTCAGTCTCACTCAAGAAGCAAAGGTGTACATCGGCTATTGTTGCAGCAGAGATGATGCTGAATTACAGCTCAGGAAATGAGTTCAAATGTGCTAGGTGAGAGCTGCACAGTGATGGAAAAGGAAATTTTTAGGGTGGAGAGTCAGGGACTGGAACAGTTAAAGAGCTTTCTGGGAGAACAGAAGAGATTTAGTGAGGGCAAGGAGCTATGAGACCAATGGATGTATGCGGGAACTATAGCAGGTTCTTACTACCACAGCAGAGTCTTCAGAACATCTGAGAAAGAACCCTTGGATACATGTTGAATATACAGTTTCCCAGACCATGTCCTAGAATCTCCGCAGTGAGGCCAAATGAGCATCTTTTTTTTTTTTTTTTTTTGCGTTACGCGGGCCTCTTCACTGTTGTGGCCTCTCCCCTTGTGGAGCACAGGCTCTGGATGCACAGGCTCAGCGGCCATGGCTCATGGGCCCAGCCGCTCAGCGGCACGTGGGATCTTCCCAGACCGGGGCACGAACCCGTGTCCCCCGCATCGGCAGGCGGACTCTCAGCCACTGCGCCACCAGGGAAGCCCCAAATGAGCATCTTAATAGAGCATGTCAGGTGATTAACTGCTCTGTATCAGAATTTTCAAGATTATCTGCAAAACTGTAAAGTTGAAGATGAAAAGTATCTGGAGATGAAGCCAGTGAGGTAGATAAGGACCAGATCATAGACCTTTTAAATTGTCCACTTTCTGATTAGATTATTTCACAAAAATAATAAACAATATTTCAAAATAATTAAGTTTAACATAGGTTAAAAACACAGGTTAAAATCAGTTCAACAAACAAAAATGAAACAAAATTTGTTCTTTCATATCCTTACTTCACTTATCCTCTAAAGCACTCCATAATAAAGTACTGAATCTTACCTATTCTTTTATCGAGACACTACATTCCACACCCCTACCCCCAAGATGCCCATTTATTTGCTTCTTGAACAAATATTTAGGAAACCTTTCAAAAGATATGACCAATTTCAGCATTCATTGATCTCTCCATTCATTTAATCTAATGATTCTCAATATTGGTGGCAAACAAGGATGAGCTGAGCAGCTTTTTATAAATGAGTATAAAAGGAGAAAATTGATTTATATATATATATTTTTTTTTTTAATTAATTTATTTTTTCTGGTATCTGCTATGTGAAAACCTTTTTCCCCTATACTCTGAGGGATACATGTGTAAGATAAGTATACTGCCCACAGGGACCTTGAAATCTAGACAAGAAATAAAATATATATCCCCCAAAATATAATAAGTTAGAATATTATAAGAGCCCCAAAGCAGTGCAGAGAGTGTGCTACAGGAGTTCAGAGAATTGCAGTATTGCTTACTGTTGAAGGCATTAGAGAAGCTTTCTTGGAAGAGTGGGCATTTAAGCTTAGTTGTAAATGAGAATGAGATTTTGATACTTTTCCACATGCTTAGGTGGAGAGATCATAATGACTGAAAGCAAGTTAAGTGTCAGGATGGGTGAGAATTAGGGTTAAAAAGGGTTATTGGAAAAAAGTTGTCTTGGGAGTTGGACTCAGGTAAGTCAAGGTGAGGGCATTAAAACGGAAGGTTGTTCTCATTTTGAGGGGTGCCTGAATCCCAGTCTAAAGAGTGTGGAATTCATTCATGGCCTAAGTGCAATGTTGAAAACTTTCAGCAAAGAATGGGCATGAAGAACCGTTTCAGGAAGATCAGTCTGATGTTAGGGTGTGGGAAGAATTGGCTAGGGGAGGGACTGAGTTAGGGGGATCTCTTAAAATACAATAGTACAGACAAGGATTATAATATTTTAAATCAGGTTTTCATTCCAATATAGAGATGAAAACATGGAAAATGATAGTTTGCAAAACAAGCCCTATTCAGAAGTTGACCTTCCCCGTGTATGTTGTGATTGTTTACTTCTAGAAAGTGAAGAAATTAAAAAAAAAAAAAAGTTAAAGCTTCATCTGGTCCCTGTCTATGTCTTGTATAATGAATTGCATTGCAGTCTATGTCTGCATGTTGAAAGCGTCCAGTTCTGTGCAGGTCAGTGGTTAACAATCAGCTCTCCAAAGAAAAATGCCTTAATTTGTAACATTTGCCAATTTCTGTGGTGTAAAATAATCCTTCCCTGTGGCCAATTTCAAATTATCAATGTGAATGAACTGTCATGTAAATGAACATGACTTTGGGAAGTGTTGGGAGGAAAACTTCTCCTCTACCAATTTAGGACTGACTGATTTGGGCCCCTCTACTTCACTGATAATGGACAGTTTAACAGGAGGAAAGTTTATTATGCAGATGGAGCTACTCGGTAGCGAGTCACTGAATAGCCAGACAGACGTAAAGGCTTCTATACCAACACAACACAAAAGGGGGCCGGTTTAGGGCTTCAGTGGGAAAGTAGGGAAGGTTCTATGGGGCTTTTGGATGCTAATGGACAGCTGGATTCACTTTTCTGGTGCCCAGGATCAGTCTTTTCCTAAATAGGAATCTCCCTAGGAGAAGGATCAATGGAAGCTGTATTTTCCAGAGGCTCCGCTTAGGTTAGGGTAATGTTTCTTTCTGTGACTACTGATTGTTCAGAAGTTTTCAGTTTAAAATATTTTTATACCACGTTGGTGGGCTGTTAATACTTTTAGGAAGAGATGAAAATAATTCTAGGGAGCCCTGGTGAGGTGACTCCTGCACGCCGTCACATGTATCCCACCTCAAAATTGTCTTTTTCGTGTGGTGAATTAAATTATTTAAAAAGAAACAAAAGAACAAAAATGAAAACCCAAAGTTTCCCTTAACAGTTGTGATCTGTGCATAGTAGTGGAGCTGACACCTTCAGTGATCAGGATTTAGCTATTAGGAACGGACAGATTTGGGTGAACACTACAAGGTTTCTTGATAATTTGAGGGAGTTTAGAAAATGAAGTGTGGAAAAAGAGGTAAACTGCATGTGACCCTCATAAAGATTACAGTATATAACACAGCAGAAATTTGCTAAACAAAATCTTTTCGTAGAGAATCCTTTGGTCATGGAAATTATCCATCTCTGAGTTATGCCTTAAAGGGTCAGATGTCCTTATGTCTATGAGTTCATGTAATTTACTTGTTCAGAAGGTGTTTATTGAGCATCTATTATGTGCCAGATGACAAGAAACTTAATGTGCATTAAATAATACCTGTGGAACTGGCCAGTTGGCTGCCACTGTGGTGTGAGAAAAAAAAAAAAAAGAAAGAAATTTGCTAAACAAAATTGACAATGGGTATAAAGTTGAAGTAAATATTTTATGTTTATTCTGCTCATTCCCTTTTTTTGGTTTTCCTTTAAGTTAAGTTGGTTAAGTTGGGTCTATGTGTATTGGCTATAGGAAGATGCCAAACTTCTTGTCTTCTTTGAGAGGGATGATGAAAGAATAATTTAGGTGAAGTCATTTTGGTTTCCAGGTAGCATAAGCTACGTGGTGGTGATTTTCATGATCACACCCTAATGTTAAGGGGTGGAGAGAAGAAGCAGGTGTCCTTGTTCCTCCTCAGTTTCCTGACCAGCATCTTTCCTGCCTCCCTAATAACTCTTGGTTCAAAGCTTGAAGTTCATCAGACTTGTTACCCCTCTTTATTGTAGTCTTCGTTTGACCCCCAACATATTCTTCCCCCTATTCTTTAAAAAGAATGTGGATCCTTATTCATTTTCATGATTTCCAGTATTGCTCTTGAAATAGTTCTTATTTTTCCAAATTGTTGCCTCATCTTAGCATCTCAGCTCCTTGTGATTTCAGATGGCCTTGGCCTGCAGCGGCTTGAAGCAAGATTTCGGTTCCCAGCCAGAGATTTGAGGTCAGGCAGTGGCAGTGAGAGTGCTGAATCCTAGCCAACAGACCACCAGGGACCAGTGGACAGTGACAAGGCCCTGGCCCATCAGCTGTGTAGAAATGAATTTTCACATAGAGACGGAAAGTAGTGAAGCAAGTAAAGTGTTTATTAGGGGAAAAAGAGTACAGTACGTGTGTGGATAGACACACAGGCAGGCTCAGAGAGAGAGTTGCGCCCTCGTGGTAGTTTCAGTCACTTTTATGGGGCATTTCTTCCGGGTTTCCTTTGGCCAGTCATCTTGCTTTGCCTGGTTGTGAGTCTGTATTTGGTATATCTCAGGGTCCGCCCATGTGTGTGTGTGCATCTCTTAGCCAAGATGGATTCTAGTGAAGAGGCCCATGGGAGGTTGACATCACTTACTATGGGGTGGGCTCCCCCTCCCTCTTTGAACCTCCAAGGAGCCAGTCTGCACATGTGTCGTTGGGGAGGTCTCCTTGAGTTCGAGAATGTGTAATATGAGGTCTTTTATCTCTTATCTGGGCAGGGCCCAGCCTCCTCCATCATCCTGCTTTTATGGAGTTTCTGTCCGCAGGGGAGAAACTGTTCAGCCTGGGGCCCATCTATCTCCTGCCTCACTTGAACTCCTGATTTTTTTCATAACCTTGTTCTTCATCCTATATCAGGCAGTGTATCCAAGTGCTTACCTGACATCTCCACTCCCATGTCCAACTGGAATTTCAAACTTAACTTGAACAAACTGAACTATTGAATTTTTTTTTCTTCACTTCAAATGTGTTACTTCTGCAGTCATTCCTCTCCCAGTAAATTCCTACTTAATCCTTCTGTTTGTTTAAGCACAACCTTAGAAGTCGTCCCTGTCTCCTCTGTTTCTCTCCTAGCCCATATCCAAACCATCAGGAAATTCTGTCCTTCTACCATCAAAATATATATACTCTTCAACCAGTTTTCACCACCTGTACTGATGAAACCTTGTCCAAACCACCATCAGCTCTCAACATATTACAATCACCTTCTAAGTGGTCTTTCTGCTTCCATGCTTGCCTTTCTGCAATTTCTTTTAACCTGACATTGCCACATTTTATTCACTACAGGTGAGTTACCAAATCCAGCACACACTCGAGGGGAGAGAATGACACAACAGTGCAAATTCAAGAAAGCAGGGATCTTTGGAGGCCATTCCAGAAGCCGACTACATTAGCCAATATATCAAGTTTTAAGTGCTAGCCCTGGCAGGCAGAATTTAAAGCTAGAAGCTTACTAGCACTCTATAGCAGACACAGAATTCAGCTGTCTTTCAGTTTAAAAGCTGCCAACATTCTCCTACCTACGGAACACTTAAAAAGTCCAAGAATGGAAAGGCAATCTTTTCTTCCAGTTCAATACTATACCAGCCAAATCTGCTCATGAAAAGCTGCTCTGTATAGTTCAAAGTCAGCCAGCAGCAACTTGCAACCCCTAAGGCCCTGGCATCTGTGTTTTGACCGAGATGACTCATGGCCATTGTCTTTCTGATGTTCCTGGGACCCAGAGGCTTTGCTGAGGTCTATTCATCCCACACACCATCACTTAATACTCACAACAATGTAAAAGGGCTCCTTGCCCTTGGGAAAAGTCTCCATAAGCTGCAGACAACCTTCCAGGTTAAAATTCTTAGGATTTGAGGCTTAAAGTTCTTACTTGGACCTTAGCAGTAAAAAGCCTACTGCAGAGCTGTTGAACAAAACACATGTTCTCTGCATGTGATCCAGCTAGAAAAAAAAAAAAGAGAAATGAGCTGAGCCAATCACACCACGTTCATCCATCCCAAATTCACCAGCAAGAAAATTTACTGATTCTTTGCTAGGCAGAGAAGCTGAGAGTGTAACACTAGTAAAGCTCCTTCTACATGAAAGGAAACACCAGGAATGAGGAATAAGTGTTCCCTGCGAACTTAATTTCCAAATATTTCATTTGCTTTATAACTTCATTTTCTTTAAATGTATAAAATTAAACATAGTCACAGATCTTTGACTTTATGATTTATTTATGTTTAGAAAAGCCCTGCCCATTCTATAATTGATAGATAATACTTACCTATATTTTCTTCAAGTTCTTTTGCATTTTCTTTATATTTAGCACTTTAATACATTTAAAGTTTATTTGAATGAAATTTAAGGATGTATTTTTCCCCCTAACACTTAACCAATTAGTAAATCACAGCCTATTAAATAACCTGGTATATTTCTCTATGCCTATTGAAGGTACAATAAATTTAGAACTCAAACTTCTCAAGTAGGAGTAAAAATCAGTACATTAGCCTTGGGGGAAAATTTGATAATATATGTGAAATTAGCCAATTATGTGCATATTAACTGAGACTTTATACTTCTATAACTTTATTAAAAGAAATAGTCACAGATCTGTTTAAGAGCTTATCACAGCATTAATTGAAAAGAAAAAATGAAAATGCAAAAATTATGACACATGAATAAAGTTATATGATGGTATTTTCACTCTTCATAAAGTACATTGAAGAAAAATGTTTGATGTGAGAAAAATCCTGAGACTGTAGTTTGGGGCAAAATTTAGAATAGATAATATACATTAATTCCAGTCAATTACATGTCACAGAAAAAGACTAAAAAAAGTATGTACATATTTAATCAGTGATTATCTTAGATAGTTGGATTTTTATTTGTTTGTTTGCTTCCCTATCTACTTACTTATGAATCCTTTTTCTAGTTTGTACTTTCCACGCTTGCTTATCTCCTCTAACGAATAAGTTAATTGGAGGCAAGGACTTTTTATTAAACATACATCGCAAATCTGGTTTGTGATAGATCCTCGATACTGCTTGTTAAATGTTATAAATGAAATAAGACCATAATTTCAGTTTGTGTCAGCAGCAGAACATACCAAGGATGTTCAAGAAAATAAGCAGATAGAGGGATAAAGGAGATTCAAGTCATAAAGAGGTCTAGCAACAGTTGGTTTGGATTCAGCCTAAGAGATTAGGGATCAGGGACAGAATTTCTTTCCTTGGGAGAAATAGTAGGTAAAAACAGGAACTCAGCCTTACAATATCTGTACAATAACTTGGGGAAATTATATAGGAACTTTGAGGTTCAAATATCATGCACTTCCAGAATTGGGATATATGAGTTGAAACTGCAATTTCCTAAAATTGAAGCAAACGAAAGCAAAATAAAATTAATAAGCTAGTCATTGTTGAGGTAACTAATGCCACCATCAACAAAAATAGGCTGGTTTAAAAAAATATATTGTTAATCGATTAGCTATTTCTATCTTAAATTATGTTGCCGTGTGTCTGGCATGAAGTCATTGTGCTTTCGGTAGTTGATTTTTCAATTATTTTAAATGAATAAGAGGATATAAATTTTGTCACTATGGTGAAGCTCTAGCACTGCTCAAAGGATAAAGTGCTTGGATTGTAAATGATTTGTGTTTCTTTTTACATATACCATAGCTTGATATAAAGCATACTCTGAGAGAATCTAATTACTACTTTTTTCTAACTTTATACAAAACAAAGAATCTTCCACTCTCTAATGTGGTTTCTGAATGGTTCTCTTCACCAAAAGGAAAGAACTCAAATAGGTTACCACCCTGAGTTCTTGCGTCAAGTTTAGTTGTCATTATTAGTTAATATGTTGGCCAATATCTGATTAAGTACAGTCTCTTATTCATTTAGTTATTCTGAATCATCCCCACAAAACCTGCTTGTCCCTATTTGAGTTGATATAATTTAATTTCTGAAATTTCCAAACTAAGTACCAAGTCCTAATTTCTCCTGTGGGAATGAGCTAGTTTATATCTCTGTTATAGCCTAGTAATTTAGGTTACTTTGGGCTTTGGTCACAACCTTGATTTAGCTTTGGTTTAGTGACAAAACAGTGAGGTAATGAGATTAGTAATTGGGATTGATCACATCAGAGTAAGACTAAGAGCAAAGCTAACTCAACACTGAGCCAGGCATTTATTGGGATATTGTTTCTCTCAGCTGTCTTCGATTATTTATTTTATTTTTTTATTTTTATTTTTTGCGGTACGTGGACCTCTCACTGTTGTGGCCTCTCCCGTTGCGGAGCACAGGCTCCGGACGCGCAGGCTCAGCGGCCGGGGCTCACAGGCTCAGCTGCTCCGCAGCATGCGGCATCTTCCCGGACCGGGGCACGAACCTGTGTCCCCTGCATTGGCAGGCGGACTCTCAACCACTGCGCCACTAGGGAAGCCCCTGTCTTCACTTATTGCTATCAGGCAGGAAGAGATTTTGAAAATATCTATGATTTTAAGAAGGTGAACTTCAACCAGAGCTTTTGTTTACCTTATGCATCTGTACTAAAGGCCTTTTGACACAGAGAATACATGGTGAGACAGTGGGACTTACTCACTTTTAAGCCTCATGTGGGTGTGTAAACTGATAGAATCTCCACGCAGGACAATTTGGCAGCATAATTCAAAATTACAACTGAATATCTCTTTTAGCCCAGTCATTCTACATCCCCAAAATTATCTTATAGGTACAATGCATATAAGGTAAGGTTACTCATTTCAGCTGTGTTTGTAATAACGAAAGAGTGTGAATGCAGCACTGGTTAACTTTATTATCATATAGCCATAAAATGAAATACAATGTGGCCATATAAAAGAATGAGGGATCTCATTACATACAAATACATGGTAATTTGAAAAAGGCAAGTTGAAGAATAGTATTCTAACATGTTATCCTATACGTATAGAGAAAACAAATGACCCTCTGTGCGTGTGTGGATAGATAGATAGATAGATAGATAGATAGATAGATAGATAGACAGATAGATAGATGTGTGTGTTTCTAGTATATACATATACATTTATAGAAGGTTATGCAATAAATTGGTAAGATCAGTGGGCTCTGGATGGCTAAAGACTAGGAGTGGAAGAGAAATCTTTTCCTGGAAAAAGGTGTTACACGTTTTGAATTTTGGACTATGAAAATGTGTTATCTGGTCAAAAGTAAATTTATGTATAATATATATAATATATATTTTACATACATATATAATATACATTACATATATTATAAAAAGAGAATAAGTAAATACATTCTTTATTTCTTTATTTATTTTATTTGGTTGCACCGGGTCTTAGTTGCAGCAGGCGGGCTTCTTAGTTGCAGCACATGGGTTCCATAGTAGCAGCAGGTGGGCTCTTTTAGTTGAAGCTCGTGGGCTCCTTAGTTGCGGCTTGTAGGCTCCTTAGTTGTGGCATGCAAACTCTTAGTTGTGGCATGCACATGAAGCGCCAAATTCAAAAAATATGTGTCCCCCAAAGTTTAGAAAGTAATTTAATTAATTATTTTACTACCACATAAATATTGCTAAATTCTCAGTCTGAGATAGAATAATATCCTGGCTGTCTACTTCTGTCAGCCAATTCAAATTTTAGATTCTACAACTTGCAACTTCCCAACCAGAGAGCTTATTCCTATATCAGAAAGGATGCTTAAATCTTAGGCATACTCTTTTTTGAAAATCATTTGTTCATGTAGAGCTGAGTTATCAATATGTCAAATACATCCTTAGGACTCAGTTTCTTTCTCTCCATTTCTTGTATTGGCTCTGCATTGGACTTGTTTCTAGGGATGTCCCATCTACTTGGTGGCCTCTGTCAGTTTAAATAGAAATACATTCTTGACCTTAGAGCACTGGCTGAATGAAAGTATCTCTTTCTCAAATTTCCAACACAATTCTCAGATTTGACCTTCACTTAAATAATTTGGATTTTGTGCTCTTTGTATCCGATAAGAATGGTTGTAGTACTGATCCAGTAGCCTCAAAATAAGCATGGGCATATAACCAAGGACTACCTTTTATTGAATGGCTGAATAAATAAATGAAGTTTCATAGAAAATTGGCATGTCTAATAAAAGGAAAATATTTTCAAGAAAAGTGGCCCATTAAAACTACAGAAGTCTAAATTATCCTATGTACTTTATCAGTAATAACACCAGTGATTATTAAAACAACAAAATACTATAACATGTGGTATACATTTTTTACTTAATTTTAGAACTACAAGAATATGTGTTCAAATTAGAGTTAACACATTTAGATGACCATTTAATTTTATTAGACCTAAAGAATTACTTTATATCATACTTTTTACCCTAGTAGCTTAAAAATTAAAATATGTCACTTACAGTCAAATATGTTTATGTACTCAATAGATTTGAGCCAAATCGATCATGTTTCAACTTCAAGAAATCCCTATAAATAAATTTCGATTCCATAGGACAGATCTATTAATTATGCTTTTAGGGGAGGTATAGTTAATGAATTTGCACTGTAGAATGATGGCATTTGTGCAAAACAATTTAACATCAGCTTTTCGATGAGATCTTCATAGAAGATTAAAGATTATTTGGTGGAGAAGTTATGCATCCCAATAAAATGGTCTGTTGCAATTTATTTTTATGAAAGTTGGAACAGCCCTGCTGAAAGCTTAGAATATGAGTATAATGACAGTTATGTATTATAATCCTGAAAAGCCTGGTTGGATTGCTAATGAAGAATATTTTTAAATAAACTTTTTATTTCAAAATAGTTTCAGAGGGGTGGGATAGGGAGGGTGGGAGGGAGAAGCAAGAGGAAGGAGATATGGGGATATATGTATACTTATGGCTGATTCACTTTGTTATAAAGCAGAAACTAACACAACATTGTAAAACAATTATACTCCAATAAAGATATTTAAAAAAAAAGAAAAGCTGTGGAGATGGTACAGAGAACTCTTATATACCATTCATCCAGTTTCCTCTAATGTCATCATCCTCCCTCAGCAGAGCACATTTATCACAACTTAGAACCAATATTGGTCCATTACTATGAACTAAACTCAGTGATTTATTCAGATGTCACCAGTTTTCCTTAATGGACTTTTTGCTATTTGAGGATTTTATCCAAGATGCCACATTGTATTTAGTCATCATGCCTCCATAGCAGCATAATCTGTGACAGTTCTCAGTCTTTTCTTGTCCTTGATGACCTTTACTTTGGTCAGATTTTTGCAGAATGTCTCTCAATTTGAGTTTGTCCAGTGTCTTTCTCATGATTAGACTGATGTCATTAGTTTGGGGGAGGAAAATCACAGAGGTAAAGTACTCCTCTCATCACATTGTATCATGCTATCTATATGCTCTCTATAGGATGTTAACCTTGATCACTTGGTTGAGGTAGTGTTTGCCATGTTTCTCCACTGCAAAGTTACCTTTCCCCCTTTTCATACTCTACTCTTTTTGGAAGTAAGCCACTAAGCACAGCCTGGGGCTGAGGGTGTGACGTAAAGTTCCATCTCTTGAAGAGGGAGCGTATCTACATAAATTATTTGGAATGTTTCTGTAAGAGAGACTAGTCTGTTCTCCCCAATTGTTTATTTATTCAGTCACTTATTTATGTATGAATTCATGATTTTTGTTTGATGCTTTGATTATACTCCAGTACTATGTTATTTATTTTGTTGCTCAAATTGTTCCAGCTTTGGCAATTGGGAGCTCTCTCATGTTGGCTCATTTGTCTCTTGGGCACACCCCTTCCTTTTATTTTTTGAGCACTTTCTTACTTTCTGGCACAAGCTATTCATTCCTTGCCTCATCCCAGGAATCACCTATTTCTCCAAGGAGCTCTGGTTCCTTTATCAGAAGAAATCAAGACCCAGGCACTAGGCATTAATATAGAATAGTTTATTTAATAAAATTAACACATTTTTCCCCAGAATCAGAGGGAAAATCCAATATGGCTTACATAAGAAAAATATTTTTAATATTTGTAAAAAAATTCTCTCATTTTCATGGACAAAAAGTAACTCCCTAATTTATGAATTAATGAAAAATATTTTAAAACTGAATTTTAATTTTAATTTTTATGTTATTATACAAATGGCTGATTGCAAATTTTATACACAAGGCATCAACAGTATCAAGTGATAGATCAATTGAGAGTTCTTTATTTTTCTATGTAAAAAGAAAGAACAGAATAGTATGTTTCTCAAAGCTATTACAATGAGTTCATATTTGCACTTATCAATAATAGATATAATAGTAGAAGCTAAGAGAAGATGTAACATTCAAGTTTCAACATTCTTTTCTGATTTAGTATTTTGTGTCCCTTATTCTTTAATTTCCCTATTTCTTTGGTGACAGTATATTGAGTGCCAAAGCCCTCAAATAGTATACTTTGGCCATGGACGGTTGAGCAGTGACAGTTTTGAGTGTGATTACACTTTCTAACCAAACATTTTAAGCATTACTTATAATAATAGATACTATGCCACTTTCCCAAATTGTGGTCTAAAATGTAACCTGGGAAAATTGTTATTAATATAACAAAAATATTTCCTTCCATACTCATTATTTATTGGGAAAAGACCACCTATTGTGATTCACTAGTACTTACTGTTCACTTTCCTGACTTTTTTTTTTTTTTTTTTTTTTTTGCGGTACGTGGGCCTCTCTCATTGCGGAACACAGGCTCCAGACATGCAGGCTCAGCGGCCATGGCTCACGGGCCCAGCCGCTCCATGGCATGTGGCATCTTCCTGGACCGGGGCACGAACCCGTATCCCCTGCATTGGCAGGCGGACTCTCCACCACTGTGCCACCAAGGAAGCCCCCTGATTTTTTTTTTAATAAGCTTAACTTTGTTTATTTGTTTTTTCTCGGCAATAACTTCTAGTAATTCTGACATCAGTGTTGATAAAGTACTAGGTTGGTAGTCAGAGTTGGTACCAGGATACTTGAGACTGAGGATTTCACTGAGGTCATTTATCTGCTATTTCCAGCCTCTTGATAAGTTGCCCCTAATTATTCATATATTTTTTATGAGCCATCTCATTGGAGCCAAGAAAAGATCTATTCAGCTCCCTGCCATTGTTTTCCTCTAGCCTGGTGTCATTTTCATTTAAATTTGTTAATACTTATTCTTCACCAACATTGTGTGGCAGCTCTTAGTATGCCAAAGTGGCATGGTGTTGGCAAAACCTCTCTATGTGCTTAAATAATTTCTATTCCATTGAGAAATTTAAGGAAGAGGGGAATATTCCTATCTCATTTCTTACAATTTTATTTTAAAAAGCTCGTTTTATTTCCACTTGTGCCCTCTTTTTCCTCAGAGTCAAAGATGAGTCAACAGTAGGAGTTGATAGATACACTGCTCTTCTTGGAATTACTATTCTCCTTCGCACTTAAAGCTTATATCTCTCCTGCCATCCATCTGTCCAGGAAGTTCCATAATCACCCACTCTGAGGAGAGTCTTGTATATTAATTTTAAATTATCAATACTTTAGCAAAGACTTTCTCCCCTTCCACAACACACCCACAAGCAGATAATATTTCAGTGTTTAGGTGTGCTGTAATTAAAGTATCGTTAAGGCAGTAGTAACTGTTAGATTCCCATCTAAGGTGTGAGACTGGCTAAAGTGTCTGAGGTTACTTGATAAAATACAAACTAATCTCTGTGAAAATCTTTGTACTAGAATGTGTACAGTACAAATATTAAGGTTACTTAATGCTCATTAAACACCAAGTAATTGCAAAAATATTTTCAAAGAATAGAATCCTAACTCTGTTGTGTTTTTGGCCATCATATGTTGATCTGAAAGGATGGTAGAAGAAAACATACATGAAAATCTTTGTGAACTTGAAGTAGGACAAGATTTCTTAGGAAAAACACCAGAAAAGTATAAACCATAAAAAACAAACAAACAAAACGGCAAATAAGATGGAAAGCATTGGTTCTTTTGTAGACACTGTTAAGAAAATGAAGAGGCAAGCCCAAACTGGGTGAAAATATTTATAATAAATATATATGACAAAGGATTTGTATTCAAACAACCCAGTGAAAGAGAAGAATAGGCAAAATATCTGAACAGACATTTCACAAAACAAGATATACTTACTAATGGTCAGTAGGCATATGAAAAGATGCTCGGCATCATTTGTCATCCTTGGAAATGAAAGGTAAAACCACAGTGAGCTACCACTACAGACCCATGGAATGGCTAAAATTAAAAAAAAAAAAAAAAAAAAAAAAAAACAACTAAATACCAATGTTTATGAGATACAATGCAAATGAAAGTACAAACTATTGCATTTTGGAAAACACTTGTCAGTTTCTTATAAAGCTAACATAATACCAGATATAAATTTACCATAGGAAGCAAGTAATTTCACCAGTAGGTATTTATCCAAGAGAAACGAAAACATCCATCCACATAAAGATATATACAAAAGCACTCAGTATGGCTGTATTCCCAATACCCCCAAACTGGAAACAATGCAAATTCTAGCAACAGGTGATTGGATAAATGAATTGTGGCCTCTGCTAAATACTACACAACATTTAAAAGGTGGACTACTGAAACATGCAACAATATGATATGATGAATTTCAGAATAATTTTGCTGAGTGAACGGAGCTGGGCCTAAACAAATTCATATTAATATGTTTCCCTTCATATGAAATTCTAGGGAAGGAAAAACTAACCTATAGCATATAGCTTATCACTGTTGCTTGGGACCATGGATTGGATGGGTGGGAGGTGCTTGCATGCAAAGGAACGTGAGGGAACATTTGAGGTAATGAGAATGTTCTATATTTTGATTTCGGTGGTAGTTATACATGTGAGTACATTTGTCAAATCTCATCTGGCTATATATTTTGAAAAGTTGCATTTTAGTATAGGTATGTTGATTTAAAGAAATAAAGTTGATTTAAAGAAAAAGAGGTTGGAGATGAGGGAAGAGTTTGCAAATTTAGGGAAATTATATTCTAAAAACAACAACAACAAAGTGAGTAGTATCTTCAAAACTAATGAGTAGAAAGAATTCTGAAGAGCAGTATGCATGAGAGGAGGGTGATATTCCCGAGAATATCTCTGATATGCTCAAAGGAAATATTTGGCTAGATTTTATTATTGAACTTAAAGATCTTACTTAATGTTAAGCTCAATTTGGAAGAAAATAAAAGAGAACTTAGCATACTTGGGATAGAAATAGAAAGGGGGAAAGTCTACTAATTTGTATAAAATAACATTTTACGTGAAGGAACAATGCTAGGTTCATATTTATTTAATCACCTAATGTTGGAATGAAGCACACATTTATTGGACTTAGAACCAGAAAACCAAGTCTTAGGACACTCAGACAATAAGAATTAAGATCGTTTTTTTTTAATAACCTGTCAAGAATGTCTAGTGCAGTCTCCAAAGGGTCAGAAAACCCAAATGTGTCATACGAGCATTAAGGAGATTCCTTCTGTTGGGATGATTTGCTTCTTTTGCAGAATAGCTTTTCCATATTCCCATGGGATTTTCTTTCGCGTTATTGTGAATGGACCATTTCCAAAGTCTCTAAAATACATTAAAAGCAAATGAAGCCATAATTCTAAAAAAATAATTTATGAAGAAAGTTATGAAAGAACACACACTGTTGGCTTTTAAAAACTTCAAGTGTAACTTGAGTGTACTTTTTAAATTTGTATTTAGATATACACTTGCATTGGTATTGCTGTCATTGAATGAAAGGGTAAATGATTTAAAATATGAAGTATGGATAAGACATATCTGAAGGATTTACTATAGTATTTTATCTGAAGTGTGAATAAATTGGAATGACACCTAAATTATAGATCACTGAAACACAAATGGGATAAAAACAAGCTGAAACTGAAGATTTTTTATCCTATTTTTTGCTATGAATTTCTCAACTTGATTATTAAATGCAGTTTATCAGATGTTGTCATATAAGATTGATTTGCTTTTTTAAAACACTTTTCTCAAGATTTCCTAAGAGTAATAGAATTAAAATGTCACACTATAAGATAGATTTGAAAGTTAAAGTGAGAACAAAGTTTTCTCTAAGAATGATATTCAAATAATCAAGGTTACATGATGCAAATTTTAGAGTCTGCTTTCCATAGTGCTCAGAATGACACATTTATTTCTGGGAAGTTGTGGGAGACCTTAACCCTTAAAGAAGTTAACCATGACACTTTATTTTGAGCTCATCTTCTTATGGAAGTTAAAAAAACCTTCATCTGATCCAGGCTTTCAAATTTTTGTAACTGAATGTCATCTCTGTCTCCTGAATATGATTTACAAGGACATAATACTTTAATATGCTATGCAGAATATCAGTACTTTAAGAAAATATCAGATAATTCAACTAAATATGAACTGTGCTCTATCACTTGCTTAATTTCTCCTGAAAAAGCGAATGATGAGAGGAACAGCTCAAGAGTCTTGTTTTTCTATTTCTCCAAAAATGTTTTGCTCATTTCTTCTGTTAAAATCCTGCAGTAAATTGATTCCTAAGAAAACCTCTTTGTTTGCCTATTACGTCATGTAATCAGATAGTGAAAGTCAGAAGTTCAAAATATTTCCTGATTTTGATCTAATAAATGGCCAAGAAGCTCTGAATATATTTAGAAATTAGTCAGTAAGTAACTCACCTCAGTTATCTGGTGCCTGTATTTTCCTGTTTCCTTTAGTAGATTATTGTTCAGTTTTTATCTAATTTCCTCCTTTAGACATTTTAACTCAATGTTCAGGTTTATGTCAATTTCTAAAGAAAGTACATGTTGCATAAAATATTATACTGAGTATCTTGGGTCCTCTGTTTATAGTTCATAGCCATTGTTTCTGGAATAGACAGTCAGAAGTAATGCTACTTTAATGGATATTTAAAATGTGTCTGTGTTATTGTACACCTGAATCAAGTGAATTGAAAATAATCTTTGAGTAGAAAGAGACACTAAGAATTTGTAGCAACTGCAGCATGTATTCTTTGAATGTATTCTTTTGTTAGAATTTGTCAGCCAAACTTGTCTTCTTGTTCCCTTATCTCAATCAAGGTTAATTCATGTTTTTGCTTTAATCTTTACTGAAAGTTTTTCTGTATTTGTGTCCATGTACATTTGGAAATGGAACTGAAAAAATATAGGTGTGCATTTTTTTTCAAGGTTTTGTTTGCTTGTCTACTTAAATGGAAGAATTCCTCTGAGAGAACGAGTTGAGAGCATAGTAAAATAACTTCTGTTGGGCTTCCCTGGTGGTGCAGTGGTTGAGAGTCCGCCTACCAACGCAGGGGACACGGGTTCGTGCCCCGGTCCGGGAAGATCTCACATGCCGTGGAGCGGCTGGGCCCGTGAGCCATGGCCACTGAGCCTGCGCGTTTGGAGCCTGCGCTCTGCAACGGAAGAGGCCCCAGCAGTGAGAGGCCCGCGTACCAAAACAAAAAACAAAAAAAACTTCTGTTGCTGCCTATTATCAATATCTTTTTCTTGGTTTTAGAAAGAAATAATGACAAGCTTCTAACACGCATCTCTTTATATAGGCTAATCTCTCACTTAAGAAGTTTTAATTGATTACATTTTTAAAGGACTAGAGAACAGCATTAGCAACATTCTGATAATTCTCTTATATTTGTGTAAATCTTTTGTCCTTAATTTTTATTTAGCTGAATATAATAAGAAAGTTTGTCAAGAGCTATGAATATGGGAATTTTTAGAATTTAATATTTCTTCATTTTGCATTGTAAATTAATGGCAGATATGCTTTTCATGATGAATTAAAAACTGGGTACAATGACTCGAATCTCCATAAAAGGAAAATATGAATAACACATATTTGAAAATCAGCCTGAAAGACATTGAAATAGCACCGTAGTGAGCCATTATAGGTATAGTTTAATTATCAAAAAAAGGTAACAATATGTTAAGCAAATATAATACTAGATACCATCCTAACATAAAAGATGGTTATTATATTTAATAAAATACACTTGAAATGCAAATTGAGAAGTGATAATTTGATTAATTTCTTAATTATGTCTAAGGAATGATTCATTATACAATAATAATTTGAATTTTTCTACATCCATTTTCACTTATATATTTATTTTTTATTTTAACAAGAAGAGTTAGATCCGAAATTAGGAATAATAAAAAATGACTACAAAAAAGTATTTCTTTAATTCAATTTTGTTTTTCTTGTAGAGTACAGATATGAGCCCAGCAAGTAGCACCACTTCACTTCCTGTTAGTCCTCTTACTGAAGAGCCATCACCTTTCAAGGTAAAAAATAAATTGAAAACATTTTTAATAATTGTTTACAATTCTTTTAGGATCTTTATTTTATTTAATAAAAATATTTATTTTACTATAGTAAAATAGGTAGTTCAGGCGTAGATGGTGAGGTTAACTGCTTTAGTTCATAAGGATCTTGTTTCAGATGTTAAAATTTTGTTTTGTCTGTTGTCATTCTACTTGCTAAATAAAGGTAGAGTTTGAATAGAAATTGATACTTTATATAACACATTGTTTGCCTTGCATGTAAGAGACAGTAATTTCATTGTAATAGTTTGATGTCACAGGAATTATAGGTTTCAAATCCTGTATTTATATTAATTTAAGCAATAAGTTTGGAATGAATTATTCAGCACTCATTGAGTAGTTAAACTTTCATTAGCTAGTTGAATTATCATTGATGACTCTAGGTCATAATTAATTAATTGTGTATTCTTTACAAACTAATGGTAAAAATAATAAATTAACATATGGAATCATTCCTCCAAACACTGTATTTTTAAAATATTTAAGTAAATACTCTAAGTATGATTAGCAGAATTCTTCAGTTTGGGAGTCTGTATACATTACAAATATGAAGTCATCTTCTTGTTTTGCTATTTAAGATTAGATGTTTCTCTTTAAGCCAAAGCTTGTAAATCAGCTATTTTATATGTGTACCAGAGATTTTTGGATTTCTTTAGGATTATTGTAAATAAAGGGACTCCTTAAGATCATGGGAAAGAAAAAAAAAAACTTGGAAAGTTGGGATGATACACTTATTTGCAATGGTCTCAGTTTAGTTTAAAGACAGGGAAACATATTTTGGGGGGTTATGATGATTTGTGTTTTATCATAACTTTGTTATTGTTTTTCATATGAAGACAAAATCTTATTCAACTTCATATTTCTTACATCTAGTACAGTGACTGACATGGATTTCTGTATACTCAATATTTGCTCTATTGTTAAAATGAAAATAATAGAAGGTTATAAATTCCATTGTGGGTCTTTAGTTTTCTAATTATAGGTGCTTTGTGGCTTAATGATAGACAATAATAACTGTTAAAGGCTCATTTTATGTCAGAGAATTGTTAAATACTAAATAGAATTCTTATTATATCATTTATTGAGAAATATTTTATCATTCTACGACAAAAGGAGAAAATAATACTAATGTTTCAATGTTTAGTGTTCCTTAATATTCCATCTTACGGTAGATGGGATAAAATTTAAAGAAAAATCATATTTTTAAAAAGTTTTTAATTGAATTCTCACAGCATCACTAGAAACCATTTTCTCTTTTTAATATATTGATAATGACTACCCTCCTTGAAAATTAATGTATTTTTTAACAGAGGTAAAAGGAAACGTCAGATATATTCCAAAATCTGCTGACATAAAGCTAATATAAATATAACTATTTTAGTTAGTTTCTCTGACTGGTTCTAAGAGATCAGTATTTTTCCCGTGTTAAAGTGTAAATATACAGTTAAAACTTCCAAGTGCTTATAATATATAATATTGGCTTTTGCTAACCAATATAGTTACAGTACCTCTTAGTTTACTTCTTCTGTGATAGGAATATTATATTTTTTCAAAACAATTTTATCAGATATAGAAACATCCACTAGTATTTCGAAGTATCTAAAATTAAGGTTTCAAATTATACAACTCCTGCATTTGCTTCTTTTATTTTTAGTTTATAAATTGTTGTCATATAAATGTTTAATAGAATTCTTATTTATCCTTATATAAACACAAAATATACAGAAACTATTTTGAGATGTACCTTAGCAGTATAGTACATTTTAATTGCAAAAAAATTTGTTGAAAACAAAAAAACATGGAAGGCATTGAAGTTTTCCGATATCGATACCCTGAAAAATCTTTCAATTTTAATTCATTTATGTCCAAAACTTTATTTAAATTTTTGATATTTGACCAACATGATTAGCTAGAAAAAAAATTGACTATCTTTTACTCCCCAAGAATAAAATAAGATTAATCACCTTTGATACTTTAGTTGTATTTTCTAAGACAGTGATTTCAGCACCCAACTCCATAACCATCTGCCCTAATATTAGACTAGGAAGGCTTTTGAAAGATAAGCTTTGGTGGCCTGTTGAGAGACTTAATTATACCTTTTCTTCTGGGAAATAATTAGGTTAATAAAAGAAAGTATTCCATCCCTTTTCTTGGTCTATTTTGGAAGCACTCATATAACAGTGGGAGGAAGATATCCTGTTTTGGCTCAAGTGTTTATCCAAGTAAATTCTTTCCTTTAAATATTATCTTCAGAATGATTTTCAGATTAAATTTATTTTAACCATACCATTTGACATAATGACAAATGGTATGTAATATATTTTTAAAATCCTTAATAATTACCTTCCCACTAATATCTCTACCTATATTATTGACTTGAATGTTAGATGAGAAATTGGCTATCAATAGGAATGTACCACAGTGGGATCTATTAAATTTAAGGTAATAGAAAACTGGTAGTATCCTGGAGACTTACCCAAGGGGTCAAGAGAGGTATGTTAAGCTTTGGAGATACAAGAATCAAAGATAACAATTAAATTTTGTTTGGGACCAAATGCTTCTTTTCCATAATAAGACTGTATTTTTTTGGCACTACTAGTACTGGAGTACATACTTCAATTTAATTTCTAAACAAAACCAGATCTGCTCTTAAAAATAGCCCAAGCCCTGTATACTTACTCACGACTCTATTCCCTTACAGAACAGTTCACCTCGTGCTAAATTTCTTGCCCTTACCATTTAAAACCCATTGCCATAGTGTTTTGTTTGGTTTAGTCTTTCAAAAATGAGGACAGTTCTCACAAAAATCCATCTAGTCTTCTCTTAATAAATTGCAAGATCTGGGAAACTGCCTTTCTTTCAGATAGAACTGATTGATCAGAGATAAGTAGGGTTTCTCCATCTGGACAGGGTACATGGATACCAGTTCACCACAGTCACCATTCCCTATTCACACCTGGCAGTGAAAGCATTTGAGTGAACCCCTTCATATAAAAAGATGTATAATTCACAATCCTCCACTTATACCACAGGTAATAAACTCACAGATTTCCCAGTCAGACTCTTGGTGCTGAGAAGTTTCTAGGAGTCCAGATTTTTATAATTGTGCAGACTATTGTTATGGACATATATTTGGAAACAAAGGGCAAATGCATAACTTCAATTTTTTTAATAGAGTTTTCAGCATTCCATAAAATTTATACATATGTGGTCTGACACATATGCCACTACATTATTATGGAAAGGCCAAGGAATAACTAATTTCACATGGGTGGAAACAATATTTTATTAAACAGCCATAATAGAATCATAATAGTGCAAGTTAATTGATCTAAGTGAGACTTTGATATAAGGAAAAAGGGAGTAGACTGCTTAACTGTTAATTAAAAGTTTTATGTTCTTCTGTAGAATAACCAAGTTGACATTGTTACTTTTGATGTGCCCATTCTACCCTATTCTACCTGTTCCCTCTGCCATTCTCCCTGATTTCCTTAATCTGCCTTGTCTCTTCCTTTGTGGCCTCAGTCAGATGTACCACACCAAAAATGCTTTAGGGCCATCAAATATTACTGTTCTTTAGTAGGATGACCCTTTTAATTTATTTGTATATACACAGGTATTACAGCCTCTCTCCATTCCTGGAACTAACGTTCTTGAAGCTAAAGCTGGCTCACTGTTCCTGACCCCTCCGTTAATAGTACACTTGATTATGGGCCATGTTCTTTTTGCCAACCACATTCATCACATATCTTTAAATTTATTTGTTCTTCAATGAAGCCTGATGGCTAGATCTTAATCCCTTTTCCTCCAGAATGCATCTTTTTTGATTACATAAGTTAGACACAGGTATTATCCTGCCTTATTCTTTATCCTTATCCTGTGATAAAGCCAACAGGAAAGAAACAAATTCAATTTGCCTTTTCTTTAGACATTGTTTCAAAAGTACACCAAGACTATCCTCCATTCACCAATCTTCAGTCAAAGTCTGAAAATAAAAATCACCCATTGCCTTCATGACCCCACTGACTGCTGCTTCTCTATGTTAGTGGGTTCCTGGTATGTGTAAGGTGCTTGGGTATCCAGTGCCTAGAATGCACAGTGGAGCCACCCTGCCTGAAGTCCAGCCATCTTCCCCAGGAGCTGACACAGAGTGGTGCTGTGCTCTTTCCTGGGTCTCCTCTCCTATGGAATTCCAAGGTTCTCTGACTACTTTTCTTCATCCCCCTTATTTAAGCAAGGGACAGAGAGGAAGAAATAGAGAAATACATGAAGGTCTCAAAAATTTTATCCTGCTAGCCAATGCGGGGATGTTATGATCCACTTGACCATAGAGCCTAAACTCAGGACTTAGTAACATGTAGTAACACACATAGTTTGCTCTCAATTATATAAAATAAATATTGAGTAGAAAAAACACCCCAGAAAATATACAGTTATCAACAATCAACTATTTAGATGGACTATACTTTATTTTTTTCCTATAGTTTCTATAATGACCACTTATTTCTATTTTAAGAACAATATATTTTTTTAAGAAAGCAGAAAAGAGAGTTGGGAACATTAGAGGCATTGTAACCTAGTTAAGAGACTTCCTAGGATCAAATCCCAGTTCTGCCACTTTCTATTTTTATAACGGTGAGCCAGTTACTTTGTGTCTCAATTTCTCCATCTGTAAAATGGGATCAATAGCAACTGCTTCTTCATTGTGTTCTTATAAGGTTAAACAAGTTATTAAATAGAAAGTGCTTAGACTAGCACATAGTAAACAGTGTATGTTTTAACCGATCTTTTTTTACAGAGATATCCCTTAGTTTAAAGCAAGAAAGTTCTATATATTAGAAATAACATGAAACAAATATTTCCACTCAACTCCTTGTACTTCATTTCTAAATGTGAGAGTAGAAATATAAAGTCTTTACATTGATGAAGAAAAATGTTTAATATTCATTCCTAGAAGGAATGCTATTTATTTTATACCCTCGAGTATTCAGATGAGCTCATATATCAGTTTCCTCTCATGAAAAATAATTAATGGAAATGTTTATCAATTATGAGGGAGAAGAAGTTAATATAATGAATTTGTCTTAAGGGGAAACTGGTAAATATACATAAAACATTACTTGGAAAAAAGGAATACATAATAGTTTGTATAACCATAGGATGTATGGTATCTTCTTATCAGGAACACACCACAGTATATTTTTCTTTAATTCCCCAAACCTCCCCCTGTGCATTAACCTGGTAACTTTCTAAATACAATCCCCACTGAAGGAACATTATTTAATCACATTAGATTCTGGGAAAAACCTCATTGTGAACAAAGCACTATTGATATTTTACTCTTTATATAACATCAATATACTAAGTAGTGTCAGTTTATTTGGTCTAAAAACCATAGTGGAAAAGAACACATTTGGAGGCTCTGAGGGAGTGGAGTCAGATAGTGGTGTGACCTCATAACATCATCTGTTGCATATCTTGCATTGGTTGAGATTTTTTTTGGTGTGTTTATTGTTGTTTTTCATTTACTGAATTTAATGGTCTCTTTTTATTATTGGAATTCACTTTTCGGTTGTCCCAGAAAGAGCCCAAAATGGTATATTCTGCATTTTTGGTTAGTTTTTGACTAGACCATCTATTCGTTCATTCATCTGTTGATGAATCAATTTATAAAATACCTACCACGTGCTTGATAATGTTCTAGACACTGGTGCTTCAATGTGAACAACACAGACTGAATTCCTGCTTTCATGGTATTTGGGTTCTAGTGAGGAGTGATACACAGCAAAAGCATAAATATATAACATGTCAGGTAGGGATGATAACTGCTATAAAGAAAAATAAAGCAGGATTTGGAAGATAGGAAGTGACTTTAAAGTATGTTGTTGTTTCAAAAAGGATGGTCAAAGAAGGTTACTCTGATTAGGAGATAGTTTAGCAGAGACTAAAATGAAAAACAATAGAAAGCCACTCATCTATCTATGGGAGGAGGCTTGAGGACAAGTGCAAAAGCCATGAGGCAGGGGAACACTTGACCTTTTTAGGATCGGCAAGAGTGACATTGTGGCTGGCGCAGAGTGAATGAGTGTGCAGGTAATAAAAGATCAAGTCAGAGAGAAACCAGATCATGAAGGGCCTTGTAGGCCGTGGTAAAGACTTGGAATCTTACATTGCATGAGATGGGAAACCACTGGAGTGTTTTGGGAAAAAAGGATGACACAATCAGACTTTATTTCAAAACTGTTACTCTTATTTCCGTATAGATGTAGGCAGCAAAAGGACATGGTAGAAGAAGGAAAGCAAACTCCTATAGGTAAGAGATGGCATGGTAAATGTTGACAGGCTAATGAGCACTGGTAGGATTTTAGATACATTTTGAGTGTGAGTCATCAGGATTTGTTAATAGATTGTATGTGGGATATCAAAAAAGAGCAATATCAAAGATTATCCCTGATTCTAAGGTTCTCTATATTTTCCAGTTTTTACCTCTTTTGCTAATTTTTCTGATGTTGCAAATAAATAGGTATCATGATATAGCGATTAACAGAGTCTTCTCTGTGTATGCACATCCCTGGGGTCTCTTCCTCTTTTCATAAGGACACCAGTCATAGTGGATTAGAGCCCTCACCCCCCATCCCACCACCGCCGTGGCCTCATTTTAACATCTCTTTAAAGACCTTGTATCCAAATACGGCTACGTTCTGAGGTCCTGGGAGTTGAAACTCCAACCTTCAAATTTTGAGGGGACAAAATTCAGCCCATAACAGACAGACTCAAGACTGCTAATGTTAATTCTTTCCTGAACACAAGGCCAACCTTGACTCAAGGAAAGGAAAAATAAATTGCACCTCTTGATGGGGAATGACAAGGATTTGGAGCAATTTTTAATCTACCATATAAATATGTGATATTCCTTTATTAATTCAGTTTTCAGTGCTATTAAATTCTCAGTGATGTGTGAGGGAGTTTGGATTTGAGGGAATGAAATAGGAAATGAGAGATTTCCTTAAATGTTTACACATATTCATCTGTGCACTTATTTGAGTATATTTTCCAATGCTATTTTAATTTCCATTAAATTTGGAAACTTCATTTAAATGTTACCATATTTGAATTAACTTATAGTCCTTAAAACTTTGTGGTTGAGAATGTCAAAGAATTATGGCTATAAAAATATTTTACTAAAGTCTTGATTATAAACACTGAGAGGAAAATTGAAATAACAACTACCAAACAATACTTTCTATATTATGTCTATATAGTATTATTTTATGTTAACATTTTTCCTTCTGGTTTTGTCAAGATAAATTTTGAATAAACACTGTATCTATTATTTAACTTTTGCAGACAGCATCACTGATGTATTATGAATATTCACTGGAAAGAAAACCAATAATTATATCCTGATAAATCAAGTAAAATTATTTTTAAATAAATTAAAATTACTTTTACAAGCCAAAACAAATTTTAATTTTTCTTAAAAGGTATGCAGTATCTCTCAGACATAGCAGACCTCAAGGGGAAAATGAAAATTAATGGAAATAATAAGCAAATACTTTCATGTTGCTTGCTAGCTTTATATTGCTGTCAAATCCTTCTCACACACTGTTCAGATGGTTTCAGTAAGTCATGTCCAAGATATAGAACTTGTCAACATTAATACATGCTAAAAATAATGGCATACACCCTCCCACCCCATCCACAGGTCACACATTCATTTTCTTCCTTAAATGTAAATCTCATTGAATTTCTTCATCTTTGCATAGGTTGCTGCCTTAGATTTCTCCTAACTGTTTTGAGTTCTCCATGTGCTAATGAGAGAAAACTTTCGTGGTAAAAAGCTTTATTTTAGCATACTTTCAGAGCATTGGGCCATACTCTGCTTACTGTGGTCAAAAAGTCCCTTTGACATATTTAGTGGACAAGATTTACTCAACATCTGTTAGAGATGATCTTGGAAAACCGAATTCAGGGATCCACTGTTTATATCATTGAGTTAAAAAGAGCTCCAGAAAACTACAAGATATATAGATTTGGATGGTATTTCATAATTGGCAAAAGTGAGGATTTTCCAGGAAAAGCTTGAATTTAGAATACAGGTACAGAACATTGGAGGAAAGAATTCAGGTACACAATGTGAAAAGGTCTGGATTAATTTGTACATAAAAGACAGGATATTGAATCACTGCTAGCAAAATTCTAAAGCAAATAAAAGCCTTGAAATTTGGGGAAATAAAAACAACTTTATGTGTTTCTTGAAAGAAAATGAATTTTAAGAAACTGAGTCATTATGACCTCAACTTTGGTTTACGGACCCACTTAAGGGTGGATTGGCGTCACTGAATATATGTTCTGTCTGCCGACAAGATGCCAGGACAGTTTTATTTGGAAACAGTTGATGTCAGCAATGTGCTCTGTTCCTCAATACCTGTTGGTTCCTAGTGTCTAGAAAACCTTGATGTGAGATAATAGTGGATGTGGCAGTCATTGCTCTGCACACCAATATTAACAAGATTTCTTTTAACATTTAATGAAGACGTCAGATATTGGAATTGGCTTGGGATTAACACTATATATTTAGCATAATATCATTATTAATGATAATTTAAGCAGTTGATCTCATGTTTAGTACATCCAGTGTTTATTTTTTATCTTAACATTACCATTTCATATACATTCTGGATCATATACACTTCTTCTTTGTTGTTTTAAAATATAATCTCTTGCATTACTTCAGGATTTACCTGTAAGTGTGAAGTATACTGTAACACATTTTTTTTAAATAAGAAATTAGTAATCAAGGTAAAATTCCAAGGCTGTGATTCATTATTAACATGCCCATTTGAGATGGACCATGAATATGAGAAGCTGTCAGAGGTGGACTCAGCATGAGTTTAGTTTATCTGGCAATGACTTCCATCTCTTCTATCTTGGAATCATCTACTTAAATAACAAATGAAGTTTGGAAGCTGAATCATATCAGCGGTAAAATAAAATGTGCAAGGAATTAAGTACAGTTAATTCTGCCATACATCAAATAGTTTAGAAATGATTGTATTTACTTTGGTAACTACACAAGGTTAAAGAATATTAGACCTAAAGTGTTTATTAAGACATTGGACATCCTTTGTTTTAATTATACTATATGGGAGTATTAAATGGTCATGCTGACAGATGCAATACGGTGAGTAAAATAAGCAACTATTCTGTTCTGAGGTTTTTTGTATCACAGATTTAACATTTCTTCAGTGCAGTTTTCAGTGCACATAAATAATTTGTCAGAGATTCTAATACCTGTAGTAACTCTTCTGGGCAAAATTGGCATATGGATGATGCAAATTAAAAGTTGGATAGTCATTATGAATAATCAGAAAATTCTATTCACCCTTGTCTACAGTAAAAGATATTCTTAATAGTTTAGGGAAGTGTATGAACATCACTTTATTTATTTTTGTTGTTGTTGTTCGCTTATTTTATTTTATTTTTAATTAATTTTTTATTAGAGTATAGTTGCTTTACAATGTTGTGTTAGTTTCTGCTGTACAACAAAGTAAACCAGTTATACATATATTGAATACACATATCCCCTCTTTTTTAGATTCCTTCCCATTTAGGTCACCACAGAGCACTGAGTAGAGTTCCCTGTGCTACACAGTAGGTTCTCATTAGTTATCTATTTTATACATAGTAGTTATATTTGTCAATCCCAATGTCCCAATTCATCCCACCTCCCCTTTTCCCCTTGGTAACTATACATCTGTTCTCTATGTCTGTGACTCTACTTCTGCTTTGCAAACAAGTTCATCTGTATCATATTTCTAGATTCCACATATAAGCAATATTTTACGGTATTTGTTTTTCTCTTTTTGAGTCACTTCACTCTGTATGACAGTCTCTAGGTCCATCCACATCTCTGCTAATTGCACAGTTTTGTCCCTTTTATGGCTGAGTAATATTCCATTGTATATATGTACCACATCTTCTTTATCTATTCCTCTGTCTATGTACATTTAGGTTGCTTCCATGTCCTGACTATCGTAAATAGTGCTGCAATGAGCATCGGGGTGCATGCATCCTTTCGAATTATGGTTTTCTCCAGATGTATGCCCAGGAGTGGGATTGCTGGGTCATATGGTAGCTCTATTTTTAGTTTTTTAAGGAATTTCTATACTCTTCTCCATAGTGGCTATACCAATTTACATTCCCACCAACAGTGCAAGAGGGTTCCCTTTTCTCCACATCCTCTCCAGCATTTATTGTTTGTAGATTTTTTTGTTGATGGCCATTCTGACCAGTGTGAGGTAATACCTCATTGTAGTTTTGATTTTCATTTCTCTAATAATTAGTGATGTTGAGCATCTTTTCTTGTGTTTTACTTTAAAATGAATTGCAAAAGAGATCAGGAAGGGTGCAATGTGCTTTTGCAAATACTTAACTTTTTTCCTCTTGGATAGTGACTTATTCCTAGCGCAAGAAATTAGAAGGTAAACAATTGCCAGATGGATATTAGCCTCTAATCAGCAGCCTAATAGCAATAATTTTGAAGATAGATGTAATTTGAATATTCTGAGTAGTTATTGATGTCAGATTTTCAGCTAAGGAAATTCTGTTTTCTTTTAAGCTTTTGCATTATATTATCAGCAGTCAGCTTCTGTCTGTACTGGGACTTGCCCTTTTTCTCAGGTAATCTCTTTTACTCTAGCAAATCTGATAAGAAACTCTTATCTCAGGAGATGTGACAAGCACTGATAATGTTGGCTAAACCTGTTATATTAGAATCTTATTGCATATATTTCTTATTAAGAATAAAAATTCAAGTTCTTTTCTTCTTTCCCACATAACATCTGTGAAACAATCTTCCTCACCAAGGGAAAAGAAAATCCCTTCTTATATATAAATATATATAGGAATCTGTTTCAACAACCTTTATTCCTTACAGACTCCACACAGGCAAACTTCTTTTTCCATGTCTCCAAGCTTTTTCCTTCCTTCTGTCTCCTTGGAGACCAAAGTTGACCTAGTACAGAGAACCAGACCTATCACCTTCTGACTCACCCTCTCCCCAAAGGTACTGAAAAGCCTTGAGGAAATTCATACACTGAGTTAAAACTCTCAATGGAAAACAAAACTGTGATTCATTATAATCAAGCCAGAAAATAGACTTGTCCTCCATTCTCTATGTAATGCCATACACCTGTGCTATCTTAGACCAGTCACTAGACTTAATGATGTGTGTGTTCATCCAAGTTGCTTATTTTGACCATAAAAAAAAGAATAAAAATTTCTTTAAAGTAGTTAGGCCCTGCTTAACAAGAAAGTCTTTGGCAGCAGTATTTGAGCTGAAAGTTTTTAAAAAGCTGAGCAGAATTGTCAAAGCATAATTGAGGGTAGAAGAATTAAGCTCACTTTTCTCCCTTAAGTGTCTTTGCCAGACAATAGAAACTGACAATAGAGCCAAGTAGGAAAATGGAGCCATGCCAGCTGCTACACCATATTAGAGAGAGATGGGTCATAATTTCTGGTAATAATGCCTACATGAATAAAACCGACAGTGGTCTGTCCTCTTGTTAACATTAGCTGTTTCTCTCCTTCTCTTTCTTGTTATTTCCTGTGGGCCTTACTCACTTAGTGATAATAGTTCTACTATTATCATTTCTCACTATTTCTGTTATTTTCTTGAATGTAGTGAGTCATTCAGAACAATCAACAAACATTTATTGAGTTCCTACTATGTGTAAGACCTTATGTAAAGGTACTGGGGAAGAAATATTTTCTTCAGACTGTATAAAGCTACAGAATATCATAATGCTGGTTGTAGCTCAGCATGGCCTGGAAAAATGTCAAGTATTTCAAAAGTTCAGAGATGCAGTTGAGGAAAGGGAAGTGTCGTGAGGTAAAGGAGAAGTAAGCGCCAAGGTCTCAAGCTAGACCACGAAGGTCTAGAAATTATAAACATTCAGATGCGTGTTGTCCACGTGGCAAGGAAGAATTTGTTTGTTGTGAAGGACTTCATATGCTTTATAGAGAACTTCGACTACCTTCTACAAGCAGTGAGGTACAGGGAGCAAGCAAGAGTTGTGTCTTAGTCTGTTCAGGCTGATCTAGGAAAATATCATAAACTAGGAAGCATATAAACAACAGAAATGTATTTATTCCTCACAGTTCGGGAGGCTAGGAGTCCAAGATCAAAGCACTGGCAGATTCAGTGTTTGGTGAGGGCCCACTTCCTAGACACCTTCTTTTTGTCTTTTCGTTGTAGCCCTCACATGGCAAAAGTAGCAAGGGAGCTGCCTGAGGCCTTTTTTATAAGGGCACCCATCCCATTCCTGAGGGCTCTGACCTCATGGTTTAATCCCCTCGGCATCCCTACATCCTAATATTATCACCTCGGCATGTTAAGATTTCAACATATAAAGGTTTGGGGATACACATATTCATACCATAGCAAGTTGAGCAAATTTTAAGATGCAAAATGAAGAAAATTTTGTA
Source organism: Mesoplodon bidens (assembly GCF_964165515.1). Classification (NCBI taxonomy): domain Eukaryota; kingdom Metazoa; phylum Chordata; class Mammalia; order Artiodactyla; family Ziphiidae; genus Mesoplodon; species Mesoplodon bidens. The sequence goes on from NC_138176.1 coordinate 205,626,713, forward strand.
ATTCTTCTTGAGCTCGATTTCCACAGAATGGATTCTGAACTTCAGTCGAAATTTGTCAATTCCTAGAAAATCAAATGGTACTAATAAAATACAAATGATAAGAAATAGGAAGGATTTTCATGTTATCCACTATTGTTGATTGCCTTCATCTGTATATGCAGATGCAGATCTGTTCATCAAATAGGATGACGATTGTCTATACCTATATTAAAATAATAGAGTTTATAGGTAGTCTAGGCTTTCATAAATATACACTAAAATATCCATATATTTATATTTACCTTATTGTTATATCTTAAAAAGTTGTCATTAGTGTATTAGTTTCATTTTGTTCCTGTAACAATTTACCACAAACTTAATGCCTTTAAACAATTCTCATTTTAGTTTCATATAGTTCTGAAAGTCAGAGGTCAGAATTAGGTCTTCCTAGACTGGAATCAAAGTGTTGGCAGAGCTGAATTTTTTTCTGGAGACTCTGGGAGATAATCCATTTACTTACTTTTTTGAGCTACAAGAGTTTGCCTGCACTCCTTTGCCTCTTTCCAACTTTAAAACAATGACCTATTAAGCCTTTCTTATGATGCATCACTCTGACTCTCTGTTTCTCCCTATGATATTTCAAGACCTTCATGTTTTCACTAGGTCCACCAGATAACCCAGGAAAATCTCCCTATTTTAAAGTCAGGTGATTAGCTACCTTAATTTAATCTTCAGTCTTAATTCTCCTTTGCCACGGACATCATTGGAGGAAGAAATGGGACATTATTCTTCCTATCACTTCCTATCACATATGTTAGTAATGACACATATGTAAGATCTGGGTCTTATTCCTGACACAGGAATCTTTGTTCATAATCGCTGAGCTGATTATTTAAATAATTAGAATGCACATTACTCTTCTTTTTCTGTCAATTGTTAATTGGTTATTATATTAATACAGAGTAAGGAATATCCACTGTGCTGAATTATAAAAGCGATTTCCTTTAGCTTCAGTTTTCTGTCTGGCAAACTTCTAATCCTCACTTAATGTCCAATTAAATGCCACCCCCTCTGTGAAACTTCTTCCCCAAAGTCTCCACAATACTTTAATTTCACTTCTAATATACAACTATAAAATTATATTATAAATATAGTTACAGTCTTCTCCAATAGATGCCGAATTTCATAAATACAGATATATTTTATATTCTTTATATTCCCTATTTCAGTGTCTAGTATAGAACTAGTATATAATATACTAATAGTAGATGAAAGAATGAATTGTTGTATGAATCAATGGTGAAAAAAGCTCACTTAAGGCCTAGTTTCTTTTCTAGTGTTTCATCATATTAAAATTCAAATACTCATTTAAGTACATTAGCCCTTGATAAGCTGATATATGTAACAAAGCCTATCAAGATATACAAATAACCTACCAAATTTTCTGTAGCTTATCCCTTTTTTCCCCTACAACTCTATAAACATAGCTGGACCAATCCTGGATACAAATTATCTGTATGAGACTAGCTTGGTGCTAGGGAATTCAGTATTTAATTGCTCTTGTTATTTGTCAGTATCTCATCTCCTGGTCTGAAAATCTGGCTTCTGCTTTAGCAGGTATTTATGTGATAACCATTGCCTAAGGGATAACTGCATTCCTGCCAACAGCTGTTTGGATTTACAAATATTACCTTTCGTAAGATTATTCTATAGCCAAATGCTATATACATTTCAAGTTTCTCTAAATTGGAAATCCTGAAAGCTGTCTACTTCTTTTGAATATTAATCCTCAATACACACAATTATTGTCTCATTTTACAGATAAGGAAATTGAAGCTTAGAGCAGTTAAGAACCTGACCAGAGGACACAGTGCTGGTAAATGACTCAGCTGGAATTCCAACTCAGGTTTCTAAAAGTCTAAAGACTGTAGCTTGAACTACTATACTACAGAAAGTCTACAGTGTTTTTATTTTAATCATGATTCTGACTGATCCTTGGTTTTATATAAATGAAGGGGGTAAACACACAAGTAGAGGCAGATATAGAAGAGACAGAGGAAGAGAAGATAAGAGAAGTGAAGGGAGGAAAAGAAAAGAAAAGGAAATAAAAGAAAAGAAAAAAAAAGAAATAATAAACATCCCTCCATTCCTCAGGCTTGACAATATTTATTGAGATCATAATTCTACTAAGATTAGGTATTTCTTTTACTAACAGATCTAATAGATTGAATCCATCTTTGCAATCCTGGAATAAAAACCACCTGGAATATTGGTCAGTTTTCATAGATCCAAAGAATATAATTTGCTTTAGCTAGTTGAAATGGAAGTGATTTTATTATAAGATATTTGACAGTTTAAAGAATTTCTTGGAAGGTCATCAAACTGGGCTTGGATATGTAGGGACAAAATGCCAGGAGAGATTCCTGCCTGGAAGGGATAATCTATGCTGTCAGGTTGAGAGCAATAAATGGAAAAAGGATGAGGATATGGGGTTTTCAACATTTTTTTAACATCTTTATTGGAGTATAATTGCTTTACATTGTTGTGTTAGTTGCTGCTGTATAACAAAGTGAATCAGCTATACATATACATATACCCGATATCCCCTCCCTCTTGCATCTCCCGCCCACCCCCCCTTTCCACCCTTCAACGTGGTCACAAAGCACCAACCTGATCTCCCTGTGCCATGTGGGTGCTTCCCACTAGCTAGCTGTTTTACTTTTGATAGTGTATATATGTCAATGCCACTCTCTCACTTTGTCCCAGCTTACCCTTCCCACTCCCCGTGTCCTCAAGTCCAATCTCTATGTCTGCACTTTTATTCCTGTCCTGCCACTAGGTTCTTCAGAATCTTTTTTTTTTTTTGATTCCATATATATGTGGTAGCATACGGTATTTTTTTTTTCTCTTTCTGACTTACTTGACTCTGTATGAAAGACTCTAGGTCCATCCACCTCAGTACAAATAACTCAATTTTGTTTCTTTTTATGGCTGAGTAATATTCCATTGTATATATGTGCCACATCTTCTTTATCCATTCATCTGTTGATGGACACTTAGGTCGCTTCCATGTCCTGGCTATTGTAAATAGAGCTGCAATGAACATTTTGGTACATGACTCTTTTTGAATTCTGGTTTTCTCAGGGTATATGCCCAGTAGTGGGATTGCTGGGTTGTATGGTAGTTCTATTTTTAGTTTTTTAAGGAACCTCCATACTGTTCTCCATAGTGGCTGTATCAATTTACATTCCCACCAACAGTGCAAGAGGGTTCCCTTTTCTCCACACCCTCTCCACCATTTATTGTTTGTATATTTTTTGATGGTGGCCATTCTGACTGGTGTGAGTTGATATCTCACTGTACTTTTGATTTGCATTTCTCTAATGATTAGTGATGTTGAGCATCCTTTCATGTGTTTGTTGGCAATCTGTATATCTTCTTTAGAGAAATGTCTATTTAGATCTTCTGCCCATTTTTGGATTGGGTTGTTTGTTTTTTTGATATTGAACAGCATGAGCTGCTTGTATATTTTGGAAATCAATTCTTTGTCAGTTACTTTGTTTGCAAATACTTTCTCCCATTCTGAGGGTTGTCTTTTCATCTTGTTTATGGTTTCCTTTGCTGTGCTAAAGCTTTTAAGTTTCATTAGGTCCCATTTGTTTATTTTTGTTTTTATTTCCATTTCTCTAGGTGGCGGGTCAAAAGGATCTTGCTGTGAGTTATGTCATAGAGTGTTCTGCCTATGTTTTCCTCTAAGAGTTTGATAGTGTCTGGCCTTACATTTAGGTCTTTAATCCATTTTGAGTTTATTTTTGTGTATGGTGTTAGAGAGTGTTCTAATTTCATTCTTTTACATGTAGCTATCCAGTTTTTCCATCACCACTTATTGAAGAGGCTGTCTTTTCTCCCTTGTATATTCTTGCCTCCTTTATCAAAGATAAGGTGACCATATGTGCGTGGGTTTATCTCTAGGCTTTCTATCCTGCTTTGTTGATCTACATTTCTGTTTTTGTGCCAGGACCATACTGTCTTGATTACTGTAGCTTTGTAATATAGTCTGAAGTAAGGCAGCCTGATTCTTACAGCTCCGTTTTTCTTTCTCAAGATTCCTTTGGCCATTCAGGGGTCTTTTGTTTTTCCATACAAATTGTGAAATCTTTTGTTCTAGTTCTGTGAAAAATGCCATTGGTAGTTTGATAGGGATTGCATTGAATCTGTAGATTGCTTTGGGTAGTATAGTCATTTTCACAATGTTGATTCTTCCAATCCAAGAACATGGTATATCTCTCCATCTGTTTCTATCATTTTTAATTTTTTTCATCAGTGTCTTATAGTTTTCTGTGTACAGGTCTTTTGTCTCCTTAGGTAGGTTTATTCCTAGGTATTTTATTCTTTTTGTTGTAATGATAAAAGGTGTGCTTCCTTAATTTCTTTTTCAGATTTTTCGTCATTAGTGTGTAGGAATGCAAGAGATTTCTGTGCATTAATTTTGTATGCTGCTACTTTACCGAATTCATTGATTAGCTCTAGTAGTTTTCTGTTAACATCTTTAGGATTTTCTATGTATAGTATCATGTCATCTGCAAACAGTGATAGTTCTACTTCTTTTCCAATTTGCATTCCTTTTATTTCTTTTTCTTCTCTGATTGCCATGGCTAAAACTTCCAAAACTATGTTGAATAATAGTGGTGGCAGTGGGCAACCTTGTCTTATTCCTGATCTTAGAGGAAATGGTTTCAGTTTTTCACTTTTGAAAACGATGTTGGCTGTGGGTTTGTCATATATGGCCTTTATTTTGTTGAAGTTCCCTCTGTGCCTACTTTCTGGAGAGTTTTTGTTATAAATAGGTGTTGAATTTTGTCAAAAGCTTTTTCTTCATTTATTAAGATGATCATATAGTTTTTAATCCTTCACTTTGTTAATATAGTGTATCACATTGATTGATTTGCATATATTGAAGAATCCTTGCATTCCTGGGAGGAACCCCGCTTGATCATGGTGTATGATCCTCTTAATGTGCTGATGGATTCTTTTTGCTAATATTTTGTTGAGGATTTTTCATCTATATTCATCAGTGATATTCGCCTGTAGGTTTCTTTTTTCATAACATCTTTGTCTGGTTTTGGTATCATGGTGATGGTGGCCTCATAGAATGAGTTTGGGAGTGTTCCTCCCTCTGCTATATTTTGGAAGAGTTTGAGAAGGATATGTGTTAGCTCTTCTCTAAATGCTTGATAGAATTCACCTGTGAATCCATCTGGTTCTGGGCTTTTGTTTGTTGGAAGATTTTAAATTTCCTTTTCCATTTTGGTGGTTGTGATTGGTCTGTTTATATTTTCTATGTCTTCCTGGTTCACTCGCGGAAGGTTGTGCTTTTGTAAGAAATTGTCCATTTCTTCCAGGTTGTCCATTTTATTGGCATATAGTTGCTTGTAGTAATCTCTCATGATCCTTTGTATTTCTGCAGTGTCAGTTGTTACTGCTCCTTTTTCATTTCTAATTCTGTTGATTTGAGTCTTCTCCATTTTTTTCTTGAGGAGTCTGGCTAATGGTTTATCAATTTTGTTTATCTTCTCAAAGAAACAGCTTATAGTTTTATTGATCTTTGCTATCATTTCCTTCATTTCTTTTTCATTTATTTCTGATCTGACATTTATGATTTCTTTCCTTTTGCTAACTTTGGGGTTTTTTTGTTCTTCTTTCTCTAATTGCTTTAGGTGTAACGTTAAGTTGTTTATTTGAGATGTTTCTTAATTCTTGAGGTAGGCTTGTATAGCTATAAACTTCCCTCTTAGAACTGCTTTTGCTGCATCCCATAGGTTTTGGGTCGTCATGATTTCACTGTCATTTGTTTCTAGGTAGTTTTTGATTTCCTCTTTGATTTCTTTAGCGATCTCTTGATTATTTAATAGTGTAGTGTTTAGCCTCCCTGTGTTTGTATTTTTCACAGATTTTTTCCTGTCATTGATATCTAGTCTCATAGCATTGTGGTTGGAAAAGATACTTGATACGATTTCAGTTTTCTTAAATTTACCAAGGCTTGATTTATGACCCAAGATATGGTTTATCCTGGAGAATGTTCCATGAGCACTTGAGAAGAAAATGTATTCTGTTGTTTTTGGACGGAATGTCCTATAAATATCAATGAAGTCCATCGTCTTTAATGTATCACTTAAAGCTTGTATTTCCTTATTTAGTTTCATTTTGGATGATCTGTCCATTGGTGAAAGTCAGGTGTTAAAGTCCCCTACTATGATTGTGTTACTGTCGATTTTCCCTTTTATGGCTGTTAACATTTGCCTTATGTATTGAGGTGTTCCTATGTTGGGTGCATAAATATTTACAATTGTTATATCTTCTTCTTGGATTGATCCCTTGATCATTTTGTAATGTCCTTCTTTGTCTCTTGTAATAGTCTTTATTCTAAAATCTATTTTATCTGATATGAGAATTGCTACTCCAGCTCTCTTTTGATTTCCATTTTCATGGAATATCTTCCATCCCCTCACTTTCAGTGTGTATGTTTTCCTAGGTCTGAAGTGGGTCTCTTGCAGACAGCATATATACAGGTATTGTTTTTATATCCATTCAGCCAGTCTGTGTGTTTTGGTTGGAGCATTTAATCCATTTACATTTAAGGTGCTTATTGATATGTATGTTCCTATTGCCATTTTCTTAATTGTTTGGGATTTGTTGATGTAGGTCTTTTCCTTCTCTTGTGTTTCCTGCCTAGAGAAGTTCCTTTAGCATTTGTTGTAGAGCTGGTTTGGTGGTGCTGGATTCTCTTAGCTTTTGCTTGTCTGTAAAGGTTTTAATTTCTCCGTCGAATCTGAATAAGATCCTTGCTGGCTAGAGTGATCTTGGTTGTAGGTTTTTCCTTTTGAGCTCTTTAATTATGTCCTGGCACTCCCTTCTGGCTTGCAGAGTTTCTGCTGAAGGATCAGCGGTTATGGGATTCCCTTGTATGTTATTTGTTGCTTCTCCCTTTCTGCTTTTAATATTTTTTCTTTGTGTTTAATTTTTGATAGTTTGATTAATATGTGTCTTGGCATGTTTCTCCTTGGATTTATCCTGTATGGGACTCTCTGCACTTCCTGGATTTGAATGACTCTTTCCTTTCCCATATTAGGGAAATTTTCAACTATAATCTCTTCAAATATTTTCTCAGTTGCTTTCTTTTTCTCTTCTTCTTCTGGGATCCCTATAATTTGAATGTTGGTATGTTTAATGTTGTCCCAGAGGTCTCTGAGACCGTCCTCATTGTTTTCTTTTTTTTTTTTTCTTTATTCTGCTCTGTGGTAGTTATTTCCACTATTTTATCTTCCAGATCACTTCTCCGTTCTTCTGCCTCAGTTATTCTGCTACTGATCCCTTCTAGAGAATTTTTAATTTCATTTATTGTGCTGTTCATCGTTTGTTTGCTCTTTAGTTCTTCTACTTCCTTGTTAAATGTTTCTTGTATATTCTCTAGTCTATTTCTAAGATTTTGGGTCAACTTTACTATCATTACTCTGAATTATTTTTCAGGTAGACTGCCTATTTCCTTTTCATTTGTTTGTTCTGGTGGGTTTTTACCTTGCTCCTCCATCAGCTGTGTATTTCTCTGTCTTCTCATTTTGCTTAACTTACTATGTTTGGAGTCTACTTTTTGCAGGCTGAAGGTTCCTAGTTCCCATTGTTTTTTGTGTCTGCCCTCAGTGGGTAAGGTTGGTTCAGTGGGTTGTGTAGGCTTCCTGGTGGAGGGGACTGGTGCCTGTATTCTGGTGGATGAGGCTGGATCTTGTCTTTCTGGGGGGCAGGACCTTGTCCAGTGATGTGTTTTGGGGTGTCTGTTAACTTAGTATGATTTTAAGCATCCTCTCTGCTAATGGGTGGAGTTGTGTTCCTGCTTGCTAGTTGTTTGGCATGGGGTGTCCAGCACTGGAGCTTGCTGATCGTTGAGTGGAGCTGGGTCTTACCTTGAGATGTGGATCTCTGGGAGAGCTGTCGTCAATTGATATTAGGTGGAGCTGGGAGGTCTCTGGAGTTCCATTGTCCTGAACTCGGCTCTCCCATCTCAGAGGCTCAGGCCTGACACCCGGCCGGAACACCAAGACCCTGTCAGCCACACGGCTGGAGTGCCTTCAGAGTTGGAGAAGGTGGCCTGCAGTGGCTGTCCTTCTGCACTGCACATTAGAATCACTTGCTTCTTCCTTGTTTTGCCCCAAAATCTGTGTTCCACAGAGAAAAACAGTAACCTTGAAAATAGTCACATCTCTGAGATGGCTGTTTTTTTCCTTTGTGTTTAGTCGGGTTCCACTTGCTCACAGGGAGCTATGTGCAGAGGCCTCACACCCAGCTCTTCCGATCAGATTTCCTAGTGCAGAATGGCTACTGCCAGCACCTCAGCTCAGCTGAGCATGTGCAGAAATGGGGCGAAGGACACTGGGTTTTCAGGATTTAATATGTAGATTTTTTTTTTTTTTTTTTTTAAGAATGAGAATTTGGGAATTGGTGATCGGTGGTTGGTTTCAGGTATTTGTGGTTAAAGGGAATAAGGTTGTCTGAGAAGAGTAAGAAAAGGTGATGAAAATAATATTTATCTAGTCATCCTAAATTTTTCTTTTCATTTTGAAATTCAATACATTATTTTATTTTTTAAATCCTATTATTTTTACCTTCTGACCCCCTTCACCCATTTCTGCTACCCCTGGCCTCTGGCAACCATCATCTGTTCTTGCATTGATATGGTTTGCTTTTTTTTTTTTTTTTTTTTTTGATTCCACATATAAGAGAGATCTTATGGTATTTGTCTCTCTCTGTCTGACTTATTTCATTTAGCATAATGCCCTGGAGTTTCATCAGTGTTGTCACAAATGGCAAAATTTCATTCTTTTTTATGGCTGAATAATATTCCTGTGTGTGTGTGTGTGTGTGTGTGCACACGCGTGCATGTGTATATAAGTATAAAACACATTTTTTAATCCTTATCCATCAATGGACACATAGTTTGTTCCATATATTGACTGTTATAAATTGTGTTGCAATGAACATGGAGGTACACATATCTTTTTGAGTTAGTATTTTCTTTTTTTTCTCTTTTTTTGATAAATACCCAAAAGTTGAATTGTTGGATCATATGGTAAGTTCTATTTTTAATTTTTTGAGGAATCTTCATACTGTTTTCCATAGTGGCTGCACCAACTTACTTTCCCACCAACAGTGCATGAGGGCTCCCTTTTCTTCACACCCTCACCAACACTTGTTATTTCTTGCCTTTTTGATAATAGCCGTTCTAACAGGTGTGAAGTGATATCCCATTATTGTTTTGATTTGCATTTCCCTGATGATTAATGATGTTGAGCATCTTTTTATGTACCTGTTGACCATCTGTATATCTTCTTTGGAAAAAATGTCTATTCATTTTAACTTAATCTACCTCTTTTCAATAAGTACTCCCTTCCCCACTTTTGCCTGATGTTTCTTTAATTTATATATATATATATATATATATATATATATATACTATATATATATATATATTATATATATACTTTTTTTTTTTTTCCTGAAGAGAATGAACTTCTATCTTCTGCTAGGGAAGGGAGGACAAGTTGCCTGGCTGCATGGAATATTTTCAACCAATCCTCTGGTTGTCAGCTCCATTTTTATTCCCACTTTCATAGATACATAGCTTTGCTATGATCCCACAGTAAAAGTAGGGTTGTTTGGGGATTGGGGGTACACTACTGGCTCAGGTTTCAGGTTTCATGTGTCTATCTGCTTTTCAGTTTTCTTTTCCATCTGGTGTCTACTCTCAAATTGCTTAGATTTTACAATGGACTTTTTATCTTTAAATATACCTTTTTTTCCTAATTTCTGTTTTTTAAAAAAGTATATATATACACTTATATAATGTAGAGTTTTAATATTTATTTTTAAAGAACTTTGAGGAATAAATCTATGTTAAAACCAGGCTGAATTCTCTAGACATGGTTATAAAATGTAATAAACTATACACATTTTATATGCATATTGGTAAAGAGTAAGAACCTATATCTTCTTAGTTTGACAGGCCCAAATATGGCAGTTAGCATTATGAATTTTGTTTTAACTTTTTCCTTTCCTTGTCACACAGACTATATTTATTAAATGTTTAAGAATAAAGCCAGTTAAAGAATTTGGAATTGTCTCTTCTTTGAAATATGTCTTAATAAAGCAGTTGTCTATTAGGAAAGCATCAGAACTTCATGAATAATCATTTCTATATTATGGGAAATATGCTGAAAGTAACTTGTTTTAAGTCTACTTAATTTAGTGCATGGAAAGATTTGATAAAAACTTCAGTGAAGTTCTGCAAAAACTGGTGCATAAACTCAGACGTATGTATAGCAAGATTCATATGTTGTTCAAAATTGTCTCTAAGAAGTGAGTATAAAGTTCACAATAAAAAATGAGACAAATTTCCATAAGTCACATGGTGTAATGTCACTATTTGCAGTCTTATAAGTTAGTTTTAAAGCTTTAGTCACAAATACAGAATGAGATTTATTAAAGTACACAGAATTCTGTTCTTCAGTTTATTCATGTTGTATAATTAGGTTATTAGGTACATAATTTAATACATTTTTATGTGGTAAAACCAGTTTAACTGTTAGCACCTGCCTCTAAAGTAGCTTTACACTTATTCAGATTTAAACTATCTAGTGACTTGAGTAAATAATTATAATTTTGTCCTAACACTATGTAACATATGGTGTTTACATTCTTCTCAAGAGCTCCTTGAGGGGAGAAAAAAATACAGGAACATCAATATAAATAGTGATTTAAGGAACCAGTATGTACAAAGATTAATATAGCTAATAGGATATGAAATAGTTGTTAAAGTATTTGAATTTGTCTTATTGGATTATTGAGTTATGAGATTGTATTTTCACTTGTTTGCTAAGTGCTAGCATCTTTACATAACATATTCATTTTTAGTAATCTGCTTTCTAAATTGAGGTTTATGGTTTGTTTGTTTGTTTGTTTGTTTTTTGCGGTACGCGGGCCTCTCACTGTTGTGGCCTCTCCCATTGCGGAGCACAGGCTCCGTATGCACAGGCTCAGTGGCCATGGCTCACGGGCCCAACCGCTCCGCCCGGACCGGGGCACGAACCCGTGTCCCCCACATCGGCAGGCGGACCCTCAACCACTGCGCCAGGGAAGCCCGAGGTTTATGCTTTTTTAACTTTATCACAGAATTCATTTCAAGCAGTGTATCCCTCTTTCTGAATAACAAAGCATTATTTTACGTCTGTGTTTATATTTTAGACTTCAACATAACCAGTATTTTTTCAATTAAAAAGTATAGACATAACATTTCTTTTAAGATAATGTTAAAAGTTATAAACACAGTCAAAATTCTACTATATTCAGGTTTGGTTTTAAAATAGACCGTATTCCAAATATTTGCTCAGAAGTTATCTGTTTAGAGTGTTGCTCCTGCTAAACCATAAAGACTCTTTAAACCTATGGCTTATCTAAAAACTAACTGTAGTACAAGCTTTAATTTCTTGAGCACTTCCAATGGGTTAAACAGGCTTTAAGATGTTTTACGTATATTTTTCTCAGGAAAAACTCTGTAAATTAGACTAGGCGTCTTTCACCTTATTTTCTATAAGAAGAAACTGAAACTAGAGTCTTTTTTAATATCCCCAGTATATCTCTAATAAATGGCAGAGCCAGAATGATTTCAAAACCTATTGTTTAAAGTACTGTGCTATGCTATAAATTGTACTAGACACTATTGTCTAATTCTGTGTCATCTGTATTAATTGAATGAAGACAGGGACTAGATCAGAGGACCTTTTATGACCACTCAAAGGATGTTTTGACTAGATAAATAATTCAGTATCACAGAGGAGCATATTATCATGATTGCTATTAACAAAACTATGATAATAAATACTTTAAAATAAATCTAATAGCATATAGTTCTTTTTCATTTGCAGTTAACTCCTCTGTTTCTGTGGAATAATTCATCAGACCATTTACGTTGGGATTTAAGAAACATACTGTCTTCTGAATTCACAGGAGAGGAGACTCTTTCCTCTCCAACCTTATCTAGATTGCTTCTAGGGGGTTAGATAAATGTGGGCCTAAAGTATTGTGTTAACCTACGTTTGGATCAGCATAAGTAATATTTACATTTTTAAAAAATATGATACTCTAATTTCTAGTGATTCATTTTTTTAAATATTAGGGGCAGTTTTTATCCTGGGAAGGGAAAGTTCTGAAGCCTAATCTCAAGTGATATTAGCCAATTTGTAAATATTGTATTGTCCTGGATCCCAGTTCCCCTCCCTGCAGTCTTTTCTCTTCTCTGGATGCATTCATTCCCTGGTTGATTTCATACCATCTACATCCTAACTATTATTCTACATGCTGACAACTATTTTAACTCCATCCCAGACTTACCTGAGTTTTAGACTCATATATATAAATGCCTACTCAGTAGCTCCACTAGTATATCTATTAGGAATCTCCAAATTGATAAAACCATTCAAATATTTTGATTCTTATGCCATTATACCCACCTCACTGTCCTCAGTCTATTTCTCTCTGGGTCTACAGATCTCCTTCACAATTTCAATAAATGATTTTGTTAACTCCTTCATTGTTCCAGCCAAAGGAAAAAAAAAAGAAAAAAAATTTCATCTTTGACTCTATTTTTTCACTTCTTCTTACACCCATTCCATCCATCAGCAAGTCAGCTCAGCCTTGAATATATATGAGTATATTCCAAGTCTCTTCATTTCTTCCACTTATGCTACCATCATCCTCATCATCTCTCACCCAGGGTGTGGCGTGGTTTCTTACTGGCCTTCCTGTTTCTACACTTGTCTCCTCTATAATCCATTTTTCACAAGGAGCCAGAGTTTTCTTTATAAAAGACAAGTTGTATTGTGTCATTCCCCTGCTTAAAACACTTGAAGCATCCCATCAAACACAAGGTTAAAGTGAAATTAGTTGCCAAGGGCTGTAGTGCTTGTATCTTCTAGCCCATGGCAGCTTTTCCAATCTCATCTCTGATTTCTCTTGTGTGTCTTTTCTAGCTTTGGCCATGCTGACCTCATGTTATTTCTTACACATAGCGAATTCTCTCCTTCCTCAGGACAGTTGTACTAACTTTTCTTTTGTCTCCATTCTTCATTCTCCAGATTATCATATGACTCATTCCCTCATTCCATTTAAGAATCTGTGCTGTGTCACAGATATGTGCCTGTGTCACAGCTCATCAGAAAAGCCTACTCCAACTACCCTGCCTAAAATAACTGTCATATTCCAGCTCCTTTTCCTGATTTATTTTACTTCGTGACATTCATTATTTCTCATAGTACAAAAACCCTTGTCACCTGACATGAAATTATATGTATGTATTTAAAACTAGTTTTGCTCAGTAGAATAGAAGGTCAGCATGGGCACAGAGTTATTCATTCATTGTTTTCCTAGCTCATACAACAGTGACTGGCACAGAATACCTATTTAATAAATATTTGTTAAATGAAAAAGCTGTTATGTTATGTTGTGCTTTAACATGTTTCTATGTATATGCAATACTCTATACCTAAGTGTATATATGTGTGTGTGCATCTGATATGCAGAGAGGTAAGAATTTATTATCATTGTTTATGTTAATAGAAATCATGATAATATGCTCTCTTCTGATACTGAATTATCTAATCAAAGCATCTTTTGAGTTATCATAAATTTAATCTGGTCCCTGTTTTCATCCAGTTAATACAGGTCATGTAGAATTAGCCAGACAATTATGTATAGTTGAGGTAAAACCTGTATTCCCCCAAACTAGAAAGAACTGGGTGTTTTAATTTGAAGTAACCCAATATGGTGAAGTTATGTAATACTCTGTCTTGTATATCCTTTTTTCCCTTAACTGCATCTAATCTTTTCCTGACTTGATAATCTTGGTAACATTTTTGGTACCTCATTTTAGTTAGAAATTGTCCAGCTGCAAATCAAAACAAAAACATAAAATAACAGTGACTGAAACCCTATTGTATTTATTCTTACACACACAAAATTCTGGAGGTAGCAGCCCAGGGTGGGTAAATAGGGCTGGTCTTGGAGGTTGTCTGGGACCCTGACTCCTGTTATCGTTCTGTCTTGCTTTGCACATGTCCAACTTCTGTAATAAAGACCACTTTAGTCTAGTGGAGTTCTTGTTTTAAAGCAACATTCCAAGTAGTAGTAGGGAGGAAATGGGGAAGGCGAAAAGTGACATACTTGTTAGTTGAACCGCTTCATGTGAGGAGCCACTCTGGAAATCCCACACAGTACTTCTGCTTATGTGTTATTGGCCAGACCTCCCAGCAAAAAAGGCTGGAGAAATGTAATCTTTTTTGTTTTTTTTGCGGTATGCAGGCCTCTCACTGTTGTGGCCTCTCCCGTCGCGGAGCACAGGCTCCGGACGCATAGGATCAGCGGCCATGGCTCACGGGCCCAGCTGCTCTGCGGCATGTGGGATCTTCCCAGACTGGGGCACGAACCAGTGTCCCCTGCATTGGCAGGCAGACTCTCAACCACTACGCCACCAGGGAAGCCTGAAATGTAATCTTTTGATCGGATACATTACTATCCCCAAAACACCAAGGCTGTGTTACTAGGAAGAAGGGGGAGTGATTACTGATGGACAAATAACAGAATATTTTAAATACATCTCTGAGTTTCTTATAAAGTTTTTCTACTATTGTTACAGTTACTGGCATATGTTTCTTTTTCCATATCTTCCTATATACTCCACCCCCATATATCACATTATTGTGCTGTGTCTGTAATTTGCCACACTATTTAGTAGTGTATTTTACACAATAGTTAGTAAATACTTGTTACATTTGTATTCAAATGACAACCCATTAGCTTGATTTCATTAGCACCTTATTCTGGTAGATGCTAAAAAGCAGGAGAAGCCTTGTCTTCTTCTGTTGTCAGCACTTCTACAGATATTTTAAAAACAAGAAAAATGAACACAATCTGTTTTTACTGTATTCTCACATAAATGGCCAAATTGCCTACTTAAATTTGAAAGAAAACCCAACTGAGGTATCAACACACTTTGAAAGAGAACTATTAGCAATGCAAACACTGTTAACTGAGATTTGTATTCAATAAAATAAACAAAAACTTGAACTTCCTAAAGTAATTTGTGAATAAAATAGCTATCAGTTATGGTAATGAAGTTAAACACAGGGGAAAAAAAATTGCAACCATACCTGCTCCCTTGGCTAAATTACATGCAGTGTGGAACTTACATTTCTAAAATATGTTTCCCATTTTACTCAGAATATGTTTTAATTTTACCTAAAAACCAAACTTTTAAAATACATAAGAAAATATTTAATATGAAAATATTTAATATTTAATTTCAAGTGCCAAATATCATCTTCATGTTTTACATAACTTGTAATGATTTCATTAATGTAACATTTGTCTCTATATTCAACTCCTCTACATAGAAATACAAGCAAGTTTTCAACATTTTAAGGCATGATTCTTGAAGAATAACTTGCATCAAAATAATCAAGTTAAGTTTTTTAATTGAAGTTAGCTAGTATGGTCTTTTTTAGTGTCTAAGTTTCTGAGCAGTCTATAGATTTGTTTTATGACATTACATTATGTAATATGTTCAATTATTCTTGATAGCTTTATGTCATGTGCTAAATAGCCTCTGTTTTAAATTTTGAGGTACTTACGATACACACACATGGATTTCCTTGCAATTTTTTTCAAAGAATTGAAAAGTTTTGAAAATTAATTATGTTCCCAGTTCTCATGTCAAACTTTGAACTGCTAGAGGACAAGAACCATATATATATATATATGTGTAAACTCAGGTTTGGCTGATCGCTGCTTGAAAGCCAGTACTTGAAAAACAGTTGTTGGTTGGAAAGGAAAGGTTGCTTTATGCAGGAGGCCAGCAACCTGGGGAGAAGGCAGACTCATGTCCAAAAACCAATTCCCAAGATTCTGCTCGATCATGAAAGTTTCTAAAAGGAGAATCATTTGGACAGGCTGTCAGAGTCTTCTTGTTTTCCATTGTGTGCAGACTTTCTTCTCATTGGTTGGTGGTGAAGGAACAGGGACATATTCCAAGAATCTTGTGCTCAGCTTGAAGTCATCATCCTCCACCTGGGTGGGGGCCTTAGTTCCCCTGCAGAAGAACTCAAAGGTATTGTTATGTATATTCCTTGAGGAGGAACCAGGACCCTGCTTTATCTCTGCACTATTGTTTCTAGACTGCTTCTCTTTTGTTTCTACATTCCCTCCCTTCCCTGATTAGCAACTGTTTGAATCTGCTCTTTGGAACTCAGGAAGCTGAATAAGGCCTCTTTCCTACAAACAAGAAACATAGAAAGGCTTTGTACCAAACAGGGTCCTGCTTGGTTTCATATATATATGTTTATGTCCTCTTTTAGATTTTCATTAAGTACTTATTGAATAAAAGTACTTCTTAAGTTTCATTAGGTACTTTCTGAAGCTATAGTAAAACTAGGTTAAAATGATAAAACGAGGAACACAGAGGACCCTGTATATATTTGTTTTCTCACTGATATAAATATATTATTTAAACTCAAAATAAATTTATGAAGACTCATCAGATTTAAACCCAGATTAAAGCTAAGTAATTTGAGGGTAACCCTTTTTCTCTTCTCATCGTAAAAAAAATATTTTCCCTTTATAAAAATATTTATCATGTTTTGCTAGTATTTTGTCCCACTTTTAAAGTGGGATTGGCTAAAAAGAAATAAAGCCCTTGTTCTAGGTAGTGCTCCAGGGTCTTGGTCACTTGATCCATGGAACTAAGGGAGCAGAAAAGTGCCAGATTAAAAGTGCACAAAGAATTTGTTGCAGAAAATGTGGGGCACGAGAGGATGGTCATGTCCTAGGTCTCAGATGAGTCCCTGGGGCAGCTGCCAAGTGTGAGCTCTTGGCTTTGCACAGGAAAGCATTCAAGAATGAGTAAAGTGAAAGAAGGTTTATCCAGGGAGATACACACTCCATAGACAAGAGTGTGGGCCGTCTCAGAAGGCAAGAGTTGCCAGGGTACAGAGTTGTCAGTTTTTATAGGGGTGGGTAATTTCATAGGCTAATGAGTGGGATGATTATTCCAACTATTTTGGGGAAGGCATGTGGATTTCTAGGAATTGGGCCACTGTCCACTTTTTGACCTTTTATGGTCAGCCTTGGAACTGTCATGGTGCCTGTGGGTGTGTCATTTAGCGTGCTGATGTGTGACAGTGAGCATATAATAAGGCTCAAGGTCTAAGGGAAGTCAACTTGTCCGCCATCTTGGACCTAGTTGGTTCTAACCAGTTTATGTTGTATCCTCAATGGCTATGTCATTCTTTTAAAGGTTGTGCCCTGCCCCCTTTCTGTCTCAAATTCACATCAAAGGAACTAATTGCAAGGGAACTCCAGCTACTCTAGGTACACAGGAAAGGGACTAGCTGTTGCACTTCTATTTCAGTATTAACAGTGGTAAGCTAAGCCAGGGAGAGCATTAAAGAGGCCATGGAGTTTTCTCTTTGAAATTTTGATACTTCCTTCTATATTTAAATGTGGCATAAAGCATAAAATAGTCAAAGCTCAAAGTGAGAAGGAGGACTACTAAGCCTATGCTAGTCCCTGTTTCTTGTATCAAGAATCAGCCCCTTTTTCTCCCATCAAGAAAAAAAGAACTGAAGTATATTTTTATAGTAAAAAAAAATAGAGATGTAATGTGAAAAAATAGTGCTTCTTATCTTTGATATGCTAATGGGAAAAATTGCTTAATAATTTAAAACATATTAGTAACAGAATAAAAAAATGTAAAACTTTTATATTAGGGAAAAATAAAATGGCTATCATCTAATACACAAATATTTAAATGCACTGATAAGTGATAATTTCTCAAAAAAACATCCAAATAGATTGAGTTGCATACATACAATTTAGATAGCAGTTATAAAATCTACCATGCACCTCATACTTAATTTTACTATTTCTACAATAAAGTATTTATTTATGATACTATGGGGGACAACAACCATCCCTTTATCTGTCTAAGCTCTTGACTAGAATCCCTATAACAGACAGATTAAAGAGTGAAAAGCATACAAATATATTTAATCTAAGTTTTTCATGACAAAGGAGCCTTCATGAGGAAGTGAAGGCACAAAGAAACAGTTAAAGCTGAGTGTTTTTATTCTAGGTCTGATGAAGAGTGGACAGTTGTGGAAAGATATGATAGGACAAAGAGTATGAGGTGAGTGTAGTAAAATGGCGGAACTTTAGCAAGGCTTCTTTGTTCAGATTCCTCTCTGTGTCTCTTGTCTTCAGAGATAAAGAGGATGCTCTTCTCCCCCAGGTAAAGGAAGGGCACCTCTCACAGGAGGGTTTTATGACCTGCTTCAAGGGAAGGTCAGAAAGTCCTTCCTACAGGGCTTCCCTGGTGGCGCAGTGGTTGAGAGTCTGCCTGCCGACGCAGGGGACATGGGTTCGTGCCCCGGTCTGGGAAGATCCCACATGCCGCGGAGCGGCTGGGCCCGTGAGCCATGGCCACTGAGCCTGCGCGTCTGGAGCCTGTGCTCCACAGCGGGAGAGGCCACAGCAGTGAGAGGCCCACATACCGCAAAAAAAAAAAAAAAAAAAAAAAAAAAGAAAGTCCTTCCTGCATATGCCACTTCTCAGATTCTTCAACTTGAAATATTTAATGTGCCATTGTGCCATCTTTGGGGAGTAGTGTGTCCTGAAACCCTTCAACGCCAAACCAAACATGACTTTTAAGTATGTTTTCCAACATGCTCGCAATGATTTTACGTCATTTGTTCAGGTCAACAGATATGTATTCAGCCTTCTTAACCAGAGTGTTGTGCCAGACCCTGTAAAGCAGCGGTCCCCAGCCTTTTTAGCACCTGGGACCGGGGGTGGGGGGTGGGGGGATGGTTTGGGGATGATTCAAGCGCATTACATTTACTGCGCACTTTATTTCTATTATTATTACATTGTAATATATAATGAAATAATTCTACAACTCACCATAATGAAGAATCAGTGGGAGCCCTGAGCTTGTTTTCCTGTAACTAGATGGTCCCATCTGGGGGTGACGGGAGATAGTGACGCCCGACGTGTGTTGCTTATGTCCAGTCTACTCTGTAATCTCGTTTCGGTTGCCATCACTGCAGAAAACCCTGCTTCACAAAGATAGGATGCTGGAAATGGAAGCAGGCTTTTCAGTGCTTTTTTGGCAATCTCAGGATATTCCACCTTGACTTTAATCCAGAACGTATGGAGACTTGAAATTGTCTCAGACATACTTTTAAGGCCACTGTCATTTGTGATCTCAAGCAGTTGATCCTCTTCCAGCATGGACAAAGTCGATTCACCTGGCTTATTCACAAATGGGTCGTGGATCCATTCCTACTCAGTTTGGGGGTCTTTTGTGGTTGGGAAGTAATGCTCACACTCTTTTGAAAGCTGAGATAGGTGATCATGCACCAACTGGGAGAAAGAAGGCCCTGGCTCAGTCTCTTTCAAAATCTCTGTAATGTCTGAAATATGTCAAAATTCCCAATGTTCACTCGTCACCCCCATAATTCCGGTTTGGCTTTGAATGTAGCCACTTTATCTGTCGACTTGAATACAGTTGTCGTTCTTCCCGGAAGTGACAAATTGAGTTCGTTGAGTAGGTTGAATATGTCACACAAGTAAGCAAGTTTTGCGACCCATTCTCTGTCACTGAAATGTGCTGCCAGCGGTGACTGTTTTCTAAAAGAAATCTCTGGAGTGGCTCTTGTAACTCAAAAACTCTGGCCAGTGATTCCCCTTTAGAAAGCCATCTCACTTCTGTGTATAAGAGAAGACGTGTGTGCTCTGGGTCCATCTCCTCACAGAGCTGTGCAGATGTGAGTTAAGGGTGTGTACTTTAATGTGGTTGATAATCTTAATCACATCCTGCAAAACGTTGTTAAGTTCAGGTGACATTTTTTGGCTAGCCAGCGTTTCTTTATGGATGACACAGTGCATAGACTCACATTCAGAAGCGACCTCTTTGACCCGAATAGTGAAACCAGAAAGCCATCCAGTCATGGCAGCAGCTGCGTCCGTGCATATACCGACACAAAATGACCAATTCGGTTTTCCTGATATGAAATCATTCAAAGACTCGAATAGTTCTGTAGCTGTGGTGTTGGTTGGCAACAAAAGTGCACGTAACATATCCTCATGCACATCCTCCTGAAAAATGCATCGCACAAAAACAAGCATTGTTGCCTTGTTGTCAACATCGGTAGACTCGTCAACCTGGATTAATTCTCTCTAACAGTTATGCCTCAGTATCCTCTGCTCTTTCATCAATTCGTCTAGTTACAGTGCTAGCCGAAAGAGGAACAGGTGCCACCTTTTGAACGGCAGCCTCTCCTAAAAGTTCATGACACATGTCCTTAACAGCGGGCAGGATCAACTGTTCACCAACAGTAAAGTTCTTCTTAGCTTTAGCAATGCAGTTAGCCACTAAGAATGGTGCTCTCAGAGCAGACACATTTGATGAAGTGGTGGCCTTCAATACTTGCTTCTGTTCTTCATGCTCACATTTTTTTTCTTTTGAAAAACTCCAAAGGATTGTCTTTTAATGCAGGGTGCTTGGTCTCCATGTGGTGAAGCAGTTTTGAAGGTTTCACGGCTTTGTTGGATTGCCGGTCACCACACATTAAACAAAGCGGACTTGGAGAATGTGAATCACCTGTTGCAGTGAACCTGTAATTTAAGTAGGACTCTTGGTATTTTGTTTTAAATGCAGCTTTCTTTTTGTTGGCAGTCTTAGAGCCTTCTGCTGTCTCATCCTTGGGTCTTTCCCCCCTTTCCAAAGAAGCTCGCCAGCGACATTTGTGTTTTACTCATTTTGGCTAGGGTTAGCTTGTGGGCTTACCAAAACTATGACTGAGACAGGTGCGCAGTGTGGGAAAGGAAGTGGTAAATAGAATAATGGGCGGGCCATGTTAAAGCCTGCCACCAGATGCAGCTGTGCAATTGAAGTACGTCAACTCACTCGCCACTGTAAAGTCTGCCACCAGATGGAGCTTGTCACTTGCCACTCACTGATAGGGTTTTGATATGAGTCTGCAAGCAGTTGATTTATTATGGTCTCTGTGCAGGCAAACCTCTCTGCTAACGATAATCTGTATTTGCAGCCACTCCCCAGCACTAGCATCACCACCTCAGCTCCATCTCAGATCATCAGGCATTAGATTCTCATAAGAAGCGTGCAACCTAGATCCCTCGTGTGTGCAGTTCACAGTAGGGTTCACGCTCCTGTGAGAATCTAATGCCTCCACTGATCTTACAGGAGGCGGAGCTCAGGTGGTAACGCGAGCGATGGGGAGCGGCTGTCAATACAGACGAAGCTTTGCTCGCTGGCCCGCCACTCACCTCCTGCTGTGCGGCCCGGTTCCTAACAGGCCACCGACCGGTAGCGGTCCATGGCCCGGGGATTGGGGACCCCTGCTGTAAGGGATGCTAAAGTGAGGAAGATGCCGTGTGTTGAATAAGAAAATAATACAACAGCACTATAATAAGATGACTAAGATAGTGAACTGAGAGAAGTTCTCATGCCTCATGGTGATGGTTAGTCAGGATAAACTGGAGGGAGAAGCAACTTACTGACATTTGTGACTATGATATCTGAATTTTTCCCATTTCACCATGAGCTTTTAGCACCATTCTCCTGGCTCCCTCAAGTCCCTTTTCTCTTAAATCCTTTTTTATCTCCTCTATTAGAACAACTTGTGCCTCCTTATAAGCTATCTGTGTAACCAGAGCTTAGTCATCATTAAGTCAAGGATCCACTATTAAATTTTTTGAGTAATATTTTCAGACACCAACACTTCCTCCCAAGTAGTAGACTGTATCTTTCTTTTGTGCTTTTCCTCTGTACCTCTCAAAACAAGCTCAATTATAGTACCTATGCCAGTGCATTGGAGTAATTCCCTATGTTTCTTCATTAGACTATTATTGATCTGATGGTTGGTATGATGTCTTATTTATCTCAGAATTGGTTGTGCATAATGCATTGTCTACAGTGTCTAATTAATAATAGACTTTCAATAAATCTCACTGAATAGGAAGGATAACTAGAAAATGGCATTCAGGTTTTTCAGGATGTTGGAGAAATAGAAAAAAAAAGAATGAAAAAAAAAACCTCAAGCTACTTCAGTAAAAGTGAGTTTATTTTATAAATAAAACAGGGAATTTAAGGAGGAAAATAATAGCCTCAGAAGCAAACTAAGCAGAACCAGTGGTGTGCTGGTAAATGGTTAATAATCAGCTCTTTAAGGAGAAACAGATTTGTAGCATTTGCCAGTTTCTATGGTGCCGTTGCTCCACCATGGCAAATTTCAAGCTACCAGGTCAAGTCACTGAAGTTGGAGTTGGGAAAAGATGAGCACAGTCAGCTCGTGCAAACTCGTGTAAGGTGACTCCAGCAAAGAACTCTTGGCGAACTGGAAAATCATCAACCTCTAGTAGTCGCTGTGTTTCTCGTGGTCTGATATGCAACAGTCACCACCTTAGTCGACCAAACTCCTTTTCTGTGCTGCTTTTCTTTTTCTGCTTTTTCTCCTCCAATATTGCCTAATTTCTCTCAATTTTTCTTTGTTTCTAGCCGGTAACTTCTGTTTAGGGTTGGCTTCTGTTGTCACATAATTCCCATCATGTCATGACTTCTGTTCACTGATGTTTATATGCTTCTTTGATACCTAATATCTATTTGTCATACATACGTTTGGGATGGCTGATATTCAAACAGTTGAGAGAAATTTTTATTGATTTGGCAAGTTACTGTCTAGTATAAAATGCCAAAGTTAGTGCCCTCATTAATATTCTCTCCTATGTTTCTGCCAAGGTCAGCTTGAGGGCCAAGCTGCACCTACCCCTGGCATCACAGAATCACCTGATATGATAAAACAAAACTTTTTAAATGAAGAACTTCTCAGAAACAGCTATAGAAATGGCAAGTCCTCTGATGTTTACTCTGTACGGATAGCCTTTCTGTGAGATGGGAACGTAGGGTAGACTGTATATTTTTCAAGGACAGAGAAGAGCAGGTGCCAGAATTCATAAATTTCTATGATTCTATTGTTTTCATATGTACAAAATACTGGTAATGTAATCTGATTGCACAGAATAATTAGAATTTTCCTGTAAGCTTGATCTCATGGTCACAAATTGTGACTGCTTTTTCCTAAACGTCCAGATACTACCTTTAAATTTAAGGCAAGCAGAAAACCTGAATTCACAGATTTCTGAAACATCTTGGAAAAGTGAAACTATGAGCCATACATAAGCATTTTTTAAATTAATTAATTAAACTTTTATTTTATATTGTAGTATAGTTGATTAATGATGTTGTGTTAGTTTCAGGTGTGTACAGCAAAGTGATTCAGTTATACATATACATGTATCTATTCTTTTTCAAATTCTTTTCCATTGAGGTTGTTACATAATATTGAGCAGAGTTCCCTGTGCTATACAGTAAGTCCTTGTTGGCTATCCATTTTAAATATAGCAGTGTGTACATGTCAGCATTTCTAAACATCTATATATCTTATATAAATATGTGTATATTCTAATTGTGTATGCATATATCTACACAAATAATTAAATGTGTATATACATATAAATGAATTAAACGTTTATATATGTATATGAGTATATAGTTATTCAGAAATAGAAAACCTACATCTTTATACACAAAACAGATATCTTTTCAACATTCTCCTCACCACCACCACACATATACCACAAGTGTATATTAGTAAAAAAGCGATGATGAATAGGTGAAGAACAACTTTATAGATTTCACAAAATTTACAAAATATAAGAAGTTTGAGTTAAAGAAAGATACACTTAAATGGTTAAAATAGCTGTATTAAGTAGTTTTAATGGTTAAAACTACTTAATTGTCATAAAATGTATTTTTTAACTTATGTTTTAATATTATAAAAGATCACAAAGTATAAATATTTTACTAAGAAACTTTATAAATATGCATTTGTTTAATGTACCAAGTTAAAGTAGTCCTTTGCATGGAAGCAACCTAAATGTCCATCAACAGAAGAATGGATAAAGAAGGTGTGGTACATATATACAATGGAATATTACTGAGCCATACAATGGAATATTACTGAGACATAATAAGGAACCAAACTGTGCCATTTGCAGAGACGTGGATGGACCTAGAGACTGTCCTACAGAGTGAAGTAAGTCAGAAAGAGAAAAATATCATATAATATTGCTTGTATGTGAAATCTAGAAAAATGGTACAGATAAACTTATTTGCAAGGCAGAAATAGAGACACCATTGTAGGGAACAAAAGCATGGATACCAAAGGGGGAAGGGAGGGGTGGGATGAATTGGGAGATTGGGATTGACATATTTACACTACTATGTATAAAATAGATAACTAATGAGAACCTACTGTATAGCACAGGGAATTCTACTCAATGCTCTGTGGTGACCTAAATGGGAAGGAAGTCCAAAAAAGGAGGGGATATGTGTATATGTATAGCTGATTCACTTTGCTGTACAGCAGAAACTAACACAACATTGTAAAGCAACTATACTCCAATAAAAGTTAACAATAAAAAAAGAATAGCACATGAAGTTCAAAATCAGAAAAAAATTGAATAAGAAATAAAGTAGTCCTTTAAGTAATAATTATTAGCTATTTAGAATAAGACACACAAGACATATAATGAATAAATGAGTAAATGAAGTAATACGTGCCATTTTGGGTTGAAAGTGTCTATAATTTTAACCAGTAAATTATTTTAAAAATACACTCAAGTTAAGATGTTACATTCACTTACAATATGAATGCTGACTGTATATAGTTTCACTCTTTTTTTCACATTTGAATTAATGCTACTATTAATAAGATTTTACCGTTAACATCTAGTAGGGGCAGATATGAGATCTGAGATCATTTATATTTTCCTATCATATAAAATGTGCACTATTCTTCAGTAATCTGAATTTTTATCTTGTCATTTTGGGTCTTTTACAACATTTATTATCATAGTTAATAAAAGTAATAGATTGTCTATTAATATTTGAAAAATGGCAAAAAGTAAATAATACTATTTCTAATTCATTTAATATAATGAACAAATATTTTGTTTGATTTATTGTTAACAAATTATTGATAATAGCCAACTAGTAAAAATCTAGAATATAAATAAAACTAATCTGGGAAGCTGTTCAGCTGCCTTTGAGAAGCTTAAAGACCACCACTTGGTCTTTACGTATAGACAGCATCACTGATAAAGCTGCATGTATGGAACACACCAAAAATACTGTTTATTTTTTTCTTAGGTATCTTATGCCTACAGAGATATCACTTGTCACCTAATGATGGCAGTGCATGAGGTGTGGGCTGCATGGAGTGTAATGACAGCCCTCATTTAAACAGAAAGCAAAGCAGAGTATCAAGGCCATAATATTTTCTCTGTAAGAAGTAAAGTATTTATTAAAATAAAAGTGTAAAATTTTTAAAGTATTAATTATAATAATAACTTATAAAACTTAACCGATTAAGCTGTTTAAAAGAACAATGAAGAAAATTAATTTATGCCATGTTTGGAAACTATTTTTCTCAACAAGGAAATTAGTTGAAAATCCCTAGCCCGTGATTTCCTAAAAAGTCACTTATAACTTGGATATTAGTAGCAA
This sequence comes from Mesoplodon bidens, assembly GCF_964165515.1. Lineage (NCBI taxonomy): Eukaryota > Metazoa > Chordata > Mammalia > Artiodactyla > Ziphiidae > Mesoplodon > Mesoplodon bidens. The sequence continues at coordinate 205,652,436 of NC_138176.1, forward strand.
TTCAGGCTCTCTTTTCTTCTGGCCTATGTCACTTCCAAATACTTTAATGATGACATTGTACTGTTAACCAATATGAATGTGTCACTGCCTACTAAACTGACCAATCATTTTGTAAATACAAAATAATTTTCTTTATTCCATGAAGTATCTCATTGTTCTCATTCTCCTTTGGTGGCCTATACTTCTTTCTTTTCTCAAATGAAATGTAGAGGAAAAAATCATGGTAACCCATTGTGTCTGCAACAATCTCTGTAAAATACTTCTGTCCAAGATTCTTTCCAATCAGGAACACAGTTCTTAGCAAACATGTCACTAACTCACTTAATTAACTCTCTCCTATGTTCTCAGAGGTGTTTCTACATCAAGCTTGAATTGGCTTATTATTTAACAAACTGTACAAGGCTTTTGGGAAACCTGTTTTTAACAAAAATGGGTTCTTAAATAGCCTTTGGTCTCCTTAAAGGATTCTGAATAACTGCATAAAATCCTAATACACTTATTAGCAGTGCATCCGTATGCAGATATTAAACAGAGTGAGAGATAAATTTCCTGACTCCCGAAGGGGCATCCTAATATTGTGTTTCTTTAAACATTGCTTGACCTATGAACACCTAATATACAGATATTTTACCCAAGGATCACTCCAGAACTTTGACAATTAAGAAATACACCTGAAGACTTGTTTAGGATTCTCTGTACTCTTCTTTGTTAGAATCTGGGATGCAGAGGTTTAAAGGATAGCTGTCCCCTCTTTCCATTTTTCTTACTAAGACGACTTTTAAAAAAATATTTATTCTTTTCCAGTTACTCCACTGTAGAAAGGATTGCAAAGTCAATTGAGCCATGGTTTCTTTCCTCTAAGAAAATGCATTCTAGTGAGGAGTGGGGCAAGAAACAAACAAACTACAATTATAGGCTAGATTGTTAAGGGTTAAAATAGATTTTTAAGTAAACACATCTAATTTTGACAAGAGATTCCATATTTCCCAGAAAGCTAATATTTGAGCTGAATTTTTAATAATAAGTCAGACTGTGCTAGAATAGGGAAAGGCCATTCTGAGCAGAAGGAAAGATGGTGGAAGCATGGAGGTGAGTACAGACTGTGTGAAGTCGTACAAGTAGTTCATGACTGTTAGCTGTATGGGTTCCTATAATGGGAGGCAGTTGAAGCCTGAAGAGTAGGCAGGATCACTGAAAACATTGGAGGAAGAAAAGGGAATGCATATATTAAATTTTCATAAACTTACCTAGACAGAAACTTTTAGAACACAAATTGTTTGAAATTCGGAGACTTACAATATGCCAAAAATCTAAACAAGAAACACATCAATCTTAATTAAACAGCCTACCCTTGTGTGAACATAGCAGGAAAGTCTTGCTAATGCAGATGGATACTCTCTTTATGAAAATATAGTTGACTCTTGAACAACTCAGGGGCTAATCCAAGTATAATTTATAGTCGGCCCTCCACATCTGTGGAGTCAACCAACCTTGCGGATTGTGTAGTACTGTATTATTACTATTGAAAAATATCACCTTGTAAGTGGACCTGTACAGTTCAAACTCATATTCTTCAAGGGGCAATTGAACACACAGTTTCCCCAATTCATGTAAAATGTTCTTTATGCAAAAGTTTTATTTATAAATCAGATTTTCAGGATTGTGTATATTAACCAACACCAGGTACAAGTAAGTAGAGAGAAGTAAAATATCTTAACACTTAAACAGTAATTAATTGATTTTATTTATATATATTACCTATTTGTAATAAATTATATACAAAGAATTTTAAGTAAATCATAATCAAAAGGACCTTGTCCTGATGTGACAAATGCCATCTGGTATTAAAATTAAGTTTTATACACATACACACACATTAATGGAGTTTAATTTTTTTTTCTGGAGTCTTTCTCTGTGTTCACAAATTCTGACAGTAACTCATACTTATTTTCTCTCCATTGATACAGAATTAGAGACAGTTAAAGATATAAAACATTTATGAGATCTAAGGACCCTTAAGTTTTGTGCACTAGAGCTCATATGAGATGTGTTCTATACTCTGTGGTTTAGGAAATCCAGAGCAATTCATCACTACTTTAACACTCAGTTCAACTTAAGATGAATTACCTGTTGAATGTGATTGTACTACAGAGCGAGTTGAACGCCATTTATCTGACTAGAGAATGGTACCCAGCTACCTCACAGATGCTCTGTGCATCATTCAAATTTCAAAATATGTATATGATAGTCATTATCTTAACATTCACAATATTTGCCCGGCAGAGCCTCCTGGAGTGATTCCATAAGAGGACATTTAAAGAAATGTGCAGTGTAACAGATTCATTGTTCTGCTTTTCTGTGTTCCTACAGTTTTTTTTTTTTTAAGGGATAGTAAATTAATCTGAAAATAATTTAGCAATAGTGCAACTCTTCACAATTCTAAAAGAGGCAAAATGCAAAATATAGAACATGTTTTTGTAAAGTGAAGGCATCATAACATGATTGTATTTGAACTTTGGATTTGCCATTTCTTTGGTGATTGAAATAATATTATAGGTTTAAACGGTTAGTTCTTCTGCTTTGAAAATTATCTGTGATCTTTTTTTCTCCCTAGAAATCAGTTGAGTTCCAGTTTGCTGATGCTAAACTAAACCAAATGGTTGTCCTAACAGTGAACTCAAAAGGCTACTTTTTTGTGAATATCTTTGTGTGTGTTCTTAAGTAGATTTCTGAGAAAAATATAATTTTTACAAAGTTATATATTAGATCATTCATATCTAGGCTGTCTTTCTTGGTCATTCTAACTTACTCTCTCTTACTTGGACCACTTGCCCTCGGGAAGATTCCGTGTTATGAGGCAGCCCTATAGACACACTCACGTTAGTGAACTTGGAAGAGGGTGCTTTAGCTTGAATTCATCTGTATTCGAGAAGACTGCAGCCCTGGCTTATATCTTGATTACAACCTCAAGAGACCTTAAGCCCAACACCCAGCTAAACCACACCCAGACTCCTAACTCACAGAAACTGAATGAGATAATAAATATTTGTTCTATTTAATTTGTTACACACCTACAGATGATTAATACCACACTCAATATATGTTTGGTACTACATATGTGAGTGGAAGGTCAAAAACTTGCAATCACAAAAGGAAAAATTAGGGCATATAAGGATTACCATTTTTAGACGTGGTCATATGTCATTTAGATTAATATTTCAGTAACATATATATCAAAGAATGAGTTATTAAACAAGATTTGCAATATCTTAATGTTATCCTCAGATGTTAGGGAAAAAGCCCAAAGCAAATTATCTTCCTTGTATTATCTATTATTTATTTGTTATCCTTGGGTGTATACAGAGGTTACCATCTACTGTACCAATCACTGTCTTCCTTTTTCTTCCTCTTATTTTCTCTTCTTCCACTGACCCCCTTATCCAAATCTCTCCCTGGCACTTTCTCTCTTACCATTACTCAGTTGCTTCATTCTTGCCTTCTTTCTCATGAGCTGCTTTTTCTCTTTCACACATGTATACACTCACAAAAGCACAACCACATGCAAATGATGAAGAAACTGAGTTACTGACAAAGTCAAACTTTAGGAGTCAAATAAAATTTCTTGCTCAATAGTTTACAAAAAGTCTGAATGGAACAAGTCATTTGAACAATAATGCAAATGAAATCTATCACTTAAGTTAGGAAAACAGTAGTTTTGATGTTTTCCATTCGTTTCAAAGGAAAAAAAAGTACTAGAGGCAAGAGATATTTTAAAAATTTATTTATAACCTAATGATTATCCTGCACGTACAGAATATTGTTCTTTTGTGGGACTGCTTTTGCTGTCATAAATATAGCTATGGACTTTTTAATGCATTATTTGTTATTTAGCCTTTTATATAGCTATAACTTTAAAGTGCTTACATGCTGATAATATTTACATAAATTTTCCTAATTATCACTTGTTGGTTTTTGTCTTAATCAGCTCAGGCTGCTGTAACTAAATACCATAGACTGGGTGGCTTAAACAACAGATACTTACTCTCACAGTTCTGGAGGCTGGGAAGGCCAAGATCAAAGTGCCAGCAAATTTGATTCCTTCAAAGGGCCCCTTCCTGGCATGCAGGTAGCCTCCTTCTTATTCTGTCCTCATATGACAGACAGAGAAAGAGAGAGAAAACTCTAGTCTCTCTGCCTCTTTTTAGGAGGACACTAATTCCATTATGAGGCCCCACCCTCACGACCTCATCTAACTTACTTTGGTAGTTAGACTTAAGCATATGAATTGGGGGGAGTCATTCAGTCCATAATAGTCTTATCTTTAGAATAAAATCTCTTTATTAGAAAAAAAATTTTCATATTTTATTTCTAATGGTATTTTTATTTATTTATAAAACATGTTATTCTAAAGCTATTAGTTTAATTTATTAAATTTATCACCCAAATATTCAAATAAATAAAAATATATTTTAACATTATTTATTATACATAATAAAGGTTATTTTTTACTAGTGATTTGTTAATCATCTGCTTTTCTTTAAATAACATTATTGAATAACCAAATTTTTTATGAAGAAGTGGATGTCTTAAAGGAAAATATATTTTCATTGACCCATTTTTACCATGTTATAATTTTATACTTGAATTGGTAGAAATCAAAATCTATTCGTTGTACATCCTACTCTTTCTTTTCCTCCCAACTAGAGAGATAAAGTGCTAAAGCTCTTTTACCAGATAAAGTGATTGTATTTAGAAAATGTCAGGCGCTAAGAAGGAAAGAAGTGGAACCAAAAGTGACATTTTTGTAAAAAGTGAGGTAGTATTTTGAATGTAAACAACTTCCAAATCTGTTGTGTTGGGCCATAGCTCATGAAGTGGTTTGGTTAATTTAAGGGTTTTCAATTTTGTGCCAATTTCATAGGTTCCAGTACTGGAATGGGAATTAGGATTTCACTTGGAACCCCAGCAGATAACACTTGCTTTTCTTTTTACACACAGCTTTGTGTGATGTATCCTCTGGTTTCCTATTACTATTTCTACATTGCTGTGACTTAAATTCGTGTCATGGAGTGATTCTTAGGCGTCATTACCACTGGCAATTGGAAGGAGCTAAAACATATAATCAGTATAAATTTTGATTAGATAGTCCCCTGAGTTTTCAATGTTGTTTAAATCCCAGGTACTGTAAGACTAAGGCAAGAAATTACACAATTCTACTCATAAATTTTAGTTCTACAGTGATTTTTCACTCAGAACATTCAGCTTCAAAGCAAAAATGCTAGTAATGTGGTGTAATTAAAAAAAAAAGAAAGAATTTATGTAACAATTTTGAATTCTAAACACATTCCATTATTTCTTAAAGATTTTCTTAGCATTGTTATTCAAAATATTATTTTAGGGGGGCAGTGAAGATTATTATTAGAGTTTTGTTTTTGAATCAGTATATTAGTTAATTAAGTTTCAGTGGTTTCATAAAAATGTTGAGAGAAGACATGGCAAGCTTTATATATCAATTACTTTTCACTATCAAAATTAAGACCAGTTTTTGATAGGTGATGGGTGAAAGACTTACCAAATATATGTTTATTATTTATTGATGACTGCTTTATATATGCTAATAGGCAAAAATTTCTCGCAGAAAATGTCAGGTATAACTCACACTCACTACTGGAACAAAATGCAGATATTTCAGTGTCATGTGAAAAACTGACTAGGAATTACAACTCTTTAATAGCAGATTAATCAATCACCAGACTGTTTTCATACTTGAAAATATTTTCATGCTTACGCTTAAGTTATTGTAGTTTTCAAACATTTTGAGTTGTGGTGTAGCAGATAAAATGAAGCCTCAAATCATTCTCTAATCTCAAGAACATCCTGGCAGAATTACTGTGACTTGTCTGTTAAATTGATTTCCTCTTAAAGAAAAGTAGGCTTTTCTTATTGTGTTAAAAAATGATTTTATCTAGTGTCTTTCCTTGTGAAGACCTTTCTTTTTATGACACAAAAGGAAAAATGTTATTTTTCCTCCCAAGTTTTTATATCCTCTTTTACTCACTAATCAATCATCTGTATTGCAAACAAAATGAAATATAACCCACAAAGAGTAATTTTTTGAAATGAATACAAAATAGGCCAACATTTTAATACTACCGATTGCCTTTATTTTAATTTTAAGCATATGCATAGCTGAATTTTATGATGCTTTCTGCCTTTAATAAAAGTAATTGATGGTTGACTTGTATGCTGAATCACTGTGTTGTAAGATAGGAAATCAGAATATTTACAATGTAATTTTGAAAGCTACTAATAAACCTTAGGCAAGCAACTTTCCTTAGGACACTAAAAATACTTGTGGGGTTTGGAACTGGGGTACTTTGTTGTGTCTCTTACTGTTAGTGATGATGGTTAGGTTTGTTTGTTGTTCTTTTAATAAGATTACTCAGGAATAGGACATGGTTAAATGCTTTTCTACCTTATTCCTAAAATTTTTAAAGTTAGATTTTATTCAACCTAGGTGACATCTATATTGAATGGAAAAACAGTTGCTGGTATTTTCTGCATTTGTTATTTAATGATAGCTTATTGAACTGTTATGCTCTGTAATTAGAACATTTCCAGTGAAAACAAAATACATTAGAGGAGAAGCCAGAAATTTCAGTTCTCTACCTGAAATTACACTAGCATTATTTCTGTAATAGCAACAGAGAAATTAGAATGTCTTGAGTGTATAGCTCACGTAATTAAAGGAATAATTCTAAATATTGAATGTACTCTTAAAGGTAAATGTTAGGGACTTCCCTGGTGGTCCAGTGGTTAAGACTCCATGCTTCCAGTGCGGGGGGCCCAGGTTCAATCCCTGGTCAGGGAACTAGATCCCACATGCCGCAACTAAGAGCCCGCATGCTGCAACTAAAGATGCTGCATGCCACAACTAAGACCTAGCACAGCCAAATAAATAAATAAATAAATAAATAAATATTTTTTTAAAGCTAAACATTAGATTGGGTGGTCAGAAACTTCAACATGCTATCGATATATGTAAAAATGTAATAACATTCATCTCTTGATCAGTGACATGAGGACTATGCTTCTTAAACACTGCTTAACAAGATATGGTAAAATAAAGTTTGGTAAATTATGAATGATATGAATGTCTTCAGAGTGAGAGAGTATAGGGGTATATAGTTTATTCTTTATTTTCTAGTTAGTTCATGAGGTTTAACTTCTAATATTTATATGAGGCCAAAATCTTAAATATTAAATGATTCTAGGGTTAATTTTGACCTCAGGTAAAAAAAGTATTAAGAACATTTTAAAAAGAAATATTTTTATTACTCGGAACTAACCAAAAGAGGCCAGTCAGTTCCAATGGAGTACATTCATAATTTTTCATTTACCTCTAATCTGAAATAATGCTTTATATTTGGATTTGTTCCTTCACATTGTGACTTGAGTTTTCTATCTGATCAAAGTTATAGGTGTATTATTCCTTGGGGTGGTAATAGTTAAAATACATCATTTGAAGTATTACTTTGTTAGAAGATCTCGTTACTAATATTTTCATGATAATGTATGAGTCATAGAAAAATTGCATTGAGATTTATTAGATGAACCTGGGATACTTAAATGTTTTGCCATAATTATGAATCTAATACCCTGTATGCCACAACAGTATTTTGAAGTACTATACTTTGCTTCACAAAAATAGCTGATCTGATATATTCCTTTTTGCTAAATGCTGTCATGTCCATCTTTTTAATACCCTCCTTGTTCATTATAAGTGCTGTTAGCCATACTGCCTAATGAAAGGTACCTCATATCAAGTCTGATTACTGCTCTAATGTTTTCCAGGCGTGCTTGGTGATGAACTTGGCATATGAAACAATTTTCTACAGTAATAAAACTAATTAAAGTAGGCAGTCATCCACATATCGCTTTCTAATGAATTATAACAAGCTCATTAATCTCACCCACTCCTATCCAGAAAGTTCATTGATAGGTTTGTATGTAAGAATAAAATTCTGAGCCTTAAAAATGGATAACTAGGCTTTGTGGATTTAAGCTAAAAAAATCACAAATCGCTGATCAATGTTTTAAATGAAATGTATAGCTTCTAAACTCTGCCCAGATTACTTGCTGACAAGATCATTTTCTATTTGAGTTCTCCTATAATGGATTTAACAAGGAAAAATGAGTCATTGTATGATAATGACTCTTCAGCACCTTGAAAACTAAAACTGAATGAACCCACTCCACATATCCTCCTGGAGATCATATAAGAATGATGAATTGAGTACTTGAGTTCAAGTGATAAAAACACAGCCTGTTTTCACTCCAGAGAGTGCTAAAGTATCCTGCTCAATATGTCAAAACATAATAATAATTATTTTTTGTTAACTCTTTTCCAAAGATGCCTGATGAAACATCATGAGAATTATTATTCCATTCAGTTACAAATAGTTTGGCAATGTAGAACTATTGTTTTAGAGATAATTTTACTGTCAAAGAGATAAGGTTGTTAAATGTAGCACGTGGTGAGACAATTTCTGAACTACAGATGTTAATAGTAAGAAAAGATACTTGGTGGGGTTTATTCTATCTTCATTATAATTTAATGTTTCAAAAATGTAGCTCTTTCCATTCATAAAGTCATTACTACTATGACACACATATGGATTTCTCCCTTAAGAATTTAAACTAGAAATACGTAGATTTCAAAATTAATACAGAAGGATTGTAACAGGTTAACTGAAAATAGGCACATTTTAATGTATGGTATTTACATATTCAAAATTGTTATTTACATTCATGAATTTTTAGCTAATATTTCATAGTTCTTTAGAAAATAAGAGGTTAGATAATCTGTGCAGAGTATTTTCGTTTGCAAAACAGAATTGAAAAGTCTGACAGCTTTGGTAGGTAGAAGGTTAGTAAACCTGAGTAAAATGTCTCTCAATCTGGGATCAGCTATAACTCTGGTGGCCAGTTGCTGTTTTATGTGAGGATGACTTGGTTCTGTGCTGTGAACAGCAGTTAGGGGACAGGCGTTTGGTACAGGTTACTTTATTATCTAGCTGTATGGTCTTGAGAAAGTAAATTACCCAGCATGTAATTCAATATTTTCATGTGTAAAATGTGGGAGTTAGGCAAGAGCAGTGTACTCCAAACTGTCAAAAGTGCCACTGAGGGCTTCCCTTGTGGCGCAGTGGTTGAGAGTCCGCCTGCCGATGCAGGGGACACGGGTTCGTGCCCCGGTCTGGGAAGATCCCACATGCCATGGAGCGGTTGGGCCCGTGAGCCATGGCCGCTGAGCCTGCACGTCCGGAGCCTGTGCTCCGCAACGGGAGAGGCCACAACAGTGAGAGGCCCACGTACCGAAAAAAAAAAAAAGTGCCACTGATAGTAAGTTTGGTGTTTTAAGTAAATTTTTACTGTGACAATCAAAAATATTGTATAAAGTAGAAAAATTTCCCTTTTTTTGTTGTTTTTTTTTTGTTTGTTTTTAAGGCGTTTTATTCTAACAACACAGTTTTGATTTTGACTGATACACAATACAGGTTTAATAGAGGTGAGGCTAGTATCAGTGTGTTAAATACTTCATATTCTAATTACAAGAAGGGTTTAAATTTTTTTTAATGTTTATTTATTTATTTTCTTATTAGTCATCAATTTTATACATATCCGTGTATACATGTCAATCCCAATCTCCCAATTTATCCCACCAGCACCACCACCCTCAGATGCTTTCTCCCCTTGGTATCCATACGTTTGTCCTCTACTTCTGTGTCTATTTCTGCCCTGCAAACCTGTTCATCTGTACCATTTTCTAGATTCCACATATATGTGTTTATATTATACAATATTTGTTTTTCTCTTTCTGACTTACTTCACTCTGTATGACAGTATTTTGATGCATCCACCTCTCTACAAATGACCCAATTTTGTTCCTTTTTATGTCTGAGTAATATCCTGTTGTATATATGTACCACATCTTCTTTATCCATTCGTCTGTCAATGGGTATTTAGGTTGCTTCCATGTCCAGGCTATTGTAAATAGTGCTTCAATGAACATTGGTGTGCATGTGTCTTTTTGAATTATGGTTTTCTCTGGGTATATGCCCAGTAGTGGGATTGCTGGGTCGTAAGGTAGTTCTATTTTTAGTTTTTTGAGGAACCTCCATACTGTTCTCCATGATGGCTGTATCAATTTACATTCCCACCAACAGTGCAAGAGAGTTCCCTTTTCTCCACACCCTCTCCAACATTTGTTGTTTGTAGATTTTCTGAAGATGCCCATTCTAACTGGTGTGAGGTGATACCTCACTGTAGTTTTGATTTGCATTTCTCTAATAATTAGTGATGTTGAGCATCCTTTCATGTGTTTGTTGGCAATCTGTATATCTTCTTAGGAGAAATGTCTATTTAGGTCTGCTGCCCACTTTTGGTTGGGTTGTTTGTTTTTTTTAATATTGAGATTCTTATATATTTTAGAGATTAATCCTTTGTCTGATGATTCATTTGCAAATATTTTCTCCCATTCTGAGGGTTGTCTTTTTGTCTTGTTTATGGTTTCCTTTGCTGTGCAAAAGCTTTGAAGTTTCATTAGGTCCCATTTGTTTATTTTTGTTTTTATTTCCATTACTCTAGGAGGTGGATCAAAAAATATCTTGCTGTGATTTATGTCAAAGAGTGTTCTTCCAATGTTTTCCTCTAAGAGTTTTATAATGCCTGGTCTTACATATAGGTCTCTAATCCATTTTGAGTTTATTTTTGTGTATGGTGTTAGGGAGTGTTCTAATTTCATTCTTTTACATGCAGCTGTCCAGTCTTCCCAGCACCACTTATTGAAGAGACTGTCTTTTCTCCATTATATATCCTTGCCTCCTTTGTCATAGATTAGTTGACCATATGTGCGTGGGTTAATCTCTGGGCTTTCTATCCTGTTCATTGATCTATATTTGTGTTTTTGTGCCAGTACCATATTATCTTGATTACTGTAGTTTTGTAGTATAGTCTGAAGTCAGGGAGTCTGATTGCTGCAGCTCCATTTTTTTCCCTCAAGACTGCTTTGGCTATTCAGGGTCTTTTGTGTCTCCATACAAGTTTAAGATTTTTTGTTCTAGTTCTGTAAAAAATGCCATTGATAATTTGATAGGGATTGTATTGAATCTGTAGGTTGCTTTGTGTAGTATGGTCATATTGACAATATTGATTCTTCCAATCCAAGAACATGGTATATCTCTCCATCTGTTGGTATCATCTTTAATTTCTTTCATCAGTGTCTTATAGTTTTCTGCATACAGGTCTTTTGTCTCCTTAGGTAGGTTTATTCCTAGGTATTTTATTCTTTTTGTTGCAATGGTAAATGGGAGTGTTTCCTTGATTTCACTTTCAGATTTTTCATCATTAATGTATAGGAATGCAAGAGATTTCTGTGCATTAATTTTGTATCCTTCAACTTTACCAAATTCATTGATTAGCTCTAGTAGTTTTCTGGTGGCATCTTTAGGATTCTCTATGTATAGTATCATGTTATCTTCAAACAGTGACAGCTTTACTTCTTCTTTTCCAATTTGTATTCCTTTTATTTCCTTTTCTTTTCTATTGCTGTGGCTAGTACTTCCAAAACTATGTTGAATAATAGTGGTGCGAGTAGACATCCTTGTCTTATTCCTGATCTTAGAGTAAATGCTTTCAGTTTTTCACCATTGAGAATGGTGTTTGTTGTATATGGCCTTTATTATGTTGAAGTGGGTTCCCTCTATGCCCACTTTCTAGAGAGTTTTTATCATAAATTGGTGTTGAATTTTGTCAAAAGCTTTTTCTGCATCTATTGAGATGATCATATGGTTTTTCTTCTTCAAGTTGTTAATATGGTGTATCACATTGATTGATTTGCATATATTGAAGAATCCTTGCATCTCTGGGATAAATCCCACTTGATCATGGTGTATAATCCTTTTAATGTGTTGTTGGATTCTGTTTGCTAGTATTTTGTTGAGGAGTTTTGCATCTATGTTCATCAGTGATATTGGTCTGTAATTTTCTTTTTTTGTAGTATCTTTGTCTGGTTTTGGTATCAAGGTGATGGTGGCCTCATAGAATGAGTTTGGGAGTTTTCCCTCCTCTGCAATTTTTTGGAAGAATTTGAGAAGGATGGGTGTTAGCTCTTCTCTTAATGTTTGATACAATTCACTGGTGAAGCTATCTGATCCTGGACTTTTGTTTGTTTCAATTTCATTACTTGTGATTAGTCTGTTCATATTTTCTATTTCTTCCTGGATCTCTCTTGGAAGGTTATACCTTTCTAAGAATTTGTCCATTTCTTCCAGGTTGTGCATTTTATTGGCATAGAGTTGCTTTTAGTAGTCTCTTAGGATGCTCTGTTTTTCTGCGTTGTCTGTTGTAACTTCTCCTTTATCATTTCTAATTTTATTGATTTGAGTCCTCTCCCTCTTTTTCTTGATGAGTCTGGCTAATGGTTTATCAATTTTGTTTATCTTCTCAAACAACCAGCTTTTAGTTTTATTGATCTTTGCTATTGTTTTCTTTGTTTCTATTTCATTTATTTCTGCTCTGATCTTTATGATTTCTTTCCTTCTGCTACCTTTGGGTTTTGTTTGTTCTTCTTTCTCTAGTTCCTTTAGGTGTAACGTTAGATTGTTTATTTGAGATTTTTCTTGTTTCTTGAGGTAGGCTTGTATAGCTATAAACTTCCCTCTTAGAACTGCTTTTGCTGCACCCCATAGGTTTGGATCGTCATGTTTTCATTGTCATTTGTCTGTAGGTATTTTTTGATTTCCTCTTTGATTTCTTCAGTGATATCCTGGTTATTTAGTAACGTATTGCTTAGCCCCCACGTCTTTGTGTTTTTTATGTATTTTTTCCCTATCATTCATTTCTAATCTCATAGCATTGTGGTCAGAAAAGATGCATGATATGATTTCAATTTTGTTAAATTTACTGAGGCTTGATTTGTTACCCAAGATGTGATCTATCCTGGAGAATGTTCTGTGCGCTCTTGAGAAGCAAGTGTAATCTGCTGTTTTTGGATGGAATGTCCTATAAATATCAATTAAATCTATCTAGTCTATTGTGTCATTTAAAGCTTGTGTTTCCTTTTTAATTTTCTCTTTAGATGATCTGTCCATTGGTGTAAGTGAGGTGTTAAAGTCCCCCACTGTTACTGCATTAATGTCTGTTTCCTCTTTTAGAGCTGTTAGCAGTTGCCTTATGTATTGAGGTGCTCCTATGTTGGGTGCATATATATTTATAATTGTTATATCTTCTTGGATTGATCCCCTGATCATTCTGTAGTGTCCTTCCCTGTCTCTTGTAACATTCTTTATTTTAAAGCCTATTTTATCTCATATGAGCATTGCTACTCCAGCTTTCTTTTGATTTCCATTTGCATGGAATATCTTTTTCCATCCCCCTCACTTTCAGTCTGTATGTGTCCCTAGGTCTGAAGTGGGTCTCTTGTAGACAGCATATATATGGGTCTTGTTTTTGTATCCATTCAGCAAGCCTATGTCTTTTGATTGGAGCATTTAATCCATTCACGTTTAAGGTAATTATCGATATGTATGTTCCTCTGACCATTTTCTTAATTGTTTTGGGTTTGTTTTTGTAGGTCCTTTTCTTCTCTTGTGTTTCCCACTTAGAGAAGTTCCTTTAGCATTTGTTGTAGAGCTGTTTTGGTGGTGCTGCGTTCTCTTAGCTTTTGCTTGTCTGTAAAGCTTTTGATTTCTCCATCGAATCTGAGTGAGATCCTTGCTGGGTAGAGTAATCTTGGTTGTAGGTTCTTCCCTTTCATCACTTTAAGTATATCATGTCACTCCTTTCTGGCTTGTACAGTTTCTGCTGAGAAATCAGCTTTTAACCTTATGGGAGTTCCCTTGTATGTTATTTGTCATTTTTCCCATGCTGCTTTCAATATTTTTTCTTTGTCTTTAATTTTTGCCAATTTGATTACTATGTGACTCGGCTTATTTCTCCTTGGGTTTATCCTGTATGGGACTTGGTGCACTTCCTGGACTTGGGTGGCTATTTCCTTTCCCATGTTAGGGAAGTTTTCGACTGTAATCTCTTCAAATATTTTCTCAGGTCCTTTCTCTCTCTCTTCCCCTGGCACCCCTATAATGTGAATGTTGTTAAGTTTAATGTTGTCCCAGAGGTCTCTTAGGCTGTCTTCATTTCTTTTCATTCTTTTTCTTTATTTTGTTCTGCTGCAGTGAATTCCACTATTATGTCTTCCAGGTCACTTATCTGTTCTTCTGCCTCAGTTATTCTGCTATTGATTCCTTCTTGTGTAGTTTTCATTTCAGTTATTGTACTGTTCATCTCTGTTTGTTTTTTAATTCTTCTAGATGTTTCTTAAACATTTCTTTCATCTTCTGGATCTTTTCCTCCATTCTTTTTCCAAGGTCCTGTGTCATCTTCACAATCATTTTTCTGAATTCTTTTTCTGGAAGATTGCCTATCTCCATTTCATTTAGTTGTTTTTCTGGGGTTTTATCTTGTTACTTCATCTGGTATATAGCCCTCTGCCTTTTCATCTTGTCTATCTTTCTGTGAATGTGGTTTTTGTCCACAGGCTGCAGGATTGTAGTTCTTTTTGCTTCTGCTCTCTGCCCTCTGTTAGATCAACAGTTTCCCGTTTTAATTCCAGTTCAGTTCTTCTGAATTCAAGGTGGTACATTTTATAGCATCAAGGTGTTATAAGCCCTTAATATTTCTCTGACATTTTATTGGCATAGCCATGGATCTCCGTGTAGTTTCTGAGAGACAGAGAAACATACTGCTGAATAGAAGAATGTTGCATGTAAGTCTCACTAAGAGAAGTAAATTTTTGGAAGGTTGTCTCAAAGATAATAGAAAATTAAATAAGAGCTTTAGGAAAATTTTCAGAGCTACAACTGACCTTGTTGTGAACAGAAATCCCTGTTTGAAAATGTCTTGCTACAATTAGTAGATCTAATTAATGGTACATATTAAGAGTTAGCTATACATTGAATAAACTTTGGTGATGTGCTTTAATATTAATAGGAAATATGACATCGTCATAACATCCAACATTTATGAAATGGTAAATAACTAATATTTATTGAGTGCTTGCAAGGCAGGCACCCCTTCTAAGTGATTTACATATATTAACACATATTAGTCTTAGTCACTCATTTTAATGCCTACAGCAACCACATAAATTAAGCAGTAATATTTCCCTCATATTTCATATGAGGAAACTGAAGTGTCAAGATACTAAGGAATTTGAGAAAGGTCAGATAGCTAGTAAATGACAAAATTTTTAAATTCTGTAACTCTCTAATACATTTCTATTCCTTACTATTTCTATACATTTCTATTCCTTACTATTCTCAATCCCTAGTAAGCCTTAGTTAACTGAGTTTTCTCATTCCTCAACTGGAAGCTTGTTTCTTTCAACATTATATACCCTGTGTCTAGCACAGGGTATGCACTCAAAAAGTATATTTTGGAAAAAAAAATAATATATTAATTAATCAACAAATATCTGTTATAAAAGACAACTTAAAAAATGCCTCTACACATAACCTGCTGGGCTCTAAGACTTCACATCCAGCACTTTCTATTACCCCTCCCTTGCTTAGTTTTCTCCTGATAATTTGTCACCATTTCTGTTATTTATCTTGGATAATTTGAAACCAAAACAGTGTACTTTGGTGTCAAAATGTATAGGTTCAAATGAAAACTCCATTACTTATCTCTGTCCACTACTTAACTTGTGACATTTGAAGGTTTATTTAAACCTCTCTGAGTTTCAGGGATTTTTAAATCTGTACAATATAGATACTAATATCTACCATATCTGTCCAGCAGAATTATTGTACTAACTAAATTAAATGTGCTTAAAAGAACTAGGAATGCTTGGCATATTGTAAATGTTTTATGAAAGAGACAATATATCATCATACTGAAATATCTAGACATTGGAGCCAAAGAGACCTAATACTGTTACAGGGTAGTTCTGGTAGATTGAGTGCATTATTAACACATTTAAAACGTTGGTTTCTCAATGCTTGATCATAAAAGGTAAGTTCCTAATTCAGGGTTATTGTAAGGGTTAAATGAGATAATTTATCCAGAGTTCCTGACATAAAATTAAAACAAAATAAATGTTAGCTGCTTCTTTTAGTAATAGCTCTTCTTTCCTCTAAATATTCCATACTCTTTTGGTTTAATATATTTGGGGGAAAAAGAAGACAATTCACTGCCTCATGATTGAATACATTCATTAGCCTTTTTTCATGTAGTTCTGTTTATAATATAAACACTATTTTTGCCTGATAATGGTATAACTCAAATTATACTGTCTTGAACACTATGCTGCTTAAAGTTACTACTGTAGGAAGTAGAAAATTCAGGTCTAACAAAAGTTAATATGTTGAATCTGTTTTTTACAGACACTGGCAGTTGGAAGACTATGATAGGGAGAAGATTTATACTGTATCTATGTATTCATAAGTCCCTAAATAGAAAGGAACACAATTTGAGATTTTGAAAAATATATTGAGAAGATTAATTTGGAAGTAGGATGTGCATGAGCACATGGATAGATGTATCTCTCATTGGATGATTGCAAGCAAACCTTGCTATAAAATTATCCAAGAAGCAAAATTTATTGTATTCAAGTTCTCCATTAAATGCCAATACATTATTGGAAATTCATTCTTGTAGAAAACTAAACCAAACCAACACAAAAACAACCGAGAAAACCAAATCTATCATTCCCAAAACCAGCACCCCAGAAATTACATATTTTTCCTATATTCTGTCTCATATTTGGGGAGGGAACAATCTGCAATGAAGTCAGTTAACTTCATGTGGGATACCATGTTTAACCAGAGGGAACCTTGCATTCCTCAAGATTCCTGATCCCTTAGAGACAGGCTTAATGATTCTTAATTGACTTTTGAAAATTCTTTATTAAACCACATTGAATTGATTTGCAATTATGCATTTTAAAATTGTGTGCATTAATACCTTGATAAAAATAATTTCAGACAGTAGATGAGCATTTTTCCAGAGGGCTTGGGACAAAATCTCTAATTCAGTTCCACTAGTAGCAATTTAGGTAAAATACTATTATCTGTTTTCTCTAATATTATAATAGCCTCCTAACTGGTATCCTCACTTCCTCTCTTACTACTCTATCTCCTCCCCTTATTTCCCAATCATTCTTCCAACTTTATGTAAATGTTATGTCATATCCATACAAAAAAACAAAACAAAACAAAAACCTTGTCTTTAAACACCTTCATTCCCTTTGTCCTTAAGATAAAGTCTAAGAAGCCCAAGTGATAGGACTTATTGTACAGCATTGTCAAGTGCCATTCTATCCCTTTGTGTTTTATACTTTGTCTGTACTAGATATCTTTTAATTCCTTGAATTTTCTGTGTTCTCTTTTACCTTAGTCCAGGCGTGTTCTGTTTTTCTTTTTTCCACAGCAAAATTATACTCATCCTTCAGATCGGAGCTTGAGCATTACTTCATCAAAAAAGACTAAATTGTCTTTCTCTAGAATCTAGTAATTCTCTTCCATAACATCATTGTACTTTAAAAATCTCTCTCTTGTGCTAAAGAGTATAAGCATCCTTTTCCCAACCTGTTTGCTGCTGTATTCTCAGACCCTTGTCCAATGGCTCACATTTAGCATTCACTTACTTCTATATACCTTACTCAGTGAAAGATTTTTAAATTAATAAGAGTTATGAGTGCAAGGTCACATGAGACTTTCCCTAAGGGTTTTGCATGCATTCTTACAATGTCAGATCCTACCTCATTGATCCCGTCCCCACACAGACATTCTTCCTTGATGTAGAGCCCACCAGCTGAAAACTGTCTGATACTCTCTTGAAGCCAGGGTTTGGTTGTGTGACCCAATCCTGGCCAATGGACCATAGGGGAAAAAAATTGCATTGGATGAAAAGGACACAAGCGAGGAGAAACTGTCTTCCCTACTATTAAATCAAGTTGATTGAGAAACATGCATTTTGGATCTGTGTTTGCCTTCCTACAACTATGAAGGGTCAAGGCTGAGAACTAATGCCAACCCTCTGAGGATGAGTGAGAATAAAATAGAAAGTATTTGGGTCTTTGATGATGTTAGTATGCCACTGAATTAACTAAAGCTGGAATCACCTATTTCTGGTTATCTTGTTGTATGAGGTAATAAATACCTTTTTTGTTTAAGCCATTTATAAGTGGTAAATTTTTACTTACTGTCAAAAGCACCCTAACTGATACAGATGCCCTCAGGACTTGAGTCCCTGTTATGTAGTGAGTGTAGAGTCACTATTATCTGTAGTCTAGGTTGTTTACTTCTCAGTGAGGACAAGTTTCTTCTCTAACCTTTCTGTTCTCCTTTTTTCCAAAAAGGAGATAGGTTAGAATCCCCCAGAGTTAAGCTCAAACATTGGTGTCCTTTTATGTTTCCCTTCTAATTGATCTGTAAGAATATTTCAGGTTCATAAATGATCCTCAAAATAATTCACTCAAAATGCTGAGATAAGAAAAAGTACAAATACAGTCACTTATCTGCCCTAGGGAAGTCTGAAAAATTTCCCAAACCAATGTCAAATGGAGACTGAGGGTTAAGGAGGCTCAGATTATCCATCACGACTTTATTCAAAAGTTGAAGATGAGAGGCAAATAGATGAACAATCTTTTCCATCCAGCTGTGAAAGGAAAAGGTAGGCAAAGGACATTAGGCTTTTACATATTGTTGACATTCATTCAAATGATTCTCTCAAAATAATGATCAACTGTGGAGGCTCCGTGAGCATGAGAGATGGTTAGGAAGACCCTTGCCCAGGAATATTTCCTCTTTACTTTATTAACATACTTTGTAAAAGTAACCTCAATTTGCTGGTGTCAACTTTTCTACATATGTGTGATATTCAAAAGATCATGAACTCATGGAATCCAGAATAGAAAGAGTATTCCTCATGATACTTTATTCTCTATAGAACCAGACACTGAGCTCAACTCAGAAATTACTCGTTCATCAAACATGCAATGTGTAAAACTCCATTCTAACATAAATATAACTGTGGGATCTTAGCTACCAGGGCTTCTCTGAGGCACTCTGCTCTCCTGTAAAATCTCAGTAATAACAGAACTCATAGGGTTTCTGTAAAATCAAATCTAATGAATGATGGATATAAAGCCTATGGGACTGAGTGGGGAGTCTTCCCTTGTTTCCCTAGAAGTTAAATTTAGAAGATTTTGTTTCTGATAAAATAGGGAATACAAAAATTAGTTAATGTTTTTCTTTTGTTGTGTGGCTAAGATTAATAGGGTGTTTTGTACACTTTTTTTCTGCATTCTTTTAAAAATACCTTTATATGTAATATGCAATCTTGGCTTTAAATATTAGGGAAAATTAAAATTTCTGCATTTTTCTCAGTATTCTAATAGCTATTGTCAATACATATGAAATCATGTTTTTTGTTATTGCAATATGACAGTCTTTTATTATATTTTAGTTCTGTTGATAACTTTTGTGTTTTCCTTGATCAAGTCACTTATCTTTTCTGTTTCTATTTTTTATTTCAATTTACTTATGAAAGACAGGAATAATGATTGTGATGTAGCTTACAAAGAAGGTAAAATTATCTTGAAAAGAGTGGTGAAAATCCAAGCACTGTGTTAGATGCCTGATATGAGAGAGAGAGAGAGAGAGAGAGAGAGAGAGAGAGAGAGAGAATGCCTGATATGAGAGAGAGAGAGAGAGAGAAAGAGAGAAAGAAAAGAACATCTCTATTATAAAGTATTCTTCTATATGGTTTTGATACTGTGAAAGGCAGTAAAATTATTTCCTGTTTCTGATAGTTCTTGAGTATTTGGGGACTCAGGATTGTCTGTAGATTTTACATATCTATATCTATCTGTCTATATCTATCTAAGATTTATATACCCAGAGTCTTAATTATACAGCACATTCCCTGGCCTACCCTCATTGAATTGTTACTTAGAATACCACCAGGAGGTAGCTACTGGCATCATTAATGGAATATATTTATGGGCAAAATTATTCACCCAAGGAGTTTCAGGACTAATCTAAGGAAATAAAAATCAATTTTAACTTCAGATTTCAGCCTAATGTTTCTACTAAAACACTAAAGTCACATAGGATAGTAGATGACTAATCCCTCCATTCATTGAATTTGTATTTACTGAACTCCTCCTCTGTGAAAGTTACTGGACTACATTATTTGTGGTGTATAAAGATAAAATATGGTTCCTATCCTCAAAGATCTTACATTTAACAGGTAAATTAAGCAATAAAATGACCTTATTAAGATTTCCTTCCTTAGTGTTGAAACAAAATCAGGGAGAACAATTCCAAGACTAGCGAATTCTAGCCAGATACAAAGGCCTGAGTTAAGTCAACGGCAATGGGAATTGAAGAAAGGGAATGAATTAAAGGAATCTTGGAGGCAAAAAGAGGATTGTTTGTCCCTTGGTGTTAGAATATGAGAAAAGATGAGAAGTCAAGGCTGGGGACTTCCGTTTAAGTTCCAACAGTTAAAGAGCTTGGACGCTGTCACTTGTGTTTTTACAACAAGAAAAAGTTTGAACAAACTGAAAATCAACAACTGTTCTTGGGCCTATCAGAGAAATAAAGCCACTGAGCAAACCACCACCCGAGGCAAATATAGAGAATCACAGCTGAAATCAGTTTACTTGGAACAGAGCCACTGATACCATAACCTGGTAAGAACTCTTAACTGGTAATTTTGGTGAATTGCTAAAAGCTGTGAGCAGACTAACTTGATAATAGGAAACTCCTGGAGGACCATATTCTTCGGGGGGGAACCCACACTTAACATGAGTTTTACCTCTAGGAATCCTACCAGGTTCTTACGGTGAAGAACCAAAGGGGGCAAAAAAACGAAAACAAACAAACAAACTAAAAAAACTCTGTGTCTTTGGCAGAAAGATGGAAAAGTAACCATTTGAAGTATGCCTAGAGCATTCTTCCTAACAAAGGGAGAGAAAAGACTTTACCAGACAGAGCCTTATCTCTCCTAGGAGGAAGGGCACTTAACCAATTCCAGCCCTCTCTACCCTTCCTGAATCACCTTCGGGGGAGAAATAAAGCCAAGATAGACTTGTGAAAGTCACAACCAACCCAGAGACGGGTCCACTAAAAGACTGATATTTAATCATAAGATTATAGAATGCTTTTCCTTCTCAACTTCTTATCACTGCGTCAGCGGGTTTCCAGTATAAATAATAGTGAGTCACAGCTGAAAGAGCTGCAAGACACAGACTCTATCTAAACGGCCTTCTTCCAGTAAGCCGAGAAAGCAGAGGAGACAAAAATAAGGACACTTGAGGAATTTTAAGCCTTTGGGAACTACAGCTACAGCAAATATTAAACACAGCCCAACTTCTAGAAAGATTAATATAAAAACTCCCACTATTTACCTGTTATTATTACCCAGTATATTACCTTCAACTTTCAAAAAAAAAAAGTTACAGTGCATGCTAAAATGCAGGATAAAACAGTCTGAAGAAACAAAGCAAGCAGCAGAACCAGACTCATGTATGTCACAGATTTTAAAGTTAGGCAGGGAATTTTAAATAGATATAATTAATACGTTAAGGGCTCTATTTGAAAACATAAACAACATGCAAGAACAGATGGGCAACATAAGCAGAGAGATGAAAACCCTTAAGAAATAATCAAAAGGAAATGTTAGAAATTAAAAGCATTGCAACATATATGAAGAATGCCTTTGATGGGCTCATCAGTAGATGAGGAAAGAATCAGTGAGCTTTAAAATATGTTAGCTGAAACATAAAGAGAACATATATGAAAACAAAATAACAATATCCAAGAACTCAGATAGTTTCAAGAGTATAACATGTGCATAACTGCAGTACCACAAGAAGAAAGAGAAAATGGAGAAGAAATGTTTAAACTAATAATGGCCAATACCTTTTCAAACTTAATGATAGATGCCAAACTACAGTTCCAGGAAGCTCAGAGAATTCCAAACAAAATGTATACAAAAAAAAAAAAAACCATCTACACCAAACGTACCATATTGAAACTGCAGAAAACCAAAGACAGAGAAAATCTTGAAAGAATACAGAGAAAAAAATACCTTACCTATAGAGGAAAAAGAATACAAGTTACAATGGACTGCACTTCAGAAACCATGCCAGCAAGGTAATGGAGTGAAATAGGTAAACTGCTAAAAGATGTCAAGGATGAGTTGGGTTTCTTGATTAAGTTGTAGAAGAGATGATGTTATTAACTGAGATCAGAAGTATAGAAGAAATAACATGTTGCTCTCTAGGGTGGAGATTTTAGATTTGAAAGTTTGAGTCTGACATGCCTGGAAATATAACAAATGCATTTCTCCAGGATGCAGTTTGAGATCTGGTACAAGATTTCAGAAGATAGGAAGGTGAGTATTGATGATAAATACAGAAGTGTTAGTTATAGGTTGTTGCTAATACAATAAGTTGTTGAGGTGAAACATTTAAGATAGGAAATGGCTTCAGATAGAAACCCATGAAAAATGAACTTTTAAAGAAAAAACTGAGAAGAAATAAAAGTATTAAAAAGTTTAAAACATATCCAAACTATATATAACAAGAGTAAATAACACTGTAGAAGTCCAGGAGGAAGAGAGATTTTAAAGAAGGGATTTTGTATTATCAAGTCTAAAGCATAGGTCAGGCTGAGGACTGAAAAAAATGTTTCTACTTAACACTGATGAGAGCAGTTTTAATTAAGTAGTAGAGTGAAAACCAACTTTCAGAGGCAGGAAGATTGAACAGTTATTAGTTATTTATTCATGGTAGCTAAATTGCAAATGAGGAGTGGATTCTATAAGTGTAGTTCTTCTTTCAAGAATCTCATTAATAAAAGGAGAGTCAGGAGTAGAAGTCAGGAATCAAAATGTTGTTGTTTGTTGTTATGTTTGTTTCAGGAAAGGTAGAAACTTAATCAGGTTTAAAGACTGAGAGAACTAGTAGGGAAGACTCAGCGTTACTCTAATTTAGAGAGTTTTCCTCTTATACCAGTATTTTAAATATTAGTGAACAAGTGTTTAACCTTGCCCCTACTGTTCATGACTTTATATACAACTAACTGAAAAATTCATGGAAAACCTATCTTTCCCCCCATCTTCCTTGATAATGAAAAGCATTTGCCATATGAGGACACTTTATGGCACATTGTGATTACAGTAGCAAAATTATACCAGTTATCATAAATGCATATGCTTGTTTTATATATTCTGGTAATCATTCCTTTATTCAATTGATTTTCAATAAGTGTATTCCAAAGAGTGAGGTTAGAAAGATGAAAAATGATGGGTCCAAACTCACACCTCCAATTGGATCTCATAAAACTGGAGGGATAAAATGGGGAGCAGAAGACTGTAAATCTTTGAAATGTTTCCTAGATGGTCTGGGTAAATTCTTCATTCACCCCCGGTGGAAAACTACCTATCTAGTCTGTTCCTATGTGCTTCAGTATTGGCTTCCTCCAATATATAGTTTTCTTTTCTTTTTATTATGTTATAATCCTGTGACTTGACTGGCTCTCTTCTTACAATGTTAGACGTTGCCGAGCTGGACAAAAATTAAGTAGCAATAGAAGAGCAGAAATCATATTTAAATTCATAGTCAAAGTGAACAGAAAGGTCTATTACTTTCAAAATTGTATAATATCATTAAAGTGCAAATCTCTCAGTGTGACAAGTTTAGAATAAAGATCTCATGAATTACAATTTCTGTTCAAGCAAAATAACTTGACAATTATTGACAGAACTAAGGTACCATTCACCTCTACAATATATTGCTTTCTCAGTAAACCCAAGTCCGATGCCATTTAAAACTGTATGTTAAAATTGTACCCTTTCATAAATTGCCATTTATTTTCTTTATAATCTTAACATTTTAGTAGATTTATAATACGGTATTTTTGAACAGTTTTGTATACTTTCTTAAGCTTAATTATCAAAATACTGTTGCTCTCCTCTGTGTAAAGAGTACTTAGTATCAAAAGATGCCAGTCCTTCCCTGCAGGTGTTTGTAATTTAGCCTATTTACTCCGCATTTTCTGGGTCTAGTAAATAGTTACACAGTTTTAATTGTGTGGGGTGTGGGTATTTATGTAAAAATGTTGCTGAAAGTTACCATTTGCCTATTCACCAAAAAATAAATAAACTGGTTTTGACTACTTAGGTTCTTTTCCTCCTTACCCTCTGATAGGGGAGTTCTTCTTTATCTGATACATTCTCAAGAGTTTTTCTGATGCCTAATCAGAAGGGAAGCTGGGAGGTCTTGTGGCTCCTCAACAAGGGCCTTAGGACATTTGCAGGAGCAGCTGAAATGTATCAGAGAAACTGACAGAGGAGAAAAGAGTAGTAGTAGTAAAAATATTGTTGCAAACTATGTGTTCCAGTAATGCAGGTCAAGACATACAAAGATCTCTAGTTGTTGCAGGTTTTTTTTTTTTGGGGGGGGGGTGGCTGGAATATTTTCTTTTGAACACAATATTATTCTGAGACTATGCCTCGTGTGCCATAGATTCAGTAGTTACATGATTGCTAAGTATGTTTGAATAAATATTTTGGTTTTCAAATATATTTTTTAGGATATAGCACCTTTAATATTGCAAGCACATTAATGAAACTTTAGAAATTAAAACATTTAAAATCACACAAAACCCCACAACTCTAACAAAATGACTGTCATATTTTGCATATTTTCAGATCCGTGATAAGTATATATTTCATATAGGATTCCATTTACAAAAAAAAGTGTATTTTTCATGTTACCACATAGACTTTGTAACCATCCTTTTTAAAATTGCATAATAATTCATTGAGTAGATTTACCATCATTTAATGATAATTCTTCAACTGTTGTATGCTTAGGTTGCCATCAATATTTCAACACTGTAGTGCTAGGTATGTACAGTATGACTGCTGATTTTTAGTCTTCGAGGATGTTTTCTTTTAACTAGCCGGGCTGGGATGGGATGAGGATGGGGTATGGGTATCAGGGCATTTATTTACCTTTTCTCCCATGCCTGGAGTTGATTATTTTTCTTACCATATTTTGATTTCATGTGAAAAAGAATTAGGACAATTGCATGTATCCGTGAACTTTACCACATACTGATTAGCAGTCAAAGTGAATTTGACTTTGATGAGACTGACTTGTCTAGACATTTTAATCAATGTCAAGTTGCTAGAATGTGGTGGTGCTTCTAACTCTGTGATGGTGGCCGCCCTAGCATTTGCACAAAAGGCACGACAAGAGGCTCTGGGGTTCATTCGAGTGATTAGGTGAGTGTGACATAAAGGCAAGAACACTACTACACATATAAACTTAAGGAGACACTTGCACCTCTTCACTTGCTCAAGAATCAGATAGTGATTCAATATGCAAAGATAAGAATGCTTTACATTTATAAGTTAAAGGAATAAAGAACCACTGCTTCGTTAGATATGCTGAGAAACCCCATAGTAGCATAATCACCTTATGTTAGAAATAAGGATAAGCATTTGAAGAAGAAAAAGGTCATGGTTTATATACTCTCTTTTTTCTATCTTTTTTATTTGCTCATTTATTATTAAAAAATCATATCAATTGAATTACATATAAGCTCTAAGAAGGTCTAGCAGTTGAAAATTGTTATGTCTGTGTATTGGTTTCCTAGGGCTGCTGTAATGAAGTACCACAAACTAAGTAGCTTAAACGACCGAAATTTATTGTCTCAGAGTTCTGGAGGCTAGAATTCTGAGATCAAGGTGTCAGCACAACTGTGTTGCCTTTGAAGGTGCTAAAGAAGGATCTGCCCCAGGTCTCTCTCCTAGCTACTAGTAATTCCTTGGTTTGTGACAGCATAACTCCAGTCTTCCCATGGTGCTCTTTTCCTGTGCATTCCTCTGTGTCCAGATTTCTCCTTTGTATAAAGACACAGGTTGTATTGCATTAGGGGCCTACCCAGTTACACCTGCAGTGACTCTGTTTCCAATAAGGTCACACTATGAGGTACTGTGGGTTAGGATTTCAACATATGGGTTTTAAGGGGACACATTCAATTCTTAACAATCTGTTACGTATTTCAAGTTGTTTAAAAAGAGGATCTTTTATCATTGAAGCACTATCAACAAAAGATTATTTCATTTCCTTCTGTTCATGGGTATTTCTTTGCCTACTGAAAGCTAGTATCTCTTCCTATGGACTATATCTCATCCCTTAACTCTTGAAGGATTTTCCTCTTGCAGTTATTCCTTCTTTCACCTGTATTTTTTACCTTCTCCCTTCTTACTGAATCATTCTCATCAGTCTTTAAACCTGTTCAAGCTTTTCCATCGAATATACACACACACCCCATCTCAATCCTATTAGCTACTATTCTTCATTCTTGGAAGAAGCTTGCATTTTGACAAGTGTGTAGTTGGTAACTCCTCATTTCTCCTTCATCTTCAGTTTGCTTCTGAGCCCACTGTAATCTGAATTCTGCTTCTAACATACCACCTGAAACTGCTTTGGTACAGTCCACAGTGACTGATGTTTTTGATAAACCCTCACTTTACTTCATCTTTGCTGCATCCAACATCATCGACCTCCCTCTCTTTCTTAAAGATATTTCCTGTCTTGGCTGTTATGACACCAGGCTTTCCTCATTGTCCACTTCTTCATTTTCAGTTTTCTTCACAATCACTTCATCTTTCAATTATTGATTGTTCCACTACATCAATATATTGGTAGTTTCCAAATTTCATTTCCTGACCACATCTCTCTCTCTTTGAGCCCATGCTTACAGAGCCAATGCATACTATATTTCTTCAGCTGGATGTTACAAGGGACCTTGAAATTAAACTTGGTGTCTTTCCTTCATCTTAAATTCGTCCACCTCAAATTGTATTTGCTCTTAAACAGGAATGAGCGATACTTACATCCTCTGAATAGACCTGCCAGAAACTTAACGTCATCTTTGACTCTCTCCTCTCATCTTTCCCTTCCACTCCACACATTTCTGGTAGAGTCCACCTTCTAAATAGCTTTCAAATCCACTCCTACAGCCCCACTTTAGTTTAAATTCGAACGATTTCTTACATCGATTACTAAAACAGCCCCTTATCTGTCTCTAGTCTTGGTTCCATCCAGCCCATTCTCCATACTGTACCCAGAATAAGCTTCATACACTTAATTCTGATCATACCCTTTCATGGCTTGAAAGTTCTTTATTGATATACCAAAACCTTCTGAATTAAACTTTATTCATTATCATGGCAAAAATGACTTTTATGATTTGGTTCTCAAGTGTCTCTTTGTATATACCTCTCCACACCCTTGTTCTGAAATACTTGTTCCCCAAACTCTTGCAATTGTTTTCTCTGCCTCCAGGAGTTCTAAAGGTCCTGCATTTGAAAACACTTGCCTTTCTTTTTTATTTATTTATTTACTTTTGGTCATTTACCAGTTCCTTCTACCATTAAGATTCTGGTTTGATATTTCTTTCTCGAGAAAGCTTTCTCTGACTGTGCTATCTTAGTGTATATATGTATTTGTTTTCTAGCTCTATGTGGCAAATTAATACAGGTTGCTCCCACTATTCAAAAGTAGAGCATTCCTGTGAAACCCTTCATAAACCTAAATGGCATCAAGCAAAGAAGCAATTACCTTAGCCCACATCCTGCTAACAGATGCACACAGTAAATCGAGATAAAGCACAGATGCTTACAGACAGAGTTCAAAGCTATGGCAGCCTGATGCCAAGATGCTGAATATAGTTCCCGGGGAAGGAGCTTAGCAATGCTGCCCTTGCTGCTTCGGGTCCACACTGCCTCTGTAACATCGCACTGAAAAATAAATGCTGAACATCGTTTGCCCTTTTCACCTTTTTTTTTGTAAAAGTGAAAATTCTAATTCTAATTCAGGCAAAAATAAATTATAGAATATATGGGACTGGAGTCAGCTAACTGAATTTGGGACAAATTAACCAAATATTCACGTATCTAGATCTAAGTTTCCAAATTTAGAAAATAAAAGTAGAATAAGGTAATTTTTAAGGAACTTTTATATTTGTATTTCTGATTCTCCAGTAGCTTATATAATGCAAATATAAATATTCCTTTTACACATTGAAATGAGCTATTTTAAAAATTAGCTTATATATTTTTATACAACTATAATGAGTCATAATTTACACTAATTCTAACAATTTGCAGTTTGTCCATATATTCTGGTCATCTCTATAACAAATCATCTCAAAACATGATGGTTTAGAACTATACTTTTATTGTGTTCACAATTTTTTAAGTCAGGAATTTGGAAATGATTCAACTCAGGCACTTATGGTGGGATACTGGTTGGGGCTTTGGTCACCTAAAGACTCCACTGGGCTAGATATTCAAGATGGCTCACTCTCATGGCTGGCAATTGATTGTGTGTTTCCTTAAGAGGCTGTGAAAGGAAGTGAAATGTAGCTTGTACTTCTCAGCATGACTGCCCTGTTCTTTCTGCAAGGGAGGAACCTGAGAGGAGCATTCTAAGAGACCAGTCCTGGAAACTAAAATCTGATCTAGCACTAAGAATCACTCAATTACTTCCATTGTATTCCCTTGGTCAAGCAAGGCCATAAGACCAACCCAGATCCAAGGAGAGAACATTAGATTCCATCCTTCATTAGGAATAGTAGCAAAGGATTTGTAGCCACTTTTAATCTACCATACTATGAGTTCCATATTTATGAGTAATTATCAAATTAGGAAATATAGGGCTTCCCTGGTGGCGCAGTGGTTGAGAGTCCGCCTGCTGATGCAGGGGACATGGGTTCGTGGCCCGGTCCAGGAGGACCCCACATGCTGCGGAGCGGCTGGGCCCGTGAGCCATGGCCGCTGAGCCTGCACATCCAGAGCCTGTGCTCCACAACAGGAGAGGCCACGGCAGTGAGAGGCTCGTGTACCGCAAAAAAAAAAAAAAAAAAAAAAAAATTTAGGAAATATAGAATTGAATTTTAGTCCTAGAATTAATTATACTTGACTGAGAAACAGGATGCCATAATTATTCAATTATATTTTTTCATAAGTAATATGCATTTAAATAAGCACAAGGTTAACTTGCTTACATTAGCATAAGGGTTAATGGAATAACCTTATTTTAAAAACCAAGATAGTAAAATCCTGTTAATTCTACACATCAGTAGGATTTCTAACTCAATAGATCATCCTATCAAATATGTCCGAGAATTTTGCAAATATATTGAGTGAATATTGATTCATCTGAGAGTAGCCTTCATTTTAGTAAGTGTTGTTTAAGGGTTTTCATCTTGTGTGTTAGAAAGATACTTGTATGAATTTTGCCACATGTACATATAACAATTAAAAACAAAACTCTAGGTAACTGTGATTCATTTGCAAAGGCTTTCATAGAGGATTTTATAAATTTGCTTCTGATGACATACAATGAATACTTACTATGTTATTCCTTAAATAAGTGCAAATGATATATTAGCATCTACCTGGTTTAAAGCTGTGAGATTAAAAACTTCTTGAAAAAGCTTCCCAGGGAAAAAAATCAGAGAATTTAGTAAAATGAGCATGATTTGGGAAAGCCAAGTTTCTTTACAATTCCTATTAGCCACAATATAGGTAAATCTTCACTTTAAATGAATTCATTGACAAAATATTAATATACAAAAATATTGCTGCTAATTATTCAATTAAAAAAAACGGAGTAGATTCTGGCTGAGGCTCAGATCCCCTTTCAATAAAGGGCTCACTACCCAGCTGAAAGTCTTATGGTTAGCTGACTGTCTCCAGCTGAAGTCAAGCTCATCGCTTGGTAGCGTGAGACAATGAATAAAATGACAGCAGCTGAGATCTAGTTCTTGAGGCAGCTCCCAACCAATGACTGAGCAGGGAGTGGTACAAGAGCCTCCCCACCTTCCCTCCACCCGGGATTCCTCTCCTAGGCAGTCTTGGCGCCGGAGCTCCTCGTTTAGCTGGTAGAGGATTTGTCAGGTATGAATCATGGTCCCGTGTCCCTCTGCCCAATTCTGATTCTTCTTTTCTTTTCACATGGATTTATTCTTTAATAAACCTTTTGTACTCTTAACTCTACTTCAGTATTTGTTTCCTAGAGAAAATGTGACAGTATTTTATTTTATGAAGGGAGTTAGTTTTTCTTAAGTGGGATATTAGGCAAGACTGAGAATAAAAGCAGTAATACAGTAGAGGTTTTTTGTTTTTGGGTTTTTTTTTTTTTTTTGCGGTACGCAGGCCTCTCTCTCACTGCTGTGGCCTCTCCCGTTGCGGAGCACAGGCTCCGGACGCGCAGGCTTAGCGGCCAAGGCTCACGGACCTAGCTGCTCTGCGGCATGTGGGATCTTCCCTGACCGGGGCACGAACCCGCTTCCCCTGTATCGGCAGGAGGACTCTCAACCACTGCACCACCAGGGAATCCCTACAGTAGAGTTTTTGTCATCAGATAGTTTATAGTCTGGTGTTATCAACCTCCATGATAATGCCCGTGGGTCTCAAAGAAGTTAATTAACTAGCACAGAGCCACAGAGAGGGTTCATGGTAATACCAAGGATTTGACCTTAGATGTCTCTGATTCCAAGGGACATGATGATTTTCTTACCTACCTTTTAAGCCTGCAAACTTTTTCTTTGCATTATGGAGCAAGCTAAGCTTTTTTACCATTAACATTGTAACATGTAATATTTAGAATCTATGAAAATAAATATTAAAATGTTGGGTATAAACTCTACCCATGAAAGCCCATGATTTAGGGAAGAAACAGGACTACTATGAAATAAAAGGAACAGACAGAGATAATTAGTATATCCCAATCAGCTGGTTGTCAGCAAATGAAAGGCGGTATTAGTAAATTGGAATCATATGTTCTATATTGCTTAAAATAGAAACAGAAATTAACACCATGAGAACCAGAATAAACAAATACTCTGTTTATTCTAATCCATTAGCTGTTTTCTCCCTTGCCAGCTCAGGTAAGGTTAACAGATTCAGAAAAAGTGGGAATTCTCTTATTTATACTGTTTATCTGCTAAGTTATGGGAAGCAAACGTGGATTTAAACATCTTTTGTGTGTCAGTTACAATGCTTGGTGCTGGTAATATGCTAGTGAAATAGTCTATCTGCTCAAGTGGGTTAGGGAAACTAGTCTAATGAGGGAAGGAAACAAGCAAACAACACTTGAAGTATTAGTACCGTATGAACTGATGTATGATTTAGATGCTATGGAGCATGCTGTCACCCTCAAGGGAAACATAACTCAGCCAACAAGGGAAGGCTCCCTGCTGGAGTAAGGAATAATGCTTGAAATGCCTCCTAGATCATGAGAAATTGTGGGAGATAGAGGGATGCAGTGTAACCCAGAGATGTGCATGTGTAAAACAAGGAGACATGAAATAACATTCTGCAGCTCGATTCTGTAGGAATGAGCCCTGGTTGTAAGAAAGTTGGAAATGAAAAACTGTCACTCCAGAAGTATGCAAGTAGTTGAGAATGAAAGGCACCGTATGCTATGCTAAAGAGTTTTGACTTTTTTTCCCTAAAGTGATTAGCTGTTACATTAAGAAATGATGTAATTAATTCCCAGTTAGGAAAATATCTCTGGCAGATAGGGAAGGTGATAGACATAGAACCAGTTCAGAGCCTTAACTGCAGTAAGTCAGATAAGAAGCAATGGATACCTAGAGTAAGTCCGTGAGGAGTAGAAAGGAGTGAGTTCAAGAAATACCAAGGAAACAGATCAAAGAATTGGGTACCAGACTGAGTTCAGAGTGAGTGTGAGCTGAGAGTATGGGATGCTTTTCTAGCTATTTTAGGAAATAAGATAATGAGAGAAACAACTAGAAATGATTTTTGAAGTAGGAAAAGATGTTGAGATGAAGTTTGAGTTGGAATGTCCATGGGAAAATGCTGAGTGTATGCTCAGGAAGTAGTTCTTTTTGTGGGTTGAAGCTTGGAAGATAAGTCTAGATTAAGCATTTGTTAGGTGAGAGTTTCCAGTGTAGAGTAATAGAGGTCATGGATGTGGATGTATTGTGTACATGGGGACTGTAGCTGAATGTTCATGCAGAGTGACAAGGTGAAATACCCAGAGACAGAGCTCTAGTGAAAGGGACAAATGTTACAGAGATATCATTAAAAATAAAGACTATAGGGCTTCCCTGGTGGTGCAGTGGTTGAGAATCTGCCTGCCAATGCAGGGGACACGGGTTCGTGCCCCGATCCAGGAAGATCCCACATGCCGCGGAGCGGCTAGCCCCGTGAGCCACAACTACTGAGCCTGCGTATCTGGAGCCTGTGCTCCGCAACAGGAGAGGCCGCGATAGTGAGAGGCCCACGCACCGCGATGAGGAGTGGCCCCCACTTGCCGTAACTAGTGAAAGCCCTCACACAGAAACGAAGACGCAACACAGCCATAAATAAATAAATAAATAAATAAATTTAAAAAATAAAAATAAAAAAAAAAATAAATAAAGACTATAACATGGCCATTCATTTGAGAATTAATATTTAATTATACCAGGAATAAATGGTAGGTAAACTATCTCTTGAAGTATAATTATTTTTATTCCACTGATTACGTATGCACAGGAATGGGAGGACAGAATTTAGGATGAATCCCTGATTTCTGTCTTAGACAACTAAATGAACAAAGAGAAATCAAAAGGAAAGGCTATCAGAAAAAATGTATGTGTATATATCATACATAGTATAGTATCTTTGGATACATTAGTTTGTTTTGCAACATAGAGTATATTATGAAACATATCAGACTGTAGAGGAAATTTCAGTTTTATTAGTCATGCAATTATCTCCCACTGCATGAAGCTAACTTATCAAGAGCAAAGTGAAAGGTCTAAGCGTATTATGCCATCTCTTTGATGTTTTATAGGATATAATGAAAGATGAATGCTCAATGCTGAAGCTGCAGCTGAAAGAGAAAGACGAACTAATTTCCCAACTTCAGGAAGAACTGGTAAGTGTGAATAATGTTTGGCCCACGGGTGTATTTTCCTTGCAAGGTTATTTGCTATAAACCCTACAACTTATTTTATTAACACTAAAATTATTAGTGATTTATAAACTGTTAGTGATTCAATCTGATTATCACTTTTAAAATCCTACAGTAATGAAGATTTAACAGTTTGAAAAAGAGAATGTTTTATAATATATATTGAACTTTACATAATTCCAGAAACAGATTACTGACCCAGGATTAGGCATTTCAGTTGTACCTATCAAAAATCGTGAAGGCTAAGGTCACACTTTATTTTGTAAAGTGCAAGATTTGGCTCCATACTGCCATACCTAGCAACAAAATCATGTAATATGAAGCAAAGTACTCAATAATTTTGCTAACAAAAGCAAATTTTACTTTTACATAAAGGTACCAAAAATGCATTAACCTAATGAGATGTTTTGTTAATACATATATAAACATATATGTATTATGGGATATTATATAAATCCCAAATTATCTAAAAATTATACAAATATATGAAATGTATAGTTCATGTTTTTAGGGTGTTTTTTAGATGTGACATCATAAATGTATTAAATCATACTTTCATAGCATGAAAACACATTTGGTAGGTAACAAGAATAGCAGTGGGCATTACTTTTTAAAGTATGTGTTCTCAACATATATATATATATACATATATATATATGAATAGTATTTTGCAATATAACACATTTGATCTGGAGAGAAATAAAAAATGAGTTCTCCAAAACAAAAATGAGGAAGTAATGAGAAATTTAAAAAAATTAATCGTTCTTAAGAATACCAATAAAATAAAGACATACTATACAATAAGAGGCCCTGACTCATTATCAAGATCAAAAAACAAACCCTAGTCAATAATGTTCTCTATGATGATTTCATATTTGACTACATTAACAATGTATTATGTAATTATTAAATAAATTAAATGACAAAACAGATTTTATAGACCATCAAGCTTTTGAGAACTTTTCTGAACATATTAGTGAGATAGCATACAAATTTAGAGTCTACTTTATTGACTCTTGACAACTGACAGCAGTTTTACTGAAACTTGACCTTTAGACTGTGTTTCATAACTGGGTTTGATGCTGATTATTGGTCCCATGAGCATATTATTGTCACTTTAGAAACCCATTGACCCATATCTATTACTTAAGATAGTAATAGAATTACAGACAAAAGGAACATGTCTTACATTACTGGGAATAACCTTTTATAAATAAGTAATTATTTATAATATGAACTTTATTACATAAAGAAAACATTACTATATATAACTATAGGTATGTATTATGTAATCGAGCTTTATCTTTGAGTTGACTAAAATATGTAGATATTTATGAATGGATGCCTAGAATTATTAGTTTTAACACAGCAGAAAATGTATTCACTTTGCCAGAAAATGCATATTTTGGATAATTAACTCAGAAAGAAGTGTTCATTTTTTTCCCCCAACATTAGTTATGATCAGATTTAAAACTTAGCCTATACAAGAAATCAGACCTTCATTTGTTGAATGAAATGAGAAAGAA
The DNA here is from genome assembly GCF_964165515.1 of Mesoplodon bidens. Classification (NCBI taxonomy): domain Eukaryota; kingdom Metazoa; phylum Chordata; class Mammalia; order Artiodactyla; family Ziphiidae; genus Mesoplodon; species Mesoplodon bidens. Next base: position 205,687,044 of record NC_138176.1, read on the forward strand.
AATGATTACTTCCAGAGCCAATGTTACATAGCTATAATTAAGATAATTTAGTGCCCCTGCCTCCAAAAAAGTCCTCTGTTGGTTGATCTAGTAAAATGAGATGCAAGTGTTTTCTTTTGCTTGGGTTTTGTTTTAAACTTGAAGTACCCAAATTGACTTCTTAGCTTCTAAAATTTCCCAGGTAACAATCAAGGTAGCATTTTAATTTTGTGCTATGTAGTTTACATAGTCATCTTAAATAGTTTAACAAAGGAGAGTGTTAACTTTTGAAAATAGTTTGTTTCATTAAAGAAAACTGTACCTAAATAAAAAAGTGTATAGGTGATTTAGGAACTTAAGGAAGAAGAAACATTGTTAAAAGAAAAAGTCGTCATTAAAACTGGACTTGGAGCATGGACAAGGTGGCAATCACATAAAAGTAATATAAACCACTTAGATCCATTGAAAATTAGGTCCTAGTATTTCTGATTCTGATAATAAGTGACTTGTGACATTCTGACAAAGTAGACATTAAATTTAATGTTTTCAACTTTAGATAGGTAAAGTTTAAATTTCAAAACATTTTAGGAACCAGTTTCCTGTACCCTGCTATAATCACAATCTGTAAGAATTTAGTTTAGTTTTATTATGGGTTTCTCATTTCTTAACCACTGCTATTATCATAAGCAGTTTACCCACATATACACTATAAATCAAATTTAGATGTAATTATACCAATAAAGAATTTATATCCAACTTAATAAAGTTATTTTAATATAGTTTATTTAGCCTCACTTTGATACTTTCAGTTTAAAGTTAGTGCAGTATGGGGTTGGCGGCAAAAGAAGCTTTTATACCACTTAATTTTGTTTTTGAGGTAACATTGGTGTATAACATTTTATGTTTCACGTAGACAACATTACATTTCTGCTTCTGTACAGACTACAGCATCCTCCCCACCAAAAATTTAGTTTCCATCTGTCACCATACAGTTGATTCCCTTTATTCATTTTGCCCTTTCCCAGGGCTTCTTCCCCTCTGGTAACCAATACTCTGTACTCTGTATCTATGTATGTTTTTCTTTGGTTTGGGGTGTGTGTGTGTGTGTGTTGTGTTTCTTAGTTTTTTGCTATTCCACATATGAGTGAAATCATAGGGTATTTGTATTCTCCATCTGACTTTTTCTACTTAACTTAATATACTCTCAAGGTCCATCCATGTTATCATAAATGGCAAGATTTCGTCTTTTTTTTATGGCTGAGTGGTATTCCATTGTGTATAGATACCATATCTTCTCTACTCATTCGTTCATTGATGGACACTTAGTTTGTTTCCATATCTTGGCTATTGTGAATAATGCTGCAGTGAACATAAGGGTAAATTTATCTTTTCAAATTAGCGTTTTCATATTCTTTGGATAAATACCCAGAAGTGGTGTTACCAAGCTCAGGTTTGGCTGCTCGCCGCTCAAAAGCTGATAATCCAAGGGGCAAGGGTCAATAGAAAGGAAAGGTGCTTTAATCAGAAAAGCCTGCAATCTGGGGAGAAGGTGGACTACTTGCCCTGAGACCAACTCCAAATATTCTGCTCAGTCATGACAGTTTTTAAAGGGGAGAAAGGGGGAAGAATCTCGGTGAATTGTTGAGGCAGAAGGTTGGGTTCTGCATCATTCTCCCTTGCGTGCAGACTGTCTGATAGTCTTCAGATGTTATCTTGCCTGTGTGATCTGCCTGCAGGATTGCTAAGGGGGCTGTGGCAGGTAGAGAGCTACTCATTTTTTAACTGCTTAATTTTTCATTCTTTTTATCCACGAAAAGAATCAACAGGCATAGTGTGCATGTAGGAGAGCATAAGTCAGGAGTTAGGTTAAATTGCCTACTGATCTCATTCCTATAATAAGGTTCTCCTAAAGTGAGAGGGGAACAGAAATGGGCAAACAGGAAAGGGGCAGAAGAGCTGCTTTCCGTGGGATAACTGGAGCATATGGTAGTTCTATTAACTTTTTGTGGCCTCTCCATGCTGTTTTCCATAGTGGCTGCACCCACTTTCATTTCCACCAACAGTGTATGAGAATTCCCTTTTCTCCACATCCGGCCAACAATGTTGTTTCTTGCCTTTTTGATAATAACCATTCTAACAGGTGTGAGGTAATAACTCATTGTGGTTTTGATTTGCATTTCCCTAGTATTTGGTGATATTGAACTTCTTTCATTGTGCCTATTTGGACATCTGTATATCTTCTTTGGAGAAGTGTCTATTCAGCTTCTCTGTCCATTTTTAAATTGGGCTGTTTTATAATATTGAGTTGTATGCATTCTTTATATATTTTGGATATTAACCCCTTATCGGATATATGATTTGTAAAGATCTTCCCCCATTCAGTAGCTCGTGTTTCATTTTGACGATTTTCCTTTATTGTGCAGGAGATTTTTAGTTTGATGTAGTCCAATTTGCTTATTTATCCTCTTGTTTCTAGATATGTCTCCTCAGGCAAGAGAAAGATATTGCTATGACTAATGTCAGTGTTTTGCTTATGTTTTCTCCTAGGATTTTTATGGTTTCAGGTCTTACATTCAAGTCTTTAATCCACTGTGAGTTGATTTTTGTGTGTGGTGTGAGAGTGGTCTAGTTTCTTTTTTTGTACATGGCTGTTCACTTTTCCTAGTACAATTTGAAGAGACTATTCTTTCTCCATTGTATATTCTCTGCTCCTCATCATAAATTATGTCCATATACAGGTGGATTTATTTCTGGGCTCTCAATTCTGTTCCATTGAGTTATGTATCTGTTTTTCTGCTGTTTTGATTACTATGGCTTTGCAGTAGTTTGAAATCAGGAAGTGTGATAACTCAAGCTTTGTTCTTTATTCTCGGGATTGCTATGGCTATTCGGGGTCTTCTTTGGTTCCATGTTAATTTTAGAATTTTTGTTTTATTTCTGTGAAATGTCTTGGGATTTTGATAGGGATCACATTGAATCTGTAGATTGCTTCAGATTATAGGGACATTTTAACAATGTTAACTTTTCCAATTCATGGACACAGAATATGTTTACATTTGTGTCTTCAATTTCTTTCTTTTAACCTCTTTGGTTAAATTTATTCCTAGGTATATTCTTTTGTTATCTTACATGGGATTGTTAATTTCTTTCTGCTAGCTCATTGTTAGCACACACAAGTACAACAGATTTTTATGTTTTTGTACCCTACAATCTTATTGTATTTGTTTATTCCTAACTTGTGGAGTCTTTAGGGTTTTCTGTATATAAAAATCATGTCACGCACAAATAGTGACAGTTTCACTTCTTCCTTTCTAGTTTGGATGTGTTTGTTTTTCTTGCCTAATCGCTCTGGCTAGATTCAATAATATGTTGAATAAGAGTTAGTGAGAATAGGCATCCTTGGCTTATTCTTGATTTTAGAAGGATAGCTTTCAGTTTTTCACCATTGACTGCAATGTTAGCTGTGGGTTTGTCATGTATGGCCTTGATTATGTTGAAGTATCTCTTCCTTCTATAACCACTTTATTGAAAGATTTTTTTATCATAAATATGTATTGAATTTTGTCAAATGCTTTTTCTGTATGTACTGAGATGATATGGCTTTTATCCTTTTGTTAATATACTATATCAGGTTGTTTTGGTTTTTTTGGTTGTCTTTAGTGTATGTTAAACTACATTTCCAGAATAAATCCCACTTGATCATTGTGTGTAATCATTTTAATGTATTATTGTATTTGGCTTGCTAATATTTTGTTGAGGATTTTTACATCTATGTTCATTGGAGATATTGGCCTGTAATTTTTTTTTATGTGTCTGATTTTGATATCATTTGGTAAGATGAGTTAGCATGCATTCCTTTCTCTTCAGTGTTTTGGAAGAGTTTGAGAAGGATGAGTATTAAATCTTAATCTTTGGTAGAATTCAGCTGTGAAGTTGTATAGTCCTGGGCTTTTGTTTTTTGGGAGGTTTTTGATTACAGTTTCAACTTCTGCACTGGTTGTATGATTTGAAGAATGTGTCCTTTTATTCTCGGTTGTCTTCTGTATTTCTGTGGTATCTTATCATTTCTCCTTTTCTGATTGTATTTATCAGGGCCTTGCTTTTTTCTCAGTGGATCTAGACTTGTAAATTTTGTTTTTCAAAGAACCAGATCTTAGTCTGAATCTTTTGTGTTGTCTTTTTATTCTCTATTTCATTTATTTCCACTCTATTTCCTTCCTTCCTTCCACTGATTTGGGGCTTCATTTGTTGTTTTTCTAGTTCCTTTAGGTATAAGATTAGATTGTTTGAGTTTTTTCCTGGTTCTTGAGGAAAGCCTGTCTTGCTATAAACTTCCCTCTTAGTACCACTTTTGCTGCATCTCATAGATTTTGGCATGTTGTTTTCATTTTCATTTGCCTTCAGGTATTTTTTAATTTATCCTTTGATTTCTTCATTGACCCAATAGTTGTAGCATGTTGTTCAGTCTTCACTTATTTGTGACTTTTTCCAGATTTCTTCTTGTAATTGATTTTTAGTTTCATAGCATTATGATTGGAAAAGATGCTTGATTTGATTTCAGTATTCTAAATTTATTGACCTGTGTCTCAACATATGGTCTTTCCTTGAAGGTTCTATGTATAGTTGAAGAATGTGTATTCTGCTGCATTTGGATGGAACATTCTGTACAAATCTATCAAATCCAATTAGTCTAACATTTCATTTAAGGCCATTTCCTTGTTGACTAGATGATCTATCCATTCATGTGAGCGGGGTGTTTAAAGTCCCCTACTATAATTGTATTACTGTAAATTTCTCTCTTTAAGTCTGTTTATAATTGTTTTATATATATATATATATATTTTTTTTTTTTAATGATACAGCTGTTTTTAAAATTTATTTATTTATTTATTTATTTTTGGCTGTGTTGGGTCTTCGTTTCTGTGCAAGGGCTTTCTCTAGTTGCGGCAAACAGGGGCCACTCTTCATCGCGGTGCGCGGGCCTCTCACTGTCGTGGCCTCTCTTGTTGCGGAGCACAGGCTCCAGATGCACAAGCTCAGTAGTTGTGGCTCACGGGCCCATTTGCATGTGGGATCCTCCCAGACCAGGGCCCGAACCCATATCCCCTGCATCGGCAGACAGACTCTCAACCACTGTGCCAGCAAGGAAGCCCTGTTTTATATATTTTGATGCTCACATGTTAAGTACATATATAGTAATAACTGTTACATCTTCTTGATGAATTGTCCCCTTTATGGTTATGTACTGTCCATCTTTCTCTCATTACCCTTTTTGTCTTGAAGTCTATTTTGTCTGAGTGTGGCTATACTTGCTTTCTTTTGGCTGCCATTTGCTTGGAGTATCATCTTTGATCCTTTCAGTTTGAGCCTATGTTTGTCTTTAGAGCTGAGATGTTGCCTGGAGGCAGCATAAACTTGGATCTTGTTTTTTTAATCTATCCAGATGCTCCCTTTTGATGAGTTCAGTTTATTTACATTTAGGGTGATTATTGATGAGGAGTTAGTACTGCCATTTATCTTTTGTTTTCTGGTTGCTCTATATCTCCATTGTTTTCCCTTGTGTTTCTGTACGACATTTTAGTTTGATGGTTTTCTATGATGTTTTTCTCCATTTTCTTGTTTCATGTCTCTGCTCTAGATTTATGTTTTGTAGTTACCAAGAGGTTTGTATAAAATGTCTCATAGATAGAACAGTCCTTTTTCCTGTTAATAACATCTTCATTTGCCTGTACAGATTCCTTCCTTTTCCTCTTCCCCTTTTCTGTTTTTATTGTCTCAAATTATCCTTTTTTATGTTGTGAGTTTGTTACCAAATTAAAGTAGCTATGTTTTTTCCACCCTTTTAATCTTTATGCTATAATAAAGTATTAAAAGCCTATTCTGATAGAGTTGCAGTTTTCTGATTCCATCATCTTACTCAAAGTTGTGTGTGTGTTTTGTCATCTTGGTTGTGGTAGAAGAGCTCCTTTGTAAGGAACCTTTTTTCCTTTATTCCCTGACTGCCTTTAAAATTTTTTCTTTGTCATTGACTTCTGACAGTTTTAATATAATGTCTTGGAAAAGGTCTTTTTTGCACTGAGGTAATTAGGTGATCTCTTAGCTTCATGGGCCTGTACATTCAGTTCCTTCACTGGGTTTGGAAAGTCCTTAGCTATTACTTCTTTAAACTCTCTGATCTCTTCTTCTCCTTCTGGGATACCCATTATCCTAATATTTTCCCTTCCTAATAGAGTCAGCACTTACAGAATTTGCTCATTTAAAAAAAACTTAATTCTTTCCTTTTCTACTTGTATCATTTCTAGATATCTATCTTCAAGCTAGTGAATACTCTCCTCCATATAGCCTGTTCTATTTCTAGTACTTTCTGAATGCATTCTTCATCTCATTTATTGAATTCTTCTGCTCCAGAATTCATGTGGTTATTTCTGAGTTTCAGTCTCTTTAGTAAAGTATTCCTTCTCTTCATTAGTTTTCTTCCTGAGCTCATTGAACTGCCTTTCTGAGTTTTTTTTCTTGTGGCTCATTGAGTTTCTTCCTGAAAGCTATTCTGAATTCAATCAATTAGATTACAGTTTGGTTTCTGTAGAATTGTCACTTTGATTTTTGTTGCACAGTGTTACTGTGGTTCTCCAAGGAGCTTGAGTTCTTACTATGCCAGCGCTTCTGTAGTAGCAGACACCTTTCTTTAGGTAAAGCTGTTTTTTTTTTAATTGATTCTAATGATTCAACAGGTTAGAAATTAGAGGCCTTTCCTATTTTTCAGTAAGTGGTACTAGAGCACAAGCTGCTTTGGTTTCTGTTACCCAAACTGCCTTTGGTTATCTATGAGAATGGGTACTTACACCCTCCACCATGTTTGTCAGAAGTGTCACCCAGTGCCCTCAGTATTATTTGCGTCTCTGCGGGCATTGCTACCTTGCTGTTGTGGTGCTACTGGTGCTAATATCTGGGGCACTGGGCTGGTGGGCTCTTCTGTTGAGTCTGAATCACAGGCTCTGATGCCTCATGGGGAGGAAGTGAGTTGGGGGAAGAGCCCGGATCACATGGGTGCCTCTGTCATGTCTGGTATCATCAGGCTCAGGGGCTCTGCTGCTGCGGGCAGGGGGTTGGGAGGCCAGAGTCATGGGCACTTCTCTGGCTAAAGGGATGGGGGCACCAGCCTTGCTGCTACTGCCCAGTTACCTGTGGTGACTGGCGCCACTAGGGCCAGGAGGATGGAGTCTTGTCCCCTGTCTCCTCTACTGCTACCAGCTTCTCTGGGGCTGTGGGCTCAGGCACCATCTCCACTGTTCCCCGGATCTTGCCACCTCTGTGTTCCAGACCACCCACCTTTAGGTGTACAGATGTATGTAATTATCTGGCCTCCTGTTTTTGTTGGGCAGAGGTATGTTTTGAGTTATGGGTGTTTTACTGACTGTAGATTAAAGGGAAGAGACCAAAAAAAAACTTGCTTCATCACAATGATGACGTTACTCCAAAAGAGATGTTTTTAAAGGCAAGATCTTTGGTTAATTTTTTATCTTGTAGAGCAGGGTTCCTCAACACCACTGTTGACATTTGGGTCAGATTGTGCTTTATAACTGGTCCTGTGCAATGTCAGATATTTAGCAGCATGCCTGACCTCTCCCCTCTAGATGTCAGTAGTACCCTCTAGACAATGCCAGATGTCCCTGGAGGCAGATTTGCCCCCAGTTGAAAACCATTGCTTTAGAGGTATATTATACTACAGTCCCCAGTTAGACGTTGATCCAATATCATACAATTTATCTGTTGGTACTCAGTAAAAAGTTCTGCAGAAGGGCTGGGTCACTCTTTTACTATCACATAAATAGCTATTTGAATGCTCTTTTAGGCCACTAGGGCTGCCATAACAAAATACCATAGACTGGGTAGCTTAAACAGAAATTTATTTTCTCACAGTCCTGGAAGCTAAAAGTCCAAGATCAGAGTGCCAGCATGGTTGGGTTCTGGTGAAAGCTCTTTTTGGCTTACGGATGGCTTCTAGCTGTGTGCTCATGTGGTTTCTGCTGAGTGCATATGCATGGAGATGAGGAGAGGGAGAAAGGGGGTGTAAGTTTTGTTTCTTCTTATAAGGGCACTCATCCCATCATGAGGACCCAGCCCTCATGACCTCGTCTAAGCTCGCGCATCTCCCAAAGACCCCTATCTCCAAATACCATCGCATTGGGTGTTAGGGCTTCACCATATAAACTTGGGAGAGATGCCATTTAGTCCATAGCACATACTCTTAATGTTCATTTCTATTTAATATTAGCAAGTAAAAATGTGGACAAAGAAGTCTATTATTTTTCAAGCATTAAATGTGCATTTCAAACATCATTCTTTCTCTACTGTATGACCTCAGAATTATTACCTTGGTTCTTTTCTTTCTTGCTGGGTAGGTGGACTTTACAAAGCACAAATATTCTTAGAAACTCAATTTTTATTTTAGATTATATATTGATATTTAAGCAAATTATCTACATTATTAACTGAATTTATAACATGAGTGTATTTTGTAGTCATACTTTCAGTTTATCCCTTTCTAGTCTTTTAAAAAATAAAACATAGTGGTTTGTATCTTGGGAATAATTTCAAGATGTTTGAAATTATTATCCCTGAAATTTGTGTGTATCATTTACATCAGTGAGATTTACTGAGTTTTTTTTTTTTTAACAGATAATCATTTGTACATTTTAGGATGTCTAAGGGGATATTAAATATTAGAATATCAGAGTGTTCTAGGGTTGTATATGTGGTGGGGCAAGTAATTGGAGAAAACGAGAGATATAGTCTTTAGGCAAGAGTTTTTGGCATGATAAACAGGAAGGAACTAGCTCTTATATGGGACATTTACTCTCAACTGCTTTGTAATAGAACAAAATCTCCTGCACTGCTATGAGGTAATGTGAAGGGCACTTGCTAGCCATATCTATGTGACATGGGCTATATAAATAGTATTTTTTATTTTGATAATTATACCTTGTATTGGTTTTATAAAACGTGTCCCAAAAATTTTGGAATAACTCAAACAACATTTGAAATTATCTCCTCAACTTTAAGACCTCTTTCGCATTAAATGAGATCTTTAAAATGATTTCACTTCTCTTCCCTCCCTTAGAAACTTATATGAATTTTACTGAGCTTGTTGAGGACTTAATGATTTTAGTACTTTTAGTTGGTTTTCCCTTGAAACATTTTTTTTCTTTCAAAAGAATTATTTGTGACTTATAAATACATAGTGACAATATTCTCTATTAGATTTAAATTATGTATAGTATAAGATTTATTATTACAGACCACTGTTTCCACTCCTCTTGATCTTTCTCCATTTTATGGACTCTTCTGATTCTTTTATGGCTTGATTAGAATCCTTTCCCAAGTATTAAGATGGGGTATTAAATATGTAGTCTCTAAATCTTTGAATATCTCTTTACTTTGAAAGATGAAGGATAGTGCTGTAGATTGAATTGTGTTCCCCAAAATTCACATGTTGAAGTGCTATTCTCCAATGTGACTGTGTTTGGAGTATGCTTTTAGGAGGTCATTAGGTTAAATGAAGTCATAAGGGTAAAGTCCTAATTCAGTAACATTAGTGGCCTTGTGAGAAGAAGAAAAGAGAGGAATCTCTCTTTCCATGCATGAGTGCTGAGGAGAGTCCATATGAGCATACAGCAAGAAGGCAGCCATCTACAAGCCAGAAAGAACTCTTGCTAAAACCTGACCATGTTGGCACCTTGTTTTTTTGTTGTTCACGTGTCATTGTGTCATATAACATTTCTATTGCACATGAAGTGGCCTGTCCTTCATGTTTTGCTTCCTAAGGTCTTTGTTCCTCTTAAGATCCACTATTATTTTCTTTTGCTTATTTCTCAGTACTAGGGTAAAAGTGATGAAAAATGTAACCCTCAAATAGTCAGAGGCCCACTAGAATCTGCTTCTGCTGGCTGGTGACAACAAACAAATTTGAAGGATATTGGACATACACTCTCAGGTTTCCTCAGTTACAAATGGTAGAACACTGTTGGCCAATCTGGGTGGCTGCTCTGCAGTTTTCCCAGCTAAAAATATTCTGTAGATGCTCCTAGAACAAGAAATCAGTAAAGTATCACCCTTCTGGCAAGGTTGGATATTTTCCATCAGTACTGTTCTCTCCAGAACCTTTTGATTTCTCATTCTTGCCCAGGCATATTAACTGCTAGTCTCATTGGCTCCAGTTAAGCCCAGAAGATAACAAAGTCTCGAGCTTGCTCTCTTCTCCCAACACCCATCAGAACTTGAATTCTTCCACATGTGCCTCAGTGAGCTTTACTTTCCTGCCCCAGTCACTGCTTCACCTCGGGAGAAGTTAGTGTCAACTTGGGAGAAGATAGTGTCAGAAAACTGTGTTCAGGATACCATCTTCTCTTGAGACTTTCTTCATGCGTCCTCTAAACAAACCCAAAATGGTAACTGTATTATGCAGTCTCCCCCTCTACAATTTACTTCTTAGCAAAAGTTCAGTGACAGCCACATTACATGAAGCCCCAAGGCATATACCAGGTTTGGTCAACTTTATTTTGGGTTAGAAAATAAAAAATAGAGAAAAGGAGGAATTTCTTCAATTCATCTGTCTATAACCTTACCTTTGTTTAACTTGAAGAGGAAAGTGAGCCAATATAGTGATATTAAATATCAGGATACAAGTATCTAGCCTCATTGACTATGTAACTGGATGTAGCTATTCTTTTCTTCTTCTGGCCTCAATTTTTCAATTGTCAATACCATAATATTAAAAATAGAAACTGACTATTCACCAAAGGTGAATTTGGTAAATAATGTATTTATATAGCTTCAGTATATATTATAATGTATATTTACATGGCTATATATTTATAAAATTAAGTGGTGGGAACTGTATATAGTATGAATATGATATAAAAATATAGGTGCAAAGAAAGTGTATAATTTCTTTAGGTAGTATGAGTATTCAGTTTCTATTATGAAATTTGATAGAGCTTCATTTTAATAACAAATATATATTTTACAATCAGAAAAAATCAGACATATCTGTTTGGAAAAGAAGAATTTGAATAGAGTTTAGTGGTTTTCATCCTGTGGTTTTTGTGGGTTGGATGTCTTAGTCTGTTCAGGCTGCTGTAACAAAATATCATAAACTAAGTGGCTTAAACAAGACACTTATTAGAGTCCCAGTAGCTGGAAATCCAAGGTCAAGGTGCCATAGATTCAGTGGTGAGGGTTTCCTTCCTGCTTGTGTCTTCACAAGCCTTTCCTTGGTGCATGCACGGAGAGCAAGAGAGGGTATGGGTTGCGGAGGGCAGAGAGACCTGCTCTTCCTCTTTTGTAAAAAGCCCTAATCCCATCATGAGGGACTCAAGTTTATGACGTAACCTAAGGCTAATAACTTCCCAAAGCCTCTACCTTCAAGTACCAACACTTGAGGGTTAGGACTTCAGCATATGAATTTGCGGGGACATATATGTTCAGTTTGTAAGAGGGAAACATGAGTATCAGTGAGGTCTTATGGAATTCAACTCATCAGCCTCTTAATGACAGCAGTTATAAATGTACTGTGTTTTTAATATCATAATTCTCTATCAGATTCTAGTTAACAAAATGTCACATCTAAGAATAAAAATCAACCAAACCCCATAACTCAGACAAGATGACTGCTAAGATCTACGGTGAATTATTACATCAGAGTGGAAATGAAATGAAACAGTGTGACATACACTTCACTGAGAATTTTTCAACACATTGACTGAGCAGGATATTAATTGAAAGCATGGAAAAGAACCAACATTCAGAGTCAGAAATGAGTTTTTCTTTTAAATATAATTAAATATTTGGATATGTATTTATACATGTTTATTATGTAGAATATATTGAACTTTTTAATATTAGAAATACCTCTCCCACTCAGCTCAAAGATCTGGGGATTTCATAAATTTACATTTTAAGATACTTAATGTATAGGTATAGGTTTAGACCAAAAATCTAAACATATGGCTAAAGTAAGAATACTTAATAAGAATCAATTATTATAATAGCAATTTAAAATAATTGCATATTAACCTTAAGTTTAACTTCAAGTATATTATTTAATGATGCAGAGCAGAGAAATATTTTTCTCACTGAAGAGTAAGTTTGATTTTTTAAGCTGTTTAGTGAAGGTCACGTTGAAGAATACATTGTAATTTTATTGTTAGTATGAAACTGAGGAACACTGTAAATATTACCTTCGTGTGCCTAAAATAAATCAGAGAGATCATAAACATTGATGGTGAAGTGTACCCTTGTGTCTTGTGGGGACAGATTTTCTTAAATTATTAATCTTATAAATGGTTTGAGAAACCTTATAAATGGTTTTTACACTATGGCTGAAAAGTGTGCCCCATATATCAGAAATTGAAGAAAGTCTATTTGGTATTTTTGGTTTGACTCAAAATATTTTTAAATGAGTTGAAGGAACCTACGAATAAAAATGTTAGTTGGCCCTAAGTCTGAAGAGTGAATTTTAATTGTCCTAATTAGAATCAGTATACCATGCTACAAATTTCCTCTTTTGTTTTGCCAGTAATTTGGATGCCTGCTACTCCATCAGATATTAAATGAAGTCATATGTAATTAGAGAAGTAAATTACCTGTAATTTATGATTCTAAATTTTTATAACCTACCATTCCAGGCTCTTCTCTCTCAAAACTTTTATTCATTTTCTAGCTGATTCAGAATAGAACGCTGATTCAAAATAGAAGCATCCGATGTAACTTTTATACAGTATGTTTCTTTAAAACCATATATTTCTATTAAAAAGCCCAGTTTAAATGGGTCATCCAAAAGCAAAAAGTTTTCTGGGCAGAAAGGTTTGAGCCTTGTCTAAGAATATACTTTAATACTGTCCTCATTAAAACAACAAAAAGTTAAGTAAAACAAAACAAAAATACTTCCCACATTTGCCTTCATAATCTTCCTCTGTTTACCAACTTAGCTTTCACTGTCTTCTGATGAGTATTGACTGTTATCAGTTGCCTTAACTACAGCATGTTTCTAGGCCAGTCAGTAAGGGAGTGCATTGAGTGTGGAATACTCAAAACAATAATAAAACTAAGTCATCTGTATTTACTATGACCATAGGCCAACAATTCTAAAAGTGTCAGTAGTGAGACTACTGAAAAGATATTACAGATCTGAATTCTAATTTAGTAGCTCCAAGTTATGATTGAGTTTTACATTTTACACACACAGTTTAACATTTTTCAGTTATTACATTATTACTTATCCTTTGATAAACGTTGTATTTTTAAAGGAAAGTTAATTGGGAGAATTTTTAGTTATAGCATTGAAACACACACCAAGATTAACAGTTCAGAATCACCCAAGCTTTAAGCTCAGTGTTTCTAACCCCTCTGGTACTACATATTCATGTATTCAACAATAAATTCAAAACAAGCGATGAGAGAATAGTTACTGTAAAGATGAAATAATGAACCTTGAGTTACTTCAATTCTGACATTTGATGTAACCATTTGGTAGTTTTATTTAAGACTTAAATAGAATGAGAACTGGGAGGTATATATTTTTTGGGGAAATACTTGTGAATTTTAGTTCATACATTAAATATTTTACTGAATTTTAATATCTGAACTTTTGAATTCTAAACTTTTTTTTAATTGTACGTTTCATTTTAATGTCTTTAAAACTAATGCTCGGGGCTTCCCTGGTGGCGCAGTGGTTGGGAGTCCGCCTGCCGATGCAGGGGACGCGGGTTCGTGCCCCGGTCCGGGAGGATCCCGCGTGCCGCGGAGCGGCTGGGCCCGTGAGCCGTGGCCGCTGGGCCTGCGCATCCGGAGCCTGTGCTCCATAACGGGGGGGACCACAGCGGTGAGAGGCCCGCGTACCGCCAAAAAAAAAAAAAAAAAAAAACAACTAATGCTAATAAGGTACATCAGGGCATAATTTAGTAGTCACCTAAATTGTATCTTTGCAGACTCTTAAAACTTTTAAACATCATGTTTACAATTCAATACAACAGAGTTTTAACTAGCTGCATTTTTTATGGTCATTACTAATATTCATTTTATATTATGATCATTACATAAAGTAAGTTTTTCTTAGTGAAGAGGCTTTTAAAAATGTGTTCCAGGTATCCAGTATAGTAGTGCTGACCTAAAACAAATAGAGTGCCAGTTTTTTTTTTTTTTTTTTTTTTGCTGTACGCGAGCCTCTCACTGTTGCGGCCTCTCCCGTTGCGGAGCACAGGCTCCAGACACGCAGGCTCAGCGGCCATGGCTCACAGGCCCAGCCGCTCCGCGGCATGTGGGATCTTCCCGAACCGGGGCACGAACCCGTGTCCCCTGCATCGGCAGGCGGACTCTCAACCACTGCGCCACCAGGGAAGCCCAGATTGCTAGTTTTTTATCCAGGGAAAATGTGTTTATTCGAGATCAGCAAAGAATTACCACTCGGGGTCTGCAATAGTGGCGAGCCAAGTGCAAGTATCCCCCAGCAAGGAGAGAACTCTTTTAGAGCGGAAGAGGAGGAAGGTGGAGGGGTGGGGGGCTGTATTAAGCAGAGTCCATTGGAAGAACTGCAAGTTCACAGTGTAGTGGCTTTCCGTAGGCTGAATTGGTAGTCGCTCTCTGGCTGAGCTCTTCCCAGGAAAGAAGAGGAAGTCTTTCTGTTGGGTTCTGCTGTGGTTGTAGAGCCCCTCCTTCTTGCCTCCCAATTCTATTTCAGTTGAGGTTTCTGTTAATTTTTATAGTAGGTACACTCCTGAGTTTAACACTTCTTCCTCCTGCAAGGTAAAGACTAACTCAAAAGCCAGATCACTTAAAAAGTTTTAAAAAGTGAGATCCCTTTTTATTAAACCTTCTTTGTTCTAGTGGAAAGCAAATATTGAAAATAAGTAAACATAAACAATCATTTATCTCCAGTCTTTTAAAACTCCATTAACTTTATTTAAATGTAAGCTAAGCTCTCAGCTCATTCGTTAACATTTAAATACCAAAGTATGGGGCTTCATAAAGACCCTTGTAGAACTGATGAATTTTGAAAAATGGAAGGCAGTTAAAGAAATGAAAGTATAGCATTAAATGTAATCAGTTTACTATGCCTAATGAAAAGGGGGACTAAAAATAAAAGACTAGGGCTTCCCTGGTGGTTAAGCGGTTAAGCATCTGCCTGCCAATGCAGGGGACACAGGTTTGATCCCTGGTCCAGGAAGATCCCACATGCCGCTGAGCGACTAAGCCTGTGTGTCACAACTACTGAACATGCACTCTAGAGCCTGTGAGCCACAACTGTTGAGCCCGTGTGCCACAACTACTGAAGCCCACGAGCCTAGAGCCCGTGCTGCACAACAAGAGAAGCCACCGCAATGATAAGCCTGAGCACCGCAACGAGGAGTAGCCCCCACTCGCTGCAACTAGGGAAAGCCCGTGCGCAGCAACGAAGATCCAATGAGGCCAAAAATAAATAATAAAATAAATAAATTTATTAAAAAAATTTTTTTTAATTAAAGGACCAAGAAATACATATAGCTAAATAGCACTTTATCAAGAATCTGCAGAGAAGAGTAAGTAATTTTGATTAGGTTTAAAAATGTATTCAGAACTCAAATTGAATAAAATTTTATGCTCTTAAACTTTAATAACAGAATAACTCCTACTTAATAAGAGAAACATTCTTTTTGCATTAAAATCTTATCCTGAATTCATCTTAAAAGTAATTCCCCACTTGCTCTACATTCTATTGTAATCTATGGTATTCTTTCATGCCAGTAATTTTAAGATAGAATTTTATAGGCCCATGGCTGATTTCCATAAGAACAGACAGCTGTAAGTACTTTTAAATCCTCTTTCTTGCTCATATTTAGGAAACATTAGGGACAGAAAAGAAATAGATTAGGTATACTTAAACATTATTAAAATGTCAGGCTACTTTCCCTTTTTCAGGCAAATTAATTGCATATATTCCAGAAAAGGCTTATCTCAGCAGTAATTACTCTCCTCGTCAGGTCTGTGAGACAGATGTACAGTGTGAATATGACAATATCCTATGATACATAATGGGGATTATCCTCAAGTTCCTTACACACTGCAGTACCCTGATGAAGACCTGCCAAAAAAGATAGTCTTTAATATTCTACTGCACTTGCCTTGGCAATCTTACATATTTGTTTAAGTCTTTATCATGAAATGTTGTCATATTGTAGTTTGGTATGGTTACGGGGAAATAATTGTAGTATAATTTAAATGCCAATATGAAGGTATTTTACCTTAAAGACATATGTAATTTTTAAAAGAAACATGAAGCCATGTTATGGCCAAATTAGGCATGTAGCTGAAATTTATATATAAAGTTGTTAGATATTTTTAGACTTTTATAATTTGTTCTATAAGGGATGTCATACAACTCAGTCTTCTCTTCATTCTTTTATTATACCAATTGCTTATAGTAATTTACCATGTAAAATATGTAAGTAGTCAATGGGATATAAAGATAGCCAAAAACTTAGAATTAGGGGGGAAAATATATAAACCATGCTCCCAAATTCCTGAAGAAGTTAATAATATGCAAAATAATAGTGTGTCTGCATGTATGTTGTATTTGTGTGTAAATATGTGTATATAAATGTAAATAAATTACATATGTAAAACATTTATATATGTAACATATGTAGTAATCTACTTCATGATAGTGTCTTTAAACATTTGAAAGCCAGTCTGAGCTAGGGTCTTTGACTGCAGCAGGGGTTAAACAGATAAAGAAGTTGAGTGGTCTCTCTCAAGGAGCCAACATTCAAATAAGGGAGACAGGCATAAACAAATCATTTCAGTTAAAATAGCCATAATTTACTGAGGTCCTACTCTTTGACACATGCTCTGAATGCTTTAGGTTTATTGACTTGAGTTTTTAATAATAAAATTGAGAAGTACTGATCTCAGGTGGCCTCAGCCTGCAGTGGCTTGAAGCAGGATTTCAGTTCCCAGCCTGAGACTGAGTTTGGGCTGCTGCAGTGAGAGTGCTGAATCCTAGCCACCAGACCAGTAGGGACCAGGGACCAGTGGCCAGTGACAAGGCTCTGGCCTGTCAGCTGTGTAGAAGTGAATTTTCACATAGAGATCGGAAGTAATGAAACAAGTGAAGTGTTTATTAGGAGGAAAAAGAGTATGTGTGGATAGACACACAGGTGGGCTCAGAGAGAGTTGCACCCTCATGGTCATCTGAATCACATTTATCGGGCATGTCTTCCGGGTTTCCTTTGGCCAATCATCTTGCTTTGCCTGGTTCTAAGTCCGTAATTGGTATATCTCAGGGCCCTCCACTGTGTGCGTGTGCATCTCTTAGTCAAGATGGATTCTAGTGAAGAGGCCTATGGGTAGTTGACATCACTTACCATGTGGCCGTGCCCCCTCCCTTTTTGACCTTCAAGGAGCCTTTCTACACAAGTATCATCGGGAAGGTCTCCTTGACCTCAAGAATGAGAAATATGTGGTCTCCATCTTTTATCTGGGCAGGGCTTAGCTTCTTTTCTCACTCTTCATCTTGGAGTATCTCTCCACTGGGAACAAACTCCAGCTGCTCAGCCTGGGGCCCATTTATTTCCTGCCTCAGTACCTGTTGTCTCGTGCAGTTCATCTAGATTAAAACTGAACTTCAGAGGGATAAGTCATTTGTTCAAGTCTGCATAATAAGTGATAGGATTTGAAGCAAAATCAGACTCCATAACCACTTTTTCCCTACTACATGTAATAGGTTTATAAATTACAAAACAGTGAGGTTAGTGCTATACAACAGGATACCACAGTTTTCCTTTGCTACTTATCCATACTGTAATTAAAAAAATAGCTCCGGTTCATTGGTTAACTTAGTCTGGTAATAGCGGTCAGACTTCGGTCAGGGCACCAAGGGTGTGATATGAAACAGGCAGACTTAGAGCAGTTACCTATGGTACTTCTCACAGCCTTGGAGCATGTGAGAAGTGTGGTGGCTTTCCTCAGAAAGGGCAGGGGACATCACGGGCACATCATTTCTGTTACCATGTTCTTTTTCATGGATACTTCTTGCATCTGAGTAAGGACACCTAATGAAATCCATTTTTAAAATGTTCTTGTGAAACAGAATATAAATGCAAAATAGATGCCACAGTAAACAGTGATGATAAAACGGAAGAGGAAAACAGAACTTATAAAATCATGTCAAGACTAAGAATCAAAAGAAATTATAGAAGCAAAAAGGAAAGGCCAAAGTCAAAATTGATTCTTATCTAAAATATTCTAGAAATCAAAGAAACAGGGAACAGCATTCAATGAAACAATGAAGCAATGTTCAACAATTTAGGTAGTGCTAATGTAATCTTCTCATTTTCAAAAGAAAACCATTTGAAATAATAGTTTGGCAGTTTTCAAACTATTTTTTTTGCAATAAATGGTCTATAATGTGAACATTCAAACATATAACCTACATTTGTAAAAGTACAAAAAAACTGAGGTATATGAAGCAATTAAGTACCCATACCATGTGTCACTATTTCACTAGGCAATTTGCTTATGTATTTTACCCTCAGTCATACTTTTTCTTCATACTCGAGGAAGTTGAGGCTTAAACATGTTAAATTGCTCCGAGTTACAGAACTACACGATGCCATTTAAAGAATATATGTGTATGTAATTTAATTTAACTGTGTGCTCTGGAGAAGGTAAAGGTATTTCACTGTATGTTCTTTAGATCATTTCTCACTGTTTGCAGCATGCACAGATTGAAGTATCAGGTTAAAAGGAACAGAAAATAGAAACCAGGTAAAGTCAGCAGTTATAGGGATTTCTGAACCACTGAAGTTCATGGAATTTGATTGCTTTGGAATGAGAGCCCCTTAAAGTTCTTATAATTTCCCAGACACAATTGCCAATTTTCCTTTAATAAAACTCTCAATTCCTAGTACATTTTCACAGCCCTTGGTTTATTCGACAGCCAGTGCAGATTAACTTGACTGAGTGTTTAAAGGCTCCCAGGGTTTGAAGCTGCTGTACCTACCTTTTTTTTTTTTTTTACTTTCAATTACATAACTTTTGTCAGTTGTCCTTTCTCTGTGAGGAAACTAGTTTAGTAGCAACATTAAATTACTATTCTTTTATTTATTTATTTATTTATTTATTTATGGCTGAGTTGGGTCTTTGTTGCTGCGTGGGCTTTCTCGAGTTGCGGTGAGTGGGTGCTACTCTTCATTGTGGTGTGCGGGCTTCTCATTGCAGTGGCTTTTCGTTGCAGAGCACGGGCTCTAGGCATGCGGGCTTCAGTAGTTGTGGCTCGCAGGCTCTAGAGCGCAGGCTCAGTAGCTGTGGTGCACTGGCTTAGTTGCTCTGCGGCACGTGGGATCTTCCTAGACTAGGGCTTGAACCCATGTCCCCTGCATTGGCAGGCAGATTTTTAACCACTGCGCCACCAGGGAAGCCCTAAATTACTATTCTAAAAAGCGACTGAACTTTAATTAGAAAAAGCTGAGGAGTAAAACACATCTAACACAAATATAGTAGATGTCCAATCCATGTAAGCTTCTCTTTCCCTTGTCCTCTGTTTTAGTTTTATCCATTTACTCATCTTGTATTCCGTTTACTTTTCCCAACTACTCTGAATTCAGTTTTATCATTCTCACTGAGTTGCAAACAGGGAAACTAAAGTTCAGCACAACTAATGAACTTTCCCATTAGCTAATTAGCCGCAGATGAGAGCCTGAAGGGTGCTTTAGGGCAGTGCATCCCTGCCTTTGCGTAATACGGACTTCCTGCTGGATAAGCAAAGAGATGCCACATTTTGGAAGAGAGGGTGGTAGGATAGAATCAATTAAAAAGATATTTGTTTATTGACTTTCGCTTCCTAGCTATCTGACTTTTTAACTAAAAATAGGTACTATCCCTACTTTTCTATCATTCTGTATTCTGAGATCTTGGACTGAATAGCCTATCTTGTTTTTCATCTAAGAAATCTATAACATCTGCATATTTTTCATGGAGGAAAGTATATTTTTTTCCTCTTCTGAACTCTGTCAAAATAGGCATATTTGTTTTAGTAAGAATAACCAAGCTGCTAGACAGATGACACTATGCCTATTACAGTACTCAAGATTGGCTACATAATTTGAGTTACCTCCAATATGTTGCAAAAGGCAGGCACCTGGCAAGTTTAATGTCATCCATCTGATGTAATTGAACTTAAGGTTGGATGAGTAACAGTTTATTTCATCCTTAAAACATTATGGACACAAATGTCATTATATCAACAACAAATGCTGCTGTTTAAGTCTCACTATTTGCATATTATAATGGAGGGTATTTTTGCATAAAGTAGTCTTAACGATTAAGTAAAACTTGACTCTATTTTTGATTATTGATGAAAGTTATCTAAGTGACAGAAGAGAAGAAATATGCTATCCATTGTTCCACTACCACAACACGATTCTTCTGGATATATTCAGGTCTTTTTCCTCCCTTTTTTATATAGTGGAAACATTAATAACTAATATTTTATACTGATTTTTTAAAATTATATATCAAATATATTCTGTGTCTAATTATTTTCTTAAAATTCTCAAAAGTAACATTACTGGAGTAAAGGACAAGACATTCTTTTTCACAAGCTTTAGGTATTACTACTTAAATAGTTAACTTTTTAAAAATTTAGTGGTATAAATCCATATTTATTAATATTTTTTGCCAATTGTATATTAAAATAAACATAAATGGGTCCTTTTCTGAAACAAAATGAAATTTCAATGACTGTTTTCTTTCCCATTGGAAATGACGCAAATGAATAGAAAATTGATTTTAGTTGCATATATTCAGTTAGACCAGAGAGAGATACATATAAACATTTGATAATATAACCAAAACTATGAATTTTTTCTGAGCTGTAGCAAATGGGCAAACCATATAAAAAAAAAAAAGAAGCTTCACTGTTTAATGTATTAAAGTGTCTAATTTTTAGAAAACTATGTAACTTAAGCATGTTAACTATTTTGAGTTGACTGTTTGCCCCCTTTGAGTCTTCTCTTACTAAGTAGGCAGAAGTATGGTTACCAAAGTACATTATCTTAGAGATCCATAAATAATGTACTGCTTTCTGGAAACCTGTTATGTCTGTTATTAGGCAAGTGAACACTATTCCTTCTGGCAGTTCCAAAATATGTAAACACTTCCCGTATCCTTATTTTACTCAGAAGTGTTTAACTACTAAAAATTCACACCAAAGTTTACTGACAAGACCAATCTTCCCCAGAACTTTACAAATGTATCTTTTGAGAACTAAAGAGTATGTATTTGGGGAAAAAAAATTATTGAACAATCAAATTTGCAACGTAGAGTAGTCCTCCATAGATAATATGCTAAACGTTTTGAAAAGAATACATTTCCTATATTTAAATGCCAAACCTACTGATAAATTAAGTGCACTTTATCCTATTCCTACTCCATCTTTGAGGAGACAGGAAGATACGCACTTATTATAGCTTTAAAGACAACCAATCTTCCATTATTGAGTGCTTTTTCAATAACCTAAGGGGCTGACTCCTTTCTCTTTAACACAAGGACAATGTAAAGTAAGTAGACTGTGAAGTTATGGAGACGACTACAGGGCTTTTTTCTTAGCAATAAGAAAGACTTATGATAAGGGATTTGTGTCTCTATAAAGACATTTCATTTCCTCACTGCCACCCAGTCCCCAGTATTAAGAACCAGTGCATGACCCATAAGCACTCAAATATTTATTTAATGAATAAATGAATATGTTATTCTAAACAGGCAAAATATATTCCTAATTCCTTAAATGAAAGAAGCTCTTCTGTGTGTTATATATACAACTCTAAATGAATGTTCCCATACTTTCAGTTTAAAGGAAGTTCTTACAAGATTGCTGTCTGTCAGTTGGCCCTCACGGAAGCCACAAACCTATTTCCCTTCCTAGTATTCACAAGGTGATTACTAATGATCAGGATAAACTCTAAAGTGAATAATTTATTTCTTTTTTTTTCTTTTTTTAACATCTTTATTGGAGTATAATTGTTTTACAATGGTGTGTTAGTTTCTGCTTTATAACAAAGAGAATCAGTTTTACATATACATGTGTTCCCATATAGTTTTTTTTTATTATTATTAGTTTCTGCTTTATAACAAAGTGAATCAGTCATACGTACACATCTGTTCCCACATCCCTTCCCTCTTGCGTCTCCCTCCCTCCCACCCTCCCCATCCCACCCCTCCAGGCGGTCACAAAGCACCTGGAGAGGGTGTGGAGAAAAGGGAACACTCTTGCACTGCTGGTGGGAATGTGAATTGGTACAGCCACTATGGAGAACAGTATGCAGGTTCCTTAAAAAACTAAAAATAGAACTACCATATGACCCAGCAATCTCACTACTAGGCATATACCCTGAGAAAACCATAATTCCAAAAGAGACATGTACCAAAATGTTCATTGCAGCTCTATTCACAATAGCCCGGAGATGGAAACAACCTAAGTGTCCATCATCGGATGAATGGATAAAGAAGATGTGGCACATATATACAATGGAATATTACTCAGCCATAAAAAGAAACGAAACTGAGCTATTTGTAATGAGGTGGATAGACCTAGAGTCTGTCATACAGAGTGAAGTAAGTCAGAAAGAGAAAGACAAATACCGTATGCTAACACATATATATGGAATTTAATAAAAAAAAATGTCATGAAGAACCTAGGGGTAAAACAGGAATAAAGACACAGACCTACTTGAGAATGGACTTGAGGATATGGGGAGGGGGAAGGGTAAGCTGTGACAAAGCGAAAGAGAGGCATGGACATATATACAGTACCAAACGTAGGGTAGATAGATAGTGGGAAGCAGCAGCATGGCACAGGGAGATCAGCTCGGTACTTTAATTTATTTCTTGGTAACAATCAACTTTAAATCATTAGGATTTCATGCATCATTCTCAAAGGGTAAGTTGAATATTAGTACCTCAGTAAGCTGAATGAATTATTGATACCAGATACCACAATGATGTTAGATGCTATTTGAATTTAATAGTTTCAATACAACCTTCCTTTTACCATTAAGTTTCCTTGACTAATTACAGTGCAGAAGAAAAACGTCAACTCCATTCTAGGAGTATTAAAGGATAGTTTTGAGGTGTTTGTTACTAATGCAAATTAAGAACTATATCTCTATCAAACATGTCATTTTCAACTGATTCTAATATTTAAAAATACCTTTTTCATTTGTGCCTACTAACATTTTTTCTTAGAATTTTAATTCTACCTTTTCCCAAACTAGTGCAACCAATTACAGCTTCAGATTTAGACTTCTAAATGCAATGACATTAGACATATTTTGCCACTGCATATTTAAGGCCACTTTTATGGTGTGAAATATTACCTGGGAGCCATGAGATCACCCTGCAGGGCTATAATCCCAATTCAGTGATATGGTTAGAATCACTGTGTTGATACATAGGACTCGCCCCCTGAGCATATTTTATTTAAATTGAGTTGAAAAATTTTCTATTCTTTCTCGATACATCCTTGATAACATCTAATGCTCTGTCAGCAGTGCCTGGAACTCTCATCAAAGATGACAGCTTAGGAAAACCGGATTTTCCCAGAGAGAGAGATCCAATGAGAATATAGTTTTAATTTTGTCAACTTGAAATAGATTATACCAAATGGTTTTAATTGTATGCAAGACATCTGGGAGAATTTTGCTGCAGTCTAGAGAATCACATGCCATTGTGAAATGTTTGCCTTATTACAGGCAACACAAGGTCTGGGGCATAGTGGTGTTATGTTTCCTAATTTTCTAGTGACTTCACTCTACTGAATTAAGCCTAGAATGCAGTGATAGTGACTCTGCTGATATAAGCATTAATATCACATATACTTTCTTAAGCTTATAGCACCTAAAAACATCAGTTCATCAAACATGTATATGAACATACATTTAAATAGAGCAAGTTTAAATAAAGCGTGAGTGTACTTTTTATACAGCTTCCAACTACAAGTTCTGAAACAGCTGAAATCTAAACATGAGATAAGGCGAGGACCTATGCCCTCCATATGTCTCTGATCTTGCCTGGGCTGCTAGAGCACAATACCGTAGACTGGGTGGCTTAAACAATAAACATGTATTTCTCACAGTTCTGAAGGCTGGAAGTATGAGATCAGGGTGCCAGCATGGTTGGGTTCTGGTAAGGGCTTTCTTCCACGTTGCAACTATCAATTTCTAGAAGTATCCTCACATGGCAGGAAGAGAACAAGCTAGCTCCCTGGTCCCTTACTCTAAGGGCATTAATCCCATTCCTGAGGGCTCCACCCTCAAGACCTCATCACCTTCCAAAGACCCCACCTCCCAATACCATCACACTGGGGATTCAACTTCATATATGAGTTTTGGGGGATAGAAGCATTCAATCTATAACAGATCTGTAGAATTATTGCATGCTTACCAAACTGGCTGCAAGCTCATTGCTGCATCACACCTATGGTCCCAAAAGTGGGACTACAGAGACATGATTTATTTCTAGAAGGCACTTCCTAAGCCCTGGTCCACATATCTTTACATGGAAGGAGGAACAAGAGGAGAATCCCACATCAACAGATCAAATTATCTCAAGAGACCCTGGGAAAGGCTGAGCTCCCTGTATTCCATTCTTTGACCGAATCTCACCAGTTAGATAGGAGAGTTGTCTTCTGTTGTTGAAGCATAGGTTAGGAATAGAACAAAGACTGGAAATCCTTCTCCCATTCTTCATAAAAGGTAGAAGTTCATACTTAAAAACTAATAGGGGACTTCCCTGGTGGCGCAGTGGTTGAGAGTCCGCCTGCCGATGCAGGGGACACGGGTTCGTGCCCTGGTCCAGGAAGATTCCACATGCCGCAGAGCGGCTGGGCCCGTGAGCCATGGCCACTGAGCCTGCGGTCCGGAGCCTGTGCTCCGCAACGGGAGAGGCCACAGCAGTGAGAGGCCCGCGTACCGCAAAACAAAAACAAAAACAAAAACCTAATAGGAACACTGAAGGAAAAGAAAATGTTTTTCTCCAAAGGGAAGTGTAAATAAAAGACTAATGCATAAATTGTCCCTTTATTCTTCTGTAATCATTAGCTAATACTCTGGTCTTTGAATTAGTGGCTTAGATTGAAATTATAATAAATTAATATAATTATGTAATATAACATAATTGTAAAAATGTAATACAACATACATATGACATGTTCTATAAAGTATCCTTTTGATCGCTGCTGTTTTAGTAACTTGAGATTTATTATTTTATTGTAAGTCTGCCATTAAAATAAGCATCATTTACTTAGTAGAAGAGAGGATCCTTTATTTTACTAGAGATTAAAAAAATAATCAGTTCCACCAAATTCTAATATTAAATGTGTGTGGGTGGAGAAGAATGAGGAAAAAGGATGTATGTTAATTCAGAAATAGAAAGGAGACAAAATAACCACTTTCTATTACAAAAGAGGTTGACTCTGGCATTCATTTCACCATAGGAAATCTGTAATCTTCGTTTTAGAGAAATTAATTGGTAGTAGTACTATTTATGAAGTGCTGTGTGCTCAGATCCTTGAAGAACTTTCCTACATTGTGATTAGCCTCAGATGTCTAGCCTGGAGTGTTTCACACTTTTTTAGCTTTGTGATTACATCCTCCCACTAGGTATCTGATGAACTGAAGTAGATAGCTTTGAATTTCAGCAAACTCAGGAGTAAGATTTTATGAGTAGTATTAAAAAATAATTTAAAATGTAAATATTCAAAATGTTTCATACTTCATATACTTTACGTCTTCACTGACTACAGTGCCTGTATATAAGGCTTAAAGCAGATCAACAAAGGGACAATATACAAAAAGAAGCATCCTCATCCCTGAAAGCTATAAAACCTCCCAGTTTTGTGTTGTTTTTGTTTTTCAATGGTTATAACCTTGTCTGCAAGTCACTGTGAATTTCCATGGCAATTGTGGCACTTCTCATCAGAGAGTAAATTATTTTTTCAGTTGGCAGAATAGCATCTGGATTAATAAGAGGTTGAAAAAAAATGTTTTCTTAAAAAAAACTTCAAAAAATGACAGTGAGTACCATGCTACCATGTAATCATTAGGTAAGTTAGGCAGATTACCTGGTTCCTTACAGCTCTAAAATACTTTGCCTATGACATGTCCCTATTGAGAGTTTTACCTGTATCCTAGATATACTGAGTCAGCACCTAGAGTCAGCTCTCACTAAGTGTTTTTCCTCCCCTTTGGAAAATGAGATCAGTGTCTAAAAAACCTCTGTAGTAATGTAGAAACAAGAATGGCACATGCCTCTTCAAAAGTAGCCTTTATTATCAAAATACTAGTTTGGGTCTTAGATGACTCATTCCTAAGATAAGAAATCAGGAATGTGTTTGGGGACAAGAATTGGAGTAAAAAATTTAAAAAAAAATCAATGCTTAATGAAGAAGAAAATATTTCTGCTTATATTCCCTGACATAGTCTGGGTCAGGATGCATGTTGTATTAGAATTACTTATGATCTCAATCTCCTCCTTTGCCCAGGTTTCTGGCTACTCTGCAGAACTTTAAAAGCTGGATTGAATTTTAATACGTTATAAATTAAGTATGAAACTCTATTATTTCTATTTTGAGGTTTGTCCTCGTACTCTGGAAGCGTGTCTGCCTCTCACTGGTCCTCACAATAACCAAAACTCTTAAGTATAAAGAATGTGTTTTGTCTTGGCAGTTTGTTTCTGTGACTTGTCCAGTGAATGAGAATTTGGACACGAGTCACAAACATGAACATCTTGTATTTAATCTACATGACTGCTGCCCTTTTTGTATTGCCTCTTCCTGAATGTTGGCCTATTTAATGGTTTCTTTCCGCACATTAAAAGACAATGCTTAACATTAGTTTGTGCTCAGTAAACATCAATTACCCCACTAGCCTTTGTTGTATTATTTTGTTAGATAATATAGTTTATTTCTTCTCACCAACTTCATTTAAAAGGTCTTTAAACAAATTGTATTTTGAAAGCAAAATTACAATTTTTTCCTGTTTTTTTTTTAATAGTAATTAAATTAACAATGACATTAAAACTCTTGGTATTTTTTTCTCTGCCAGGAACAACTTAGACAGGAAATGTGGGGTTTTTTGGTTTTGGTCCTTTTTGTGTGCTCAAACTCTAATTCCTTGTTTGGGTTAGCTCTGTGGTGCCATCTCTTTGCTTGTTGTGATTCAATTGGTCTTCTCAGGGAGAAGGGGAATAAATGGGAAACTAGTAGCAACATGGAGGCAAATGATGACCCCAAGGATGAACCAATATCTGGATTGAACAGGAAGCCAGTCTATTTTAGGTACGCAGCAGAGTCTGACAGGGAAGGAGGAGGAACTTTGGGGTGCTAAATGGTTCTTGGCTTTGGTACAAAGAAGGCTGAGAAGTGGTCTGAAGTGTCATATCATCAAAGAGAACCATTAGGAAATGAATTAGAAAATAGCAAGAAATGGGCTCAACTTCAGGGACGCTGGCCACTGATAGGGTAAGAGCGGGGATTCTTAGGGAATTAGTGCCCAGAGGAAATGGGTCGTTCAGATGATCCTCATTCTAGTTTACATAAGACAGTGCCTAATCACAATATAACAGTTTTGTAGTAAATAATATGCTCACTTTATATAATATCCGAGAAATAAGGAAATTTCTACCTAATAGGCTGTGAAATTCTGTCTTTGGGAGGGGGGATGGAAAGAGATATCCTGAAGTAAGAGTAAGATTTTAGGTTAGATGAACATCTGAAGACTATTTCTAGACTTTATAAGTTCAAGGGATGGCATCGCTTTGAAGTCAACATAGGTTAAAAATTGTGTGGGTCCTTTGGAGCTGTACTGGACAGTTTAAGGCCCAGTTCTCCACCATTTATTGTTCGTTTGACCTTAGGCAAATTACATAACACCTCACTTCCTCATTTTTTTTTATATGCGGTATAGAGGTAATAGTATCTATCAGTGGTGCACATTAAATAAGTCAGTGATAAAAAGTGTACTTGTGACAGTGTGGCTGTTAGTTGCCAAAGTAGGCCCCCTCTGGTTCCAGGAAATGTGCTACCTACGGATTTCCAGGTCTTCTTTGATCTGCTGGATTGAGTTTTGTCTTCAGGAGAAATTAGCAATAAACTAAGAGTCAGGCCTTTTATCAACAATGGCTAAGACTGTCTAAAGCACTCTTCAAATGTAAAGTGTTACATACTTATTTTTTGAGATTTTGATATTGTTTTGCTTTTACTACTTAAGAATAGATCAAATTTTAATTTTTAAATATCTTAAGACTAATCTTTTTCTGTCTCAGCATCAAAATATTTTCCAGAAGATTATATCTTTAATGATGTAATATAGAACTTTTCTTATGTGTTATTATATCCAACATTTTCTTCATACTTATTTATCCTTTTTTTCATCTTTTGCTGGTTTTTCCATATGCCTTTTGTTTACATGGCTAAACCACTTGGTACAAAGTCTTTTCAAATCTTCCAGATTTTCTGAACGGTAGGAATCTATTTCAGGAGAATGCATGTTATTTTCCTCTCTAGGCATAGAATCTGTTTTACCAGTTTTTTCATTCTATAATTATTACTGTAATCCATCGGGAAAACTTAACTACCTGATGAGTCTAGTAACATTACTTAGTCTCTTGAAGCCTAAAGGTAATAATATGAAATATATTCTTTTATGTGTTTAGTACTCTTGAGCCCTAGCCAAACCTTTCAAGATTTTGTGAATTTTTCAAGCACTCTATGACCTCATATATTATTAGATATTAGATGTTCTCCAAGATATTGTTATAAATCATGTCATTATTCCAGTCTCCTTTCCAGTAATATATATAAATTGAGATATAGGTAGCAACTGGATATTACTAAACTAACACTATACTTCAGACTTCTTAAATTACACTACCTTAACCATGCATGATAAAAAAAATAATTTCTAAGCCCAGGGCATTGACTCATATTTTACAGCAGCTATTGTCAGTAACAAATGTTGGTACCATTAAACACAATCTTCATTGTTAGAGCTACTTTCTCTTCTCTCTTCTTCCATATCAGCCTCTTTATGCTTCCTTGAACACACAGAGTATATTCCTTCCTTCTGGTTATTTGCCATAAGCTACCTTCTCAGACGTTCTTCCCCCAGTTCATGTGGTTACTCCTCTTATCCTTCAAAAATTTACTCAAATATTACTTTCTCAAATTCCCTTACTCTACCCTATTTAAAATTGCAACCTGACCCCCGCATCATATGTCCTCTTACCGTTACTCTGCTCTCTTTTTTCTACAGCATTTATTACCTTCTAATACACAACATTATTTACCAACTTATATGTTTGTAGTTAATATCTGCCCACCCCAGCCAATATGTAAATGCTAGGAAGGAAAGATGCTTGTTTTATTTACCAGTGTATTCCTAGTTTCTAGGTAAGGGGTCAGCAAATGTTTTCTGTAAAGGGCCAGATAATAAGTATTTTAGACTTTGTGGTCCATCCAGTGTCTCAACTAAACTGTGCCACTGTGTCCTGAAAGCAGCTATAAACAATATGTAAATGATGGTGTGGCTGTGTTCTGATAAGATGGTATTTATTAGAAGAGACTGTAGGCTGGATTTGGCTATACTTTGCTATTAATGTCTGGTACATAGTAAGTTCTTAATAAATGTGGAGTAAATGAAACAAATGTATTGAAATTAAATATATTTAAAATGTGAACATAAATTACTTGACAAATTTACCTCTTTCACCGTAAAATGTAGTCATTTCTTAATTAAAATATTTACTCTGGCCTTACTGCCCATCTTAAATAACAGTTCCTCATTACATTAAAACTAAATATATTATATATGACAATAGAGTTATTAGAATTTTAATTTTAGAATTTTAGAAATTAGAATGAGAATTAAAAATTCTAATTAGAATTAGAAATTAGAATTTTAATAAGCAGTAAAAGGCTGTCCTGAACCGGAAGACAGAAAGACCCTGAGTTTGAGACTAGCATGAAGTATGTTGGTTCGTTTCTATTATGTTTGCTGTCTGGGAATTATTTCTTCAACATTTTAAGACACTGATTTCCATAGTGTGTGATGTTCTTTCTTACTTCAACTGTGAGAATAAGAGACTTTCCTATTTCTTGAGTTTAGAAGTCAATCCAAAATAGTGACAGTGGACTTGCAGCTGTTATTTCCTCACTCTGGAACGCATTTCTAAGCAACAACACAAAATGTGACTCAGTTACCTGAAAGTGGAGAATTAGTTCACCATCTCATATGTAAATGTCTTTTGAAATTCATTGGATCACTTTGTTTCTGCTCACCTTTAGAAAACTTCTTTATGTACCAAGAAATTTAAAGTGGTTGTGTGCCCATCCTAAATAGGGGTATGTGTGTTTGTGGGTAGAAACCCTTCAGAATGAGAGTGAACTTATTTCATCTTAAAGAGAGGAAAGCATCAGTTACCACAATGGAAAATGTGAAAAATTTAAGTATGTCATCAATCCTCACAGAATCTCTTTGCTGTCTTTGGAATAGAACTGTTTCTTGTGGAAATCTGTTTTAACATTGTTCTTGGAACTTGCCTATCCAAGAAATTAATTTTGGCATTTAGATTAAATCAAGATGCAGACTGAATGGTCGGTCAGTTACCTTTATGAAAACATCCAGAATAATTGACCAAAGAGTGCACAGTTTAGAACTGCTAAAAGCTATTAGGTTTTAAGTTTTAGAATGGTAATGTATAAAATACAAAGTAAATACAAAATAAATACAAAGTAAATATAAAATACAAAGTAAAATTGTCAGAAATAATTCTTTGTGATCAGACCTGGGATGAAGGAATTGATTATTTTCTATCATATCAACGAAAGAGGTACTTATTAACTCAGTCAGATGTGGAAGAGAGTCCCTTACACATGAATAATATTATATTAAATTACATAACTTGTGACAAAAATTCTTTTGGCACAATTTTATTACATATACTTCAAAAAAATAAATATCCTGACGTAATGTGATTACTATGAGTTTATTTTGGTTTAATTTTCTCTAATAAGGTATCTTTATTCCCTTTGAAACTTATTCCCACATTTGTAGCACACAACTTTATTGATTACTCATATTGTAACTGCTATTACAGAGGTTTTATTTATTCGTTAGTTTAATCATCAGTCATTCACCAAAATGTATTGAATGTTTACTTTGTCAGGGAATCAAAAGAAGAATAAGATATGATTCCTGTACTTAAACCATTGTAGTCTTGTGGGAAATGTAAATATATATTAGTAAATAAGCCATTTCAATTCAGTGAGGAATGCTGGTTCAGAGTGTGTATGGGCTGTATTGGGCATGCGTCATCTAATATAGCCTGTGATAGCATCCCTTTGGTTCTGATAGGGAGACCTTATCACTTAGCATCTCAGAAGTCTCCCTCTATCTCTTGCCCTTCCTCCTCACTACAAATTCTTTCCTTCATCATCTCAAAATATTTTTGTATATCACTTTTTCATTCTAGTGAGGTTTCATGTATTAAATCCAAAATTTTAATATTCTATTAATTCCGTTTCTTATTTCTCATTTTTTTCTTGTTGAATGCTCTCCATCTTTTATATTAGGAACTTTTTATAGCCCCATCCACTATAGAATAATAAACATTTGCTTCACCAGGCTCAATCTTTGTTACCAGTATTTTCCTTTAGCTTTTAGTTTGACATATTTAAAATATAAACTTAGTTGTACTTTGAAAAACAAAGAGAAAAAGGAAAACGTAGAAATAATTCCATAAAAATATAATAGTTATCATTCAAATCAAATAGGCACTGTGGGCACCCAATGTTTTCATGAGTCTTTTTGTAACCTTTTATTCAGATTTTATTTTTATTTGTTGACTGTTTTTTAGTTTCTGCCATGGATATGCAGCTTCTGTTTTGATTTTTTAATTACTCAAAGATCTTTACTGATAAATACTATGTCAGTAAATATATATATCCAACAGTATATTCATTTTTCAGACTTGGCTTATGATAGGCATATCATAATTACATAAGACGAGCACTTACCTTTCTGATTATAAGGAAGTTTTGTGGATTTTTTTAAAGCAGGTTGTTCTTTATGCTTACTGCACTTGTAACTTTCCTTATGTAGTCACAGGAATTAATAACTCATAACTATATTTGGTAAGTATAAATAGTTGATCCTTGAACACACTGGTCTGGATTGTATGGGTGCACTTATACATAGCATTTTTTCAATAAATATATACTACAGTACTATAGGATCCGTGGTTGGTTGAATCTGCAGATGGGGAGCTACAGATATGGAGGGCCAACTGTCAAGTTACATGCAGATTTTCACATGCACAGGGGATCAGCACTCTTAACCTCCATGTTATTCAAGGGTCAACTATACTACATGAGGTAGTAGAACTGATGACTCAAAAGGTGAATGTATAGCAACAGTGAGGCAAATATACATCAGTTCCAGAGCATTTAAGTTACTTATACAGAAATTATAGCTGAAATCTAAGGGCAGAAAATGACCCTAAGATATAGAGAGCAGGCAGGGAATTATTTAAAAAGTGTAAAAGGGTGGTATAAATATATGGAGATTTACTTTCTCCACCAAGAAACACAGTGAATGAAATTCCTTTTCTTCAAGCTTGACAATGTCTCAGAATTCTAAAATCTATTCTCCTTTTCTATTCACCATCATTTAGATGTCCAAGATTATTTAAAGTGACTTTAATTTACTTACAACTCATTCTTGATACTCTGAATTAACTCCCAGCAGAAGACCTAATAATGGTCAATTAACAGACCATGATATTTTATGGTCCATATGCATGGCCTTTCCTCAATATGATAAATACTTTTGGAAAACATCTCAGGAGGAGCAAAGTCTGGATTAAGTAGCAAAGCCAAAACTCAAAGGGATTCTAGGAGCACATATTTTAATCCTCAAGATTCTGACCCAAATTGGAAACACAGAATCAGAATTCTAGGTTCTTACCAAGGATTAGCACTGACTTTTTTCGCCAATTATTTTGTTAATTGTATCTATAGAGCCTTGCCTGAATTAAACAGAAGTCTGTCCAGTCCTCTAAATGATCAGAATTTACCCTTGGTCCAATTTAGCCCGTAAGAATCTATGCACTTGTACTACTGTTTTTTGTTTGTTTGTTTGACTACTTATGGAACTTTTTCCCTCTGATTTGACATTTACCATCATGCCATTCACTCATTTACTCATTGAGTTAGGTTGCTCTTTAACTTTGGGGCACTGTCAATCTTAAACATGTTTCTTTTTAAATTTTGATCACCCATTTAAATGTGCAGCCCATCTAGTAATTGTACATAACTATGTGGCATGCCTTTCTGCGCACTAATATTATTCTTCCCCTTTTGATTTGCGTAACTATCACTTCTTTCTCTAAAATTTTCAGAAATGTATTTTGTCCCTTAACATACATATAAACTTTGTCAAGTTCTTTGAAATAATTCTTATCAGTCATGGTCCTGTCAATAGGCAGACATCACACAGTAATTTGAACAGAAGTTGATATAAAGAATTACTAACTGTATTAGCAGATTCAGGTAATGCAGCATTAGCTAGTATATAAAAACTCTGAAGAAGGCAGAAATAGCAGCTCTACAGCACAACCACTATTCCTATGACTGAGATAAAGCAAACACCTAAGAGTCCACCCACACCCCAGGTTGAGATCGAGACCCTGTTGGAGAGGGCAGAGTTTTGGCTCACTGAATGGTAGAGAAGTCATTATGGTGCTGCACTGGCAGAATCTACTGGAAGTCTGCCCTCTGGTACTTGCAGGAGATCTACCCTGTAGAGTGCCGGGAAATGCTGTTTGTTCACAGGGAGTGTCTTGATTGAGGCACTCTTCTACAAGACAACCTGAGAAGGTTGCTGGGCATATTTCTGTCCACTGGGTGCTACAAGCTGTCATGCACTGGGGGTCCTGGGCAGTGGGGAAACCATGGTGCTGGGGAAGCTGGGATGCTTCAGAAACTGCCTGAACTCCAGGAGCCTGGCAGTGGAGAAGCTGCTCATATTACAGAAGCCTGTGGTAAGAGCCCATTGGAATCAGGAAGGAAAACACCTTTCCCTGCCATCTCACCCTAGCACCTTCTACTGATAAAGTTTAACATTGTGCTAGCTGCCTAAGGAAGAATATTTAATGTCCCAACACCATTATTGCACACCAGGCAATAAAGGGTAAATTTGAACCTGAGACAATTGACAACTTACACAAAATCCAATTATGAACAACAACAAAAAAATTAGTTGTCTTTGCTTTAAGTATATGTGACTTGCAGAATAATCCACAAAGACTTTATGTACCAAAGAACTGATCTTACTGCAGAGCAATTCATAGATAGGAAGGTTTAAAGTTCCCTTTAGGTTCTGGCAAATGTAGTTATTTGCCCCAAGGCTAGTGATTTGAGAGAGACCCTAAGCTGCTTTTAAGATCAAACACCTGTCTTTGTGCAGACATTTAGGATGGCTTTGGGCAGGAGCAAGAGATAATGCAACTAGATAGTATAAAATAAAACCCAAGATTTTATCATATATAGAATCAAAATAGCAGCAACAGAAAAAACAACAAACAAAACTGAGGTCCCTCTCCTGTCTCTGTTCATATCCTACCACTTTACTGTCTGCTTCTCTATAAGGTTAACTTTTTTGATGTAGCAAAGAATGAAAGTTTATGCTTCGAAAAGATGATTTTCCTATAACATAGTATATCTCAGAGATGGTTATTGTTTTCTAATATAGCCTTCATTTTCAAGAATTTGAAAATAACAAATCTTAGGGGAAAAAGAACTCAGTGAACCATAGCAGTACTGCTATAATTTGCTTTACTAATTAATAAGTGCAAGAAAATCAGACAAGATATAATGTAAACAAAATCATAATTAAAAATCCAATTTAACATTAAAGTTAAGAGTGAATTATTTCTGATCAGTAAGTTATTGATCCATTTCGTAGGACTACCGTGAGTTTTCTCTATGCTTCTGTTTTAACCTTTATATCTGAAAAACACATTTTTAGTCATAGAGACCAATACCTATAAAGATCATATTTCCTTAAGATTTTATGTATTAAAATGAAAACAACTGGGAAGTGAACATACTGGTTTATTTATTTATTTATTTATTTTTATTTTTTTGTCTCCGCTGCTGAAGAATTCGCGTGTAAAATTCCAGAGAAAGGAGAATGGGCTGCATTTCTAGACAAAAGATGGTTGGTTATTGGAGGCCAGTGGTTTACATGTACTGGTGTATGAAAACCAAGTACACTTCATGCTTTCTTGCAGCCATTTAGCATGTGCAGCTCATCGGCTGTACTTTGGTGAAATCTTCCCTGACCCTCAGGCAGTGAGTCATTCCTCTCTTTGTGCTCCCACAGCATTTGGCTCATGTCTCTATTACAGGACTTGTTGCACTGTATTTTATTTATTTACCTAGCCATCTGTCTTCCAAGATGGACTGCCAGCTCCTCGAGGGCACTGACCAAATCATCCATATTTATATTCTTGGTTTATTCTGTAGCTCAGAGCCTGGCACTTGGTAAATATTTTTTTTTAACATTTTATTGGAGTATAATTGCTTTACAATGGTGTGTTAGTTTCTACTTTATAACAAAGTGAATCAGCTATACATATACATATGTCCCCATATCTCTTCCCTCTTGCATCTCACTCCCTCCCACCCTCTATCCCACCCTAGAGAGGTGGTCACAAACCACCTAGCTGATCACCCTGTGCTATGCGGCTACTTCCCACTAGCTATCTATTTTACGTTTGGTAGTGTATATATGTCCATGCCACTCTCTCACTTTGTCACAGCTTACCTTTCCCCCTCCCCGTGTCCTCAAGGCCATGCTCTAATAGGTGTGTGTCTTTATTCCCGCCTTACCCCTAGGTTCTTAATGACCTTTTTTTCCCCTTAGATTCCATGTATATGTGTTAACATACGGTATTTGTTTTTCTCTTTCTGACTTACTTCACTCTGTATGATAGACTCTAGGTCCATCCACCTCACTACAAATAACTCAATTTCGTTTCTTTTTATGGCTGAATAATATTCCATTGTATATATGTGCCACATCTTCTTTATCCATTCATCTGTTGATGGACACATAGGTTGCTTCCATGTCTTGGCTATTGTAAATAGAGCTGCAGTGAACATTTTGGGACATGACTCTTTTTGAATTATGGTTTTCTCAGGGGATATGCCCAGTAGTGGGATTGCTGGGTCATATGGTAGTTCTATTTGTAGTTTTTTAAGGAACCTCCATACTGTTCTCCATAGTGGCTGTATCAATTCACATTCCCACCAACAGTGCAAGAGTGTTCCCTTTTCTCCACACCCTCTCCAGCATTTATTGTTTCTAGATTTTTTGATGATGGCCATTCTGACTGGTGTAAGGTGATACCTCATTGTAGCTTTTTTTTTTTTCATATGCACATAGAATATTTTTATTTATTTATTTATTTTTAAATTTTTTGCTTTATAACAAATTTAATCAGTTATACATATACATATGTTTCCATATCCCCTCCCTTTTGCGTCTCCCTCCCACTCTCCCTATCCCACCCCTCCAGGCGGTCACAAAGCACCGAGCTGATCTCCCTGTGCTATGCGGCTGCTTCCCACTAGCTATCTACCTTACGTTTGGTAGTGTATATATGTCCATGCCGCTCTTTCACTTTGTCACAGCTTACCCCGCCCCCTCCCCATATCCTCAAGTCCATTCTCTAGTAGGTCTGTGTCTTTATTCCTGTCTTACCCCTATGTTCTTCATGACATTTTTTTTTCTTAAATTCCATATATATGTGTTAGCATACAGTATTTGTCTTTCTCTTTCTGACTTACTTCACTCTGTATGACAGACTCTAGGTCTATCCACCTCATTACAAATAGCTCAATTTCATTTCTTTTTATGGCTGAGTAATATTCCATTGTATATATGTGCCACATCTTCTTTATCCATTCATCCGATGATGGACACTTAGGTTGTTTCCATCTCCGGGCTATTGTAAATAGGGCTGCTATGAACATTTTGGTACATGTCTCTTTTTGAATTATGGTTTTCTCAGGGTATATGCCCAGTAGTGGGATTGCTGGGTCATATGGTAGTTCTATTTGTAGTTTTTTAAGGAACCTCCATACTGTTCTCCATAGCGGCTGTACCAATTCACATTCCCACCAGCAGTGCAAGAGGGTTCCCTTTTTTCCACACCCTCTCCAGCATTTATTGTTTCTAGATTTTTTGATGATGGCCATTCTGACTGGTGTGAGATGATATCTCATTGTAGTTTTGATTTGCATTTCTCTAATGAGTAAAGATGTTGAGCATCCTTTCATGTGTTTGTTGGCAGTCTGTATATCTTCTGTGGATAAATGTCTATTTAGGTCTTCTGCCCATTTTTGGATTGGGTTGTTTGTTTTTTTGTTATTGAGCTGCATGAGCTGCTTATAAATTTTGGAGATTAATCCTTTGTCAGTTGCTTCATTTGCAAATATTTTCTCCCATTCTGAGGGTTGTCTTTTGGTCTTGTTTATGGTTTCCTTTGCTGTGCAAAAGCTTTTAAGTCTCATTAGGTCCCATGTGTTTATTTTTGTCTTTATTTCCATTTCTCTAGGAGGTGGGTCAAAAAGGATCTTGCTGTGATTTATGTCATAGAGTGTTCTGCCTATATTTTCCTCTAAGAGTTTGATAGTGTCTGGCCTTACATTTAGGTCTTTAATCCATTTTGAGCTTATTTTTGTGTATGGTGTTAGGGAGTGATCTAATCTCATACTTTTACATGTCCCTATCCAGTTTTCCCAGCACCACTTATTGAAGAGACTGTCCTTTCTCCACTGTACATTCCTGCCTCCTTTATCAAAGATAAGGTGACCATATGTCCGTGGGTTTAACTCTGGGCTTTCTATCCTGTTCCATTGATCTATCTTTCTGTTTTTGTGCCAGTACCATACTGTCTTGATTAATGTAGCTTTGTAGTATAGTCTGAAGTCAGGGAGCCTGATTCCTCCAGCTCCGTTTTTCGTTCTCAAGATTGCTTTGGCTATTCGGGGTCTTTTGTGTTTCCATACAAATTGTGAAATTTTTTGTTCTAGTTCTGTGAAAAATGCCAGTGGTAGTTTGATAGGGATTGCATTGAATCTGTAGATTGCTTTGGGTAGTAGAGTCATTTTCACAATGTTGATTCTTCCAATCGAAGAACATGGTACATCTCTCCATCTATTTGTATCATCTTTAATTTCTTTCATCAGGGTCTTATAATTTTCTGCGTACAGGTCTTTTGTCTCCTTAGGGAGGTTTATTCCTAGATATTTTATTCTTTTTGTTGCAATGGTAAATGGGAGTGTTTCCTTGATTTCACTTTCAGATTTTTCATCATTAGTATATAGGAATGCCAGAGATTTCTGTGCATTAATTTTGTATCCTGCAACTTTACCAAATTCATTGATTAGCTCTAGTAGTTTTCTGGTAGCATCTTTAGGATTCTCTATGTATAGTATCATGTCATCTGCAAACAGTGACAGCTTTACTTCTTCTTTTCCAATTTGGATTCCTTTTATTTCCTTTTCTTCTCTGATTGCTCTGGCTAAAACTTCCAAAACTAGGTTGAATACGAGTGGTGAGAGTGGGCAACCTTGTCTTGTTCCTGATCTTAGTGGAAATGGTTTCAGTTTTTCACCATTGAGGACGATGCTGGCTGTGGGTTTGTCATATATGGCCTTTATTATGTTGAGGAAAGTTCCCTCTATGCCTACTTTCTGCAGGGTTTTTATCATAAATGGGTGTTGAATTTTGTCGAAAGCTTTCTCTGCATCTATTGAGATGATCATATGGTTTTTCTCCTTCAATTTGTTAATATGGTGTATCACGTTGATTGATTTGCGTATATTGAAGAATCCTTGCATTCCTGGAATAAACCCCACTTGATCATGGTGTATGATCCTTTTAATGTGCTGTTGGATTCTGTTTGCTAGTATTTTGTTGAGGATTTTTGCATCTATGTTCATCAGTGATATTGGCCTGTAGTTTTCTTTCTTTGTGACATCCTTGTCTGGTTTTGGTATCAAGGTGATGGTGGCCTCGTAGAATGAGTTTGGGAGTGTTCCTCCCTCTGCTATATTTTGGAAGAGTTTGAGAAGGATAGGTGTTAGCTCTTCTCTAAATGTTTGATAGAATTCGCCTGTGAAGCCATCTGGTCCTGGGCTTTTGTTTGTTGGAAGGTTTTTTATCACAGTTTCAATTTCAGTGCTTGTGATTGGTCTGTTCATATTTTCTATTTCTTCCTGATTCAGTCTTGGCAGGTTGTGCATTTCTAAGAATTTGTCCATTTCTTCCAGGTTGTCCATTTTATTGGCATAGAGTTGCTTATAGTAATCTCTCATGATCTTTTGTATTTCTGCAGTGTCAGTTGTTACTTCTCCTTTTTCATTTCTAATTCTATTGATTTGAGTCTTCTCCCTTTTTTTCTTCATGAGTCTGGCTAATGGTTTATCAATTTTGTTTATCTTCTCAAAGAACCAGCTTTTAGTTTTATTGATCTTTGCTATCATTTCCTTCATTTCTTTTTCATTTATTTCCGATCTGATTTTTATGATTTCTTTCCTTCTGCTTACTTTGGGATGTTTTTGTTCTTCTTTCTCTAATTGCTTTAGGTGCAAGGTTAGGTTGTTTATTCGAGATGTTTCCTGTTTCTTAAGGTGGGATTGTATTGCTATAAACTTCCCTCTTAGAACTGCTTTTGCTGCATCCCATAGGTTTTGGGTCGTCGTGTCTCCATTGTCATTTGTTTCTAGGTATTTTTTTATTTCCTCTTTGATTTCTTCAGTGATCACTTCGTTATTAAGTAGTGTATTGTTTAGCCTCCATGTGTTTGTATTTTTTACAGCTCTTTTCCTGTAATTGATATCTAGTCTCATAGCATTGTGGTCGGAAAAGATACTTGATATAATTTCAATTTTCTTAAATTTACCAAGGCTTGATTTGTGACCCAAGATATGATCTATCCTGGAGAATGTTCCATGAGCACTTGAGAAAAATGTGTATTCTGTTGTTTTTGGATGGAATGTCCTATAAATATCAATTTAGATGGAGTAGCAATTCTCATATCAGACAAAATAGACTTTAAAATAAAGACTACTAGAAGAGACAAAGAAGGACACTACCTAATGATCAAGGGATCAATCCAAGAAGAAGATATAACAATTATAAATAATTATGCACCAAACATAGGAGCACCTCAATACATAAGGCAAATACTAACAGCCATAAAAGGAGAAATCGACAGTAACACAATCATAGTAGGGGACTTTAACACCCCACTTTCACCAATGGACAGATCATCCAAAATGAAAATAAATAAGGAAACACAAGCTTTAAATGATACATTAAACAAGATGGACTTAATTGATATTTATAGGACATTCCATCCAAGAATATACTGGTTTAAACTAAGTGTTTGAAAGAACAAGCCTATGTGTGCTCTGGATAGTTCTGTGGAATAATGCAAACTGCTTCTAATTTCTCGTATTTTACTTTATATTTCACAAATGTCCGTCTCTGCATTAGTATGACTTTTATGGTTGTTGAGATAAGACTAATTCAACTTGGCTTAAGGAAAATGCATTTGCTAATGAAATCCAAAGAAAGCTATAACAAACCATGGCAAGGAAGAGGTGAAGCCCACTTATTCCACTTATACAAATCAGTAAACCCATCCATCTATGAGGTATTTTTTAGCTCTCGTAATCTGTACTGTCTTTCAAAAAGAGAGCCCAGAAAAGTGTACAGTATAGCTCCTGACCTCACTGAATATTTACTTTGGCTTAAGTTCATAGTGAAGTTCTGAAATATTCTTCGCACTTCAAGGAGCTAGAGATGCAAAAATGAATAAGAATAGGAATCCAAATTCCTACAGAAATAGTAGCTGATGTCCAGATATGATGGTTAGAAAATACTTCATGAGTATGTTGGGATTTAATTAGGATATGAAGAGAGAATAGTCTTTAGTTACGTGATTGGAAGATTCACACTGGGCTAATGGTGTAAACTGACCAATACATATACTGACATACAGGATCAGAAAGGACGTTAGGGAAATGGAAGTAAACAAGTTTGGCTGGAACACAAAGCCTGGATAAAGGCAGTGAGCTAGAAAGGTGCATCTTCCATGCTGGAGATTGGATACTAGACTTATTCAAAGTAGTTGTTTCACTCAAATTCTAAAAGGGAAGCTTTCAAGTGGTAGTTGTTCTGTTATTACTCAGATTATGTCTTCTAAGCAATTATCCACTCTATGCATAAGGTCATTGTTTACATTGCTGTTTTATTTTAGGAAATTGTGTGCTACTTCCTGCCAGAGCATTACAATAAGATTTTTTTAAGTCCATTACACAATGCTTCAGCCTGCAACACAACTGAGTTCTCTTGGTTGACATCTAGCCCAAGGACGCAGCTTGTTCTTCTGTGGTTATGCCCTCTGTTCATCGGGGAGCTTCCTCTCCCTCACTCAATTGTGCAGGTGAAGGCAGCCTCTTTACCCCTTTCTGCTGGCCAAAAAGGAACATTCAGATTTCTTACTTAAAAATTATTGACGTTCATTATGGGGTTGTCCCTATTGTCTCTTGGATTACTACTTTTGCTTTCTTTTTCTTGAGATCTCATAGTACCACGTTGCCTTTTACCACTGTTACTGCTCAGTCTATCCTTAGTGAAGACAAGGGACAAAGCATAGTTGGGGAAGCCCACTACTTATCCCCTGAATCAATTTGTTTTTAATTTTAATTCTTGGAATAAGTATAGCTTCTGGCAGGAATGTAGAGCTGTTAAACATAAGTATTTTTTTCCCTATGTCATTTACTCTAGCAAGAATTAAGGCCAAAGGAGAAGTCTGGAAACAAGTTTAGATATTAAATCTTACCAAACTGGTTTCCACTATCAACATTTTTTTAGCACTTTTATGAGTTGCAATCATTATTCATACAGTATTTCAGTGATTTTTACTTAACATTATTTTTCTGCCAGCTTTCTAATCCTAAAATATGTTAGAAAAATAATTGTTTTTTTTTCCCCTTGGAGATATGTGGTATTTTTTAACTGATAAATATCTTTATGCTTCACTATCAACTAGATGTCCATTCCCTAACTCTAGATCTTGAAATGATAAGAAACAGTTATCTGGGAACACTTTATACAATGGGAAAGGCAATGTTATTGGAGTCTTGCAAAATTTAACATTTATTAGCTGTGTTATTTTAAATATTTATCTTTCTGCCTCATTGTCTTCATCTATGAAATGTGAATAATATATTCATTCATTCATTCAACATTTTTTAGCAACTGATTTATGTAGGAACTGTGTTAAGCAACAGCCAATGCAGAGAAAAGATAAAACATAACCTTTCAGTTATTAATACATGGAATAAATATTTATAAGTTGAAGTGGCTTTTCCACTTCAAAGTGGTATCTGCAAAGGGAAATAATGCATAAAAATCACAATTCTTACTTTGAACATATCTATAGTCACAGTAGCAAGAGAAAGTAATCTGATATCACTTTATAATTTAGAAATATGTTATTATGGCATTTAACCTATACAAGTACTCTAGAGAATTGATATATCTGTTACATTTTTCTTAGAGATGATTCTGCCCTATACATTTGCTTATCATCATTTCTTGCTATGGAAGGAAGGAAGAAAGGGAGAAAGAGGAAAAGCCATAAGAAAGTGTCTTTATGTCAGATTGTGAATAAAAGGCATCCACATACAGATCTTGAAAAATAACTGAAAGATGAAAAGAAATTTTGGAGTGTGTTCATGGTTTTCACAAAGTTATAGGACCCATTTGACATTCATGTCTTAAAAGAGAAAGGTAATAATGAAGAGTGAAGGTCTAATATTCCTAGTTGAATATTTGAAGTGGCAGAAATGACCAGTAACCAGGAAAAATTAATATAATATAGCACAAAGAATATTGGACCAGATCTAGTCCCATCCATGACACACTGTTTTTGAACTCCATAGAATTCACTTAATTTCTCTTTTCCTTAAAATTCTCATGTGCAATTTCAGTCTCCTGGAAAAAGGTATGAAAATACAATTCCAGTCATTTTAAAACAAATTTCACATTGTGAACAAAATGTTATAATAGATTCATTACAAGTGCAAATTTTTAAAAAGTATATTGACTGCCTATCTTCATCCCTTTTTTTGTGGGGGAAAAAGGCTCTTTCCTCTAATGTAACTTCATCACCCATAAAACAAATTTTAGGGATTTCTGATTCATGTAAATAATCAGAATTTGTATTTAATGGTGTTCCTTGAGATACTTGTTTGTATGATTGTTTTCATGCTATTCAAAAAAATAATAATTGGGTAATTTTCATAAAATTTAAGCTTCAATTTTATTTTTCTCCCTGACATTATGGTTCATATAACTGTTCTTTGCAGTAGTTCTCAAATCATTTTTCTTTACCATATCAATGTGGTATAGATATTATTTAATCTAAAATTCAGCAGTAGATTGAGTTAGGGTACCAATTCTAAACTTCTATTTGATATGCTGCCTTTATAGAATCTGTACACACTTAAGACTTGTTATCAGATTAGAAAGTAACTGAAGTAACATTGGATATTTGTCCTTATTAATATGAATGCATATTTTTAACAGATTTCATTTCATATACATAGTTTAGCCCTCAAATAGGTAAAGACTTCATTAAGGTAGTTGTATTATAAAATGTGATATATTTGTAATCAGCATTGAATTTGAATAATAAACACTACCATAGATTTGAGGCAAGAAAATGTGAAACTTTGCATCAAAATTAAAAGTCTTGTACTTTAAAGAATATTGTCAAGAAAGTGAAAAGACAACCCGCTGAAGGAGGCAAAATAGTTACAAATCACACATCTGATACGGGACTTGAATCTGGAATATATAAAGAACTCTTACTATTCAGTGATAAGATAACCCAATTTTAAAATGGGCAAGGGTTTCTCAATAGAGGATATACAAACGGCCAATAAGTATATGAAAACAGTGTGTTCTACATCTTTAGACATTAGGGAAATACAAATGAGAACACTTGTCACCCACTAGAATGCTATAATTTAAAAAAAATTGACAATAACAAATATTGACAAGGAGGTAGAGAAATTAGAATCCTCATACATTGCTGGTGGGGATATAAAATGGTACAACTGTTTAGAAACAGTTGGGCAGTTTCTCAAAGTTAAGTATATACTTACATGTGAGCCAGCGGTGTATTCCTAGGTTTATACCCAAGAGAATTGAAAATATATCCACAAAAAATCTGTACATGATGTTCATAGCAACATTATTCATAATAACCAATAGTGGAAATAACCCAGGTGTCCATCAACTGAATAGATAAACAAATGTAGTATATCCATATAGTACAATGTTACTCAGCCACAAAAATGTTATAAAGTACTAATACATGCTACAGCGTGGATGAAACATGAAAACAGCTAAGTGAAAGGAGGCAGGCACAAAAGGCCATATATTGTTATTACATTTATATAAAATATCCAGAATAAGCAAATACGTACAGACAGAAATTAATTAGTAGTTGCCAGAAGATGCGGGAATGAAGAATAACAGCTAGTGGGTGTGGAGTGTTTCTTCAGAGCAAATAAAAGGGTCTGGAATTACATAACTCTAGATGATGATATTTGTATAACTGATTATACTAAAAC
Source organism: Mesoplodon bidens (assembly GCF_964165515.1). Classification (NCBI taxonomy): domain Eukaryota; kingdom Metazoa; phylum Chordata; class Mammalia; order Artiodactyla; family Ziphiidae; genus Mesoplodon; species Mesoplodon bidens. The sequence continues at coordinate 205,731,835 of NC_138176.1, forward strand.
CCTCTGAATTATACACTTTGAAAGGGTGAATTTTATGGTACGTGAATAAAACTAAAAGTTACAAAATAGGAATAATAAGTATTTTTGAATTGGAATGTGTGCCATTCAGGAAACAAACAGGATACAAATTTCGAAAATAATCCAGAGGGATAACATTTAAAAAGAAATTAGGCTAGATTTTTCAGAAACAGAAAACTCAAAGATTTGCAATTTTTCAGATATATTATTGAATGCAGAGTTGTCTACTAATAATATGAGAAGTTAAAAAAATTTTGAACTAAATGAGAAATCCAAATGCTAAGCACTGAGGGATGTAATGTGTATTTAAGTTAGTCCCTGAAGGGTTTGTAACTTATGATTTTAATGAATAGATTTCAAAAGCAATAACACAGTATTATCATGTTGACTGATTAGTGTTCCAGTGTTGATATGCAGCTATAGAATTATACTTATTTTACTCATTTAAAACTGAGAAGTTACATTTTACAATAAATAATCTTAAGTGTATACTTAAGAGGCTTTGCAATTATATTTTCAAAACACACTGATGTAGTGGAATAGGTTGTTTAGTACTTAATTTTAATGAATTAGTATCTTTTGTTTGAAGTCAGAGAAGATACAAAAAATTAACCATTTAATTAATCAAGTGCCAGTAAGAAACATACAATGAAACATTTTTACACAATCACAATTGGATTAACTTCCAATTTACAATAATAATCATTTTACTTTGAATAGTTTAAATTTCTAGTGCACCTTGTGAAATACCATGTCTCATTTGACCCTCACAAAATATGTGAGATAGGGCACATAGCTATCATTCCTCAATTTTTACCAATGAGGAAAGAGTGAGATTGTAATAAGTCATCTAACTACGCAATCTTAGATTTAAAACCATGGTGAAAACCACAGATCTCCTAATACAGTGCTCCATCCATTTTCTTTTCCTGTAACACTAGTGTTGACTGAGCAGTGGTGTTGGTGGGATGCGAGAAGGGTGGGATGATGGGGGACTAATACTCAAGAATAATGACTTGATTAAAAAAAATAGACGGGGAGCAGGTAGTTCAGAATCAGGTAAAAAATTATAATATAAATGACCTACTTAACAATTATTAGACGCATTTCTGAGCACATTACCTTATTTTTGTGAAGTAGAATTTAGCTTTTAAGAGAGACTAAAGAGGTTCTCAGCATAAAAATATATACTATCAATTAGACTGTTACCACATGTACTTAAAAAGTGTCTGGGCTGCTGCTATGTCCCCAAGACTAATTAATAATTATGTAAGTTAGAAACGACATACCATATGGTCCCTCTTCTCCAATGAAAGTCAGTTACTCTCTAATGAAGCATTTCAGTCAAGCATTTTGGCTGTTGCCCCAATAAATCAGAACTCATTTCTTCTTGGGAATGACAAGTGATCTAATGGTAGCCTTGATTTTTGATGCTTCCTCTCATACCTTACGTCATTCTAAATCTAATTCTACACTTTTAAGACAACAGAATATCACAATACAGTGTTGTTAGCTAGTTCTACCAAGCATGAAACATCCCTTACTATCTCAGGATCATGTGATAGCACTTATACCTTACTCCAAGCATCGAGGCATTCCCCAATCTGATCCTATCTTCAAAGTGGAAACCAGACAACATTACATGAGGACATAAAAGCTGTTCTTCAACAACTAAAGTTGCAGGATAGAGATGAGCCTCAATTCTGTGTTATGTAGCTGGGCTCCAAGAAGCTACAATTAGTATTCATTATATCTATGTTCTCAATAAGCGGGTCTGGTTTGGAATGGAGGCCACTATTTGCCACATCAGTATCTCCTCTTTCCCTTTTATTATTAAACTGTAGATTTAGCAGACAGAAACCTGACATCTTATTTCCCAACCCTTATTACTGGAGTACAATATTTTTGCTTTATAGGGATTATCTGGAAGTAAAACTTGCCCTTATTTAACTTACCCTAGAAATTATTAACTTTTTTTTCTTGTGAGGTGCAGATAGTTCCTGAAATGTTTAAGCATATATTATTCACAGAAATCATTGTTTTCTCCTGCCTCACTGGTTCAATAACTATTTTCTTTTTCAATCAAATTATACTTTGACATATCACATCTCATTAACTATAAGAATAAATGTGGGGCTTCCCTGGTGGCGCAGTGGTTGAGAGTCCGCCTGCCAATGCAGGGGACACGGGTTCGTGCCCCGGTCCGGGAAGATCCCACATGCCGCGGAGCGGCTAGGCCCGTGAGCCATGGCTGCTGAGCCTGCGCGTCCGGAGCCTGTGCTCCGCAACGGGAGAGGCCACAGCAGTGAGAGGCCCGCGTACTGCAAAAAAAAAAAAAGAAAAAAAAAAAAAGAATAAATGTGATCATGTATATTCCTCTCTTACATCCTTTTTCCTTCCCTTATCCCTCATTTTTCTTTGCATTTCTTTTTTTTAACCAAGTTCTTTACTTAGTCATTTTTAACAATTTAGTGTAATTGTAATTTTTGTTAAATATTAGCTACTGTAACTATCACAAATAATGCTATACATTTGAGGGTTGTAACATACCCAATCAGAAAAAAAGAATGAGTGAAAAAGAAGAAAGGAAAGGAGGAAGGGGATAAAAACTACTATATAAACTTTCATTTCCTGAAACTTGATATACATATTTCACTTACTCTGAGTAGCAGAATTGTAGTTCCATGTGACAATCCTTTGTAATTAAAGCACCAGTGAATGCCCTTTTGCACTTCGGTGACCAAGAGAATCTCATCTGGACCAGGCTTCTTCCTGTCCTGTTCACCTCTGTTTATCTCCATCTAGTGAAATCTTCTCTCCCGCAATGATCTATGTTGGGATATCACTTTCTTGTATTAGGGATCTTAGTCTTCATTTTCTACTTGTAAACTTGCTTCTAGTTCACGCCACTAATTTTCACAGGCTTGCTTCCTCCCATCTTTCCCACAGACTTGTTCGCTTACCGTATTTCCTCCTTTGCCTTGATTTCAGTGCGTTTGCTTAATGCCGCCCTTCTGTTTGCTAACTGGAGTGTCCTGTACTTGTGTACTATATGCCCCTGTGATAAACAGATTCTTTTATTCTGTGATTTTTGTCAGAAAAAGAAAAATTTGATTTGGGTTCCAAGTGAAAACCGACCTATAGATGCAGTAACACTGAAAATCTGTGAGAGCGGTGGTATTTTTTTCCTGATCATTGCTGTTCCCACAACCAAGGCACAATATCTGTCCTAGTAAATGCTTGGGTCTAATCTGTGACAGGTCAGATGGGATACCTGTTCATGGCATGTCCAACACTCTTGTAGGCTACAAATATCACTGATATCATCACATAGACCATATTACAAAAAACTTGTAATTAATGACACATTTCTATGACCTAGGCTAGGTATTCTCAAAAAATTTTGGCTATTAAATACTAAGATACATTTTTCCATATGCCACAAAACATTTTGAAGTTTTAAGACCCTAGGTTTTATTGTTTTATTTTTAATCTAAGCAACACTTTCTCATTTCAATGATTCCAATATATTCTTTTCTTTGTGAAGTCCTGTAAAATAGATGTTATTTTGTTGACATAGCAATCATAATACAGACAAATCAGTTGCCCAAGTTCATAGAAGTATACCAGCAGGAATAGGCTAGACTGTCTTGCTACTCACTCAAAAACCAAATGCCTTTGCTATAGTTATGATTAAAGATAGAGAATAAGAAAGATAGTATCAAAAATTCTCTTTAGAATTTCCTTTAAGGTTATTTCATTTAAGTTTGACATAGTTTTATTTAGTCAGAGCTGACGTTTGGAGTGGTGGAAAGATAATTTCACCTCCGGTCGAATCATTGATTTATACTAATTACAGGTTAGGAAGTCATGTGACTGCAACAGCTGGACAAACATCACGCATCTAAGATTTTAAAATGTGTACCTTCATACTCCAATGTGTCTGATATCTTTACCGGCAATTCACTGTCAGTGTCTGTCTAGTTAGCTAGTAGACATATGGTACATCAATAGTAGAGTGATTCAGATTCTCTCTCTAGCTTCATACCCACCTCTTTATTATTTTTTGCCTCTCTACACAGCTCTCATTTGAGTATGAAAGACACTGTAAGTCATACATTTAATGAAGCTTCTAGAGGACAATTAAAAAAACATTAATGCAACTTTATCTTACTTTTCTTTATGTCTTCATCTTCCCTCCACACACACACTGCCTTCTTATTTCCCCATTCTTTGTCCATTAGCCCTCCCTTGCCTTTGCTTCTTGCCAATGGCTAGTGATGCTACCCTTACAAAACTACGGATAATTGGGAATCATTTGCTAATGTGATTAATTAGCTTGGAGAAAATATTTGAGCATGTTATAAATGAGTTGGTAGGCGAAGCAAGGAAGCAAATTACAAAGGCAAAGAGGCATTAATCTTATTTTACAAAAGGTCTTTATACTCCCTTTCCAGAGTAGGGTGTCTGCATATGAAAGAAAATTAACATAAAAGAGCAGTGAGGTTGTTGGTACAGATAATAGCCAAAATCTGCACCCACAATTTGGAATCAAATCATTGATCCCCTCCCACCTTTTCAAATACCTTTTATTTTTCTTCAGATAACCCATCAAATATATACTTGTTGCCTAGAAAGTTGAATCTACTACATAAGAAATTACCTAATAGGTAGAAAGGCTATAGACGTGCAGTTTCTTAAGATGCCATGTAGCTAATCAGAGTTTACATAGGATGAATACCATTCTCACTTCCCCATTTTTTCTCACCTGGTACACTCAGTTAACTGGGGTTCTTCCATTTACACACCATTCCACTTCCACTGAATTCTATTCAGTATAGTTTATCCCATCTAGAATACTTTTGATGGCTTACTTTTGCTAATATGTGAGACTTAACAGGCAATTCATAACCAAACCTCTGAATACCTCAGTAGTATTATACCCCTAGCGCAACAAGCCCACAATAAGGAACAAAGAAACTGAATTAAGTGTACAGCTAATCATCTTTGAAATGTTTATAAATACTTCTTTTAATAAATTTATTAACTATGGATTTTATTACTGTAACCTTTAGGAATGTAAAAATTTTGTATTCCAAATACCCAATCAAAATTAGTTTTCTTAATTTTTGAAAACTAAACTTTCTAAGTTTATATTCATATTTCATATTTTGTTCATATGTCACTTTTAATTGCTCCATTTAAAAAATCTTTATATTTAAATAGACCTGATTTTCAGATATCTTTATTAACTTGATTTTTTTAAATTGGGTTATAGTTACTTTACAATGTTGTGTTTCTGTTGTACAACAAAGTGAATCAGCTATATGTATACATATATCCCCTCCCTCTTGGACCTCCCTCCCACCCCCCCAATCCCATCCATCTAGGTCACCACAGAGCACCAAGCTGAGCTCTCTGCACTATACAGCAGGTTCCCATTAAGCTACCTGTTTTACACATGGCATTACACATACGTCAATCCCAATCTCACAGTTCATCCCATCTGACCCCCCCCGTGTTCACACGTCCATTCCCTACGTCTGAGTCTCTATTCCTGCCCTGAAAATAGGTTCATCTGTACCATTTTTTCTAGATTCCACATATATGTGTTAATATATGATATTTGTTTTTCTCTTTCTGACTGACTTCCCTCTGTATGACAGACTTTAGGTCCATCCATGTCTCTATAAATGACCCAATTTCATTCCTTTTAATGGCTGAGTAATATTCCATTGTATTTATTATTTTTATTCCACAGCCTCTTCTAAACTCGAGGCGTTTTTGGCTGGATTAACACCAGCCTACCTGATAGTGATGAAATAATTATTGGTCTTTATTGGAAGGTAAAGTGTGTGTTTTGAGTTTTAATGAGCAAGTATAGACATGAAACTTCATATGGTAAATTAATACCAAAGAATAGAAAGTTAGTCTTAAGCAAATTTGTACATTGAGATTTTCATGTCAGTGTAAGAGAGATGGTGGGTGAAGGGGCTTAACTGAGCATGTCACTTCATTTGGAAATGGCTGAAATTTTAACTGTGTGTGTGTGTGTGTGTGTGTGTATACTTCCAAACAGACTCAGGAATACTGAGAATTTTCTTCAAGAAAAAGAATCAAGTTACTATTTTATATATCAATTTCTGTGATTTCATGTTGTATTAATGGATTAAAAAGTTTGATCAGTATGATCCAGTTTCTGTAAAACCTTAAGTGATAATTGCAGCCTTCATTGGTCTTTCTCTCCTATAATTTAGCAACTAATTTTATGGTTGTATAGTTATACTATCATTGTTGTATCATATGTTAATTTTTACCTCTTTAAATGGCACACCTCTGAAGTAGAGTATATATTTATGCTTTTGTCTTTCCCACAGGGCTTAAATAAATCCTCTGCACATAATACTCATTCAATAATTTCTTCTTAATTCCAACTAAACAACAGCTCTTGATTATAAACTTCTTTGTAACTAGATCCTTACTGTAGTTCTTTTGTGTAATATAGTTAGTAAAGTCTAAAATTTTGACAAAAACTGAAACGAAGTATCTATTAAGTATTTGTTGTGATTTCCAAATTCTCTAACTAGGACTCAGATTTCCTTAAAAGCTCTTTCAATTGGTGTTTCTGATTTTCATTTTTAGTGTTTAAATTCTTGTTAATACCAAATCAAAACCTTTAAAATGATATTTACCTTTAATATCCCATGCAGATCTCTAATGGCAAAAAACTAATATTCTAATGCTCAGATCATTTTTTAATAGACCTTGCATGATTTATTATTCCCTTTGATCAATAATGTTGAACATGCACAGATAATATTAGTTACTAAGACTATCTAAATAAAACGAACATCACCTGCCAAAGTGTAGACATGGGAATACATTTTTTGGAAAAGAAAAAAATGGCAATGGAACTGTCATAGCAAACATTTGGCATCAAATAGCAAGTGTTAAGCTAAAAATCGGAGCACCTTGACCTTCTCATACTGGATCTATTATTCTTTCAGCCCCTAATAGTGCTAGATGGCATTCAGAGTTTCAGTGGGCTATTGCCATATCTCAGATTTATCAAGATGTATTATTTAATAATTGGCTTTATTTTAATTCTATTTTCAAAAATGTAAGAAAACAGTTACAGTGCTATGCTACTAAGTATGTTAATAACTGAGTTTTCACCCTTCTTTAATTTGTTTTCAAGGCGAAAGAGAATGCTGGTGTAGTGAAAAGTGAATGATTCTTTCACACTTCACTTTCCTTCTATCTTCAACTTGAAAGTTAACTATGTACCTAGTCAGAGGTATTGAATAATGTGTTTCCTTCTCCCTTAAGTTGCTGTTGAAGCACTTTTTTCCTCTTATACTTCCACTTATCTCTAGACACAGCTTCAGGTAATATATTTAAAGTTACAAAAACATTTTCTTACAATATGATTACATAAATTCTTTATCTAGAAATACAGATCATTCAGGGGTTTGTATTTGAAGTTTTAAAAATAAGCATATAAAGCTAATGGCTGGCTATGTAGCAAACCTATAAAATTATTTTAAATGTTCCCTTTTTTCTTTATATTTATAAAAATATTTTGTCTCTCTCAAACTAGAAGAAGATTTTCTTTCTAAAAAGAAATCTCACCATGGTATTTTGATTCTAGTCTTGTAGATTGAGGCATTTGGCCAGGTCATCAAATGATCTAGGTCTTACCATCTGCTACCACCCTCAGAGAACTTGAGAAAATCACTTAACTTCTTTAAGTACCTATTAATATCGTTATCTAAAAAATGCCATAAAAATCAACAAATGCTTATAGCTGACTTTAGTTTCATCCGTTGATATTCTTTAAAGAAAATATCTTATCGTTTTTTTTCCTTTGCTCATCATATTTAGGCACTTCGAAAACCCAATGCCTCCCTCCCCACCAAAATCTGTGTGTGTGTGTGTGCGTGCGCGTGCGTGTGTGTCTATATATACAGTGTTTTTCAAGATCTTGAGTTCTCTAATGATCTATGGCATGGAGCAGCCTATATCAGCTGAGCCACTTGAACAATTGTGCTGTAAGGCTGTCAAATAAAAGGGGACTTGATAAATGATTATCCTTTTGTCTTGGTGGTTATTAAATGCCTTCACTTTCATACAACGAGAAACTTGATAAACAGAATTGAGCCTCATGGTTAATGACATTTCCAAATTCTAGAATGTCTGTAAATAATGGAGGAACTTCATTATAAACAACAGTGGATAAAACAAAGAACCTCTCTTCTGACACATGAGAATAAATTACTTCACCTCTCATCTCTGTTGAGAGAATGATGCAGAAGTCTATTCATTTATCCTGTAATATACATTTTTGGATAAATGATGGTGTTCTTTTTAAATCTGAAGTCCAAATGGCTTAATACGGTAAAATATGTGACATTTTATAGGCATTTTGTAGTACATCTTACATGTCACTGTCGTGCAGTTACATACAATATCAATTATTCCTTAAGGTATTCTGTAGTTGTAGATCATAAACTTTTTGCTTAAATTAAACATCACAGCTGGTTGCTTTAATTTGATGCATTATACCACAAATGTTTGAACAGCTTGATTAAAATGAGCCATACTGCAGATTCAAAAGAAGAGCGAAGGTCAATGCACATGAAGCCTAGTCATTTGCAAATTTTCTTTGGGCATATTAAAAAGCATCCTGCAGAATATAGTTTAATGGAATGTAACCAAACAAAATAAAATGGAGTAGACTATTGCAATAGTGTTTCACTTATGAAAAGCAATACTATAAATTCTTAATCTCATGACAGTGTTTACAATAGCACATTTAAAAACTCATATTGTGCTTTGAGAGTGTTGTTTACTTCTATTATGAGAGCCTTACCAGTTTCTTTTCAAACTTAAAGCATCATTAAATCTACAAAGGGAAGGCAATTAGTAGAAAAGAAAGACCAAAATAGTCGCCCTTATTCTCACCTTCTACCCAGGAAGCTTCCCCCCACCTCCGCCCCACCCCCCCCCCGCTCAATTAAAGGACCAGAAAAACTGTCTCTTCACTCATTCTATTTGTACTCCAAAAGTCTTTAGCTAAGAGAATTGATATAATACTAATAAGATTATCATTCATTACAACAGAAACCCGATTGTAAAACTGTTGTAACTACAAAGGTGTTCTTCTAGCTCACAGCAATTAGCCCTAAATATTCTTGTCAAAACAAGCAATTAATAAACTAAAATAATTCCAACACTTATGATCAGAAAATAAAATCTCCCAAATTTTGTGTTGGCAACAAAGTACACATAAAATTAGTGCAATAGGTTAATACTATGATATTTCAAGATTTTAAAAATTGTAGGGACTTCCCTGGTGACACAGTGGTTAAGAATCTGCCTGCCAATGCAGGAGACACAGGTTCAATCCCTGGTCCGGGAAGATCCCACATGCTGTGGAGCAACTAAGCCTGCGAGCCACATGTACTGAGCCCGTATACCACAACTATGGAAGCCTGCATGCTCTAGGGCCTGCATGCCACAACTACTGAGCCCGCATGCTGCAACTACTGAAGCCCGTGTGCCTAGAGCCCATGCTCCGCAACAAGAGAAGCCACTGCAATGAGAAGCCCGTGCACTGCAAGGAAGAGTAGCCCCCGCTTGCCACAACTAGAGAAAGCCCACACACAGCAATGAAGACCTAATGTGGACAAGAATAAAAAAAAAAAAATTTTTTTTAAACTGTTACTTTCTTATTAGTCATAAAATCGTAGAATTTTCAAGCTGAATGAGAACCAAAAGGTATCTAAGATAATTTGTTCTCAGCATCATCTATCTAATCATCATCTCTAGGTTCAGAAATATTAGTTGTCCCTAGTGTGTAACTCCCTTAGTATGACATTTGGAGCCCAGTCCAATCTCATCCATGTGTCACTAAACTATACACCATTACACACTCTGATCTAGCCTCTGTGTGTGTGTGTGTTTGTGTGTGTCTGTGTGTGTCTTAGACGATATTTTGAATACTCTTCTTCATTTGAACACAGTTCCATTACTATCTCTTCCTAGAATTATCCTAAATTCTTTCTATCAAAATGAACTCTTCCTCTATTGGTGTATCCACAGAACTTTATTATGGAGTCTCATTCACAGAATTCCTTTTATCTCAGAGTTATTTTAACAGCCAGAGTATAAGCTCCTTTGGTTCATGTATCATTCATTTCTTCTTCCGCTCTCCATTTCTCTATGTACCTAATTAACATACACTGAGGTGAATTGTATCATCAGTATAATCCAGTACTTTCTTTTTTATGATGGAGGAAGCTGAGTTTTAAAGAGATTGATTTTTCCAAACAAAATAGACTAGTATTTGTACGATCAGAAACCCATTTCTGGTGGACCATACATAGATGCCTCATGACATATAAATGAAGACCTTTCTCTGCTTAAAGTTACTGATTTAATCAGAGTTTGGAGCTACAAGTTAGAAGTTGCTCTGTGCAGCCTTCATTGTCTTAAGGAGGTCAGGACATGTTCTCTGGTCTTTTCCCCACTCTCCTCTGGACCAGTATTTCTGGAGTTGATTTCAGCAGTAACAGTAATCTGCCTTACTTCACCTCATGTCACCTTGCCTGATACCTGGAAGAAAGTGTAATCAATTGAAAACAATATGACATTTATAGTAGAGAAACCCAAGTCTTGTCATGGCTCCTAAGTTTGCATTTACATTTTATTTTGGGGTTCCTCTTAGCCCCATGCCCTTAAATACATATTAAGAGCTCTTTCAAGATATTACTCTTTCCTCTGTGGAGATGCATATGTGCTCTGGAGATGGATGTTATGGGTTTGAATCTCAGCTATGTCACTTAGTTCTGTGAACTTAAATAAGATAGTAAAGTCATCTGTACCTCAAATTTCTAATGTGAGAATTAGAAGAATTCATAATAGTTGTGGGAATTAAGTAAATTAGTAATTGTGAAACATTTAGAGTACCATATAGGTTTCAATAGCATTGGCATTTTCTTAGACCTGAAAGCCATTTCATTTCCTTTCAGACATAACCCAAAATGATGCTTTCAAAAAAAGTATTCTTCTTCCATATATTCTCAATGGCATTACCTCCACAGGTTTTGCTTTCTCTATAACAGTTTTTTGTCATGATCATTCACTGTGTTTGAGAATGTATCCTGTCACATAGTCACAGCCTAAAATCCTTCACTGGCATAGCAGGGCAAATTCGTAGGTGTGAAGGCATCCCAGTTAGAGAATTAAAATATTTTCTCATATTTTCATTTTAATGAACTCTTCATTGTCCAAATTAAATAACTAATATGGGAACTTCAGGCCTGGAAAAGGTGATCGTCAAACGAGTTCTAGCAGTGGGCAGTGGACTTCCAGATGACAGTATGTTGCCCAACATTGAGATAAGGTCTGGTCTTACGTATGCAACAAAAGACACTAATAACACAGCTGAAGCCTCTATGAACTGTTAGCTAAGAAGGCTCTTGGCAAGGGCTGCTGGTAAGAGACCTTGATTTTAACAGCCATGATTTGCTTCTGGTTACCATCTTCTTTAAGGAGTTCCAAGTTTTTTCCATTTTGTGTGGATTCAAATGTGTCTTTGGGAATAAATAGTACAAACATTTTAAAAGAAGTAATGGTATATTTCCAGAGGACACAGAGGATGTCTTAATGGTTTTGTTTTTATTTAAAATTAGACATTTTATAATCTTATACTTTATTGTGACTCAATATATTGTTTCTGCAATGATATAAATCTGTGAGGGAACAATTGTTTAATTTACTAAATTTCACTGTTTAATTTTTCAGTTAGAACTCTTGGTTCAAGCTAAGCTGGTTTTTGACATTTAGCATTTAGTGGCGATTTCTAATTCCAAGAATGAATAAATGGTTTAACATTATTTTTGCAATAAAAAAATAAAGCTTCTGTGAGAAATTCAAATAAGTAATTAAACCATTAATTACAAAAAATTGAAACTATGAATTTACCTAGTTATAGTTACTATTACATATATAATTTCTGTCAATGTTTGCACTCATATCTTTACTCCAGAAACTATTATTTAATGGTCTTTATTAGAGTCTTTACTACTTTTTAAAAATTGAAGTATAGTTGATTTACAATATTGTTAGTTTTAGACGTACAGCATAGTGATTGAGTATTTTTTCAGATTATATTCCATTATAGGTTATTACAAGATAATTAGAAGATAATGGTATAATGCTCTGTGCTTTACAGAAGTCCTTGTTGCTTATCTATTTTATATATAGTAGTTGGTAACTGTTAATCCCATACCCCTAATTTGTCCCTCCCCCTTTCCCTCTTCCCTTTGGTAATCACAAGTTTGTTTTCTATATCTGTGAGTCTGTTTCTGTTTGTATATACACGCATTTGTATTTTTTTTTTAGATTCCACATGTAAGTGATGTCATAGCTCATGGCAGTTTTTCATTAATTTTTATGGCTGAGTAATATTCCATTGTGTATATGTATACCACACCTTCTTAATTCATTCATCTGTTGATGGACACTTGGGTTGCTTCCCTGTCTTGGCTATTGTAAATAGTGCTCTGAGCACTGGGGTGTATCTTTTCAAATTAGTATTTTCATTTTTTCAGATATATACCTAGAAGTGGAATTGCTGGATCACATGGTAGTTCTATTTTTAGATTTTTTAGGGAACCTCCATACCGCTTTCCATAGTGGCTGCACCAATTTTACATTTCCACCAAGTATGTATGAGGGTTCCCTTTTCTCCACATCCTCACCAACATTTGTCATTTGTAGACTTTTTGATGATAGCCATTCTGACAGATGTGAGGTGATACCTCATTGTGGGTTTGATTTGCATTACTCTAATAATAATTAGTGTTGAGCATTTTTTCATGTGCCTGTTAGCCATCTGTATGTCTTCTTTGTAAAAATGTCTTTGTTTTAAAGTCTATTATTTTTTGATGAGTATTTCTATTCCCCACTTTCTTGTCATTTGTTTGCATCTGTTTCCATACCCTCAATCTAAATACATACTGGCTTATTTAAGTGATCTTTAATTCTTACTCTACATGTATGTGCCTTTCCTATTTGGATTTTCCCTTTCATATAGATTCCCGCTTCTTTTCCATTTAGAGAAGACCCTCAACATTTCTTTTAGGGTAAGTTTCGTATTGCTGAAATTTTTTCAGTTTTGCTTATCTGAGAAATTCTTATCTCTCCTTCTACTCTAAATAATAATCTTTCTGGGTAGAGTACCCTAGGTTGCAGGTTTTTCCCTTTAGGACTCTGAATATATCATGTTACTCTCTTCTGGCCTACAAAATTTCTGCAGAGAAATCAACTGATAGCCTTATAGGGGTTCCCTTGTATATAACTTTGTTCTTCTCTTGCTGCTTTTGAAATTATTTTTACCTTTAATTTTTGTCATTTTACTTATGGTATGTCTTAGTGTGGTTCTCTTTGGGTTCATCTTGTTTGGGACCCTCTGTGCTTCCTGTACTTTGGATATCTATTTCCTACTTTAGGTTTGGGAAGATTTCAGTCATAGTTTCTTCAAATACATTTTTGACCCACTTCTCTCTCTTCTTCTGGAACCCCTATAATGTGGATGTTGGCATATTTTATATCATCCCATAGATCTCCTATGTTACTTTCCTTTCTTTTTTTTTTAATTTGTCTTTCTGTCTACTGTTCTGATTGGATGATTTCCATTATTCTATCTTCAAGATCACTTATACATTCTTCTGTGTCACTTAGTCAGCTTTTCATTGCTTCTATGGTGTTTTTGATCTCAGAAATTAACTATCTATTTTTATTAGGTGTTCTTTATAGTTTCTAATTCCTTTTTACCACGATCTATGTTTAGATCAATTCTCTTGCTTGATTCAGGCAGCATTTTTCTTACCAACTTTTTGAACTTGGTGTCTGGTAAACTGTTTATCTCTGTTTCATTTATTAATCTTTTCAGGAGTTTTCTCTTGCTCTTTCAACTGGGAGTAGTTCCTTTGCCTTTTCATATTATTTAACTTTCTCTGTCTCTGTGAATTAAGGTGAAACAGTTATCCATTGCAGTCTTGAAGGGGTGCTTTTATGTGGGAGTGTCCCTTTATAGACTGCATGTGTCCATTGTCTTTGGTGGGAGGGCTGGATTTGACGTGGACATTAGCCGTGACTTTCCTCACTAGCCACTATCACCTTGATAGAGGGTGTGGCTCGTGTTGGAGGAACTAGAGACTGCACATGGTGTGAGATGGGACTTCCTCTCTGCTCAGTGGTAGCGGCCACCCTGTCATGGGTGGGGTCTTCTCCCAAGTTGTTGAAGTGGAAACCCTGAGGGTTGGTCTTGAGCTGGCTCTGTTTCCTTTAAGGGTGTGATTTTGCTTTTTGCCATATTCTGGGCCCTTGCCCTAAAGGAGGGGAGTGCTGAAATAAGTGAGGCTCATGTTCTTACAGAGGTTTGATGCACTGCCTATGTAAGCATCTGCGGTTCTGCTCAGACACAACCCAATATCGTCTTTTTCCCTGTTGTGGTTCTCCCAGATCTAGTGCAAGATTTGTCATGGAGTGGGTGACTTGGAGTATTTACTCATCTGGGACTGGGAGTCAGGGCTCAGGGTGTTCTGGTTGTGGGACCTGAAACATACACGCTGCCATCAGAGGTCTGGGCTGCTTCTGTGGTGTGATTTGAGTAAGTGCCAGCAATGGCCACCACTGCCCCACCTGGACCACACCCTAGGCCCCCGGGCCATCTGTGTCCATAGACAGAGGCTTTTCCCAGTACCTGTCTGCCCTAGATCCAGTGCCAAGCTGTGGTGTGGAGTGAGAGGGGCCAGGGTGTTTGCCCAGCTCAGACTGAGGAGTGTGGTGAGACATAGTGGAGTTTAGGCTTCTCCAGCCTTTCTGTCTGTCCCAGTGGTTCTTCAAGCAGCCAAGGGTGCTTGTCTCCTTCACAAGCACTGGGACGCCCAGTCTGTGGCTCAACCTGCTTACTCCCCAGGGCAAGTGTCTGCCTGTGTGGTCTTCCTTTTTTCTTAATCCCTCCCAGAGTCACAGGTCCCCACCAGATGCTTGTTTTCCCCTTTCTACCCGATTACATGGGAATCCTTCTTGCAGCCTTGGTTGTATAGGAGTTCTTTTGTCAGTTTTTGTCAGTTTCCAGTTAGTTTTCCATGAGAATTGTTCCATGTGTAGATGCTTTTTTGACGTGTTTGTGTTGGGGGTGAGCTCCACATACTGCTTACTCCGTCATCTTGATCCCCCTCTGATAAGATGTATAGTTTCATCACATAATCCAGTTTGAAATGAGTATGAAGTATATATACAATTGAAGTATCTTTACTATATTTTTGCTATTTTTTCTTTATTGAAGTGTAGTTGATTTACAATGTTGAGTTAGTTTCAGTTACATATATAGTTATATATATAATATTATTTTTCAGATTCTAATCCATTATAAGTTATTACAAGATATTAAATATAGTTCCATATGCTATAAAGTAGGTTCTTGTCATTTATCTTTTTTATATATAGTAGTGTATATCTGTTAATCCCAAACTCCTAATTTATCACTGCCGCCTTTCCCCTTTGATAATCATAAATTTTTCTATGTCTGTGAGTCTGTCTTTGTTTTGTATCACTCTTTTAGATTTCACATATAAGTAATATCATATGATATTTGTCTTTCTCTGTCTGACTTACTTCAATTAGTATGATAATTTCTAGTTCCCTCCATGTTGCTGCAAATGGCCTTATTTCATTCTTTTTTATAGCTGAGTAATATTCCATCGTGTGTGTGTGTGTGTGTGTGTGTGTGTATACCACATCTTCTTTATCCATTAATCTGTTGACGAACATTTAGGTTGCTTCCATGATTTGGCTATTGTAAATAGTGCTGCTATGAACATTGGAGTGCATGTATCTTTTCCAATTAGAGTTTTTATTTTTCCAGATATATGCCCAGGAGTGGGATTGCTAGATCATATGGTAACTCTATTTTTAGTTTTTTAAGGAACCTCCATTCAGTTTTCCATAGTGGCTGTACCAATTTACATTCCCACCAACAGTGTAGGAAGTTTCCCTTTTCTCCTCACCCTCTCCAGCATTTATTATTTGTAGACTTTTTGATAATGGCCATTCTGACCAGCATGAGGTGATACCTCATTGTATTGAATAGTTTTGATTTGCATTTATCTAATAATTAGCAATAAGTATCTTTTCATGTGCCTCTTAGCCATCTGTATCTCTTCTTTAAAGAAATATCTATTTAGGTCTTCTGCCCACTTTTTGATTGGGTTGTTTGTTTTTTAATATGGAACTGTGTGAGCTGTTTACATATTTTGGAAATTAAGTCCTTGTCAGTTGCATTATGTGCAAATATTTTCCCCCATTTCATAGGTTCTCTTTTCATTTTCTTTACGGTTTCCTGCACTGTGCTTATTTTTGCTTTTATTTCCATTACTCTAGGAGATGGATCCAAAAAAATATTTCTGTGATGTATGTCAAAGAGTGCTCTGCCTGTTTTCCTCTAGGAGTTTTATAGTATCTGGTCTTACATGTTGGCCTTTAATCCATTTTGAGTTTATTTTTGTATATGGTGTTAGAGAATGTTCTAATTTCATTTTTTTACATGTAGCTGTCCAGTTTTCCCACCACCACTTACTGAAGAGACTGTCTTTTCCCCATTATATATTCTTGCCTCTTTTGTCATAGTCAATTGACCATAAGTGCCTGGGTTTATTTCTGGGCTTTCTATCCTGCTCCATTGATCTATATGTCTGTTTTTATTCCAGCACCATACTCTTTTGATTACTGTAGCTTTGTAGTATAGTCTGAGGCCAGGGAGCATGATTTCTTCAGCTCCATTCTTTCTCAAGATTGTTTTGGCTATTTGGGGTCTTTTGTGTTTCCGTACAGATTTTTAAAATTTTTGTTCCAGTTCTGTGAAAAATGTTACTGGTGATTTGATAGGGATTGCATTGAATCTGTAGATTGCCTTGGGCAGTATGGTCATTTTAACAATATTCCAATCCAAGTACATGATATATCTTTTCCTCTGTGTTGTATTCTTTCATCAGTATCTTATACTTTTTGTACAGGTCTTTTAGCTCCTCAGGTAGGTTTACTCCTAGGCATTATATTCTTTTTGATGCTATGGTAAGTGGGATTGTTTCCTTAATTTCTCTTAGCTCATTGTTAGGGTATAGAAATGCAACAGATTTCTGTTAATTGACATTGCGTTCAGTTTTACTGAATTCATTGTTGAGTTGCAGTAGTTTTCTAGAGTGGCGTCTTTAGGATTTTCTGTGTATAGGATCATGTCATCTGCAAACAGTGACAGTTTTACATCTTCCTTTCCAATCTGGATTCCTTTTGTTTTTCTTCCCTGATTGCTGTGGCTAGGGCTTCCAAAAATATGTTGAATAAAAGTGGCAAGAGTGGACATCTTTGTCTTGTTCTGGATTTCAGAGAGAATGTTTTCAGCTTTTCACATTTGAGTATGATTTGGCCGTGGGTTTGTCATATATGTCCTTTATTATGTTGAAGTATGTTCCCTTTATGCCCATTTTCTGGAGAGTTTTTATCATAAATGGGTATTGAATTTTATCAAAAGCTTTTCCTGCATCTATTGAGATGAGCATATTTTTTATTCAGTTTGTTAGTGTGCATAACACATTGATTTGTGAATATTGAAAAATCCTTGCATCCCTGGGTAAATCCACTTGGTCATGGTTTATGATCCTTTAAATGTATTGTTAAAGTAACTTTACTATTAAAGTGAGTTTGCAGTAGTAATTTTTCAAACATTTAAATATTTCTTTTTTGCCCAAGTATGATTTCTTAATCTCTTAATTTCTTAAACAGAGGAAGCCCTTTAAAATTCTTGAAAATAAGAAAACATTGTGTTTCTCAATTTCTAAGGTTTAAATTTAAAACCTTAAAATGTATAATTTCAGTACAAAATCTTACTCATTTAAATATCAATCTCAATCTTATTTCTATAATGCAATGTTTATCATCTTAAAATACTTTCAAAGTATAAATACACATACTTGGGTTAGGAGGAGAAAGAGAATGAGAATGAACTTAAAACTGGACTAAAAAGAAGTAACTTGTTTTTAATTTGGGAGAAAAAAAGAAAAACAGTGTATTTTGACATGACACCAAAACCTTTTGTCCTTATCATTATCCTCAATTTTTAAAAAAAATGACACCTAGAGTGGCCTTCACCTATATTTCCTTACCCTTCTTTCTATGTCACCCTCAAAATGCAATTCAACTGCTTGGGAAAAAGCAATCTAAATGTATTTTATTGTGGTATTTTTGCAATGGAAAATTCCCAAATTCTATGCAGTTGCTCTTGGCATAAAAAATAAATACTACATTAAACTTCTTGAAATATATTAATTTCAAATATATTAATATATTAATTGGCTAAATCAGAAATTTAGCCAATAGTGTTACAATATAATTGGATAATTTTAATATTTAATGGTTTTCTTTCAAATATGAAGGTTGCATTTATTACATAATATTGCCTAGTTACATTATTGTCTTTCACAGTCATTTTTTTTCTGTAACAGCCAAGCAAAATGTCTGAGTATGTCATATATAATCCCTCGTCATGATAAGGAGTTAATGTCATGGACACAAATCTACCAAAGGATGTGGACATATATGTGGACATATATGTGTAATGTGTTCATATCTGCCTGTGTAACATGCTCACACATGAACACACATACAATGCCATTCAGAAACCATAGATAAAGCATAAAATTGTGAATATAAAGATTGATATTTAGGAGAATGTGGAAATGCTAGATACATTTAAATTGTTTCCTATATGTTTTATATTGGGCATTTTTCTGTATTTAAAGAAACATTATTTATAATAGTAATATAATGACTGACCTTCCTTTGTCACAGAACTTCTTTGAGAATTAAATGAGCTAATATCTGAAATGATTTACAAACTAGAAATTTAGAAGAAATTGAAAAGGTTTATTTAAAGAATTAATGTTGAAAGAGCCAACCCATGCTTTTATAACTTGATCTCTATCTAATCATTAAAGTATGAATACTTCTTATTTTACTAATTTATTCTATGCCATAGAAAGCACTGAATTACTTTTTCTAATTCATTCTAAAATTCAAGCCTAATGTTAATACTGAAAATAACAAAGACAGTCCTCCCCTAGAAAATGAGTAGAACACTTTGACCTAGGAATAGGATATGTGATTTCTCAGTGAAGTATTAGGAAATAAAGTCTAGCCATGAATTAAAAAGAGTAACACAAATAGTATACAGTGTTGATCAAGTGCTTACATAATCTCAGTACTTATTTATAAAAACCCTGTATAGCAGTATCTTAGTTCCTGTTATCATCCCAACTTAACTGATGAGAAAACTGAGGCCTTGAGAGATAAAGTAATTTTCTCATCACACAAATGTATTAAGTGCTAAAGTTAGAATTTTAAACCCTGAAATCTGGCTCCTGAACTCATGGTCCTAGCATCATACTATCTATTTGTCTGACCACGTAAGGATAGTTCAATTCTTAATCTATCAGTATAATTCTTGACAACAGTAAGTTATTAGAGATGACTATAAATTGTTTCCATATGTCAGTAGAGATATGATCAATGACAAACAATGAACTTTTTATTAGAAAACCCCATAAAACGTTATTTCCAAAATAAGCATGGTCACTAAAGACAGTACCTTTAAATCAGTTCAGTTCTCACTAATATGGATTTGGACACCTACAATATACCAGGAATAGTGTACTTGGGTTGCATAAAGAGTTATAAGACGGGGGAAAAACAGGCATTCTGCCTACACTAAGAACAAAGGCTCCCTGAAGGATAAATAAAAGGCAAGTGAAGAAAGTCTGAGGGTTTTTTTCAGACAGAATCAATAGCAAATCTACGTTCTTCTAAAATAGCCAGCTATACATGGGGAACTAAAAATAAGTCAGTGTTAATGGAAAGAAGTGTGAGGTGGAGAGTGGCAGAGATGAAGCTGGGAAAGAGGCAGGTGCCAGTTAGCGGAAAGCCTTCTGTCATCCTGTCATGCTGAAGTGTTTTAACTTCATGCTATGGAAACTATTTGAAGCCATTTCCTCTTTCAGGTGGGTTATATCTGAAGGCTATAGGGTGAAATTAAACACATAAAGAGATTGAAATAATGCAGAAAGTTGTCCAGAGCCTTAACAGGACAGTTGGAGAGTAGGAGATTCATTTAAGAATTGTTGAAGAGTTAAAATCATCAGAGATTGGTGACTAGTTGGAGAGGGATATAAGGTGACCTCTAATATCTAAAGTGTCTGGGTGACATGTGAAGCCATTTCTGATACTCAGAAATGAAGAGGCAGAGCCAGTAAGAGAATGGAGGAGGCTGATGTGTTCATCATGTTTATTTTTAAGTGTCTAGGAGACCTCTAGGTCGCTATATCCACATGCAGACAGACACAGATGACTGCAGCCCAGGGGAGAGGTCAGCACGATGGTCTTGGAAGTTGTACACCCACAGGTGGTACTGAAACAATGCAAAGAACATCAAAAAGGATTTTTCACGGCAAAGTGTTTGGCATATAGTAAGTTCTCCAAAGTTATTTATTGACAGATTAGGTAGAGAGGGAAGCCAATTGGACAGCCGTACAGAGGACTTCAACAGTACCTCTATTTCTATTAAAAACAAAACCAAAAAACTAAAGAAACAGGAAAACACTGAAATCTGATAAAGCTGCTTAGTGAGTTCATAAGTATATTCTAAATTTATGCTTGAATTAGTTTCTGATCACTTTTCCTAAGGAGTAACTGGAAAATGTGGACAGAGTAAGTGTGAACTACACTTTGTAAAAATTGAGTTTGAAGGATGAAGAGGGAGTGAGGGTGGACTCAAGACCAGGAGAATTTTTTTTAAAAAGATAAAAGAGATTTCAGCATTTTATATATTGAAGAAAAGGGCAGATAGAGAAGGACAGGTTTTGAAACATAGTTTGAGATACAGAGGATGTCTCAACAATGTGGTTGTGAAATCAAAAATGAAAGAACTTATATCATTCGCTGTACATCATCCTGTATGTTTGTCCTTCAAATTCCATTACAGTAGAGCTAGAACTTTTATATGTTTCATATATGCCTCAGCGTACTAAAAGCATAAACTCATTTTGTCTAGTTCTGCATTATAATAAAGACCTAAAGGGATAATATACTTCTTCGATGACATCATTCGAGAAATTACAGTGAGACAGTCACATCTTTTTCTCAGAGGAAATTAGTGACCATGAGACTTTCACAAATTGCAATGTATTTGTACTTTACTGCAACCGTGTGATGATGCGTTAATCTCACTAATACAGTATCATCACCAAAACAAACTGGAAGAGAGCACCTGCTGAAAGAAATGAGAAGGAAGATGTGTTAGCCAGCATATAATTTTATATTTCTGAACATTGAGGGCTGTTGAAAATATAATTGAAGTTAAAGAAATGTCACAGGATGGTAAGAGTTAACTTATTTATAATTATTAATAAGTTATTTATTTATAGAACTTATTAATGACTTCAAGAAATAATATTTTAAGTAAAATATAATTGCCTTTGACCTGCCCTGTATAAAGCATCTATTGTGATTCTGTGAGTCAGAAATTCTTTTTGGATTTTGGACAGTTTAGTTGCAAGTACGTTGTATTTTTGCCAAATTCATCTCACATTTGGTTGTGTTTTTCATTCCTTAGAGAATATTAAATATTTTCCTGAGAAGCGTTTTTAGCTCCAAGGGCACTGTTTAGTGTGTTGGAACAATAATGGAGTTGATGAAAAGATGACAGTGATAGGAGACTTGAGAAATTATGGTCAGTGGTAAAAGATGGCATCACAACCACCTCCTGAGTGACAAAATGTCTCTTAATGAAATGCCACATTTATTGAATGCCTAAATCACATTATCAAGTGTCAGGGCAAATCGGCCAAATGAGAGAGAATTCAGCTGCCATTAATACTAATCCCATTACCACAAATCCCTTGTTCCTTACCCTTTTCATCTTTAGTGTCTCTCCCTGATCCTTCTAATAATTTTCTGTTTCTCAGTCCTATCACTGATACCTCTGCATCTTGGTATTAGTTCATCATCTTGGGCAAGCTGCCTTGAACTCCCTGACCCCCAGCGGCTGCTCTCCATTGCTATTTTCCAATGACCTCTGCCCCTCTGTGTTAGCTGGGGTCTCATATGTGAGCTGAACAGGCTTCCTAGTCAGACAGTCAGTCTTGAAAGTGCTGGCTGCACTGGGATTCAAATTTCAAGTGTATGTGTTCTCTTCACCTTTTGAGAATATAAACTAGAGCTGTCCTTGGGAGAATTATGAGCTAGGCAGAAATAACCATGGTACCTCCCAGCTTGCAGATGTGGGCTCCTTTTTAATCCTCTTATCTCTTCCTGCATTGTCTCTTTTAATTCCATCTTTCAAGCATATGTTTTCCGATTCAACTTCAGTCTGACTGGCCCTGGAAGAAATTCATCTCATGTTCTCAAATACAGTAATGACTAGTCTAAGGAAGCTACCTCTCCCCCAGATGCCTGTCAGTTTTAGTGAAGAATTTTAAACATAATGGGGGAACAGTTTTTATTTGGCAGATTTTTATATATTTCTGAAATGATAAAGACAGTTGTGTATTGATGTTAATTTGTAAGATCTTAATCTCTAAATTATCTTTGAGATTGGTAATAATTATTAATTATTGGTAAGAATGGTAATAATAACATTGGAAGTTGATCATGTACCAGATTTTCTTATTTAATCTTCAGAACAGTTCTATAATGCAACATATGTTTGTCCTCATTTTACTGATCAAAAAGTTGAGATGAAAACAGGTTTAGGGCTTCCCTGGTGGTGCAGTGGTTGAGAGTCCGCCTGCCGATGCAGGGGACGCGGGTTTGTACCCCGGTCCTGGAAGATCCCACATGCCGCGGAGCGGCTGGGCCTGTGAGCCATGACCGCTGAGCCTGCGCGTCCGGAGCCTGTGCTCCGCAACGGGAGGGGCCGCAGCAGTGAGAGGCCCGCGTACTGCAAAAAAAACAAAAAACAAAAAACAGGTTTATAAATTTCCCCAAAGTCACCTGACAAAGAATAGTGCTTCAGAGCTCTTGTTCTTATTTATAATGAATCTACCATTATAAACAGTAGTCCTTAAAACTGCTATGTCTACTGAGTTGGAAAAAATCAGGGCTGTACTGAACTCATTGTAATGCCATAGGGTCAGAAACTTCTAAGCATTCTCTAGCTAAATTATTGCTTCTCTTTTTAGATATCCAACAAGTATCACCCACATTGAAAGTACTCAGAAGAAATGAGACTAATACACCTACCAAATGAAAACATTTAAATAAGGAGGTTAGAAACAGGAGTTATGTACATACAGATAGAAATATCCCTGAATGATGAAGGATATAAAACTTACAGAAGTGGTTACACAGTGTAGAATATAAAACTTAATAGAAGTGGTTACGCGGTGCAGGACACAACACAGATGCTCCCAGATGGAGTTAGGACTTCCCAGATGCAGGCCACCAAGTGGTTAAGGATACTGCCATCATTGAATGATGATTCTACAAGGAGTAGAAACTTGCCTTTGTCATTCTTAAGAAGTGAAGTAAGTCAGAAAGAGAAAAGCAAATACCATATGCTAACATATATATGGAATCTAAAAAAAAAAAAAAAGTGGTTCTGAAGAACCTAGCAGCAGGACAGGAATAAAGATGCAGATGTAGAGAGTGGACTTGAGGACACAGGGAGGGGGAAGGGTAAGCTGGATGAAGTGAGTGGCACGGACTTATATATACTACCAAATGTAAAATAGCTAGTGGGAAGCAGCCGCATAGCACAGGGAGATCAGCTCTGTGGATTGTGACCACTTAGAGGGGTGGGTTAGAGAGGGTGGGAGGGAGACGCAAGAGGGAGGAGATATGGGGATATATGTATATGTACAGCTGATTCACTTTGTTATAAAGCAGAAACTAACACACCATTGTAAAACAATTATACCCCAATAAAGATATTAAAATATATATATAAAAGCAAAAGTAATAAATATTCAAAGTAAATAAATAAATAAATAAGAGCATGGAGAAAGAGAGAGAGATAGAGACTGATAGACACACACAGAAGCAGACACAGAGACAGGCATAAAGAGAGAGAGAGGGAGGGGGAGAGAGATAGGGAGGGGGAGAGAGAGAGACGGGGAGGGGGACACACAGAAGGAGAGACGCACAGAGAGACACACAGAGAGACACAGAGAGACAGACACACACGGAAGCAGACAGACAGACAAAGAGACAGAGACAGACAGATGGAGAGAGACAGAGAGGGAGAGAGACACAGAGAGAGACAAAGGCACACAGAGACATGGCAGGGTGGGGAGGGAGTGTGTGTGAGAGAGGGAGGGAGATTGTGCAAGAAGCTGTGCAAAATGACTCCACTGCTTTCTTGTAACTGCGTGAATTGAAGGTTAACTTCGTGGGCCTTCTTTGCAGAGATTAAGCCAGTTTAAAGTTGTTTCTCACACCACTTCTCTCTATTCTGAAAAATTATAAATTTACACATTCAGGAACCTCTTAGAATATTCCAGATTTTTAGAGTATCCAGAAGAGGTATCAAGTTTAATTTGGGAATGGGGGGAGACATACCAACTAGGAATCAACAGTGACAGAGACTAACACAGCCCTTCAAGGGACATTTGGATTTTACAACAATAAGAAAAGCAGAAATACAGTGTGGGCAGTGGAGAATTAGAAAGAGCCAATGTAAAAACCAAATGTGAAGGCAAATTAAGTAAGAGTAAATTGAGATCATATAGTTATAGGGCCTAGAGTATACATAATTATATTGATGATACTTAATATACAACAACCACCCTTATTTATAATTTTCTTTATTGTTGTCTTGAAAAGAATTTAATTCAGCTGTGTATTAAGCAATTACTGAATTACATTTGAATTCAAAAAGTTCAACTGTAATAGCAATGAAAAACTACCACCTATACATTACATGTGATACATTTAAAAATTAAAGAGGAAAACAATTTTACATCCCTGATTCATCATATTATTTTATTACTGATTTATTCTACCCTTTATAGTTTTATATTAAGTGCCCTTGATTTAGATATACTTTGTAAGGGCAAGAATAGAAAGAATAATAAAAAGGCAATAAAAAAATTCAGAGCAACAATGCTATCTTTCTATCTTTTGAAAATATAATGGAGACTTAGCTCTGGCTCAAAGCTTTGTTCAGTGTTCTACCATTTGATGATCTCTGTTGCTTACCACAAGAATTGGGATCTGGCACTATTTTTAAATGAGTAAAGTAAAACTTTTGATGTTTATATTTTAACTAATTAAACTGGAAAAAATCACTTGTGAGTTTGAGGAATACTTTAGCATTTCTATATTCTTTCATTCAAAATTAAGATCTTCAAAAATGAGCTTGAGACTCCCAAGTGGAAAAAATTCGAGTTTGAGATGAAAGTGTCCTAGAACAGACTTTCTCAATTTTCTATTCAGTACAGTACCTCTTCATTACTTTAACATTAGTGAATACTTATAACTCCATTTTGTGCAATTGTTTAATCCTTTTCAGGATTAATAGTTATCAAAATTCGGATATATTTTCATTTGACTAGTAATTTTTTTACATGAAACATTAGAAATATTTCAAAAATATCAAATTGTGATTAGTGTTACATAGCAGTGTTGCACATTTTAATAAGTAAATATATACAAATATATACATGTGTATATATTTGTGCAAATATAATCTTAAAGTTTTCTTGAAAAACCCAGTCCCCCCAAATTAGCTTTCCCTTATTTGAAATGAATAGTTCAGGGTGTAGATAGCATAAATAAAATATGAAAGTACATTAGCTCAAAAATGGACACATAAACAACTTAAATTTATTAATGATGAACGAGAGTACATATTGCAATATGAAGAAACCCATTATAATAGTTTCCTTTTTGCTCAATAGCAAACTTTTAATATACTTAGAATTAAAAAAAAAGTCAAAATTACCTCTGAGTACTCTATGGAGAAATACTGTTAAATATCCACAAAAATAGGATTTCTAAAAAAAAGTTAGGTCATTAATGTAAAGCATTGTCATTGAAAGTGACTTGATGTGAAGGAGTGGAGACCTGGATTCCATATTTTGTTTGCCACTTACTAGGTTTGTGACTCTGGGAAATGTATTTCACCTCTCTGGGCTTCAGATGCCTAATATCTTACTTCAAGAATTAGACTCTAAAGTCTTTTCCAGATAAACTGTAGCAGGTGCTGCCAGTGCTCTGCCCACATCCCCTTAGTTTCCTTTACTGTATGTGTGTGTGCATGCACACAGGTGCCCAGGAGCTCCAGGTGAATGTTTGCTCTCAACAGCCACAACTGACTGTCTTTGTCTTTGAAATTGAGCTGTTCTTAGCTTTGAGAACCTGAGGCCCACTTTGCTTGCAAAGCAAACCTCCCTTAACCAATGACTGATCTGTGTGGCAGGGACCACACCCCAGCTCCATATCACTAATTCCTTTGACCTTGGAGAGAGACAGTTTTGAGATGAGACTCCTCTTTCCAGCTCTTTCTTGTGAGATGGAGCCAAAGTCACCCTCTGAGATCTTGAAGCTGCCCTTTTGGATGCACTTCTTCCCTTCCCTTTCCACTTTCTCACTTGACTACTATCTTTCCTGGGAGCATTTCCTAATAAATTGGTTTCAGAGGAATTCTCGAGAGTCCATTTCTAGATATCCCAAGCAACAATAATCTTTTTTAAAAATTAAGATATGATTGACATATAACATTACAAACTATAATATTCTGATTCCTTTTGTTTTGGTTTGGCATTGCTTTATGTGAACTGTAATGCCTGGCATTACATAATGCTCATCATCTCAGAAAAATATTGCAAGAGCTACTGTACTACAACCTGTGCCTGAAACAAGTTAGTATAAATATTATATAAATACAAATATAACAAGATAATATAGTTGTTTTACATAATAAACTATGATACATGCTTTTGATATTATCAATCATTATTTGGAAATTTGGGGGTGTTCTTGCCATCTGTGAACCACTAACACTCATATAAATCATATATTTCCCAAGTAAATTAAAAAACTTACCAAAGAATGTAATTTATTTTGAGAGTGAAATGGAAAAGCGAAAATAAAATGCAGATAATGAATCAGGTCTTTAATCCATTTTGAGTTTATTTTTGTGTATGGTGTTAGGGAGTGTTCTAATTTCATTCTTTTACATGTAGCTGTCCAGTTTTCCCAGCACCACTTATTGAAGAGGCTGTCTTTTCTCCATTGTATATTCTTGCCTCCTTTATCAAAAATAAGGTGACCATATGTGTGTGGGCTGATCTCTGGGCTTTCTATCCTGTTCCATTGATCTGTATTTCTGTTGTGCCAGTACCATACTGTGATTACTGTACCTTTGTAGTATGGTCTGAAACCAGGGAGCCTGATTCCTCCAGCTCCGTTTTTCTTTCTCAAGATTGCTTTGGCTATTTTGCTATTTGTTTTTTCATACAGATTGTAAAACTTTCTGTTCTAGTTCTGTGAAAAATGCCATTGGTAATTTGATGGGGATTGCATTGTAGCTTGCTTTAGGTAGTATAGTCATTTTCACAATATCGATTCTTCCAGTCCAAGAACATGGTATATCTCTCCATCTGTTTGTGTCATCTTTGATTTCTTTCAACTAAAATAAGTAAAAACCAAGTGAGCTGGACAATCTAACACATGCAATTAAAAATATAGAATTAATATAGTATACTGAGATTTAGGCTTATTTTTACATAAAAATATATTAAATGATTAATCAAACATATATGTATATAATTCCAATGGCAAGTAAACTCAAAGATTGATTCTATTTTGTGTTTTCATTTACTTTTAAAGTCAGAGTAATACTTTAAAATTACTACTTATATAGTACTGATAACAATACATGTGTAATTTTTCAAAGTTATTTACAAAGCTTTAAAAATACTGATGTGGAAGCACATGCATTATTTAACGACAGAAGAAATTACCTTTGATAAAGACTAATTGTGGTTTTAATCAGATAAGTTTAATATAAAGTCTTTTGCAGATTAAAAATATTTCTGAGAGAAAGGACTACTTTGCTATATGCCAATATATCAAAATATTTTTTTTCTCCCAACAGGCAAGTAAAATAAGAAAAATCAGCACACTGGCTAAACTTGACATTTATTTTCTCTATGTCATAGTCATTTTCCTTGAATTCAACCAGAAAATGAGGCTTTAGTCTGAGAAAAAATAGTTTAATGTTAACAACACATTCACTCTTATTTTCCTTCTCAAAGATTTCAAGTACTGTGCTAAAGTTTCACAGTTTGGCATATATCATTTTGACAGATCCTTGAAGTACTTAAATGCCGCCTGAAGATTTAATATCTCCAGGCAGCATTTAAGTACCATACTACACTGTACTACAAAATCTGTACTGCACTGCTCCACAGACTTAATTCTTTTAATGGCAAAGTATCTTCTTTACCTTCTTCATCTGATTCCAAGTAAACTGCTTTGTGAACGTGTATCACCTAGCAAACAAACGAAAAATGACTTGTTTTTATCTTATTAAATGCACTGTCTTAGATTTTAAATAAAACCATCTAAGAAAATATTATTGTCTTCATGTAATCTGAAGATGAGAACTAATACACAGGGTAGTTTCCATTGTAATTAGGCTAAAGTAAGTGTGATTGTCCCCTTATAATTTTACTGGCAGCAGAATTTTAATTATAAATTTCTCATCTTGCATTACTTACTAGCTACCTCCTCTTTTATTATTTCTTCTATTTTCCTTTTTCTTTTTTTTTTAACTTTGATGGAATCAGGACTGTATTCAAAGCACATGTAAAGTCACATAAAGCTGCAAAGCAAAAGGAGGATTTTGTTTGTTTACTTGCTCTTCAGAAATTAAGATTGCTACTCCAACTTTCTCTTGGTTTATATTTATCAGCTCTAAGCTTGCTATATGTTTGTCATTCTTTTATTTTAATCTGTGTCTTTTTGTTTTTACATACAACATATTGTTGAATTTTATTTTCATTCAATTTGTGGGCCTTTGTCTTTTGATTATTTCAATACACCTTCATTTGTTTTAAATTCTTTGTAGCTAGGATTTAATTCGGCCATCTTGTTTCATGTTTTTCATTTCCTGTACTTTATGCACTCTTTTAAATGAAATTCCATAAAATTCTGTGGTGTTTCAAAGTTATATAGGCTGATTTTATTATTTTTCTAAAGAAACATTTATGGAGTAACTTCTATTTCTTAAATGTGTCAATGACTATATTTTCCATCTTACGAAAGAAACACATTAATACACCCCATGTCTGTTGTTTTGTCCACTTCCCATTGTATTACTAATGCCTGGAATATTATTTTTGGTAACACAGGGGAACTTTCTGTTTCTTTCTCTCCTTCTCCCTTCCTCCCTTTCTCCC
This sequence comes from Mesoplodon bidens, assembly GCF_964165515.1. Lineage (NCBI taxonomy): Eukaryota > Metazoa > Chordata > Mammalia > Artiodactyla > Ziphiidae > Mesoplodon > Mesoplodon bidens. The sequence continues at coordinate 205,761,378 of NC_138176.1, forward strand.
TCCCTTCCTTCCTTCCAGGTATTACAATATATTTATTTAAAATTATTCAGTTTTCTATATTAATACTATACTTCAGAAAGCATTTATTTGGTCCAATTCATTGTTTATCTGTGAGGTATGGGCAACCTCAGGAGTCTAGTTTATTTGGTCTGGGATGGAATATTGACTCTTTGATCTTGGAGAAAGGCCATAGGCCAGACCATAGTCTAGGTTAGTTCAAGATGTGTAGATGTGGGGCGGGTAAGGTATGGGGCATTCAGGCACCACCAACCAAAGTTAATACTTCATTTTGCAGCAACCCAACAAGAAACAAGTGTCAGGATTTCACCCTCAAGGAGTATAATATAGGGAGAAGGCAATTTTACAAGATCCTACTCCACAAACCCTTGGGGTTGGATTGGGAGCAGTAAAGGACTTAATGCCCACTTACTTTCACCTCATCCAGTGATATTCTTGCCCACATAGATACCCATAGCAGTGGTTTGAGGAAAGGGGATAGGCAATGTTTGTCCAAAGGTAAAGAAGTGGGGGAGGGTGGGGTGAAGAGAGACGAACAGAATTTAAATTGTCCTTCCATTGTTGCCTCTAGTTTTGTTCTGTCCTAAGCTGTATCTACCCACTCCTCACACAGAGAAGTATAAAATACTGCTGCTACTGCTGCTGTTGTCAGATATTGGATTTTGTCTTTCCTTATTGTCCTTTCATCATCATGTTTAAAAGTGGTAACTAGCAACTCATGCAAGTTGTACATCTTGTTGAACACATGAATTTTTATGGGGGGGATGGTGAATTTGTGTATGTATTCAATATGCATTGCTTATGTGAATCTTTCTATTCAGTGGTTTACAATTTTTCCTGTAATGCATTTTCCTCTTTTAAATTGTTCACGTATATTTTTATTTTGTTATTTGATGATTTTACATATATAGACTTCATAGCTAAACAATACTGTAGAGTCGCAAATCTGTTTATTTAACAATGAGAAAATCTCCATTTACAATGAAAATAGATATTCTGAAATCTGACCTTATAAAACAGTCCTTTGAAAAGACACTTAAATGAAGTGTGAAAATGTCAAGCATTAGCTAATAAATCTTTGAAGTGTTCTCTTTATGTGCAAATTTTAAATGCATGAATAACTCACAAATATAAAACTTAGAATAAATAACATATGGTGAGACATCTGAAATCTCATCCAAAACTTTGTTCTTTTGTGAATACAATTGAATGCTGCTAAATATTACCTCTTTTATAGCCTAAGTAATCTCCACATGTTATTTTAGTGGATTAAACCCCGTTATCATCTTTTTCAAACTAAAGCAATATACCAGTCAAAGGAAAATTGGTGTGTTTTTTTCTACGCACATTCTTGTTTACATGAAACATCAGTATAAGTACATGGCCTTATGTTCGAAGTGCCAAGACAGCAAAGTCTTTAAGACAACTAATACTTGTTTAAATTCCAGTTAATTTTATTAATTCCCTGAACCATCCCCCTCCAAGAAAGCAAGTTTCTTTGTTCTAAGAAACACTGGCTGTACTGTCCATTGGCTCCATTTCTCTCTGTGCCCCTTTTGCACCCTACCTCCCCTTTATTCTCTTCTTCCTTCTCAACCTACTTTTCCTTTTTGTTTTTGCCATTTTTTCCACCATCTGTTTCCTTCTTTTTTCTCATACTTTTCCCTCTTTCTCTTTTGTTATCAAGTAGTAGTGGTATCATTTCTCAAACAAGTACCAATGATGGTTGTATCCAATATTCATTCACTACTTTCCATGTGTTGGACACTTGGGATTCTACTATGGTCTGAATTTTTTTGTCCTCCCAAAATTTATATATTAAATCCTAATCCCCCAGGTGATAGTACTGGGTGGTGGGCCCTTTGGGAAGTGATAAGGTCATGAGCGCAGAGCCCTTATAAATAGGATTAGTGCCCTTATAAAAGAGACACCAGAGAGATCTCTTGCCCCTTCCATCATGTGAGGACACTGGGGGAAAGCACCATCTGTGAGGAAGCAGGCCCTCATCAGACACTAAATCTGCTGGCACCTTCATCTTAGACTCTGCAGCCTCTGGAACTATGAGAAATAAACTGCTATTGTTTATAAGGCACCCACTCTATGATATTTTGTTATAGCAGCTCCAACAAACTAAGACAGATTTGACAGAAATTGGCTTGCGATTCCTTTAAAATTATGCTGATGACTTTGAAATTAGATTAAAATGAATAGACTAAGGATTTTAGATTAATAAAGGTAGATTTAAAAACTCTAGAGTTGTATATATATATACTTGGAATAAAGTATATAGTCTATGTATACTTTGTTCCTATGTTGATTTAGGTGTTTTACTAAAAATGGAGCAAATATACAATAGTGCAATTTTAAGTATTTAAAAGAGAATTGAAAATGAAATAACATTAAAATTGTCCATAAATTTCTTTAATGAATTGTTACTCTTTAAATATTCTGGCTGTATTCCTTCCTTTGCATTGGAACACCAACCAAAAAATGTATGGTACTTCATAATAAACTCAGTAGATCTTGTCATATACAACAGTGACATTTAGAAGTGCCTGAAAATTCTCTTTTTGGATTATTACATTCTGTATTAAATTGTTTTACAACAGATTAGTAACATTAGACTGACCTAAAGTAGGTTGATCTCTCTAAGAATAAATGGAAGTTGCAAAATTTGCTTTGCTCAGCATTTTCAAAAAGAATAAAAACATGTAAAATTTTTTGGACTATAATTTCTGGAATCAAATTGGAAGTAGATTAAATTTCACTTTATAGATCCAAAAAGAAGTGAAATGTATAAAATCATTTACATTTTAATCGCAAGAATCCTGGGCCAAGTGAAGAAAAAAGGTGAAGTGAACATACTTTCGGCTTCGGGTACAATATAATAAAAAACCAAAACACCTTAAAGAGCTTATCGGATTTCTTGAACAGAAAGTAATTTTTTTTTTTTCCTGGAGTTTATAATGTCCTGGAGAGTGGTAGACCAGACAAATAGCCAGAGGTCAGATTATGAAGAACCAAATGAATAATGCTAAAAAGTTTTAAAGTTATCTTAAATTTGCAAGAACCAGTGAGGCATGATCTGATTTTATTTTTAAAAGATCGGTTTGGCTGCAATATGGAGCATATATTAAGTGAAGCAAAACTGGAGGAGAGTGTACTATTAAAAGGTTATTGCAAGATTCTGGAGGGAAAAAAATCATGAGGACCCGGAGTAAATACTGGCAGTTAATGGAGAAGAGTAGACACATTTGAAGGTTATTTAGGAAGAGAATTTCTTGGACTTGTGATGGAAGAACTTGGGAAACTAAGCATTCAGGATGACTCCTAGGGGTTTTATTGGGAGATTTTTTTGATAATCATACTTTTTTCTGGTTTAGGGAATCCAAAGAGAAAGAAATTTTAGAAGATGACAAGTTTCGCTTAGAATATGGTGAGATTGTGATGCATGTGTCTATTTAAGTAGACATGCCTAGTAGGTGATTTGACGTATGAGATAGACATTGTTCAAAGAAGTTTCATAATTTTTTACTAATGAAAGGAATGAAAAGGTTAGATGTGATATTACCTTTCATAATTTTGATTTGCTGTATCATAGCTTTTATTAATATTCAATTCCACTTCAGTTACGTATATCTAATATGTACATATGTCTCGTTAATAAGCAAATATTAACTGGAGATAATGTTCACTAATCTAGGCAGTATTTTTTTTTAATATAAATTCAATGCTGGGAGCATTGCTAGAAAACTAGCATACATATTAATTTCTAGTGTCATTTTTACTGGTTATACCCTTTGGAATACAATTTAGCAATATGTAGCATGATCCATAAAGATATCCATACTATTTGATTAATTCTATTTCTACAATTTATCCTAAAAAATAATTCAAGATAAAAAAGAGATAGGGGGCTTCCCTGGTGGCACCGTGGTTGAGAGTCTGCCTGCCGATGCATGGGACACGGGTTCGTGCCCCGGTCCGGGAGGATCCCACATGCCGCAGAGCGGCTGGGCCTGTGAGCCATGGCCACTGAGCCTGCGCGTCCGAAGCCTGTGCTCTGCAACGGGAGAGGCCACAGCAGTGAGAAGCCCATGTACCGCAAAAAAAAAAAAAAAAAAAAAAAAAGATAGGAAGAAAAATGTTCTGCATGCTTCTAAAATTAGTCTAAATATCCTCCAGATTTAACAAATAATGAAATGTAAGCAAAATGTAATAATATGCCCATTTAAAATTTACATGAAAGAATGAAGAATGAAATTAAAAGAAGTTCCATTAGACCTTGAATCTTAGATTTTTCTTTTTACTCAGAAAATTGTTCACCGATTGGATTTCATTTCGTTTTTCATGGGACTAATTATACAACTTGATTTAAACCCCTCAAAAATATTTACGTATCAAAATCATAAACTTATTTATTTTCTAATATTGATAATAAACTTATAGAAAAGAATGGATGACTTACTGTAATTGTGGAACAATGTAACTGTATCCAACAATGTAAATATTAATAATAAAACTTGAAAATGGAATGAGGAGGAGAGGCAAAGGAAGGATAGGCATACTAATGCATTCCTGATACCTTTCATGATATAGAACTACTAGATACTATCTAAATTTGACATGTCAAGAGATAGAGGTTTAGATGTACACTTAAAACATTAGTGATTATTAGAAGAATTAATTAAAAACAATGTTAATCGTATAGCCAATGAAAATTGAAAGGTTAAAGAGAAAATAGGGGATAATGAAAGTATGTTAATTTCTCACAATTTTCATTGAGGGGTCAATGGTGTCTACATGTGAGGAATCAAGAAATAGAGGAAATTACATTTTAAACTATTGTTGGAACCTCAAGAGTAAATTTAAAAAAGAGTTAAGATTGTTCAAATCTGTCAGCTGGACCAGGGTGAGAGAAGAATATTTTCCCTTTTAATTTTATACACTTTTATGTGCTTTGGGTGAGGACATTTGAAAACATTACATTTATAATATATTGTCTAATTTTTTAAATAGTTGCTCTTAACGTTATTTGACATTGAAATATTTGTTATATATAAGAAAATGAGTAAAAAATAATACATAGGCACTATGATTGAAAATAGATAAAATAGATATGCATAGTAGCCAACATGCAAGTAATACATATATACAGAAAGTAATTATATATCTTTTATTAAGATTTCATTTGATTTCTTAATTCTTAATATTTAAATGAAAACTTTAAATACACATTTTAAAAATAGTAAACAAAACTGGACTTGAAGACTGCTACTTATGATCTTAACACTGTTTATTGAGTTTTTGAAAATAATTTCTTTGGGATTAGTTTTCTCTTTCCTTGACTTTTGATTTTGGCTTTCTCTTTTCCTTGACTAGGTCTCTTTTGATTATAAATGTCAGAAAGACAATTTGGTCTACCTTAAACTAAAATGGGAATTTATTAAAGGACTACCAGGGTGACTCATGAAACCAAAGTGAAGAATGAGGCTGGGCCCCAGGAGCAGTTGTAATTACATTTCAGATGATAGTATCTTTCATTCTCTACACTCATCTTTGCTGTTCTTTGATTTTCTTCTTTTGTCTTCTGTCTCTTTTTTTCCCACAGAACAACTTTTGTTATTTCTCCTGTCTGCACCACAATAAACTTGACCACTGCTAGCTCTCAAACCTTACTACTTTCGATCTAAGCAACACATGAAAGATTAACTCATTTTTCTTACTTCTTGTACTAAAATTGCCTTGCAAATCAGTGAACAATAACAATGATCATATTGTGCTACTTGGTAGCTCTGGCAGTATCCATGTGAGGAGAGCAACAAGAAGTACTGGTTAGAAAAGATGGGTGTCTGCTACCATGTGCAAATTGAATGCATTCATGTAAAGATTCTTTGAGTCCTTTGCCCCGTTCTTAGTGCTATTTATAGCATTCAACAACCTAACCCTCTCTTACAACTCATATCACCCCACATAACATGCTTGGATGTCTCAGTTGCCTCACTTTTTAGTGTGTTTAATGTGTCTGATTCACTCTTTCTCAATTCATCCTGCTTTGATCTCCCATTCAGTCCTGTTTCTAACTGAACCCACTTCTTCTGCAGTGTTCCCCATATTGGAAACGCCACCACCATTCAGCCTCCCAGTGTGCTCAGAACAGAAACTTGGGAGTCATTCTTGACTTTTCTCTTTCCTTAACCTACCTATACAATAAATTGCCAACTTTCAAATCTAGCTCTTATTTTGAGCCTGGAAAATATATAGGACACTATCCCTCTTGCCAAAAGCATTTCTTCTAGACTACTCTATTATACTCCAAATTCTCTTCTTCTCATATCTTCCCTACCATCCCCTTCCATTTTCTTCATATAGCAGCCAGAGTAAGGTTGACTAAATACAATTGAATCATACTTAAAACATTTCTGTGGTTTCCCACTGAACTTAACATAAAAGCCAGTGCTTAGTAGAGCCTACAATCATCTGATGATGAAAAGCCTCTTGCTCATTAAGTTCTAGGCACACTGTACTTTTTTGGTTCCCCCTCCCCCCAAAAAATAATAATGCATGTACTTCTCCCCATCACACACACACTCCTTATGCTTTTTCCAATCTCTTTCTGAAGCAGTCCCCTACTTACTGACTGGATGTGTCCTTGTCCTGCAGGTTTAACCCGAAGTGCCATTTTTTCATTAAGGTCCGCTATATCTCCACATGTTAAGTAAAGAGCATCCTTCATGTTATTCTCTCTAACAGTTCATTGCTTCCCTTTATATCACTTATCAAAATCTGTAATTTTATACCTACTGGTATGTTTCCTTATTGAAGCCTATCCTCCCTATGAACTATAAGCAGTGAAAGAGCATGGATAACAATGTTTTTTACCACTCCCTCTGTAATGAGAAAATTGTGTTTAGTGCTCTGTGCACACGACTCTTTTTCTAGCTTTCCTCCTAATTTTACTTATTAAAGTAACATTGGTTTATAACATTATGTAAGTTGCACATGTACAATGTTATAGTTTGACTTCTGTATACACTATAATATGCTCACCACCAAAAGTTTGGTTTTCATCCGTCACCAGACAGTTGACCCCCTTTACCCATTTTGTCCTCCCCCACCCTTCTGATCTGGTAACCACTACTCTGTTCCCTGTGTCTACGTGTTTGTTTTGATTGGTTTGATTTGTTGATTGGCTTATTTTTTATTGAAGTATATATATATATATTTATATCCTTTTTGATTCTTTTCCATTATAGGTTATTATAAGATATTGATTATAGTTCCCTATACTATATCGTAGTCCTTGTTGTTTATCTATTTTACATATAGTAGTTTGTATCTGTTAACCCCAGATTCGCAATTTATCCTTTCCCCCTCTTTTCCCTTGGGTAACTTAAGTTTGTCTTCTATGTCTATGAGTCTATTTCTGTTTCGTAAATAAGTTCTTTTGTATTCACTTTTTAGACTTCTCATGAAAGTGATATTATGTGATATTTGATTTCTCTTTCTGACTTCAATTAGTATGATAATCTCTAGGTCCATCCATGTTGCTGCAAATGGCATTATTTCATTCTTTTTTATGGCTGAGTAATATTCCATCATATTTATATGCCACATTTTCTTTATCCATTCATCTGTTGTTGGACATTTTGGTTGCTTCCGTGTCTTGGCTATTGCAAATAGTGCTGCAGTGAAAATCTGGGGTGCATGTATCTTTTTGAATTATGGTTTTCTCCAGATATATGCCCAAGAGTAGGATTGCTGAATCATATGGTAACTCTGTTCTTAGTTTTATGAGGAACCTCCATATTGTTCTCCATAGTGGCTGCACCTATTTACATTCCCACAAATGTAGGAGGGTTCCTTTTTCTCCACACCCTCTCCAGCATTTATTATTTGTAGATTTTTTTGATGATGGCTATTCTGACTGGTATGAGATGGTATCTCACTGTAGTTTCGATTTGCATTTCTCTAATAATTAGCAATATTAAGCATCTTTTCATGTGCCTATTGGTCATCTGTATGTCTTCTTTGGAGAAATGTCTATTTAGGTCTTCTGCCCATTTTTTGATTGGGTTGTCTGTTTTTTTTTGATATGGAGCCATATAAGCTGTATATTTTTAAATTCCTGGTTGGTCACATCAGTTGCAACTATTTTCTCCCATAGGTTGTCTTTTCATTTTGTTTGTGGTTTCCTTTGCTGTGCAAAAGCTTTAATTAGTAGAAGGAAAGATCATAAAGATCAGGGCAGAAATAAATGAAGTGTAGACTAAAAAGCAATAGAAAAGATCAATGTAACTAAAAGATGGTTCTTTGAAAAGATAAACAAAATTGACAATGAGCCTTTAGCCAGACTCTTCAAGAAAAAAAAAGGGAGAGGGCCCAAATTAATAGTATCAGAAATGAAAAAGAAGTTTCAGTGGACATCACAGAAATACAGAGGGTCATAAGAGACTACAAACAACTCTATGCCAATAAAATGGACAACCTAGCAGAAATGGAAAAATTCTTAAGTACAATCTCCCAAGACTAAACCAGGAAGAAATAGAAATATGAACAGACCAATTGCCAGTCCTGAAATTGAATCAGTGATTTTAAAGCTCCCAACAAACAAAAGTTCAGGACCTGAATGGTTTCACAGGTGAATTCTATAAAAAATTTAGAGAAGACTTGACACCTGTCCTTCTGAAAATATTCGAAAATATTGCAGAGGAAGGAACACTTCTGAACTCATTGTATGAGGCCACTATCACCCTGATACCAAAACCAAAGATATCACAAAAAAAGATAAGTTCAGTGTCATTGATGAACATAAATGCAAAAATCCTCACCAAAATACTAGCAAACTGAATTGAACAGTACATTAAAAGGATCATACACCATGATCAAGTGGGGTTTATCCCAGGGAAGCAAGGATTTTTCAGTATTCGCAAGTCAATCAGTGTGATTCACCACATTAACAAATTGAACATTAAGAACCATATGATCATCTCAATAGATGCAGAAAAAGCTTTTGATTAAATTCATATCCATTTATGATAAAAACTCTCCATAATGTGGGCATAGAGGGGAACATACCTCAATATAATAAAGGCATATATAATATATATGACAAACCCACAGCTAACATTACACTTAATGATGGAAAGCTGAAAGCATTCCCTCTGAGATCAGGAACAAGAGAAGGATGCCCATCTTGCCAATTTTATTCAACATTTCCTTGGCTAGAACTTCCAAAACTATCAGAGAAGAAAAAAATAAAAGGATTCCAAATTGGAAAGGAAGAAGTAAAACTGTTACTGTTTGCAGATGACATGATACTATACATAGCAAATCCTAAAGACATTACCAGAAAACTACTAGACTTCATCAAATAAATTCAGTAAAGTTGCAGGATACAAAATTAATACACAGAAATCTGTTGCATTTCTATATACTGACAGCAAAATATCAGGAAGAAAAATTAAGGAAACATTTCCATTTACCATCACATCAAAAAGAATAAAATACTTAGGAATACACCTACCTAAGGAGGCAAAAGACCTGTACTCTGAAAACTATAAGTTACTGATGAAAGAAACTGAAGATGACACAAACAGATGGAAAGATATAACATGTTATTGGATTGGAAGGATCAATACTGTCAAAATGACTATACTACCCAAGGCAATCTACAGATCCAATGCAATCCCTATCAAATTATCAATGGTATTTTTCACAGAAGTAGAAAAAAAAATTTTTTAATTTGTTTGGAAAGACAAAAGGCCCCAAATTGCCAAAACAACCTTCAGAAAGAATAATGGGGCTGGAGGAATTGGGCTCCCTGACTTCAGACTATACTACGAAGCTATAGTATTCAAAAGAGTATAGTGCTGGCACAAAAAAGACACAGAGATCAGTGGACCTGTATAGAAAGCCCAGAAATAAACTCAGGCACTTACAGTTAATTAATCTATGACAAAAGAGGCAAGAATATAGAATGGAGAAAAGACAGTCTCTTCAATAAGTTGTGCTGGGAAAACTGGACCAGCTACATGTAAAAGAATGAAATTTGAATGTTCTCGAATACCATATACAAAAATCAACTCAAAATGGATTAAAGACCAGGTACTGTAAAACTCTTAGAGGAAAACATAGGCGGAACACTCTTTGACATAAATTGCAGTAATATTTGTTTGGACCTGTCTCCTATTGTAATGGAAACATACTACTCTCTCTTAATAGAGCCCTCACCCCTTCCATCAGCTGTACAGCTAGCAAAGTGGTTTCTTACTCAGGAGCTGGGCTCTAAAATGGCTCATAGTGAACAATTAGCCAAAAATTTTTTAGAAATACTTTTATTTGTAAATATACAAAATGATACAATATATATTAAAATTCATTTTTTGTATATCTAGTTACAGAGAAAAAGAATGAACTTAGTTTAATTTGCATAGTTAAATATGCTATAATTACTGATGGATGAACTAATAAATTATAGATATTCATTAAATATTTGTTCAAATCAATTAAAGCCCAGCTTTAAATGTCTTTGTGTACCGTTTCTGTTGACAAGATGAATAAACAGACATCCAAAGCAACTAAGCAGTTGGTGTAGTCACACATAATCCCTTCAGATTCTGTGTTTTAGTAGATTTTGCTGTTCACGTATACATTTGTGGGATTACATTTTATTTTTACTTTTGCTTATGAGTGTGCTGAAGGCAATTTAAAGAACAACACATATGGCATTCAGAATTTCTTGAGTTTGCCAGTAAAGTTTGATCTGTGTATATAGTGTATTGTTTCCTAGCTGATTGTCAACCTGTAATGCTGTGCTGATTCTGCAAGTCCTTGGTGATCATTTTCTTGTCTCCCTTATGCTTGTCCTTCTGGAATGCTGTCATCAGCATATTGCTGTTAATGAATGACTACCTTGAGGAGTTTTGTGTCACTTCTCAGTTCATTATAAAAATTCTTATATACATTAAAATTAAAGCAATACCATAAAATAAAATGCTCAAAATCCCCTTTTTGAAGAAAAGTGACTCTTTTCTTCAAACCAGGAATCTGATTTTTAACCATAATGGTAAAATAGGCAGGGTATTATATCCTGACCTTCCTAAATAAAAATATCAAACCAGAAAAAGCTAGAGGAATCTTTGCCATGCTTTCAAAGATGTCAATCTCAATATTGCAGGCAGTCAGCTTTCTTTCTTTTTTTTTTTTTTTTTTTTTTTTTTTTTGCGGTACGTGGGTCTCTCACTGCTGTGGCCTCTCCCGTTGCAGAGCACAGGCTCCGGACACGCAGGCTCAGCAGCCATGCCTCACGGGCCCAGCCGCTCCGCAGCATGTGGGATCTTCCCGGACCGGGGCACGAAACCGCGTCCCTTGCATCGGCAGGCGGACTCTCAACCACTGTGCCACCAGGGAAGCCCAGCTTTCTTTTTTTTTGATAACTTTTCTTTTAATAGGAAAATTTTTCAAGGTTGTATTAAGGTTCTATGGTTGTCATATTGGTCAACATTATTAAAACTCTCCTAGAACTTCCCAGTAACTATATTAAAACTCCATTTTTACAAATGATTCGTATGTGTGTGTGTGTGCGTGTGTGAGAGGGAGGCTTAAAAGGGGCAATAAACAACATCCTTCTTTTCCCTCCTAAATTAAGAATTAATTGCAAAATAGAAGATTCAGAGAGATTGAATTATAATATAATACAATCCAAATCTGGCTTGCAGTGCAGCCGTGTAAGCATCCAATACATTCTTATCTGAAGTGAAGTGCCCCACTGGAGTTGCTGAACAAAATGGAAAATTGTGGACCTCTCCCACAGGGCCAGAATCTGTATGCTTTTGTCTGGACAAGCTGAGATTTCATCCAGTGGACAGGCCATGCCAGTAAGGAGGAGAGCTTGTTTGTCCATCCCAAGGTCATCTACCAGTTTATGAATGCAGAGAAATGAGTGAGAGGTAGGGAAAGAAACCAGAAGAGTATTTCTATCCGAAGTGCCCTCATGCAGATTTGGGCCAGGGCAGTGTGGAGGGTCCCATGACAATTAGAATGTGGGTGTTACAGACTGGGATGTCATTAATGAGGGAATGTTTGGGACTTGAAGTATCAAAAATATTCTTCTGGGCCTGATTTCCTATAGAATACATTTCTACCTTCATTATTTTTTCCCTAATTTACCATTATTGGAGGAATCACCTCATTAATTTCTCACTCACAATATAAAATTCAGGCAAGAGTAAGGATGCAGTACATCAGGTTTTCTTGGAAAAAAAAAATCCTAATCTATTTATGAAGATATTTCTTACCTGATGTTACAGCATCAAATCTTCAGACACGTTTGATTTGTACCTTTTTTTTTTTTTTTTTTTTTTTTTTGGCTACACCGTGTGGCATGCAGGATCTTAGTTCCCCAACCAGGGCTTGAACCTGCATCTCCTGCAGGGGAAGCACATGTCTTAACCACTGGACCACCAGGGAAATCCTGTACCTATTCTTTAATGTCCTCAGTTTTGTCTTTCTGCTTCCTTTCCTCTTACCCCATTTTTTTCTCTTAAGGAATTTATACAGCCTAGAAATACTAGAATAACCCCTTAGTTCATGTATCATTTCCAATCTGTCCCCACTTAAATTTATATACCATGCAAATGCCAGAAATTTTAGTGGACTTGTCATGTCACTAATATTAAATTTCCTATAGCAAGTGGTTCCACAGTATGTCAAGCTCACCAGCTGGTCTCCGATGAATCCTCTCAAACCTCATGCCTCATCTCTCATTCACCTACTCCTTCATTTATTTAAAAAAAAAAAAAAAGTATTGAACACCTAGAATGTGCCGAAAACTACATTAGACAGTGTGATGTCAATATGGCTCTAAATAGACATGATCCTTGCTATGAGGAACTTACATGCTAATGCAGAAGACAGACCAAAAACAGGCAAACAGCCAAGTAAAAGAAGTAATTGAAATGAAAATTTAGTATATATTAAAAAAGAAAAGAGATTAAAAGAATTACCTGGAGATGGGAGTCTACCTTATATAGGATATCTCTAAGGCAGTAATAACACCTAATATGAAGAACATTCCAGATGGAGGAAATAGCATGTTAAAAATTCAAGTGTGAAATCTTGGTTCACTCAAGCAACTGAAAGAAGATTAGTATGAGTCACTTTTCAAGAAGACTGGTATGAGATGAAGTTAGAATAATAAATAAGGGCCAAGAGAGGCAGAAGCTCTACATCATGGTAAAGGTTTACTTTCTATTATGTAGACCAAAACTGCTTGATAGAAATATAAAACATGCAACAAATGGTAATCATTTATATAATTTAATATTTCAAATACACTTTGACTACCATGCTGTTATTTGTAGATAAGATGAGTGGAGAAAGTATGGGTGAAGACAGGAATACCAGTTAGGAGGCTATATTAGTCTCCTTTGGCTGCTGTAACAAAGTACCATAAATTGCCTGACTTAAAAAAAAAAAAGAAATGAACAGAACTTTATTCTCTTTCAGTTCTGAAGACAAAAGTCTTAATATCAAGGTGTCAGCAAGACCATGTTTCCTCCGAAAGCTCTAGGGAAGAATATTTCCTCATCTCTTCTAGCTTCTAGTGGTTACTGGCAATCATTGTGTTTGCCTGGTTACAGATACATCATTCTAATCTCTGCCTCTATCTTCATATGGCTTTCTCTCCTGTGTCCAAATGTCTCTCTTCTAATAAGGGCACCAGTCACATTGTATTTATTACCCATCTTAATCCAGTACAATCTCATTTTAATTTGATTACATCTTCAAGAATCTTATTTCCAAATAAGGTCACATTCACAAGTTCCAGATAGACATGAATTTGGGGAGAACACTGTACAACATAATACAGAGGCTAGAAGTAAAAGATAGTGGTGGCTTGTGCACACCTGGCACACATGTATGCTCTATTCCCTTGCTCATCCCCAGGTAGTGGCAGTAAATATAAAAGGAAGAAGTGACTGTGAAATAAAATTTTAATTAACAGGTATCTTGAATGTGAAGGGGCCAAGCCCAAACAATCTGGGTGGTATTTCTCAGTCACAGCTTCTCTCATGTCTTTTCTGATGTGTCACTAAATGCCTACTGTTTTAACAGAGGAAATCCATGCCCCTAGCTTCTAAAGGATCTAGCTCTAAGGTATCTCCTTCAAATCCCTTTTTATATGTCTTTTAAAATTAGCTCCACCTTACTGAGAAGAGTACGAAATTAGAAGAAATTGATTAGTCTGTTAAAAGCACCGGGCTTCCCTGGTGGCGCAGTGGTTGAGAGTCTGCCTGCCGATGCAGGGGATGTGGGTTCGTGCCCCAGTCCGGGAAGATCCCACATGCCGCGGAGCGGCTGGGCCCATGAGCCATGGTCGCTGAGCCTGCGCGTCCGGAGCCTGTGCTCTGCAATGGGAGAGGCCACAACAGTGAGAGGCCTGCATACCACAAAAACAAGAACCCCCCCCCCAAAAACCAAAAAAAAAAACCAAAAGCACCAAAGAAATGAAATATATATTTGTTTAATCTATCATTACTTAAACTATGCCGGTATTTATATATATATAATGTGCTTTTTGAAAAAAAAATCTGAAAACTAGAAGAGTATTGTTAGAATTGAATCAGAAAACATCATTCAGTTCTAGTTGAGAAAAAGAGTCTGTATGCTTTACATCTAGAATGTTGTATGCAGTTAACTGGGTACAATATCTCTACCAATTTCAATTGCCAAAGTTGTAGAAATTCTCAATTTACATTTTTGATCCATCTATTTTTCTTGTGACCTAAACTCTTCTTAAATCTAGGTATATGTTCAGTTTGTACAATCTTTTATGGGCAATGAGCACCATACATTTAAAATATGCTGTGTAATGGTATGTCCTCTGATTTCTTTAAAAAAGTCACCTCCATTGCTGTTTGAAGTGGTGGGTTATGGAGATGTCAAGCAATTTCCAATGAGTCTGGTATCCTAAAATAGGATGAAACAAATGTGTTATCCAGATGTTTGTTTTATTGCTTTACTGACATTTCCTCTGTTTGTCTTTATATTTTTGACCCATTTTTCAAATATTTAAACATGAAATAAACCCCTTAACCCTGCCCTTTTCTACAACGTTTTCAGACTTTTCCTGAGGTAGGGTAACCAAAAACCAGACGCATCTAGTAACAAGTCAGCTGCTAACATTTGTGAGACTCAGGGCAAGAACACAAAAGGGGAATCACAGCATGTAAATCTAAAGATTTAAGTTATAAATCAAGCTTTAAAAACTGTTCAATAAAATATGTTCTAGCCTTGGGTATTTTTTTAAAGATTTTTTTGATGTGGATCATTTTTAAAGTCTATTGAATTTGTTACAGTATTGCTTCTGCTTTATGTTTTGGTTTTTTTTGGCTGCGAGGCATGTAGGATCTTAGCTTCCCAACCAGGGATCAAACCCACACCTCCTGTATTGGAAGGTGAAGTATTAACCACTGGACCACCAGGGAAGTCCCCCTAGCCTTGTGTCTTGATCAATATACTTTGCTAATGACTTGGAAAGCTGTGATCAAATTATAGATTGTTTTGTACTCCTTAGCATTCTGTGCAGGAACTTGGCAATGTGGAGAGAGCCAGCCCTGGCTCCCGCCTAACCTGGCCCTTTACTACCCTAGATTGTGCCCCTTCGAGCCTCATGAACACATATGTGATCAACCCAGCTGTCCCATGGCCCTACCTCGGGTGACCCTCAGGAGGAATGACCTGGGTCATATCTTAAACCAGGCAATGAATTCCAGGGTTTTGGAGTACGGTTAGAAGGGAAAATGTGGCTTTGATTGTGGCATTTCCTTATCCCTAGAGAATCCTCTCCCCATGGGCAGAGAAATGGTGAGTTGGATAGCCAGAATGGGTCCTGTAATGCAAATGTCTCTTACGTAAGTTGAAGCACAATAGTGAGCAGTGCAGCTGTTAAGTATACAGCTAATGCTAACACTTTTAATTTAAATTCTAGTGTTTGTAGTTGAAACTGGGTAATGAGTGCATAGGGATTCTTTGTGTTACTGTCCATATGGTTTGTTATATGTTAGCAATTTTCCATAACAAAAGAGTGAGAAAATATTAATACATTTTAATATCTTCTTGACAGTTCCAAGAAATTTTATGTTTTATGTGAGGAGGTTTGATTTGCTTGGTCACTGTTGTACTTGTTTATGATTCTATTGATGTCTTTAGTGATATGCCCTCATTAATGGTGGGTGAAAATAATCAATGTGCTCTGTAATGTTGCTTTTTCTTTCCTGAGTTCATCCTTGGACTGGCATCATTAAGAACTTACAATAATTTTCCCTTTGTTTTTATTCCTTATGTTTAAATAATCTTATTGACACTGAAGTCCTTTATAAGATGATGCTCAAATTCTTTTTCATCCACCCAATATCTAGTTGAAACTTGACTCAGAACACTGAATTTTCTTGTGTTGAATTACACTGCTTTTAAATTTTAAAAGTTAACTTTTCTCCTCTTATAGAGCATCAATCTTTCAATACTATTTTTCTTTTGATAAACTTAATATTTAAATCCATGATTTAGAATCTAAATTTAGGATTATACTCTTTTAAGCAATCTTTGTATACTTTTTATATGTTTAAGGTATTCCTTTTCCTAATTCTAATCTACTCTTTGCAAAACTTTCTTTTGCAAACTTTGGATAATAACAGCCTCAGGTATGTGTTCATATAGTGGTGCTGTATTTGAAATCCCACTCCTCAGGTGGGACTTGATCCCAGCCAAAACTCAGAGTGGGACTCGAACCCAAAGTCTGGGTCTTGAACCCACCTGCACCTCAGATTGAGATTTGAACCCATGATCCCTGACTTAGGAGGGGACTTGACCCACTGTCTTTTAATTGAAACTTCTCACCTGGTGTCAGGATTTACTGAGGCTCTGGTTCTTTTGTCTCACCGCAGAAAGAATTCAGTGTGAGGCAAAGCGGCAGGCAAAGAGTGAGTTTCTTAGCATAGGATGTTTGTGAGAGTTGGAAGTGGGCTGGCAAGGGAGCACAGCAACCCTGAGAACAAAGGGGGCGACATTTTTACAATCAAAGGAAAAGTAGGTTGGGGAGAAGACTACTTTCTTCCTCATTCTTGGGCAGACGTCAAGACTAAACCCTTAGTTCTCCTTTGGTCTTACATGGTGTAACTGGGACTGTGGTGATGCTGTTTAAATCATATGCATATTAGCAAAACGGAGGTAACATATACTAAAATATGGTAGTTAATCTCAGGTTTTGGTATAATGTCCCATTTCACCTAGTTTTCTTCTTTCCACTTTCACCTATATTTCTGTCTTGGCTACATGCAGAAATGCTACTCTTCAAGCATTATTAACTCTCTGACTTCATGTTACAAGATTCAGAACCCATATCTATTGTCTTGTGTTTCAACTAACAGGATTTGTGGTTTGAGTGTGTCTGGTGCTTGAATGCACCTGGTCTTCCTTCAAGGTAGTGTGGATTGTTGCTGGGTTATGGTATTCTTTTCTTGAGTGGTCATTTAAGTGGAGTTTCCCAAACTCCCTTAAAATTCCCTTTCTGTCCTTAATCCCCTAGTAGGATTTCTAAACTGACTAATTATCCTACTCTATCCCTATCATAATCACTATTACATACATTTCCTATATCAACCTCTGTTAATTTTATTAGTAAGAGTGCATTTCCTTTTTTCCCTGTTTATTTTTTCTTAAATTTTTTATTTTATATTGTAGTATAGTTGATTTACAATGTTGTGTAAGTCTCAGATGTACAGCAAAGTGATTCAGTTATACACATACATATACCCATTTTATTTCAGATTCTTTTCCCATATAGGTTATTACAGAATATTGAGTAGAGTTCCCTGTGCTGTACAGTAGGTCCTTGTTGAGTATCTATTTTATGTATAGTAGTGTGTATATGTTAATCCCAACCTCCTAATTTATCCCTCCTCCCTACGTTTCCCTATTGGTAAATTTTTTATTGAAGTCTGTGAGTCTGTTTCCGTTTTATAAAGAAGTTCATTTGTATCATTTTTTTTTAGATTCCACATATAAGTGATATCATATGGTATTTGTCTTTCTCTGTCCGACTTACTTCACTTAGTATGATAATTTCTAGGTCCACCCATGTTGCTTCATTCTTTCTATGGCTGAGTAATATTACTGTGTGTGTGTGTGTGTGTGTGTGTGTGTGTGTGTGTGTACGTACGTACCACGTCTTCTTTATCCATTTCTCAGTTGATGAACATTTAGGTTGATTCCATGTCTTCGCTGTTGTAAATAGTGCTGCAGTGAATATCATGGTGCATGGATATTTTCAAATTATGGTTTTCTCTGTATATGTGCCCAGGAGTGGGATTGCTAGATCATATGGTAGTTCTATTTTTAGTTTTTTTAAGGAACCCCCATACCATTCTCCATAGTGGTTGTATCAATTTACATTCCCACCAACAGTGTAGGAGGGTTCCCTTTTCTTCACACCCTCTCCAGCATTTACTGTTTGTAGACTTTTTGATGATGGCCAATCTGACCAGTGAGAAGTGATTCCTCATTGTAGTTTTAATTTGCATTTCTCTAATAATTCGAGGTGATGAGCATCTTTCTATGTGCTTTTAGGCCATCTCTATGTCTTCTTTGGAGAAATGCCTATTTAGACCTTCCACCCATTTTTAATTGTATTGTTTGTTTATTTGATATTGAGGTGCATGTACTGTTTGTAAATTTTGGAGATTAATCCTTGTCAGTTACATCATTTGCAAATATTTTCTCCCATTCTGTGGGTTGTCTTTATGTTTTGCTTATGGTTTCCTTTACTGTGCAAAAGCTTTTCAGTTTAATTAGGTCCCATTTGTTTATTTTTGTTTTTATTTTCATTAGGAAGTGAATCCAAAAACATATTGCTGCAATTTATGTCAAAGCATGTCCTGCCTATGTTTTCCTCTAGGAGTTTTATAGTATCTTGTCTTACATTTAAGTCTTTAATCCATTTTGAGTTTATTTTTCTGTATGGTGTTAGAGAATGCTCTAATTTCATCCTTTTACATGTAGCTGTTCAGTTTGCCCAGCATCATTTATTGAAGAGACTGTCTTTTCTCCATTGTATATTCTTGCCTCCTTTGTCATAGATTAATTGACCATAGGTGTGTGAATTTATTTATGGGCTTTCTATCCTGTTCCACTGAATGTATATTTATGTTTTTGTGCTGGTACCATACTGTTTTGATTACTGTATCTTTGTAGTATAGTCTGAAGTCAGGGAGCCTGATTCCCCCAGCTCTGTTCTTCTTTCTTTCGATTGCTTTAGCTATTCAGGATCTTTTGTGTTTCCATGCAAATTTTACTACTTTTTTGTTCCAGTTATGTGAAAAGTGTCATTGGTAATTTGATAGGGATTGCATTGAATCTGTAGATTGCCTTGGGTAGTATAGTCATTTTGACAATATTGATTCTTCCAATCCAAAAACATGTTCTATCTTTCCATCTGTTTGTGTCATCTTCAGTTTCTTTCATCAGTTTCTTATAGTTTTTGGAATACAGGTTTTTTGCCTCCTTAGGTAGGTTTATTCCGAAGTATTTTATTCTTTTTGATGCGATGGTGAGTGGGATTGTTTCCTTAATTTCTATTTCTGATCTTTCATTGTTAGTGTATAGAAATAAAACAGATTTCTCTGTATTAATTTTGTATCCTGCAACTTTAACAAATTCATTGACGAGCTCTAGTAGTTTTCTGGTAGCATATTTGGGATTTTCTATGTATAGTATCATGTCATCTGCAATGACAGCTTTACTTCTTTTCCAGTTTGGATTCCTTTCATTTCTTTTTCTTCTCTGATTGCTGTGGCTAGGACTTCCAGAATTATGTTGAATAAAAGTGGTGAGAGTGGACATCCTTCTCTTTTTCCTGATTTCAGAGGGAATGCTTTCAGCCTTTCACCAATGAGTATGATGTTAGCTGTGGGTTTGTCACATATTGCTTTTATTATGTTGAGTTATATCCCCCCTATGCCCACTTTCTGGAGAGTTTTTTAAATCATAAATGGGTGTTGAATTTTATCAAAAGCTTTTTCTGGATCTACTGAGATGATCATATGTTTTTTCTACAGTTTGTTAATCTGATGTATCACATTGATTGGTTTGCAGATATTGAAAAATCCTTGCATCCCTGGGATAAATCCCACTTGATCTTGGTGTATGATTCTTCTAATGTATTGTTGGATTTGGTTTGCTAGTATTTTGTTGACAATTTTTGCATCTGTGTTTATCAGTGATATTGGCATGTAAAATTGTGTATGTGTACCCATGTGTGGTATCTTTACCTGGTTTTAGTATCAGAGTGATGGTGGCCTCATAGAATGAGTTTGGGAGTGTTCCTTCCTTTGCAATTTTTTTGGAATAATTTGAGAAGGATAGGTGTTAACTCTTCTCTAAATGTTTGATAGAATTTGCCTGTGAAGCCATTTGGTCCTGGACTTTTTTTATTGGGACTTTTTAAATCACTGATTCAATTTCAGTACTGGCAATTGGTCTGTTCATATTTTCTTTTTCTTCCTGGTTCAATCTTAGAAAGTTGTACCTTTCTAAGAATTTGTCCATTTTCTAGGTTGTGTATTTTATTTGCATAGAATTGCTTGTAGTAATCTCTTATGATCCTTTGTATTTCTGTGGTGTCTGTTTTAACTTCTCCTTTTTTCATTTCTAATTTTATGGATTTGAGCCCTCAACCTTTTTTTCTTGATGAAACTGGCTAAAGGTTTATCAATTTTATTTATCTTTTCAAAGAACCATCTTTTAGTTACATTGATTTTTTTCTATTGTTTTCTTCATATCTATTTCATTTATTTCTGCTCTGGTCTTTATCATTTCTTTCCTTCTACTTACTTTGGATTTTGTTTGTTCTTCTTTCTCTAGTTGGTTTAGGTATAAGGTTAGGTTGTTTATTTGAGATTTTTCTTGTTTCCTGAGGTAAGAGTCTATTCATATAAACTTCCGTCTTAGAACTGCTTCTGCTGCATCCTATAGGTTTTGGATCTTCATGCTTTCTTTTTCATTTGTCTCTAGGTATTTTTTTTATTTCCTCCTGGATTTCTTCAGTGATCCATTGGTTGTTTAGTAACATACTATTTAACCTCCACATGTTTTTGTTTTTTACAGTTTTTTTCCTGTAATTGATTTCTAATCTCATAGCACTGTGGTCAGAAAAGATGCTTGATATGGTTTCAGTTTTCTTAAATTTACCAAGTATTCTGCTGCTTTCAGATGGAAAATTCTATAAATATCAGTTAAGTCCATCTGGTCTAATCTGTCCTTTAAGTCCTGTGTTTTTTAATTCATTTTCTATCTGGATAATCTGTCCATTGATGTAAGTAGGGTGTTAAAGTCCCCTACTATTATTGTGTTACTGTCAGTTTCTCCTTTTATCACTATTATCATTGCCTTATATATTGAGGTGCTCCTATGTTGCGTGCATACATATTTATAATTGTTATATCTTCTCCTTGGGTTGATCTCTTGATCATCATGTAGTGTCCTTCCTTGTCTCTTTTTACTGTCTTTAAAGTTTTTTTTGTCGTATGTGAGTAATCCTACTCCAGCTTTCTCTTGATTTCCATTTGCATGGAATACCCTTTTCCATCCCCTCACTTTCAGTCTGTGTGTCTGTAGGTCTGAAGTGAGTCTCTTGTAGGCAGCATATATACGGGTCTTTTGTATCCATTCAGCTAGAGTTTGTCTTTTGGTTGAAGCATTTAATCCATTTACACTTAAGGTAGTTATTGATATGTATGTTCTTATTACCATTTTATTAATTGTTTTGGCTTTGTTTTTGTAGGTCTTTTTTCTTCCCTTTTTTGTCCTCTTGTGATTTGATGACTATCTTTAGTGTTGTGTTCGGATTGCTTTTTCTTTTTTGTGTGTTTATCTATTGTAGATTTTTGGTTTGTGATTCCCATGAGGTTTTGATATAGCAGTCTGTATATATACACAAGATTGTTTTAAGTTTCTGGTCTCGTAATTTCAAATGCATTTTCAGTATCCTGTATTTTTGCTCTCCTCACAATTGCTGGTTTTGATGTCATATTTCTTTGTGGATGATCTCCTACCTTTATTGTATGTTTGCCTTTACTGGTGAGGTTTCCTATTTGTAATTTTCTTGTTTCTAGTTGTGGCCTTTTTTTTTTCCATCTAGAGAATTTCCTTTAGCTATTGTTGTAAAGCTCGTTTGGTGGTGCTGATTCTCTTAGCTTTGGCTTGTCTGTAAAGTGTTTTGATGTCTCTGTCAAATCTGAACTAGAGCCTTGTTGGGTAGAGTATTCTTGGTTGTAGGTTTTTCCTTTCATCCCTTTAAGTATATTGTACCACTCCCTTCTGGCCTGCCAAGTTTCTGCTGAAAAATCAGCTGATAACCTTATGGGGCTTCCCTTGTATACTATTTTTTGCTTTTCTCTTGTTGCTTTTAATATTTTATCCTGGTGTTTAATTTTTTTCAGTTTGATTAATGTGTCTCATCATGTTCCTCCTTGGGTTCATCCTGTATGGGACTCTCTGAGCTTCCTAGGCCTGATTGTATGTTTCCTTTCCCATATAGGGAATTTTTTTCCTATTAATCTCTTCAAATATTTTCTCAGGACCTTTCTCTCTTCTCCTTTAGGACCCCTATAATATGAATGTTGGTGAGTTTAATATTGTCCCAGAGGTCTCATAGACTGCCCTCATTTCTTTTCATTCTTTTTTCTTTATTCTGTTCTGCAGAATAAAGCAGTGATTTCCACCAATCTGTCTTCCAGCTCACTTATTCTTCTGCTTCATTTCTACTATTGATTCCTTCTACTGTGTTCTTCACTTCAGTTATTGTATTGTTCATCTCTGTTTGTTTTTTAAATCTTCTAGCTCTTTGTTAAACATTTCATGTATCTTCTTGGATTGTGCCTCCAGTCTTTTTCTGAAATCTTGGATTATCCTTACTATCATTACTCTGAATTCTTTTTCAGGAAGATTGCCTGTCTCTACTTTACTTCATTGTTCTTCTGAGATTTTATCTTTTTCCTTTGTCTGGAACATATTTTTCTGCCATCTCATTTTGTTTGACTTTCTCTGTTTGTGGCCTCCATTCCTCAGGCTGCAGGACTGTAGCTCCTCTCAATTCTGTTTTCTGCCCCCGGTGGGTGAGGTTGGTCCAGGGGCTTGTGCGGGCTTCCTGGTGGGAGGAACTGTTGCCTGCCCAGTGGTGGGTGGAGCTGGATCTTATCCTTCTGGTGGATAGAGCTATGTCAAGGGGTATGTTTAGAGGCAGCTGTGGGATCAGGACAAATTTAGGCCGCCTGTCTGCTGATGGGTGGAGCTGTGTTCCCACCCTGTTGGTTGTTTGGCCTCAGGCTTACCAGCACTGCGACCTGCAGACTGTTGGGTGAGGCCAGGTCTCAGTGCCAAAATGGTGAACTCCAGGAGAGTTCATGCCAATGAATATTCACTGGGGCCTCTGCCACCAGTGTCCTTGCCCTCATGGTGAGTGGCAGTCGACCTTCACCTCCTCAGGAGACCCTTCAAGCCCTGCAGGTAGGTCTGGCCCAGGCTCCTATGGAGTCACTGCTTTGCCCTGGGTCCCAGTGCACGTGAAAACTTGTGTGTACCCTCCAAGAGTGGATTTTTTGTTTCCCCCAGCCCTCTGGAGCTCCTGCACTCAAGCCCCACTGGCCTTCAATGCCAAATGCTCTGGGGGCTCCTCCTCCCAGTGCTAGACCCCCAGGCTGGAGAGCCTGACGTGGGGCTTAGAATTCTCACTCCTGTGGGAGAACCTCTGCAATATAATTATTTTCCAGTTTGTGGGTTGCCCACCCAGGGGGTATAGGATTTGATTATATCACAAAAGCACCTCTGCCACTGTCAGATCATGGCTTCTTCTTTGTCTTTGGATGTAGAATATCTATTTTGGTAGATTCATGTCTTTTTTGTTGATGGTTGTTCAGTAGTTAGTTGTGATTTCGTTGTTTGGGTGAGAGGAAGTGAGCTCAAGTCCTTCTACTCCACCATCTTGTCTGTACCCTCAAGAGTATGTTTCCTCTTGTCACAGATTATAAATCTAACTACTGCAAGTAGGCCTGTTCTTTTTATTAAAAAAATTATCTGCTTTTCATCTTGAATCTCACAAACTTCTTTATAGGTAATTAAAATAATTTAAAATAAACAAGTTATTTCTTAGGATTATTTAATATTTTCTTTTCAGTTTGTTTACTGCACTTCATTTGACATTCATAGTTTTTTAAAAGCTCTAGGAAATGATAGATGTTCATATCTAAGGTAAATGATGTAGATTAATAAAATGGTAGAGTTTAAAATATTTATAATTTTTTGTTAATCAATATGGTATCTAATAATGCAAATAAATACAAATAAATTCTAAAATAAAAGTAAATAACTTCCAGTTCCCTTAAGCTCCTTAGTCAATTGAGGCTTTATTTTAAAAGCCAGTTTTACTGGCTTTGTGATTATTTTGTCTTTTTTTTTAAACCACATTTCCTCCTCCTCAATCCTTCCTCAATGACATTTTCTTGCATGTGCACACATGAAAGTACAAAAATATACATATATCAGTGGAACCTATTATATCTTTGATCATTTAATAGATATGTATGATTAATGAAATTTAAATTTAAGAAATTAGGAACTAGCCTTTTTATATTGACAACATATATTGTAGAGGCAGTTTCTGTGACTGAACAGCACATAAAACACACACACACACCTGAAATGATTC
The DNA here is from genome assembly GCF_964165515.1 of Mesoplodon bidens. Taxonomy (NCBI): domain Eukaryota; kingdom Metazoa; phylum Chordata; class Mammalia; order Artiodactyla; family Ziphiidae; genus Mesoplodon; species Mesoplodon bidens. The sequence goes on from NC_138176.1 coordinate 205,786,159, forward strand.
TAACAGCTTAAGCAGAATGTACTTTTAGATTACTCTGCTTGAACTGATCCTATTATTAAAGGATTTCATGCCTTTCCACATTTAGTTTTTAATTCAGTTTGCTTTTTTACACCTTTCAATTTTATGTTATAACTCTATATTAACTTTATCATTTTATTCATGACGCATGCTCCAAAATGCTTTGCTGGCTATAGTAATGGATATTTTATGGGATTGTAGCTCTTATAGGAAATAAACTGATAAATCTTAAGTGTACTTAAATTGTTTTCACAGTAAATCAGAATTACTTAGTAGAATTCATAAGAGAATATAGGCAGGATGAACATCAAGAGCAGTTTTATTATCCTACTAGCTGTATAGCAACTATGTATTTCGTATGTGTCCTTGCATATATGAAATGGGAGCAGCAGTACCACTTGTAAGCTTTTCCAGAGTCAGAATATCTTTATAGAAAGCACACCTGGGTTTGGAGACAGATAAAGTTTTCCAACTTGCCCGTTTCACTTAATAGCCTGTGTGATCTTTAGCAACTGATTTCAACTTCCTAAGTGCCAGTTTCCTGTTCTTTTGAAAAGGGACAAAAACAGACATTGTGCATTCTTGAGAGGATTCATATAAATTACTTGGTACAGTGCCTGGCATATAACTATATTCTGTTAATGGAATCTATTATTGTTAGTAATAGTTGTAGTGGTAAAGATTACAGAAGTAGAGGGAAATGTGAATATAACTACTCTTAGTAAGTTTGTAAACTATGCATGTTTTCTTTGGTTTATATGCACTGATTTATGGGAACAGACTTTTATTATACAGATGTTATATTACTCTTAATGTCAGATGAAATTATTTGGAAATTTAGAAAATCATTATATATTTTTTAATTCATATAGCAATATTATGTAAAATTCACATCTTCCGCATATTCAAAAGTCAGATTAGTCAGCAGTGTAAAAACAGCAAATATAAATAATGAAATTCCTCTTTTTCATCCCATTTTGGTTACATTTTTCCACAGAATATGCTAGTTATTTTTCTTTTTGTTAATTCTAAGCACACATGTTTTATGAATCTGAAATAAAAAAGGATGTGTTTTGTTAGGAATTATTGATATTGTCATTGCTTGGAAAGGAAAATTTAAGCAATTAAATATTTTGTTTGGGGTATAGAATTATTTATAAAATATATCTACCAAAAGTTGAGTTGTTTTAATACTCCTCTATCTGTCTGAGAGGGGTTAGAAGAAGGTATTGCAATGTTTGCTTACAGAGGAAAATACTGAAAGAAAGCCACATTAAATCACATGTATGTGTACATTTATTGATGGTCCAGAAAAATAAAGTTTAATGTACTTCAATTGTTTCTCTTTTCCAGGTTGCTTCCTTCTAATTCTGTCTTTTATACAAGGTGAAAAGAAGTATTTAAATAAGTTCTGTTGTAATTTAGTTAAAATATTCTTATGGCCTTTCACTGTAAACTAATATTTCAAAAATTAAGGTGACTCTAAAATCCTTTGATGTAGAATTCTATCCTTTGTGGCATGGACTTGATTTACCACTCTAGTCTCATTTCGTACCGTTGTCCCTTTCGTTGTCTTTCCTTAGGCAAGTTTGAACTAGTAGCTGTTTATACATATCTTTGTCAGGGTCTCTCTGACTTTGAAATATTTGCAAATGTCTTTGCCTGAGAAAGACCCCTATCGCTTCCACTCCAAGTGACTAATAATAATTCATGTTTCTCATCTTAGTTGGGACGTCAGTAGCTTCTGCATTCTAGTTATTTAACTCTCCTGTTTCCTCTCCAACACATACACACATCTCCAGCTTCCCTATACTACCTTTACCTTATATATTGAGTACTAATTGTCTTTGATTTCTCTATCTTTCCACACTGGAAGTTTTTTTTGTTTTGTTTTGTTTTTATAAAAGAAGCTATTTTCCCCCCTTCATGTCCCCTGTACCTTGAACAACACCCATAATGTGCATTTAATAAAAATTATAGATGAATTAAGGTGTGCAAATACATTTGCATCAGAAAGGTGAAATGTCTATTTCTCTATACTGAAATAAATCAATTTTAATCAAAATGTTTATTGTGTCAAATCAGTGTGGAAATGAAAATATAATGATGCTTTGTTTCTATTCCTCTATTATATATATAAATATATAGAGAGACAATTAGTATATATTAATTTCTTACATAAGAAATACAAATTATCTGCAGTTCCATCATCTAGTAATAGTTATTTTTGTTGTATATTTTCTATTTTATTATCTATAATACTCTTGTTATTATATATTAAATTTGTCGATCCATATATTTCCATCTGTCTTTCAGAAATTCAAAAGACTCATTAAGACTTATCTCCCAACAACTATATAGTCTTTATTTAATCTAACTCTGTTATACAAATTATCATAGTTTCATAAATTTTCTTCCTACTAAATAAAATAAATTTACACTGAATTATTTAATTCTTAATTTTGTGCACCTAAGTTAATTGGAAACGTTTAATTTACTCTCCACATTTGAATATGGCTTACAAGTGTATACATAATAAATAATTCAAATATGATATATTTGTTGTGGAAATGCCTGCAAAAGGGAGTAGCAGTGAATTTTTCATTAGAAATGTCTGTGCTTTTTTACTTTAAAACTTCTGAAGATAGCTATTCTTTATTTAGGGTTTATTTGTTTTGCTTTTATTAGGCTTTTGGTTAATGAAGCTTTTCGAGTTTTTCATTTATCTTGATTTAAATTTCCTTAGTCTTAAAACTCAGGCCAATGTACCAGAGTTTACCAGTCCTTTTCAACTCCTATCTTTAGAGTGGAAGCCCTTGAAAATAAAAAATGTGGGGAAAGCATAATGGAAGTATTTGCTATCTATTATTGTTCCCCACTCTATGCATTAGAGTGTAGTTTCTGATTCATATACAAACATTTATATACCTACCGATTTATAACTTATTTTTCTAGTACTTATGACTCCAACCCATTTCAAAAATTTTTCTAAACAACCATTCACTGAGAGCAAATGTTATTTGTTCCTTTACCTTTTTACTCTCTTCCCAGTTCCAAAAGAAGTCTAAATAAACACAACTTGTTATTTCTTGTTTTAAATTTATTTTGGAAAATGTGGCCACATTTTCACTTATCCTTTTCAAACAATTAAAACCTTCCCTTTTCACATTACATCTTCTTGAGTTATCTAATCTCCATTTTCATTTTTGTCTGAATAGCAGCACTAGAAGCTTTGTAATAGGGAAGTTAGAAGGTTGGGACATTAACAGTCCATAAAATATTTCTTTTATATATTTCAGTGTCAAATTATGTTTACCTAAATTATGTATGTACTTTGTTAAACAGCTTGGATAACTTGCATATCTCAGGAAGAATTTAAAGCACAGGGAGGGTGAACAGAGAGGGGAAGGGAGGGGTGGCAGAGGGGAGGAGAGGAGGAGAGGAAACAAGTTTTGTATGTTGGTAGTGAGGTTTGTGATGACCACTGTCTCCTCCTGGAAGAAGTTTAATGATGAGTTAACTCAGTTTTTATCATTAAAATATTATACAACTATTTTATTGACCAAGTAAGGGAAACAAATTCTCCTTTAAAGCAACGTAAGGCAAAAACAGAATCTAGTGGAATCATGTGAACTTCTTGGGAAACTTAAGTTACTTAAACTTTGTAAACTATATTGTTCTCTTTCAAAATGGGTGGTAATAGTAGTAAAACTCCCCAAATGAGATGTGATCATGTGAGTACAGCACTCCCAGCTGTGCCAGACACACAATGAACACATTACAATAATTATGCTCACGATCTCCTTTTAAGTGATACATTTAGTAATAAGAGGACCCCAGCCAGAGGCCCAGTCACATTAGTTAATCAGAATTAGTACATTTGCATTTGAGATATGAAATCCCAGACATCCTTCATGCATTATGTCCCGTAGTTATAACAGGATTGAAGTCATGTCAGATCCCTTAAACAACAGATTTCTAAATGTGTAGATTCCAGGAGACAATTAAGAAGCAAAAAAATAAAGATAAAAAAATATAAACATACTAAATGGAATACACTGGATGGTATTATTTATTGAAAATGTTTTGGATTTTAAATGTAAATGCTGTGAAACGAGATCCGTAAAATCCTATCAATTTAATTTACCAAACCAAACAAAACACAACAGCTAACAAAAAACAGTATAATCATTTGATCTCACATTTAAGCAAATCATGTCTCTAGCATTCAGCCATGATCCTGACTCAGTGGTTCTTATACTAAAAGAAAAGATGCCAAAGATGGAGTCATTATGACTTGAAATTTAAAGGTCTAAATGTTTAAGCTGATAAGTAAAGCACCGCCAGAGCGAAGTATGCCACAAAGAATCATTAATTGTACAGTAACCAAATTTTAATAAGTGGGGAATATTAGTGTAGAAGCACATGACTCACCAACAATGTGTTTTTGGTTTTGCTTTTTTTTTTTTTTTTTTTTTTGCAGGACAAAGTTCAGCATTTACAGAAGGCTTTTGCTTCAAGAGTAGATAAATCCACACAAACTGAACTTCTAGGCTATGATGTAAGTAGCTATATAAAACCATTTTTATCTTTTTTATTGGTATTCAGACCTCCACAGCTTATTTACTTCTGCTGCTGCTGTGCCCATGCATTGATTTAATAGGATTTAGTGGTTCACCAGTCATCTTTTGATCTTAAATAATCCCCAAATACCTTCTGGGACTGAAAAAGATAATTACAGGCACCAACTAGCGTACCAGTGTCTTATGAATTTCTTTAAACCAACAACTCTAATACAGTCTTTTGAATTAGTGAATTTGCAGACATGTGAAAGAGACATATTAGAATACTAGGACAATTTGTTTTTAAGAGAGTACTAATTTATTAACTGTCTGATAAAGTTATTATGTTTGCAATCACTGAGGGCCAAGCATATCATTTTTACATTCTGGCACATAAAAGGAAACATAGCTTTGCAGAGAAATTTACAATACTATTTTAGCTCTTGGGCTTTGGTGCAGGTTGCAGAAAGTAATTTAATTGAAAGTTAGCATTTTGTTCTCAGTGTGAAATACTTGTTGAACTGTCAAAATAGGATTATAAAACATGTTTTAATACAAGATGGCTTCTAGTAATACTAAATGATTTTGGACAACTTTGATTCAAATACCTATCTTAAATAAAGCAATGAAATTTTCACTTTGCCTAAGTTCATGACTTTAAACTTCCTTTTGATGGAAACATAGGGAATTATCTTCTTTATCTTGTATCTAACATTTGTGAGAAATCTCTTCTTTTTAAAAAAATGTATTAATATTATTTTTACCACTTTATTGACAAGTATTGGTAGAAGAGATAATTTTAAGTTTCATGAAGGGGTATAATGGTAAAATGTATGTCTATCTGCATGTCCTTGTGTTTATAACATAAATATGATGTTACCATTGTGTTGCCTTTCAAAGTATATTAACATATTTAACATAAAGCTGTCTCTATGAGGATATAAACAAAAGTTTTCAATTCCAGAAAAATTGCTTTCAGATATTTATGTATATTATTTTTTAATTTAAAAAAATATTAAAAGCTATGCTTTTCTTTTGTGTTTTTCTCTTATATTCATTTAATGTTTATTCTAGATACCTAAATATTCTAGATATCAATATTCTGACTACAATACTTCTTGAATACCAGTGCTATATGTTATTTAAATGATGTTAATGTTTAATATTTTTTAAAATAAATGGTTTTTATTAAGTTCAAATGGGGTTTACCACAATAATTCAATAGGGGAGGTAGCTAAGTTGTAGCTACTAGCAATTTCCTATACATTTTAATGCATATCTATGACCCATACTTTTCTTGTTTTTACAAAATTTCTTATATCAGTGCTATTTAGTTCTCCAGACATGTAAATAAAAATTTAAAAAGCCACGATCATAGTTAATTCTTCATCATTTGTAGCTTCTTTTCATATCTGACAGTGAGAGCTTAATGTATTTTACTGGTTAAAGAGTAATAATTTTTTGGTAGTGAGTCCTTAAAGGATCACCTTGTACAAGTTTCTGATATGATTTGGGTAGTCATTAACATAGAATGATATGTTCTAAAGATTTCATACTTTATACTTCCTGGTGATATATTATAAGACAATCATCAGAATCAGCAAATTAATTACCAAAAATATGCATCTAGAACCCTATGCCAGTAACTAGATGTAAGTGTTATAATACATTTTAGGGCAATTTGTATTGAAAAAACTGGGGAAGGAAATACTTTAAATAAACAAAATAGAAATAAGTAAAGTATTTTAAATGTGATAAATTGTGTGACTATTTGGAATATTATTCATCAATAGTGTAACTTTTTTCATGACTGAAATATATTTTCTATACTTTTCAATATCTATTTATAAATCATTTTTTACATTCTTATATTCAATAAGAATCATTATCCTTTGACTTACAACATTTTGCTCACATTTTCTCAGGAAATATAATTTGACATTTTAATTTTTCACAAATATGATATATATACCCACTATATGCTATATTTATTTGTAATTTGCAATAGTATTTATCAGAAAAAATAATGAAAAATCTTGTAGAAATCATGCACATTATGGATGATTTTTTTGTCTCTTTTTTTTTTTTTCTAAAACTGTCAATATTCGCCACAAATTGTTCTTTACAGATTATGGATCATGTTTCAGTGATATGACATTCAGAATGTCAGAACATAAGAGACTACAAGTATCTATTAATTTAATTTCCTTGGGAAGACAGCTGTTACTACACATTTTGCTTAAGAAAGGTAATAGATCCCCAGAAGATATTGATTATAATGAAAACTATTAAAAGAAATTTCCAGATATCCACCACAGTGAATAAGTTCAAAGGTTTGTACAATAAACAACTTCTAGCCTGCAACAGATTTATCAGGAGACTTGAAACTAATGTTAGAGTACATTGTGCTCTGATTTCTAATGCACATGGCAAGAATTATTTAAAAGTAAATCAGAGTATCTCAGCAAGGGCCTGTAAACACAATAGTTCTTGTGATGAGGGAGATTGTTAAATAAATGATGAATGTGTCTTAAATAATCAATGCCAGTTTAACCTCTTTTACCCTCCTCTGTCTGCAAAGGCTTAGTTTATTGAAAGATCAAAGAATAATTTCTTAGGTGTCACTTGAGTTATTAAAACTGGAGAGAATATGAATAGATTTTGTTAGGTAGCAATGTTGCCAATTACAAGATTACATTAAGAGGTAGGCAAGATTCTTCTGATTACATCAGTTGTATAAGTAGATACTTCAACAAAGCACATATGCTGCCTATAAACACTTTATAGTTTGAACTACTGCAAATAACATTTTGGTTAAAGTAATTGAGCATGAACAACCAAAATGCTACAGTGAAATTTTATATTCTGGCAGCGAGAAAATTCATATCCTTTTACTAATTTGACACCTTTATGGACAGTTTTTTAACTTCCTTTTGATGGTCTACAGAAGATTGTCATTTTAAATGTGGCTGATTTACTTTGGGTGTAAATTTTCCTTTCAATTAGTGCCTGAACTTGACTCAGAACTGTCACAGGGTCTCTAGATTACTCTTAGAGGCAGAAGCACTAAAGTTTTAAGAAGAGCTTCCTTTCATTAGTATATGTTTTACACTTATATTTTAAAAGAAGTATTTAGTTGAACTAGGAATGCTTTGTCCATATTTTCTTTAAGAGTTTTAAAGTTACCAGGTATTTCATCAAATACTATTAATCACTGTCTAAATATCATTAATCTAAATATCATTAATGGTTTTCATTTGACTATTTAAAATCAACCGAATTGTGACATCACACATTTTGTCATGTATGAGTGAAGCATAAATCAGTCTGGAAATGTACGTTCACAGCACTGTGTGTTCTCCAAATATTTTAACGCATTTTCCAAATGGTGGGATTTACTTTGTAAATGCAGCTTTCTACTTAACTAGTTGCATTATGAATATACATTTTGAAAAAATCAAAACAATTACCTATGTATTCTCAATTTATGCTATTTTTCTTAATTTAATTTTGGATCCCTCCCGGCACATTTAGTACTGTGCAGGGAGTTCTAACAAATAGGAAATAGTTCATCATGTAAAGAACAAAAGTAATTAGTTTTTACTGTAATTGTTTTATTAGCTATTAGAGCAGGAGAATATTTTGTGTTATGCTAACACATTATGTCAGCTTATGGGTTAAGCCCAATGCAAAGAATTGAATAACTATCAATTAGGCTCCCTCATCCAGCTGCTAATAAACTGTAGTTTCTTAAATCTATTTTGGATCCATTCGTTGCCATCATCTTTCTTAAATTCAGTGCTTATCCTGATCATACATCAGTGTGCCCCAGTGTTTAGTAGATGAATACCTTTCCCCAATATACTCCATTCTTTAATATTTACTTATCTCAGGTATTTCTGTACATTTTTACAAATTAAAAGAATCAGATTTAAAAGCTGAATGATATATTCTAGATTTTCTTTTGAACTACAGTTTTTCATATTACATTAAGGGTAACTTTCATATAAGAACATTGATGAAAAACATGAAACATTGACTGCCACAGGTGCTTATTAATATTTAATGGAGGAATCAGCTTATCAGTGAAATTCTAAGGGCATCACTTTTGAAGATTTATACATGCATCGTTCAACAAATATTACTAAGTGCTTACTGGAAGCCAGGCCTTGTTCTAGGTACTTGAGATACATCCTTTAACCAAACAACAAATAATCCTGCAGGGAGCTTGCACTTTATTATACTTAAAATAAAAAATATAATAAGTAAAGTGTACGATATGTTAGAAGCTATTAATGCAATGTAAAAGAGAAAAATAACACAGGGAAAAGATAATTGTGAATGTAGGGGTGTGGTCAGGGCTACGATCCGAAAATTTTAAAGAGAGTGATCTGGGCAGGTCTGAGGATGAGTTGTGAGATGTGAGACTTGAAGGAGGTGAGGTGAAAAATCACATTTAGCCAGAAATTCTTTTGTGATGTGGTCCTTGCAACTCCTCAAAGACCCTCAATCAGAACAAATTGCTGTATCTTGGCTGCAGCCCTAGAATAAGAATAGTTTGCTTCATTTAGAGGCCCTGCAATATGAAAAAAAAAATGCATTCTGGACCATTAAACCCTAGAATCAGACCCAGTGCATCAAGAGACTCCCACTAGGGGAGCCCAGACCACCTGAGGGAACAGCCTGCTCAGCCTCTTAGATCATATTCACTTAGGGGCACTGAGAAGAAAACTGTCGAATTGACTATACTATGTAAATTACATTTGCTTTTCTTCTTTCTTTTTTTGCATTCATTCTCTCCATCCTCTTCTCTGTGTACCACTCTTCTTCCAGCCCAGGCAGAGCTGAATCTATAAACTGTAAATGTGTAGTTACACTTCATTGTATATCAGCACATCCCATTTATTAGAGGTGTGCTACTAACAGTGAACAAATAAAGAAAACACTCAGTAATTACTTGGTGAAAATTAAATGAATAGATTAACTAAGACTCTAATGATATTTTTATAATCCTAAAAATCAGTAACAAATCAGTATGCATTGCTTTACTTTATTCACAAAAATCATACAGAAGTACATATTGCTATCCTACATTTTTATTCTATATTGATTTGTTATATCTAACAAATATTTTACAGTGACTACTTTGTGCCTTTTAGAAGACGTATTAAATGCAAGTCAGCATAGACAACCAGTGATTTTAAAACATGGGTGACAACGTGCAGTTGTCCTTAACAGTATTGCATTGAATGGTTCCTTTTAAAATTCTGAACCTTTATGTAGGAGCTAGATCATTCCTGGAATGTCTCCAGGTCTTTAATTCATTTCTGGCTACCTAGAATTGGTGTTAGTTAACAGATAATTCTTTCGTTAAGTGAATTTGTGGTTGAAATTCTCATGGGGAAAATAGCAAGGCTTAGTGTTAACTATGAAAATTCTTATAATTGTAAAAATATTCATTAAAACAAAGCAAAAGAGCACACCCACACATATTTTATATAGCTTTAATTATGTAGGGGAGGAAAAATAACTTTCCCTCTAACCTTCTTGGCTGAGGTCTGCCCGCCACAATAATAGAGACAGAATAACTGTAGAAAACAAATAGAAGTTTAGTAGCATATATACTTCCTGTATAAGTGGGACATACCCAGGAAAAGAGTAATTCCCTGATATGGCCCAGACCACCACCTTAAATACCACCTCCAGCTGAAGGCAAAGAAGATAGGGGTAGGGAGGGCAGTAATGGGAGGTTACCAGGAAAAACACAGTAAACAAGGGTATGGATGTTGTGCAGATTTAAGTTGGTGCCTTCTTCATTAATAGAATTTTCTAGAGATTTGGTCATTCTCTTCCTGGTACCGAGAGAGAGACACCCTTACAGATGGAGGTTTGTCTTAAAAAATGTGAATTCTTCTTACAAAGGGTAACTTCTCAATTTTTTAGAGCTTCTCCTGCTGTTTCTTAAAAATAACTAGCTCAAGATAATCCATTTGCCAAAGAGGCATGTTTTGTGCTAGTATATGTTGCTCCCTTTCATCTACTAATAATGATGATCATATTTGCTTAAAATTATGTTGATTCTGTGATAACATTAATAGTAGAGAAGAAAAGTAGATACTTGTTGAAAAGAAAATTTCTCCCAACCCACTTCTACTTCCATCTCATAGATTGCCATTTCTATAGGAAATCTAACTTCAAATATTTGCCTTAGAAAACTTTAGAAGTTATTTTAGTATTTTCCAGTGTGCTAAGTGGCATTGCATAATAGGGGATCCCTTCTGAAGGAGGAAAACACAATGTATATGCTAAGGGCATCTCTCAATATCTGTTTATGATGTACTATGCAGTTGTAGCTAATCATAATTTGTATTAATTTAAGCTCTAAGACTTTCTTCAAGTACTTGTTCAGTGTAAATCTTTGGAGATTTATATTATTTCTAGGGAAAGCAATGGTTTCCTTTAATGTGGTCTACAATCAGGAAAATCTGTAAAAGGAAATTTATTCTTTAAATATATATATACACACATATCTTTGCAATATAAATACAAAATATTTATATAGATAAATATATATATATATATACACCAAAACACAGTCTCTCAATACACACAGGAAACGCCTGCATGACATAGCTATAAAAAAGAATCTACTTTTATTTACTCTACTTATTATAGAAGGTAGGATTCGATGCAAATTTTTTTAAACTTTTGTATGTATATAATAAGAATTAACAAATTATACACTAATATGTTTTAAATGGCTATTTGAATTTTAATATGACTAAATTGGATTCATACACATATTGGCTGAGTATATTTGTGATCCAATTATATTATACTGTGTATAAATTAAGATTTCAATGTTTTTAAAGGTAATAGTCACAATGACTCCCTAAAAACATTACTTTTTCAATATGCAGAAATCATAAAACCATATATTCTACATTGAAATGATAATGATGACAATTTTTTGCCTTAGCATAAGGATGTGACAGTACTTTATTTTTCTCGTTATACCAACTGATGGCTTTTCTCTTTTGTCATTGTTGAGGCCTTGTTTAATCAGGCTATTCGATTTAATTAATTAAATTTCCCCCCTTTAGTTTTCTTATGATATCTGCTGTTCTCTGACAATCTCCTACTTGTAACTTGATTTCAGCAGCACAAAATAGGATAATATCTGTCAAGATCATTAGCGCTCATAATGGCCTTTCTCTATCAAGAAGTTTCTCAACTACTTCACTCATACTTTGCAACTTGAGAATACTTGCATAGAGGAAGCAAAATAATTTTCCCTCTACCCTTCTAGGTTCTTGGCTGAGACACCCTTATAATAGAGTAACAAGACAAAAACATGTTTAGTAACATGTGTACATCTGGTATAGATGGGAGATACACAGGAAAACTAGGTTAATGCCTGAAATGTCCCAAGCTACCTTCTTAAACACTATCTCCAGCTAAAGACAAAAGAAAGATGTTGGGCAGCAGGGAGGCCAGTAATAGAGGTTATCAGAAAAAGTAGAATAAACAAGGGTATGGTTGTCTGGCATATTTAAGTTGGTGCCTTCTCCATTGATAAAAGTTTCTAGAGCTTTAATCATCCTCTCTTCTGGGTATAGAGAGGGAGATACCCTTAAAAGTAGAGATTTCCCTTATGAATGTTAATATCTCTTACAAGAGGGTAACTTTTATTCAGTTTTCAGAGCTTCTCCTGTGTCTGCAATTACTTAGAAATAATCAGCTTAAGATGATCCTTATGCCAAAGAGACATATTTTAGGGTGTCAAATTCTGCTCCCCTTAAGTCCTGCCTTTAAAACTTCCCCAAGAAGTCCCACAGTTCAGAAGCTGAGTTGATAAGTTGATCCATTATTTCACCGAACCAGTGTCTTAGTCCTGAGAATAGGTCAGTCCAGTTAAACTGTTGTGTCTCATTTCACGAGTGGTCTTGCAAACGGGCTTCCAGTGTTAGGTCTATACTGTGCTTGCAATCAGGTACTTAGTAAGAGGCATTTCTGTAGAAAAAGAAAGATAAAGATTAATGATTAGAACAAACTATAACTCAGTTTCTGAGTCCAGGCATCAGCCAGTCAAGATTTCTATATGTCAGGCTCAGAGCATCTTTTTCAGTTTGATTGTCTCTGATATTATCAGGTGTTTAGGTAAACTTTGAGTGTCCCACATATCAACAAACATGGAAGGTTGTCTCTACATGAGCTGTTGTAGTGATTTCTCTGAAGTTTATATCAAGTTGTTCACATTCAGTTTGCAGAGCTTTAGGAAAGGGCTCTTCTTTTCACCCATTCCAAATTAGAAGGGTGGGAGAAAATTGGAAGTGAGTTTGAAGAGTTGTAGCAAGATATTTGAGGAAACTGAAAGTTTCCATTCCAGTTTGCAGGTTAAAAAAAAAAAACAACTAAGATAATTAATAGGACTAGAGTCTAATATCCACAAAGGTATGCTACTAAAACATGTCCCTCTATAATCACTCTCATTTTTACCAAAGACAATCAAAATAAGACGAAAACGTTTGCAAAATAGGTCTAGTCTCATTAAACTTGACCTGATTATTTACATAAGTGCAGCAAGAATAGTGATTGTATAGGTTCTTTTTAAATCTGCTTTGCTAGAACTTTCATAAAGGATCACAGATTGAACCTTTAAAAGCCTCAAGGCTAGGAAGCCAAGCCAAAATGTTGCCATCAGACTTTGCCTGCAAAACCTATATATATATATATCTCTTCTCAAGGTATAAAGATATCTTGAGGTTCCTGTACCTGCCAGAAAGTTGAACTTCCTTATTCACCTGGGAAGGTTGCTGGGAACCCTGTAAGCAAGGTACCAGGCTATTTTTCTAAGGGACATTATTGGCTTCATAAAATCAAACTTAGTTTCTTAAAGTTATGTGGTCATCTGATTCTAGGCACATTCTCAAATATGACATTTCAGTCAAAGCCTTGGCAGTATAGCCAGTGTTTCCAGTTTTGTCCTGTTATAAGAACAGAGTCTTATTGAATTTATGCAAATAAGTATAAAAATACTTAGAGTTTCTGAATTATGGAGGGATCAGCTAAGGAGAAGAAGTAATTGTTTCATCTTTATTCATAAAGTTATACTTTGCCAAATTGCTTTAATTCATACTTAGGTCAAGAGAAAAGAAAAAGGTTTCCTTAAGTCTAGAAAAACAAAACATTAAAGAACCAGCAGTGTTTCAAACAAAATGTCATAAAAATTATATTCATACTCATCACCTCATTCATTCCCATGTTATTAAATCTCACTCTTCATTAATCCAGTTCTTGCATTATTTCTGGCAATTCTTACCTAGCTGGGTTTCATGATCTTAAAGTTATCAGGAATTTGTATTCTAGAGTGCTTGTTAGAGTCCTTTTCATGAATTTCCTTGAAGATTAAGCACTTTTGCAAAAGCATGAAAGTAAAATAATAACTGTCTGTAAATGACAAATACTTAAAACTAGCTACTGTTAAAGATCCGATGAGAGTGCATAACAATGCAATTGACAAGGAAATTTGCTTATGTGTCTGACATACATCTTAAGATAATAAATAGAATTACTTATACCAGTATAGATCAGATTTCTAGGAATTTCATACCTCATACATTTGCTTAGCCAAAAACACATCTTATTTTCCTTGCAGTTGTTTCCCTTACTGTTTCTACTAGTTTTAATCACATTAATTAGAATTTTTAACCCTTATGAACTTTATAGTGAAAACTAAAAAGTAAGCAGTTATAAACTGTATGTTACTACAGCATTCTTTACATTGGCAAATTAATTATTAATGCATTTTATAATTTTAGAAGCATGTGCTCCTTTTAATAGTAAAATCTTTTGACGTGGCACAAGAAATGTTTACTAACAAACCCAAATGTAATTAGTTCCTCTATAATAGGAAACCAAAAGTAGATAAACTTATGTTCAATAATTGATGTTTAATATTTTATCTTATTTAGAAGTAATCTAGATATTTGATAAATTTCTGTCACTTAACTCAGCAAAATTCTAAGGATTGAAGTTACCAAAAGGATTTGGGAGACTATTTAAATATATGTACCATAGTACATAATTACTGATGAAACATTCACCTAAAAACTCTTATCCTTTTTAAATCACTTGTTCTCAACAATGATGTTTAAACTACTCATGAAAACGTTTTGAGATATTTGACAAAGTCAGCCATCATCCTAAACTTTTCTTGTTTACAAATTTTGTTAACAGAGGTAATATGAACTTTTTTCAACTAGTAAACCGAAGTAGAATGAGAGTTGGATGTCTGCTTTATATTTAATGACACTGAAGACATGTCTATTTTAATTAAACCAACAAACTTCAACTAGCTTTATTTACTGGAGATCATCCAAGATTCTTTGGTTTTTTTTAATTGGATTAGTTTCTATGTTTCTGAGAGTTTTAGGAATACTTAATTTATAAAGCACTTATTTTAAGTCAATTAAATAGAGCTCTTTTACAGATTAATTTTAGCAATAACATCTGGAGGTAGAAAAATACCACATCTACAACATACATATATAGACATCTGTAAACATACAGATACAAATATATATCTTATAGCTTTCATTTTAAAATTTTAGCTATGAGTCAGGTACAATATTAGTACCTGACTAGTTTATAAGAGACTCACTAGTTTATAAGAGAACAGTTGGGTCCAAATTGTGTTTCTGGAAGTTTGTCCACTAAGATGGGTAAAGATTCTTTTTTTCCTTTTTCCTACTAGTATCTGTGAAAGAACAGACTTGGTATTTTTCATTTGCGCATTTTCCAAGTAACTCCTTTTTTCTCTTTCTGATGAGAAACATTTCCCTAAAGTTTACATTTCAAGGATTGGTTCTTAGGTCCTAGAGAAGAAGGGGTAGAAAATTTTTAAGATGGGGTAGAAAAGTTACATTTCAAAAACACAGAAAGTATATATACAAGTTTTCTCCAAACTTGAGTTTTGGGGTATATTTGCATATTATTGGAGGCCGGGAAATAATTACTATTTAAACTTTCCTTATTTTTCTTGGGTGCAGGATAGTACTGTTTCCAATGTCCTGATCCTTTTGCAAGCATTTTGAGATGAATAGGGGACCTTTGGTGGCGTGGGTAAAAAGGATAGGTGGACTTTGAATTGTTTCTAGAGCTGCAACTCTGGTTTTGCAAAGATTTGAAAAACAGAGTTGTTTCTAATTCCTCAAAGAATGTGGTTGTAGCCTAAATTATATCAAGGGACTGACCTGCCCATTCAACTACATTATTTTCAATTTGCTTTATATCAGGTAGAAGATTTCCAACTAAGATGGAAATCAAGATTTCTATATTCTGGAGCTTTAGGGTTTAATGCAGTATGCCTTTTTAAAATCTATATAAAGCATTCAACAAAGACTTTACAAGGCTCTAGTTTTTGTTTTTGTTTTTTTCCTGAGTGTACAATTCAACCTTAGGCCAATTAACCTTAAGGGGGAAAAGCCTCTGCTATTGTTTCAATCAGCACCTGAACATCAGCCTCCAGCTGATCCATTTCCTGATCATTTGTAGGAGGGCCTGGGAGAAATTCTGGTCATCTGTTTCTTCTGTGAGGGGGTTTTCCCAAGAGGCCATCTGGTTTATCTGATAAGTACAATACAATCATGGGTGGGAAGAACACCGTTTAGCTACCAATCAGGGTTCCAGTGAATGTGACTGTGGATGTCCACCGATCTTTCTAACTCTTCTCTAAATTTGATACTATCTTCTGAAAGTTGTGGTTAATGAGGCTTTGTAACTTCATCTTGTCAAAGGAGTCTGTAAGGCAAGCCATTTCAATTCTTAGTGTCCTCTTTTCAATCTGTCCATAGTACCAAAAAGACAATTGTTAGAATGAGAGCTCTCTAAAAATTTTTCAAGTATAGAGGTTTTTCCAATTCAAAGGATTCATCATCTGGCCATTGACAAGCAGGATCTTATATATCTCAATAGCAACCCAAACCAATAAGGCTTTTTATGGCTTAACCATAGATGCAAGAGGCATCCCAAAAGAGTGTGCAAAAGCTGCAGCCATCACAAGATGTTGAAAATTCACTCCCAAAGTTAGCCTAAGAAAGCAAAGACCTTCATTGTCACAAGTGGTAAGAATGGTGTAGTGAAAATGGTGTCTCCGGTTTTCCGTGAGAACGTGTGATGCATTCAGTTACAGACCTGCTAATCTGTGACACCAGGCAGGTGCTACTAGAATGGGACTTTTCCAGCATTAAAGAGACAATGAAATTTGAGATGTCAAAGGCCCCCTATGGACTGGGACCCCTATGACAAACTCCCCTGGCAGCTGGTGGAGGGGAGGGGTCCGTGAGAATGCTGCTATTGGGCTGTCCACTAGATGCGTGCCGACACACGCATCTTCTGACTGGTGGATCCCAGGGAGAATATTCTCACTGGTTACAAGACCAAGCTTTTAAGGCATAGAATAAAATAGAAGGAAAACCTCTCTAGGCTATGGTTCTCCTCCTTATAACAAATGACAGAAAAGACAGAGATAAAAGCAAACAATTACTATCTCTCTGGGAGGAAAGTGGATCAATATAAAACAAGAGTACTCATAAAAAAAATCTTTACCAAAGTTGCTATACCCAAGAAACTAATTCACGCAGGTATTTTCTCCCTTTAATCTAAATTTGGAAAGGAAAGGACAAGAAACGCTTACCTTCCTCTCTGAACCAGGCACTGTAGAGACAGATCCAGGAGATCTGCCTTTGGTAAGAACTATTACCCTTAGCCAGCTTCTGCCAGTTTTCCAGAATCCCATCTGCAGACTCCGGAGCAAGTATGGTGCCTCAGCAAGCCCCATCACGGGTCTCCAAACTGTAGGGGTAGAAAAATAATTTTCCCCCTCTCTGTCTAGGTTCTTGACTGAGTCTCCACTGTAAATGAAACACATTAAGAGGAGAAAAACAAAAATTTCATACCGTGTATATCTCCTGTGTACATTAACTCCCTGAAATGGCCAAGCCAACACTTTAAATACCATCTCCAGCTAGACACAAAAGAAACGTGTTGGGCAGTGGGGAAGCCAGTTATGGGAGGTTACCAGGAAAAACACAGTAAACAAGGGTAAGGTTGTTAGATTTAAGTCCCTGCCTTCTCCACTGACAAGAGTTTCTAGAGATTTAGTCATCCTCTGCTGCCTGGTACAGAGAGGGAGACACTCTTACAAATGGAGATTGCCCTTATAAACGTAAATATCTCTTCCAAAGGGTAACTTTAGTCACTTTTCAGAGCTTCTCCTGTGTCTGCAGTTTCTTAAAAATGATTAACTCTGTAATTTTTTTTCCGAAGAGACATATTTTGTGGTGGCTAATTCTGTTTGCCTTCACTAGCTTATATAGTCTGCCAATAAAAGAAGTAGTAATCATTTTAGGGAAAAAACATTAAAATATTAGATTATTAGTGTTTCAAAATAAAGATGTAAAGTGTTTTAATAACATAAATAACTGTAAAGAGGTAAAGAAAAAAAAACTTCCATAAATGTTTGGCTTTATACCAAGTAGGCAAAGGAATTTGAATTTTCAGAATAATGTGTTACAGAAAGTTTCCTAAAAAAGAGCCACATGTAACATTAATGTCATGCTCTATAAAGTAAGAATATCAGAAAATTACACTCTTATGTGATGCCACGTTTTTAAGATGGTGGTTAGAATTTTACATGTATGTAGCTGAATTACTATAGAGAAAATTTATACCAAAAAGTGTAATTTGCAATTCAGAGTGTGTAAAGAGTCATAGTTCTTTACGTATCAGAATTACTTCAGATTTGTCATTATTTTATGAGCTTTGTGCTTATAAGTGGACTTACAGATTTGGATTGACTCCATCACATTAGAGGAAAATTTGTCTAAGGGTTAGTCTAATACAGAGTAATTTTCAAAAAGAAAAATACTCTAAACAGGTTCAGTATTTTCTTGAATTAGAAAAGTATAACCTAGGGGATTCCCTGGTGGCACAGTGGTTGACAGACCGCCTGCCGATGCAGGGGACACGGGTTCGTGCCCCGGTCCAGGAGGATCCCACATGCCGCGGAGCGACTGGGCCCGTGAGCCATGGCCGATGAGCCTGCGCGTCCGGAGCCTGTGCTCCGCAACAGGAGAGGCCACAACAGTGAGAGGCCTGCGTACCGGAAAAAAAAAAAAAAAAAAGTGTAACCTAAAAATTGATGAGTTCTTCTTTTTTTAGCCTAAGACTAGAATTAGAAATAATAGTGTTTTTCAATTTTAAGATTATAAGAAACACTTCATATTGCTCCAAAAATGCTACTTAAAAGTCTTCTTACTTTATGGGAAAGTTGCTACAAACTCCAATTTAGTCTGAAAGGATTAATTTTTCTTCTTTGAGGGAGCATCAATAATGACTCACTATTGGGACTTTTGTCACTATAAGACAAAAATTACTTGGTGTGAGTGTATATATTACTTTCTACTCTTTTAAAAGTTTTTCTCTCCATTTTGATTTTTATTATGTTAAAATATACAAACACTGAATCTATAGTATATCTATAAATATATTACATGTATATAAACATACATGTGTTTACATATTTTGGGCATTTAAAATGGATATTATTGTGCTGTAATATTAGTAAATTTTTACTTCATGGTTTAAATGACTGAATATCATTCAATCATGTGACCTTTTAAACATTTTTTACTTTTCTCAAGAATTTTCCATTTAAAGAATGGCATTGTCGTATGCTATTACAATTTCGTATCAAGAGAAATTTTGAAAAATCTAACAAAATTGTACATGGTTTTATTCTCCATCTAGCAGTACTATCTCTAGAAATTGGCCCAGAACATAAACATTCCTATATACCAAATAGCATTTCTATAAGGTTTTCCTTTATGGGCATTATCTGTAATAGCTAAAGATGAAAACAACACAGAATTTCCACCAATAGGGGACTGTTCAGTACTAATGGCTCATTCACAGAATGGGGGCTGTAGAGTCCCCTCCCCCTGCAAAAAAGAGGAAACCTTAATGTTCTGGAATGGAATAGTCTCTAGACTATATTAATAAGTGAAACAATGAAGGTGTAAAGCCATTACAATATCAATATTCCCAGAGTGGTTAATCATAAAAAAGTACCCTATTTTTCAAATTACTGTTGTCTCTACAGACTAGTTAAGGGGAACCATTTATTCTCATTAGTTGAGCTTTAATATTTCCTGGTAATTTCCCTTCCCCTGCTGCGTGTTATACTAGCTAAAAAGGACAGAGAAGTATTGGGGCTTTTCGTCCTCACGACATGACAAGTATTAGAATATTATAAACTTTCATAGTAAGAGAAATGTTAGGATCGTATACTTTATGACATTTGTGTCTCTGAACATATTCAATCTATTATATTATTCCCTTCATTTTTTCTGACACTTTTTAAAATATTAAAAGGTGGATCTGTATTAGAGCTTTATTAAAAACATGAATGTCAGGAGTCATAAAATACACGAGAAGACAGATTCTAGATTTCTAAAATTTATTTCCTCTGTCTTTTTACATTCATTCAACTAGCATTTGGGAAACAGGTAACCAAACACTGAGTATCTATTAAATGTTTATTAGCCTTAATGATTCTGAAGGCTTTTTTTTTAAAAGAACATGTTTGGTTGGCAAATATGTATGTGCTTCTGTGTACAACATACAAGTAGAGCCCTGAGTTTCCTTTCATCTCAAGATATTATACCCTTCTTCATTTATACAGTCATTTTTTAAATAAAAGTAAAGAAAGGTATTCCAGGCACTGGGATTGTAGCAGCGAACAAGAAATAGACAGATTTTCTTTCTTCGTGGACTTCATATTCTAGTGGATGAGGACAGAAAATCAATTAGAAATGAAGAAATTGGTAAGTGAATTTCACACAGTGATGAGGGCCATGATGTAAATAAGCAGAAAGATGAGATTAAGAGATGACGTCAGGTGAAGTAGGAATAGTTGTGTCTAGAAAGGACTCATCATGGAAGACCTGAGGATGTTGCTTTTGAGCTGTAACCTGAGTGATAGGTCAGCTGTTCACAAAACTGGAACAAGCCTCTTAACAGGAAAAATCAGATTATGAAGAACAGTCACCTTCCAGTACTGCTTGCTGCTTTAGGACTGACTCACGTTAGTTTCGGTCTTGGCTTCCTACTTAAAGTCTCTACACATTCTAATCTATATATCTAATCTATATATGCACCACAGATAAATCTAAAAGAAATAAACACAAACACACAACTTACACTGTGTTGTATTTCTACTTTAAAACTCTCTCTTAATGGCTCACTAAGGCTTAAAGGATAAAATCCACATTCCTCAAACCAGTGTCATAGCTGCTAAAATTACATCCTTCCCTACTTATGCAATTTTAGCTCTAACTGTTCCCAAACATAAACCTTTTCTTCCACTTAAGCTGCTCCAACACAAATCGCTGTTTCTTGTCTCTGTTGTTGTTCAGTGTTTTGGTTTGTTTGTTTTGTTTTTAACTGTTTTATTTAGAATGCCCCTCCCCTATAATGTGTCTCTCTTTTTAGGCCCGGCTCCACTCCCATTTGATTTGGCCACTCAAACTGGGAGTGATCTCTCTTTCTATAGAACACTTTCAGCAGTTACTGGTCCTATATAACCTATCCTGTAGTTGTCAGTACTAGATATTGTTATCAGTTCTATATATTGACATATATAGCTCCTATGTATTGACATAGAACTTACTGTCTTGTAGTATGGCTTATCTTTTCTATATTCATTTCTGTCTCTCCAACCGAATTCTACATGCCTTGGAGGCAGCTGCCATATTCTATACTTCTTGGATACTATATATCTTTTTATACACATTACCTGGACAAGGAGTTCCTTTTTTTTAAAGGTGAAGTATTTTGAAATGTTTTAATTTCCTATCACATAAAACTGCACTAAAGTATAGAGATTTCAAAATAATAATTGCAACAGATTGAAAATTCTTTTGGAGCTTTTTGTGTTCAGGATGATTTACAAAAAGGAGAGCCAGATGGACTTACCTATTAATCATATAGTTTTTTGGAAATGAAGAATACATAAAAAGTTGAGGAAAACTCATTTTTTCACTCCACTTACAAAACCAGAGAAATAAAATTTTGCTAATTGGTCTTCACTCCTTCACCTTGCTTTTGGTAGTAAAGTATTTAATTGGAAGTTGGGAGCCTGGAAACATTACTAATATAAATATTTTTATTAAGTTTTAATAGCAATTTTTACTGTTGGTCTGTGTTTTTTTTAACTTGTGTTTTTTTAATTTGTGTTTAAACATTTTACATCTTCATATTAAATAAAATTTCCTTTCATTTTATTAATTTGATGTCATTCATTTGTTTATTTTTGTTTTCTTCTTTTCAAGGCCCTGTGGAATCCTACATGCACTGAAGTTTTATTTAAACCAGTACATATTTCAACCTAGGTTAAGTCATTATTTGATAAGAAATGTATCACAAATCTGACATGCTAAATATGAAATCAGTTTTCCATTATTTCATGTGTTAGCTATTTCTCAGAGTATGTAATACAGAAATCTTTCCATTCCAGATATTTCACACGTTTTGCATTTGTACACAATTGCATAAAATATTAATGGATGTAGATTAAGCTAACATATTCCAAACTTATTGTATTTTTAAAACAAAAATACTTATTTTTAAACTGTCTCTATATGCAGCTATTCTGAAGTGTAATATTCCACTTGGCAGGACATATTTTTTGTTCAACCTTCTCATCCATGTCATTTGTCTCTCTGGTTATAGTCTGTTTAATTTCACCATATATTCTATGCACATTAAGTAAGTTTCAAAACAGTGCTTCTAGTTTTCCCCCCATCCTAGTGTGACAGTTCTTACCGAAGAACTAAGTTACCTCTGTTTTTCCCTTGCATTGAGATCAAAAGATGAAAACAGTATGTCTTCAAATGAAATAAATCATGAAGAGTCTTATTCTAACTGTAGAAAGTAAAAAAACTTACTTCTATCTCTAAATAAGTGAAGAAAGTTTTTTGGCTATTGACCTCATATTGAGGGAAGTCTGTTGAATGTGTCATAAAAAAAAAAAAACCTGTCTCCTGGACTTGGCATCACTGCCTGATTTCTGTGTGTCCTTGTTTATTACTTTTCTGTAATAGCTCACTTTAATTATCAAATGGCTGGGTAACAACAAAGCACTCTTGAGTGTTGTAGTTTATTGCAAGGATAAGTGACAGAGCCCAAAGGATGTCTCAGTGTTGTGGTGCAGGACAACAGAAGAGCCATAGAGCTAAGGAGAGGAAAGCAGGTTTTACTGAATTCCCTCTATTTTTTAAACAGGAAATGAAATAATCATGGTTAATGATGGTAACATTTAGAAATATGCTATAAAATTTCTTAAATTATTTGAATTATGTAACATATAATATGCATGATCAAATGTTGGGTTTAAACCATGGTATTAAAATAAAACTGTAAATATATTTATTTACTTGAAAACATTGTATGTGTCCTTGTTGACTTTGCTGCTTAAAACATCCGTTTATGATTCAAGGTACGAAAACATTTTTGTTTCTCTAACAGTTTTCTAGAGTTTATTCTTTTATTCTGTTCTTATCTTTTTATTTATTGTCTTATTTTAACATTTGAAACCCTTAAATGTAGATAATGTAAGAAATTCTATTACCTGCAATAAAGCACTCCTCTGATAAAGATTTTTATCAGCTTGAATGGTCAATATCATTTTGAAGAAAAAGAAAGAATTCAATTAAAGATATTTTTGACTGGGATGCAAGGGAAAAAAGAAATGTATTAACAAGTAGATTAAGTCAATAAAGAAAGGTCCTTCTTTCCTCAAAAGCAATGTAGCAGAAATTGTCAATACAGACAAAAAAGCCACCTAACCTGAAAAGCTACCATTTTATGATTGCTCTTTAACACCAGTAAGACATTTCAGGCTGCGTCCTCAGAAACCCTCCTTTTTTTTTCTTTCATGTAATTTTTCTTTTGTAATGGAATTGTGCTGAATATACATCAATGAACATATTTCTAGGTTAATAATTTTACTTTCATGGTGAAATATATTCAGACTCTTCAGAAATCTTTATTATGTTGTTTGTCCATTTAACTATTAAAATGTTTTACATTTCTTTGATTACATTAAACATGAATTAAAAATATGGATTAATGGCATGGTTAGTTTTTAGAAAAATGTGCAAGAACCATTATAATTACTGCACTGTATTCCAAGGTGTAACAAAACTGAGGTTGATGATTGTTTCTCAAAGAAGTAGCAAGAAGCATAAAAGTATATCTGACAGCTGCAAAGAGTTCAGCATCAGTATTTATTGATGAAAGGAGCATTATGCTATACTATTATGCCTCCATATCTGTCTGAAATACCCTGACAATAATTAACTAAAAATAAGAGATGAACAGGCTTAATTATATTTATTTTCCAAATGAGTGAAGTGGAATTTGAAGAGGTTGAGTGACTTTCTCAAGTTCATGTAACTTTTCTAACAGACATTAAAGTTCTAGATTGTGCTGTAGGTGTTTCAGATCAAAAGTCAGGATTTTGTTTTGTTTTCCTGATTTCACAATACTGGTGGACTGCATGATTGCAAAATTCAATACAAATTATACATGGATTACATATGCGAATATGTACACACTTGTATATTATATATGCATTATATATTATTAAAGGTTGAGTTTATCTTAAATCTGCATTATAGTCTAGGCTTAATGGTGATGATATAGATTTACTATGTGAATACCTGTCTAAGATGTATAATATATGAGCTAAGGAATGTATTTTATAATATTAAGAATTATTTTTTCAAATATAAAGAAGTGCTTAGAAGGAAAACCAGGAACAGTTTTACTAGATGTTTTAACAGTTATTAACATATATTTTATTTATATCTTGAATCATTTTGAAAATTTAATTTTTCATTCCCTGAAATGTATGCATGTTAAATGTTCTTTTTTATAATATTTTTAAATATAAGTCACTTATCATTCTTGGTTAGATTTATGACATATAGCTGTGTTTTAAATGATTTTTTAATGAAGACTCTAAAGTAAGTATATGTAACTATGCACATGTGATTTTTATTATGGCACACATAAAAACTCCCTTGCTGAAGTTTTCAAAATTGTTATTTTTCATAATTACCTAAATTTTATATTGTTTTAAATATTTGTTTATTTAGAAAACAAAATGTACTTTTCCATATTTAACTTGCTGCTAGAGGCAGGAAAGTCCAAATTTAACAACAGGATGCTTTTCATGATTTTGTGTTTTGTGCCTATATGTTCACATAGGACTCTCTAAACGCAGTTCTATCATATCTTAATTTCTTACATCTAATCACTCTTTCTAAAAGAAATCTTTGTCTTGGTGCTTTTTGGGGCAATAGTAATCACAACTATGATATGCTGGTATGTTTAAAGAAAAAACGAATACTAACATATATTTTCAAACACATCAGTTTCATTTGATGTATGTACTTGACCCAAGTCCACATGTCGATGATCGATTGACATACATATCCTCCATTGAAAAGAACTGTTACTCTTGATATTAATAAGCATTAAGAACTGTTAGAATTTCCCATGCCTTCCAAGTGATGTCTGTTGGATATCTAAATTTGCATAATACATTTATACCATTAATTACAATGGAGTAGAGTAGGATAGGCTGTAAAATGGAGAAAAAATAAGAGATGTTAGCACTTTTCTTACTTTATTTTTTACTACAAACCAAACGTCTTGAGTATATTCATTGGGTGTTCTTTTAACTCTATTTTGTGAAAGCTTTTCTCCTCTTTGAATGCTGTATATTGATATACATATAGGAAGGAGGTTGATGAACAGGCGGATCAAATGATAATAAAATATTTTCTGGTAAATGTTCCTAATACTGGAAAACTATTTGTTGCATCCTTAATTTATAAACATCATGGTCAGATTGTATACACATACACATATATGAAATAAGGAAACCCTTATTTTAAATTAGCTTCTTACCAATTTCCTTTTTTAAAGAGGAAATTTGATGAAGTAGCATGTGTATTCCTAGGAAAGAAAGGGAAAGAGCAATGACAAATGTAAATGCAAAACGGATCCTGATGGAGAAAAACAACAAAGCAAGGGTAAAATGATTTTTGCATACTTCCCCTTAAGATTTAGTTTAGATTTTTTTTAAGCTTCCAATTTAAAATATATATATATAAGACTTAAAAGATGAAAGAAGTGTTTCCTCAGCCCTGTAAAGTAGAATAGCCAGTAGCTTAAACTTTGATAAATAGTCTGGAAGCCTTGTGTATTAATACATTTTAAATATAATGACCAGGGAGAGTGAATAAATGTCATGCCTTTTTACTCTGGCTCTTCATGGAAGATTTCTTCTTCATAAAGTTGGCAAGATTTTTGACCTGGAAAGAGATTTATATGTACCTTTTTTTCCACTAAGAATACCAGAGTAAACTTGAAAGAACAAGTAACTTCTTTTGGCAGTAAATATGCTACACGGATTTTAATTTTCTTTGCATCATGGTTTATATATGTTTTAAGAAGTTACTGTGTTAATGTAGATTCAGGGTTTAATTTATATTACTAGTACAATTTTTATACAACTTTATGATTTTTTGGAGATCTTTATCATCATACTGCCATTTTGGTTGTAGCCACATGAATTTGAAGAATAGGATCCTGAAAATTAATGAGTAATCTCTGAAAATCTAACTTTTCTGTTTTAATAATGCAAATACAACATAAGTAAAAAATTATATATGCATAAACCCATACTCTATATTGTTTTTCTAATGCTTTTTATCATAGTGTAACCTTTAGAAGCCCCAAAAAACTTTAAATTAGTTGGATTTTTAAAAGTGAATATCATCTTGTAGTAGAATGTGATGTATACATTGGAAATTTATTGCTAGTTTTTAATGAAAAAGAATATGCAATATCTGGTGAGTGAGCACAAAGAATCAGATGATCAAATAAGACTCACACAAATCATAGATCTTAGCCAATATCAAGCTTATACTAATCATTTCAAAGGTACTGGCCATCACGCTCCAGTGAAAGAGGGAAAAGGTCTGTCAGGTTGGGGACAGCTCTCCCAGTTCTTTTATCCCACTTTGGAATCCACTCTCTGATTCAAGCTAAGAGATCAGATTTCCAAGTGAGATTTTTTGGGTTACCTCACACAGCAGGAGAAATATTTCATTGATGAAGTATCTTCATTTTATATCCCAACAATATGATATTCTTCAGGGATCCATGTTCATACAGATTCTAAGTTTATTTACTCAAATCAGTCTTTAACCAGGGGCATACTGTTATAATTTCCATTGATAAGGACCCTCCTTCCAGCAGCTATTACTAGTTTATTTTCCTGGAGATCTAGTTTTTATGTTGGCAAGGTTAGAAGAAGTTACCTCCCTTCTTTTACTTCCCCTGGAAAAAAGCCAGTTGCTTTAACTCCCCCTCCTCACCTGCTCCGTTTCCACAGTTCATTCTGAAAGTGATATTGTATTGGAGTGGAAAGAAGCCCAGTGTCCTGGATTTTTCATTTCTCTTTAATTGAAAGGAAAAGACCTTATAGAAAGCTTATCTGACCAAAATTGCACTTGTTTTGGGTTTCTGTTCTTTGTTTTCAATGTTTCAAAACAGTTTGAGGCAAGACTTAGGAGATTCCTTTTCCTGAAGATTATGTTTCCCTTTATTTTTCACTTAAGGCAAGCGTTCGTGAATTGCAGTTTTTGAAAGTCAAGAAATTTGTGATTCAATTGGGGGAAAAATTTAAAATTCCTTAAAATAAAGTTTTTGTCAATTGATGTATGCTGTAATATACCACATAAGAGATGGTCAGTGTATTTAAATTTATATGTCTTATTTAAAGTTATAAATACTTGTTTTATTCTTTGTTTCCATTTGCTATTTATACAAAATTACTCCTGTTGGAACGATAATCCATTCAACTAATTGGAATAGAGTAAATTCTTTGTTTTCTTCTTTCAGTTATACTATATACCTCATTATGTATTTTATTGAATATAATATGTCTAGTTTTAAGATATTTGGGATGTGGGTTTATTTATGTAAAATCTCTGTTTTGTATTTTCATCCATTTGGTATATATAAAAATTAGACTAGAAAAATTCCCATAAGAGAAAGCACATATAAGAAAAACTGAATCCAATATCTGCAGCCTGATTTATCCGTTCTGCTGCTGTTGCACAAACAGACTGTGTTGTTTCTACCAAGTCTTAGTGCCTTTACTCACATCAGTCCCCGAACCTATAGAGCTGTTTCTTTTCTCTTAACTTGTTCACATGAAGAGGAAAACGAGTTCCATATTCCCAGGATTCTCCAGGCATAATTAAATTCTCCTCTAAATCATTCTGCCGTTTGATTATGGCTACCATTTTTTTTATTTTACTATGTGTCAAGTGCTGTTTTAAAGGCTTTACATGTTTTAAGTATTAATTCTTCACAAAAGCTTATGAGGGAGCTACTGTTACATGACACCATTTTGCAAGCAAGAAAGCTGAAATATAGAGAAGTTAAGAAATTTGCACCAAATTACATTACTAGAAAGTTAGTAGGCTGTGTTTAAGCCTAGGCCCTCTGGATCTAGAGCCTGCACTTTATTTTTTTTAAATTTTTTAATTGAAGTATAGCTGATTTACAATGTTATCTTAGTTTGAAATGTACACCATACTGATTCAATGCTTTACAGGTTAAACTCCATTTAAAATTACTGCCAAATATTGGCTGTATTCCCTGTCCTGTACAATATATCCTTGTAGCTTACAAGCTGTACGTAGTAGTTTGTAGCTTTTAATCCCTTACCCTTATCTTGCCCCTTCCCCTTCCCTCTCCCCACTGGTAACCACTAGTTTGTTCTCTGTATCTGTAAGTCTGTTTCTTTTTTGTTATATTCACTGATTGGTTTTTTTTGTTTTTGTTTTTTTTTAGATTCCACATATAAGTGATATCATATGGTATTTGTCTTTCTCTGTCTGACTTGTTTCACTAACATACACCCTCCAGGTCTGTCCATGTTGTTGCAAATGATAAAATTTCACTTTTATAGCCGAGTAATATTCCATTGTGTATATATATATATATATATATATATATATGTATCACATATTCTTTATTGATTCATTTGCTGATGGACACTTAGGTTGCTTCCATATCTTGGCTATTGTAAATAATGCTTCTGTGAAGTTTGAGATGTATGTATCTTTTTGAATAGCGTTTTCATTTTCTTTGGATATATACCCAGGAGTGGAATTGCT
Organism: Mesoplodon bidens; assembly: GCF_964165515.1. Taxonomy (NCBI): domain Eukaryota; kingdom Metazoa; phylum Chordata; class Mammalia; order Artiodactyla; family Ziphiidae; genus Mesoplodon; species Mesoplodon bidens. Next base: position 205,815,065 of record NC_138176.1, read on the forward strand.
GTAAAATATGGTAGTTCTATTTTTAGTTTCTTGAGGAACCTCCATACATCCATGTTGGCTGCACTAATTTACATTCCCACCCACAGTGTACTAGGGTTCCCTTTTCTCCACATCTCACCAACATTTGTTGTTTGTGGGGTTTTTTTGATGATGCCATTCTAGCTGGTATGAGGTGACAGCTCACTGTGGTTTCATTTGCATTTCTCTGATGATTAGTAATGTTGAGCATTTTTCATTTTCATTGCCTATTGGTCATCTGTATGTCTTCTCTGTAAAAATGTCTATTCAGGTCTTCTGCCTATTTTTATTCAGTTTTGTTTTGTTTGGTTTTTTTTTTGGTATTAAGTGGTATGAGTCACTTATGTATTTTTCATATTAATCCCTTATTGGTCATCATTTGCAAGTATTTTCTCCCATTCAGTAGGTTGTCTTTCTATTTTGTCCATGGTTTCCTTTGCTATGCAAAACCTTTTTAAGTTTAATTAGGCCCATTTGTTTTTGTTTTTGTTTTTTTCGGTACGTGGGCCTCTCACTGTTGTGGCCTCTCCCGTTGCGGAGCACAGGCTCTGGATGTGCAGGCTCAGCAACCATGGCTCACGGGCCCAGCCACTCCACAGCATGTGGGATCTTCCCAGACTGGGGCACGAACCCATGTCCCCTGCATCAGCAGGCGGACTCTCAACCACTGTGCCACCAGGGAAGCCCCATTTGTTTATTTTTGCTTTTGTTTCCTTTACTTTAGGAGACAGATCCAAGAAAATATTGCTGATTTATATCAAAGAGTGTTCTGCCTATGTTTTCTTTTAGGATTTTTATGATTTCTGGTTCATAGTTAGGTCTTTAATCCATTTTCAGTTTTTTTTTTTTTGTATATGGTATGAGAAAATGTTCTAATTTCGTCCTTTTACATGCAGCTGCCCAGTTTTCCCAGCATCACTTATTAGCAAGACTGTCTTTTCTCCATTGTGTACTTTTGCCTTCTTTGCTGTAGACTAATTGACTGTAGGTGTGTGGGTTTATTTCTGGGCTCTGTATTCTGTTCCATGGATCTATGTGTCTGTTTCTGTGCCAGTACTATTCTGTTTTGATTTCTGTAGCTCTGTAGTATAGTATGATGTCCACGAGCATGATGCCTCCAGCTTTGTTCTTTTTGGCAAGATTGCTTTTGTAGTTTGGGGTTATTTGTTTCATATAAATTTTAGTATTATTTGTTCTAGTCCTGTGAAAAATGTCATGAATATTTTGATAGAGATTGCACTAATTCTGTATCCTGCTTTGGGTAGTATGGCTGTTTTAATGATAATCTTCTAATCCATGAACATGGGATATATTTCCATTTCTTTACATCATCTTCAGTTTCCTTCATCAGTGTTTTAAGATTTACAAAGTATAGGTCCTTCACCTCCTTGGTTAAGTTTATTCCTAGGTATTTTGTTCTTTTTGATGCAATTTTAAGCAGGATTGTTCTCTTGCTTTTTCTTTCTGATAGTTCATTATTAGTGTATAGCAAAGCAACAGATTTCTGTATATTACTCTTATATCCTGCAACTTTACTGAATTCATTTGTTCTAATAGTTTTTCAGTGGAGACATTAGGGTTTTAGAAAACCCTAATGACATCATACAGTATGAGGCCATCTACAATTAGTGACAATTTTACTTCTTACCTTACAATTTGGTTGCCTCTTAGGTTTTGTTTTCTTTTTATTCCCTTGTCTGATTGCTGTGTCTGGGACTTTCAATACTATGTAAGTGAAAGTGGCAGGTGTGGGCATTTTTGTTTTGTTCCTGATTTTAAAGGAAAAGCTTTGCTTTTCCCCATTAAGTATGATGTTAGCTGTGGGTTTGTCATATATAGCTTTTTTTTATGTTGAGATATGTTCTCTCTGTACCAACTTTGATAAGAGTTTTTATCATGAATAAATGTTTAATGTTATCAATTTTTTATGCATCTATTGCAATGATCTTGTGATTTTTATTCTTCCTTTTTTAATGTAGTGTATCACATTGATTTTTGGATATTCAACTATCCTTCCATCCCTGGGGTAAATTCCACTTGATCATGGTGCATGATCTTTTTTATATATTGTTGAATTCAGTTTGCTAACAATTTTTTGAGGATTTTTGCATCCGTATTCATTAGAGATATTGGCCTATAATTTTCTCTTTTTTTTTTAATGTTTGTCTGGTTTTGGTATCAGTTTGTTGTCTGGGTCTCATGGAATGAATTTGGGAGTATTCCCTTATCTTTAGTTTTTTGGAATACTGTGAGAAGGATAGGTATTAGCTCTTGTTTATATGCTTGGTATAATTGCCCTGTGAAGCCATTCAGTCCTGGACTCTTATTTGTTGGGAATTTTTGATTACTTATTTAATTTCACTACTAATGATTTATCTGTGCAGATTAGCTACTTCTTCCTGATTCAGTCTTGGAAGATTGTATGTTTCTAGAAATTTGTCCATTTCTTCTAGGTTCCATAAACAAAGATCAGTACTTTAAAATCTGATAAACTTGCTGTTTAAAATACTGGTCTTTGTTTATTTTTTTTCAGAGCAATTATAATTATGAATAATCATACGAGTATTATAAACATAAGCAAATGAAAGGTACTGTATTTCCCAGTGGAGAGAATAACGACTAATATTTATTAGGTGCTACTGTGTGCCAAGCAATATTCTAAATGCTTTATGTGTTGTCTCATGTAATCTTAAACAAAAACAAGATAGATTCTATTATTCTCATTTTACAGAGGAGGATATTAAGGCACAGCAAGGTGATGTAAAATTCCCAAAGTGATACATACGAGTGATGAGAGAGCTGGGTTATGAATCCAAGTGGTCTTGATTCCAGAAGTCACCCCCGATCACTTCACTATATGGCGCCCCCAATAGAATGCAATAAACTGAATCCATGGTTATGCTGCTGAAAGAATTCCAAATTTTAGTGACTTCAGTATCTTTTATTTGTTTCTTTATTGCTCATGTCTATTGCTGGCCAACACACAGCTCTCCGCCCTCACTGTAAGACTCAGGTTGATGGAACAATCTTCATCTGTTATGTTGCAGCCTATGAGAGAAAGAGTGTCATAAATTGCTCAATGGGTCTTAAACTTCCACTCAGAAATGTCATATGACACTTCTCACGTTTCATTGGTCAAAATAAATTAAGTTGTATAGTCACAGCTAGTAAAATCCAAAGGGCAGGGAGGACAAATCAGTCATATGCCCAGAAGTGGGAAAACCATGAAAAACTGGCACACAGCACCAATGACTACTCTTACAACTTTCTTCTTTTCTCTGAAATAAGCTGGTTTTAATTAAAATGTGACAATTACTATTTGGTAAGTATGCTGACATAAACATCATTAGATTCCGTCATAGTTTGCAGAAAAACGTAATTCAAAAATTTCTAATTCTGTAAGTGAATATCCCTCTGTAAAATGTGTGTATGTAATGCTGTCTCAATTTTTGACATATGACATACATATATTCCTTGTACCATATTCTTCAGATATATTTCAGTCATTTCACTAGATTTTGAAATATTTCTATTTTTAATAAAACATTTCTGTTTATAATCAACAATCTACTGAGTTGCTTAGCATTTGTTGATGTTACCACAGTAATATTCTAGCTTGTTTTAACTAAAATAAATGATCATACCCATATCTATAATAGAGAGTTTTTTTCTAGGCTACTTGATTCTAAGTATCATTAGTGTACTTGTCAGAATAATTCATAGTGACAGTGCTATTCCACCAACATTTTTTAGTCATTCACCTCCTTAAACCTTATCATTAAGCACATTTTTCCTCTAGAAGTATCTCTAGAGATTTTAAGTGACTAGTATAATATTTTAAATGTGTGAACAAAAATGACTTTCTTGTTCCCAAACAATATGCTATGCTTGATTCAGAAAGAGATCATTTGCATCAACTGAAACAAATAGGTTTCCTTTAATTTTTTCCCCTCTCATTTAATGTTAAAGCCTTACCAAATTATCTCCTAAGTCATGTATTATAGTTTCAACTTTTATGATGCAAACAACAATCACCTTCAGTTCCCACAATACACAATATACATTTTTCTTTAATGAGAAAATTATCTATTGAAACTTTAATTTGTAAACAAATCAATCTACATTGTTCTGCATGCCTTCTTTTTACTGTTTGAATATAAAGTGAAATTCTTGGTATTATTTCCTTCCAGTCTATAATTTATTTGTTGATTCCAATATACTAATTGAATCAAGCTATTTGTATTGTAAGTAAAATAGTTAGGTCAACATTCATTATATCAGTAGGGTAGTTTGCATTACCAAAGCTATCATTTACTTTAGCTTTAGTCTAAATATAATAATAATATATATTTGTATATATATGAAATTAGGATTCTCACTATTTTAGACTTATCTTTTCCAAATTCATATTCAGAATATAGCAAATAATTATGTAAGTTGAAAGAGAGCATTAATCAAAATGTTAGGAATATATATTTTGTATTCTCAATATTTTATTCACATTTATACTTGTTTACATTTGTATCATACAAGATGAAAAGAAAATTTGTAAATACTAGAAGTATTATTGTTCTATGTATTCCTGTCACAGTTTTGAATTGTATCAATAGAATTTTTAAATATACAAATTATGGGGCTTCCCTGGTGGCGCAGTGGTTGAGAGTCCGCCTGCCGATGCAGGGGACACGGGTTCGTGCCCCGGTCCGGGAGGATCCCACATGCCGCGGAGCAGCTGGGCCCGTGAGCCATGGCCGCTGAGCCTGTGCGTCCGGAGCCTGCGCTCCGCAAGGGGAGTGGCCACAACAGTGAGAGGCCCGCGTAACGCAAAAAAAAAAAAAAAAAAAAAACAAATTATGGAAAGATATTAATCCCTTATGGAAAGATACTAATCCCTAATGTTTGTCAGTAATTAATTTTCTAAGTTTTAAAATATAGATTGACATTCTTAAGCAATTTTTATGCATTAGAAATATCAAAAAAGCAGAAATAGAAAAATGAAAACCACCAAATCATTGAGTATTTAGTAAGAGGTTATTGTGCATGTAAGAGCAATTTGCAAACTGGGTGCCTTCAAAATCAAAGACTAATATGAAGTTTAGGGGCATGATGTAACAGGGTGACTTAAAAGTGAAAGTGAGGATGTTGTTTACTGTTTATAATAATTTGTTATTACAATGGGTGCTTCTAGAAGGCAGGGGATTGGTTAAATTGATTATCTCATACCACTTTTAGGAAGATGACTTGTTTCTTTTATGATTGTCAGAGTCATTTACAGGAAATAACCCAAGTCAGGTTTTGATTACATTCATGAAATCAGCTAGATTTAGTTTGCTTATGTGACTTGAATGGTTTTGTCTGCTCAGGGAATTCTCAAGTCCGGTCTCCATTTTGTATCTGATTTAATAATTCCCCACTTTTGGCCATTCTTTTAGTAGGCTGAGAGTATGACCAGGTAGTATGGCGTGACTCTTGGTTACCATTCTTGATGCCAGAAAATCATTTATTTGTTGTTTCCACCAGTTGAGTCATCAGGAAGGAAGGTCATTAGTTGCTGTTAGCAACAATTGCATTATCATCATAGGCTTGGGTGGTAATATCACTGAGCTCTTCAAGTTTTCTAATCCTGATGGATATCATTTGATATGAGAGTGACTGCTGAAAGACACTTAAAATCTTTGAGAGAACACAACACACTAGAGAGGTTGATATGTTGAATATAAGGAAAATAACATACAAGGATTAAAAAATTCCCCGGAATAAAGAGTCCCAGAAGCCAGGGTGTAATCAACTAAATAACCTAAATGGGTTATAATCAGATTCAAGTTTTACCATTTGAAGTCAATCTACTTTTATTTTTTTTATAAATATATTTTATTTTATTTATTTTTGGCTGCATTGGGTCTTCATTAACTGCATGTGGACTTTCTCTAATTGCTGCAAGTGGTGGCTACTCTTCATTGCAGTGTGTGGGTTTCTCATTGTGGAGCATGGGCTCTAGGCACACAGGCTCAGTAGTTGTGGCACACGGACTTAGTTGCTCTGTGGCCTGTGGGATCTTCCTGGACCAGGGATCGAACCTGTGTCCCTTGTATTGGCAGGCAGATTCTTAACCACTGCACCACCAGAGAAGTCCTGCTTTTATTTATTTACTAAGGTGCTTGCTGTATTAGCAATCACATATCACATGATTATTTAGGACAGGATGAACATGAGGAATTTTTTTAATTGAAATTTAATTTACATACAACATTATATTAGTTTTGGGTGTAAAAACATAATGATTTGACATCTGTATACATTGTGAAGAGATCACCACAATACATCTAGTTACCATCTATCACCATACAAAGTTACGAATTTTTTTTCTTGTAATGTGAACTTTTAAGACTTACTTTCTTAACAGCTTTCAAATTCGCAATACGATATCATTGATTGTAGTCAATATGATGTACCTTATGTCCCAATGACTTATTTATTTTATAACTAAAATTTGTATCCCTTGATCCCTTTCACCCATTTCTCCCACCCCCAACCACCCTGCCCTCTCGCAACCTTCAATCTATTGCCTGTATCTATGAGTTTTGTTCCTTTGTTTTCTTTTTCAGATTCCACATATAAGTGAAATCATATGGTATTTGTCTTTAACTTATTTCACTTAGGATAATACCCTCAAGGTCTATCCATGTCGTCACAAATGGCAAGATTTAATTCTTTTTTATGGCTGAGTGGTATTCCATTGTATCTATATAACACATCTTTCTTACTTATCCGTCAGTGAAAACTTAGGTTGTTTCCATATCTTGGCTATTCTAAACAATGCTGCAGTGAACATAGGGGTCCATATATCCTTTCAAATTAATGTTTTTGTTTTCTTTGAATAAGCACCCAGAAGTGGAATTGCTGGATCATGTAGTAGTTCTATTTTTAATTTTGGGGGGAACCTCCATACTGTTTTCCACAGTGGCTGTACCAATTTACCTTCCCACCAACAGTGCATTAAGTTTCCCTTTAATCCACATCCTCACCAACACTTGTATATTTTGTCCTTTTCATAATAACCATTCTGACAGGTGTGAGTGATATCACATTTTGTTTTGATTTATGTTACTCTGGTGATTAATGATGAGCATCTTTTCATGTGTCTGTTGGCAATCTGTGTGGCATCTTTGGAAAAATGTCTGTTTGGATTCTCTGCCTATTTTGTAATCAGATTTGTTTGTTATTGAGTTGTATGAGTTATTTTTATGTTTTGGGTATTAACCACTTATCAGGGACATGATTTTCAAATATCTTCTTCCATCAGGTAGGTTGCCTTTATATTCTGTTGATGGTTTTGTTTGCTATGCAGAAGCTTTTCAGTTTGATGTAGTCCCATTTATTCATTTTTGCTTTTGTTTCCATTGTCTTTGGAGTCAGATTTTGTTTGAAACATCACCAGGAGTAGTGTCAAGAAGCTTACTGTATATGTTTTCTCCCAGAAGTTTTATGATTTCTGGTTTTACATTCAAGTCTTTAATCCATTTTGAATTACGTTTGTGTAGGGTTTAAGATAGTGGTCCAGTTTTATTATTTTGCATGTGGCTGGCCAGTTTTCCCTACACTATTTATTTATTTATTTTTAAAGATTTAATTTTATTTATTTTTGGCTGCATTGGGTCTTGGTTGCACACAAGCTTCTCTTTGTGGTGGCTTCTCTTGCTGCAGAGCACAGGCTCTAGGTGCACGGGCTTTGGTAGTTGTGGCACACGGGCTTAGATGCTCTGCGGCAAGTGGGATCTTCCCAGATCAGGGATCAAACCTGTGTCCCCTGCATTGGCTTGTGGATTCTTAACCACTATACCACCAGGGAAGTCCCAACCCCTACATCATTTATTGACAAGACTGTCCTTTCCTCATTGTATACACTTGTGTCTTTTGTTATAAATTAATTTACCATCCATGCTTAGGTATACTTCTCGGATCTCTGTTCTATGTCATTGATCTGTGTCTGTTTTTATGCCAGTACCACACTGTTTTGATTATTACAGCTTTGTAATATGGTCAAATCAGGAAGAATGATGCCTCCAACTTTGTTCTTCATTATCAGATTGCTTTGGCTCTTTGGGAATTTTGTGGTTCCATAGAAATTTTAGGTTTGTTTGTACTACTTCTATGAAAAATGCCATTGGAATTTTGATAGGGATTCCTTTGAGTAATATTAACATTTTTCAATATTCTTCCAATCAATGAGTATGGAATATCTCTCCATTTATGTGTATCCTCTTCAATTTCTTTCATTAATATCTTACAGTTTTCAAAGTGTAGATTTTTCACATCATTGGTTACATTTATTCCTAAGTATTTTATTATTTTTGATGCAATTGTAAATGGGATTGTCTTTGTAATTTTTATTTCTGATAGTTTTTCGTTTGTACAGAAAAATGCAAAGATTTTTGTATATTGATTTTTTTTTCTCTGCAACTTTACAAAATTTGTTAGTTCTAACAGTTTTTTTTTGGTGGAGTCTTTAGAGTTTTCTTTATATAAAAACATGTCTACAAACAGTGACAGTTTCACTTCTTCCTTTCCAATTCTGATGACTATTTCTGTTTCCTTCCTAATGGGTCTGGCTATGATTTCCAATACTATGTTGAATAAAAGTGGTGGGAGTGGAATCCTTCTCTTTTTCCTGAATTTAAGAGTTAAACATTTTTGTAGTAACCTATGAGGGAAAAGATCCTGAAAAAAAAAAAAATATATATATATATATATGTATAACTGAATCACTTTGCTGTACACCTGAAACTAACACAGCCTTGTTAATCAACTACACATCAATTAAAAAAAATAAGGGGTAAACTGAGGTTTTTTTGCCATTGAGTATGATGTTACCTGTGAGCTTTTCCTATATGGCCTTTATTATGTTGAGGTGTGTGCCCTCTATAACCACTCTGTTGAGAGTTTTTATCAAAAATGTTTGTTGAATTTTGTCAAATGCTTTTTCTGCATCTATTGAGATAATTCCATGATTTTTATTCTTCATTTTGTTAATGGGGTGTATCACATTGATTGATTTGAGGATGTTGAACCATCCTTGCATCTCTAGAATAAATCCCACTTGATTGTGGTGTATTATCCTTTTAATGTATTGTCAAATTTGATGTGCTAATTTTGTTGAGGATTTTCACATCTTCGTTATATTAGCTGTATATTGTCCTGTAATTTTCTTTTTCTGTTATGCCCTTGTCTAGTTTTGGTATCAAGGTAATGCTGGCCTCATAAAATGAGTGTTGAAGTGTTTCTTCCTCTTCAAATATTTGAAATCATTTGACAAGTGTAATTATTAGCTCTTCTTTAAATGTTTTTTAGAATTCACCAGTGAAGCCATGTGGTCCTGGGCTTTTGTTTTGGGAGAGCTTTTTGATTACTGACTCAATCTTCTTACTGGTAATCAGTCAATTCACATTTTCTGTTCTTCATGATTTAGTCTTGGGAGATTATAAGTTTCTAGGAATTTATCCATTTCTTCTAGGTTGTCCAATTTGTTGGCACATAATTTTATTTAATAGTTTCTTATGATCTTTTGTACTTCTTGGTTATCAGTGGTAATTTCTTCTCTTTAATTTCTGATTTAATTTATTTTAATGTGCTCAGCGGTTCTAGCTAAAGTTTTGACAATTTTATCTTTTCAAAGAACGAGCTCTTAGTTTCATTGATCTTTTCTATTGTCATTTTAGTCTTCATTTTATTTATGTACACTTAGAGCTTTATTATTTCTTCTACTAACTTCGGGCTTTGTTTTTCTTTTTCTAGTTCTTTTAGATATGAATTTATATTGTTTATTTGAGATTTTTCTTGTTTATTGAGGTAGACTTGTATCACTATAAACTTCCCTCTTAGAACAGCATTTGCTGCATTTCATAGATTTTGGTATGTTGTATTTCCACTTTCACTTGTCTCAAGGTTTTGTTTTGTTTTTTCTCCTTTGAGTTCTTCATCAACCCATTGGTTTTTTAATTGCATGTTGTTCAGTCTCCACATATTTGTGATTTTTCTAGTTTTCTACTTGTAATTAGCTTCTAGTTTCATATCATTGTGGTCAGAAAAGATGCTTGGTATGATTTCAGTATTTTTAAATTTATTGAGACTTGTTTTGTGGCCTAGTATATTATCTTTCCTGGAGAATGCTCTGTGTGCACTTGAGAAAAATGTGTATTCCACTGCTTTTGGAAGGAATGTTCTATATATGTCTACTAAATCCATCAATTCTAATGTGCCATTTATGACCAGTGATTCTTTGTTTTTCTGTCTAGGCCATCTATCCATTGTCATAAGTGGCATATTAAAGTCCCCTCCTGTTATTGTATTGCTGTCTGTTTTTCCCTTTGAGTCTTAATATTTGCTTTACATATTTAGGTGCTCCTATGTTGGGTTCATAAATAGTTAAAAAGCTTACATCCTCCTTTGAATTGACCCCTTTATCGTTATGTAATGTCCACTTTTGTCTTTTACTGCAGTCTGTTTTAAAGTCTATTTTGTCTGATATAACTATAGCTACCCCAGCTTTCTTTTGGTTTTCATTTGTGTGAAACATCTTTTTCCACTGTGTTGCTTTCAGTCTTTGTGTGTCCCTATATCTGATGTCATTCTCTTTTAGACAGCATAAAGATGGGTCTTGATATTGTATCCATTTAGCCACTCCATGTCATTTTATTGGAGAATTTAGTCCCTTTATATTTAAGGTAATTATTGATAGTATGTACTTACTGCCATTTTGTTAATTGTTTTCTGACTGTTTTGTCTTTTCTGTTCCTTCTGTTCTTTTCTGTTCCTTTCTTCTACTGCTTTCTTCTCTTGTGTTTTGATAACTTTCTCTAGTGTTATGCTTAAATTCATTTCTCATTATCTTTTTTGTATTTACTACAGGTTTTGACTTTGTGGTTACCATGAGGCTTAGTCTGTTTTAAGTTAATAGCAAGTTACATTTGAATGCATTCTAAAACTCTCTGTTTTTACTTTGCCCCAACATTTGATGTTTTTAATGTCACGTTTTACATCTTTTTGTGTATCCCTTAACTAATTTTTGTAATTTTAATTATTTTTACTAATTATGTCTTTTATCCTCTATAGCTAGCTTTATAAATGATTAATCCACTTTCCTTACTATATATTTATTTTTCCCAGTGAGATTTTTACATTCATATGTTTCCTTACTAATTAATGCCCTTTCTTTTCAGCTTAAAGAAGTTTCTTTAACATTTCTCATAGGGCTGGTTTAGTGAGGATTAACTCTTTTAGCTTTTGCTTGTCTGTAAAACTTGTTATCTCCCCTTCAATTCAGAATGATAACCTTGCTGCGTAGAGTTATTCTTGCTTCAAAGTTTGTTGTTGTTGTTGTTTCGTTTTGTTTTGTTTTTTCTTTGAGCACTTTGAATATATCACACCACTTCCTTTTGGCCTGGCATTGAACTCTTGAGTGGCCCACACAGCAATGAGCATGAAGGTTATCCGTGTATAATCTGTGAGGCCATTTCTCTGAATTCTACTAGTTGATAACAAAGACTCAAAGCCAATTAATAAGATTAGAATCTGATAATGGATAAACTGTAGCTTTCTATTGAAACAGTAGTTTCCATAGTCATCCCATGTTTCTCAAAAATATTTACAGTGAAACTGATTCATTTTGTAAAATAAGTCTTATTAAATTTGGATTTAATATTTACAGAAATGTAGTAAGAATATTAATTCTATGCATATATTCAAACATAACATTTCAGTCAAAGCTTTGGTAATATCCAAGGGCCTTTATTGGCTCCATAAAGTCAACCTTAGTTCTTTAAAATTGTCTGGTAATAAGGATTCTCAGATGAGATCTTTCAAGTATCTTTAGGCTATGAAGCCAGGCTCAGGACTTGTCTAAGTTTGTACTTACAGTGAGAGCGGATTATTTAACTTACGTAAATGCATACATTGTCATGAAAAATAAAACTATTTAATGAGTGTGTCTTAATTCTGGAGGGATCAGGTAGGAAGAAAAAGATAAATGTTTTAACTTTTGTTTACAAAACTACAAATTGCTGTAAGTTGTAAATAGCTTAAAAGAGAGGAGAAAAATGGATTCTTTAAATCTGGAAAAGAAATCATTAAAGACCCAACATTGTTTTAAATGAAGTCATACAAATTATAATTACCAGTTCATTCAGTCTCCTGTAATTAAATTTTGTTTGGCTTCATCTTGGATGAGAAACTTATGCATCAATCAGTTTTCCATTAGAGTTTTAGAAATTCTTACCCAGTTCAGTATTATTATCTTAACATTATCAGAAACCTGTATTTTAGAGTACTTGTCAAGATCTTTTCCATGAATCTCTTTGAAGATGTATTTTTACCTGTAGTTGATTGTAAATACCCATTATCACATCATACATCTCCACCAGGTACAGTGTTGAGTGATTATCTCTATCAGAGGTGCAAAAGACGCAGTGACACTTTCGTTTCATTGCAAAACAGATTGGGATAGAGGTGTGTAGAAAGAATCACAGTTAATGCCAGCTCTCTGACCCAGACTATTTTCTAGGATCCCAGTTAAAATTATATTTTAATCAAAAGAGAAGGTAAAGTGATGAGAAAAAAAAAAACCCAAAAGGTAATAGGCAGTCTTGATAACATTTTGAATGTTATATTATGGATTAATGCTTTAGAGATGAATGAGTTTGAATTTCATTTTATCATATTTCCTCTGAGCTATCACTCTGAGGTCTTATAAATTTAATTTTTTTTCTCTGAGACTAACTAAACTTGATGGAGACTGAAATGTATTTTTATTATCAACTACATCTGGTGAAAATCCAAATAAACAAAGAACAAAACTGAATTATGTTGCTGCATTCTAATATCATCACCTACTAATCAAATATAGAAACCTTTAAAAAAGGAAAACATGTTGAATTAGCACAGCCTTAGCCATCTGGTTCAGAAAGGTAGGGTGGAAGTCATCTCTGCTTTCTGTACAGGCTTGTGTAGAACTGTGGATCCAGGAGGCATATTTATAGCCCTTTAACAAGCATACATGGTAATTAAAAACAGCAAGGTTTCTGCCTGCATAGCTTGGTTATCTTGACTGTGGAGATAACCACTTTCAGCTGACCCCAGGGTACTCTTGAAAACAATGTGAGTGCACTGTAGAGTCTCTATTTGTTTATCCTACATGTAATTGAAACAGAGCTGACATGCTACTCTGGTGCTCCCCTGCCATACACTCTTAGTGAACCATATGTTACATTTCCAAGTTTCACAGGTATGGTTTAACATTGTTAATCACAAACAAGTGTGAGATTTCTCATTTCATTGTTTTTCATTCAACAATTGTTTATTGGGTGTCTCCTAGGTACTCGGGATAGGCACTTTTGTAAGCAGTGTTAGAGGGAGTATATGACTCGAAATTTCACTCAAGATTGATAGAGATTAACAGAATAAATTACAAATTTCATCTTACTAATAAGTTCCTGAGTGTGATTTCTCAGGAACATAGACATTATGAATCCTAATAGCTCACACTTCACATCAAAGTGTTGATGAACTAACCTCACATCTCTCAATGGTTCTGGACTTGTGTACTTACTTAGTAAAGTATAGAAGAAAATGGCAGTGTACCTTTAACCCATTGCTGCTTTTCTTAGCACTCATGTCCAAGAAGAGGTAATAAAACTTACTTTTGAAAAAGTACTCAGTAACTGAATAGTTTGTCTAGGAACTCCATTCAAAAGATAAATCTTTGGGACGAAAGGGAAGAAAATGCTGTGAAGAACATAAGCATCTTTTCAATAGAGAATGTTTTGAAAAGTAGAAGAAAAAATGTTCAGTTGTCTTCTTCCTTTTGTTAAAACGTTTCTTGAGAAAGAAGAGTACCGAAAGTGTGGGTAAAGTGTTTTTCTATGCAAGTTCTCATAAAATCTATTGGCAACATATTCTGTAGAAGGTTCACAAGGTTTGTTAGAAGTCCAATATGATAAAGGAAGAAAGAAATATATTTTGTAAACAGTAATGAAGACATGCTATAGAAAGCCATATTTGATTAACTCTTGGTGTGTCCTTCAAAGAGAAATAGACTTTGATGTCTGGTTTCCTGTAGACACATTTGAAGACTTTCAGTGAGCATGGATAGTTGTGATTTTTATTCTCAGTGCTTCTAAATGCCGTATTCTGTTTTTTATTATTGCAAGTAGAAGATTTTCTAAGGAGGCAATATTGAGGTAATTATTACACATGAGCTCTAATGTTTAGGCTAACATTTCCTGATGTAGGTATTTTTCTTTCAGCATCTTTGTTTTGAAAGATAAATAACTGGTTGACAGTTTTTGGTTTGACAGTTGGGTTTCACCTGGTTGAAATGCATGAACATTTCTTCCAGTTAGTGACATTATTGATGGCTTTATCAAGCTGACAGATGACGATGATTTGTCCCAAGAGTTGGTTTCATATTTAGAAATACACTGCATTGGAGGAGAAAGAGACCCAGGGCCTGGAAGGTGCAGAGCTGTACCCACATTTCCCGTAGAACTTTGGAACATCTATCAACAGACATGTGACAATATACAAAGAACAAACAACAGTGTAGAGGCTTTCACAATGCAATACAAAGCTCAGATACAAATATGCATCCTAGTGTTTGGAAGTTGATACCTCTCTTACTGAAGGAAGAAATTTTAGTGAAAAAGAAGTGTGATGTCAAAGAGACAAATCAGCAAGCAAAAAAAAAAATGTATAATGTGAACAAAAGACTTGGAAGACAAGTGCTCAGATGCAACCCACAAAATGAAATCAGCTGTTTGCGCAGTGTTGCCATGAATCTACACACATTTTAAATGTATTCAAATATTTTGTATTTTACAATAAAAAGTCTTTTTAATTTTGTTATTCATTTCTCATGTTTCATTATGTCCTTTTTAATGTACCTCTTTATTGTTCATTATTTTATCTTTTATGGTAAAATTGCCTTGCAGCCAACTAGTTACATGGCGAAAATGTTTGCAGAAAAGATGCTTGTGGCAAAGATGTCTATGAACCTGATACTTAAGATACTGAACATGAACTTTCCCAGTCATAGTAAGATAACTCTAGTATTCTCTGAATGTTAGTTTTATATATACACACACACAGCATACACTAACACACCTTTATTTTCCCATCTTACTATCATGAATAGGAACAAAACACTTGTCCATTTTTCATGGAATATTAAGAAAGAAAAACTCAACTTAAATCACATTGCAAGAAAATTTGCTGGTAACGGAGCCTTTCATGGAGGCATAAATCAATCAGAGATGATTAAAGTCATTTTGTTGATTCAGTAGCAAAGTATTTATTAAAAGGTAGCAAAGTATTTATTAAAATGTGGCAAAGCAAATGCTTGAAAAGAAAATATTGTCTAAATTTAAGAGGGGAGAGCCAGAGGTTGAAAATCTCTAGGTAACTTATGTTAATTCCTTTTTATTACCCTTCTTAGAGCAATGAAACTCAATCAGAAGCAATTTCCCATCCACCCCCTCACCCTCCCAGGGAGCATCTGGCAGTGTCTTGAGACTTTTTTGGTTATCACAGTTGGAGAATGTTACTGGCATCTAGTGGGTAGAGGACAGGGATGCTCCTTAATATCCTACAATGCACAAGACAACTACCAACAGCAAAGAATTATCTAGCCCAACATGTGAATATAGCCAAGGCAGGAAACCTGCTTTAGATGTTAGCTGTGAACAATGATGAAATCTTTATTGATAACTAAGATGTTTTATAGCACTTGTCAGGAGAATAACAAAGGGCCTTGTTTACTATCTCACAGTGTTACTTTCTGCCTGGGAAAGCATGATAATGTCATACTCCTAGACACATTGTTTCTCTAGTCCCCTTCTTACAACTGACTCAGAACTGAGTCTGTTTTAGCTCAAGGTAGACTATCATGTTCTCCAAGGTTACCTCTGAAGAGTTCTGTTTTCAGCCCATCACCTTCCCATGACAATGTTTGAGTCAAGGTATTTAGGGAAATAAATTTTAATTATAGACTGCTTTTACATGTGCTTCTACCTGCCTCCATCAAGCTCCAGAAGACCATATACATACTGTATCCTAGAAACACACTTGAGATCCACACAGACAGAAATCTAAAAATGCTTCTGAGCTTTAAATATTTTTTTCAAAACTCTGAATTTAGGGATGATAGGAAGAAATTATGTAGATCACTTCTTTCTTCAATATTTGTTTATTTTTATGTTTATGATTTCTTTCCTTCTACTAACTTTGGGTTTTTTGGTCTTCTTTAGTTGCTTTAGTTGTAAAGTTAGGTTGTTTGAAAATTTTCTGGTTTCTTGATGTAGGATTGTATTGCTGTAATCTTCCCTCTTAGAACTGCTTTTGCTGTATTCCATAGATTTTGGATCATTGTGTTTTCATTGTCATTTGTCTCTAGGTATTTTTTGATTTCCTCTTGGATTTTCTCAGTGATCCATTGGTTGTTTAGTAACATATTGTTCAACCTCCATGCGTTTTTGTTTTTTACAGGTTTTTTTTTTCCTGTAACTGATTTCTAATCTCATAGTGTTGTGGTTGGAAAAGATGCTTGATATGATTTCAGTTTTCTTAAGTTTACCAAGGTTTGATTTGTGGCCCAAGATGTGATCTATCATGGAAAATGTTCCACGTGTACTTGAGGAGAAAGTGTATTCAGCTACTTTCGGATGGAATGTCCTTTAGATGTCTAATTAAGTCTATCTGGTCTAATGTGTGATTTAACGCATGTGTTTCCTTATTAATTTTCTGTCTGGATGATCTGTCACGGTGTAAGTGGGACATTAAAGACAATATTGTCTTACTGTCAATTTCCCCTTTTATGGCTGTTAGCATTTGCCTTATGTATTGAGGTGCTCCTATGTTGGGTGCATATATATTTACAGTTGTTATATCTTCTTCTTGGTTTGATCCCTGTATCATTATGTAGTGTCCTTCCTTATCTCTTATAACAGTCTTTATTTTAAAGCCTATTTTATCTGATATGAGTACTGCTACTCCAGCTTTCTTTTGATTTCTATTTACATGGAATATCTTTTTCCAGTCCGTTAACTTTCAGTCTGTATATGTCCCTAGGTCTGAAGTGTGTCTCTTGTAGACAGCATATATATGGGTCTTGTTTTTGTATCCATTCAGCCAGTCTATGTATTTTGGTTGGAGCATTTAATTCATTTACGTTTAAGGTAATTATCGATATGCATGTTCCTATTGCCATTTTCTTACTTGTTTTGTGTTTGTTTTTATAGATCTTTTTTCTTCCCTTCCTCTTTTGTTCTCTTCTCTCCTCATTTGATGATCATCTTTATTGTTCTGTTTGGGTTGCTTTTTCTTTTTTGTGTGTGTATCTACTGTAGTTTAGGGGTTTACTGTTCCCATAAAGTTTTGTTATAGCAGTCTGTATAGCTACAAGGTTGTTTTAAGTTGCTGGTCTCTTTCCCACCTAGAGAAGTTCCTTTAGCATTTGTTGTAAAGATGGTTTGGTGGTGCTGAGTTCTCTTAGCTTTTGCTTCTCTGTAAACTTTTGATTTCTCCGTCAAATCTGAAAGAGAGCCTTGATGGGTAGAGTATTCTTGGTTGTAGGTTTTTCTCTTTCATCTCTTGAAATGTATTGTTCCACTGCCTTCTGGCCATTCAGAGTTTCTGCTGAAAAATCAGCTGATAACCTTATGGGGATTCCCTTGTATGTTATTTGTGGCTTTTCCCTTGTTGCTTTTAATATTTTTTTTGTCTTTAATTTTTGTCAGTTGGATTAATATGTGTCTCGGCATGTTCCTACTTGGACTCATCCTGTATGGGACTCCCTGCACTTACTGGACTTGAATGAGTGTTTCCTTTCTCATGTTAGGGAAGTTTTCAGCTATAATATCTTCAAATATTTTCTCAGGCTCATTTACTCAATATTTCACTAGCCGTTTATCTTATGAAAGATGATTGGATCAGTATATCACAAAAAGTTGAAAGAATTATTTTTTTATATAAAAATTTATTTATTTATTTTTGGCTGTGTTGGGTCTTCTTTGCTGTGCGTGGGCTTACTCTCATTGTGGCAAGTGGGGGCTACTCTTCATTGTGGTGCATGGGCTTCTCGTTGCAGTGGCTTCTTTTGTTGCAGAGCACAGGCTCTAGGTGTGCGAGCTTCAGTAGTTGTGGTGCACGGGCTTAGTTGCTCCGCAGCATGTGGGATCTTCCCGGACCAGGGCTCAAACGCGTGTCCCCTGCATTGGTAGGTGGATTCTTAACCACTGTGCCACCAGGGAAGTCCCAAAAGAATTCTTAATATGGTTCTGATCCTGGGTATCTCAAAAAATGGATAATGTTAGCTTAATATTTTTCCTCTTAGTTCACACAAATCGTGCTTTCAGCTTCCACTTAGTGTGGGACTGAATGAAAATATGTACCAAGTGAGAAACAAATGTAATGCATAGGTGGTCTCCATCTCTTTGTGAATTATTCTTTGTAAATCCTAGTGAAGCAAGTTTCACCTACTGATATGTAAAAAAATTTAAATCTATTATAATCGCTTTGAAATTCATTCTTGTGTATAGATGGCAAGCAGTTTATTTATTTAAAAATAAAGAAGAATGACCACTAAGTGATAAAATGATTGATTTTCATCAAAACTCCTATTCTGTAGAGTTGACCAGTGACTTAAATAGCAATACCATGCAGAATAAACACTTCTCTGAAGGCATATTTAGTATGAGTACCTAAAGTGAAGAGCTGAAAACACACACTCAGACACACACGCACACACACACACATACACATACAGATGAGAGTAGAGAGAGAGAAAAGGCTGAAAATACCAATATTTTTCTGTATCCAGGTGTTTGTTTTGAGACTGTGATTTATCTGCCCTTTTTACTTACGGCTACTAATTTTTTCCTATAATGAACACATATGTTTTATGATAAGGGAGTGAGATTTATTTTTTAAATATATGAGGGAGACCACATTTGATAACATATAAAGCTAACAGCCAGAGGGCTGATGCTCAAAATTCTCCAATGACTTCTAACCTCACTGTGGGTGCAACTTGAAGTCCTTACACAGCTTACCCCCACCCCATTCACTTCTCCAACCTCTTCAACTTCCCTCTCCACCCATAGGACTTTGCTGTTACTACACTGCCTTTGTTTCTTCTCCGTGCACGTATCTCCAGCCTCGGGGATTCGGCTCCTCTGATCCTTCTGCCTGGTATTATCTTCTGCCAGATACCATCATGCTTAGTGCCTCACCTCTTAGAGTCTTTCATGGACTAAATAATATTGTACATATTCAGCTCACATTCCCTGTTTCCCCTTCTTGCTTAGTTTTTCTCCTTAGCCCTTGTCACCATCTAACATGTTAATATTTTATGTATGTATTCCCTGTCTCCCTATTTGGATACAAACTCAAGGAAGGCAGGGATTTTAGTCTTTTTTCTTTTTTTCATTACTATACCTCTGCACTTAGTAGAGCAGCTGGTCAGAAGCAGACACTCAGTAAGTATCCTATGAATGAAGAATGCCAGGGGCCTGCAAAGCACAAGGCAGATGTCGCTTTTCAGGAGTGCCATGCTTATTTGGTTTTAATCCCGGATACAAGATATGGAAAATCACTCCCAAGAGACTGCAGCAGGCAAACAATAGCTCACAGAATAAGGCAAATTGACTGAAGGAAATTAAACCAGCAAGCATAGACATCCTGCAATTTCAGGTCACATTAAATCAAAGTCCCAACAGTAAACACTCCCTCGAAGTGCTTCTCAAACTTTTCATATTGTGTCACCTATAGAAAATGATAATATTTGAATAGCATATTGGGGTAAATGGACAAAGTTGCTTGTGTCCAGAAGATACTACCGCAAGATATTCCACTCTGACAGGTATCTCATTACCCTTATAATAATATCTAAAATCCTTCATCTGGTTTATAACCTATGTGATCTGATTCTTGATTTTATTTTACTATTTTTGTATTTTTATTTTTATTGAAGTATAGTTGATTTACAATGATATGGTAATTTCTGCTGTATGGAAATTTCTCCGAAGAAGAAATACAAATGGCCAATAGGCACATGAAAAGATGCTCAACATTTCTAATTCTTAGAAAAATGCAAATCAAAAGTACAATGGGGTACCACTTCACACCGGTCAGAATGGCCATCATTAAAAACTCTACAAATAACCAGTGCTGGAGAGGGTGTGGAGAAAAGGGAACCCTCCTATACTGTTGGTGGGTACATAAATTGGTATAGCCTCTATGATTCCCGATTTTAAACTGACAGTGTCCCCGGGTGGAGAACCTTTGTGTCTCTTCAAATATTTAGGTAACATCCAGCCTAACAGATCATTGCATGTTGACATACAAAATGATCAAGAACTAGGACATCTGCTTTGGCTCCTGAAAATAATAAATTAATTTAAATTTGCACCTGCAATGAACTTGAAAAAGTCATTCGCCCAGTTGGGAAAAATAGAGAATAATGCCTTAGAGTTTGAAGAGGCACTTTGAGCTACTGGAAAGAGCTTCTAAATTAGCTAGGGGACATACAAATTCCAGTACCTAATTAAGAGCACCTTTTGGACACATTTGTAGAATCCTTTTGGGGCTATTTTTGAAAATGTGTTTATGGTGTACATCAAGTTTTGTTTAATGTTTAAGACTCATGAATTTTCTCTGTATTAGAAATAATCCTTATTTTATGATCGCTCACAATCCAAATGTAAAGTACATGGGCAAAGCAACTACACATTAAGGTAACTGTCGCTCTCTGCCACACCAGCTTGTTGTGATAAGATTCGTAAGTAACCAATCCTCTGCTAGTTTCCCTATCTCCTTTCTAAATTCTCTAGGAACTGAAAAACAGCAACAAGAACAAAAACCCAGCAGGGTAACGTGGCTCAGCTCTTGTCCTCAAAGTGCTGTGGCTATTGGTTATATCCCATGTGGTTTTCCTATCTACCCTTTGGGTAAGGTCTGTCTAGGAACATTAGATGACATGTCTATGATTGAGTTTATAATAAACTTTTTGTTTCCTTGCACTAGAGCTCTGGGGCAGGGCATGTGTTATGGGGGAAGGGATGCTTCACTGTAATTCAGCCAGGTGGCTGAGGCCTACTTGCCAACCTTAGAGGCAGGCTTCCATCCTTCTATCCCTGTTTGTGCTTACATTATTAAAGTGTATGTTTCAAAAAGTTAAAAACATACTTCATACAACTATAAAATGAATGAGTGTCTGTCAAAGATTTTATTCAATACAGTAATTAATTAGGTTATCAGTGAGATGCTAAAATTCTTTCAAATTGCATTTGAGTAACTAGAAATTTATAGGCAATGAAGAAAGCTAGAATAAGATTGCTGGGGTTTTCTGTTCATTAGACAGAAATTATTTGCATCTCTTCTGTAAATTCTATATGGTTACATCGGCTCCTACAGAATTATAAAATAGCCTCATCAATAGGGAAGTCAGTGCACCATGCACAGCACTACACAGAAAGAACACCCAGTAATCTCTTAACTTGTTTCCAACATCTGTACCCTATTATATCTCTGAGGTCATGTCCTCAAACAGCTTCCTAAAATTGTTTTTGAAGAATGTGGACTATTAGATTTTTAACTCCTTGTTTGGAATTGATTGTTAACGTTTAAAAACCTCTTTGTTATTGCTGTTATTGCTTATTTCCCGATAGTATGCCTTGAGTTAGTTCTTCCTAATGCCTCACTCTCTTAGGTGCTAGTCCTGACAATAACAAATACAAACCTCAGACCCAAATGGCCAACCCTGATGGCCTCAACCAGATATACAGCATGCGTTCAGAGAAATTCTGAGAAATACACTGCACCATCTGTCCTTACTTGAATGTTTTATTAGCGTTTTTATTAGCCTTTTGTTTGTTTGTTTGTTTGTTTGCGGTACGTGGTTCTCTCACTGTTGTGGCCTCTCCCATTGCGGAGCACAGGCTCCAGACCCGCAGGCTCAACGGCCATGGCTCACGGGCCCAGCTGCTCTGCGGCATGTGGGATCTTCCCGGACCAGGGCGCGAACCCATGCCCCCTGCATCGGCAGGCGGACTCTCAACCACTGCACCACCAGGGAAGCCCTATTAGGCATTTTATTCATCTTCTTGCTGCAGTAAT
The DNA here is from genome assembly GCF_964165515.1 of Mesoplodon bidens. Taxonomy (NCBI): domain Eukaryota; kingdom Metazoa; phylum Chordata; class Mammalia; order Artiodactyla; family Ziphiidae; genus Mesoplodon; species Mesoplodon bidens. Next base: position 205,837,244 of record NC_138176.1, read on the forward strand.
AATGCATTATAAACTTTACCCAAACCCAGTGGCAGCAAACACTCATTTCTTTGCTCATGGGACTGTGGTTTGGCTATGGCTATGCTGGGTTCTACTGTGATTAACTGGGTTTGATTCCAGGCTGAGGCTCCATCTGCTTCCTCCTTTTTCTAGAACTGGGGGCCATTCAGGGCATATACTACTTGTGCTAGATTGCCAAAGGGCAGAACCATATCAAGTTGCATGATTATTGCATCACGTTTCATAGGATTCCCTTAACCAAAGTGAGTTTCTGAGCAAAGCCCACATCCATAGAGCAGGAAGTATTCTCTGCCCAAAGAGGGAGGAGGAGGAAACTTAATGTTAGATTAACAAAAATCCAAACTATCACAGACATGTATTTTAGGAATAAACTAATTCCTAGGTAATGTAGCTTAGCTAAGATAAGCACTCCCTGGGGTGAATTACACACAAGGAATCTTTTAGAATTCTAGATGGATATACAGAAGTTAATAGTAATGATATTTCTATTTCTTGAACACTTACTTCATGCTAAGTGCCAGGCACTTGGTCAGATGTTAGGACCTATTTTCTCTGATACTAAAAATAAAGCACCAGGTAAATCTTTATAGATAAACAGACTGAGGCTCACAGAGGGTAAATTGTCCAAATCTGCCACCATTAGTAGGTGGCAGAGCTGACTTTTTCTTTTACTTATAACTTACTCATGTCAGGCGTTGTACTAAATGTTTAGAGGTCTTGCACCATTTAATTCTGAAAATAACCATAGTAGGTACCTCCAATTTTTATGAGAAAACTAAGCTTAATAATATTAACTTACATGCCAAAGATAAATTAGACCCTCTTACCTGGGACTTAAGTATATAATCATGATCAGATGAAAGAATAGACCTCAAATTCTTAATGAAGTTCTGCTTCTGGGGCTTTTCTTTTTTTCTCCTCTGATAGCAATCTACTTGTCTTCCTCAGTCAATCCATATCTTGACCTTAAATCATGGTACCTCTCTTCTTCTTGCATGTGACCTCTGAGCTGTTTGCCTTAATTTTGCCTTTTGATGCAGACTCTTTGTACTCTGGATCTCCCATTTTGCTGTCTGCTTCAGACTAATAAGCCAGTTCAGTCTATTGATCATACTGTTTGCTTCAGCATTAGGTTTGCCTGTGCTTCTCCCTGAATTGTTCTCCAGCATTACATCTCAGCAAAAATGCCTAAATTCCATTCCTTGAAGATAAGGAAACAGATTTTCTTTGTAATAATTGGACACTTAATGCTATGAGTTAGGATAGAAAGATACCTGAAATTGTATTTTTCAGGGCATGTCTATTCACATTGTTTTCATTAATCATTCATTCTTTTTTTAAAAAGATTTCATTTAATGCTTTTATGTACAAAACACTGAGAAGCACAGTTCAGGAATATAGAGATGAAAATTAGACATTGCTCAGAAATGGATTCCACCATTAAGAAAATTATACTCACTAGAGAAACTACATAGCAAAATAAAACACCAGGTTTCTAACCTTTGCATCTCTCCTTTCCCTACAGTAGAGACATTTGATGCCTCACCCACATTCTGGTATTTTGTCAGTCTTTATACGTTGCCCCTATTCCTCTTCTACCTGGTCTGCATTGTTAGGCTCAGTGATACCTCCTACCTGAAAGCTTAATTGCAACTCTATTCTAAGCCAGTCTGGACTGAAGTAGGAAACAGATTTGTCTGATCTGCACCCCTCTCAGCCTGTCCCCAGTCTAGATGAATTTAGTTTTGTTTTCCTCCTTTCTATTTTTCTGTGAACTCATGCCTCACTGCTGACCAGTGGGCTTTCATGTCGTGTCAAAACTTCAGTTGCTTGCACCTCAGAGTTCTTAGTGGAGTAATGGAACCACTGTACCTGGAGTCCTGACTCTTGATCCTTGCTACAAGAGCCGGAACTATGTTCCTGTTCTTAACTATTAGACTAGACTGGGTCGAGGAGTTTCTATGAAGTTATGAAATAACTTCAGAACCTTAATGTAGCTAGGCACTGCTCTGAGTGCTTTACAAATACTACAAGGGAGGTAGCATTGTTGTCCCCATTTTGTAGGTGAGGTAACTAAGGGATAGAGAGGTGAAGTAACCCAGGCAGACTGGCTTGGTGTTCATGCACTTAACCACCATGCAACCTGCTTCTCAAGTTACATCTTCCACTTACAGCTGTGTTTTCATTACCAGCCCCTCTAACTCTAACATTGTCTGAAGTGCCTGTGCCCTCATAGGAAACAGAGCCAATGGTGACTTTGGACCCTCCGTGTCATCTCTGTTGGCCGTGGTGCATTGACAAACTGAGTTTTCCCATTAGTACCTACCTCTAGGCTCTACTTTATCCCATTATTTTTGTTATATTTCTCAGCCTCCCACATTCAATTGTTTACCTACCACCATTTTCTTCCTAGTCAGAGTTCACCTTCCCAGTAGGTACATTCTGATCTTCCTCTGTCTATCCAGTTTCTGTCAAATGATTCTGCCTAATTCCAGTATAGACCTTCTAGCTTGCCCCTTCCTCCTACTCATATATAAATATTTAAACATACATATCATGAGGTAACAACTGTCGATCAATACAACAACCAAAAAAGATCAACCATTGTGTCATTTGATCCATCTTTCAGCTTTTTACCTTATAAATGGGGGAAGTAGGTACGTCTATACCTATATTAGATGTGTTAATAAGTGTATATGTTTGAAACTTACAGAAAATGGAACCATGTGTCCAAAGCAAAAAAACAACTGTTTCAAGTGAATATTTGAATATTAATAGGTTTTATACCTTAAGTACTGACAACTTAAGAATGGATTAGAGATCATTGACAGATAATACAAATTTGACTTCAAAACAGGATTTATTAAATTGTCCATTTATACTGTAAGTTAAAATGTTGACATTCATAAATATAAAAATCAAACATGTACATGTGTTGAATTACTACTCAGCATTGCAATTACAAAAGATTAGAATATACATAATAGGCTTTAGTATCAGTATGATATAGAATTATCTTCAACAGTTCATTTGACTGATCTGAAAGTTGACAGTTGATCTCTGAAATTAATTAATTTAGATTGATCCTCTTCTCCATTTGCCTCATGGCACTAACAGGAAAAATAAGTAAGATCAGAAGAGACAATACTCACAAAGATTAGATAATCTCATTTCAGGAAATAAAACATTGTTTACAGTCCTTATTCATTGAGCACATTTTCTCTGCTAATGAGAATTCTCATTCAGTTCTCACAGTGTATGAGAAAAGTGTTGTCCCCATTTGAGAAGAAACTGCGATTTAGAGTGGTTCAATAATTTGTCCATGGTAACATGGCTGGTAAGTAGTGGAGCCAGGAATAAGCCCCAAGTTTTGTTAAATCACTGAGCATTCTGCAACATTTACATTCTCTCAGCCTCTCAATTATGATTCAATGTTTAAAAAAAAAAATCTTCTCCCATGATAAAAATAGTGAGATATGTATGAGCATGAGAAATGGAAGAGGGCAAAATTATTGATTTCTCCTTTGTTATAAAGCTGAAATGATATTTTTTGCCAAATCATAGACAAAACCATGAGTAAAATCTTATTACTTCTGTATTTAATGTACTATTTAAACACATGAAAGAATATTATTTTGACTGCATTGGCTTAATTTTTAATAGGAATATCTTTAATCTAAATTCAATATGACAGTAAATTAAAGGAGTAGTTGAAATTCTGAATATTTATGTTCTTGTTTAATTTGTTTCCCAGAATGTACCTCAGTGGGCCACATAGCTAATATTTTTACCTGAATATAATAACCACATTACGTCTGGGATAAATGTAGGGCTTGGTAACAGGCATTTGAAATATATAATGTTTAAGCAAGCAATGTATCAGAATGTACATATAGATGACAGAATATTAAGTAACGGCAAAAGACAAGATATCTTGGGGTCCTACCTTCCAATTTCTAGGTAGTATTACAGGCACGAAAGGATTGTTTTTCTACACTTAGTGTAGCCAGAGTGTGCATGTTTTTAATATAAGGCTATTTTATTTTTATTTTTTTTATTTTTTATTTTTTTGTGGTACGCGGGCCTCTCACTGTTGCTGCCTCTCCCGTTGTGGAGCACAGGCTCCGGACGCGCAGGCTCAGCGGCCATGGCTCACGGGCCCAGCCGCTCCACGGCACATGGGATCTTCCCGGACTGGGGCACGAACCCGTGTCCCCTGCATCGGCAGGTGGACTCTCAACCACTGCGCCACCAGGGAAGCCCTATAAGGCTATTTTATAATTCATTTATTCACTTTTGGATAATGAAAAATTCCACTAGTCACTGAAGGCAGTCTATTAGCATTAGTGATAATACAGCCAGAGTAGCATGAAAGGAAAAATTATAATATGAATTTAGGTAATTACATTTTATTCTATTTTAGAGAAATAAAAATCATTTAAAAAATCTGAATGCTATTATTTTTTAGTAAAATGATAATCATACTGCATTTTAGTATATTGTTAATTGATCAGATTTTTTATTTTAAGTATATATTTAATGAGTAATTATTATTGGACATTTGTAGTTTATTGAAAATCTCTTACCAATATATTTTCGTATATTGGTTTGTGTGAAGGCATTTGTGAAAACTAACGTTGGCTTTAAAATTATGAAATAAACTTGATCTGAAGATCTGTTGAGTAGCATCTTGAATCTCTTGAGGATGCGATCTAATGAAACCCTGGAACTAGGTTTCCTAAGTACCAGGCTTTCCGGAGTCTGTGATTATGGAAATTGGTATAGATGATAGATACATTTATATAGACATAGATATAATTTTTTAGTATCTGTTATGGAAGGTATTATGTCCCCCCAAAATTTGTATTTTGGAGTCCTAACCCCCAGTGCCTTAGAATGTGATATTTGGAGGTTGGGCTATTAAAGAGGTAATTAAGGGTAAATAAGCCACTTAATGAGGGTGGCCCCTCATCCAATATGACCAGTATCCTTATAAGAAGAGGGAGAGATGCCAGGGGTGCTCATGCACAGAGAAAAGGCCATGAGAGGGCACAGCCAGAAGGCAGCCATCTGCACACCAAGGAGAGAGGCCTCAGGGGAAACTAAACCAACTGACACCTTGATCTTGGACTTCTAGTCTCCAGCACTGTGAGAAAATAATTAGTGTCATTTAAGCAACCCAGTAGTATTTAGTTTTGGAGGCCTAGCAAACTAATACAGTATCTTACCATCTACTGTAATATTCAAATAAAAAATATTCTATAGAACTTCAAAAGTTAGGAGTTATTTTCAAATATTTTTTCTCCTTGTTCTTTAGATAGAGATCTAATTCTGCCATATATTAACTATGTGACCTTAAATATCTCATTTAACTTCCCTTGTATGGGGAACTTCATTTTAAAAAGTCAGAGGTTTGGGCCTCCCTGGTGGCGCGGTGGTTGGGAGTACGCCTGCCGATGCAGGGGATGCGGGTTCGTGCCCCGGTCTGGGAGGATTCCATATGCCGCGGAGCGGCTGGGCCCGTGAGCCGTGGCCGCTGGGCCTGCGCGTCCGGAGCCTGTGCTCCGCAACGGGAGAGGCCACAGGAGTGAGAGGCCCGCATACTGCAAAAAGAAAAAAAAAAAAAAAAAGTCAGAGGTTTATCTCTGAAATTGGTTCAGTTTGCTCTAAAATTTTCCGTTTTTAGTATTGCAAACATAATAAGTGTATAAAAGGCAACTAACCTGAGGAAAATACTTGCCACTGATTATGACACAGAGTTCATATCTTAGTTTGTATTAAAAAGCAATATTCATTATTAAAAAAGGTACTGAGAATCAAAATAATAAATTGGAAAAGGTAATGAATGTATAACATAAGAAAACAAATTTAAATATGACTGATGAAACAAAGTGAAAAAATTGCTCAGTCATCGAAATGCAAATAAAACAAGGTTTCATTTTTTGTATACAAAATTTGAAGGCTTCGAAATTACACTAATTTAGTTATAGAGCATATGACATATTTACTATTTACTATTGTACGAGTAATTAGCAATAATTTGTTGTCAAGTAATTGACAGTTAGAATCAAGATTTAAAAAGTATTCAGAGCTTTCAACCCAGTAATTCTCTTTCTGGAGATGTATCTTAAAATATAAACTAAAGTAGTACAAACACTTTAAGATTAATGATTGTAGCATTATTTATAATAGTAAAAACTAGAAAAACTCCAGGGATGCAGTAAGTGAATATTTAAGTAAAGCATGTTATGGTAACTTTGAACATAAACAAAAATAAAGCAGATGCACCAAGGAAAATATTGTTGGGGAATACAAGCTTTTATGTTATCAGCAGTTGTAGGTGATAAAAATATGGGTGATTGTTTTCTCCATAAACTTTTAAACATTTTCAAGTTTTCTATGAGTATTTCTTATTATGACATACACAATTAATTTCCTATCCCAAGCCATTTTCCATTTCTTACTAACAAAACCATATTTTAGATAAGCATTATGCTCAGCTAAAAATATTAACTTAGAGTCCCTTGAGGATAATGATGCCATCAGACAGTTGTGCTTAATGAAATATAAGCAGAAGAGATTAAATGAGGCATCCAAGAAATTTATTTAAAATGGGCAGGCACCTTTTGTTCTCTCTCCTTCCCCTTTTCATGCCCAGAATGAAAATACACTGCTGGAGGTGAAACAACCGACTTTTGACAACAAGACCACAAATATGAAGCTAAAACCCAATGCCAAGGAAGGCTTAGCAGAAAGACAGAAAGTATCTGTATCTGATATCATTTTGGATACTATTTCAGCCCTGAGCTATCTACCTCCAGACGTCTTAAGGGACAAAAATTAAATTCTTAATTTGTTTAAGCCATTGTTTACTTATGTTTTCTGATACTTGCAGCTAAAAGCAATCCCTGACACATTTATATATGTATTACGTATATAAATATATATACTAATTATTGTGTATATTGTATATATTTAAATTGATGGGATTGTAAGTTTCTATATAATTGCAAATATGCATTTGCAATTATATATGTATATATACATATATATGTGTGTTCATATATATATATATATAAATGGATAAGAGACTGGACAGAGAAAGAACTACACACACACCTATGGACAGAGAAAGAACTACATACATATACCTGTACATATATGTATGTGGTTCTTTCTCTATCCAGCATATATTTATTTGTATATATACAGGTGTGTGTGTGTGTGTGTGTGTGTATAATTCTTTCTCTCTCTAGTGTACTCTTACTTGTGCTTCAAGATTTAGCTCAAAGGTATTCCCCCTGGGAAGTAACCTCATTCTGCTTTCTCATATCTTGAATGTTCCTTTCTTGTAATATTTATGAACTTATATTGTAATAATTTGTTTGTATATGTATCATCCCACTCCCTTTGATTATCATTTGAGGAGCAGATATAGTTTCTCAATCATCATTGATATACATTTTAATGGATGATAGATAGGTAAAAAATTGTAATGATTCACTTACATATTTTCTTTTTTTAATTTTAATTTTATTGGAGTATACTTGATTTACAGTGTGTTAGTTTCAAGTGTACAGCAAAGTGGTTCAGTTATACATATACATATATTCATTCTTTTTTAGATTATTTTCTCATATAGCTTATCACAGAATATTGAGTGGAGTTCCCTGTTCTTTACAGTAGGTCCTTGTTGGTTATCTTATATATAGTAGTGTGTGATGTTCATCCCAAGCCCCTGATTTATCCCTACCCCCTACATTTCCCCTTTGGTAACCATAAGTTTGTTTTTTGTATCTGTAAGTCTGTTTCTGTTTTGTAAATAAGTTCATTTGTATCGGTTTTTTTTAAATTAGATTCCACATATGAGTGATAACATATGATATCTGTCTTTCTCTGTCTGACTTACTTCACTTAGTATGATCATCTCTAGGTCCATCCAACACTTAGACATTTTCATTTTGATTGTTACCTCTTTAACTAGATAGTGTTCTCAATTCCTTTCCAGTGACCCATGTGCTATTTTGTACAAAACAGGTATTCAGTGATATCATTAATTAACTGGTAATATATGCAATACAACATATCTATTAGGGTTTCTGATATCTGCAATTGGCACCTAAAACATGAAGCATTAGACCTGATGTTCAATATTCTAACATCCAGATTCAAAGAATGAGAGGATATTTTCAAATATTTACATAGGTGGCCTTATTCAAGGAATTCACCAACAACAGTGTTGCAAGTGGCCTAGTACACAGGTTCTGAAACCACGCTGTGTGGGTGTTGGCCTGAGCCCCACTAGTTACTAGCTCTGTAAATTCATGCAAGTCACTTAATCGTTTATATCTTAGATTCCTCATTGGTAATAGAAGGATAATAATAGCATATCCTTATATTCTTTTGGTGAGAATTTAAACACTTAAAACAATGTTAGGCATTTAGGAAGTTCTCGATAAATGCTATGTATTATAAATAATGGTTTGCAGTCAACTTGAATAATAGATCCTAATCTGCCACTTTAAAAATACCTCTCAGGAGTTGTCTTTCCAGAATGTCTATTATTTTCTTTTTTCATTGCTTCATTAAATCCTCAATTAATTAATATGTTTATATTATAGTAATTTAGATTCAGGATATAATGCTGAATTTCCTAACATAGCTTCTCAATATGAAAAGAATAAATAGTTCTTTAGTATGAAAAAAATGAATCAGAATGAGGTTGAAATTATCTCCAAATTAGTTTTGTGATGAGGATCTATAGATTGTAATTCAATCTATTTCTTTGTCTCTATTAGGTTAGAGATGTTCCCTGGGGAAATGTGAAGTTTATATATTTTTTATGCATGATTTGTAAAGATGCCATTGATGGGAGTTATGTGATAGTCTTTAGAAAGCTTGTGTGATAAATTTCAGTTCTTAAATGAATTTGCTTTCAAAAAAGTGTTCTCTGAATTTAATTTCCCCTTTTATCAGAAAACTTTCACTGTCACAACATACATATTTAAATATTATGACTATCAAAAACAAAGTCAGTTGTCTCTATGATTACATTATGAATCCATTTTTTAAAAATTGAAGTATAGTTGATTTACAGTGTTGTGATAATTTCTGTTGTACAGCAAAGTGATTCAGTTATACATATATATACACATTCTTTTTCACACTTTTCATTATGGTTTATCACAGAATATTGAATATAGTTCCCTGTGCTAAACAGTAGGGCCTTGTTTTTTATCCATTCTGTATATAATAGTTGGCATCCATGATTACATTAAACATTAAATAGAATCATAAATGTATTCTGGAAGAGAAAAAAAAACAAATAACTACTTTTAAGTACCTAAAATAAACATAATTTTTTCCATATTCCTAAGTTGTACTTTCCAATGTGAAATGACTAATTATAAATTGCTTTCTTAGTTATATGTGTGTGTGTGTGTATTTAAACAGTTTGTGTGTATATATGTGTGTGTATGTGTAAATATTTAAAATTTCCATTTTTGAAAGCACAGCCAATTGGACACCTGTACATTCACCAAAATTATGCTATTTGTTTTTTTATTCAATTCATTCCTTAAAACTTTATTGAGAGCTTAACATGTACTGAGTATTCTAGGTGCTAGGGAGGAGTAGAACAGATAAAGTCCTATTCTCATGGAAATTATTTACTATAATATTTTATATTTTAAATGTAATATGTTTATTTATTACTAAAGAGAAATTAAGAATAATGTTTCCAGTTTTGTACATATGGTGTGTGGCATATTCCAGTAGCTCATTTATTTGTTCATTCTGCAAATACTTATTGGTTATCTAATATGAGCTAAGAACTTGTGATAGTTATTAAGGCTATTTACAAAGACACTTGAGATTACAGTTTTCTGCTCTCTCCCATGTTACTTGCTTTGGAAAATAAAATGTAAATGGGAGTCATGACTTCTGTTACTTTGAATAGATTTAAAGGTCAAAGTGATCCTGGACAATGTGGCAAATGGGGGCTCCATTTAGCCTGTGTGATTGAGTGACTGTGATGAACAGAGCTCCATTCCAGATTCACATTGCCTTGTAGACTGAGGTAAAAGATACGTCCACTGTGTTAAGGCGTGAAATGTTGGAATTGGTTTTGTTAATTAGGCATAACTTAACATATGCCGACTGATGTTGCACCCTTCTAGGTGCTGAAGATCTGCCTATATAGAGCTTAATGTTTGAGCAATGAAACTAAAAATTAAAAATAATAATGATAAATTGATACTTAATATTGTTACTGAGTCCAAGCTCATACTGCTCACCATACAACAGGCCAATAAATTGAGAGATGAGTTTTTGGGGCAAGGAATATAGCAACTTTATTCAGAAAGCAGAGACCAAAAACATGGTGGACTAGTGTCCCACAGAACCGTCTTACCCATGTTAGAATTCAGGCTTCTTTTATACTAAAAGGGGCAAGGGTGTAGTTGATTGTTGGTGACTTCTTGATGCTGGAATCCTTTATTTTTGCAGCTATCCTCCTAGGTCTGGTCACAATGTTTCTATAAATCTCTAAAAAGACAAATATTATTCTTTATTCTACAACTTTTTATCTCTATATGAATGGAAAAGTGTTATACCTTTACAGGTCAGAGCCTTGAGAATTCACTATCCTGTGTATTTCATGCTTTAGGCAACATTCTTTTTTTTAGTGATTAACTTATTATAGCAAAAGCGATAGAATACAAAGGTTAAAGTAAAGGAAACAGATCCAATATGGAGTCAGATTTGTTCTTCCCTATTACAATATGAAGACAGATAGTGAAAAGTGCTATTAAAATAATAAAGAATGGCAGTGGATGCTATTTTAGATAGAATGTCAGGAAAGTCATTTCTGCAGAAATAACACTTGTTCAGAGCCCTGACTTAAAGAAGGACAAGAGCCCTCAGGGAATGCACTAGCAACCATGTTGCAAAAGGCCCAGCACACAGGTTCTAAAAGCAAACTGTGTGGGTCCAGGCATACCCACCAGTCACTAACTCTCATGAATATCTGGAGAAACAATAAGGAAATGTGGAGGCTCTGAGGAAAGAGAGGGCTCCATGTGCCCTAATGTGCCTGCAGGAGACTGAGCAAGAGGGAGACTTGTAAGAGGTAAGCATTTGAAGGTTGTGTGAGTACACAGATCAAGTAAGGCCTAGTAGACCTTGGTAATAAATTAGAGAAGAAATTTTTGAACACAGGAATCGTAGGATATGACTTATGATTTTAAAAGATCACTTCGACTTCTTGTCAGAGAACCAACTAGAGGGGCAAGACTGGCAGCAAAGAGAGACCCTTAGGACACACTGGTAGTACTGTGTAGTTGTGGTATAGGAAATACGAAGTGTCAAAGCAAGAGCCTTTGGAGATTGAGCCAACAGGATTTGCTCTGACATTGTGGTTATGAGATGCAGGGAAGAAGGGAAGAAGAAGAGAGCAGGGGGTGTACGAATAGATTAGGGAGAGAGCTGGGAAACATGTACTAGAAGGAATATCAGGATGAGTGTCTGGGACAAAAAGAATGAGAGGTTAGCTCTTACTCTGAATTCCACAGCAGATTTGACCTTGATCTATATTAAGGGGTTAATACTCTATCACGGTTATTTCTTCCTTAAAAGGAGCATTCTCTTAAGATTCGTATAGTGCATACTGTTGGTATCCTGCCCATATCCCCTTGTAAGTTACCATTTTTGTGCTTGTAGGTCCAACTTCCAGGCAGCCAGCACCTTTGCTGGAGGGCTGTACAGGTAGATGCAAAGTCCTAGGACATTATTTCTCTCTAGGGGAAGCCCTCAAACAATTACTTACAGAAGTTGGGTAAATAACCTAGCTCCTAACTTCTTGGGCAGCATAACTCTGAGGTGTTCATTTCACACTGGCACCTCAAACTTCCTGGTGGGATTAAGCTCCAATTGTCCAGTTTGGTAATAGGTTTGAAAATGCACACTCTATATGTTTGGTTTTTTCTTCCGTCTCACCTCTCTACTCCCTGATGGTATTTCCTAGTATTAGCTCCCCCAACAAATTATTTACAGGTCTTTCTTGACTGACAGTGGGTTACATCCCTATAAACCTATTGCAAATTGAAAGTATCGTTAAGTCAAAAATGCATTAAATACACCAAATCTACCAAACATCATAGCTTCGCCTAGCCTACCTTAAACGTGCTCAGAACACTTACATTAGCCGATATATTGGCAAAATTATCTAACACACAGCCTATTTTATAAGAAAGTATTGAATATCTCATGTAGTTTATTGAATACTGTGCTGAAAGTGAAAAACAGGATGGTTGTATGGCTACAGAACGGTTGTAAAGGTATCGGTTGTTTACTTTCATGATTGTATGGCTGACGGGGAGCCATGGCTCACTGTTGCTGCCCACCATCACCACATATCACTAGGTCAGGAAAAGATCAAAATTCAGAAATTGAAGTATTGTTTCTACTGAATACACATTGCTTTCCCACCATTGTAAAGTCAAAAAGCCATAATTCAAACCTTTGTAAGTCAGGGACTATCAGTACTCAAATCCTTTTCTCAGCATCTCCTTCTAGGGAAACCAAATTAAGACAGTTCATACACAGATAAAAATTTATTGAAGTTGAATATTTTCTAAAAACCTATGGTTTTAGTGAGAGTGAGTCAGCATTTACTGATGGCTTATAGGTACCGTATTGCAAAGATTATCACATTTAATTCTCAAAGCATATTTATAGAGTACATAGCAAATTTATATAGTGTATTTAGAAATAATGTAATTGGGTTGCTAGAAAAGAAAGTCACTATTTAAATATAAGATTCAAACATGATAAGCAGGGGCTCTTTTTTTTCTGTTTTATTTACTGATGGATCTCAAAGAAGAGTCCTTGTCACATATATGCACTCAAAGAGTATTTGAAAGAACACTTCAACTAAAAATAGTTTACCTCAATCTGGGAAGGATGTTTTTGATGGGAAACCCAGACCCAAAAGGGTACCTGCTTGAGCTATAAAGAAGAAAGGAGCTTTCAAGCAAGCCATAGAGATCAACTGAAGCAATCACAGCAATCAGTGGAACAGCACATATAAGGTCCTCATCACTTTGTGGCTGTTATAAATATGTTTTAGAGATGCATTAACTAAGGCTTAGAGAAGTAAAACAATTTATTCACAGTCCCCAAACTGATAAATTAAAGAGACTAGATTTGAACTCATATTTGTCTTTCCCCCTTCACCTTCGCTAATCTTTACCTCCTCTTGAGAACTGGCCAAGGTTAGGCAGTTATGCTTTAGAGACTGGATGTCAGTCCCTATTTTTTATTTTTATTTTTATTTTCCTATTTTTTAAAACAAGACACTTTATTTTTAACACATGTCTTAGTCAGCTGGTGCTGTTACAATAAAATATCATAAATTGGATGGTTAAAATAACACACACTTGTTTCTCATAGTTCTGGAGGTTAGGGGGAGCCTCCTTCCTGGTTTGCAGGCAGCAGGCTTCTTACTGTATCTTTACATGATGGAGAGAGAGTTTGTTCTCCTTTCATAGGGGAACCAATTCCATCATGGGAAGTCCAACCTCATGACCTCATCTAAACCTAATTACTGCCCAAAGGCCACACCTCCAAATACCATTACACTGGGGAGTAGGTCTTCAGCCTATGAATTTATGGGAGAACACAAATGTGTTCAGTCTATAGCAATTAGCACAAATTTACAGTATGGTTTCAATATTACTTCTCAGGTGTTATTGGGGATTTAAATAAAGGCTTAATCTGGAACCAACGTGGGAAATATAGAATTCTAGAATAGATCCAATGGGGCAATGGGAGGGGGAAGGCTGACACTCGCTCTTCCATATTGTAACAAGGAAACAGTAACACATAAACAAAAAGTCTCGCAAAATATGAAAAATTATAACATACTTAAATAAAAGTGCCTGAAATAAACAAACTGCCATCAGGAAAGAAGATAAAATTCAACTAACAGGTGCTCCTGCAAAGGAGAAAAGAGAGTTTTTTTCCCTTTGACCCTAAGAGGTTGAAAAGAGCAAGAAAAAAAATCGTCTCTAATAAGACTTCTAAAATAGGTTCCTGAGACTTGAGACCCTATGGCCAAAACAAAACAAAGCAAAACAAAAAACAAAAGATGAACAGAGTCCTTAGAAACAGACCAATGGACCCACACTCACTTGCACCCTCAGGCTGAGAACACAATTCATACTCAGAAGTGCATCTCCTTAGGTTTTCTTTGACCTCAATCAATCGCCCTCTCTTCAGTCCCTCTCATTTACCAGCCAGCAGCATGACTTATGTTATACATATTCATTCTACTCCCGCCTCCAGCACAGGGACCCAAGCACATTCTTTCATGTATCATTATCATAACCTTTTAATAGTTGGGAGTATTTTAAAGTAAAAATAAGGAAGAAGTTGAGATTTTTAAATTCCTTTTCTGCCCTTGGGTAAAAGTTATCAGTTATTAAGTTATCAGATTTTTATAGAGGACATCTCATGTCATTTTTAAAAGACTATTTATGCAGCATTCTCGCTTTGTCTGAGAAACATGTTTCTATTACTCTCATTCCCAAAGTCTAATCTTACTTTTCTTCTCTTTACATACCAAGAAATTGTTTTTAATAACTCTACCTGTTATGTTGTGAAAGTCACTGTAAATAATTTGAGTAGAGAGCTGGATATATAGCCTCCAAAGTCTCTTCTATCCCTAAAATTCTCTTTGCCTAAAATCCTTTGCCTAAATCTTTTTTGAACTCTTTCCAGAAGTGTTCATTATTAGAAATACCTGAAGAGTCCTGTCTTAACACTGTTTTCTGATAATACAGAGCCCCAGGGACTCTGGTACAGCAAGGCTTTGGTGTATTCAAGCAAGACTAACAACCCCAAAGAATTTTTAAAAGAAATAACTTAAAAGTATCACAAAACAAGCACTAAAGGGAAGGGAATAGGAGTTATGTATCTGGGCTGTTAGACATTCTTTTCTAACATACTTAGATTTTACTATGTTAGTTAATACAATTTAACACCCAAGCATTTTCTTCTAGAGTATACTGAATCTTACTGTGTACTCTTTTTTTTTCTGTGGCTCATCTATGGTACTGATCTACCTAGGGTACCACACAGTTTGGCACCTGATCACACACTGTTTATATGATTATTCAAATGCTTCTTTGGGAGATTACAAGTAATTAAATTCACTAAAGTACTGGTTTCTTTCTTTTTTATCAGCCCCAGTACTGAAGTAACCATTATTATATTTCTCAGTATAACCAACAGTCCTGGGCACAATGCCTTGTTCATAATACACTCCCTATTATTGGTTGAGTTAATGAATAAATGAATAAGTACTTGCTGAGTTGAATTAAAATGAAATGCATGCTGGAGAAGAATTACTGTTAGTAGGAATCATGGAAACTGTTTTTGTTGTCTAAGCTGTTCTCATGCCATGAATCCTTAGACATGAGAGAGTACTAGGTGCCCAGTACTGTTAAGTGCTTTACTTATATCATCTCACTTAATCCTCACAATAACCATAAGGAAACAATTAGTCATAAGTCCTTCATTTGCAACTGATAGAAAAATCAAATCAAATTGGATTAAACAACAAGGGGTTACAGCATAAACAGTCTGGGCTCACACGGGCAAGGATGTGTCTCCTGGCTGTATGTTACCTAGGCAGGTTCCTGGTAGTGTTAGGTTCTCCCTCTTGGTCGCCAGATTGTTGTAGTTACAGAGAAAACAAACAACCTTATACCTTCAAAATATTGGAAATGCACAAAGGCTTCATTCCAAGAAGTCTCAGCAAATGTCTCTGCAGATGAGCTATGTTTCTACCCATCCTGAACCAATAACTGTAACCAGTAGGGTAGAATATGCTACTGGTTTAAGCTAATCAGGATATCCAGAAATGGAATGGTATCAAATCACTTGGTATCATGTAGACTAAGAGGGGGAAATAAACTGATAGGTATATCACAGGATGTTCATTAAAGAAAGTAGAAATGACACTAGAATACAAAAAGAAAACCCACCATATCGATTACCTCTGTTTTAAAGATAAGGAAACAAAGATGCAAAGGGTTTATGTCACTTTCCCAAGATCACACAGCTAATATTGGCAGAAATGCAACTCAAAATCAAGTCTGTCTCTAACACCAATATATTACACAACCTCCCTTAAATATTTATTCACTGTCCTTAGCTATGCAGTTTGCCATCTCAAAAGTGCTTCTAAAATCTCCTGCCAATGAAAGACTGTCGGTACCAGCAAATATACTTTCTTTTTATAATACAACTTTATCTGAATGACATCTCTTCATTTCTATTTAACTGATAAAATAGTTTCATTCACTGCCTAATTTTTCTTCCCGAAGCTAATGTCCACCCACTTATATTTTAGAAACGTGCTGACTGAAGAAAAAATGTAAAGAAAAGAAAAAAGGAATTACTTTTCTAATCAACAGTGACCGGAAATTGGTAGGAGCCGTATTTATGATAGCAAAAATATTAGAGCATTAACCAAAGCATTCAGGGTAGGATTTATTTTTTATTCAATATTTTTTTTGATGAGTTCACAGTGATAGTTTTGGATTCAGTTTAAGACTGAGGAAATCAGTCAGCTTCTTTTGGGTGAATATAACTTTTGCATTCTGATACCCTATAACAGAGAAATAAACTATTCACTAGCAGTTTAGCTGAGCACATGACATGAATTGACTAATACATGCAAAGAAAAAACCTCATAAAACTTACTCAGTTTCATTTCAGACATTTAAATATATCTTACTATTTATAATTTGAGGAGTGTGTATTCAGGCCATTTTTTCTAATATAAGTTATATTTATTAAATCTGAAGGTGTTTCCTTTGTCCAATACTTTCTGCTAATTCCAAAGAGACTTTTTGAATCAAGTTTTTTCTCTGTCTTTTTCTCTTACCTTTTGCTGGAGGAAGATTGCCTTGCTGATGTTTCATATCCAAGATTAGATGGGCTAGTTTTAATCTTGATGTTTTTCTAAACTTTATAGCTAATATTTATGAATATTTCTATTTGAAAGAAGAGTAAGTTCAAACAAATTAGTCTAAAAATCTGAATGCCCTCAATTTTACAGTAGAATTTAAAACACTGATTATTCCTAAAATAAAAATGTTAAAGAAAAATAGATTGTAATTATGAACCTGTATTTAAATTTTCATCTTCCTGGATCAGTTGGAGGGAGAATCCCTAAGTCAAGGAAGCCTGCAGAGCCAAGGAAAGCCCAGAGGAGGCAGTGGAGGTCATCAGACCTAGAGAGTGGAGTCTAGTTAGTCACCAAACCACAAGAACTAAAACACACCGTAAAATCTGAGGAACTGAGTTAACCAACCATCAAGTTTGGGTTGGTCTTGGATAAAAACTGACTGTAGCAGGAATAGCACTCTTTGACATGGGAAGTATTATGGACTGAATGTTATATATTACCTCTATCAGACTGCTATTAACAAATACCTAAAATTAAGTCAAGAAATTTGTGATTCAATTGGGGGAAAAATTAAAATTCCTTCAAATAAAGTTTTTGTTAATTGATGTATGCTGTAATATACCACATAAGAGACGGTCAGTTTATTTAAATTTATAGGTCATATTTAAAGTGATAAATACTTATTTTATTCTTTGCTTCTATTTGCTATTTATACAAAATTACAGTAATAGTGATGTGGAACAGCTTTTCTTGTGCCTCTTGGCCATCTGTATGTCTTCTCTGGAGAAATATCTGTTTAGGTCTTCTGCCCATTTTTTGATTGGGTTGTTTGTTTTTTTAATATTGAGCTGCATGCTGTTTATATATTTTGGAGATTAATCCTTTGTCCATTGATTTTGTTGCAAATATTTTCTCCCATTCTGAGTGTTGTCATTTCGTCTTGTTTATAGTTTCCCTTGCTGTGAAAAAGCTTTTAAGTATAATTAGGTCCCATTTGTTTATTTTTGTTTTTATTTCCATTACTCTACAAGGTGGGTCAAAAAAGATTTTGCTGTGTTTTATGTCAAAGAGTCTTCTTCCTATGTTTTCCTCTAAGAGCTTTATAGTGTCCAGTCTTACATTTAAGTCTTTAATCCATTTTGAGTTTATTTTTGTGTATGGTGTTAGAGAGTGTTCTAACTTCATTCTTTTACATGTACCTGTCCAGTTTTCCCAGCACCACTTATTGAAGAGGCTGTCTTTACTCCATTGTATATCCTTGCCTCCTTTGTCATAGCTTAGTTGACCATAAGTGCATAGGTTTATCTCTGGGTTTCTCTCCTGTTCCATTGCTCTATAATTCTATTTTTGTGCCAGTACCATAATGTTTGATTACTGTAGCTTTGTAGTATAGTCTGAAGTCAGGGAGTCTTTTTCCTCAAGCTCTGTTTTTTTCCCTCAAAATTGCTTTCACTATTTGGGGTCTTTTGTGTCTTCATACAATTTTTAAGATTTTTTTGTTGTAGTTCTGTAAAAAATGCCATTGGTAATTTGATAGGGATTGCATTGAATCTTCAGATTGCTTTGGATAGTATAGTCATTTTCACAATATCGATTCTTCCAATCCAAGAACATGGTATATCTCCATCTGTTTGTGTCATCTTTGATTTCTTTCAGCAGTGTCTTATAGTTTTCTGAGTACAGGTCTTTTGCCTCCTTAGGTAGGTTTATTCCTAGATATTTTATTCTTTTTGTTGCAATGGTGAATGGGATTGTTTCCTTAATTTCTCTTTCTGATCTTTCGTTGTTAGTTTATAGGAATGGAAGAGATTTCTGTGTATTAATTTTGTATCCTGCAATTTTACCAAATGCACTGATTAGCTCTGGTTGTTTTCTGGTGGCATCGTTAAGATTATCTAGGTATAGTATCATGTCATCTGCAAACAGTGACAGTTTTACTCCTTCTTTTCCAATTTGGATTCCTTTTATTTCTTTTTCTTCTCTGATTTCCGTGGCTAGGACTTCCAAAACTATGTTGAATAATAGCGGTGAGAGTGGACATCCTTGACTTGTTCCTGATCTTAGAGGAAATGCTTTCAGTTTTTCACCATTGAGAATGATGTTTGCTGTGGGATTGTAGTATATGGCCTTTATTATGTTGAGGTAGTTTCCCTCTGTGCCCACTTTATGGAGAGTTTTTTTCATAAATGGGTTTTGAATTTTGTCAAAAGCTTTTTCTGCATCTATTGAGATGATCATGTGGTTTTTATTCTTCAGTTTGTTAATATGGTGTATCACATTGATTGATATGCATATATTGAAAAATCCTTGCATCCCTGGGATAAATCCCACTTGCTCATGGTGTTTAATCCTTTTAATGTGTTGTTGGATTCTTTTTCCTCGCATTTTGTTGAGGATTTTGCACCTATATTCATCAGTGATTTGGTCTTTAATTTTCTTTTTTTGTAGTACCTTTGTCTGGTTTGGGTATCAGGGCGATAGTGGCCTCATAGAATGAGTTTGGGAGTGTTCCTTCCTCTGAAATATTTTGGAAGAGTTTGAGAAGGATGGGTGTTAGCTCTCTCTAAATATTTGGTAGAATTCACCTGTGAAGCCATCTGATCCTGGACTTTTGTTTGTTGTAAGATTTTTAATCACAGTTTCAATTTCATTCCTTGTGATTGGTCTGTTCATATTTTCTATTTCTTCCTGCTTCAGTCTTGGAAGGTTATACCCTTCTAAGAATTTGTCCATTTCTTCCAAGTTGTCCATTTTATTGGCATAAAGTTGCTTGTAGTAGTCTCTTATGCTTTGTATTTCTGTGGTGTCCATTGTAACTTCTCCTTTTTCATTTGTAACTTTATTGATTTGAGTCCTCTGTTTTTTCCGGATGAATCTGGCTAATGGTTTATCAATTTTGTTTACCTTCTCAAAGAACCAGCTTTTAGTTTTATTGATATTTACTAATGTTTTCTTTGTTTCTATTTCATTTATTTCTGCTCTGATCTTTATGATTTCTTCCTTCAACTAACTTGGGGTTTTGTTTCTTCTTCTTTCTCTAGTTCCTTTAGGTATAAGGTTTGATTTTTATTTGCGGTTTTTTATTGTTTCTTGATTAGGATTGTGTCGCTATAAACTTCCCTCTTAGAACTGCTTTTGCTGCATCCCATAGGTTTTGTATTGTCATGTTTTTGTTGTCATTTGTCTCTAGGTACTTTTTGATTTCCTCTTTGATTTGTTCAGTTATCTCTTGGTTATTTAGTAATGTATTGTTTAGCCTCCATGTGTTTGTGTTTTTCATGTTTTTTTCCCCTGTAATTTATTTCTAATCTCATAGCATTATGGTTGGGAAAGCTGCTTGAAAAGATTTCAGTTTTCTTAAATTTACCAAGGCTTGACCCAAAATGTCATCTATCCTGGAGAATGTTCCTTGTGCACTTGAGAAGAAAGTGTTATCAGCTATTTTTGGATGGAATGTCCTATAACCATCAAATTTATCTGGTATACTGTGTCATTTAAAGCTTGTGTTTCCTTCTTTATTTTCATTTTGGATCTGTCCACTGGTGAAAGTAGGGTGTTAAAGTCCCCTACTATGAATGTGTTACTGTCGATTTCCCCTCTTATGGCTGTTAGTATTTGCCTTATGTATTGAGGTGCTCCTATGTTGGGTGCATAAATATTTACAATTGTTATATCTTCTTCTTGGATTGATCCCTTGATCATTATGTAGTGTCCTTCTTTGTCTCTTGTAATAGTCTTTATTTTAAAGTCTATTTTTTCTGATATGAGTATTGCTACTCCTGCTTTCTTTTCATTTCTATTTGCATGGACTATCTTTTTCCATCCCCTCACTTTCAGTCTGTATGTGTCCCTAGGTCTGAAGTGGGCATATATATGGGTCTTGCTTTTGTATCCATTCAGTGAGCCTTTGTCTTTTTGTTGGAGCATTTAATCCATTCACATTTAAGGTAATTATTGATATATATGTTCCTATTACCAATTTCTTAATTGTTTTGGGTTTGTTTTTGTAGGTCCTTTTCTTTTGTGTTTCCTGTAGAACAGTTCCTTTACCATTTGTTGTAGAGCTGGTTTGGTGGTGCTGAATTCTCTTAGCTTTTGCTTGTCTGTAAAGCTGTTGATTTCTTTGTTGAATCTGGATGAGATCCTTGCCGGGTATAGTTATCTTGGTTGTAGGTTCTTCTCTTTCATCACTTTAAATATATCATGCCACTCCCTTCTGGCTTGTAGAGTTTCTGCTGAGAAATCATCCGTTAACTTTATTGGAGTTCCCTTGTATGTTATTTGTCATTTTTCCCTTGTTGCTTTTAATAATTTTTCTTTGTCTTTAATTTTTGTCAGTTTGATTACTGTGTGTCTCGGCATGTTTCTCCTTGGTTTTATCCTGCCTGGGACTCTCTGTGCTTCCTGAACTTGGGTGGCTATTTCCTTTCCCATGTTAGAGAAGTTTTAGACTATAATCTCTTCAAATATTTTCTCAGGTCCTTTCTCTTTTCTCCTTCTGGGACCCCTATAATGCAAATGTTGTTGCATTTAATGTTGTCCCAGAGGCCTCTTATTAGGCTGTCTTCATTTGTTTTCATTCTTTTTTCTTTATTTTGTTCCATGGCAGTGAATTCCACCATTCTGTCTTCCAGGTCACTTATCTGTTCTTCTGCCTCACTTATTCTGCTATTGAGTCCTTCTAGTGTATTTTTCATTTCAGTTACTGTATTGTTCTTCTCTGTTTGTTTGCTCTTTAATTCTTCTACATGTTTATTCTTTACTTCTTTTAGGTTTTTGTTAAACATTTCTTGCATCTTCTCGATCTTTGCCTCCATTCTTTTTCTGAGGTCTTGGATCATCTTTGCTATCATTATTCTGAATCTTTTTCTGGAAGGTTGCCTATCTCCAGTTCATTTAGTTGTTTTTCTGGGGTTTTATCTTGTTCCTTCATCTGGTACATAGTCCTCTGTCTTTTCATTTTGTCTATCTGTGAATGTGGTTTTCGTTCCACAGGCTGCAGGATTGTAAGTCTTCTTGCTTCTGCTTAGCACTTGTTTTTTTTTTTTTTTTTTTTTTTTTTGCGGTACACAGGCCTCTCACTGTTGTGGCCTCTCCCGTTGCAGAGCACAGGCTCCAGACGCGCAGGCTCAGCAGCCATGGCTCATGGGCCTAGCTGCTCCACAGCATGTGGGATCTTCCCGGACCAGGGCATGAACCCATATCCCCTGCATTGGCAGGCAGATTCTCAACCACTGCACCACCAGGGAAGCCCAGCACTTCATTTTATAATTAAAATTTTTATTGAGGTCTAATTGACATACTATATTGTATTATTTTCAAGTGTACAACATAATGAGTCATTATTCGTATATATTGTGAAATGGTCACCACACTAAATCTAGTTAGCTTTCATCACCACACATATTTACAGAATTCTTCTTTTTGTGATGAGAACTTTTATGATCTCCTTTAGAAACTTTCAATTATGCAATAATTGAAAGTATTAGTAATTATAGTCACCATGCTGTATATTACATTCCAGGACTTATTTTATAACTGGAAGTTTGTAATTTTTGAATCCCTTTCCCCCACCCCCCAACCATGGCAACCACCAATCTGTTCCCTGTATCTATGAGCTTAGGGTTTTTATTTGTTTAGATTCTACATATAAGTAGATCAGTATTTCTTAAACTTCAGTGTGATTAGATAACAATAATTGAAGAATCTCAGGCTCCACACTCAGGGACTAAAGTTTTAGATGTTGTTTGGTGTTGGGGGGGCAGGAATTTGCCTTCAGTCACTCAAGCATTTTTGTGTGAAGTGATCTGGACATAGAACATTCCTTTTGAGCCTTTCCTTTTTGTCTTTTCTGGGGTATTCCTCCTTTCAAGTTTTCCCCTTCTAATTGAATCTTCAACTTCTTTGCTACCTTGAATTCTTCTCCTCAGTTTGAACAAATTTAAGACACTTACATTATAATATTATTTCCCTTTAAACTTGTATTCGCTTCCTAGAGCTGCAGTAACACATTACCCACAAACTTGGTGGCTTAAAACAACATAAATTGATTGTCTCACAGTTCTGGAACCTAAAAGTCTGAAATTAAGGCATCAGCAAGCCATGCTCCTTCTCAAGCCTCTAGAGGAGGATGCTTCCTTGCTTCTTCCAGCTTCTTATAGCCCCATGCATCCCTTAGATTATAGCAGCATAACTCCAGTCTCTGTGTCAGTCCTCATATGGCTGTCGTCCCTCTGCATGTATATGCCTCGTTCCTCTGCGTCTATATGCCTCTGTCTTCACATGGTCTTCTTCTCCCTGTGTTTTTACTTTCCTCTTCTAAGAACACCAGTCATTTTAGACTAGGGCCAACTCTAATGTAGTATTACCTTGTTCTAACCTGATTACATCTACAAAGATTCTATTCCAAATAAGGTCACATTTACAGCTACCAGGAGTTAGGACTTGAACATGTCTTTGGAGGGACACAAGTCAATCCATAACAAAACTGTATGTTACAGTCTAGCTGTTTCCCCATCTCTCTCCTTTCTTCCTCAGCTAAGATTCTGGAACAAATAGTCTACACTCAGTGTTTTCACTTCTTTGTCTCCCACTGCAATCTGACTTTGGACCTCACCAGCCTACTGAAGCTGTGCTCACTAGAGTAATTATTGAAATTTTAATTGACAAATCTGAAGAGCACTTGTTTGTTCTTAACTTACTTGATATCCTTTCTGTCCTCCAAAGTATTAAGCATTCTTTTCTTGAAGCTCCTCCTATTTGAATGAACCTAAGTCAACCGGGTTACATACAACTTTCAGTTTCATTTTGTTACATAAATATAGCCATGAAAGAAGTTATAATGGAAGCAAATCTTATATAAAATTATGCCACACATGCAGGTAATCTTAATTGAACTTTAGAAATAGTAGCACAGAAATAGTTCCTGAAAACTGTGCTATTAACTGGGGGAACTTACTGTTCTTTGTCCTTTCAGTGCTCCAACCATCACTTTTCATGTAAGGATTTCACAAAGCAGACACACCAAAAGGCAGAATTCTATTATTTTACATAAGTTCATGTATCATATCACATTACCTATATAATAGTATTTAAAATTAAATTATAGACACCATTATAATGTCACTCTCACCTTATATTCTTTCTACATCCAGGAATACTGTTCCTTTCCCTTCAGTGATCCTTTTTACTCATTGTATTAATTATCTACTGATGAGTAATGATATTACAACTGTCTTAGTGACATAAACAGTATACATTTATTATCTCAGTTTTTATGGGTCAGGAGTTTTTGTGGGTCAGGTATACCTTAGCTGTGTCTTTTTCTTAGAGATTCACAAGGTTTTGATCTCATACGAGGCTTGACTGGGGAAGGATCCACTTACAAACTCACTCAGATTACTGGCAGAACTCAACTCCTTTCAGTTTTATGGGTGAGGTTCTCAATTCCTTGCTGGCTCTTAGCTGGAGGACACCCTCAGCAGGTAGAGGTCATTTGTAATTCTTCAATACATGAAGTTCCCTAATGTGAGCATTTGTTTCCTCAAAGCCAGTAAGAGAGAGGGACTCCAGCAAGATGAGTGTATAATCTTATATAGTCACACAATCATATAAAGGCAATCACATCCATTCCATCTATTGTTAAAAGCAAGTCACAGATCCTTCTCACACTCAAGGAGTGGGACTCCCACACAGACATGAACACCAGGAGGTGAGCATCATGGGAGTCACCTTATATGTCTTCTGTCCCCTGACATTTAGTGTTTTAACCCTAAATATTCTGCTTAAGTAATCTCCTTCATATATGACTATAGCTATACACTGTTGGTTCCAAAATCTATATCCCAGTAGAAATATCTCTCCAAAAACCTCAATCAATATAGTCAACTCTCATGAGATATTGTTGTGTTAATGTAGACATTTCTATGTAGAAATCAACATCAGCATTCTTCCTTTATCTCCAAATTACTCCTCCCTCTTTTTGCCACCTTAGATGACGACATGTTCTATGTCAAGTGCATGTGATCACAAACCTGAGACTGTAATTTAATATTCTGGGGTAGAACCCAAACATCAATATTTTAAAGAAGCTTTCCAAGTGATTCTAATTTGAGGCTGTGATTGATAACCTGTGTATCTATAGCATTACTCTGCTTTGTCTGCTTCATAACATATATCACAATCTGAAATTATTCTTCTCCATTATTGCCTTATTCTTTTTCTGTCTCTCCCTTAGAATGTAAGCTCCTTGAAAAGTTGTTCACCATTATATCACCAATATCCATATATAACAATTTTTGGCATATAGTAGGTATTCAGTAACTTACTTATTGAAACATTAAATGTTAAATACCATTTATTATGTCAGCATTATACTAAGTGTTTTATATATATTATTTTATTAATCCTCACAAAACTCTTATGAGTCTATTTTTAATTCTATTATTCTCCTTTTATTGATTAGGTAAGTGTGGCAAAGTATTGTTAATTTACCCAAGGTCACATGTGTAAAGTAGAACTAGGATTGAAACCACATCTGCATTACTCCAGAGCTTATGGTTTTGACCAATATATTATACATATGCTTTCCAGCTATATTCATTTCTTGCTCAAATTGCTGTTCCTTTGAGTATGTTGTTTCTTTTGAAATAGCCTCTTCATTTGGTGATTTATTAATCCACTGTGGTAGGATTAGAAATCAAATAATCTATATCCATCAGAATATAGTTTCTTCATTTTGTTCACCATCCTTACATATTCCAGTTTTTGATGGATGGTTATTCTGAATGCAGTTATTATCAAACAATAGATACTGCCTGTTCTTCAACAATGTTCTAGACACAGAGCAGGAGCATACCATCTGACATGCTCCCCATTCTTCACTTTGATTCATAACTTTGATCCACAGATTTCTCTGCATTTTACAATAATGAATTCCCCGAACATCCTTTGAGTTAAGTGAATATTTGTTATCTTCATTTTACAGATGCATAAAGTTAGGCATAGAGTAATTAAATAAATTCTTCAAGGACAGACAATGAGTTGACTGGAAAATCAAGGTTAACATTGACCATTCTGGATTCCTGCTTCTAAAAGGAATGGATGGTGTCTTAAGTTGGTTTCACTATACATAGTTGAAAATGTTTATTGTAAGCTTTCTCAATATATCCTCCATTAGTTTTTGGACATTGTCCAGAAGAATTCACAGTAAATTGATATTTAGCCCTTAGATATGCATGCAGTTTTTGTCTGTTGGATTCTGTGGGAGATGCAGAAATGAAACTGAAGAAAGAACTTAGCCCATGGTAATTATATCTTCCTGTAGAGATTCTGGTAATTATGTTTGGATATTTTTTTACTGTATAATTTAAAGGTTTTTATTGTGTAATGTAGTTCTAATTTACCATATAGAAGTAAGCAGGTAATTAAGCTGAGATTACTTTCTACTCCCAGCCAACACTTAGAACATAATCAGAGTTATTATTACAAAATTGTTTTAAGTTATATTACTGTTGATGAATATGAACCTAAACCAAAATGCATAGCACAATAACATAATTAAGAAAGACTATATTATTTCACTGTGTTGCCATTCAAATAACCAAATTAAAACTATATATCCTCCATTTCACCAGGGGTAGGTTGTTAGACTCATAAAAGATCCTTAGTTGATTTGCAACCTCTTATATCTGGCTCTTAACCAAGATGATATATCTTTCTGTTTTTTTATTCTTACATTTTTTAATGTAAAATTTATTTAACAACATATGTATATAGTGCATCACTTCTGCATAATTTTTAATTTGTTCAGATATTGAGATTTTGTTGAATCAAAATTTAATGCATGGTCAAAATTATTGTGATTAAAATGATCTTTTAGCAAGCCCAAGAAATAAGAAATGATATAAATCAGAAAAAGAAATTAATAAACAAAATGAAATTTAAGTTTAAATAGGATTTTATTTTCATCTACATGTTTCATTTAAATCACTGGTAAGAACAGTATAGAGATTCCTTAAAAAACTAAAGATATAACTACCATATGACCCAGCAATCCCACTACTGGGCATATACCTGAGAAAACCATAATTCAAAAAGTCACATATACCCCAATGTTCATTGCAGTACTATTTACAGTAGCCAGGACATGGAAACAACCTAAGTGTCCATCGACAGATGAATGGATAAAGAAGATGTGGTACATATATAAAATGGAATATTACTCAACCATAAAAAAGAGTGAAATAGGGTCATTTGTAGAGATGTGCATAGACCTAGAGTCTGTCATACAGAGTAAAGTAAGTTAGAGAAAAACAAATATTGTATATTAATGCGTATATGTGGAATCTAGAAAAATGGTACAGATGAACTTATTTGCAGGGCAGGAATAGAGATGCAAATGTAGAGAATGGAAGTGTGGACACCGTGGGGGAAGGGGAGAGTGGGATGAATTAGGAGATTAGGTTTGACATATATACACTACTATGTATAAAATAGCTAGCTAGTGGGAACCTGCTGTATAGCACAGGGAGCTCAGCTTGGTGCTCTGTGATGACCTAGATGGGTGGGATGGGTGGTGGGGAGGTCCAAGATGGAGGAGATATATGTTATACATATAGCTGATTCACTTTATTGTACAGCAGAAACTAACACAACATTGTAAAGCAATTATACTCCAATAAAAAAAGAATATGCGGTAATTTAAGATTTCCTGGTAACATGATAAATTTGTTCTTCAGATGTGTATCTTAGAAAGTTAGGCATTAGATATAAATTTTTGTAACGCATAATGTTCTTAATCAGGGGCTTTTCAATTTTCTATCCCACAAACTCCTAAAGAGAATTGGTTTCAACCATTCCAGGGTATATTAACAAATTTGCTGGGTTATGCAATTTAAACATGAACTTCCTAAGACAGCTGCTTCATTAATAGTTAGGTGAACAGATGATACTTCCATTTATTTCTTGTTTCTGAAAACTTTCCACTTATTTTCATGTACCAGAGGACCTTGTCTTGAAGAACAAAATAAAAACAGATAGAATCAGTACAACTGGCAGTGTGACTATTTTGGATTCTAATTGAATAGCAAGGGAGAATTATGACTTTCATCAGTTAGACTAAAACTTCAATCATTCTACCAGTAGAAGTCCTCTTACTGATTTACCAAAGTTCTCACCACGAAATTTCCCACCAACCTTCCTCCCCTCCTCTACCATCCCAAACCATTGGCAAACACTTATATGTTCTCCATTCTAAAATTTTGTCATTTCAAAATGTTATATAAATGGAACCATACATTATGTAATCTTGAAATATTTTTTCACTCAGAATAATTCCATGAAGAAAAATCCAAATTGTATATGTCAATAATCTGTTCCTTTTTATGACAAAGTAGTATTCTATGGTATTTACTTACCACAGTTTGTTTAACCATTCACCCACTGAAGGATGTTTTGGTGTCTTCAGTTTTTAAATATTATGAGTAAAACTTTTGTGAAATTTATGTACAGGTTTTTGTGTAAACTGATTTTATTTCTTTGGAATAAGCGTCCAAGAGTACAATCGCTAAGTTGTATTAAGTATTAGTTTCCTTTTGGTACTATAACAAATTACCATAAATTTAGTGACTTAAACAATATAAAATTTGTTATTTTACAGTTATGGACGTTAGAAATCTCACTGGCCTACAATCAAAGTGACTGCAGGACTATGTTCCTTCTGGAAGCTCTGGCAAATAGTCTATTTCCCACTTTTCCAAATTCTAGAGGCCGTTTTCCTTGATCATGGCCCTTTCCTCCATCTTCAAAGCCAGCAGCATAACGTCTTCAAATCTCTCTCCCCCACATCTGCTTCTCTAACTCTTACTGTTCATCTTCCCTCTTTCCCTTATAAGGACCTTTATGAACATATTAGGCTCATCTGGAAAATCCAACTTAATCTTTCCATCTCAAGTTCCTTAATTTAATCACCTCTGCAAAGTCCCTTTTGCCAAGCAAAGTAACATATTCACAGGTTTTGGAACTTAGGATGTGGATATATTCTATTGAAGGGAGAGCAGGTTGGCATTGTCCTGCCTACCACATATGGTAAATGTATGTTTAGTTTTATGAGAAACTGCCAAGCTTTTCCAGAGTGATGTTACCATTTGCATTCTTCATACCACCAGTATATGAATGATCCAGTTTCTCTGCATCTTCACCAGCACTGAGTGTTGCCACTATTTTTTTTAATTTTATCTATTCTTATAAGTATATAGTGATATCTCATTGTGGTTTTAATTTACATTTCCCTGATGGCTAATGTTGAACATCTTGTCATGTGTTTATTTGCAATTGGCATAAATTATTTGGTGAAATATCTGTTTGTTTCTTTTGCCATTTCTAGCTGGATTATTCGGTGTTTTTTTACGGTTGAATTTTGAGTCTTCTTTGTATATTCTGGATAGTAGTTCTTAATCAGTTATGTAGTTTTCAAATCTTTTCTTCCAGTCTGTAGCTTGTCTTATCTCTTCACATGGTCTCTCACAGAGCAAAACTTGTTTATTCTTACGAGCCATAAAGCTTCTGATTTATAAATTATTCTTGCTAATTCTTAACACTATTGAATTTTTTAGAAAGGCTATTAAGGGAATTACAGGATAACTGACAAATCATATTTGTGAATAGCTACATAAAAATAAACAGGATCCCACTTGTTAG
This sequence comes from Mesoplodon bidens, assembly GCF_964165515.1. Classification (NCBI taxonomy): domain Eukaryota; kingdom Metazoa; phylum Chordata; class Mammalia; order Artiodactyla; family Ziphiidae; genus Mesoplodon; species Mesoplodon bidens. Next base: position 205,866,939 of record NC_138176.1, read on the forward strand.
TTTATTCTTGGGTATTGTTAAGTACACTGTGACAGCTAGATTTTTCTACAACTTTCATGCCGCATATTAGGGTTATCTTAATTTCTCTTTATTAAACCAAAACATAACACTTTGGTAAATTTCCTTATGACACATGAAGGAAAATTTTACTAATCAGTTGCTAGAATTGATCAGTTTACTGAAGATTATGGGCTACATATATACTTTTCTAAAATTTCTTCTTGTCTATTATATAATTATACTTATTTTAAAAAAACAAGCAAATTGTGCTGCGAGAGCCTTTGGCAAAAAATATCTTGTAGTAAAACATCATAAGACATATTTCTTTTTCTATAACAATATACCTGTGTATTCATTTATTTCCAAGTACATCCCAATGTTTTGCAATAAAGAAAATATACGCAGTAAAGTAAATAAAATAGAAATAATAAAGCCTTTGGAAGTACCATGAGGTTAGTTAACATGATAAGATATCTTTTATGACTTCTAGCTTCCTAGAATTCATCACACACACACACACACTCACAAATATATGTGCGGAATGTATACATAAAGTTGCACTGTTCTTAGCTAAATGCGGAAAGTACTCTTGGTCCTGAAAAAAATCAAAATTTTCCCTCTTGCTAAGCTGCTAAGGAAATTTCTCCCTTGGAAACTTTACAAAGGATACACTGAAAGAAAATAAGCAATAGTTTTATAGTGAACAGAGAAATGATTTTTTCACTTGGCTGTTTCTTATAATGATGCCTGATGAAAGTTGAGGAAATAATATTAAAGTATGGCTCTGAAAAGGCATTTCTGCTAATGTGGTCTTAGTATTCAACTGGAAAGAATAGAATATGCTTAGTATAATTTCCCCAATTAAATATTTGTTTATTAAGTATTAAGAATAAAAACTTACTTTGATTTTCTACGTAAACACTCAGTTCTCTTTTTTTTCCCCCAGAATCACCCTTTTTCTTGATGCATATTAAAGATAAATGTTTTAAGATTTAGGCTGTATTGGTCTAAACATACCTGATTATTATTAAGTTATTTTAAAGATCAAAATTATCTCACAATACAACTTCTACAATTAATGTTAAAAATAAATAACATCCCTTAAAAAGAGTGACATCAAGGATGAGATAAACTGGGTATAATTTTTAATAATTCCATTAAAGTAAGAAGTTATATGGATGGATTCTAATTTAGATAATTTCATTCTTGTCTTGAAATTGTTGAAGTCCTGACACTAAAATAATATGTGTTTTAGGATGTTTTCTTTGACACAGATCAAGAGGTTTTGGAAATTCTAGTATAATTCTTTTCAGTATCATAAATGCAATTTTGATTTAGTTTGCCATTTAACCCTATTGGCTCTGTTCTTATTCAGTCAGTCTTGTGTATTTAGTACTGCAATCTTTTGAAGTATGAATGTGATCTCTATTATCACTCTAAAAAATTCTACAAACATGAATCCTTTGAATAGTTAGTTGTTAAATGGATCAAATCTAAGAAAAATTCAAGATTAATTCTCAAGAGAAACCTAGTTGATTTTTCCTTAATTATAATGGTAGAGGGCAAATTTAGTTTAATCTACAGGGGTGTGTTTGGATCCCACATTAACTTTTACCATTTAATGGACTAAAATGTATTCACTTGATACCAAGAATTCCATTTATTCAAATTATCCATCCATTCCAGAATCAAAATCATACACACTGAATGAAAAGAACAGAAGGTAATTTTTAAATCAACAGTTGTTCTGTTTGCTGTGAACTTTCATCATCTCAAAAAAGGGATTTCACACTAAATTGTGTCCAATATTTACTTTAAATCATCAGTAAAAATTATAAAATTATATTTACTTTTTAACATTATATACTTTTTTAAAGGGTTTCATGCTTTATTTTATACCAGTTAAGCTAATTTGCAAATATATAACTGATTAGTATATAATCCATAAAAATTTATTGTTAATTACTCTGAAAATAAACTATATTTTTATAAACAATGTTATTATTAATTATATTTTAAAGCTTAAGTCAGCATATCATAAAGTTGCATCCATAGATATAAATTTAGTGTTGCATAATATATTCTTTCTCTTCCACTCCCCCTCCTTTTTTTTTTGCGGGGAGGAGGCAAATTCTTACTTGTCTCAGCCTTAAATTCTTCAGGGAGAACTTCCCACTCTAGAACAGTTCTCCCTGCGATATAGCGCTCGATAATAACACCGCTTCTAATAGCACCCTGCACTACCATTATCATAGGACTTAAAATATTTTATTTTACTTAGATTTTTTAAAATTAATTTTTTATTGGAGTATAGTTGAGTTACAATTTTGGGTTTCTGCTGTACTGCACATGAATCAGTTATACATATATATTTATCCACTCTTTTTTAGGTGCTTTTCCCATGTAGGTCATTACAGAGTACTGAGTAGAGTTCCCTGTGCCACACAGTAGGTTCTTATTAGTTATCTATTTTATATATGTAGTGTGTATTTGTCAATCTCAATCTCCCAATTAATCCTTCCCCCACTTTCCCCTTTGATAACCATAAGTTTGTTTTCTGCATCTGTGACTCTATTTCTGTTTTGTAGATAGGTTCATTTGTACCATTTTTTTTTGGATTCCACATATAAGTGATATCTTATGATATTTGTCTTTCTCTGTCTGACTTATTACATCACTCAGTATGACACTCTCTAGGCCCATCCATGTTGCTGCAAATGGCATTATTTTGTTCTTTTTTTAATAGCTGAGTAATATTCCACTGTGTATATGTACTACATCTTCTTTATCCATTCCTCCGTCGATGGACATTGAGGTTGCTTCCATGTCCTGGCTATTGTAAATAGTGCTGCAATGAATTTTGGGGTACATATATCTTTTCAAATTATAGTTTTCTCTGGATATACCAGGAGTGGGAATGCTGGATCATATGGATTGCTGGATCATATGGTAGCTCTATTTTTAGTGTTTTAAGGAACCTTCATACTGTTCTCCATAGTGGCTGTACCAGTTTACATTCTCACCAACAGTGTAGGAGGGTTCCCTTTTCTCCACATCCTCTTCAACATTTATTGTTTGTAGATTTTATGATGATGGCCATTCTGACAGGTGTGAGGTGATACCTCATTGTAGTTTTGAGTTGAATTTCTCTAATAATTACTGATGTTGAGCATGTTTTTATGTGCCTCTTGGCCATCTGCATGTCTTCTTTGAAGAAATGTCTATTTAGATCTTCCACCCATTTTTTGATTGGGTTGGAGATTAATCCTTTGTCAGTTGCTTCATTTGCAAATATTTTCTTCCATTCTGTGGGTTATCTTTTATTTTGTTGATGGTTTCCTTTGCTGTGCAAAAGCTTTTAAGTTTAATTAGGCCTGATTATTTATTTTGTTTTTATTTTCATTACTCTAGGAGATGGATCAAAAAAGTGCTGACAGCGATTTATGTCAGAGAGTGTTCTGCCTATGTTTTCCCCCAGGGGTTTTATAGTGTCTGGTCTTACATTTAGGCCTTTAATCCATCTTGAGTTTTTTTGTGTGTATATGGTGTTAGAGAATGTTCTAATTTCATTCTTTTACATGTAGCTCTCCAGTTTTCCCAGCACCACTTATTGAAGAGACTGTCTTTTCTCCATTGTATATTCTTCCCTCCTTTGTCATAGATTAGGTGACCATAGGTGCATGGGTTTATTTCTAGACTTTCTATCCTGTTCCATTGATCTATATTTCTGCTTTGGTGGCAGTACCATACTATTTTGATTACTGTAGCTTTGTAGTATAGTCTGAAGTCAGGGAGTCTGATTCTTCCCGCTCCATTTTTCTTTCTTAAGACCACTTTGGCTATTCAGGGTCTTTTGTGTTTGTTTTACTTAGATTTTTAATATCTGTTTTGCATTTATGATTTCAGCTCTGTGATGGTTGAGTTCCAGTACACCATCTTCTCCTCTGTAGCTCAGGTCTTAGATCCAGAGAATGGCACATAATGGATATGCAATAAATATTTGTTGAATACATTTATCAATAAAATGGTCAGTTTTTAGTAAGAATGATTATGATAAGGCATTGGTATATGGCAGAAAAATAAAAGAAACTTTTTAAGAAGGTTCCTTCAACAGCACATCTATAATCCATTTCTTTTCTTATTCATTCTCCAGATATTTATTTTACTCCTAGATTTTCTTAAAACATTGCAGTAGCTAGTGGGCATATCAAGATGAATAAAAGCCAATCTCTAACTTAAAAGAATTAGCAGTCCATTATGGAGACAGACACCTCTCCAAATAACTATAGCACAGTCATAAATCTTGTAACAGAAACCTAAGCTTTGTGAAGAGAGCCCCACCTCACAGAGAAGGTGGTATAAAACTGAACATAGACCTGAAATACTTGACTTCTGTTACTTTTTTCTCCTCAGTCTAAGTATAGAGAGAGAGCCAAATATTCAGCTCCTGCCCATTGTTCCTATGGGATAACGTGGGACAAATTTTTCAGATCTCTAAGGGATCTTTTTATTATTATTATTGATATCAAGTATGTTTAAACAGCAACAGTTACTATTCCTTCTGGTCTTCTTATGGCAACACAAGTAATAACTAAAGAAAGAAAAGTGAATAATATTTTCTTGGGATACTGGTTTCTCAAATTTTAATCTCTTTAATCTCTTTCCTTTCAGCTGCTTATACCTTTAAATGTGGTCAAATACCATCCACGTTTCTCTTGGCACTGGTTATAGACACAATTATGAAGGCACTAACAAACTAGATAAATTCGTTGTAATATCTTTAGAGTTACCATCAGTCATTGCATATGTTGGTACTGGTGTCCTGCACAGCCCCAGAGAGATTTGCTTATACATGTGCAGTGTATATCCACTTAATGGTAGGCACCATGGAACGATCCTAAAATCCTAAAAATAATAATACCAGAATAGTATGTACTGGCCATGTTGCTTTTAGCCTAAAATTAGCCTCAATAATTGAAATTCTTAATCTACCTTCTGTTATTTCCTATTGATTTTATTTAAAACAAATGATTCTTGTAGAATACTTACATCTGATATTACTGAATTGGCTGATAACCAATGCTACTGATTGCTATGATATAGGGAACAGAGATTATGGGTCCTGCTGAGAATTTAATTGAGTAATAAATTTAGCTTGAGCCATTGAAATTTTTAAAAAACTGCTAGTATTTAAGATCAAGGTTCTGAGTTTCACACTTTTTTGATCAGTTAGTTTTTATATTGATAGAACTATACTTTAAACCTCAGAAAATTATCTCAAAAATAGCACCATATTGACAATGGTTTAGTGTAGGAGTGATTTAGTGCAGAATAGATCTGTTGTCCCTATCAGGTGAAAAATTTTTAAACCAAATTTTTTTAGGATAGTAGATCAGAAATATATAGATGATGGTATATTTGGAAGCCCATTAAAAATACGTAGTGGTAATATTTTGTTACTAAAAATTCAGGAGTATGATAATAGATTGATTATTTCCTTTTTGTAGTCCTAATGATGCAAACATCTAATGTGTAGCTGGATTATCTTTTTTTTGTCTGTTTAATGTACGTCCTAACTTAATGACAGTTGACATATTTTTAGCTTCTTAAACTCCCCAGTAATAACAATGATGAACTCTATTTAATAATCCTTTCCTCTTTCTCTCCATAAAGATAGAAGGACAAGATGTTTGGATTGTATTTGCACATGTGATTCTCAGTCATATATGCCAGGAATATTTTCTGATAGTCTGAGAAATATGAATTCTGAATATGATATTTTCAAAAATCAATCTAATTATATAACATAATACTTATATACATTAATCTTTGGTTTTTATAAAGCTTACATAAGATTAATCTTGTGGACACAATTCTGTCATTTTGCAAAATTTCAAGTCGTTTTGCAGCTTTAACGTGATGATGTTGAAACTCTGACTTTAAACTACTTTTTAAAAATAGCCTTTTTATCAAAAAGGTTAAAATTAATAAGCAATAATGAGATCATTTTAACTTTCAAAATGAAATCAAGTGTGTATGCACAAAATTCTTTTGGTCAGTGTAATTGCTTCCTTAAGTTCTATGCGCCTGTCAAATTAAAAATAATGTTGTATTAGACCAAAGAACCTTTTAAAAAGAGCAGCTGAATGTTATTTCCTGTTTAACATTGAGCATCCAGGGTTACAGGTTTTAGACAAATAAAATCTTAATGAAAAAACTTTAGTAGGAGCTTTCAGACACTCAGCACCCCTACTTATGAAAGCTTCTCTAATATTCCTAGGTTTACTGTTTAAGCACTGCCTGATTGCTCATGAATAAAAAGCTTTTGTCTTTGGTGTCAACATTTCATGTATTTCTGAGTAATTTATTTATCCAGTAGTTAAGTGTTATTTCTAAGTCCTTTACAACTTGATTCTGGTTGATGAAACAGGTCATGGAGGCACTATTTCGGTTCTTGGCCTCCAAGACTTTGGCCTCTTGTCCTGTATTAGCACAGGTGGAAATGAATGGGGACACATTCCTGTTGTCTTTCACCTACTAGGAGAGGGACTTTGAGAGAGAAGTATAAAGTGAATAGGGAGTGAATGGTTACCTCTTTGTATATTCAGTCTGAACATTGTACATCTGATGTCTTGGTGTAGTTAAACTCTGGGATGGCCCTAGAAAATAATTTTCTTGTCTACCTTTATCTACATTTCAACTAAACAGCCCTAAAAGCCACTCTGCCTGGACTAGTGGCAATAGAGTGAACACAAGGTTTCCTTCCACCAAATGATTGCCCTGACACTGCTAAGGACAGGTCCTTCTGTCAGATGAGAGAATAAAATATTGACAGTGTTCCAGTGAGTGTAAAGTTGTTATCGTTACTTACTCTTCAGTGAAAACTATGGTTCTACCATTTAGCATATTAAGACTACTTCCCATTTTATTGTGTTTTACATGTCACCAAGCATTTTTACACACACACACTATCCAGATTAATTTTCATAATTCTTTGAGATGGGAATGAACCTTCTGATTGTTAAATGCCGAAGGCACTCCCAGGACTATCTGTAACCTGGGGTCTTTTTCAAGGAAGATAAAGATAAGAAAGTGATTACAGTTAGCTGAATGCCTCCTTGTTGAGTGGTAAATCGAGTTTGTGTCATAGAGTTTCAGTTGCCCAAGGTCACATAAGCTACCTAGCCTGTGGAGAAAATGGAGGTATATTAATAAAATTCAAAACAAGTGATAGAAAACATTTGTCTGACTTTCATAAACTCTTACCCCACTCCAGAAGTCTCCAATTCTTTTCTTTCATCAAGACTTCTTATTTGTCTTTTGGCATTTCTTATTTTCCTTCTTTCTTTTTCCAGCTCTTAACACTTCCGTATGAGGTTGTGACCCCAATCTAAAATCTATGCTGCCAGTTTAAAACTCCAAGCACATAACAGTCCATCATGTTAGAGCTTCTATGAATATATAAACGAGGATGTCACTTATTACTTATGAGAGTGAGATTTTAAGAGAAACATTTTGGCAGACTTTTAATTTTTTCTGGGGATATTTCTTCACCTCTTATGCCTGCTGGACATTGGAGATGGATTTTGGTGCCCATTATTTAGTATTGCTCATCTATTTCAAGCCTTAGAAATCTAGGCTACCTTTTTAATGTAGATTAAAGCTGCCAAATATTACCATATGAAAACAATAAAAGAAAAACTTCTAGGGCCAGTTCTGATAGGTTAGATAAAAACAAATGATATCAGCTTTTTCTCTCTAATTGACTTGCTGTTTCTTCTGTCCCAAGACTACTCCTGGTCACTTTAACTGCTTCTACTTCTCTGTGTCAGTTCTTCCTCCACCACCACTTGTGCTATAAAAGCTACTATATTCTTTAAGCATTATATTCTACAAGAGTTTTATTCTGTAAACCTTAAGCACTTTATTACCTAGTGAATTCTTTTGAGTACTAAGCAACTAAGCTTCTTATAATACCTTTACAGAAAGCAGTTATACTCACTGTATGATACAAAATTCTTGCTGTGTTTTTTTTTAATAAAGCCAGATTCTTATTTCTTGACAAATTCAAAAGAAATAGAGTTTAAAATATTAATAGGTATCTACTTTACACATAACCCTGAATAAGAGATTGAGTCAAATATTTAACTTGATTTATGCTAAAAATAAGAAGTACTATAAAGACACGTATTTTTTTTCTGTAATGCAAACTTTGGATTGCCATACCAAAGATAATTAAATTCTGTTTACGTAGGACTGAAGGTGACAGTGTTTGTCACAGAAAAGTTCAAGTTTGGAGAGAATTAAACCCACAGTTTATCTCAGTGGAAATTGTGAGGATAAATTATTCTTCCAAGCTTTGCATTTGTTTTAAAGAAAAAGTGAAATATAAATGCAAACATAGTTCACTGGCCCAAAATATAAAGCATTTTTTGAGGATTAATAATAATCTGTACTGGTCTCCATCCTATACTTATTAAATGATGCTAGTTTATATGTCTATTTTATTACCTAATAACTCATCTTACCATTATGTAATTTGAGTATAATATTATAGGAAAGTCACAGTTTCATCATAAACTTATTTTATACATTTATTTCATAAATTTGTATTTTCCAAGAAAAAAATGTAATTGTTAGATTCAATTGAACTGGACTGTATACCATCAAAGTTCTATTTTTACTGCTAGACTAGTAAAAGTAGATTATAGTGGGAAAATAATGCCTATTCAGATTTTTTAAATTGGATCTACTGCTTTTCAAATGTTTATTTTTTTACCAATTTGTTTTAACTAATCTACTGTGGTCAGGTGCTGTCTCTGTTCATCACATGAAATTAAAGTCAGAGTCCTGGATATTTAGATGGAAGGAAGGAAGATAGAAAGGAAGAAAGAGAGGAAGGGAGTGAGGAAAAAAATTTAATTTTAACGAAAGGCCTAGATAATCCATAAACCAGATGTTTTGGGGCATACATTTATAAGTTTTATTAATCTTTTCATATAAATGATGCTAAGTTGTAAGGGTTTATTTTTCGCAGATGTTATCTTATATATTTGAGTTATTATTGTTAAATTTTGTTTTTATATTTGAAAGAAATCCATATTTATTTATCTTTTATCTTTTATTGAAATATAGTTGATTTGTAATGTGTTAGTTTCTGGTGTACAGCAAAGTGACTCATTTATATATCTATGTATCCATCTATACATATACATATTTTTTTCATTATGGTTTGTTACAGGATTTAAATATAGTTCCCTGTGTTATACAGTAGGACCTTGCTGTCTGTTTTATGTACAGTAGTTTGTATCTGCTAATCCCAAACTCATAATGTATCCCTCCCCAATTCCCTTTCCCCTTCGGTAACCATAAGTTTGTTTTCTATGTCTGTGAGTCTGTTTCTGTTTCATTAATAAGTTCATTTGTGTCATATTTTAGATTCCACATATAAGTGATATCATATGGTATTTGTCTTTCACTTTCTGACTTACTTCACTTCCTATGATAATCTCTAGATCCATCCATGTTGCTGCAAATGGCTTTATTTCATTCTTTTTTATGGCTGAGTATTATTCCATTTTTTATATGTACCACATCTTCTATATACATCCATCTGTTGAGGGACATTTAGGTTGTTTACTCGTCTTGGCTATTGTAAATAGTGCTGCTATGAACACTGAGGTGCATGCATCTTTCTGAATTATAGTTTTCTCTGGATATATGCACAGGAGTGGAATGGCTGGATCATATGGCAACTCTATTTTTAGTTTTTTGAGAACCTTCATACCATTTTCCATAGTGGCTGCACCAATTTACATTCCTTCCAACAGAGTAGGAGGGTTCCCTTTTGAGTGAAAACAATATTTAAATCTCTCTTAACATGTGCTTATTAGTAAAGTATATATAAATATTGTAGTTAATTTAATAGGCAAAAGATTGCTTTTACTTATACAAAAATATAATAATCTTTTAGTTTCACACCAAATGTATTAAAGTTCATTCAATAATAACTAGAGAATAAATTTCAATTTCAATGTCTGAAAGGGTTCTTTTTCAGTTCATGTATTTGTTGTATTTTATACTATTACAACATTTCACATTCCACAAACCTTAGAGTTATTCAAGTATGAAACATTAAGGATTAATAGCATTTTGTAAACATGAAAAAATTATATATAGGCTTGGTATATGATTTATTAAGATTTTGGTTTAAAACAATTTTGCTCATTCCTCTAAGAATACTCATTACTGAACAGATTTCTTATTTGGATCAAGAGTCCTTCACATAAATTCATGCAGTTTACACAAGTTGCTGGCTTTAAGTAGTAGGAAATGTTTGTTAAAAAAACAACAACAATATGTATAGTTTTTTTTTTCCTTTTTTTTTTTTTTTTGTGTGTGTGTGTGGTACACGGGCCTCTCACTGCTGTGGCCTCTCCCGCTGCAGAGCACAGGCTCCGCACACGCAGGCTCAGCAGCCATGGCTCACGGGCCCAGCCGCTCCGTGGCATGTGGGATCTTCCCGGACCGGGGCACGAACCCGTGTACCCCACATCGGCAGGCGGACTCTCAACCACTGTGCCACCAGGGAAGCCCAACAATATGTATAGTTTTAATGTCTCTTGATTTTCATTTGAAGTTGACAGGTTGAGGTTGAATAGCTCTTAGTTTTAAACATGTACTTTTTATTTTTCTTCAGAAGTATAATTAACAAAATAAATTTGATCTCAGTAAAATTATTTTTAAATAGTTTCCTACTGTTTTATGTCATTGAAGTGTCCTGAAATTCATCCTTAATATATCAGCAGAATCAATACAATTATACATGAATATTTCTTCTGACTTGAGTAAAACAGAAAAGCTATTCCTTGCCTATTTTAAATATACTGCAAACTTTATTTAAAATAATCACCATCATTATCGTCATCAACACCATCATCATCATTATCATTTTTACTATCATCTCTACCATGATTATGACCATGATAGTTATTGCACATTCTAGGCAAAGTAATACATAAAATTAATCTCTTCCTATATCAGTTACTTACCATTGCTAGTAGCTCTCTGATGTTGATATTCAAAAAAAAATTTTATGTATGTATATACTGTATATGTTATCTATGGCATATAATGGATATGCTATTTAAAAATATAAAGTAAATTTTTGCCTGGTGACATAAAGTGTAGTGTACTAGATGCTGTAGATGCAGATGGAAATAGTGCATCCCTAACTTAACTCCCTGCCCAGTGTATAGTGAGGAGGATATGGTTTTAGAAAGATTGTTGTTGCTGTCTTTGTTTCTGTTTGCTTTATATTAGTTAGGTAACTAGTTAGTTTTGTATTTAAAGAGTGAGCGATTCAAGCCTTTTTTATGTATTAAGGGTAAGGTGGGAGTAAGGAGGAGGAGATTGAATACAGGGGAGGAATAAGTGATCAGGAAAGATGCTGTAGGACAGCGGCCGCCAGCCATTTTGGCACTAGGGACCAGTTTTATGGAAGACAATTTTTTCCATGGATGGGGGGAGGAGGGAGGGGGGATGGTTCAGGCGGTAATGCGAGCGATGGGGAGCAATGGGGAGCGGCAGATGAAGCTTTGCTCACTCGCCCACTGCTCACCTCCTGCTGTGCAGCCGGGTTGCTAACAGGCCAAGGACCAGTACTGGTCCACGGCCTGGGGGTTGGGGATCCCTGGTGTAGGAGACAAAAAGGAATAAAGCTCAGAGCCGAGGAACTGGTCTAAATCTGGAAGAACCTGTCTTGTAAAGAGGCTTCAGGTGGGAGTAATAAGAATAAATGAATAAAATGATAAGATTATTGGGGCAGAGGATGGTCAGCAGGAGGGAGGGCAATAAATTGAGGGAGCTTACACCTAAGGGCCTTTATTTTCTTAGTGAAAGCAGAGGTAAGGTCAGCTCTTGAAACCTCTTAAGTCTTTCTCTCCATCTCCTAATGAGGGAGTAGTAGAGGTCTGAAGAAAATGAACAAGTTTTGAAACAGCAGCAACGGAGGATGATGGGAAAGTAAATAGAATGGGGAGATGTGGAAGGATTAGAAGTCATTGCTAAAGATATTTTACACTGGACCCCAGTTTTCCACCACTATGGCTTTCAATTGCTTTTAATTATAGGTTGAATTTAAGCAGGAAGAGTATCTTTACCTGCCATTTGAACATGGCAAAGTTATAGAGTTCAGATTGCCCAACCTTCAGAACTACATGATGTTTCTAATTTCTAATTTGTATGAGAGGAGGAAAAAATACTGAATAAGGGAGCCCCAGGAAAATCAGTGAAGTACATTCTGGGAGTGTCAGTGAGACTACAACAACCAGGGATTTATTTATCTAAGTGAAATCTGCCATGTATTCTGTAATCTGACATTTGCTGTTTCCTAAGGCCAGCCCTAGCTTATTAAGTTTAATTCTATATATTTAAAAAAATGGACTTGAGGATATGGGGAGGGGGAAGGGTAAGCTGTGACAAAGTGAGAGAGTGGCATGGACCTATATACACTACAAAACGTAAAATAGATAGCTAGTGGGAAGCAGCCGCATAGCACAGGGAGATCAGCTCAGTGCTTTGTGACCACCTAGAGGGGTGGGATAGGGAGGGTGGGAGGGAGGGAGACGCAAGAGGGAAGAGATATGGGGACATATGTATATGTATAACTGATTCACTTTGTTATAAAGCAGAAACTAACACAGCACTGTAAAGCAATTATACTCCAATAAAGATGTTTAAAAAAATAAAATGAAATAAATAAATGAACCCAGTTTCTTTAACTGGATAATCAATAAATCCTCAATTAATAAAAAATAAAAAAATATATTCTGATCCTACGTATATTTATGTAGCCATGAAGAAGCAGTTCTGTTCTATTGTTTCTTAAGATTCTAGGTCAGTAAGAATTGAGGAATTTGGTAATATTTCATAGGAACATTTTAAAGAACTGTTATTATGATTTGATTCTAGATTTGGATGAGAAGGAGATGAAATAACTAGTTTCATTTATAAAGTCCCCAATAGATAAAATATGTATAGCCATCAAATTACTGTGTTTTTTTCTTGGGCAATCTCATTTAACAGCATGATTTTAGTTACAAATTAATACTTCTCACAATTCTTTCATATTTCTCCTTAGCTCAGCCCTCTATCATGCACTTCAGACTTGCTTTTCTCAATGCTTAGCATATCTTAAACTATACTCAGAGTCCCCAAAACAAAGGTGTACTTTCTCTAGTATTTCCTTTCGCAATAAGCAGTACCAGTAAAGCCAGAAATCCATGGCCCTCTCACTTCTTCATTCACTGCTTCAAATCATTTATTAAGTCCTGTTGAATTTATCTCCATATATTTGGGTCATCTTCATCTCATTTGGACTACTGGCTTCCTAAATTATCTCTGTATCTTCAGTCTTGATGCCATTCTTCAGCCTCTTTGACTGATAGTCATCTTACTAAAACATGTAGTTGATAAGATTATTTCCTAGTCTATAAAATCTTTAATGACTTCCCATTACCCTTAGGGTAAATAAGAATCTCTTTCTATAACATGCTTATCAGGCCCTCCATAACCTGGCATCTGCCCACGTCTTTTGCTCCATTTTTTGACACACCTCTAGAGTGTGCTAAATTCTTTCTCTACTTCTTTCTCTTTCTCTCTCTCTTTCTTTCTCCTTTTATTTATTTTATTATTATTTTTTTTAGTTCAGTACCACAGTGTCTCAGATATCTGTGTTTTTTCTTATACTGCCCCCTCTTCTGCCTGGTACATTACCTCCTAAGCCCTATCTTTGCCTGGGTCAATCCTTACTTACGCTACAGTTGTAAATTTAAATGTTACTTCCTTCAAGAGACCTCCTTGATTTCTGAGGCAATGGTGATGCCCTGCTCTGTGTTCTTATAGCATCCTGTGTTTCCCCTATCTTATGCTCACTGTTATTATTGTGATAATGACTTAGTTATTTGACTGTTTACTTGATTTTTCCTCCCACACTGCTCTGTGTGAGAGCACAGATCGGGTCCACCTACTTCATCTCCACCAAGTAGTATACTGTCTGACACAACCTCTCAATAAATGGTTATTAGTGAATGAGTAGGCTGCTCTGAGTTCAAGTTTAATATGCTAGTGGATATTTTTATTTTTACTCTTCAAAATTTCAGTTTATCTCTTAATGTGCTGTTTAAAAAAACTCCCTTTCAATATTTATTCTCATTTTTTAGGACAAGGTCTTTGCTTATGCCTCTATAAATAAATCTATGTATAAATTGATTTATAAAATATGTATTTTGGACTGAGGCTCTCATTTAAAATGCTCTATATTGGCTACTGTCAAATTTCAAACTTAATTTTTATGGATTTTATGTAAAACTATTCAGAATTTATTTTTTTAACTATTTAGTTTTCCATTACAAAAGCCATAATGATACTTTATTGAGTCTAAAAGCACAAATAATTTTAGCTTACTTTTAAAGAGAATTCCTCATTAGAGTTTGCCATAGTGACTGTGAAATTTGATTAATATCAAAAACATAGAAAGACAACATCATCAGCTTTGTGCTGGTTTTTGAAAGTCCACATGATGATTTAAAGAACAAGTAAGGCAAACCTATGCCTCCAGTCATGTTTAATCTTGCACACACCCAGAATTTCTTCTCTTCATAAGCACATTTGCATCTCTTGCTTACCACAGAGAGAGCGATCAATAATGATGAATAATAATATTATGTAACTCACTCAGAAGAGGCATATTACATGCAGTTTAGAAGTGATTTACATGAAAATCCCCCTTGAAATGCCACAGGAGTCATTGATAAATGGGATCCTTAGAGCACAGTACATGACAGACTAGCTTTGGACAGCATAATGGTTTTGCCCATAAGTAAATAAGTAAATCTTTGTCATCACATGTAGCTATTTCTTTAAGCTTTCTCTGCAATTACAGGCAACTGTGAACAGATATGGTGTGTTCACCTAATGGTCTCCGAAGAAGAAATAATTATATATAATTTCAAACTGATGATAGCTTACAGAAATAGAAATTGCTGCCAATTTTAATTGAAGAAAAGTTTATCAGAGCTACTGTTTATCAAGAATGAAAAATATAGTGTACCTATAATCTCTTTGGGGAAAAAAGGAATAAGAAAGTCAAAATTAAAACTTATTAGAAAAGATTTACTTTGAAAATAAATGCTTACTTAAGACAACATAGCTTTATTTGGAGTTCAAATTTAAATTTGCATATAAAAATGAGAAGTAATACAAGCTTGATATCATGGATGTTGCTATAGACCCACAGCACTTGAAATGGTGTATGTACTTAATTCTTGAATGATAGGTAGCTTTTTGATAACTATTCTCTAATTATTGATAAGTAACTTTAATAAACATTGTGTCACTCCTTAAAAGCATACACTTTGACAACTTTACAAGACCAAGAAAACACTAGGAAATCTGGAGTTTGTATATATAACCAAATATATTTGGTTTTAGATCATGTCTATTTCCCAATTTGCCATTATGAAAAAGTGTGAAAAGTACTTAATGTTTTCTTTGTTTCTGTTTTGTCTTATTTTTTTCCTATTTGGAAGCTAAGGCTCAAGGGCCTTGAGCCTTACATAAATGTGATCTATTACAAACTATATCATGTGGAAAATATAAATCACTTGTGATTATAACTAACTTGAACCGCTTGCTGCATTTCTTTACATCTTTAAAAAAATGAGGTATTTTAAAGTTAATGTCTTAAAGAAATGTTTTCACAGGGAACACCTTTCCATTAAAAGATTATGCCAGTAAGAAACACCTGACTTTTGAAATTAAATTCCTATATGAATAAGTGGAAGTATTGGCAAGATTTGCTTTTGAATTCATAAGGCAGTTTTTAAATTTCTCAACACATTTTACACAGATCTCTAGATCTGCCTCTTTTCTTTTTCTTCCTTTCTCCACCAGTGACTTCTAAGTCATTGTTACAAGAAATTACAGCACACACTATGCCAAGAGCCTGAAAAGCTACTTTCTTTTCTTTTTCATTTTTAATATTTTTTAATTGAAGTATAGTTGATTTACAATGTTGTGTTAATTTCTGCTGTATAGCAAAGTGACTCACTTATAAGTATATATATATATATATTAATATTCTCTTCCTTTATGGTTTATCACAGGATATTGAATATAGTTCTCTGTGCTCTACAGTAGGACCTTGTTGTTTATCCATTCTCTGTATAAAAGCTTACATCTGCTGACCCCAGCCTCCCACTCCATCCTTCCCCCAATGCCCCCCACCTTTGGCAACCACCAGTCTGTTCTCTGTGTCTGTTATTCTGTTTCTGTTTCATAGATAAGTTCATTCGTGTCATACTTTAGATTCCACATATGAGTGATATCGTACGGTATTTGTCTTTCTCTTTTTGACTTCACTTAGTATGATAATCTCTAGTTGGCATTATTTCATTCTTTTTATGACTGAGTAGTATTCCATTGTATATATGGACCACATCTTCTTTATCCATTCATCTGTCGATGGACATGTAGGTTGTTTCCACATCTTGGCTATTGTGAATAGTGCTGATATGAACACAGGGGTGCATTGCATGTATCTTTTGGAATTATAGTTTTCTCTAGATATGTGCCCAAGAGTGGGATTGCTGGATCATGTGGTAATTCTATTTTTAATTCTGAAAAGTTACTTTCCATGAGATAGTATATGTAAATAAAAACCAAAAACTATTTCTACAGATTATTTTTATACAGATGATATTAGAAATAACAAACAGAAAAGTCTTAGCCTGATTATATAAATCATAAACATTTCAAACTGATCTTTAGACAATAACTCTAATGAAAATAATTTACTAATTTGCAATGATAAAGTGTACATTTGCAATCTAATTGTTCAGTGTACATATAAGCATTATTATTCTTCCTTTTTTATTCAGAAACACATTTTTGTGTCTTCTTTTGCAGTAAAAAACATTTTATCATTTTCTCTCAGCTTAATGAAGCTTAGGTTGAATGATTCAGTTACTCACACTCAGGTATTGACCATTTACTATGTTCCAGAGACTGTAAAAGACACAGGAACAAATGATTGATGTACAATAAGTCTCCTCTGAATCAGTACCCACAGATTCAACATTATGAGACTTCCCAAGTGGAGGGAGAAATGACAATATTCTGTAAGGTGAACTTCAAAGTTGACTGGGTTTTAAAAGAGCTAATGGGAGAGATTCATTTGGTTTCAGTTACTGTGTGAGCACAGACAAATACAGACAGAAATACAGCATATAGAGATAAGGTATATTTCAAATGGTTAAATTTTTCTTCAGTATCTTATAATTGTGAGTACTCTCAAAACAATATATATTGGGTCATTTAAACCAGTGTTTCTTGAAGCGTGATCCACAAAAAAATTATTGCTCATACAAAATAAGTACAGAAAATTATAACATAAGTATTAACAAACTTTTATAGTAAGTTATGTCTGTTGAACTATAGAAAAAAAGGGGCTTCCATTTTGTATATATTTCTAGAATTGATTTGTATTTTGTTTTCCAAAACATTGGTTTGTAACAGATTGAAAAGTTAAAAAAAAAATTCTTCGCCATAGATCATCTAAGAAGCACTGATTTATTTAAGTTGTAAATAAGAACTCTAATGAGAAATTGAAGTTTTGCCTTTTGATAATAAACTCCGTAACATCTGTGAATATCAAAATCTTTTGTTTGTTAATCCCTGTCAAAATTTTCACAAATGGGGAAATATTATTCAGTGGGATGAGACAATGAACTTTAATCACCCCTAGGAAGAAAATAAAAGAGGTAATTTACATTTAGAACATAATGCAGACTTACTGACACCTGAAAATAGTATTTATTAGTAATTCTCTTTTATCTAAATTACCACACAATCATATAAGAAAGCTCATGTTAAAAGAACAAACTTGTATTTTTATTTCTCAGTGCAATATTTTACAAAGAAATCTGTCATATTTAACATATATTTAAGGGTGAACAAAAATTTTTAAGATGAAATGATACTGTCTAGCTGTTACAGCTTTATTGAAATGCCTTTGCAGAAACATATGCATCCTAAAGATCTTATAGCCTTGATCAAGTAGACACAAATATTTTTCTGAACATGTTTGCCTTATATAATTTATATTTTCTATGGCATTCAACCTGGGAATTTAAAAAAATAGAATGAATAACGGTTGAAGAAACAATATTTTTCTAGCTGTCCCTCAGCAACACTAATTGAACCTTCAACTCTTTAAAGTTGCCTTCTTACTTCTGAGAGTCTTCAGGGAAAATCTCATACGTGCTTAGACATACATGTAGCATTTTCCATTTTTATTTCATCATGCTCAGTTTCTTCTCTGGCACTTTGAGATGATGTTAGGTGTTGAAGCTTCAGAAACCCTGGCAAGTCAGGAATTCTTGCTAAGGTGCATATCTGTTCCACTCTCTTGCCGCTGCCACAGTGACTGGTGCCAATAGGATGTCCTGTCCATACTGAACTGAAGTCGTTCTGAGGCGAAGCTGAGCCTCTCCGAAACTTCTGTCCTCTTCTGAGAACTAGCACAGTTGTACCAAGGATGGCAGGGTGTTTTGCAGACATGATTGTTACAACAGAAACACTCAGTACTCTGAGCTTTCTGTCATACCGTTGCTGCAGTTGACCCCAGACTCTATACTTTACTCCTGGCAGCTCCTTGTTTGTATTAAATTAGTTCCTTCCATTTTTAAGTTTACTCTGTGTAAGTGTGTGTTTGGTTTGGGTTTTGATTTTGATTGCTTGCCTGTTTATTTTTAATTCAGAGCTTTTGTCTTTCTAGAGCCCCGCATGGGCTTATTGCGGTTAGGGCTAGGAGAAGAGATATGAACAATCTGTATAATAAGCATAACAGGATCCTTTGCTGGAGCAATTTCAGTGCACCAAGCTTGGGGTGTGACTTTCAGTGGTCTACTGTTTACCTTCATTTGGCCCTGGAAAGCCAATATATTCTGCATCTTAGGTTGTTCACAGGTTAGGTAGAGGTGGTTTGTTACATGAGCAAGCATTTCTTAGAGCATCACTTGCTAAATGGAATATTCACGAGCCTTAGCCTTGCTTTATACTTCACCATATGTACATATAAGATTATAGTTTATCATACTTTTTGCCATTGCTCTTTTTTTTCCTTCTATCTCCCTTTCATCTTCTTTCTATCCCACCTGTCCATTGTTCAGGTTTCCTACTATGGTTTCTTTTTACGAAGGATGATAAAGTAAGCTGAAATATTTGGCCTTAATGAATTAACAAAGGAACTGAAATTGAAAATCATGTTTTAAGTCATTTTTTTAAATTATCTTTACTGTTTGTCTAAGTGCCAGTGAATTTTCAACATTTCATGAATCCATTCTCTTGCTGTCCTGGTAACGTTCATCTCATAGCCCATCACTGTCCTAAGCTCACTTTGAAATTAGAAATGCACTTTAATCATGATATATTCCAAATCCCTGAGAACTTTTTCCTTTGTAATAAGAAAATAAAATCTTTGGTTTTACATACACAGAATAGTAGCTCGAACTGATTTGATTAGTCTTCCATTAAACTCCACCATGTACCATTTTAGTACTTCTTCTGTAAGTACTTCCTGAGTTAATAGCTCAGTGAAAGGTTAAAGAGCTGCTAGCAGATTTAAACAGTCTTGTTTAAAGGAAGAAACCATGTTTTTGCACCCCATTAGCTGAAAGGTATTAATGAAAGATATGGCTTATTAGGCAGTAAGAATAAAAACTGGAAGCTGTCACTTCGCCATGGAGTGTCTGAGGTTGGCATGAAGCTTGGGAGCAAATTAAAGTTTTAAAATAAATTTAAAATTTTATATTACTCTTACAATTTCTAAAACAAGATTATGAATGAGAGATTATTTTCTCTTAGTGATATTTCTAGAGGTATTTAAACAAATGCTAGTCGTAACCACACATGTAAATCTGTGGTAAGGTTAGAGGGGACTGCCAGATAAAATAGAGAATGCCCGCATTAAATTTAACTTTCAGATAAACAATGAATAACTTTTTAGAATAAGTATGTCCCAAATATGCACGAGACAGTTATTCTACAACAAATTATTTATCTGAGACTCACATTTACTGGCTGTCCTCTATTTATATTTGCTAAATCCATAACCCTAAGCTAGAAACCAAAGGACAATCACAAAAGTGATGACTAGTGAATCTAGTTAAATAGCTTAGTTAATTCTTAATGTTCTTCATTAAGAAAATAGGAATTATCTCCAAGATATTATAATAGGCCATGTATATGAAGAAAAAAATGCATGTTTAACCATTTCTTGCTCTAGTTTTCTGTAGGTCAGTAAAGAAAGTATATCTCTTTGAAAAGACTCATTTGTAGCTAACTGATGAAGTTAGATGTCTTTTCTGGGTGTAATACATGTAGTTTGAGGTACCTGTCCTACTCACAGCCACCTTCTTTACCTTGAGAGTGGAATAAACCTACTTGGAAATGTTACAGCATTTATAACTCTTCCCTTTTTACCCTCCAAACACACCATTCTCATTTGCCACTGCTTGTTGTTCAAGGTGCACATTAAATTTCAGTGGGGGCATATTGCTCTGTGAATTTCATACTTGGTTAATGTGAGCCAGAGCAAGTTTTCTTTGAGAAGTAGAGCTTAGATTATGTTGAGTCCTGACAGGAGTGGTTAGCATATATGTCAAAACAACATATAAACCAGAATTGTGGCAAAGCAGAAACAGATGCGTCATCAGTGTGTCAATGAGAAACTCATTAGTTGATCTAAGAAAGAAATGGACAATTTTCTGCGAGCCAAGTTTGAGGATTATAGCCTGGGAAGAGTATCTCAGAAAGCTTTGAGCACTGTTCTGCTGGTTAGAAGTGAAGGCACAGTTATATAAGTTTTTTTCGTTTGTTTCACTTTTTGGCCACACCGCACGGCATGCAGGATCTTAGTTCCCCGACAAGGGATCGAACCCATGCCCCCTGCAGTGGAAGCGCGGAGTCTTAACCACTGGGCCACCAGGGAAGTCCCAAGGTTTTTGAGACAGAGAGGTGTACATCAAATGATGCATTATTGACAGTTTACATGATCCAGATCTAAGCATTGTCATAGTAAGTCATGTGACCCATTACGAGACCAAGAAGGAACTCTATCATTTAAGCAGTTGTCTTGTTGGTGCTGGGAAAATGTTGCTCTCTATGGCTGAGCAGGTGTTCCTGCCGATGGGGAGGTTTGGTCAATGCATAATGCAGATACACAATTCATAGTGAGGGGAGAGGGGAGGCCAAAGGGCAAAGAAGAAATTTTTATGTTTAAATTTTTCTTGTCTTACCATAAAATATGAATTTTATTTCAAAGTTGCTTAAATATCTTTTACATAATTCTGCTGAATATATTCTAAGTTCTACTCATTCTAGTTAGGATATGAAGGAACAAAGAAGGGTGAGTCAAGGAGGCTATTTTAGGTAACAGTTCAGATGGAGAACACTTGATTTGTTGGGGCGCATCCTATAACTGTAATTATAATAACTAACAGAAACATCCAACCTCCATGTTTATATAGTTGCAATTTAATAATCATTTATATCTTTGTAATTAAATAATTATTTGGTATGTTTATCACGATGGAGTGCTTTTCTTCTCCATTAATCAGAAATAAAGTGTACTGGCTTTATACTTCATAGTCCTTAAGTTGGTTACAGCATGGATTTGATAATATGGAATTGTAAGTAGTATACACAAGTGTTGCCTTTGAAATGATTGAGTTTAAGGAGGAAAATATTGTGAGATCAGTTCACTTTACTCCTGGTGCAAAACTAACTCAGAGGACATATCATAATACCAGCACACCAGGCATTATTTGCTAACAAAAATAGAGTATTTTTCTAATCTGCACACAATGCTATGTAATACTTCCCAAGCATGCCAATAAATAACAATGTGAACAAAAGAGAGCATGAATATTAGCAGTACAATCTTATTGGGTCACATAATCCTCCACTAATACACAAAAGTAATCTACTTGTTTCTTTGGTGCTTGTTAACAGTTTCCTGATTATTCATGTGTCCAAAAAAAATTAATGCTTGAAGCCCTAAACCTGGTGAATATAATGAGCATGGCTCCCCATGGATCTGAAAAAATTAGATTGTTGGTTTGAGACAGATGCAGCTATAACCAGAGGGAATGCTTTTGCATTCACATCACAATGTAGCAGAAACATAATTTAGAAGCTTTAATACATATTAATACTATGTTCAAGACAATTATAAGCTCCAGCAAAGAAAAAATAACGATCCATGAAAAGGATGAAGTTACTCAATACTAGAAGCTCCACTAAAGACAGTTACAGACATATGGTAGTTCCACAATTAATTTTAGTACATGAACTAGAATAAAGCCCTGTGTAAATGCACTAGAAATACATTCAAAACAAGGTCAGAAAAAGGAATACAGAGCAATACTCTTCACGGTGTAAAGCAAATGAAAGGACCATGAATCCACTAGTCATAGTTATCTTATTTCTTCATTAAATACATTCATATTTGTGCTCTCAAAAAGTAATTATCAGCTCAGAATTTTATTTGATCTGTCCCACTAATTTTAGTAGAATATTTATCATATAGGTTTATTTTAACAAAAATATATATAAAAGTGCTGAAAATATTTGTTAAGGAAATCATATACCAAAGGCAAAACTTTGCTCCAAGAGACTCATAAACATTGTTTGAAAACAAGTAAATACTAGATATAGAGATAATTTACCCAGATACTTTGAGAAGCAAGGGGAAAGGAATCTCTATTTATTGAGTACTTATGCAAGTACATGACACTGGTGTGTTTTTAAGACCCTTATAGCAATCATCTAAATTATCATATCCATTTTAAAAACAGGTGTGTGGCCTTAAAGGGAATACATGACTTGTCCAAAGTCACAGAACTAATAATCATAAAAGGCAGGCTTAGAAACTCCCAAATACTGCTTAATAGTTGTACAACTTACTTAAGATACTTAATCTCTGTGTTCCTGTTTCCTATTCTATAAAATAAGATAATAATTGCCTATACAATAGGTTATTGTAATGAGTAAAGCAGTTAGCAAACATGGAGAACTTAGAACTGTAATAGCACATAGTAAATTCTATTTCTGTTTAAGTGTACAGTTCTCTAGCTCCATGTTTGTTTCACTGCACCATAGAAAAACTGGACTTTGAATTGACGTGACTAACAATGTGCAAACATTTATAGCACTAAAACAGTATTGCTTTATATAGATTGATTCATTGCCTGCTGCAAGACTGACTGTATACCTGCATTTAATATTTCTTGGCTATTAACTTCATCAATTGAAAAACAATAAATACACGAATCATAAGTGGTATATTAATTATTACTATTGCTCCCTGATTTTTTGAACACTTAAATATAGGTCAGGAAGTGTGCTAAGCAGCATGCTAGAGAATACACAGAAAATGACAAATGAGTAATTGAGGTCTTTGAATTAAAAAAAAAAAAAGCCAGAAAACTACATTATCAATATATGAAGAGAATACAAAGAAATGGTTTTGAAATTATTTGAAGAATTGAGATACCAACTGTGTCTAATTGAACATTTGGTAATAATGGAAATGCTCTATACCTACTCTCTCCAGTACAGGAGCCACAAACCATATATAGCTATTGTGCACTGGAAATATGGGTATTGTGACTGAGGGATGGTATTTTGTATCTTATTGCCTTTTAATTAATTTAAATCTAACTAACTACATGTGACTATTGGACAGCACAGCTCTAGACAGACAGCAAGGGAGAGCCGATGCCACTGCCACTTGGGGGTTGAGACAGCCATGGAAGCAGAATTCATGAGGCGGGTCCTTGGACATTCCTTTCTGTGGGAAGGAAGTGACCTGAACCTAAGAAGGAAAGGGGATTAGCAGATCGGGCAAATGAAAACCAAAGTAGGAAGAATTTGCAGAGTTCTCAAACTATTAGTCCTTGGTCCACACTGGGTGTATGAAAAAGTAGAAAATTTACATAAAAACCTCAACTTCCAGCTTCTCTGAAAAAAATAGAAATATATGGAGCAAATTAATTAACCTGTCTGAGGCATATTTTCATTATTTGTGAAATGTAGAAGATAGCTGAAAAGACATTATTCCATCCCAAAAGTGTACCCTATGATTATACATTATTCTGTTAGACATTTCTGTTTTTTATTCTATCTGTTTAGCACAGTTGTCTATAGCAATTGTCTCATAACTCCAGGTCATACCTTCTGTCCTCAGAAAGTTCAGTTAGTTTCAGACTATTGACTAGCCAGCTATCACATAAATATTTCTTTGCTTGTGGAGAAAAGTGTGTTTCTGCTAAGAAGTGTAAGTGTTTCTGCTGAGAAAAGTAAAGGTGCAGACTTCTTTCACTGTGGTTCATGATCGCAATCTTCGCACAAACACAGTAGTACGCAACGTAAATTGGACTGTTACAGATGCTACTGCCTGGATGAGCTTGACTTTTTCGTAAAAAGTGTAATTAATTTTTCAAATAATTGATTACAACCCTAAGCTGTACAATAAATTCTTCATCTGACACAGTGCCCTAGAACACTCTATTTGTCCTACATAGATGAGCACTTTAGCCCTAAACAGTAGTCTATATACTGAGTCTACTGTAGTACCAGGAAGATATGTGTTTGACAACAAATATTTAGGTAATAGATGTATTTTATTTTCAAAGTCTTTATTCCTTCTGGTTATTGATTTATAACAAAGTCTTGCAAATGTGTATTCAATAAGAGCTCCCTGGAATTTAGAAATAACGCCTGCAAAATGCATGATAAATGGCAAAGCTCTTACATAAAAAATGCCGAAGTTTCATGTTGTTCAGTTTGACTTTATTTTTCTGTGAGGTTTTAAAAATCTAGAGCTGTCAAAGTCTTTTTGACCACTTCTCTGTTTTGGATAATTTCAGCCCTATTTTTTTTTTAAGATTGCTTGGTTTACTGAGAATTAATTCTTCCTTTGAAGTTACATAAATTCTGCAAAGATTTAAAATACCACAGATTGTTTATAGCATTTTTTTTTCCGGTACACGGGCCTCTCACTGTTGTGGCCTCTCCCGTTGCGGAGCACAGGCTCTGGACGCGCAGACTCGGCGGCCATGGCTAACTGGCCCAGCCGCTCCGCAGCATGTGGGATCTTCCCGGACTGGGGCACGAACCCATGTCCCCTGCATCGGCAGGCGGACTCTCAACCACCGTGCCACCAGGGAAGCCCTATAGCATTATTTTTAAAAGATCACATTATAACACAGATACATTTTGGTAATGTATAGTATCAAGTAAAGGAAATGAATCATGGAAACATAACAAATCTATGCTCTGAAAATTTCTCTGCTACCACAAATTCATTCTTGTGTCACGTAGATCTTTCTTTCCTAACATTATTTAATCTTGATAAACGTTGCATTCTAAGTAGCACTGATTATTTCTGAACCATAAATATTACAGATGCTAAGTTATTTTGTCATCTCAGTCAGTTCTGACTTCATACTCCTACATCTATAGATTATATTTTGGAATAGTATTTCTCATAAAGTAATTGTCTAGCAATAGAAACAAAGAAAATGTGCGTTACCTCTACGTAACTCCTTGTCTTGTTTTAATACTATAATTTCATTAATTCCCTAGTCTTTATTTATATTATTTACCTGTTATAAATTTCTTCAAAGAACTTTATCTTGTGAGTGAACATTTTAACATGGATATTCAAGTACTGATATCTTTGGTAGGTCAGACAATGCTAGAATAATGTCTGACCCATCTATAATCTATAATTCCAGAATAAGGAATTTAAGGAAAATTGAGGCATCATTTTTACTCTAAATAACACTCTAGGGGAGGCTAAGAAAACAAAGTGAAGACTAAAAACAGGAGGAAAAAACCAAATTAACCACATTGTAGTATTATAAGGCAGCAGAAGCCATACACAAAAATACCAGAAGAAAAAGAAAAAGAAAGGAAAAATTCCTTTTGCTTTTGAAAAGCAAGAAAGGTTTTGAGGGCAAGTGCAATTCATGTCAGACTTTGAGTAACAAATAGGATTTTGATAGATAAGAAAGGGACATAGGCCAAGAGGATAGGTTAGAGTTAACTTCTAGATGTTTTAAATAACAGCTGGATTTTATTGCAGGAAATAAGGAGATACTGAAGATTTTTAATTTACAGGGATATGGATGATGTTTAATTGTTATTAAGAGCCTACTTCTCAAACTTTATTATACAGCAGAATTACTTAAAGGCATTTTGAAACACAGATTACTTGACCTCACGCCAGTGTTTCTGATTCAGTAAACTTGAGTGGGGCCTGAGAATTTGCCTTTCTAACTAGTTCCCATGTGATGCTCACACAGGGGGCTTGGAACCACTCTTGGTGAACCACTGATCAAGAGTAAAACTTTTCCCTCAGTGGTTCCCAGCCTCCCAGGTAAGGGAGTCATAATATTCAACTATATTTTTTATTAGCAGCTAACTTGCAATGCATATTGAAGCTTTCTGAGAGGTAAATCCTGGAAGAAAATGCATGCAAATACACAAAATTAAACCCTC
Organism: Mesoplodon bidens; assembly: GCF_964165515.1. Lineage (NCBI taxonomy): Eukaryota > Metazoa > Chordata > Mammalia > Artiodactyla > Ziphiidae > Mesoplodon > Mesoplodon bidens. The sequence goes on from NC_138176.1 coordinate 205,893,567, forward strand.
CATTAATTGAACGATAGTAACTAGAGTAAGGTGCTGGAAGCTATAATACTATTCTACCTGTATGAGTTAGGGTCCTGGGAGGAAACAGAATTCATGCAGATGGTTTAAATAAAAAGGGTTTAATGAAGAGATAGTTATGGAAATACTGACACAGTTGACGCAGCTGGAAGCCAGTGGCATCCCAGGTGCTAAGGGGAAAGTGGAAATAGTGTTATCAGAATCCATGGACAGCTGGAGCCGTGATGCAGAGGCTGGTCCCTAGAACACTTTGGAGTTTTCTTAGAGGGATGCAGCTATGGTCAGAGAAGTGGTGAAGCAGGAAAAGAGGTAGAAAGAAACACCCCAGAACCTCTCTCCCTTTATATTCCAGTCTCCTGCTTGTGCCTTCTTTTGGCTGAAATTCAACATGAAGCCAGTATGTGAGGTACACCCAGGGGAAGCAGCCAGTGTGACCAATATCCAAGGCACAGATAAGTCCTCAGAAGACTGAGGATTATAAGTGAGGGAACTAGTTCTACTTTCTTCCCTTGTGTTAATTTTAAGCCCTACTCTCAGTTCTATTTTATGACTTTGTATTTGGGCAGCAACAGGCTGAGCATGAAGCAGCATAGAAATGAGATGGGCGGTCTAAATGCTAACTTACTAGGGACTGACAAGTGTTTTCAGAGTTGCTTCATCAGCTGGGCAAAAGTTCAAATACTCCTACTACAGCAAAAGTTTAATCAGAAGCTCTCATAACTCAGAAAGGCTGTTAAAAGCCTGTTGTTTGCTCTGACTGTAAGAAGATAAATGACTATCCAAGCTGCAGAGGGATGATTTGCTCTTTCTTTAAGGCCCTGAGCCTGTTGTATAAATACCAAGAAGGCAGTAAGAGCTTAGTTGTCCCACCATCAAAGAGGAAGTGCATTTTAGAGTTGGTTTAAAGACCTGAAGGTAGTTTGATGTGATAAATGCCAGCACTATTTTATAATTCTCAGTTATAAACAAGAGAGTGGCTTTATTGTCTTAATTATTTTAGGATCCCTTCCTGTAGTCTCTCCAGAATTTCTGAAGCAAGAGCAGAGGCAGAATTCATTGGCTGGTGGTAGCAATAAGACAGTACTTGACATTCAAGATGATAGAGGGATCTCAATTGTCTTTTTAACCTTAAGGACTTTGACTTTTCTAAATGCATCTTAAGTATAAAGCAAAGTAAGTAAATCATTTTTCACCCAAAATGCCACATGTTTAACTCATTCTACATTTTTGTTCATGCAATTTATTTTGCTAAAACCATCTTTTCTTATTCTATATTTCCTTGTTAAAATATGTAAAGTTTCATCTCAAATATTTGTCTTTCCGTGAATCCTTCTTTGAATCTTCCAGCAAGAAACTTGAATACTCAGAGCACAATATGTTACTTTTAAGCCACTTTTATCTTTCTTTATATTATAGTTAAAAATAACTAAACATTTTATACCCTCAATTTGAAGCACACTTTACCTTTTGTTGCTGTGATTTATAGAAAAATATTTGTATGAGCCTTTTGCGGGAAATATCTGAATAGCTATGAGTTTCTGTAAGTTATTTAATTTAAGGTCATTTTATCTCTCTAGTCTCATCTGTAAAATGATTCCTATATAATTTACCTCAGAGTGTTATAGTGAGGTTCAAATGAACAAATGCTGATGAAAATTAGCAAATGGAAGAGTAGACTGTAAATGTAGTTCAATTACGTATTATTTTTAGTGTCTTTTATATGGTAGGAAACCAGAAAGTTTGTATTAAATTGAACGAAATTGGAAGTTCACAGAAAACTGTACTGGAGTTAGAAATCCTTAATTATCCTGAGTGTGTAAAGAAAAAGAGAGGGGAAAATATCTCAACATTTCCTTCGTGATTACGAAGCCAGAGCAAAACATATACCCATGTATGTGTGTGTAAATATGTATGTGAGGCTTGTTTTGAAAAAGGTTTTAAAATATTTTATGAAGATGTATGAGAAGTATCAAGGTGTACCAACAGAAGAGTAAGATGAAAGAGGTGAGGTACTGATGTCAAAAGTAAAATCAGGGATGGAAAATGAGATAAAGTCAGGATTCCTATTAGTATACTGCATGTACGCCATTAGAGCCTCATCACTTGCTGAATTAGGCCAGGAGATCAGTTCTAAACATTCTAAGACCTGAAATAAAGTTTTATCTTAGATGTAGGAGCCTCCAAATAGAATGATAGTCAAACAGAAGGGGAAAAAAAAGATGAATTGGTCAAGAGAAGCACAACTATTTCTGGGGCTGAGTCCAAAGAAAGAATTCATCCTTTAGCCTCTTTAAGATTATATATCTTAATGTGGTGAACAGCGACATTCTTGGAGTAAATATCCAGAGCTGTTGGATATTTCCCTGCATCAAAATGGAGGGCACCATGCCAAAGCATAGTTCTCTGGGCCTACACCACAGGGGGTCATTAATATTGAGACATGTGATTTCCTCAGTGTGACAGTCAAAAGACAGGCTTTCATATACCCAAGAAAAAGGAGCTGTGTGTTTTTCAGAAAATCCACCATAAACTTCGTTGCTCTAAACTGAGGTCTTGATTACTACTGTCAGGTGGTTAATGTGATGGCAAATATCCTTTTTCGGATCTAAGGCCGTTTTATTTAACAGTTAGTCAAGTAGGGGCTACACTTGATAGGTTCTGACAGATGCCTAAATTAAAGGCCATTAAGTGGGAAGCTTGATCTCAGTACAGGTAAAGAAGGAATTCTGTAAATATCTGGAAAAATGAACCTCAAACTTAACAGTTTTATTTCTGTTGTGTGAGATTGTTGGAAGGAGGGGACGATTGGGTATTTTCTTTATCTAAATATTTCATACTTTTAAAGATTTCTACAGAATAATATATTGCCTTAATATTAAAAAAATATTTCAGAACCCCACCACAAATCAAAACTAAAAATAAAGTAGTAACTGATTCTGGGTTCTCTGCACAACCACCTTAATGTCTGATTGAGGGCTTCATGTTCTCAGCTGTAAATGAGTGGTTCCCAAACTGTTGATCACAATTCACTGGTAGAATGCCATGAAATAGGTATTCAATGATAAATACAGTTTGGAAATGCAACCTTATGTCATCCTCTTGGTAATTCATAATACGCGTGACTGTATTAAAAAATACCTTTGAAGTCTTGTATTAAAGAATCATTTTGGACTTGGTTTAACCTACAGGGCCTGGAAGTGGGCAGGACACCCCTTCTAAGGGGCACCTGAAAATATGTGTGTGTGAAACGGACGGATTTTGCTTGTCACAAGATTGGATGGACATGACTGATATTTACTTAGCTGGGGCCAGGGATGCTAAAAATGCTCTAATATATAAGCTTATTTCATAAAACAAAGATGTCAAAGTGCTTAAAATACCAAAAGTTCCCTCATTGAGAAATACTGTTTTTAACAAACTTATTTGACATGAAACACTATTTTGTAGCATTCTTATTGCATACTGTAGAATGGTGATTATCCTGAAATTTATATTTTAGTGTAAAGCCATAGATTCCAATGTACACTTCCTTTCTTGACCTTCCACTTGGTTGTCTTCAAAATGCCTCAGAGTTAATGTGTCTAAAAAAAGAACCACATATTTCCACTCCCCACCAAAATGTCCACTTCCCCAAATCAGAATATTTGTTATCTTGGTAAACAGAACTATCAGCCATTCGTTTGTTCAAGACAGAAACCATGATCCTAAATTTTTGTTTATATCCCATAGCTTCTTTACTCCATTCTACCTGCAAAGTATATTTTGACTCCTTATTTCTAAAACCACAAAAGGTAAAAACCTGAAGTTAGGTTATAATATAAAACATAAATATTAAAACATTAAAAATAGAGATTTTTTTCCTTTAAGGAGGAGGAAAAATTAGAATAGAAATGAAAAATAAGTTAGAAAAATGGAGCACCAAATTTAAAGACATAGAGAGTGAACTAAAGTTGGAGATTAAGCAGTTGGCTGAAATACTCAAATAGCCAGCCAAGTCATAGTGTCTCTGCATCCTTTTTCCAACCCATTCCCCAACTCTTCCTCCTCCGTCCTCAAGTCCGTCCCTAACCCACCTCCCATGCATACTCCTTTGCTCAGAGCCAGGCTACTGGCTTCACTTGTGATCTGCAGATTTGGGGTTGTCCTGGTGAGCAGGAATCATCAGAGAAGTTTTTCCCTTGCTCTGTTCAGAAATTTCTAAGAAATGTTAGATGTAGCCTGAACAAACTAAGCTCTTGGGACTAGAGTAAAAAGCCATCTATCTACTGATAGTTATTTTATTTATTTTTAATTGTGTTCCAATTTCCCTATCATTTTAACACCAGTCTTCTTAATCAGTTACTTTGTTCTATATTCCCTCTTGTCCCTCTTCTTCCTCCTGTCCCTCTTCTTCCTCCTGTCTGCTTTCCAATTTTCCTCTTTTTTTTAATGTATTTTAACACTTCTGTGATTCTTTGCTGTATTTCCTATGAAAATGAAAGGAAAGAGGACTCATGGAGCAAGATTTGTGTGCATATTTTAAAATGTGTGTATTTGTAAATACCTCAATATTTTCTTAACTAAAAGTTATATTTGATGGAAATAAAAGTTACCATTTTCCCAACTTGATAGAAATATAATTGACATACAACATTGTGGAATTTTAAGGTGTGCAGTGTGTTGATTTGATATATTCATATGTTGCAAAATAATCACCATAATAGTATGAGCTAACATTTCCATCCCATCACACAAACACCATTTCTTTTTGGTAGTGATAACATAAAAGATCTACTCTGTTAGCAACTTTCCAGCTTATAATACATTATTATTAGCTATAATCACCATGCTCTACAAATTAGCTCCTCAGAACTTGTTCATCTTACACTGGAAGTTTGTACCTTTTAACCAATATCTCTCCATTTCCTCCACCTCCCAACCCCTGGTAACCATCACTTTACTTTTTCTCTGAGTTTGCTTTTTTAGATTCTACATGTAAGTGATATCATGTAGTATTTGTTAAAAGTTACTATTTTTAATTTAATAAATTATTACTGAATATCTGTGTTTAATGAAAAAACGGAAATTTTAGAATGTTGTTTTTACAATGATTCATTTTTGTATAGTATCTATACATACATGCAAACAGCCATATCTCTGGAGAATCAAAATATGAAAAAAAATGTTTTCTTAAACCGTCTGTAGACATATCACATTTACAATGAACATACGTTACTTTTGTAATTAGGAAAAGAAGCAAATATATTTCAATGCTTCACTTCTATATATGGGGTCCTGACAACTATATCATAGGGATAATGTCACTTGAAAGGTACTCTGCCCATAGGAAGTTTTTCAACCAGGCCAAGAGATCCAGCTGCAAGTATTGACACACACAGAATTTATTGCCTCTGTGTGCACAAGCAGTACAGATTGTCCTTGTTTAAATGTCTGAATTTTATTGCTAATATAATAAATTTTCATTACATTTCATTTACAGTAAAGAAATATATAGTAAAGAAATGAAACGTTGCTCGTTTGAATCCTCTATAAATGAAAGATGGCATACTATTTCCTGCAGTACTTGTAAAGAATGTGTAATGAAAGGAGATGGTGTTTTAAGTGAGAGGTTCAAAACAGTAGCTAATGTTCCTCAGCCAAGACTACAAGCATGCAATTAGCAGAAAGTTAAAAGTACAAAGCAAAGCAAACAAACAAAAAGCAACTCATGTGAATAGAGTAAAATACTTAAAAATATACTTATGATTCCACATGTAGTTGAAATAATTTATTTTTCTCATTAAGTGGGATGAATAAAGAACAAAATATTATAAACAACAATTAACTATAATGCAATAAAGTTGATCATGTATCCTTGACTTGATTTTCCAATCTAAGTATTTCTTTTAATCGTGGATTAACTATTGATTTGGCTAAAACATTGTTGGATTAGCAAACATAAGAGATTCATCCTTGCGTATTATCCCACTTTTTTGTTCGAGTTTGTTGTATAGATTCTATCTTATCTCTCTTTGTTAAAATAACACTGTGAAATGAAAATGTAGATAGCATGGGAGTAATGTTTCATAAGGGAGTAAAGGGAAAGATAGCACATATGTATCTTTCTGTGGTCAGGAAGAGGATAGTGAGACCAAAACCAGTGTTGGACAAAAGGCAGCTTGAAATGTTAGGTTGATCAGTGAACTGTAAACAGACAAATTTTAATTTTAGGAACACCTGTAGTTTTAAAAATGATAATTTCTTAGTCTCACATCAGAATCCTTTCCATAAAGTTTAAGCACAGAATGGGATCTAGTTCTACAGAAAAATTTTACTAGTATCTGACATTCTGTTTTTTCTTATTATGTGTTCTGGACATCTCGCCAATATCAGCACATTAAGCCTACCTCATTCTTTCTAATAGCTATGCAATGGTCCATTGTGTAGAAATGGTAAAATTATATCTTATTGTTCCATTATTTTTGGGAATTTAGGACATTTCCATCAGTTACTTTTTTAAAAAAATGATACAAAAATGTACATTTATGCATATTTACATATATGCACATACACATATATATCTATACATACTGTGTATATATATAAATGTGTACATATATAATGTGTATATATACACTTGATTAATTGTATCTGTAAAGAAAATTCTTAAACATAGAATTATAAATGTGTATTCATATGTACATATAGTATGCATATTATGTATATATAATATATACATATAATATATAATATGCATAATATACATAATATGCATATTATATATATAGTGTATGTTTATACACACATACCATTGAACAATTATATCTATAAGGATAATTATTAAAAGTACAATTACTGTATTGCAAGGTATGCATGCTTTAAATTTTGGATATATTTACATAGTCAAATTACTTTGTATTCTTTGTTGTCATGTACACAAAAGCCTGCTTCACTCCCAGATTAAACAAAACAAAGCAAAAAATTCCAGTGTCCTTTTAGTATTTTATGGCTTCAGCTTTCATGTTTGATTTTTGATGCAGGTTGAATTTACTGTGGAGAAAGGAATGAGGGGAATACACAAATGTGCAGTGACACAATCAAAGCTTAAATAGTTAAACACTACTTGCTCATGGTCATGAGTCTACAGATATCTAGGACAATGGTAGACATAGACTGTGTGTGAGAATAAGAGCACAAAAATCATATTTAAAATCATATTTAAAAAATAATAGCATTAATACTTGCCATGTTTTAAGCATTTCAGTTAGTCATTTATTTTAGTCCTTTAATCAAAAGAGACTTTGTCAAAAAAGAAGAGACCTTGTCTTTGGAGAGTTATTAGTTTTTGAGGGATAGCTAATACACTAATAGTCAAAAAATAATGTCCAATGAAGAGTCAAATAGAACTAATGACTTGACTCACCAGAAAGAGCACCAGTACAGCACACTCTGGATTTAATCCAAAATTATCTCTAAAATATTAGCAGAGTCTAGAATCCAAAGAAGGAGAAGTCATTCTAAGGAACCAGGAAGGTAATAAATAGTTCGAAACAAAAGAAGTGTGATACAGGCTGGGTTGGGGTTCCTTAGAGATAGCGACCTGATAGGTTAATCAAGTAGAATGAAAAAGCACACTTTTTTCACACTGAAGACAAAACATATATTCAGGGCAAACTGATATACCATGTTGGGAGATATAGAGGATTCATAGAAAGGATTAACACTGGGAACCCAGAATAGAGCCTGATCAGTGAGAGCTTTCACTGCTACTTTTGTGCTTTCTGGTGGGGAAACTCCTAAAGGTATTTGAGTAGATGAGAGACATACTCTAAAAAAATATTATTTGGAGGAATTTCATTTGGTGTCAGAGTATCAGATGGACTAGGGAAGAGGGATCAAGAAAACAATGGAATTTGTTATGGAACTTTATTTTTCCATGACATAATTAATCCATGCTCTGGGTCCAAGGCTCTCATCTCTACCTTAGACAGTTTTCATGTCTATCATTTGAATTTCATTTAAAGAGTTGCTTGATCCTTTGTGTTCTACATATTATTCATTTTGGTCAGAGACAACTCAGCAGCTTTAGAAATAGTAAATTATGTGAGAAATTCTTGTTCTATATTTCTCTGTATTACTTGAAAAAATAAAAATAGGGCCTCCCTGGTGGCGCAGTGGTTGAGAGTCCGCCTGCCGATGCAGGGGATACGGGTTCGTGCCCCGGTCTGGGAGGATCCCATATGCCGCGGAGCGGCTGGGCCCGTGAGCCGTGGCCGCTGGGCCTGCGCGTCCGGAGCCTGTGCTCCGCAACGGGAGAGGCCACAACAGTGAGAGGCCCGCATACCGCAAAAAGAAAAAAAAAAAAAAAAAAAAAAAAGTTTGGGGGTCCAAAAGCCTCTTTCCACACACCCACTGTTGCTACCAGCGATAGGGCAGATTTCTCCAATTTAGCCTTGTTTGAATTAGAAACATGGAAGAGGAGTGAGAAGCAATTACAAAAGTTATCTTCCCAAACCTTGCTATCCCACTTTGAAATGAAATCACTGCAGTGATCATAGAATTTTGGCAAATGATGACAGGGAATGACATCACAAATCCAGATATTCCCCAAACCTAGGGGTTTATGACTGGTCCTAGGATGAAGTCATGTTCATTTTTTCTTTCTTCTCCTAAGACTAAGTCCTGGAGATTTGATCCATTTACTTTTCTATTCATGGCTACCACCAACTACTTTTTAAGATGCGATCCTTTGTTAACAGATCTTCAGAGAATACAGTATTCCTAACTTCCCTCTGCTCTTTTTAAATCAAATGTTTTTATTGCTAGTAACATCAAGAGAACAGAAAGGCGGCTAACATAATTGGGAAGTTACAAAATTATAACAACAACACTTGCAGCAATAGCTGTTTCTGGTCTTTGTGGAAAGGCAGATGAAGTTTGAAAGGCTAAAGAGTCTTCTTTGTATTTGTCTTTATTAACGTTTGTGTGGATAACTCTTGAGTTGTACAAGCTTACTTGCTCTCTGCATTGTGATCTCACAGAGTTACATCAACTTTAAGGGCAGATAGATTCAGGTTGAGAATGACTATCAGTATGAAAGTGGGTACAAAATAACCGTTTTATTCAGTATCACCCGATCATCACCACTTATGTGGGTGAATTTATACATTTCTAATTTTTGTTTGGCTCTTCAGGGCTACCCTAGGTGGATAATTTAGTAGGTAAAATGAATGCCATACAGCCTACCTAAGTTTATCATTATCACCGATTAAATAAATGGCCAAGGTAGCATTCATGTGAAATCTGTCTGACTGTAATATTCCCATCCCCTTTCTGCTTCATGTCAAATACCAGCTTCCTATAGTAAAATTCTCTCTCTTCACAAACGCAGGTGCTTTGTATTGTACTAACTTTCATTATACAGCTATTATGGTCTGGTGTTGACACAGGGATCTCTCATTTTCAGATGAGTTTTTAATTTTTTTTAATACATAATGATACTTGTTTTAGGTCTTCCAATCATGTGCTCTCATTCTTATTTACTCAAATATTACCTCTCACTCTTTTCCTCAGAAGTCTTGTCCTCCTAATATTATTCTCTTCTCTGGCCTGCTAGCTGTAGAAAGTACATTTTTCTCTATACTTTCAGGAAGTCTCCTTTGCTCCAGGCCTTAGAAGCCCTAAGCTTAACATATTAGTTTATGAAACACGATTAAGTATGATTTTTTTCTCATCTTGTAGATGTGAACACTGAAGCTTATAAAGTTTATGTGACTTGCTCAGAGTTACATAGCTCTTAAGTGGAGGATCTGAGAATTGCACTAGGTCTGTATTTAACCAGTATGCCATGTTGCCTTCCCCCAAATGAGGAATTTAGAAGGTTGATTTATCATAATTTGTATCCTGCTCTATAATAATTCCTACAGTCATTTTCCCTCCCAATACAGGATACCAAATCTATTCCCAGTGCAAAAATAAGAAATCTTACTCGTCACAGAAAGTGATAAGTGTCTTTAAAAGAAAAAATATCATGGAATTTGGAAGAATATTATATATTACTTTGGTAATATTTTAAGATTGCCCAAGCTCCACCCTTGGAAACACTTTTATTTTGTGTCATGTCGTAATTTGGTTTATATTCTCTCTATATTATTCATAGTTATTTCCTAAACCTCATCAGTTCTTGAATTTGCTTATACATAATGAAGAAAGATTGTTTTTGGAACCAAGTCACTTAGGGCAGAGTGTATGTGTGTGTGAATGTGTGTGTATGTGTATGTAATGAAAGATTTGATTTGTATTCATTTATTAAGGTAATATGTAATATATATCTCTAAAATACCAATCCTAACTTTGAATACTGAATCTTTTCCTACTGTGGTAATGATTTAATAATAATTCTTAGTAGTTTGAATAAAAAGGTTTGAGTACAACGTATGAATGATAAAATGGAAGTATATTCTTTGTTTTTAAAAGAAAAGCAACGTAACAAGAATTCTATTAGCAAGATAGAGCAGTAAACTCAGTATTCAATAACTAAAAAATGGCAACAAAAAACCAACCAAACAAGAATTTATAATTTCATTCGAGGCACATCAGTGATTGTTTCATTATATGTGACTATTGTAGAAAAACTAACTCCACCTAGCGTGAGTCTATACTTGACAAGTTTTTCTTTTAGACATTTATAGAAGATATGACCAGTACTATAATAAAACATGTTTGTGTGCTTTAGGACAATCATGGTTTTTTAAAAAGCCTCTATTACAGATCTCTAAAAAGTTCCTCATTAGTCTGAGTAGGGACAGGTTCACACAGACCTATCACTGCTGAAATGCCAACAAAAATAATAATTGCTTTTTTCTCTAAGATCAGTTTTCTTGCCCTAGTTCAGGCTGCTAAACTATCATTCAATCAGTCGTTTAGTTGTGGTCCTTTAGCAAACTCCTTTTTTTCCCCCATGGCTGGAATCAGTATTTGATTCAGGAGGATTTATTAACATTTTGGTAGCTCTGGTGATTTTCTCCTTTTATTAAATATCTTTAAAATTACTCATAAACTTTTATAATAGTAATAGAAAATATTCAACCAGCTATTATCATGCCATTAAAACCAACATCCTTTCCTGCAATTTAGTTGAGGAGCATCAGGAATTACAAGTGTAGACAAGTAAAAGACAAACATAAAGTATTTATAAGGAAACATTGAGAATTATGAGCCTTAATGAACAAAAACAATTGGCTAGTCCTTTTTCAAAGCATAATTCTGTTCTTTACCTGTGGCCAAATTGGGATAATTTAATAAGCAATATAAATAGAATGCACCTTAAAAGTAGAAGAATGTATTTTCAAAGCTACGAAGATAAAATGCAAACTTGACATTAGAATTTATGGATCCACTGGAAATTCTCTGAAGCAAGTTCTTTTAAATGTCATTGAATGTTCTTAACCTCTCCAGATTTTTCCACTACTGAGTTCTACTTCATTTATTCTTGCCTCTCATATCACATCCAAGCTTACTGTTCTTCAAGGTGGTTAGTTGTTTTCTTCTCTCAAGTTCCCTTTTCTGTACCCAATCTCAATGCTAAACTCTGTGGCCTCATCCAGATACTTAATGTGTTTCCTAGTTAAACAATTTAAATGGTGTTGGTGATGGTGTAAATATTTATGTATGCTACCAGCTGGTGCATTTTAACAGGATAATGTTCACCTTTATTTACTGACCATGTTTTTTCATAATTACTTTTTCATATATTCTGCCTCAGGGACTTTTTCTTCCTCTTGTGAAGTAAATGTGAAATGTTTTGAAAGACAAAATTTTCATAAATGTCCAGTTATGTTGTTGGTAGTTGCCATAAAAAAAAGTTCTTTCCTGAATTCTTCTATGTAAAAAAAAAAAAAAAAATTAGCATCTTTTTACCATTTTAGCTTGCATAGGCATGAGTCTTAGTAAGAACAGAATAAACTTAAACATGATTAGTATTTTTTGCTCATATCCAAAAAGATGACTTTAAAATGTATTTTAGTTTATAGATTTAGATAGCTAGTGCGAAGCAGCCGCATAGCAGAGGGAGATCAGCTTGGTGCTTTGTTACCACCTAGAGGAATGGGATAGGGACGGGGGGAGGGAACACAAGAGGGAGTGGATATGGGGTTATATGTATACATATACCTGATACACTTTGTTGTACAGAAGAAACTAACACACCATTGTAAAGTAACTATACTCCAATAAAAATGTTAAAAAAAAAAAAAGCTGTGTGCCAAAAACGGTGACGACCAAACTATATATATTTCTTATTATTAATCACAATATCACAACTTCTTTATTTTTTAATGTCCATATAAATCTGATTTTTGACTTATTATGTATACAGTAAAGAACAATTTCAAAAGTTTAGGAAGACTTGATTGTTCTATGTTTAAGCAAATTTCTTGAGGAATTATACTGCATTTAATGAAGACTTCAACTTCATTGAGCTTAGATTATTATCTGATATACAAAATGTGTAGAAATTGTAAATAATTTCTTACCCAGTTATACTGAAAGTTTTATATTCATCTTTTTAGAACTCATAGTTGAATATGGCTTCCTACATTAGTATGACTGAGTTAAAATGCTAAGGTTCAAAATGTAGTAATTTATTCTAAATATTAGGTGCTAAGTGTACTTATATCTATAAAAACTAAAATATATAAAGTGTGTAATTTCTGTATTAAACATTATTCATTTACTTTAAAATTATCTTTTTATTTCTTTTGTAGTATTTTATATTTTCCCATCCAGCTTTTTGTTTCTTTCTTTCCCTTCAATTGGGACAAGATGTGCTTTGGATGGTATTAGAAATAATTCAGAAATAAGATGTAAGGAGACCACATTATTGAGGACATTATTCATGGAAACTATTTTCAAAAATATCAAAGAGCCACCAAAATGGGTCACATTCTACAAATGATAGATTTGGGTTTTGTAACAAATGTTGCATACTTCCCTCCTTAAAAGTCATGCCACTCTGAGGAAGAACTAATTATCTTAAGGCTCTGAGTCAACTGTTGCCAAATGGTCTCACAGTTAGTGACAGAAGAGAAATGAAACACAGTGCAGTAAACCTTGGGGATTCACCTGGCCTCCTTTGCAGCCAAGATTGTTCCTATGGTGTCAGGTAACAATTAAAGAACCTGAAATTGAAGGTGACTCAGAAAAGGGCAAACTGAAAAGTATAACTTTCTCAACCAGGTCACACAGTAAAATAATAAACAGAACGTAGTGAGAGGATAAGAGGCTAGGAACATTTTAAAAAGCAGAGGTACATAGGTAATTACCTTTAGAGATATCTAGAGAAGTAGATATCTAGATACTGGCATCATATATACTATGGTCACTAACTAACTGTGTAATCTTGAGCAGTCATATTCCCTATCTATAGGCTGGCCTCAGTTTCCTCACAAATATTAATAAAATAAGGAAAAAGGGCTAAATGATTTCTTAAGCTTTTTTTTCCCAGTGGTAACATTCCATAAATCTTTATGTAAATTACATATCTATAAAATAGTTTAAGGTAAGCACCAAAAGAAATATACCTTATCTCTCTTGGCCCAATGCATAGACTAGGACGTGGCACATGTAGGCACTCAGAACAATATTTGTTGGGTGAATGAATAAGCCAGAAAATAAAAGTGAGGGGTCAGTGGGTTAAATGGCTATCAGCAGGTGGATAGCATATGTGAGCACAAACGTTGCTGCATTAAGACTTTGTTTCTCCTCTCTCTTTAAGGTAAACTGCACCGTTGGTGATGGTGGGGCAGGGTGGGTGGGAAGGGAGACCCTAAGGTGTTTCAGGGTCACTTACAGGTTTTCACATTGCTGATTGGAAAAGCTAAACACTGGTTTGAAGTCCTTAAGAGTAAAAAATACCATTTCTGACCAGTACTCTGTCATACAAATAACTCCAGACCTTCCCCTGGTCAGATTGCTATTTCATGAGGAACAGAGGCTAACATTTCCCTGGCTACACTTTCAAGTTGAGTAAATTGGAGAACAATATCATTAGAGTTAATACACAGTATTTAATTTCAGACTTCATCTTCCCAACTGGTACATCCTGGCTAATACTTGCCAAATGTAGCCATAGAATTTATTTAATTAGCTTCTTTTTACTATAACAAATCACTGGACTAGGTCGAATAGAAATCTGATGATTGCAATCTATGTATATAAAGCATCACCTGACTTTTGAAAGTTGTTATTTTATCAGATTGAGAGTATAAAAATATATCCCAAATAGTTGTAACATTGTCTTCCTAATGTTTATAGATTTCTAAGCGAGATCCAATGTCCAGAAATTCATGATGAAAATGCAGTTAAATTAGAATAGATACTATAGGGAAATGGAAATTGTCACTTTATTTTCAGATAGGTCTTTGGTTTTGAGAAGACATTAAATTACACTGTGGAATGTTGATCTGTCAGGTGAAAATTTAAGTGATGGTGATTTTCTGACTTGCTGTCTGAGACTACACATTTATTTTTCTGGTCTGTTTAGCTGTTTCTAGAAATTCATAATGACAGAAATAAGCACATTTAATGAACTAAGGTTTCCAACAATGGATGTTGACACAATCTGATTTATTTGTTTAATACTGAGTCTTCAATAGAGTTGTTCAGACAATATAGAGTTGTACATTATGAATACTATGTTTAAAAGTGGAAACGAAATGGATATGCTGGAAGCTATGCCAATTTACGAGGTAATAATTATTAAAAATATAAATAAATAGAGTAAAGTTTTAAAAATGCACTCATGCTGGCACTGGTTACTTGTTTAATATTTTGAAGAGCTCTTAGAACAGTTGAGGGAGATTTTTAAAGAAAAGCACTGAGACAGGCAGAGTCCACAATTATTGATAAAATTCTTGAGTTGAAACTGATTAGATAACAAAGCTCAAATATTAAAATTGAGAGATTTAAAACAATTTTCTAAAAGAACAGAAAATGTCAGTGTTTTAGAGCTAAAAGAGATATTTAGGACTAGTCCAATTTTCTAATTTTCCTGAAAAAGAAATGTGATCTCTGAGGTTTAAGTAATATCCCAAGGTCAGTGAGAAAAAGGAACAAATGAATTTATTCAATTAATTTTTTTCTGAATGAATTTGAATTGCAAATATTAGTGTCTATATGTTAATATCATATTTACAAAGAAATAATAAATGAACATTTTATTTATTTATTTTTAAACATTTTTATTTTATATTGGAGCATAGTTGATTAGCAGTGTTGTGTTAGTTTCAGGTGTACAGCAAAGTGATTCAGTTATACATATATATGTATCTCTTTCAAATTCTTTTCCCATTTAGGTTATTGTAGAATATTGAGCAGCATTTCCTGTGCTATAGAATATATCCTTGTTGGTTATCTATTTTAAATATAGTAGTGGCAAGAAGGTAACCCTATAAACGTATGAAGATTGTGGGTGGAGATGATTACAAGAAGGTAACAGCTGGTATAAAATGTTGAAAGCAGTAAAGATTCAGATTTTCAGAAAATGCTGAGAGCAAATTTCGAATTTGTGATCATAAATTTAGACACAACGCTCTGTTTTTCTCCAGCAACACATAGTTAGTTATTAGGTGCAGTTATATCTTATATAGATGATATCCAAAGTTTAGCTTTGCTAGGGAAGTACAACAGAGGAAGAAAGGATCCAAAAAGTTGAAAGGTTTGTGTATCAGCCTGATGATAATTATGTTCCTTGGGTGCTATGCTGAAAAAGAAGGAAATTAGAGGGAAACTGAATGAGAAAGTGGTAGGCTCAAGTGATTGAATATCTTCATGAGTTCAAAGAATTTTTGGATGAAAAGTTTAGATTAATAGTAAAAAGCTCCCAAAAACATTTGAGCATCTTTGTTGGTTGTTATAAATAGCAACTCTAAATGTCATTTGAAAGGCATCATTAGCAATAAAGATTCAAAGAAAGCTTTGGGAAAGATAATAAGATATCTTTGAAAATGTATCAGTTATGTGCTTTAGATAATTCTTGTGGAACGGTGGCACTTAAAGTGGAAAATCTGTACCCATAGTATTTAATCAGGTATCTTTGGGCAGATTCTTTTAACTATATGGATTAATGGTATTCATTATAAGGATGATGGTCCTTTCAATCCCTCAAATCCAATGTATTCAAGAGTCCTTTAAACTTCTCTTGCTAAAATGCCTGACATTACCCAGATCTCTTTGTGTGTAAGTGAACAAATGTGTTAGCACCAGATTTGGGGGGGAGGGGAGATGGGCTAGTTCTTTTAGAAGGTTCCTTGTAAGAAATGGCATAGCTAAAGAGAGTGAAAGGGGAAGAAGAATAAGAAAAACTCTTCATTAATAAGATGGCAAGTTTAGAATATATCGCATTTAAACATAACTGTAGGGCTTCCCTGGTGGCGCAGTGGTTGAAAGTCTGCCTGCCGATGCAGGGGACGCGGGTTTGTGCCCCGGTCTGGGAAGATCCCACATGCCGCGGAGCGGCTGGTCCCGTGAGCCATGGCTGCTGAGCCTGCGGGTCCGGAGCCTGTGCTCCGCAACGGGAGAGGCCACAGCAGTGAGAGGCCCGCGTACCGCAAAAAAAACAAACAAACAAACAAACAAAAAAAACATAACTTTACCTGAAATCTCAAACTCTCCTGAAAGACTGAGTTGAAGAAAGCTTTTTATGAGTTGCATCAGTGGTAAAGAAATAACCTTTGTATTACTACTAGAGAATAAAAAGATGATGGATGATTTGGTTTCAAATTATTTTAATAGCTAAAATAATTATTTTCCCTATATAATCAAAACACGCACACAAATGTTCCTGTATCTAGAAACCTTGGGGATTAGGAGTCTTAAGGTGTTTCTAGAACATTTCTTTGCTTAGCTAAAACAAATGAATAATAAAAGATGTATGAAGAAATATTTTAAAAATGTATGAAAGCCACAGTACTCAAATTAATAGACATATTTTAAAGGCAAGTAATTAATAAGAAAAACACTTAACTCATTTTGTTGCTTTTGAAAGACAAAAAATGCAAGTGGATATCCTATTACTAATTAACTCCTAATTGCTCGCTTGACTTTTTTTTTTAAATTTCATTGGAGTATAGTTGATTTACAATTTTGTGTTAGTTTCAGGTATACAGCAAAGTGATTCAGTCATACAAATACATATATTCATTCTTTTCAGATTCTTTCAGATACTTTGCCTATATAGGTCATTATACAATATTGAGTATAGTTCCCTGTGCTATACAGTAGGTCCTTGTTGGTTATCTGTTTTATGTGTAGTAGTATGTGTATGTTATCCCAAGCTCCTAATTTATCCCTCCTCCCCACATTTCCCCTTTGGTAACTATAGGTTTGTTTCTGAAATCTGTGAGTCTGTTTCTTTTTTGTAAATAAGTACATCTGTATCATTTTTTAAAATTAGATTCCACATATGAGTGATATTATATAATATTTGTCTTTCTCTGTCTGACTCACTTCAGTTAGTGTAATAATCTCTAGGTCCATCCATGTTGCTCAAATGGCATTATTTCATTCTTTTTTATGGCTGAATAATATTCCATTGTATACATGTACCACATCTTCTTTATCTATTCCTCTGTTGATGGACATTTATTGCTCGACTTTTTTTAAAAGTGCCTCAAAATATGCCCAGGCAAAAATTTGGTAACACAAGGATCAAAGGAAGTAGTTTAAAATATCTCCATTCAGATCTTATTCTGATACAAATAAGTTGAACTCTGTTATTACTCTCTGCACCCAAAATCTGATAGTGGAGGAAAAAAATATTTAAATATATTCTTGCCATGTAAATGGAAGCAGGAACCTAATGCACTATTTGCACTTATTCAACAAACATTTAAATACTTATTTAACACTTACCATGCTCCAGGCACTGTTTGAACAATTGGGATAATTTAGAAAACATAGCAGCAAAGATCTGAACCTTGTCTTTTTAGCCCTTAAATACTAATGTGGAAAGATAAGTAATATACTATAATAATAAATGTATACAGTATATTAAAAGATTGTAAGTGTCCCTGGAAGTGAAGTAGGTAGTAGACTATAATATTAAATAGGGGGATAAAGTATACTTCACTGAGAAGGTAGGATGTAAGCAAAAACTTGAGAAACTGTGGGTTTTGGTCATACAGATATCTAGAGAGAGTTCCTGCTGGGATGAGCACCTGGTCCAAAAGTCTATGTTAGAAGAATGTTTGATGTGGACAGGGACTATCAAGAGCACCAGATTCTGTAAAAGAGTGATGGGAGGGCTTCCTTGGTGGTGCAGTGGTTGAGAGTCCGCCTGCCGACGCAGGGGACATGGGTTCGTGCCCTGGTCCAGGAAGATCCCACATGCCGCGGAGCGGCTGGGCCCGTGAGCCATGGCCGCTGAGCTTGCGCGTCCGGAGCCTGTGCTCTGCAACGGGAGAGGCCACAACAGTGAGAGGCCCACGTACCACAAAAAAAAAAAAAAAAAAAAAAAAAGAGTGATGGGGTGGATTTAGAAAAAGATGGAGTCAGAAGTTATAGGCAGATAGATTGATAGGTAAACATATTCTATTAGTCCTCTCTCTTGAGCTACTTTAGTACATTCTCTCTTTTTATGTTCCGTAGTAAGAAAATAAAAGACAGCTTACTAGACAGATTAATGATTCAATTAGCTTAGCCTAATCAAAGGATAAATTTTCAAATATTCCATGATGCTGCATCCCACACATTAGGTGCTAATCCTGTCCATATCTGTTTAAATTCACAGTTGGCCTGATGTTTACCGCCACTAAGGGATTCTAAAGCAATACACCTTTCATTGCCAGTATTTGGGATTACTTATTTTCTGAAACTATGTCTTTCACTTTCTATTTAAGAATTAGAGTAAAAGATGGAGGTTGGCAGAAATAATATTACCTAAAAGCATAGTAGAAATTCTATGTTGTTGATTAGTCTCATATCGGAAATGAAAAGACACCTTCATCACAAATGACCACCCAGCTATGAACATCAGAAATACTGGAAATATTCTAGTTTCAGGGCAAATTTCATTGTATGTAAGCTCATAAAAAATGAGAACCCAAGTCCCTGGAGCAGAAGAAATTTAACTTATGCAGTATACCAAGATGAGAACTTCTAGAAAACTGGAGGTGTAGAGGTACTATACTTGTTTAATATTTAAGATAGCCTAGAGCAATGATAATCACAGACAAACACTATGAATTGTTATTTGTGTCCACCTAGTTACATTAATTTTCTTTTAATCTTTGTCTGCCCCAGGAAATATTTCAGTTGAATTTTACATTTCTTTCCAAGAAATTAGGAACTCTGGAATCCAATCTCATTTACTTTAACTTTTTTCTCACAGTTATTTCCAAATCCTAAATGAACTCAAAACCAAGAATTTATCTTGCATTTACTTCTTCAATATGTAAAAACAACTTGGTTTAGGTGAACTTTAATATAATTCTGGGATTCGGTTTACTCAACTAATGGGTTACTCATTCATTTATTAAACATATATTGATCTAATTCATATTAGATATTCATCTCCTACACACAAGACATAAAGTAATAGTTACTTTTTGAAGGTATTATGTGTAGTGGTTGCAAAAGGAGCTCTGTAATCAGATACTCTGGGTTCAATAATTAACTCCACCTCCTTCTAGCTGTGTCTCTTTGGGCAAGTTAATTAACCTCTCTGCCTCAATGACCCGATGCCCAAAATAGGAATGAATAGTGATATCTGCAACATAATTGTGAGGAATAAAGAAAAATAAGTCATGTAAAGTGCTCAGCATAATACCTGTCATCTAGTAAAAATTCAACAAATGTATACCATTTTTGTAATATGTATATGTGTACATTTAAATGTGTCCTGTGATATAGTTACAACATTATTTTACAAATACGGGATGGTTTTCCATTTTTAAAACGTCAGAAGAATGGTGGAGTTCCTGAAAACAATGACATATCTTGGTTTTTGAAAAGGGAAATGAAGAGCAATTCAAAGCTTCCAGTGAATGGATTACAGATATTATGGTATAGAGTTTCAAAGATGACTAGATTGACTAACTTCAAAAAGAAAAACAGAGTTTGATAAGTTTTTACATTTGGCTCTTGTTTTTGTCTTTGGATGGATTTTAGCTCAAATCTTGATGAACTGTACACTTTTCAAACAGGCAAATACAAATCTCTCTATGACATAATTTCAGTATAAGAAAAAAAGTTTTTCCAATATAATGGCTAAAAAAGAGCTGAGACTCACAATGAATATTTAAACTATGTTCATTAACTTTAAAGGAAGACTGGCAATTATACATAAGAGTGAATTCTTGGACTTTTTAGGTAGGTTCAGCAGCCTTGGGAAAGTTTCTGAGTATATTCTGTAAACCTATAACTAATCACACATCTCAATACTATCACTTACAAAATCAATCCTAGATACGGCTAAGGTTAGAAATCCATATATACAACTAAAGATTTTTTATCAGCAATATAACTGAAACTTGACACTGAATTTAAAGTCTGTGCAGCAAGCTGATAGATGAAAAAGTAGATATCCAAATTAAGAAAACCAGGATTTAGGAACCTAGCAAGGTTGACAATAGGTTTATCAAGCTGTGTTCAAACTCACTGGGATTTTTCAACTTCTTGAATAGTTTCATCAGTCTCACCACGAAGCTGTACAAGATAGAAAAATGCATAGCAAGAACCTGTAACAGAACCAGATTGCCTGTCTTAAAAATTAAAACATAGCACAGGTATTAGATTTTAAAGCTCTACAGGGATCATCCAGTACAGCCCTCTATATCCTTCCACTCCCACATCATCTTCCAAGACTGTGCTTTTCTTCCCAAAATGATATCACTGTTTAAGAAGAAATGTAGTGGTAAGAAGCAGGAAGGCCAGAAGTGTTTAACAACATTCTTGTCATTCTTTTTGGGGCCATGTACCATAGCTGCAATAACATGAATTATCATAAGAATTGAATTAATGCAGGGAAGACACTTGGAGCAGTGCTGGACACACACAGATCACCCCCGAAATACTAGTTATTTTTATAACTGTGGTAATAATTGGTCCTAGATTTGGGACCCAATGACCAGAGTTCAAGCCCCAAGTCTGTCACTTGTAAGTTAAGTTCCCTGCTGCGAGCCCCCTCATCTGTCAAATGAAGAGATTGAACTACATGTTATTTAAACTTCCTTCTAGTTCTTTCTTGTATCTCCAAAGTTGAGGCTAAATGTAAAAGCCATACATTTATTTGAGGTCTTTAAAAAATTAATTTTGGGTTTTTCCAGTTAAAGAACTACCTTCTACAGTTAAGAAAATTATCACAATGAAATCTCCAGAGTGCTAGAAATGAAATATCTATTCCATCTGCTCTTTCTATAGTGGTCCATATTGGGAAAATAAAGCAACCAAATCTAGGAGTACTGGATACTATACTTCTCACTTTTTGTTTATAGGGAAGCAGGGAAAATCTTTATGACATGATAGCAATTTGGGAAGAATTTGTAATCATTACAAAGGAGATCTCCCCACTATGTATACTTTAGACAGAGATGACCTCATACCCTAGCATAGTTACTGGGGGTGTTCACACAGGTGTCTGGATCCTGTTCTGCAAGAGAGATTTTAGTAGAAAATTCCATTTTATTCAGTTAATAGATTTTTCCCTTTAAGGCTTACTATACTATCTTAATTTAGCACATTGCAGAATATTTGCTTTGGGGTAATTTTTTCTTCCTACAATTTATAACATTTTGGTTAGGTTTCATGGACTTAATTTTGATCAACACAAAGAGTTTATACTCTCTAGTGACAATATATGTGTAATAAGGGAAATAGATTTTCCTCAACTGTATTCCTCGGGTACTTTCAGATATGATTTTCTGAAGATATGATGAATAAATATTGTGTTTGTGTTTAAGAGTAATGAAGTGGGTTTTTATACCAATTAAAAGTTTATAAATCTTGTATTAATTTTAAGGGTCAACTAGTGTACAGATGTATTTATATGGATGTAAGTAATTTTACTGTTCCTTGTCTACTTCAAGTCTTTCTAAGAGTCAGATTGTCTCAGTGAATAGAATTAAAACATTCATTTCTTTCTGAATTATTTCAATATATGCTTTAGTGGAGGTTACACAAAATTGGAAAATTCCAAGTACTTTTTAATTTTAAAATGAGATAATTGTGTAGTATATATGTAAGGGGCTGAAAAGGGGCTTTGTTTCCTTGAGATCCATATTTCTTTTGAAAAATTTCTGTCGTAAATGTTATTGCTTGTTTAATTAGGGTGGTAATACGATTTGATCTTTCCAAGTAAATTGACCAATTTACTATCAATAAGAGACAGCAAAACTCAAGATTGCTCTAGTTTTCCTAGCAGAAGCTGGAAGTTAAGTTGATATTTCGCCCTTAACAGCTTTCCCCACTCAAGCCACCTGAACTTCCAACTTGAAGGTTTAGTGTTACTCTAGGATTCGTACTAATTCCTGCCATTGGTTAGGGCTTTATACCTCAAGAATTCTTAGTGAATCTTATTATACAGTAGACCATTTGACTTCTCTATTGAAACACCTTCTTGCCTGAAGCCCTGTTAGCATATGGAAATCCTCTTAGCTCATCATCCTCTGCCCACATGGGTCCCAAATTCTTGCCATCAGATTCTCTGACTCGGTTCTTCAGCCTCAAGATTGGTGTTTCAATAATTCGGTTCCTAAATTATGACCAAGTTTATAAAATACATCATATCTATGCTGGCATGCTGACTGTCCAGCTCCTATTCCATCCAAACAGGTATGTTTCTTCTTAAAGTTCTTCTCTTAATCACTATGTTGCCTTGAAGAATCATCATGACTCAGGCATGAGTTGCACGTTATGATAAATTTGTGTTCATAAGTATGTAAGACATTAAAGATTTTGGCTGGTGTGAATTTAAAGAAACTTGACCAAGGAATGAATAAATGAACTTGGTATCTAGGTTCTTAATATATTGGTTTAAATTTTGCTTTTGTAGTCACTAGCTCTGGTACTCAGACCGCATAATTTCAATTTTGTAAGCTTTAACTTCCTCCTTTGAAAAAATAGGCTTAACATATTTACCTTGAGTTCTGCTTCTATTCATGAAAGAATAATAGTTATAAGACTTACCCTCGGGCCTCCCTGGTGGCGCAGTGGTTGAGAGTCCGCCTGCCGATGCAGGGGATACGGGTTCGTGCCCCGGTCTGGGAGGATCCCATATGCCGCGGAGCGGCTGGGCCCGTGAGCCATGGCCACTGGGCCTGCGCATCCGGAGCCTGTGCTCCGCAACGGGAGAGGCCACAACAGTGAGAGGCCCGCATACCGCAAAAAGAAAAAAAAAAAAAAAAAAAAAAGACTTACCCTCCTACTGTAATATTCAATAGTTAGAAGACTAGGCAAAACATATAAAACAACTCTCACACATTAAAAAACAGACAGGGAAGCGCTATAATACCTGTGAAAAGGAAAACAAAGAGAGTCTTGCAATACCCGGATTTCTGCCTGGAGGCAGTTTTTGGACCATGGTACATGGAGGGACAGCCCAGTCAGAACTACAGGGTCTTTAAATTTTGTAGCTGAGGAGACAAAGATCCGAGTTTGGAGAGAACAAGGCAGCTTTGATTTGTAAGATTGATTACCAGAAAGGAGGGAAACATACAGAGAAGAACTCTAGAAATCTGCATAGGTGTTACTCTGAGAATTATATTTGAATAAGTCTTCACATATGTAGAGTGAAATTTGATAAGGCTAGGCAAAGAATAACTGCTGGAAAAGAATAACTACAAGAGAACTTTAAGTAGAATTCCCAGAGCTTTCACAGGTCTGGGAGTCTTGAATTTCCATCAGCCAGAGTAGTGAACCCTCATTGAATACATGGACTATTCAGTAGAGAGCACAAAAGGGTCAAGCTTTAGTAATAGAGATAAATAACTCTAAGACTCATCCTAACAGTGTTTTTAAAGTAAGCTTCAGAGGGGTTAGTCTGACCCACAAGTAACTTAACCATCTGCCAGAAACAATCCTAACCCCTTCTAAGGGAATAAACAAAATCTAGCACTACACAGAATAAAAATCACAATATCTGGCAATGAATGAAAACATTACTGGACATAAGAAAGCATACGAAAATGTGACTCATAACCAGGAAAGAATTCAGTCAATAAGAACAGACCTGGAAATGACAGATGATAGAATTAACAGACAAGAAGTTCAAAACACCATTACAAATATAAATATGTCAAGGAGTTAAAGCAAAGCATGATAATTTGCATTCTTCAAATGAAAGGCACAATATCAGGATATTTGCTCAAATTTATCTTATATTTAGATGTGCTATATAAGTATAATTATGATAATAAAAATTAGAATACGAAGAGGAGATAACAATTACTGTTTTGGGATATGCTGTGTCTGACCCTTTGCTAAGTGCTATACACATATTATCTAATTTAATCTTCATAGCAACCACATGATGTAGTTACTATATTTATTATTATTTTTCAACTAAAAAAATGATGAGGTTGAGAAATGCTATGTATTTTGTTAGAGGGAACACAAAAGAAGGTTACAAACTGAAGTTTTAAGACCACATCTGTCTAAATTCGAAAGCACGTCATTACAGTTTCCCAAATCCTGAAAGATATGAGCATGAATGCCACTTCAGAATTTTTTAGACTACACTGCCAGGTTTAAGAAATGTTCTAAGATTTTGTTTTATATCTTATTTCATATGAAATTTAGGCTCTTCAAGATGTATCCTGTAAATGTAGATAATTTTCTAAACTCAGAAATCAGGCTGCCATTTATTTACAAGAATAACTTTTCTAGGTTGATTCTAGAGACTTTTCTAGAGTCAGTAGAGTAATAGTCTATTTTTTAAAACAAAGTGGACTGAACGTATTGTTACCAGGTGGAGACGGTGGCGGGGAGGGATAGACTGGGAGTTTGGGATTGACATGTACACCCTGCTATATTTAAAATAGACAACAAGGACCTACTGTATAGCACTGGGAACTCTGCTCAATATTCTATAATAACCTAAATGGGAAAAGAATTTTAAAAAGAATGGATATATGTATATGAATAACTGAATCACTTTTGCTGTGCACCCAAAACTAACGCAACATTGTTAATCAACTACACTCCAATATGAAATAAAAATTTTAAAAAAAGACAAAGTGGACTTAGTTAATACTTTTGTTCATATGTTTTTATCTAAACAATTCAAGAAATGTTTTATATAGGAGGTAAAAATTTAAAAACCACTTGAAAACCTTTTAAGCATTAACACTCTGGTTTCTCTTCAGATCTTAATAATCTTTTGCCTTTTTAAGCATAAATCCTGTCACCAAATGAAAAAAAATTTATCTTATGAATATTTTCCTTATATTACACTCTAAATCTGCAGCTTAATGTGACAACAAAAACCAGTTACAATCTTTTCTTAAATTCCAAAATATAAAGCTAGAAATACAATAAAGTCTAGTATATATTTCTTACAGGTCAATTTCTTACCAGATGTATTGTGATAATGTAGAATATATACTTAAGGTTATGTGCTATTTAGGTTTTCATCAGAAATAGAAAAATACTTTAACTTAAGTCAAAATTATTCATAATAATGTGAAAAATTTTTAAGGTTTCTAAAGCTCTGTCACGTAATTTAGAGGAAGATGAAAAAAATTATGATAAAGATAAATCCCAATATTTATTTGTATTCTGTCCATTTTTCTTCTGATAGTGTTTCTAGGAAAAATAGAAAATAAGATGTAGGTTTAGACTAAATTATGAGAATATGTAAGTTCTCATATATGTCTGTCCTTGATATGTTATACCCCCCCGTTTTCAAAGACTGCTATCGAAGTAAGCATTTGCTTAAAGAACAGTCAAAACTCCTACTCTTGAAAGACTTCATAATCTGGTCAACTTTTGGGCCTTATTTCCCCACTGCTCCTTTTTGCACAATTCACAGTATACACCAACTAAACCACTTGCCTTTCCTAGAACTCTTAGTGCAGTGCTTCTCAAACTCTAACGGGCATGTGAATCACCTGGAAATTTTGTTAAACTACATATTCTTGCTCAGCTGGTCTTGGGTGGAGTCAGCATTAGAAATGAATTCCCAGGTGATGGTATGCTACAAGTCCAGTCACCATACACTGAGTAGTCAGGTGTTTAGACTGCAGCATGTTGTTCATCTTCTGCATTTCCTCTTCAGCCTTTAACACTGTTTAGATGTGATCTTCCTCTGCGGTCCTTTGTGTGTTTGCCCATTCACAGGCTGAATGAGCCTCTTTCATCTTAGGCTCAGAGAAAATTTTGTATACCTGACATCATTCTCCTGAAGTTTTACCTTCACTTTTGTGTGTCTAGTCAATGATCTCCTAAACTTTGAGGACTATTTATTACTTATATCCCCAATATCTAGCATGGTGTCTGGCCCACAGTACATATACAATAAATATGTATTGTAAAGTAATTAAAGGTCATGATAAGAGATAGAGGGAAAGAGAATAAAAGGTAACAAAAATGAAGGAAGGTAAAAAGGAAGAACTAGGTACTATGAGATCACATTTTATTGCAATTTTCATACAGTTCCTGCCACATATAAAACTACTACAGTAGGGAAAATAACAGGAATTGAAGCTTTTATCATGTTTAGAGGGGGGCAAAATTTTTTTCCATTATTTTGCTTTCTAAATAGCAGCATTTCCAGGGAAGATAGATAGATGGACAGACAGACTCCTGTGCCACAAGCATATTTTGCAATAGGCCTGCTAAGAAAAAGATGAACTCTTCTGCCATTTAATTATGCATAGTGTTTACTGGGGACTTAAGGTGAATTGCTCTCCTTTTAGTGTAGAAAGCAGTTATATAATAGAAGATGAAGAAAGTCCTTTTCACGAGAAAAAATCCTGAATGTTTCCTACGTAATCACCAGTGCTGCAATTATTTTTACTTATGGTCCTGGGATTTAGCAAGAAGTGCATTTGTACCACCTTTGGAGACTTACTCAGATATAGATATTGTCTTATGTGTGAGATATTCATGTACATTCAGATCTTCTCTGTTAAATGAATTCTTTTTCACTTCAAAATCTTTGCACTAGTACTAATTATTAGTTACTTCTTCTTTGCCATCAATAATCTATTTTGATATATACATATATATTTTTTTCTTTCAGGGTTTGAACCTGAAAAGACTGGAGTCTGTACAAGGAGGGAGAGAGGTAAGAAAGTCTAAGGGAGAGGGAGGGGGAAGAAGAGATAATGGTTACAGTGTTGCGGTGATTTTGTTGGTGATGTTGACTGATGCTGATGATGTTAATGACAACGGGGATGTGTTGAGAGGATTTATGGTAACATACATCTCATTTACTCTGGCCAAACCACACTTTATACATATTTATGTAAATGTATTATTTGTGCTGCTCCTCTGAAACTGAAGAAAGTACCAGGTCTCTGGTTAGGCAAGTGTTGTTTCTGTTAAAATAGATTTTTATAGCAGTAGGGCCCTCTAGACAGGGTAGAAAAACCTTTTTAAGCAAACATTACATGCAATATTTAAAATGATTGATTGAGAAATTAGCATAATTCTAACAACAGAAACATCTTATGTCATCTGGGATTCTTCACTCTCCTATCCAAGATAATTGGCATATGCTACTTGGCGTGTGTGCAATATTAGATGGCATGAAGTTGCCCTGGTAAGA
Organism: Mesoplodon bidens; assembly: GCF_964165515.1. Lineage (NCBI taxonomy): Eukaryota > Metazoa > Chordata > Mammalia > Artiodactyla > Ziphiidae > Mesoplodon > Mesoplodon bidens. Next base: position 205,921,327 of record NC_138176.1, read on the forward strand.
CTACTGATTCTAAAACTTCCTTTGATTATTATCCCAGATGCTTTATAAGGAAGGGAAACTTTTAATAGTACCAAACATAATACCGTATCGTTTACGTGGTGTATATTATTTTCTAATTCTAATGTACAGGCTTAACTTCACCTTGATTAAAATTCTTTCCAGGCCAAATGTGTAAATGCTCTATTTTACTTTGTGACTCAGGTTGTTGGGTGTAGGGGGATGGTGGGATATTTAATTCAGTAAATCAATATTTTCTTGTTGCCCAAAAGGTAATTTTATTTTTGGTGAGATTTATATAATAATTTTGGGACAAAAGTAAAGATACTTTGTCTTATAAAATGAGAAAATAAATGTAACCCTCCTCCCTATCTGTGGCTTCTCTCTCTGTAAAAACGTTTTTCTTCTGTATTTAATACTTGGTGTTTGCCCCTTCTTTCCTTGCTCTTTTAATTTTCAGTTGTGTGTTTTTAGTATTTGGCATTTTAGTTCCTTGTAAACCTGTCATTTAGGTTCTCTTTCTGCTTATTTGCTATTTTCCATCCAGAAGAATCTGTTCTTTTTGAGAGATGCATAACAGTAGGCTCACACTGGCAAAAGAGCTGGAGAACATGAAATATAGATAAATCTTGAGATTTTTCATGCTGTAGGAGAGCAAGGTAAAAAGGACGTGGTCATCAGTAAAGGCAGAGTGGGAAAAATTATGTACTGTGTAAGGAAGGCCTCAGAGCCATTTACAGGTTTTGTGAGGGTAAATACTTTCTCTCAGATGGGACTAAAATGGATCTACTTAGAGACTTAACTCAACACCTTCTAAGTGAAAGTTCACACCCAAGCAGGACTGCCACAATTTATTTCTGCTGATTCAGTGCCTTTGAGGACATTCAATTTGGGTTGTATTACTCAGCTTCTCACCACTGTATCCTAGTCCAAGAGCAACTGTGTGTCTAAAGAGGGGAAACTTAAGTCCATGTAACCATGTAATGACGTTGCTTAATGGTAGCAAAAGTCATTTTTTAGATTAAGATTTTTTAGATTTTCATGTTATTTTTAAAAGCCAAATGACTGGCTTTTATTGAAAACAGTTGCTGTTAAATTGTATTGCTTAGTTTTTCATTTCCTCTCATTTTATTTTTATTACAAATGCACTTATGGATAAGGAACATGTCAATAATGTATATTAAATTAATTTTTTTTTTCTTGAAAGTATTTTATGGTTTGTGTGAAGGTCAAATTTTTAATGACCTACAATTTAACATATACATCTGCATAGAGGGGACAACCTTGATTTGGGCCTCCTCCTGAGGTTGGTGGAATATTTGAGAAGGAGGTAAGATCATCCAGTTAATGATAGCACAGTAGTGTCTTCACTTGAGACCCCCAATCCAGGAATAGAAAGTAAAAGTCAACTATTAAAATTCAAAATAAACACTTCATTTCCTGTCTGGGCAACACTGGGTTACTTGGGCATATTTCTATCCAGCCTAACACTCACTTTAGTTTTCCCCATGATTGTAAAGTCTAATACATTCTGTGGTAAGAAACTTCAGGGAAGTATCAGACAATTAGGTGAACTATCTCGTGGACACTTCGGTCAAGTCTCAGTGGTAAGTGATCTGTAAATGAGAGTGTAATTCCTTCTTAAGAGCTTCCTGATGTCTCTTGCTTATGAATTGTGGCAGGTATCTTTCTGATTCCTATTTGCTGTGTTCTGTTACATGCATGTATTACAAAGATGTATAATATACTTCTGATTATGTTAAATTGAAATGTGTGGATTTGGAAAACTCTTACTCAAAACATCCTCTTAGAATTTTTCATCATAATGATATTGTGATTGATGAAGATTGAATGACAATGATTACTCTTAAAATGAGTTAATTTGTCTTAGTTCAAATGACAGATGTTCCCAGTAGGTGTTGACGGATGTGACACTAGGGCCTCTTACCAAATATTTATAAGAAGGTTTAAGAAGCATCAATTAAAATGTTCTGTTTACCATTTGAGATCATGACAACAGTTAGAATATGCATGGAAAATTGAAGCAGGCAGTAATATGCTATGTAGCCAAGTGGTAAATACTATTAAAAGGCTCATTGCTAGACAGGAAGGCCAGATTTGGACACTACATGCCATATAAAATATAAATTAAGAAGAAGTGATTAAGATATAAATTACCTTCCTGAAGGAAATAGAGATGAACAGCACATAAATTGCTTGTATTTTTGTGAAATATTTGAAAATAGGTATTAATTGTACAAAAAAACCTCAGTTACATTAATTTTTTGGTATATTTATGGTATATTTATTTTTAATTTATTTTTATGGTATATTTATATATTTTTGATATATTTATTTACCATGCATGTAAATTGAGGGGTCTGATCATAATAGATAATAACAAGATTGTTTAAAAAGGGAGATTAGTGGAATGCTGTGTGAAATGTCATTATATAACTGATATTCCTTTCTGATTGTAAGTGAACTTCCTGCCTCTATTGGGATCTTATAACTCATAGAAAAACCTCAATGAAATTTCACTGGCTATGACACATAGATAAATCATATTTCTTTTAAGGAATTTCTGTTCTCCTAAATACAGTGCTTTTACTGTTAAATGTGGATAAAATCAGGTTACTATCAGTTTTCTTAAAAGATTGTATAACTTTGTTATTTTAAATAGTATATTTTCCAAAGTACGGTTTTTGTTAAGTTATTAAAGATTCATCTGTGTGTGCATGTGTACCTGTGTATGTATGTATGCATGTGTTTGTACACACTAATTTTGAGTGGCAAGCTGTCTTTATTTTCACCTTAGCTCAAAAATACTCGACCATCCATATTCTGGGTATTTTATATCACAAGTCTAAATACACATGATGTGAGACTTTATATCATGGATAAAGAAAACTATTACGGTTAGATATCTAAGTCAGGATCAAGCATTTAATTTCAGAAATTACACTTAATATGGCAAGCTAAGGTGAGAGACAGTGGTTATTGGAGCTTTTGGATTATGGGTGTTGTTGGAAGTTAACAGAGATTCCAGAACCATTGATGCAATGGAAATAAAGTGCAAGCGTGTAATGATCAGGAATCATTTTTACATAATTGGCAGAGCTCAGATCTCCTCAAAGTGATGAACAAAGTAAGTAGAGATTATGTTATCATGCTTCAGCTGGAATTCTGAAGAAAGATTAATATCGGTGCACTTGAACATTTTAAATAAATAGTTTTGTATTCTTGCAAGACAGATATTGAAAATGCTCCTTAAACTTAATCTGAGAGAAAATGAACATTTCTGATAATTTCTAGAAGCATTCTTTAGAAATATGCCCCCAAAACATTAGAGATGTATTCATCCCTTTACGAGAAAAATCCCGTTTTAGTGTGGAAATTTTTCAGTTAATTATGTTTGACTGTGCCAATGATATTTCTAAAAATTCTAATTTTACCTGGGGGGTTGCAAGTATAAATAAATAGATTCTGATAGACACATAGGAAGAAGTGGACATTTCAGATCATTAAAATAACTGATTTTTGAATGTGTAATTCTCAAGAAAATCATGGGCATGCCTTACAATCTGCCTGCTTTGTAGTCATCAGAATGCTTCACTAACTTTCTCTGTTGGACTACAGTATCCTCACTTTGCCAAAAATGCATAAATGGGAAATTATAGATGATATGAATTTCTGATACTTAAACATAATTAATCAGATATTTGAAAAAGGTAGATTGAAAATAAAATGTTTAGCTCAATGCTATTTCCCCAAGCTGACTTTATATTTAAATGTATGAATCATTTAAAATAATAATTTGTGATTTGCTGTTTATGTAAAGTATCACTTGAGCATATAATATTCCTAAAGAAAGTGATTATTTTTTTCAGATAAATAGTGGATTTTATGCCTTTGCTAGTACAGCTGGATAGACTTTGCATTGTTTATCCCTTGACAAATTACATGTTCCTACTTGAAGTTGAAAGTCATTTTAAAATTTGAGCACCAAAAGGGAGAAAACTAAAGAATGTGATCAATGATATTCTGTATTTCAAAATAATTTCTCTCTACCTGGAATAGTAGCACAGGCATTATTACAAGTGGAGCAAAATTAAAAATCACCATTGTTTTCTCTTTCCATTTTTAAATTAATTAGAATTATTAGGCAGATTATTTTGGATCTACGTTATGGCTTAAGTTAAGAAAACTTGCTACTATTTCTCCCACATCCGACAGACCACTGGAGAGAATTGTTTTCTAAAGAGAGAAAAGAAGAAAAATATGTGACTTTTAAAAATACAACTAAAATCGAAGAAAGTATGTTGTTCTTGAAAAGGAGTTAGCAAAATGTGTCGAAGTGCCATTGTTCTCTTAAAATCTAATGTTTTACATAATTTGAAATTATAGAAGATAACAATATTTCTTTTATAGCTTGGTGAAAATCTTCACCAAGAAACAAATCATGATTACCAGTTATCTTTAGTAATTTTTCTGCAAAACTTACTTCCATTTGCATGAAGTCTTTACTGTTTAACATTCAGAATAGACTGACTATTTCCACTTTTATTCAAATTTAGCTATCCCGTTCTTGGTTGATGTAGAGTTTTGTAGAATAAGAGATTCTTTTATAACCTCAGTGATGACACAATTTGGGGGAGAAATATATATTGGCTAATATTGTACTCTTCTTTGAGATATAAAAGCTGAGGCAAAAATAACTCTTCTTTTATAACTAGAATTATTCAGTGGTTCAGTGGCTCTAATTTGCCACTAAGATGTATCTGATTTACAATTGGATTCTGAGATCAAGAGACCTTTTAAGGACTCAGTAAAAAATCCTTATTTTTTTTCCTTTCTCGGAATTGACAGGCAGTAAAAGAACTGAAAAAATCTTTGTGCTTATGAGCCAATATTTAATTGAAAGAATTACAGTTTACAAGGCCATAATAATTATTCCTGTTTCAAAAATGTTCTTAAAGGATAAATGAGTTATGTATAAAGCTCTTTGAGCGGTGCCTGACACATAGGAAGCATGCAATAAATGACAACAATTTTTATTACTATTATTATTTTCCATACCATTTGCTCTTCCTTTCATCTTTCCTTCTGTCAGAGACAATTTGAGTGTCATGTTGTTGGGAGATTTTACTGTTTACATGGACTATCCTATAATCAGTGATATCTAAAGCCTAGTCTTAGATTTTACATTCTGAATTGGTTCTCAGATGATAAATTCCTGATAGGACAACAAACAAAATATACTTGGAATCTGTCATTGAATCTCAAAAATTCTTAATTCCATAGTTCATATTACAGATGAGAGAAAATTTTATTTACCTTTCACTTACAGCATCGTTTACAGAGAGCAGTGCCTAAGCGCTACAGGTTTTATAAGCTATTTTTCACATCCTGTATTTTCTGGGTGATCTTTAGATTGGATTTTGAAGATCTCTTCTATGCTTGTATACCATCGAAATTCCAAGGAACTATCCAAAAGAAACCTGTTGGTTAAGCAAAACTAAGCTTATCAGCTCTATACCAGTAAGAAAGAACACATTCTTAGTAGTATTTCAAATAAGAAAATCAAAATCCATAAGAAGTGCACACTATTCAATTTTTTAAATCTTTCTTTTGGAGTTGTTTGATTATCTAGATTACAAATTCTTAGAGTATATACATAGCGACAGAACAATTTTTCCTAAGAGAAGCAGGGAAAAAAAGAGTGAGGAAAGGAGAGAGGTGAGAAGGAGCCAGCATTGGACAGACATGAAGCCCATCACTGTGGAAGGACAAAAGAAGCCTTAGATATAGGAAACCTATTACACACACACACACACACACACACACAGAGCCACACAAAAGAGTATTTGCAACAGGTTTAAACAATTAATTTGAACCCTAGTGAATTCCATCAAGCATCAGTCTAGCAATCATGTTCCCCAAAATGGACTCTGCAATTTCAGATTGTACGCGATGGAATTATATCAGTTAGAGATATAGGCACATGAGTTAAAATATAAAGCAATCAGGAATTTGACCTAGAGGGTCAAATAACTTGAAAAGACCACATGAAAATTTTTCTTTGGCAACCTCCTATCTCAAGAACTTGGCCTAAGACCTGATGAGGGAATTCAACTCTAACTCTGAGCAGAATGAAAATAATTGGAGTCAACAAAGGTAAGACTGAGGAAAATCCTCACAAGGTTTTGAAAGAATACTCAGATAAAGTTTGTCTAAAGGAAATCAGTCTAACAAAACCTAACTCCAAGCAGTCCAACCTCCTGAGTACCTGGAGTTAGAGCCCTTCTTACTGACTCACAATGGAAAGTCATGAAAACAGACAGTCACGTTGTAAGTTACAGATCAGGTATTTTCATCTAGAATAAGAATTTTCAAAGTTGATTAGGTTGTCAAAGGATTACTAAAACCATTCTCATTCCTAGGAGGCAGAAACTCTGCATTTGGGAGGTTGACAAAAAGAACTTAAAGTTTAGACCCAGTGCGGGGTGTATCTCACTGTTGCTCTCCGAGAGACTCCTGAATGGAGGCTTCAGCGGCCTCAGAGGAACATATTTCAAGTAGAGGAGCTTAAGTCAGATTGCACAGGGCTTTCGCTGGGACCTCCCTTGTATCTCCACAAGTTTTGACTCTTGTTCTCACAAATGATCACAAAGAAAAACACTTTTCATCCAGGAAAACTGAGTTTGTTAGAACCACTGCAATAAAAAAAGAACACTACATTGACAAAATTTTAGTAGGTCTCTAAATGGAGAGTTTAGGGAGGATATTTAGAGGGTGTTAAGTTACAGGCAGGATGACTTAAAGGCAAGTCTTGTAATGTAGGTAATAGGTAGAGATTAGGCAGGTTAGGCAGAGTTTATGACACTCCAACTTTGCATTGATGTGCACAGCAAGTAAAATGGATGGAGATTCTGACCTCAGAGTTCTGAAACAATATATTTTCCTCATTTATGAGTCTTTTTTCAAAAATATTTGTATATAATTAAGGATTTGTAATTTTTAAGTGGATTTTACAAAGAGATGAAGACTAAGAAGGGTTACTGTAGAAAGATTTTGACTTTCTAATCAATAAAAGTTTAGATATCCATTCTTATAAGGCACACATGTTATTTTTAGAATCAGTTAAACCCTGGAGATGTTTTCAGCTGAAAAGGCAGGAACAAATTATGATTTTTATTTCACTGCCTTATATTTTTATTTGAAAGTGTAGTGTTAAACTCATAGGGATCTTTTTGGCATTGTTGTTTTTATTTGTGTATACAACCTATGATGCAGTTATTTTTTGCCCTTTACCTATGTCAATTAATATAAAAGGAAAATACTACTCTGTATGGTTGAATTGATTCAGCCCGTTTTCATCAGAGAAGTATTTGTTCATACATAAATGAGAAGATCTCTTATGATTCCTTTCTTAATTACAAATAAAAGCCAATAGCCACCTCAAAAATATACAGAAGATAAACATTTTTATTATTTTGATACTTATCTATTACTTAGCAAGATAATTTCTTTTCTGTTTAGATTTATGTTTTCTTATAGAACAAATAATCCCCATGTAAATATTCAATTATTGGCTTTCCTGACAAACGTATTAAAATCCTGTAAACCTACAATGAGAACTAACTACTTCTCTGAAGAACTTTCCTGCCCTCCTACTCTCTGCTTAGAAATAGATCCCCAAATCTCTTTCCATTCTTCCATCATCCGTCCAGCTGAGGACAATTGTTTGACATATATCTATTTTCTGTTTATTTCCTGTCCTCACACCCACTTTGAGACAGTTTTTGGGACATCGATGCTCAGTCAGCCCAGTGGAATAGGAACACTCCCGACTAGTTCCATTGCTGTCCTCCAGTTATATCACAGGACCCCGCAGTCCCTTGTCAGTGATCACCACATTGTTACCTAATATGTAATATAAAACTTCTAAATAAGATTACCAGTAAGCAGAAAAATATTGTATTTATTATTATAAATATTATACTGTTGAATTATTATATAAACAATTGTTTTACTTATATTAAAAATGTTAGGATTAGAGAATTTCAGACTCACACAACAGTTGTGTTCAAAATAATAGCTATAAGTAAAATTGCTATTGTATACTATATTAGTTTGCTAAGGCTGTCATTACAAAGTACCATAGACTGGGTAACTTTAACAATAGAAATTTATTTTCTCACAGTTCTGGGTCTAGAAGCCAAGATCAACGTGTCCATAGGTTTGGTTTCTTCTGAAGCTTTTCTCTTTAGCTGGCTTTCAAATAGCTGCCTTCTCATTGTGTCCTCACATGGTCTATCCTTTGGGTGTTCATATCCCCAGTGTGTCTTTGTGTACCCAGGTTTCCTCTTATAAGGACACCAGTCAGTGTGGTTGGGGCCCAGCCTGGTGGCCTCATTTTACCTTAATTGTCTCTTTAAAGGTCCTATCTCCAAATACCATCGCATTCTGAAATATTGGGGGTTAGGACATCAACATATGAATTTGGGGGGACACAGTTCAGTCTATAAAACACTCTAAAAGTAATACAACTGTACAAATTATTTCCCTCAAAATAGAAGCTTTCACTTTGCCCTTTACCTATTTACTCAGAAGTGTCTTGTCTCTTCAATAACATTAAAATTTAGTTACATTTAAATTCCCAACAACAAATATAAACAGTAAGTAGAGGAATAAAATAACACATGTAAATAATTTATCTGAAATTCTAATATCCCAAATGCTCTGAAAACTGATATCCCCTCATCAAAGGGAGGCTCAAGCTCACTTGGTGGCCCAAACCTGGCCTGAACTAATATGAACCCATTTATAGTCTTTCTTTTTCCCACTTAGCATGAACATGTACATGTTTTGCTACAGAAATATCAATGTGTTTGTACAGAGTGCTGCTCCAAACCCTGCTGGGAATATTCAAAAGATATGGCATATGCTCTGTATTACTATTTTAAAATCAGGGTAATTCCAAATTACCAGATATATTTGACCTGAAGAATTTTGGATAAGCCATTGTAGATCTGATATAGGATACATTTCACTCTAAAACTCTAAAAAAATAGCATCCTTTCTTTGCACAATATAAAAAAAAATTGAATTACCCTTGGTAAGTGCTTTGCGTGTGCTTATTAGTTCTGTAAGCACTTTACATATAGTCACTCATCATAACAAACTTTTGAAATAGCCACTATTATCATTCTCATTTCAAAGAAGAAAAATCCAGACAAGAAATGGCTTAAATAACTTGCCCAAGTGTTATAAGTGGGTGAAGCCAGGATTGAAACCTAGGGAATATGACTCCAGAGTAAAAATTCAACACTACACTATGATTTATAAGAAGAGAAATTAATAGATTTACTACAACTGGATATTTTGACTCTTGGCATTCCTCGTGAGAATTATCTAAACTTGCTAAACAATCATATTCTCTGTCTCCCCCTCTCTCTCTCCTTGCCTACTTATTTGTTGCATATAGGTATTATCTCATCCAAGACCAAGACCACAACTACTCTTTTGTTTTCGTTAGGAACTATGTGACTACAAAGAATAGAAACCTACTTAAAACTTACATTAAATTGAATAGTGTCAGGTACATCCATTTGCAGGGAATATATCTTGATCTTCTGGAAAATGGATAATAATCAGCTCCTTTTCTCTGTTTCTCTGTTCTCTAATTCTACATCATTCTTCTTTCTGTGTAAATTAGGTAGCTTCTCTACCTTTTTTTTTTTTCTTAACCTATACTTTGTACCTCATGACTACCACCAAATGATGGGCTCAGCTATCTACTCTATAGCTGGACAGTCACTTCTAATTATAGACAGTGTGGTCTAATTTCCCCTAGCTCATCCACACGGTTCAATCAAATAAATATACTTTAGCAACAGGAACTAGGATTAGAAAAATGATTTTTTTCTTTCTCTTTTTTTCTCTTTTCTTTCCTTTTATGATATTCAAATGATAAAAGCACCATTTAACTCATCTTTGGATTTTACCACTTGTACTGTGGTAGAAGAGTCTCATGATCTGAATGTTCTCTTTAAGATAATTGTGGTTAGGGAAGATATACTGGTAGTAACTCATCTGGAATGAAGGTTGGGGTACCATTTTCATTTTCTTTTATTATTTTTATATCAAGAGGGGATGAGTTAGGAAAGTACAAAATTTACCTGAAACATGTAGTTTGTGCAATTTTCCCAGGCTCAGACTTCTTAACCAGGTCCTGATCATCATCTCAAAGTTAGCTCCTCAATCACCCCTATCTAAATCTATTACATCTTGGGGGGGGGTTAGCTTTCACTGTTTAAAAATAACATATCCTGTGAAGAAAGATAAATGTTGACAATATGGTAAATTAAAACAGTTCTCTATCTGGATTTATTTTTCCAATGTATATCTAATCCATTGTATTTATTAAACCAAATCATTGCCGGTACGTGAATGAATCCTGAACATTAGCGTGACCTGTACTTCTCTTTTGTGTACTAAAGGGAGTGGGATCAGACAATATTCCACATGGGAAAATTCACAGTGCACTTGCTTGACCATTTCTGTATGGTTTAGGGGTAGACAATCACAAATAGGACCTAGAGGAATATCTTCTAAAACAGTTGAGAGAAAATATAAGGGTTATTTGAACTTGTATTTATAAATACTCAAAAATGTTAAATTCAAAATGAGTAAGTTAATGATATTTAGCAATTTTAACTCATCCACCTATTTATAACTGATACCATTGTCAAACCAGATCATGAGTATTGTCCTACACTTGGATATGTTAAAGTTAATTAAAATATAGATTTACTTAATATTCTAGAAGTCTGGAGTTTTAGAAATTAAACACAGTTGTTGAAACATGTGGAATCAAAAACTGGAAAAATGGTTCTTTGTACCTTTCTTGCTTCCAATTATAGCCTATCAAAGACGTGATGTTGCTTTCTCCTCTAACAAGTTACATTTGATAATATATTAGCTCTGGTTTACTTTCTGGAAGTAAAGGTCACAAAGAATATTGAGAGTAAGTAGTACCTATTACAAAAATGTCAAAAGTGTACAGAGGTCAAAAGCACCAGGGGAAACAAATGATCTTCCAATTTTGCCTTGAAAAAGATTTTACTCATCTTAATGAGTAACTTTCGATGGATAAAAGAGGTGATAGCCATCAGTTCCAGAATTGGCAACAAGAAAGTGAACATGAAAAGCATATTTAAGAAGCTAGCAAGTGAAAGTAATTCAAAAGATCAATGAGGTGCTGCCTGGAGAACATAGTAACTTCAGTATTAATTTCTTGAGAATGGAGTAATTTATAGATGTTTTTGTGTAGCACTCAGACAATTGGAGGTCAAAGAAAACTGCAAATGATTTAGGTATTACTGGAGCCATTGACTTCAATAGGATCATAGAAAAATTTGTAAGAATTTTATATGTTTTGCAGATGGAGACATCTGTGGCACAAAAATTCATTAAATTTTCCCTAAATAGGAAATGACTGTATAATAAGAGGCAGTGCGGCGTAGTGGGATTTTTAGAGGGTGCATATTTTGGAGCTTTTATTACCAGTTCTGCTCTTTGCTCAGCAACGTGATGTTGAGCAGGTTGCATAACCTGTGTCACTGAGGTACATAATTTGTACCTCAATTTCTTCATTTAAAAATTTAAATCCATAGTTGTACCTTACCCCATAGGATTGTTATGAATAGAGAAAATGAGATTGTATATCAAAAATAGTGATCTCAATGTAAGGTACCAATAAAAATACCCCATATGGAAGTTTTAAGTGCTTTTACTGTTTATTGTTACTGTTACCTTGAATTAATAAAAGACAGTAGACATCCTAGTGTCTCGACAGTAGACATCTGAGTGTAAAGCCACTTACTCAGCACCACATCTCAGATTGAATATTGCCTATTGAAGGAAAAATTCCCCAGGAATTCCTACTTGCAAAAATAGTACTTGATGCTTGGTTCTACTATGTTATTACGTTTATCATATTGTATTGTGAGTCTCTTTGTTTGTCTCCACCATTCTGTCACTTAGACTGAGTTCCTAGAGAACAGAGTCTTACTGTGTTTCCATCCATAAAACTTGGTATAGTTCCTGATATAAAGTAAGCACCCAACAAATGTTTGTTGTGTTAAATCTTGTTCCTTTTTAGAATCAGCAAGAGTTGGGTTTAGAACACCTATGCTAGTCTAGATCATTTGTTCCTTTTGCCTTTCACATATTTAATTAATTAATATATTTTGGCTTCACTTATAATTAAATATTAAAGTTAATAAGCATATTTAATTTTTTTCTTTGGCCTACTTAAAGAGATAGATGCTGGTCATGGTTGTTACATTTTAGGTGAATTTGAGATATACAAATTTAAAATGGTGAGAAAAATATTTATAAAGCTCAAATTGTGGGGAAATTTTTAATATAGTTGAATTTTTAAAAATTTGTCAAGTTTCATAATTTCAAATCTGATGATCCAAGGGAATTTTTAACTTGTATGATGGGGCTAATTCAACTGTTTGAATTACCCATTATTCTTTGTCAGGATTAAATTATGCAAGGTTTTCAGGCACTCGTCATGTTCATCTCATACGATCACCCTGAACTGTGATTCCCTTTTGGACAGATAAGGCTGATTCAGGTGCAGAGGGGATCAGCTGATTGCCCAAAGTTAATCAATGTATGTAAATTGAGTACAGAGATTTTGAAATGATATAGTTAAATGGTATTTAAACTCATCTGTGATAATTAAGGAACGATGTTCTTTAGAATGACACATGAAGTGATATATGAATTTGAGAACCAAGAGACTGAGCATTAGCATATAGAAAATATTAGTCATGGGGCGATAAAATTAATTGACAAACCAGGTTTATTTTTTTTTTTTAGTATCTACAAACATGATAAGAGATGAAAAAATAAGAGAATTTGAATTTTAAAAATAAAATAGAGATTATATATATTTTAGGAGGCCATAAATTGAATAGCTCTTCTTTTCAACCTGACAACACTTAAAGTATAGAGTTAATATCCTAAATTCGTAAGGTAGTCTATAATAAAAAACAAAACAAAAAACCAAAAACATTAAACCAACTGGGCTCTTTTCCCAGAAAATCACTGAAGCAAGAAATACTTGTATCAGGAGAGAGGAAAAAAGAAAGAGAGAAAGAAGAAAATAAAACAAAAAATGGAAAGAAACCTAGCTGGCCAAATTTAATGAGAGAAGTGGAAAAGTTGTTCATTTTATAGACGGTCAAATAAAATTTCCCCTCCGACCTAGGAAGGACTACACTCTAAGCTTAAAGCAGAGTTTTCAGTTATGAGAGGAAGATTCAAATACAACTTATTTCATGAAAACTGTGGGGAACTTTATAGCTTTGCTTTTATACCTTAAATTTAGCTTAAGTGTATTTTTAAAAGTTATGTTCTGGTTAGTTGAGATATTCCTATTGCCAACCTATTTCCAAAGTTGTTTTGTTGTCTATGTTTAGAACTTACTAAGGGACTTCTCTGAACAAATGAAGGGTGACTCCAGTTCTTATTTAGGGCTTACTAATTAAGTTATGGTGTCCCCTAAGGTCCTGACCCTGTCTCTTCGCCCTTCCTCTTTTGACACATTTTTTTCCTAGGTAATCTTATCCACCCTGGTGGCTGTAACGTTGGCTACCTGCTGATGTTCCTAAGTCTCCATCTCCATCCAGATCTCTTTCCAGACCTATGTCTATTCACTTATCAGACATTTCTATTAAATATTATTTAAATTTTAAAGATACGTAGAAAGACAATTCGTAATCTTCATGTTCCCTCCCCCAAACACCAATTTCTTCTCTGTTTTTTTAAATTTGTTTTAATGACATTACTTCTTAACAGTCCATTCCAGAAAACACAGAATCAACCTCATTTCTTCCTGCTCCTGTATGTTCCCACTCATCACAGTCATTACAGTCTCCACTCTACTTCAGATGTCTGTTACGTTTCCTCCTGTCTATCCCTTTTCCACTGAATGAATTTGGATCTTCATTACCTCTGAAGGGTAAAATTATAACCTTTTAATGGGTTCTCCAGCTTCTCTTCTTTCCTATCTCCAATCTACCCTCCACACTGTTGCCCAAGTGTAATTATGAGCCTTCGTCACTAAAGGTGTTACTATCTTCCTGTCACACAAAGAGAAGGGCTAAACTCCTTAGCACATCAAACAAAACCTTAGCAAATAGGCCTTAACTTATTACCATTTTAGAAATCTCTAAATTTCCCCACTTCTCCTTCAGTTAAACTATAATGGGGGAATTTTATTTACTCGTTAAGACCCAGGCCAAATGGCATATCCTTTGGCAGAGTGAGTTGCCCATTCTGTAGCGTATTTGTACTTTTTCTTACTGCTATTGTAGACATAATTGCATTTTTTATAGTAATTAGCTAACGTGTCTGGTGGGCTACAGCCAGAGCTTCTCTAGGGTAGGTGTTGTGTTTTTTTACATCTTTGCAATCCTCAGAACTTGATTTAAGAGCCTAGAACACGGGAGGTATTTAATAAACGTTTGCTGATGGAATGAATGCGTGAATTGGGAAGCTCTGTGAGTTTCTAGGGTGGCCTTCTTGAGGTTTGCAGGAATTACCACTAGATGTCACTAGCACATATCCAATAGCAATACCTGAGGCAGGGAGAACTAACCTTTACTGAGCACCTACTGTGTTCCAGGCCCTTTTTAATAATTCTGTGAAGTAGGTATTATTATCAGAAATCTACCTTGGAAGCAGGTGCTTGGAATGATTAATAGGTCATACAGTTAATATGGTGTAAAGGTAGGATTAAAATCTACAAGTGTCTGCTATCAAAACCTATGGTTTTCCAGAGTGGCAGCCACATTCTGTTTCTTTTCTGACAATTGAGCCTCTGGCCTCCACATGATAAATAGCATATGCCACCTTTCCTAACAAATTAAATCTTTACTGACAAAATAAGCTGTTATTGGGTTAGGCACTCTTATTTAAGACCTTTCGAGTTAAAAGTCAGAGACTTTGCTTCTCTAATAAGCTTTTCCTGAATAGTTTGAAAACAAACTACCATTCAAAGAAATATTTTAATTAAACATGAGAATGTAAGTTTTGAACAAGAGCAGTTAGATTTCTATATTATTACTAGTTTTTTTTTTTTCAATTACATTTGAAAATGGAGGTCTACTGTTTATAAGGTGATAGATTTAGTAATTAGGGCTGAATACATGAATAAAATATAGTCCCTACCTTCAACAGCTTGTAAAACTATGATATCTCCTTGATACAAGTCAGGAACATCATAATATTTTTACTGTGGAGGGTATTTAATCTGAGACTCTGAAGTTTAAATAGCATTTAGAGATACTAATCCGTTTGATAATGTGACCATCTATTCTTGGACCTTAAATACTTAGCAGCACATACTTGAGCATGGTGAAAGTGCACTAGTTCCTGCCTACTCACTCAAGATGTCATGTTTTACTTTTAGACCAAACTCTGCCTATACAGAGTCCCAAGCAAGACCCAGAACTTGAGGAGATACACATTTGTAGAAGTTCCAATCAGAGAACAGTTATAAGAAAGTATGATGAGATAGTGCTTAGACTTGAATGCTTGACTTGCACTTGCATGGGCCCAATCATCATATTTTCCAGCCCTGAGCACATGGTGGTGCCAAGGCATTCAGCCATTATACAAATGAAAGAGAGATGAGAGAGAGGGAGGTGGCTCATGCCTACCCATAAATTTTACAGCTTCTCTTTAGTTTAGTCAACTTCTGTATCATATCAGACTCTCTAAACTTTCTGCCAAATTCAGTAGTGGTTGTTCACGTTTTTGCTTTTGCTATTGTTAATTATTTAAAGACGTCAAACCAACAACTAATTTTAAGTTGTACATTTATATACAACATTATAAAGTTCTCCACAGATTTTTTAAAGATAAGGAATTAATGTAGTCATGGAAACAGTGTGTCTCCCTCACTTAATGTTTTATGTGTGGTGAGCTTGAATTTTATGTGAAATTGAATTATGTGATTTGAAAGTTATCAATATAAAAGGATAATACATCTTCAATTTATTCCAAAAATTAGAAATAATGTCAAACCCCTATATTAAAAATGCATAAAGAAAAGCATAATGTCAAAGTTAAAGGGCCAACTGAATAATAAATTGTGTTTATGTTATTTGTACAGAAAGATATCTCTTTAGAAAAGAAACAAAAATACCCATCAACCTTGATCAATATTTACATTGAATTAAGAGATTTTTAAATTATGTGAGGTTATTAGCAACATGTTTCTCAAATAAAATGTGCCCAGTTGGTTCTCCCTTCTTATTAGAAAACAGCAACAGCTTACGTTTTTTTTAATTGTTTGTTTTGTTGTTGTTGTTTTTGCGGTACGCGGGCCTCTCACTGCTGTGGCCTCTCCCGTTGCGGAGCACAGGCTCCAGACACGCAGGCTCAGCGGCCATGGCTCACGGGCCCAGCCGCTCCGCGGCATGTGGGATCTTCCCGGACCGGGTCATGAACCCGTGTCCCCTGCATCGGCAGAAGGACTCTCAACCACTGTGCCACCAGGGAACCCCAGCTTATGTTTTTTAAAAACTGATACATCTAGAGAAATGCTCGGAGTATACACATCTTCCATCTTTTACTTTCTACTTTTGCCTGGCATAGTGTACATACTCAAAACATTTATTTATTGAGATGTTGAATCCATAAATAAACGAATGGTTGGGTTAATCAAGAAAGAGGAAGATTTGCAGGATCATTCAGTGGCTTCCTTCTCTTGCTCCCTTGCCATCCCTGCTATTTTGCACTGAAAACAACAACAAAAAATCACTATGGAAGCTCTAGGAATCCCTAGTATATAGATTGTACACACTGAGAGACAAGACAGCTTAGTGATGCAAATGACCTGGAGAAAATCCCAGCTGTATCACTTACTAGCTCTTGTAAAAAAAAAAAAAAAAAAAAAAAAACAATAGCAAAGCATTAGAAATTGTGCTTCAGTTTTCTCATCCTTAAAATGGGAGGTAATAACAATATCTACCTCATGGTGTTATTGTGGAGATTAAGTGAGCTTGAATATGCAAAGCCATTTGAACAGTATATGTCATTAATGTTTTAAAGGTGTTTGTTGTTGTAGTTAAAGAAAAGTGCAGAATCGGAAAGGTTAGGGACAAACTATCCAATAGATTTCCTGTTTTTTTTTTTTTCTCAAGTGATGAGCAAAACACAGGGGTCCTTTTTTATTACAATTAACTAGATTCACTGAGTCGGAAGCTTTGGAAGTTTAGTTTTGTTTTGTTTTTAATAATTCCAAGAGAAAAAATATGAGTTAAAAATGATTTTACCTAACCATAAATGAGAGTTAGATTAGTGATTTTTAATAGTTTATTATATTTATTAAGCTAGTTTAATATAGTCAAGTTTTTATGTTTCTTTGCTCTAAAGAAAAAATGAGTAAAAACTCTATTTGTGAGCCTGTCAATGAATCATACCTAAAGAAACCTAAGCATTCAGGTCATGAGCCATAAAAAGGTACCACATGATGGCAGAATGTTCTGATTGCAGGTAAAAAGCCAAACAAAAACAAGCAGCTTTTAGTGCTAAGCTGACAAACTGAAACAATAAAGTAGTACCGTGCATTCCTACAACATCCATTTATTTATGTAAATCTTGGTTTCCTATAAGTGAGCCTTGAGGCTTAGAAGGACTAGAAAACAGTTGGAGATTGTGAATACAGCCACTGAAGGTGAGTTTCCAGAGGTGGGTTTGAATCCTGACTTCACCTCTTAGCTGTTGAACTGACTTTAAGCAAGATAGTCAATTTATTCATGGCTCAGACTCCTTGCTTAGTACCTACCTCGGAGTTATTGTGAACTAAATAGCTTGTTTTTATAAGGTTCTTAGAATAGTATCTAATGCAGAGTAAGTGTCATATAAAGTGCTTATTAAGTAGATAGAAGTGCTATATTGCATATTCATTTCAGTGGAGTTTATGAGACCAAAACTGTCTTTTAAAGATATATTAGTGGTTTCTCAGGTGTTTCATACAGGGTTACAAAGTCCAAGTTCTGAAAGGTACTTCACTTCTGTAACCTTGTATTGTAAGAAGGAATTTTATGTAGTGCCAATCAACCAACACCATAAGGTAGAAAAAAAATTACTAAGGTAGAAAAAAAATTACTGAGAGGATCAGTTTTTTGTGGTGTTAACCACACTTAAAAAATCCTGGCTTTAGGGCTTCCCTGGTGGCGCAGTGGTTGAGAGTCCGCCTGCCAATGCAGGGGACACGGGTTCGTGCCCCAGTCTGGGAAGATCCCACATGCCGCAGAGAGGCTGGGCCCGTGAGCCATGGCCGCTGAGCCTGCGCGTCCGGAGCCTGTGCTCCGCAACGGGAGAGGCCACAACAGTGAGAGGCCCTCGTACTGCTAAAAAAAAAAAAAAAAAAAAATCCTGGCTTTGCTACTCATCACTTACATGGCCTTTGAAAAGTTATTTATTTTCTTAAAACCTATTTTCTTATTTTAGTTCAATAGTAAGGAAAGAAAAAAATATTATATGTAATTTGTATCATACTTATTTACTTTCTAGCAAAATTCAATGGCTCGTTCTCTATCACCCAAGTGATTAAGACTTGCCATCTTTGATATATCAAAATACACACCCAAAATCTGTTATGTCATTTTATATTTATATGGTTCTAAATTTTATTGTACATTAGATAGCAAAACATTTACATTATGTATGTCCAACAAATATTTGATTTTCTTGTTGATATATCTGAGACTGAATATTTTCTTACAGTCATTAATACTATGCTAAGGAAAGATGCATGTAATTGTATGTATGGGTACTCCAAAAATAAAAGTACAAATTTTAGAAAATTCTAATGAACATTATATCTGTTTTTCTTCTCCATTGTGGTTATCTGTTTATGGAAGAAGTAACAACTGTAGTTATAGAGATTAATCTTCAACTTTCTTCTAGACTGGATAACTTCATAGGAAGCTAAAGCACTGAATGGAAAATAAACTTTTATGGATAAACACCTTTTTATATTTCCCCAAAGAAAGCCTTCTGTTTATATGAACAAAGGCTTCATTCATAATTATACTCCAGCACTCTTTCTGTTTTGCATAATACCTAACTTGCAACCTTCTCGTTGATATAGGTGTTAGACTATGTCATTTTGAAGATGAGGATTATGATCAACTCTTTCCAATAGTTTTTTGTGGAAGAGGTTTTCTGTAGTGAAATTTAGACAAATTGTTCAAATTTCGAAACCTTGATAATATAGCCTCATTCCATTTACAGGCAGTCTAGGTAAGGAAAATATGCTCTAGGATTCTCAGTGAATGTGCCAGTCAGTGTTTAAAAGATAACTTAAATTTCCTTCTTTAACGGAGTTGGGAAAAGTGAGTTTTTGAAGTTGCAGTTATTTTTTTGTTTGTTTTTTTGCGGTACGCGGGCCTCTCGCCATTGTGGCCTCTCCCGTTGTGGAGCACAGGCTCCGGATGTGCAGGCTCAGCGGCCATGGCTCACGGGCCCAGCTGCTCCGTGGCATGTGGGATCTTCCCAGACCGGGGCACGAACCCATGTCCCCTGCATCGGCAGGCAGACTCTCAACCACTGCGCCATCAGGCCCGCCACCAAGCCCGCCATCTGCAGTTTTGATATTCATGTATGAAAGGGGGCAGATGTTCTTTTCTGCTAAATCATTCCCATAATACATTTCCCTGTATTCAGAGATGAATATGCTTACTGTCAAGCCTTGGCAGAAGGTTTCAGGAAAACATTGATTAAACTCCATTGGTGAACAAAGGAGAGAAGAAGATTAGCCATTTAAAATGTAATGTTCTTTCAACCTTTTATTAGCCTCTCTCCTCTTACACATTTTCTTTGATTCATAGTATTAAGCCTAAAATGAACTATCATTTTTAATGTATTTTCACACAATTTAATTTATATATATATAATATATATGTGGTCAGTATCAAATCACTGAGAACATTGCTAGACCACCTTTTAACATTAATCTTCACTCATATTTATAGAATTTCTGTAGCTTCTAAATATATCTCAGAGATGTTAAAAAGAGGATAAAAAATAGTTTATTAACAGATTCAAAATATGTTTTCTATAATCAAAATAAATGATTGGGTAAGTTCGTGAAATCAGTATTTCAAACCAGAGGTAACTCTAGATGCTGGCTAACAAGTATTTTGTACAGGTTATATATGTATAAATAGAAAAAAATCAACAAATGTATGAATATTTATTATTACACAGTAGATTATTAGAACTAAGTTTATAGAGGTACATGGATAAATAAAATAATTGGTATATGGTAGGTAAGTAGACAGATAAATAGCTGTATCTATACATAAGTTATAGTACGTAATTTATGTTTATAGATATGTGTGAGTATAGCATGTTTTTAAAAAAGAATTCCTAGTTAGTAAATTATGAGAAAAAATAGGAGGATATATCAGGGGCTGGGAAGTTTAGAAAAGTGGAGAATTTCAAACATCATGGTATTTTATAAACTGTCTAGTTTCACCTTCATACTTTCAAAATATACTGACTTGTGCAACTGAATTTACATGATGAGTAAAATAGTTTAAGCTTGGTTTAAATATAACAGATATTACTTATAAGATATTCATCCAAATGGGGGGAGGTATTTACATTTTTAATAACAATTTACATGATAATTTGCATATAGTATTCAAGGATCAATGACTATACCAGTGTTAATCCTTTAATTCAGTATTTATTAAATTATTGCTATTATCAAAGAACTCAGAGTTAAATAAATTTTTGAACATGATTCTTGACCACAACAAAGTCCAGTTGGAACAAAATTTGTGTATTGTTTATGGAAGTAATTGCATGAGACATAGGCTTCAGAGAGAGAGTTTCACTATGTAATTGTATCAACATGGTAATGACAAAAACTGAGAGAGAGTGAGGACAGAGTGAATATGAAGGATGATTTGACCAATCTTAGGTACTAATTCAGTGTTACCTGAAAGGAAGAAACAAAGATGATTGCAAAGTTTTAAGTGTGATAGGACTAATCATGTGACAAAGGAACTCAGAGGAAAGCTAAGATGTGGGTGATAGTTTAGTTTTAAACATTTTTAAAAGATAGAGTGAGTACTTGTGAAAATTCTCACTGTTTAGTTCATGAGAGGAATCTGTCAGAAGATAGAACAATTCTGGGAAGGCGTCTTCAAACAGGAGGTAGTTGAATCCTGGAGAGAAATTGAGATCTTCAGTGTGTAAGAAAAATAACCAGATCAAAAATAACCAGGATACTGGGCTTCCCTGGTGGTGCAGTGGTTGAGAGACCACCTGCCGATGCAGGGGACATGGGTTCGTGCTCCGGTCCGGGAAGATCCCACATGCTGCGGAGTGGCTGGGCCCATGAGCCATGGCAGCTGAGCCTGAGCGTCCGGAGCCTGTGCTCCTCAACGGGAGAGGCCCGTATACTGCAAAAAAATAAAATAATAAAAAAAATAAATAACCAGGATACCTGACTGTATTTACATGTCCAGTATGATAAGGGGGAGGAACCTGAGATGAAGATAGAAAAATAATCAGAAACAAACAAAATAAAGTCAAGATGGTGTCACTAATCAAGGGTAGGCTTTCAGGAGAAAAGAATGAAACCTCAGAAACATCTGTTCTCTTTTCTGTATTCTAAATAGATAAATCTCTCTCTCTCCCTCCCCCCTCCCCCTTCCCCTTCCCTCCACCCCAAGCCCACCCCCTGCCTCTCTCCTATTCTGATTTGGAAAAGGGTCATTAAAAAATGGGTGTTTAAAGTGTTTTCATGTTTTAATTTGCATATTTGGGCTTTCTTAACTAAGTTCTGCATCTTTTGTCCTCAGGTGAGGACTTTAAATACTTTCTCCCAGGGAGATGCAAGAGGGAGGAGATGTGGGGATATATGTATATGTATAGCTGATTCACTTTGTTATAAAGCAGAAACTAACACACCATCGTAAAACAGTTATACTCCAATAAGGATGTTAAAATAAATAAATAAATAAATAAATAAATAAATAAATAAATAAATAAATAAATATTTGTCCCTCCTACTCCCCATTGGAGATTTATGTTATATTATCAAGCTCAGTGATACAAATGATCTCTTGTAACCTTATTCCTACTATTACCAATTTGATGATTAGATTCATGATGGCAAAATAATAATGAAAAATGACTTGTTTCTGTTCCTAGGTCATATTCTTGAATATTAATCATTCTACTAATATAGATCGAAAGATTTTTCAAAGCTCTGACACTTCCAACACAGTCTAGCATTAAGAATCTATCTGCTCTGTCAACCTGAAGAAGCTGTTAGCTAAGAGGAAATGCTGCATATTTTCTCCCTGTTATAGTAGAAGAATATGACTGTTAATTAGTTTTACCATTTTAAAGACAGGTGACACTATATATAAATAAATTAAAAATATTTCACTTGGGCTCTGTGCTGTGTCTCCATCAATTGAATGAAAATATCTTTCCCAGGTTTTCAGAATATACATTATTAATTTTAGCATCTAATCATAAATAGGGATTTTTGAGTGAAAATACACTTACTTTTTAAACTTTTAGATGATTTATACCAAGAAATATTGTTTAAAAATACAACCCTTTACTTTGAAAAGGAAAGTACTTTTCAAAAAATAATTCATGCTGGCAATACAATTGCTCTCAATCATTGAGAAAATTTTGGTTATAGTGTCTATTTATCACAGATACATTGACTACCTTCTTTCCCAAAACAATCACTCAAGTTAGACATTTTAAAAAATTTATTTTAATGTTCTTTCTGGGCACAAATAAGTTCCTTCAAAGAAGAAAAACTATATGCAGTTCATTTCTAGGTCACAAACCTTGCATCTAGAGCAGTTCAAAAAGTTAATGAATAACCAAACATTCTTTTTTCCATTTTGCACTTTAAAGGATAACACAACCCACAAGTATTTTATTTTTTAAAATAGGATAGAACATAGGCTTTTAGAATAGAATGTAAACTTATTACATATACTGCTTCTATATTTTACTTGCTAGAAGCAGCTGTATTTGAAATTTGAAATGTTCCCAAACTTACTTTTAGTTAAAACTAAAATACATTTACAATTGTTTTTGCTTAATATATATTTAAAGCTATATTAAAGAGGAAATATAGCTTTACTATATTTTACTCTTTACTTTTATTCCTAGCTTTTTATAATCTTGATGTATTCCTGTTTTTTTTCTCACTCATTTAAATATGGATTATCCTTTCTACTCAAAACTATTGGAGAGCCTTATTTGGAAATTAATTTAAGACTACCCCCCTAAAATAATTTCTAGTGAATTTGTTCTGACATCCACAAATAGTTAATTTCTAATTTCATCATATGTATAACTGATTCACTTTGCTGTACACCTGAAACTAACACAACATTGTAAATCAACTATACTCCAATAAAATTTTTTTTTAAAAGTCAACATACAGAAAAGAGATGATTCATTATATATGATACTTATCACTCCAGTCCATTTTACATGTGAAAGATGATTTTAGGCAAAAGATTCTAACTTATTTCAGAGAGAATGAAGAAGAAAATACTTGTGTGGTTTGTTTCTCCCAAAAACTTACTTAAGAATTTTGAAATTATTTTTTAACATTTATACATATATCCCACTTTGTTACTTGGGATGAAATTTGGATTCCGAGGAACTAATTCTATTTCAGGAATATGTGCATGTCTTTAAAAGTTAGTATAACAAATGAGACCTGATTGGTTATGGTTTGGATAAAAAAGTCAATAGTAAATACTAATGGACCACTTGATACTATCACTAAGTCTTAACCTGAGCTCTATTAACTTTGCAGACTCGTAGATACGGAAGTAATTATTGACCAAACTTAAGATAGTTTACTACTGACTCTCATTTTTTGAGCTTAATGATTAACACTTCCATGAAGGTATATAATTCGTTACTAATGTATAACATATTTCAGCAACTTGACAGTTTTTTTTTTCTGACTTTTCCACATATTTTGGTGCCTCAGTAATGTACAACTTGAAAAACCGTATGCAAATATCAAACATGTTTTCTATTAGTTAAACATGATTCTCAAAGGATTCCTGTTTTTGAAATAATGCAAACAACCAAAACTAGGAGAAACTCTATCAAATATAATCTGAGGCAAGTGATAACCACAGCCCATCACTATAAATATGGATCTTATTCCTTTGGGAGAGTTTTTTGCTTTCTTATTCCAAAGAGATAACAGTACATTTAACTAATTACCAAGAAGGTCAAAGGCAAATAATATTTTTCTGAGTCCCCGCCCCTGACTAAGCATTTTAGGAAACAGCATTTATATAAAATAAAAAAATTAAAAAAAAGAGATGAGAATTTGACACAATATCCTTCCCTCCTGAAAGCACACAGTCACTAAATAAGCTGTAGGACAGCAAGTCTTACCTTGAAGGAAGGCGGTAATGTTGATTGACATCTTAGAATGAACAATTTTAAGTTCTGCATCAAGGCTATTTCATTACTTCAAATGACTTTATCTAAATCTGAGCAGAAAATTCATGGGACCTGGCCAAATTCTTATACAAGTCAGATTTCTACTCTATTGAATAAATATTGGAAGAACAGTAGGATAAAATTATAGCTGGACCTTTATTGTGCTACAATCATGCTTGTTCAATGGTATCTTTTTATGAAAACCAAGTATATTTCATTTCAGCTCTTTTACTATATCTGTTCCAATGAACATACCCATGAATTTTATGAACAAATTGATTTTCCTTCAAAGAGCATAGTTTTCATTAAGTATTTCACATTTTGTCTCATTACTCACTTTGGAGTTTGATTAGTTAGATTCATTACAACACTGCAACATAAAAACATTTTTCATTCAAGGAATTGCTTGTGATAAAAAATACAAAAGAATCAGTAAATTATTTATCAGAATACTTTAATTCTTTGTTGTAATCTAAATGCTTTTATAGGAATCAGAATTTTGACATAGTATAGTCAAATATAGTCGTTTAACTATAGTATAGTTAAACGTTTAACTAATGTAGGAAGTTATTTAATATAAAATGAGATAATCACCTTTGTATTTAATTAAGTAATTATGACATTTAAATGTCCCATGTTATAACAAGGAGTTAGGAAACCTGGAGTCTGACATGAGGTCTGGCCCAGACTAGGCACCTACTGAATATTCCTTAATTTTGTAAATCCTGAGTTTGAGCAAGTTGCTTACTCTCTCCGTTTCCTTATAATTAAATGCATTGTGTGATACTCTTTCAGAATAACTATGCACTATCCCTGATTCTATTACCTTACAGTTGCTTCTGTACTAGTTGAAGGGAGTTAAAATTCAGTTGTTTAATTTTGTCACTATAACAGTTTATAAAAGCAGAGTACCTTAGAATTTGCTGTATGTAACTGAGACAGATTTATGTATCTATGAAATTACAGTCAGTGTTTTGGAGCTAACATTGATATAGTGTCAACCTAATTTAATTAAACCCAGAACTAGTAGGCTGGCACTGCCTCAGTATTTTCTGCTGTCCATTCTTTTGTTTATCTAATTATATACCATTATAAAGAGTTCATATTTACTGGGAGCAAAACACACTGGCACAGATTAAGTGCAGTAATAGACTTGCTTTGAATGATGACGTCTGTCTTTTCCATGACTCCTATGGATTTCATTGCTAGAATATGTTACTAAAATATAATATTTATCTTACTCTAAAGTAAACTCAATGCATTCTTTCCTGATGCACACACTGTACACTGATTGTTAATATATTTTTCCATTCTAAATGTTATTAAACTGTAGTAGAGTATTACTGCCTTAAATATTTTAGTTATTGTCATTAATCCTTTTCAGAAGGGAGATACATCCATGCAACTGAAAATAATATAAATATAACAGCATGAGATATCCTGCATTGTTTATTTTAAAACTATGTCTGGCTTAAACAATTAGGGATGCATATTTTTCCTATGAGACTCATCCTACTGACCTGAGTACATAATTTCTCGTACCTGCATGCCTTTACACATGCAGCTGTCATCTCTGCTCAAAATACAGTTTGATGTCCTCTTCACCCCATTGACGTTTTCCGTCTGGCGAGCTCTGAGGACACTTGAAGACTTGACTCAAGCAATCATCCCACTCAGACTAACCTAGCAGTTGCTCATCTGTGCTCCCACTCTAGGATATTCTTGCCTCAATTATGGTACATAGTACAATGTATCAATGTACCTGATTGACTCATTATCATTGCACAATTTGATAAACTCTTTAAATATAAGAACTATGTCTTATTATTTTTTAAATGTATTTCATTGAAGTATAGTTTATTTACGATGCTGTGTTAATTTCTGCTGTACAGCACGGTATTTCAGTTATACATATATATACATTCTTTTTCATATTCTTTTCCATTATGATTTTTCACAGGATAT
Source organism: Mesoplodon bidens (assembly GCF_964165515.1). Taxonomy (NCBI): domain Eukaryota; kingdom Metazoa; phylum Chordata; class Mammalia; order Artiodactyla; family Ziphiidae; genus Mesoplodon; species Mesoplodon bidens. Next base: position 205,947,850 of record NC_138176.1, read on the forward strand.
TGAATATAGTTTCCTGTGCTATATAGCAGAACCTTGTTGTTTATTTGTTCTACATATAATAGTTTGCCTCTGCTAATCCCAAACTCCTAATCCATCCCTCCCCCACCCCCTCTCCCCCTTGGCAACCACAAGTCTGTTCTCTTTGTCTGTGAGTTGTCTTATTTTTATATCTTAGCACCTAGAACAATCTCTGCCATAGAAGTAGACACTCATTTAATGTGTATGAATGGATGAACAATTGAATCAACAAAGATTTTCATGTTTGGTTTGCTAAGTCTCAGTAACCAGAGTTGGCAAGAGTTGCATGAAGTTAAGCATCACGAACTGAGGGTCAAAGTCTTTTTCCTAGATGGATTTACATTTTATGCTATCAAAGCTTGATCCACTTTAAAATGTTTTCTGACATATCTTGAACAAGAGAAAAGCCTTCTTTTATGCTTTAACCTAATTCTGTTATCCTTCTTTGAACTACCTTTCTATCTCTACATGCTACTTGTTTTTAAGGGAAAGCAAGGTTAATATATTTTTTAAACATCGTGGAAAGTAAGTCCTACATGGGTTGCAAATGCAAATAGAAATATTGAATTTGAGCTAAATTCTCTCTATAAACTTATAATTGTATATCTTTTATAGTTTAAAGCTATTACATGAGATTAAACCTTGCTTCTATTTTGATAAATATATCAAATTAGTACATATTTTAAATGTACAATTTCTATTATACATTTAAATTAGTATAATTTTTTAAAAATGCATTGTATCAGGAGTTATGAAATAATTACTACTTTTTTAAAGTAGTATATAATATACTATATTTTAACTTGTATATTATTTACATGAAACATTATGTGTAATAATGTATATCTGAGGACTAAACTCTCATTAAAACTAATTTATATATAGAAGCTTGCTTTGCAGTAAAATCTAACATTATTTCTACTAAAAAACATATCTCAGCAATTTTATTGTTATTAGTGTTATAAACATTGCACATCAGTAGGTCCTATAATAAATAGTATAGTTTATGCAGCAGTAGACATCTATATGTACCCTGTGTTGGTAATATAAAGTATATGAACATTCATGTTTGTAAAGCAGATTAATTAAGAAGTATTTGCTTTACCAGAGGATTTTTTACTTTAGAATCTATTTCTTACCTATCTTGCTTCCCTAGTGCCTTTACAAAATACTCAGATTTAAGAAAAATGCCTTACACAAAAATTTCAGAAATTCATTTGTTACTTCCCACAGGTGTGTAATTAGATGTATATAGCCCAGGGGATTCATTCAGAATGAATTTATTTTATAGTTTACAAATAAATATGAATAAGAAAAATGGTAGATATTTTGCATTTTAACCTAGAGAAATGAGAACTTCTGTACCTCATTGTAAACTTTTTAAAACTACCTATATAGATGTTTTTAAAAAGTCTACTTAACCCAGGCAAGAGAATTAACTCTTGTTAAAACTTATTTCAAATGCAGTGCCCCAGTAAATCACAAGAGGCCTAATAAAAGTCTGAGTTTAAGCCCAGAATATATTGTGTATATTCTCCTTCTTAAAAATTTTTGCTTTCATGGCCATTTTAGGTAGTAAATTGACTGAAACTATATTCCAATATATAGGCGCTTGATATCTATCTATTTATTTTGATAAGAGAAAACATCTAAAGATAAATCAGAGTGAGATCTATGAATAGTTTCTATCTAAAAGTAAATTTTCCATATATACTGTTTTAAAACAATTTTTTTCTAATAATAAAGGTAATGAAACTTCACTGTCATAAGTGTAAGAAATATATATAACAAAATGAATAAAATAAATCTATCTGTAAATTCAACATCCAAAGATACCTCTGGTAACACTCCAACAAGTAGGAGATTATTCATATTTTCCATGTCTACTTACGCAAGAAAATTTAGAGGAAGAAACATACCATAACTCCAACACACTGTCCATCTTTCAGCATTTTTTCTTTTACATAGTTTCCTATTTCTCTATTTTTCTATATGTGTATGTAGTATAGGCTCATATTTGTATTTTTATACTTTACAGTGATAAGAATTTCCAAACATTTGTCAGTTTCCACATTAGCAAAAAATTTTCTGTGGCTTAATACCATAAATTAACTTAAATAATCATAAAAGAAAAATAAGGGAAGGTTTCAAATATGAAATTATATGTTCCTAAAATAAGACAAAATTTATGCCGTTTTATTCATTAGGAGATAGCCATAATTTAGAATGATAAAGTACTTTAAAATTTTCACATACTCATTTATAGAATAGACAAGATGAGAAGGAATATTTTTATGTGAATTTTCATAAAGGATGGCAGACAATTGAGATAAGAGCAACTATTCTGTCACAAATTTGGGATTATCAATTATGCTATGCCTGTTACTATGTAGCACTATGTACTTCACAACAAAGTACTCAACACAATTATGGATGATAATAAAGTAAAAAGTAAATCTGAGATTGAAGATGTAGTACCTGTATGCGAAAACTTGAAGTAGACAAGATAGGTTTTTCAGGACATATTTTTGTTATCATTCAGGAGGAAAATAGAGTCTCAAAAGCAAGAATGTCTAGGAAGATGCCTATGACAAAGACCATTTATCCTGAGTTTGGAAACAGCTCTTTGTAATTGATTCAGTCCCTGCTCCATCATCCCATGGAGAACAACAAGCTGAACCATGTGTCATCTCATACAAAGTACAATCAGAGAGGGGTGGTTGCCAGCAAACTACTGTGCTTTCACATTCGAATCTGCAAATAATCTACAAACCCTCATGCTTCCTCTCTGAAATTACCAAGGGCACCATATGGAAAAATAAGTTCATGCAATATGAGAGAGAATTGAGAGATCCTAAAAAAATATGAATTTAATCAGTTTTACTATTCAGGAGACTGTGCTCCTTCTATTTCAAAACAGGTTCCTGTAACCATACTGTCCATGTGCCAAATACTCAGCCTCCCCTCGTTTGTCATTCTGCTGCAGGTACATTTCCTCAGAAAGGCCATGAGCTTAAGTATTATCATTCACGCAGAAATCAATTTCTTTTGACGGCAAAGTGTTGCAGGCACAAATTTGCATTTGCGATGTGGTAATTTGAAAAAATTCTACAAATTGGAGATTTTGAATGCCCTTGCTACTTCTTTTCTATCTTTTATACATTTTGCTGCTGGAAAAAAAGAAAACTCTCAGTTCTTTTATGAAGTGTTATATAGTTGTATTTATTTTGTAAAATTATTTTGAAGTTAATAAAATATTTCCCCGCTCAGGGTCGTTCTGTCTCCTGGGTAATGACCAAAAAAGATGTATTTACTGGTCATGGTTAATCAAAGAATTAGAAAAATGTATTTGGTTCAATCAAGCAAATAGTTCTTGCATACCTACTAGGTATAAGGTACTGTTTTAGATGCAATGGAATATTGATGTGCCTCAGATGTCAAAAATCATATTGCTTTCGGACACATATAAGGTCACATTAACATAAATGCTCAAATTCCCATTGTACTTACAATACTCCTGAGCCCTTAGACCTTTTGAAAAGTGCTCTGATAAAATATTTATGGCAGGCCCCAGAGAATCTGAAGTGTTGAGTTTAATCCTGTTAGTCCTGTGGTTGCTCTCCCACATGAAACCAAGGGCTTGTGCCACGTCCGTCATCCAGGCTCTGCTGTGAGGATGCTACTTGACAACATCTTCCACTAAAATCTACTTTGACCCAGTTTCACACGCTTCCTCCTCCATCAGTCCCTTCAGCCTCTGCCTCTCTAACCCCTCCCTGCCAGGCCAACAAAAAAAACCCAAATCCATGACATTCTTTTATAAACCTTAGCTGTTTCTTCATTCCGTGAGGCTCTTATATTCAATTGTATTCTCTCCTTCAACTTAAAAAAATTAGTTTGCACATTTTACAAAGATAAATAGATATAAACTTCAATAATTTATCAATAACTTCCTGAATTTTCTTCAGGCTCAACCAAAGCCTCTCCCACTAAACAAAAAGAATTTCTACTCTAGTGGCCTAATTGGGGGAGTTACAAGATGCAATCGTGATGTGATTACTAAGCTAAAACATAAGTAACTTGTTTTGGAGATTTAAAAAAAATAAAATAAAAAAGAAATGTTTGGTTCTAATTCTAAGGGTCAGATAAGGCTTGGCATTGGAGATAGCATTGAAATGAGGATGGAAGAATGAGGCATATTTTGAATTAATTTTGAGAGAGGAAAGTGGAGGGACAGGCATTGTTATACCCAGTTGCAATACAAAAGACACAGAGACATTTAGGTTGCTTCTGTGTCCTGGCTATTGTAAATAGTGCTGCAGTGAACATTAGTGTCCATGTATCTCTTTGAATTATGGTTTTCTCTGGCTATATGTCCAGGAGTGGGATTGCTGGATCATATGGTAGCTCTATTTTTATTTTTTCAAGGAACCTCCATACTGTTCTCCATAGTGTCTGTACAATTTACATTCCCACCAACAGTGTAGGAGGGTTCCTTTTTCTCTACACCCTCTCCAGCGTTTATTATTTGTAGACTTTTTGATGATGGCCATTCTGACTGGTGTGAGGTGGTAACTCATTATAGTTTTGATTTGCAGTTCTCTAATAACTAGTGATGTTGAGCATCTTTTCATGTGCTTTTTGGCCATCTCTCTGTCTTCTTTGGAGAAGGGAAAGGGCCTATAACTCCAAATTTCTAAATGTTCTCTGGATAGCAGGCTAAGTGGAAAGTAATTGTGTGAAAATAGACTAGAGCTAGACTGTGATGATTTAAGATGCTTTGGATTCTACAACAAACATTGTGAATTTTCTCAGGTGGGTAATTAGGGACAATAAAAAATTTTATTTTATTTATTTTTATTTTAGTTTTGTATTTTTTCATATCTATTTTTATTTTTTCAGCATAGGACCCAATTAAGACTCATGCACTGTATTTTGTTTTCATGATATTTTAATCTCCCTTCATCTGAAATAGTCCTTCCCTCCTTTTTTGGTGTCTTTTGATATTAATATTTTTGAAGATTCCAACTATAATGTTGTATAGAACGCTTCTCAATCTGGCTTTGTCTGATAGTTTCCTCATTGTTTGATTCAGGTTATTTGTGGCAAGAATATTGTATAGGCGATATGTATACAAGCAGCATATAATGTCCTTGTTTTTCATAGATACACACTGAATTATTTAAGCATCAGTTATCATGGTATATGCTACTACTTGCAAATGGTTCAGTAAAAGAAAAAAAAAACTGTGTGTGTGTGTGTATCTGTATCTATCTACAGAGAGCATGAGAAGAAGAATCAGATACAGAGCAAGGGACAAAGCAAGTGGTAACAACTGGTGAATCTAGGTGAAGAGTTTACCAATCGTCATTGAACTAATCTTTCAACTTTTCAGTAGGTTTAAAACATTTCAAAATAAAAAACTGGAGAAACAGTGAGTCGGACAGTGAAAGGCATTTGATATAGAATTGATAAATTGAGGTAGAGCAGCCATTCAGCCACTTGCTGGCTCTGTGATTTTGGATAAATCATTGAAATCTCTATAAACTCATATATCTCAACTTCAAAATGAAGATGAAAGTACTGAATTTATATGCCATTTTAAAGACTAAAAAAGATAACAGACACCAAAGCTTTTCACACAGTACAACTGGATATAGAATACCAAACAACTGCAGATTCTTCTCAAACTGGAAGCCCAGTGCATTCTATTATCTTACAGAAAGACCTGGGAAATGAATAAGGAATATATTCATCATTTAAAAAAGTGATGGAAGTTTAAATTGGTTTGTTGTTCTACTAGAGAAATGAATTTTATGTAGTTCAGATGACCTTGGTGACTAAATAAAATGAAGTTCAAGGGTGACTAGTGTATAGCTTATTAATTTAGGAAGTCAGTAAAAAAAAACCCATACAAATATAAGATGACTAAGGATTCTTATAGTGTACAAAAGGTCATAGAGGGCATTAATATAAGAATGTGAACAATTCAGGGCTGAATCTAAATTAGGAAACTGACACGAGGATATTTAAAGCTAATGTTATAGCAGTAGAGAACTCCCTCTAACTTCAGATTGATTTCACAATTACCCTGAAACTAGAATGGGGTCTGATGAATTGATTCATTCATTCTGTGGGTAGATATTTATTGAGCACCTTTTTTTTTCTTCTAAGCCCTCTGTTAGTGTTAAAATATAAAAATGAATGAAAAGAACATCCCTGCCATCAAGAAGTTCACAGTCAAGTGGAGCAGACATATATAGGCAGTTAAATTTATGTCTTCCCTTGGGGTAACTACTATATTTGGGTGCTCATTTCAAAGCAGCATCTAAACATTTCTTGGAGTATTGGGACAGTTTCGTGAAAGTAGTTACATTTGACATAGAACTTTTGGCTTAGAACAGATGATTTCACATGTAAAAGGGGGGAAAAGTACTCCTGATCTTAAAATATAAGACATTTTAGAGACTTAAGACTCCTTTACCCTTAGATTGTATAAATTCTAGGTCAACAATTAATAAGAAAATATACACTGAAATAATTTTTTTCTATATAGACTTTAGATTTGCATTTCTTGGGGATAGAATTGTTGCTGCCTGATTTGGTTGGGGCTTTATCTATGTGTGAAACAAACTCACTTGCATATTGAAGCTAAACTCTAAATTTTCAAATAGCATTTAAAAGATGGAAGAGTCCTGGATGTTGTTATCCAAGCGAAAGCTTTTGCTGTCATTCTTCCTCTTTCTTCTATTCTTCATTCTTTTCTTTAAAAGAAATATTAATTGGTTTTGTTCTCTTTTCTTCTTCCCTTCTGATCTCTTTCCTCCTTTCTCTTTCCTTTTCCTTCCATTCTTTAGAAGTAAGGTCTGATGAGCCAGGAACAAAGAGAATTCAGGGTTCAAGAGGCATCATAATCATCAGTGGGTCTGAGGATTCATTGGGGTGAGGGATCAGGTAATAGAATCAGACGTTGGTTACACAGGGAATGTGCAAGCAAATAATTATACTAATGATAATGGGCATTGACTTCTCACTGTTAGAGAAGAGATTTACAAATATGGAAATAGTGAAGACAGATTGACATCTGTGGTGTTGGGTTGGACTTGGAGGCATTAACAGGAACTTTTGATTTTTAATAGGAAAAAATATTGATGTAGATAGATGTCTGTATGTGTGTGTGCTTAACCGTGCACATATTTCCTAGCTTTGTCTTTTGAGAGGGCCAAGAAGCAATGACATGCAGAAGCAATGTTTTCACCAAGCACCCAGATCTTAAATATGACTCTCTACTCTGAGACACTAGAGTTCTTGGAGTAATGATTGGTTACAGGGGTGGGGCAGTAAAAGTCCAGGATGAGTCTGCACACAACCCTATTTTACAAACCAGTACTCACAAGATGATGGGTTGTTGTCAAAAAAAAAAAAAAGAAAGAAAAAAATTGAGCTGGCCTAAGGAATCTTCACTAAGCAAATGTAGGACAATTTGAGCATCAAAATAAATACTGATAATAACAGATTATTACCTATGGAATAAAATAGAAACCCTTGAGTCCCTACTGACATAAAAAATAAATATTAATTAAACAAATGGGGAGAAGGGAAAGTTCTTCCTTACAATAGAATGCCAACTAATAAATGTAGATGAATGATGAATTAGAAAATCACCATTTGATAGACAACCAACATAACAATAATTGATTTAGATAAGAATTGTCGATGGGTGCTAACTAGACAGTGAAAATTTGGAGAATAGAATAATTTCAGAGTCTTGAAATAGCACCTCCCCAAATACTTATTAATTGCAAAGGGGAAAATGGTAACTTTGCAGTTGTGGTTGAAGCCACCATCTTAACTAAAGTGTCACTGGTAATGGAACAATTGACATCATTTTTGTAATATACCTCATAAAATTCAGAATCTGAAACTAATCATAAAGAAATGTCAGATAAGCTAAAACTGAGAGGCATTCTATAAATTAACTGGTCATACTCTTAAAATGTATGAAGTTCACAAAAGTAAAGGTAAGATTTAGGAGTAGTTCCAGATTGAAGGAGACTAAAGGGATATGACCAAAAAATACAGCATATATTCTTGGATTGGATCCTAGACCAGGAGGAAAAGATATCTGAAGAGGGGATTATTGGGACCATTGTCAAAATTTGAATGGGATTTGTGTGTTAAATGGTAGTCTAGATGGCGGTATTGTCTTCAGTGTTAATTTACTGACTTAGATGGTTGTACTCAGGTTTTATAGAGAGTATCCTTTTAACTTAGAAAAGTCACACTAAAATTTTTAGGGTTTATAGGGAATCCTATCTACAACTTATATTCGATTAAGTAAGAATGCAATAAAAATATTACACACACATATACACACAGGAGAGAGAGAGAGAGAGAAGCAGGAGAGAGTGGAAGGGAAGGAGGAAGAGAGGGAGGGGGGAAGGAGAAGCAAAAGTAGTAAGGTATTCACAAGTAGGGGCCCTGGGTACTGGATGAAAGCAGTTATTTATGTTATTTTTCCTCGTTAGTAACCAACTATAGATTAATATCTCCTATGTTTGCTTATAAAACCCTTCTCACCACCTTCATGGAGTTCTGATGTGTTCCAGATATTGAATTATAGGCAAGGAGATTCCTTTCCCTTTTAAAATTATTAATGAAATTTAACCAAGCTTTCTTTTTCCTTTATCTCTCTCTCTCTCTCTCATTTCTCCCTTCCTTCCTCCTCTTTTTCTCATTTTCTTTTCCTTCTCTTCTTGCTTCCTTTCATTTTTCTTCTCATCTTCCTTTATTTTAAAATTTTTACTGTTACTATTTTAGGTCTTTTATGCCACTTTATCCCCTGTTTGACATGATTAGAAGTAATGGAGATACATTAAAAAAAATCAAATAAAATGCAAGGCTCTTTTCATTGCTAATTTCTAATTCCTTTTTTAAACGTGTGGGTACATGTGTGTGTATTTGGGTATATTCTTATATGTTCACTATCTTATGTGATTTGAGGAAATTGAGATTTTGTTTTTTTGAATGATTTCCTACAAGTTATTTATATTCTCCATATCTTTCTAAAATTTCAGAATATAACTAATGAAATCTGATTCTTTCTCAAAAAATAGTCTTATTTATTACATTGATGCCAATGAACTTATAAAATATAGCCTGTTTTGATTGTGCACAGCAGTCATCAGTTCATTATAAATGAACAAGATTAGAAAAGTATAATATTGGAAATCACATGTCCCAAATAGTTGATAATCCCTGTAGTAGTCATGAGTTCAGATTTCAAAGAGACCTCCAAAACTTCAAAGCCAAGAGCATTGGTATTTTATGTGTTCTTCCTCTTTCTCAACCAATTTACAAGGATCTGTTACAAAAAGTGTTTCACTACCTTATTAAATAAGTTAACTTAAATTAAATTAAAATTGTCATAGTGGAGTGACAAGTATTTTTACCTTGTACTCTGAATCTATTCACATATATTTTATTGTAAATTTATTCTGTTTAGTTGTAAGATAGTTTGAAGCTCTTTCTGGGATACAAATGGAAAATTTCATTTATGTTAAAATCCACATGTTAAATCCCAAGTGATCCTACTCCTTTAAAAAAAAAAAAACCAAACTTTTATTTTACTGTAAAGCAATACGATAAAGCAATAGTTTGGGTAAAGAAAGTAAATGGGAGAGGTAGTGGTAGGTAAAAGAGTACTGTTAAAGAAGGGTCTTTGTAAGCCTGTTGCAAATCTACCATTATGTGGAGATCTTAGGGAAATGGCCAGAAATGCAGATAAAACTGCTAGATTTGGGGATTTAACCACATAGGGAAAATGATCCAAACACTATTTATTAATCATCTATTTTGTGCTAAACATCATGTTATTTACTTTCCTCAGAACAGCTGTTTGAGAAGGATTTATTTCTTTAATTTGTAGAAGAGGCAAGTTAGAGTAAGAGACTTTGAGTGATACTTCTAAATGCTCTGTCTGAGATTTGCATTTTTATTTTAACATATATTGAACAGAAAGAGAAAAAACATAAGAGGTAGGAGAATCCAGAAAAGGGTATAAATGTATTCATTGTAGGGGGGATCTTAGGAGTGGAGTGTTGGAGTCCTGAAGTGTTCTTGATTAGTAAAAGCTATCTTTCAACACCACCAGCAAAATGCATTAAAAATATTGCAAATACCTGAGGCAACATTTAAGAGCAGAGTTGGTAAGTACAACCTAAAAAATCAAATTTAGGAAATTATGTTAAACTAAACAGTTACCTAATGTCTAATATGGATTTGTGGTAGGCAGGAAGAAGAGTGATTAAAACTAAGGGCAACACAATTGATTTCCTAAAACCCTTTTATATAAATGTGCCAGCTACTATTTTTTAGCTTGTCCATTAAGACTAGTTTCCTTTACAGGTTCTTGTTTTGAAAAAGGAGAAAATTTCTTGCTCATGAGCAAAGTTATCTGAGGAGAAATTACATGTGCCCTGGGGATAAGTAAAATACTTCTTATGAATTTGTAAGATGAAATGATTCTTATTAAATAGGTCTTTGATGGATGCACAGAAATAATGAAAAACTATGCTTTATTCCTAATAATTAGTTAGTGTATATGAAATAATGATTTTTAAATTTAGACATCAGTTTCTTTTTGCAAATTAGACAAATTGTTTTCTTCCTTTTGATGCTCTGAGACTCAACTGCATTGTGTGTGTAGGAGGGACAATTTCCCTTACAACACTAAGCAATTCTCAGACACCAGAAGATAGAATCAGCTCCCACAGGTAAAGGGTTCATTCCCACAAGACCACCATCTCCTTCAGATGCCAGTTGCAAACCGAGGTTGTTACCTGTGCTTCTGCAGACTGGCTACAGATTGAGGGTTCCAGTAAACCCCTCCAACTCAGGATACCAATGGCAAGTCCAGGTTGTTACCTGTACTTCTGACTGGCTATAAATCAAAGGTTCCCACCTCCCTCTCCTTGGGTTAATTTGCTAGAAAAGCTCATGGAATTCAGGAAAACCTGTTTACTCACTAGATTACCAATTTATTACAAAGGATATTAAAGGATATGAATCAACAGCCAGATGAAGAGATACATAGGGCGAAATCCCAGCCTAAGGAACTTCTGTCCTTGTGGCACTTGGGTCCTGGCATGGTGACATGTGGAAGTGTTCTGGTTCTCCAATGTGGAAGCTCCTTGAACCCCTTCCTTTTGGACTTTTGTGGAGGCTTCATTATGTAGGCATGGTTGATTAACTCATTGGCCATTGGTGATTGATTCAAACTTAGTCCCTCTACCCTCCCTGGAATTCAGGGTCTGGGACTGAAAATTCCAACCCTCTATTCACAGTTGGTGCCCCTGGCAACCAGACAGCCTTAGGTGCTTTGCAAATGCATCTTTGTTAATATAAATCCAGTTGTGGTGGGAAGGGCTTGTTATGAATTGCAAGACATCTCTTTCACATTTATGGCTCTGGAACTCTGAAGCATTTTCAGGAACTGAAGACAAGAGCCCAATATTATAACAAAAGATACTCCCATGGCTCTTATCACTCAGGAAATTCCAAGGGTTTTGGGAGCTGGAATTGTGGATGAAAACCAAACATATATGAGAAATATATTTTGGTCATCTGAATATATATATACATATATATATATATATATATATATATGTATATATATATATGAATATATATATTTCTTATAAATCACAATATCCCACCCCTCATACTGTACTACATGATATTTGAAAATATTGTATAGTGATGAGGAAAAGATAATAGAGAAGCAGGGAATTAATAGATTAATTCATTTTGGAGTGTATGTTATAGCTTTATAAGTAATACTCAAAATATTAAATACATTTGACTTAAAATATTAACTTAGTGGTATTATTTAATAATGGTCTTTTAGGACTGTGATAATAAAATTATTTTTAAGCTTTTATTTAGGTTTTCAGATTAAGAATAATAATTTTTAGAAGCTATGACTCATGAGTTACCCTGTATTTTTGGTATTAGAATTATTTACATTCCCCTTGTCTGAGTTAATCTAAAAAATAAAATAAAATTTCTACCTTTTGGAATTCAAATAAGTATTAGTCTATCATGCTTGATTAAGGAGTGGATTTTGAACATTCCATATACGCTTCATCTTCCTCCAAGTGAAAATTAATTATTCAATTGAAGTGAAACCATCTGTGGTAATAAAAGTTAGAGACTGCAGACCGCATTTTTACATCGATTGCCTTTGGTGACTACAGTCCATTCCTACATGATGTTCTAATGTTGCCTGTTGTTGAGGACGCCATCTAGTTAAGTCCTGTGGCAACCCTGTGTTGAGCAAGTCTATTGGCACCATTTTTACAACAGCATTTGCTCACTTTGTGTCTTTGTGTCACATTTTGGTAATTCTCACGTTTCAAACTTTCCACCAGCAAAAATATTATGACTTACCGAAGGCTCAGATGATGGTTAACATTTTTTAGCGGTGAAGTATTTTAAATTAAGGTATGAATATTTTTTTAGACATGTATTGCACACTTAATAGACTACAATGCAGTGTAAGCATAACTTTTATGTGCACTGAGAAACCAAAATTTTGTGTGACTAGCTTTATTGAGATATTCAATTTCTTGTGGCCTAGAACTGAAGCCACATTATCTCCATGGTATACCTGTATTACTCTTCTGTTTACTCTTTAATCACTTTGATTTGCCTTTAGTTTCAATTTTTATTATAGTGGACTTTCACAAGGGAGGGTGCTAGGATCCGTTACTTGTCCTGCTGTCCCTCCTTTCTCTTCCAGGCAAACCTAATCTGTATGCCAACTACTTGCAAATGTCCATTTCCATGTTAAATTTGTCTTCTGGAACACTCATTGGGTAGCTCTTGTTACCTAAAAGCTAACTTGATTGACAATGAAATCTTGGCCTTTGCCCTTAAGCCTGGTCCTTTTATAGGTTGTTTTATATGCCATTCACTATTTACAGTAACCAAATAGGTTTCTAATTATGAAAAATTGGTTTTGTTTCTTACTTATTTAATATTTCTATGCGTAAAGTTGTTCTTAGAAGAAAATAAAATAACCCTATACTTTAAAAATATCTTTTTAGTTTAAAGTTATTTATGTTTTTAATCCAGAGAGTATCAAGTCTTTGAGAAGAAATATGGACAAGTCTTAAAATTTTTAGTGTCAAAATGATGCTCCACCATATAATACCTGAATATTTACCTAAGAAATAATACCTGAATATAGTTTTTGTCATTATACTTTTAAGATAATTTTGCTAATTTCAAGTTTTTTAATTACTTTTACTGGATTTATAGATGTACTTAAGGGTAAAAAATACCCCACATATCTGATTTTCTCATCTTAAAAACGTTATATAGGTATATTTTTTCCAAGTCATCATTACATAGATACAAAATTACAGAGATAAAAAATCATCAATACTAACAAATACCTATATGCTGCTTGCTATACTAGATACTATTCCATTTACATATATTACTTCATTTAATCCTCACACAACCCCTTGAGGTAGGTAAAATCCCTAATCTATAGATTAGGAAACTGGGACACATGGCTTAAATAACTTTCCCCCAGAAGTAGTAGGGCAAAATTGAAGCCCGGTAGTGAGACTCTAAATTCTCTGTATAAACTACCTCTCACAGTAGGATTATGATGATGACTATTATTATTTCCATCATCTTTATTTTTTCGTATGTTCCTGGTAATTTAATTTCTTTACCACTTTTTCATATATTCTTTCACTGGGTCAAGGTCTCCAGTTCTTTATACCGCTAATTTTATTCTAGTACATTATCTCCCATCTACTTTCATTCAGCAACCTGTATGTCTTGACTAAATACTTCTTTAATACTTAGCTTTCCCATGTTGTTTCCTTTTATTTCCTATGAGACTATGTACTAGAAAATTTCTTGTTAAATTTATTTATTCCTATCCCTGGACTGGGATATGCTGGTGCTCATAGAGCCTCTGTAGAGGATGATAGTGGAAGGTCATTTATTAGGAGATCAGGAATCATATTTGATCTAGAACAGTGTTCAGCAAAATACAGCCAGTGGGGCAAATGTAGCTTGCTGCTTATTTTTGTATGGATGCAATTAAGAATACATTTTCTGTTTTTCAGTCGTCGAAATAAATAAGTAAAATATTTTATAACACAAAATTATATAAAATTCAAATTTTAGCATCCATAAGTAAAATGTAATGGAACACAGACCTGCCCATTTGTTTATGCATTGCCTACTTTCACACTACAGTGACAGAGGTTGAGTAGTTGGGGAAAGCCCTGTGGCCCACATAGGCTAACATACTTACTCTGATTCTTCACAGATAAAGTTTGTCAACCCCCAGTCTAGAACCTTTCTATTCTAATGTGTTCACTCCTTCCTGACATGAAGAGTTTAGTCTCTGCCAGATAGTGTTACCCAGTTCACCTGCCACCAGCTCAGACCTCATGCATTTTCAATCTTGCTCTAATTCTTGTATAACTTTGCCTTATAGAAAAATAAACTATTTTAGGCAGAATGATCCCATATTTATCTATCCTTGTTAATATCCTTAAGCAGTTAAAACTTTTATTGTTGTTCAAAACTAGACTTGTTTTGCGGAACTGAAGTACTAGTAGTCATTTTTAAGAAAATATATAGAAAGAAAATGTGTAATACTGTAAGTTAAAATTAATAAGTAATAAAACACTTTTGGTTTTCCTTTTCACAATTCCAGCAGCTTTATAAGGCATTTCTCATTGTCTAATTATGTATTACTGTATTGTATTTATCAGTGTTATCATCTTTCTAATAGTGATTTTTATTTTCTTTTAGGGTTTAAATATGTTACTTGGCATATAATGATAACAGATACTTTCTCTTTGTACTTACTTTTTGTACTTTGATGTTCAATGTGCAGAAATCTTAAACTGTCTGAACATCAAGTACAATTTAACAAGTGATAACATGCTTCATTTATATGTATATCTCCATCTATATGGTAATGTCACAGACAGCACTTAGGAAACCTACTACCACTTGGCTGGGTCTTGTCTTTCTAGCATTTGTAACTTTTATTGCAAATGAAATGTCAAACCTAATGGCCTAAATATGACACCCAATCTGAGATCCCTATCTCCCTGCCATAAGCATGTTCTTTACAGATAGCATAATAAGCACTCAAACATCTCTTTGATTGTCCATGTTCCTTTTCAAAGTCTTCCTATATTTAGCAGAGAATAAGGCAAAGCAGATCTCCAAAAGTTATTAGATTGAAGCATTTTTCAGGAAATAGGAGGATCCTATTCTTCACTTAAACTTGAATTTGTACTAACTTATAGAACAAGGTTAAAAGTAATATATTCCACTTCTCAGAAAGCCATATTTGGTAAAATGCCATGTTGATTCTGATATTTACATCTACTCAGCCTACTGTCTTTGTGAAACAAGAGAAGGATTGTATTAGATCAGATAAAGTTACAGTGTTAGATTCAGGGGCACCGTTATTGAATGCTTCTCACTCAGCTCAGCAAAGGAGCAGTACTGAGTGCCATCTTATGCGCTCCCTTGTGTAAACATATGTTTATTCTCTGAGGGTTACCCTTGTTGGCACAGAGCACCCTGCAAGGCAGAATTGTTTTGCAGTTCAGGAAGAGGAATGGTATTAGTTTTGGTCCCTTTTCAGAAAAGTCAGCAATCAGCTTTGCTCCAGAACTATTGTCGTCACATTTATTCACTGTCTCCCAACTTTGTAAACTTTTTTCCCCTTTTATCCTTAGAGGAAATTCTGCTCTAATGTCATAGTATTATATACTATGTCATTTCTACTGTATGGCACGTAGAAAAACTTTGTGTCAGTTTACCAAAATTTTCCTGTGAAATATAATGGGAAAATCTTGGAATTTAGAAAACCTCTCTCTCTCTCTCATACGCATACACATGCACACACGTGTGCACACACACACACAATTATTCAAGACTTTAGTTTTGCTAGGGTCTCAGTAATTGCTGTTTGAATCTCGGAGTTGCATAGTGGCTCCTTTTATTCCTGGCTCGATGCTGTGATTTCCTACAAAGTAATAAACACCACTGAAACAATTAATGGGAGAGTCACAAGACATGTGAGACCTAGGAGTTACTGGGAACAAAAACACATTGGTTTACTATTTCAAAAATATCTCCCCTTTAAACTTCTTGCCAGGACTATAACTTCTAACTCTCATCATGGCCTCCTCTTCCTCTCATTCCAGGCCTTCATGCAATTTAAGCTTCCTACAGTACAGCTCAGATCATATTTCTCCCCTTCTCAGACTCTCAGTGATTTCCCACTGCCTGTTAAATTAAGTACTTAGCTGACTTTTAGCATTTGAGGTGTTACTAATATGCCCTGACTAGCTTTAAATTTGTCTTTCCCATTATACATTCCCTGGGCTTTAGCAACCAGAACTTTCCCACTGATTAGAATGTGCCCTCTTATAACTCTGCCTGTCTACACATGACTTGCCTAAATTCACAATTTTATTAAATCAATATGGTCAGTTAAAAATGTCATATCTCAGCCTTTCTTGCGAGTAGTATTGAGCATGTCTCACTGTTATGATCAATGTTGGTTAAATACAAGTTGAAACGTCTTTAAAAATTAGGTAGATTCGATTGGCCTGTGCCTTTTTGACTTTGACATGTCCATCTACTTTCTGCATGAAATGTAGACATAAAGGTTGAAGCTGTAGGACCCATCTTGAAACTTGAAAAAGCTAAGAGGACCTAAAAGACCTGTACCCTGACATCTTAGGACATTGTATTAGACCTGAACGCCTACTTCTTGGCTTAAGGTTGCATCAGAGAAAACATAACCTTATTATTTGAAACACTCTGTTATTTGGATATTTTGTTACATCAAGGCAAACTCAATCCTTAAATGTTGTGAATATTTACAGGTGCTTGGTGGATCCGGCATTGTACACAAATCCAATAAAAAAGAGCAAGAAAAGTATATACCAAAAGATCAAAAAAGTGCAGAGACAAAACACATGTGAAAGAACTTGTACTTCTGCCTGGAAACATACAACTGTGATATTTGTTAGTGAAATGAGCAGAAGGGTGGGTAACCCCCAAATAGGAAGAAGGAGATAACTCACATATCTCATACTTTGGGTGTGAATTTTTTTGTGTACGATAGCACCTGATTCAAGGCAGCTCTAGGATTAAACCATTTTTAACAGTTTATTTAGATTGATATTTTAGAGTTTATTATTCATGTTTTCTCCTTGCAAATAAAAACTCAAAACCTTTTTTTTCCTAATGAATTTTTAGTAAATAATCCCTGTAAAGAGTGTATACCCACACTGTTTCCCATAACTGATCTTCGTTGATGAGTTGGGGGAAATTCATGGTATTGAACTGTTCTGTGCTTTTACAATGCAAGCCTGGAACATACAACCTGCAAGCAATCCACCATGTTCTGGTCTGGGAAATGAATGACCATTTTCTAAGGCAGCTGCCAGTTCCATATAGTTCACTGGGCATGATAAAGTTATATGATCTTTAACCAACTTCCGAGGCACAACCCAGCCTAGGCACACTGTGCCTGAGCAAGGAATGAGGACCTGCTGACCACATGGTCCTCCTGATTCACAAATGGTTTCCGAGAGCTGCTACAAAATAGGCACATGTTGTAACCTTTGCAACAGAGTTGCAAATCTATCTAAATCTAGGGCAAACTTTTTTTTTCCATAATAGACAGAATAGAAACATCTTTGCAAAGTAATCAGTATAATAGCTTATTATCACATCCCAAACAGGACTCTGAAGATTATAACTAGAAAGAAACTCGGAAAAAGGACATATATTGTATTAAACACATTTCATTCCTAAATATTTGCCCTTTCATCCAATAGGAGAATATAGCTGGAAATTTAAACTACAGAATTATGCCTAGAGACCTAAAAGTCTAAGTTATTGTTTACACAAGTTCAACTAATTGCTTGATGTAAATAATTACTTAGCAGATAATATCAGTAGACATCTGCTTGCTTAATTGTAGAGAGGTTTCTCTTGAGTAACCTAGCTTCATAAATTAATGCTGAAACTCGGCTGAGTCACAAAGTAAGCAAAACAAACATTGATTGTAGTCAGAAGCCACAAAAATATTGAAAGTCACAGAAATATTTCTGAAATAGGCTTTTAACAAATTGTCAGCTTAACTTATTTTCCACCTACTCAATTTACGAACATGCATAGTATCCTGGAATTTCCATTTTCAGAGTTTTGTCTCAACTATCATAGTATCCCAAGCCTCAAATAATTTGATTCCCCTGAGCTCAATTTTTCATTTCCAGGAATATGACACTTCTCTGTACTATTTTTTACCTAAATTATATATCTCATATAAAAGAGTGGAATATCTAGGCCAAATTTGAATGCAATATTCACCTGATAATTCGATGTAATAAAATAATCTAATATACATAATTATTTTTGTTAAGCTGTGAATCATAAAACTGTCACCATGAAGAATAATAATTTGGATAGGACAAGTTTAATACATTTTAATATTATTTATTTGTTATGTCGATCCATTTAAGGTTTTATGATGCTCTCCTTGAGAAATTCAGAGTTAACTTTTGCTACCTGATACATGTTTTTTCCTCTAAAGATATTCATTCTTCTTACAGTCAATAAAATAAAAATTTCTAGGTTCTGATGTATTTCACAAGGCAAATTACATTTTTAACCTAAGTTTTATAATGGTCAAATGATATAAATTGATATTTTTAAATGTTATATGAAATGCAGAAGCAATATTAAAAATACCATGACCCTCACAATGTCGTATTATATATTATTAATAGATTTGAGTTTAGAAACAGGAACTCTAGATTCTGTTGTCTGATTTCACTGTTTAGTGACTTAAAAAGTCAAAATAATCCAGCATATTAGAAATACGTAAATATACATATGTTTAAAAAGAAATTTTGCTAATCTATACAAATGGATAAAAACATATTAAACATATTGATATTCAAAAATAGATATCAATACTTTAAACATTTTTTAAAAATATATTTATTTAACTCTGGCTTCAGAATACATTTTGCATATTTTAATAGCATATTTTACTTAATATTTTTTCATATTCTAGTAATAAATTTAGGTTATTGAAGAAAACTAATTATTGAGTTAAAAAAAAGTGTATTTGACCTACATTTACCTTTTGGCCTTGCTCATCTGCAAAATGAAATGCTCGTGGAACAACCATATGTTTATTGTCTAGTGACTATATTTAAAGAGCTCTGCTAAGTAATTAGACATGAGGCTAAAATGAAGATTTGATACATTTATTATTTGTGACTTTAAAGCAATTGAAGGAATGTTTGGCCAAATCACTCTGCTCTCCTAGGAAATAGAAATTAGTCGAGGAAAATCTCATAAATAAATATATAAAAGTGATAATGGGCTTTCAGAGGCATTTGCAGTCCTTGCTACGCTCCAGGAAAAAACTCCAGTGTGTGTCACTGCTCTCTCCAGGGAGCCTGGAATGGAGCTGCTTTATGTCTCTGTTCCTGACTACAGGGCAGGTTATTTATTCTGCTTCAACTTCCTATTTTCCTTCTTCACTCAAAAGGACCAAAAGAGAAAGGACGAGTGGGAGAAAATAATTTAACAGACAGCTAATCAGTAAGCAGCAATATGTTGTATTGTCATTTCTCCAAAAAACCTTAAATGAATTGAAATAAATTAGGGAAAAAAGTCAAGCTAAATGTATATTTGATGTTGTTAGTTGTTCAATAGTCTTAAAATTGCAGAGTTTTTATTTATATATTTGAACAGAATTTATTTTCATAATTACACGTATTTATTGAAAATAAATTAGAAAATAAGAATAGGCAGGAAGAAATCACCTCTAGTGTCAAATATATCCTTAGATAAATGAAAGGCTTTTGATGTTTAAGAATTTGAAAGAGGTAAATACTAATGAGAATTCTGATTATTAAAGTCACATCACTTTGAAAAACAGTTTTAATTAAAGGGTTAAATGAACCAACTCCATAAATAATATATTCTAATTTGAGTGATACGCTCTCCTTTTCTTTTTGTTTTGTAAACATAGTCTAAAAATTTTGCTTTTCATACTTTAGGACATTTATCTTATATTATCATCACTATATTCATTTAGTATATACTTTTAATTCCTCAGTATGGTATTATTAATTTGCGATCCATATTTCTCTTATTGAAAGAAAATAATTATAACCCATTCCCAAGAATCAAGAGAGAGATTTTGATAAAAGAAAAATTTTGCCAAGCTACTATACTTTTATTTCCATAATTTAAACTAAAAAGTATGAGTGTTTTAAAATTATTATCTTCCTATCTGTTTAAATATTGTCATGTGATTGATAAAATCAGATCATCCAAATAATTCATTTTGTGGTTCTTCAAGTTTTCACTTATTGAAAATATTTATTGAGAACCTCCTATAGGACGGGCCCCATGCTAGTTTTCTTATCTCACACGTGTGTCAGATGACTTTTATCTGTGTATTATTTATTAATCATATACTTTTAAATCTGGAGGGGATTTACAAAATTGTAGTGTAAATTAGATTTCAAAGTTTTAAAATTAAAAAAATAACAAAATAACAATAAAGTTCCAGAGAATTTAAATGATTTCCCCAGGTGGTTGATAAACCAACTCTCTGAAATAAGATTAAATTATGAACATAGATGTTAAGAAATTTGGCTGTTACTATAAAATCAAACTAAAATGCATTAGAGTTGGCAAGGGAAGGAAAATTTTACTTACAGAGATTGTTTCTACTCAGGAGAATAGGTTTTTCCCTAATTTGTTTAAGGTTGCCATTATGGTTATCCTCAAAATTTCCCAATAGAATTATCTTAATATAGTTACAATAGTTTCAAAGAGTAAGAGATTAAATTTTTTTTTTTACCCAAGTTTAGGAAAGGAACAAATATAAATGATCCTTATAAAAATGCATAAATATAAAGAATACCCATCATAATTCCTCACCTGTAGCTACCAACTAGAGTTGGTTTTGCATAAAACCCATCACTTGGGAGAACTCTTTTTGTTTATAGTTTAAATAAATTGAATGAATTTTAAAAATAAATATGAAGTTGTACATAAAAAAGTCTACACAGGTCTGGAAATAAAATTAGGATTAAAGTTGCAAATAATATCAAGTAAGGATTAGGGGCAAAATTTTCAAATGTTTATGTCTTTAAATTTTGCTCTATTGTTTTTAAATGTAACATTCCTTTATGATATCTTTTCAGTTGATTTTATAAAAATTATATATAATTTGTATTATATCCCATTTTATCTCTGTGTTAGAATGAATGCTTAATTTCTTTCTGAAGAGACTGTTGCCCTGCCAAATGGACCTCTTACTGGAATTACGTGTGAAACAAAGATTGCAAAAAAGTAAATCCATCCCACCCTTGCTCTGCAGTGAACTGGCTAACAGGCTAACAGAACCTCTTCCTCTCAGTAACCATAAACTTGAACTCACTGTTGCTCAGAGCCTTTTACAGATTTTGCCTGAGGGAACATGCTCAGTTCTTCCATTTCTTGACCCTATCTAAGAATCTGATAAAGGCTAATAGTGCTATCTAGCAGCTTCCTAGAGAAACACACACCTATAGCGTAATACCATGCTCCCCAATACACAACAATTGTCCAGAGGTTCATAGATTTCTCTGATGTACAAGCCCCTACCCTGGTATTCTAAGCTCCTCTTGGATTAGGGCAGACCACCATACAGCTTGCACTGGACTGCATCTTACTAATGCTCTGTGAAATTCCTTTTATTGAATTATATTCTGGTAAGGAGCTATCAACCTTTATTGAACTGCACTGTAACAAACAGCCCCATAAAATCCATCACAGTGTTTACTGTCAGGATGGTTTTACAGGGTTGTTTATTACATTAAGCAATAACTTTCTGTGAGGACCCACAGAAGAATCTTCTCCATGGTGTCAACATCAGGAATGACTTAGGCAACTGGTTTGTTTTACCTAGTGAACACTGCAGTTGATCCCTTTTCCCTTTTCTAGAAAGCTCTGTGACCTTACTTTAAGCCAGGCATAAGAACTTTAGAGGGTATGTTTTGTATGCTAATTTAATTCCTGACCCCATCGTATTTTCCTATTATTATTTTCACATTGCATCATTTTTAAATTTTAATTTATTTCTCGGTGCTGTATTTTGCTTTGGAAGCTGCCTTAACTCTGTTTTAGACATGGAGGGCTATGAACAAATAAAATATTCTGGACTTATTTTTTCTTTCTTTAACTTGTTTTCCTTTTTGGGGAGAGGAAGGGGGTCTGGAGAATTTTTATGGTTCTAGTAATTCTCTCCATTAACAGCACTTAGAAGTGAAGAGGATTAGGACATATGCTTATACCCTACATATAAAATCCTAGGAAAAGAACTGTTAAAAAATAAAACAAAAAATAAATATAATATTATACAAACATCACATAGGACTAATATAAAAATGTTAACCAACCAAATAATTTATCTTTTTTGATATTAAAACCAGAGGAAATGGGCTTTGATTGCAGGAAGAAGAACATAAATTGCACATACAGACAGATTATTCACTTAACAAACATATTGAGTGCCACTGCAAAACAGAGCACTGGACTGCATGAGCACAGAGAGAAATAAGACACCATCTCTGTCCTCAGGAGACTTATGTGACCAGGCAGTAATGCAGCATGGTATGTATAAGGAGGGCGCAGATAGCCTGTCTGGATTTGAAACCAGAGTCTGCAACATATCAGCTATATAACACCTCTAAGCTTCTTTCTCATAGTTGTGAAGACAAATTACACCTGTGATGTCCTTAGGAGGCAGTTGTTACTTATCAACTCCTAGACTACTGAAACTAAGAAGCAACACAACATCACTAGAAGCTGGAGGAAAGTGACACACACACACACAAAAAAGACCAAAAGGAAAAAAAAAAAAACCCAAACAATTCTGAAGTGCTACATGTATTAGAGAGGACATGGAACCTCAGAACTGGTGCAAAGAACTATTAGATTGGCCAATTTGGTACAGGGCTGAACAGTTTCCAAAGTGCTTTCACGTACAGACTGTTCTATTTGTTTCTCACACAGTCGCATCTTCAGGAAGACAAAACTGAGCTTCAGGCAATCTTTGTACCTTTAATACTTCATATTGCACAGCCCTTAGACCTTCTGGCTGGAAATGTAGTGCTCTTTATACTCCAGAAGGAGAGCTTAGCGAACATTTAGCAAGACATCTCACTTTAAAATATTTGCTTATTATGTGGATCAGATCAACCTCGATCGAAACAGCCAGTGAAATATAATTCCATACCACAAAAGTCTCCTGAAACAGCCATTTTAGACAACTGAGGCGGATATCAGTATACTCCCCTTAACACCTGTATGACTGCAAAAAAAAAAAAAAAAAAAAAAAAAAAAAAAGAGGGCTTCCCTGGTGGCGCAGTGGTTGAGAATCTGCCTGCCAATGCAGGCGACACGGGTTCGAGCCCTGGTCTGGGAAGATCTCACAGGCCGCGGAGCGGCTGGGCCCGTGCGCCACAACTACTAAGCCTGCGCGTCTGGAGCCTGTGCTCCACAACAAGAGAGGCCGCGACAGTGAGAGGCCCGCACACTGCGAAGAGTGGCCCCCGCTCGCCGCAACTAGAGAAAGCCCTCGCACAGAAACGAAGACCCAACACAGCCAAAAATAATTAAATAAATAAATAAATTTATTAAAAAAAAAAAAAAGAAAACCCCAAACTCATCATTTGGCTCCTATAGAAGTGCTTTGTAAAGCTTGAGAAAGTTCTTGTTTTAATAGTGCAATTATAGTGCTTACAAATATTTAGTTTCTTCTCAGTTTCTAGAAAACATTGTCTATAACAGTACTATAACAGGTTTATTATTCGTAATAATTTTTTAGTGTTGAAGTAATGGTGTTTTGGTTTTCTTGGAAAATTATATCCTAATTATATTCTAAACTAAGTTGTCCAAAGCCTTGCACTACTTTGCTTATTTTATTTTGCTAAATATTCTGAAAGCTGAATGAAGATCTTGTGCAGAGGTCTTGGGGGCAAATACAATAAAGTTGACCTGTTCCAAGTATTACATATTTATAGGAATAGCTAATGCTTAATAAATTGCTATTATCATGCTTTTTATAATTGCTGATAAATCTTTTTTAAAACGTTTTATTGTACCCCGTACTTAGAGTAGCAGCAGGGACTGACTTAGTCTCGTTTCTGGTATAGCTTAGAACATCATCTAACATTAAGTAGGTATTCTGTAAATATTCAATCAATATCACCTGAATGAATGATCTATTTATTCGTTTGCCTAAAGTGTTTATGATTCAAGCATTGTACTAAGAAAATGTAGACCCCACAAAATATTACCTGGGTTGTGTGTCTATCAGAAGAGTCATAATGTACCTATAGTCGTTAACATTGTGATAGACAGATTGAGCATACCTATCTATATGTGCTCCAGAAAGGGAGATCTGTCACTCTTACTATGACAGAGAAAACAAAACAAAACAAAACAAAATGCTAGGAATTACCAGAGTAATAGTAAGAGTAAAGAAGTTATAGATAGAACATCTAGGAATATAATCTGTAAGAATTTCAATTTTCTAGAAGTTATCTGAAAACCTCCCAAAATGTATACCTGATGATTTTAGATCTATTCATGGGGTCTGTAGAGTCACTTAATAGACTAAAAAAATAGACATTGATACATAGTAGATAAATGTAGCTCCTAAAACTTGTCATAGCCTTAATTTGATAGTTTGATAGGTCATTACATTCTTGTCTTTATCAAGAAAAACAGTTTATAACTGTTTTCTATTCTTCATTTGATATAGGTAGAATCCAAGTTTTCCAAGAGGTATCGTGCCCTGGATTTAAAATCAGGTTTAGAGCACATAGATGTCTTATTTGGATGCCAATGTATTCATTCTTAATTAGGACAGGAGATGCTGAAAATTTATTTAGTGATAAAGTTAATACTTCTCTCCCTGTAGCATCTGGTCTCCAGTGGCCTGGAGTCATTGTCTAACCTGAATTTAAGAATAGTTGAGAAAATTGTTCTATATGACCTTGTTTGAATTATTGTCATTGATATAGTAAGTCTCTTTAATTCATCTGGAAATTGCCTGAATATCCTGGTGTCCTTGGACCAATATTTCTGTGAATCCAAATGAAGTATCTGAGAACCACAGAGAAATACAATTTGATTAGTGCTGTTTTTTCTTTTAAATTTCAACTTATATTTGTTCCTTCCCAAAAGATTATATACACATATATACAAGCTTATGATTTACCGACATATGGATTTTTAAAAATGATGTAAAACATAAACTGAGCATTTATTATTTGAATTTTAAAGTTTTGGTTAATAATTTATTAACATTTGAATTTAAGTGAGTGATTTTACTTCTTTTTATCTTACATTTTTAATATTGTTAGAAGTGTTTTAAATATTTAGAAATATCACGTCCAGGATAACTGAATAATCTAGACTTTATGTGCAGTTATATTCTAGATACAAAAAACCTGGAGATATAAAAATTTGAAGTGATAAATGCAAAAATTTTATGTTCTAGATGGTTCGTTTTGAGAACAAGAAGATATCATTTAGAAAACTTTAACTATTTAACATCTGTTATATGTTGAAATTAACTACAAAGCTTGAATTCATTTAAAATGAATGAAAAAAAAAGTGATGAACTTTCTTCTAGGCTTTAAATGCCTTTTGGAATCAGTTTCTTTTTCCCCATTCAGGGTTAAGTGACCAACTAATTCACCTAGTGACTACTTTAAATCTCTATTCTCCTTGGCCTCTCATGTCAATCACAATCCTGTTCAGTGTCAACTATTAACTTTACCAACTGAAAGCTAAGGATATGTGACATAAATTATCTTAATTTTTGCTCCTATCATCTCACATTTTCTATTATTATTCACTCACTCGTTGAATCTCCTTTCCTCTACTTCCCTTTATCCTAGGATATTGTCTGGGAGTCCCCTTGTAGCAGCAGAAGAATCTGGCACAAGTGTGGTCCTCTTCTGTCCTGCGGGCAGGTCGCTGAGTAGCCCATGCAGATATCTGCTGGGCATTGCAGTGCCTGTCTAGTCGTGTGGACAGCTCCTCACCACCCCCTGTTGAAATCTATGAATCTTGCCATAGCTTTGCTCTTCTAAGGTGCCTGCATTCCATTCCATGGTTTCCTTATCCTAAGCCTAGTCTTCTTCAGGCCCGTTGGTTTATGGAGGGCATCTGTTTCCTTCTCAAAGATCTCTTAGAGTAAACAGGAGGAACAATCTCAGGGAAACTTCTCTAGTCATGTACAGTACTAGATGCATTTTATTGGGTTTTACTCTCTCCACTTATCAGGTTTCTTCTGAGAGTTTTAGTAACCTCAGAGACTCTAGCATCATCTAATCCCTGCTCTGATCTCTTCCAAATCTCTGCAAGCTCCTTCAAACACCAGGGTGGCTTTTCCTCTTCTCATATGGCAAGAACTTATCCTCTTATATATCATTTCCTCTATCCTTGGTATACTGTGTCTTATAGCAAAACTGCTATTGCAGACATGTACGCCTTGCCCTTGATATGTAAAGGGAATTTTTTGAAGCCTTACTTTCAAGACTATGTCTTTTAAGGACTTGAAAAAGAGATTCTAAAATAGAAACTCAGAGCTAAGTAATGACCTCTCTGAACTGGAATCACATATGCTCCTTACAGAAATGAGTATCAAGGAGTTAAAGGAGGGGACACTGTAAGCCAATATGATTTACAGAGAGTAAAAAGTACATTTCTTTCATGGTCTCATAGTATTACCCCCTTTTCAATGTGTATTACTTTACTTATTTTTATCCTTAAAAAGTCTGGGAATCGGATAAAACTTAGTTTGAATCCTAACTTCATTGGAGACTTAGTTTCCTCTTCTGTAAAATGTAATAACAGTGCCCACCTGGTTGTTATCAGAACTAAATGAGTTAATTAGAAAATTTCTGAAAATAATAACATGCTTTATAACCTGTACTCTTAACATTCCTATCAGGGTAGTAT
Source organism: Mesoplodon bidens (assembly GCF_964165515.1). Taxonomy (NCBI): domain Eukaryota; kingdom Metazoa; phylum Chordata; class Mammalia; order Artiodactyla; family Ziphiidae; genus Mesoplodon; species Mesoplodon bidens. The sequence continues at coordinate 205,974,991 of NC_138176.1, forward strand.
TTAATGTGTAGTAATTAACTGTTGTTTGATGATTACAGGTAAAACTATAGGTAAATCACAATCACCATATTAACTTTTAGAGAGCTCTCTCCAGAAGTTAATTACTTTTCTCCAGTTTTCCTTTCTTATTTCAAAGCCAACTCCCTTACCTCTGCTCTGAGTAACATGATTTCCTGCCTCCTAAATAGGCCTTTTGTCATTAAATATTTACTTCTGTATTCAGTTTCTCTAAACTGAATTGACTCTTTCTTCTCATGTTTAAAGCCCTTCTGGTCTAAAAATATACATATATTGCTAATTTCTGCTTCAAGTTTTCTTTCTAGTACCAAATTTCTTGGATACATATTAGATATGTGTATTCTTGTGACTGCCCAGCCTTTGAACCTACTTACTAATATTGTAGAACTTCCTTACTTTATGATCTTAGTTAGAGATGGAGCATTTCTCACTAGAGCAGCTGAAAATGTCAGTTACTCACTTCTCCGTCTTCCTTTACTGCTAGCCTGGGGACACATGACCCAGGCTCCATTAACCTGGTATTCATATTCCAAAGACATAGCCATAGCTAGTCACTTTCAAGACAGTTTCCACAGTTTCATGGAGACTGAGAGCCTAGGACAGTAGTTAAAGTGGTATTAATGGTACCATCCTTCATCCAGAGCTGTCTGACTTGATAGTGCAAACTTTACTATCTGGTACTGAGATGTGATGGAAGTGTGTCTTTGTTGGATCCTGACTGTGATGTGCATGGCCCTGAGCTTGGTTGCCCAGCCTTTCTTTTAGTTCTGATAACTACTCAATATCATTTTAATAAATAACTTTTCTGCCTCACTCAGCCAGAGTTGGTTTCTGTTGCTTGCTACCAAGAACCCTGACTGAAATGAAAGAGTAGCCTACTTTCGCTGCTTCATCCCCTTTCCTTCTGTTCTGCCTTTAACTCACTGCCAACCAGATGTCGTCTACACTGAAGCTGGTCTCTTCTAGGGCAAAGTGACCTAACTATTGCCAAATAAAAAAGCCTCACTCCTAATCCTGCAGAGATGCACCATACCACAGGACAACATTAATCTCCCCTTTCTGTGAAACATTATCTTCTTCTCCTGATTCTTTTCCTACCCTTGACTCCTGCCTTCCAGTATTATACCTTGTCTCCTTTCCATGGACTTGAGTTTTAATTGTGGCTGTGTTTTATCATACTCCTATAATTTCTCCATAGGAGAATTTTTCTACCTCTACAACTCCAGTTTCTCTTTGAGACTTCCAACTTCAAATCTCAAGCCACATTTTTTTGTTTGTGGTTTTTTTCCAAATTTTTTTGGATGTCATACCCAATATCAAGCCCAGATTTCAAAATGTTTGCTGGATAATGTCTACACCATATGCACCTCAGACTCAATATGTCCTATATTTAACTTTTCCCCCAAACCTGCTCCACCTAGGAAATTCTCTATTTTAGTTAATGGCACGTTCTCAGTTACTGAGAGTTGGCAAACATTCCGTTTTCATTTCCTTTTTGCCCCTACTTCTCATTAGCAACACAAATTCTTTCTGTCCCTGAAATCTCATACATCACTTTTTTTTTTTTTTTTGCCCATTCCCTTGACAGAACCTTGGTTTGGCTCTCATTATATTTTAATTGCCTTCTGTTGTCTTTGATTTTGTCTTCTTTGAATCTATTCCACATTTTTGGCAGCATTATCCTCCTAAAATACAGCTGTGATGATGTTTCTTTGCTAGTCCCCAAAAATCTGTTTTTACAAAACCATGTCTAAATTACTTATTCTTAAATTTCTAACAATTTATCTAATAACGTCTACTCTGGACAGTGTCCTAGGTATATTGGTAACATTTATACTCATAAAAATGGACTTTCTAGCCCACTTAAAAAAATTGAGTTGTAATTAACATACAATATTATATTAGTTTCAGGTGTACAACATACTGATTCCACACTTATTGCAGTGAAATGATCACTGCAATAAGACCAGTTACCTTGGCTATTCGGGGTCTTTTGTATTTCCACACGAATTGTAAAATTTTTTGTTCTATTTCTATGAAGACTGCCATTGGTAGTTTGATAGGGATTGCATTGAATCTGTAGGTTGCTCAAAACTACAATGAGATATCACCTCACACCGGTCAGAATGGCCATTATCAAAAAATCTGGAAACAATTAATGCTGGAAAGGGTGTGGTGAAAAGGGAACCCTCCTGTGCTTTGGTGGGAATGTAAATTGATACAACCACTGTGGAAAACAGTATGGAGGTTCCTTAAAAAACTAAAAATAGAACTACCGTATGACCCAGCAATCCCACTCCTGGGCATATACCCTGAGAAAACCATAATTTAAAAAGAAACATGTACCACAATGTTCACTGCAGCATTATTTACAATAGCCAGGACATGGAACCAACCTAAATGTCCATCGATGGATGAATGGATAAAGAAGATGTGTCACATATGTACAGTGGAATATTACTCAACCATAAAAAGAAATGAAATTGAGTTATTTTTAGTGAGGTGGCTGGACCTAGAGTCTGTCATACACAGTGAGGTAAGTTAGAAAGAGAAAAACAAATACCGTATACTAACACATATATATGGGATCTAAAAAAAAAAAAATGGTACTGATGAACCTAGTTGCAAGGCAGAATAAAGATGTAGACATAGAGAATGGACTTGAGGACACGGGGTGGGAGGGGGAAGCTGGGGTGAAGTTCAAGTATCATCGACATATATACGCTACCAAATGTAAAATAGTTAGCTAGTGGGAAGCAGCGCATAGCACAGGGAGATCAGCTCGGTGCTTTGAGATGACTTAGAGGGGTGGGATAGGGAGGATGGGAGGGAGGCTCAAGAGGGAGGGGATATGGGGACATATGTATGCATATGGCTGATTCACTTTGGTGTACAACAGAAACTAACACAGTATTGTGAAGCAATTATACTCCAATAAAGATCTATTAAAAAAAAAAAGACCAGTTACCATCTGTCACCATACAGAGTTGCTACATTGTTGATTATACTCCCTGTGTGTACATTACATTGCTGTGACTTATTTATTTTATAGCTGAAAGTTTATACCTCTTACTCCCCTTCACCTACTTTGTCTGTCCTTCTGAGCTCCACCAATCACCCCTATCCCTGCCTACAACCACCAGTCTGTTTTTGTATCTATGAGTCTATTTGTGTTCTGTTGTGTCCATTTGTTTGTTTTTTTAGATTCCATATATAAATGAAATCATATGGCTTTTTTTTCTCTGATTTATTTCACTTAGCATAACACCCTCCAGGTTCCTCCATGTTGCCACAAATGGCAAGTTTTCATATTTTTATGGCTGAGTAATATTCCATTGTATACCTACTACATTTTGTTTATCCATTCATCTATGGGTGGACACTTAGGTGGTTTCCATATCTCAGCTATTATAAATAGTGCTGTAATGAACATTGGGGTATATATATCTTTTTGAATTAGTGTTTTTGTTTTCTTTGGATAAATACCCAGAAGCAGAATTGCTGGATCATATAGTGGTTCTATTTTAAGTTTTCTGAGGAACCTCCATACTCTTTTCCATGATGACGGTACCAATTTACAATCCCACCAACCATAAACGAAGGTTCTCTTTTCTCTATATCCTCACCAACACTTGTTTTTTGTTTTTTGATAATAGCCATGATGACAGGTGTGAGGTGGTATTTCACTGTGGTTTCAATTTACATTTCCCTCTTAGTGATGTTGAGCACCATTTCATTTGCCTGCTGGCCATCTGTATATCATCTTTGGAAAAATGTCTATTCAGGTCATCTGCCCATTTTTTAATTGGGTTGTTTGTTTTTTGATATTGAGTTCCATGAGATTTTTATATATTTTAGATACCAGCCCTTATCGGATATATTGTTTGCAAAGTATCTTCTGCCATTCAGTAGGTTACCTTTTCATTTCCTTGGTGGTTTCCTTCACTGTACAAAAGCTTTATAGGTTAATATAGTCCCATTTATTTATTTTGGCTTTTGTTGCCCTTCCCTGAGGAGACATATCTGAAAAAAATACAGCTAATACTGATGTCAGAGAGGTTACTGCCTATGTTTTCTTCTGGAAGTTTTATGATTTAAGGTCTTTCGTTGAAGTCTGTAATCCATTTATAATTAATTTTTGTATATGTTGTAAAAACGTGGTCCCATTTCCTTCTTTTGCATGTAGCTGTCCAGTTTTCCCAAACACCATTTACTGAAGAGGCTGTCTTTTCCTCATTATATATTCTTGCCTCCTTTTCCTAGATTAATTGATCAAATGAGCATGGGTTTATTTCTGATTCTCTTATTCTATACCATCAATTTGTGTGTCTGTTTTTTTGCTAGCACCGTAATGTTTTAATTACTATAGCTTTGTAGTATGGTTTGAAATCAGAGGACCAGGATATCTCTGGTTTTGTTCTTCTTTATCAAGATTATTCTGGCTATTCAGGGTCTTTTGTGGTTTCATACAAATTTTAGGATTATTTGTTCTACTTCTGTGAAAAGTGCCATTGGTATTTGACCAGTATTGCATTGAATCAGTTGATTGCTTTGGGTTGTATGAACATTTTAACAATATTGATTCTTCCAGTTCATGAGCATGGTGTATCTTTCCATTTATTTGTGTCATCTTCAATTTCTTTCACCAGTGTCTTACAGTTTTTAGATTACAGGTCTTTCACCTCCTTGGTTAAACTTATTCCTAGGTGTTTTATTCTTTTTGATGTAATTGTAAATGTATTGTTTTCTTCATTTCTCTTTCTGAGAGTATATTATTAGTGCATAGAAATCCAAGAGATTTCTGTATATTACGTTTGTATCCTGCAACTTTACTGAATTCATTTATTCTAATAGTTTTTGGTGACATCTTCAGGGTTTTTTATATACAGTATCATGTCATCTGCAAATAGTGACCGTTTTACTTCTTTCTTTCCAATTTGGATGCATTTTATTTCTTTTTCTTGCCTAATTGTTATGGCTAGAACTTCCAATACTGTGTTGAATAAAAGTGGGGAAAGTGGGCACCCTTGTCTTGTTCCTGATCTTAGAGGAAAACTTTTCAGCTTTTCACCATTGAGTATGATGTTAGGTGTGGGTTTGTCATATATGGGCTTTATTATATTGAGGTATATTGTCTCTGTCCCCACTTTATTGAAAGCTTTGTTTTTTAACATAAATGGAGGCTGTATTTTGTGAAATGCTTTTTCTGCATCTATTGAGATGATCATATGATTTTTTTCCTTCATTTTCTTCATGTGGTGTTATCACATTGATTGATTTTCAGATGTTAAACTATCCATCCTTCTATCCCTGGAATGAATCCCACTTCATCATGGTGTATGATCCTTTTAATGTGTTGTTGAATTCAGTTTGCTAATATTGTGTTGAGGATTTTTGCTTCTATGTTCATCACGGATACTGGTCTGTAATTTTCTTTTTGTGTGGTGTCCTTGTCTGGTTTGGTATCAGTGTAATGCTCACCTCATAAAATGAGTTTGGAAGTGCTTATTACTCTTAATTTTTTGCAGTAATTTGAGAAGGATAGGTACTAAATCTTCTTTAAATGTTTAGTAGAATTCACCTGTGAACCCATCTGGACCTTGACTTTTGTTTGGAGGGAGTTTTTTGATTACTGATTCAATTTCATTACTATATTTGATCTATTCAGATTTTTTATTTATTCGTGATTCAGTCCTAGGAGACTGCATATTTTAAGCTGATAGTTGCTTAAGTTGAAATGTATTCTAAAAGCACTATGTTTTTACCCCCCCCACACACACACATTTTATGTTTTTGGTATCATAGCTTACATTTTTTATTTTGTATATCCCTTATCTATTTATTGCTGTAATAGTTGATTGTACTACTTTTGTCTTTTAACCTTAATACTAACTTTTTAAGTGGCTGATTCCCTGCCCTTACTACATATTTGCCTTTACCAGTGAGATTTTTCTTTTTATATATCTTTTTAGTCCTAGCTGTGGCCTTTTCTTTACCATTTAAAGAAGGAAGAACCTTTTAGAGTTCTTGTAAGGCCAGTTTAGTGGTAATGAACTCCTATAATTTTTGCTTGTCTGAGAAACTCTTTATCTCTCCTTTAATTCCTTGCCCAATAAAGTATTCTAGGTAAGGTTTTTCCTTTCAGCATTTTAATTATAACCTGCCACTCCCTTCTGGCCTGTGAAGTTTTCTGTTTAAAAAATTAGCTGATAGTCAATGAAGTTCCCTTATTTGTGATTAGTTGGTTTTCTCTTGCTACCTTTAAGATTTTCTCTTTATTTTAAACATTTGCCATTTTAATTATAATATGTCTTGTAGCTCTCTCTGAGTTCATTTTTCTTTTAATATTTTATTTATTTATTTGGTTGCTCCAGGTCTTAGTTGCAGCAGGCAGGCTCCTTAGTTGTGGCATGCAAACTCTTAGTTACAGCATGCATGTGGGATCTAGTTCCCTGACCAGGGATTGAACCCTGGGCCCCCTGCACTGGGAGTGTGGAGTCTTATACACTGTGCCACCAGGGAAGTCCCTCTGAGTTCATCTTGTTTGGGATTATCTGTACTTCCTGTACCTGGATATCTTTTCCTGCCCCAGATTAGGGAGATTTTCAGTCATTGTTTCTTCAAATACATTTTCTGTCCCTTTCCCTCTCTCTTATCCATTTGATAACCCTGTAATATACATGTTAGTACACTTGATGTTGTCCCAGAGGTTCCTTAAACTCATCATTTAAAGAAATTCTTTCTTTTTGCTGTTATGATTTTGTGATTTCTACTCTTCTATCATCCAGATTGCTTATCTGTTCTTCTGTGTTATCTAATCTGCTCTTCATTCCCTCTAGTGTATTTTTTAATTTCAGTTATTATATTGTTCAGTTCTGATTGATTTTTTCTTATATTTTCTAAGTCTTTGTGGACCTTCTTACTGAAACCCGCCATTCTTCTCCCAAGTTTGGTGAGCATTCTTATGACTGTTTCTTTGAACACTTAATCAGGTAAGTTACTTATTTTCATTTCATTTGGGTTTTTTTTCTGTGTTTTTATTGTTTTTCATTTGGAACATATTCATCTCTCTTCTCATTTTGTTTGACTTTCATTTCTTGTTTCTGTGAATTAGGTGAAACAACTACATCTCATGGTCTTGAAGGAGTGGCCTTGTATTGGGATTTCCCTTATGTAGACAGCTTGCACCTGGTGGCTTTGGCTGGCCAGCTGGCATGGGCATGGGCCAGTGACAGTCCCTGGGGAGTGCTGTACCCAAGGGCACTTTGGCAGGGTGACAGGGGCTGGTGCGGGCCCTGCCAAGGGGCTGTCCTTGAGCCAAGGCCACCTTGGTGGTGTATGCCACCTCTTTTGGTCAAGCCTTTTTTTTTTCTGACTGAAATGTTATTTTCCTCATATCAACCTTTCATAGCCTTATACATCTCTAAAAGCTTAGTTGACTTCCTACTTTTCCTAGGAGACTTCCCCAAATTATACATGTAGAATTTATATTTTTTTTTCTTATAGTCTCATGTAATTTATTATCAATATTTGCATCTTTTTCTTAACATGGTACATCTTATCGTTATCTTTTCTATAATAACTAGACATAGCGTTTCCATCAGTGTCATTTGGTTGTTTGAATATAAGTAAATTTCTATCCAGAGAAGCATATACAGTGACCCTTGAACAGCATGAGGGTTGGGGAACCAACTCACTGTGCAGTTGAAAATTCACATATAACTTTACAGTTGTCCCTCTGTATCTGCGATTCCACATCCCCAGAGTCAACCAACCTAGAACTGGATGGTACTACAGTACATATTTACTGAAAACATCTGCATGTAAGCGAACCCATACAGTTCAAACCTGTGTTGCTGATGGGACAGCTCTACCTCTTTTCTCTGTGTACCCTGTCTTTGCAAAGTAATTGAATCCATGGCAGACATCTCCCATAATGATCCAGTTCTGTGATCATTGCATTTTCCTTAAAATAATGGAAGTAGAACCCAGGTTCCATATCACTTATTCATTGGAAATTAAAAATCAACTACGTTTCTGTTCTTAATATTGTGAATATCATAAAGTCTGATAAGGAAAACCATCAAAAAAGAGCTCCTCTATCCAGTATAGAAAGAACCCTGACCTAGTTCTAGCTCTACACTGGTTTAACCTCAGATAAATTATTTAATCTCCCCAAGCCTAAATTTGTTTACAATACTAATGGGGCAAATGTAGTAAAATTACTGTAAATTTCCAAAAAGATAAGCAAAAGCACTATGAAAGCTGTAAAAATGTTATTTGTATATGAAATGCTACACTTATTGTGGTTATTATTGTTCAGCGTTGCCACTGCAACCAATCAAAGCTTGTTGATGTGCTGCCATCTAAGACCCTATGTTGAACTCAGTGTCACTTATAGGATATCCTAACCCTTGTATGAGGAACAATGCCCTCTTGCTTTTATATTTTCATTTTTAGTTTAGAATTATCTTCCTGCTTGTTTAGTGTTTTGTTTTGTTTTGTTTCCCCAGAGGCTCCTGGCCTGATTCCCCTTATGGTTCCTATGTTTCTGGTAGTAAGGTTTTTACAGTTGTGTTTTAGTCTGAGGCAATTCTTAACTTACTCAACAAGAACCCAAACTATGAATCCTTTTCTGATTTTAAAAGAATGTTGATTCTAAATCAATTTAGCCAGTATATATATATTAAAATGAACAATGTAAAAGGTTCTAATATGGTATTATAGATGACAGCTCCTTATAAGAGTGAGGGGTAAGTCAAGCCAAAATATAATTGCTGTACAAAGAAGAATTTAGTAAATGCCTGTAAGATGTAAAAATAAAATTCTATAAGAATTCAGAATAGAAGGAGATCAAATCTGAGACAGTAATAACAGTCATAAAAATTTTTGTATAAAAGAGGTGACATTTGGGGTGAATCTCAAAAATTGACAAAAATTTTATTGATTGTCACAGGCATTCTTAGCACAGCAAGTCACATCACATAAATATGAAAAAGGAATATTTTTCATCAACATTCATTAACAAAAGTATGTAGTAGAAAACACACACACATACATCCACACATACACAGATAATAGTTATCTGCATGTGGACTGGAATTTCACTGGAGTAATTTATGATGCATCTTATTATGAGTTTTCACCATATTCATCAGAAATAAGGTCAAATATGCAATCCACATCCTCTGTAAAGACCGTGGCTTACTTGTATGCTTGGAATTCATTGGAGTCTTTACCATAAGAAAATCTCAAATTATTATTATTTTTTTTAAAAAAAAGTCATGGATTTTATAGTGTTTATTTATTTTTACTTGTTGACAGTTTTGCTTTATTTATTTATTTATTTATGGCTGTGTTGGCTCTTCATTTCTGTGTGAGGGCTTTCTCTAGTTGTGGCAAGCAGGGGCCACTCTTCATCACGGTGTGCGGGCCTCTCACTACCGCAGCCTCTCTTGTTGCAGAGCACAGGCTCTGGATGCGCAAGCTCAGTAGTTGTGGCTCACGGGCCCAGTTGCTCCGTGGCTTGTGCGATCCTCCCAGACCAGGGCTCAAACCCATGTCCCCCGCACTAGCAGGCAGATTCTCAACCACTGCGCCACCAGGGAAACCCTCAAATTATTTTTGTTGCCTTGTAAAATAGCTCACATGCCCTATCTACAAAAAATAATTAGGTTATCTGAGAACTTACCCTTGAATATCATTAAATAAAGGAAGAAGTTTATACTGAAGCTGTTACATTTATTTCTTCATGTTCCTAACTATAAAACTTAAAATATTTTAAAATAAATTATTAGGTGTTGAAGTCAGTGTTTTTGAGCCCCAGTAAATAGTACTTTCAGTGATTTTTACTAACATATCTATATTAAGGGAGTTATTCACACTCAACCCTGATACACGTGTCAGCCATTCAGAACACGGCAATGCCAATTTGTAAAAATAGAGGTCAGAAAATATTTGTTAAAATGTGTGTGGACAGGTGACTGTTGTTGGATGTGCTCTGTCATAGCCAGTATGGCCAATATTAAAATGTTTCTTACATGTTTGAGATCTCCCCTTGGGCTTCCCCAAGTATTGGTATTTCTACTTGCATATAAGTCAAATACATAAAGTAGTGGTATTTCAGCAGGCACACTGCTATTTTCGAGACTTGCTAGGAGTTTGCTAACTTTGGGGGAAATTTTGGGGTACAGTGTTACAAGTAACACTACAGATCTTCCTCACGGTCTACTGGAGAATATTAATATAACCCATGAGTAACAGATGGAAGAAATTGAATTTCATGAGAAGCTCTATTTTAAAATCAGATGTCTTAGATTCTTATATCTACTATGATTTACCCATCTGCTCTGCTGCCCAAGATTTTTGTAATGCATCCTTTTTAGTTATTTTCATTATTACTCACTAGTATAAAAACACTAATACGTTTATCTTCATACTTAATGTAAGAAAATATATTCAAAGATGTATCTCCTATCCATCTCTTAAATCTATCTGCGTGGATTACTGGGAGCCACAGCCCACCCAGAGTCTTTAAACTCTGTTGATTTCCCACCATACTTGTTTACCACTCTACAGTTATTCACAGCATTTCTCTTACAATTCTGCAATGACTTCTCCTTGTTCCTAAGACAGAGTTCCTATTCTTTAAATGGACCACCAAAAGTTCCAGTATTTCTCTTCTCCCTTGCTTCTTGCCCAATAAGGCCAATGCAGCTGCAGGACGAACCTATCTATTTTCTAAATTCCCTAAATTTGTTAATTTACTCAAAACAGAAGTATTCTTCTTGATTATAGTTAACTATGTATTCAACATGGAAGAATGAAAAAACAAGTGTTCAACTGCAAAAACTAAGGGTCAGAGATTAGATTTGTCTCTTAAAAAAACTCTTTTTATTAATACGTTATTTGTTTTAAAAGTCTTCTTTAATATAATCATAAATATATTTTCCTAATGAACAGATCTCAAATCTTAGTATTTAAAGAATCATTTATTTTGGGTTGGCCCCAGAGCCCTGCTTTTTAAGATTTTTTTCCCTTTTTAAAATGAATTAGTTAATTTTGTTTTTGGCTGCGTTGGGTCTTTGTTGCTGCGTGCAGGCTTTCTCTAGTTGTGGCGAGAGGGGGCTACTCTTCATTGCAGTGCGCGGGCTTCTCATTGCGGTGGCTTCTCTTGTTGCGGAGCACGGGCTCTAGGTGCGCAGGCTTCAGTAGCTGTGGCATGTGGGCTCAGTAGTTGTTATCTCATGGGCTCTGTTTTAATTAGAGTAAATTAGAGAAGAGAGAAGCACCCTGTGCTATTGTAAAGAAACAGCACAGCCTAGGCGGCTCATGCCGGAATAAGGAGAGTCTAAGTGGCTGAGTGAGAGATTGTGGGAATCCAGACAGGGAGGACAGAGGCAGAGTTTGGAGGGTCGTGACAACCCACCTGTCTATACTCTACTAATCCATCTAGGCGTTACTGTAATTTTTATTAATTGCTATAAGAAACAAGATATTGGTAAATATATAAATTTGATGAATTGTTCCTGTGGTAAATTCTTGCTTTTAGTGAATTGCCCATTTTGTGAAGTGGCTTTCAGTGCATTGAGCCATCTATTTTAAGGCAACCTCACCCTTCCCCTTATTATTCTAATCATACTCACTTTCTTTGGGCTGCTCCAGTTGCATTCCCTCTACTTAGCAGCATTTCTAAATATTTCCTGTTGTCCAAAATCCACTTCTTACTATTCTTCAGAATAAACTGTGTTACCCTTCGGATACAGGCTTATAAGTCAGTTCCCTGGGATTTCCTTTGTTCCTATGTTGATCACAGGTCCTAGTTCAGAAAAGAAATCTACTCTAACAATTCTACACACAAATGGATTTATTAGAGTAGTGCTAACTCTTGAAAATGAAGAATTGGCTGAAGTAGCAGGCTGTAGGCTGATCCTTTAACAACAGTCCTGAAACCATACCAAAGAACTGCACTGCCAAAGGAGCCGTGTCCTCTGTCAAGATCAAGAAGCTTCATTATCAGAAAGTTGCCACCAAAGCTCCTGACCCCAGAACCACACAACCCTTACCATGATTCATGTCAGCAAAACATCTGCCAGCTGCCCTTACTTTCTCCTTATGTAAATACCTTTTGATTGGCAGGGCCTATCCTAGCTTCTGGGGAGACTTGGGAATAGAATTTGAAGCTTTCCATCCTCTGTTTGACAGGTAGGCATTCTGAAAGGGAGTTGAGAGAGTCAATTCAAAGGATTCTCTAAATTTGCCCTCTACTGGTTCCTAGCAACATGTGGCTCTTGAGCCCTTGAAATGTGACTAATGTACCTGAGGAACTGAATTCCTTACATTATTCAATTTTAATTTATTTAAATTTAAATTTAAAAATTGAAGCAGTGCAGTATATTTTTTCTGTTAAACATAACTTTATTGTTTTGGGAAGACTGTTTCACTTCAGCTGTTGCACTGAATAAGATATTACTGATTAATCCTACTGTGTATTTATATTTTATTTTTTAAAATTGTGGTTACCAGAAAATTTTAAATTATGTATGTGCCTTACATTATATTTCTACTGGATGTTGCTACTGTAACCCCCTAGATAGGACTAGGTTTCACTGTGTGTCCACAGAGTACCCCATATTTCCCTAATTTTGACATTCACATATTTTATAATAATTGCTTCTGTATATGTCTTATCCCTTGGCTTGTAAAAGTAATGGGAAGAAATACTGTCTCTTCTTGTCCCCATTATTTTCCCTAGCACAGTGCCCACAAAAAATGGACAATAAAATTATACCAAATGAATGAGTGTGAATAGAATAGACATTAAGAAAAAGAGCTAGGGACCCATGAAGCTTAAGGTAAACCTTCTGTTAAGATTTTCTTTTTTAATCACTGAAAGCCATTACTTTTAAATAAGTTGTTGAGATTAACCATTAATTTTCATAGTTGAAAATTAATTTGTAAAGTATTAACTCAAATTCCAAATGGCTGATAATTGAACATATATTTTCTTTATACATCATATTAATTTTTTTATTAGTTTTCTTTTTTAAAGGAGAGATAAAGAAAAGAAAAAGAGCTTTCTGGGATTTTTCATTAGAGATGCCACACCAGCACTGTAATTTAAAAAATAGATTCACATATAGATTCAACAATGTGGCATAACCCAATGCTACCCACAGAGTGTCTCAAGGAGTGTAAAATCATATTTTTCTGTTTCAATATGAGAGGAAATTTATAGTGTTAATTTTAGTACAAGTGAGAGATTAAAACAGTTATTTCGACAGTGTCGTAAAACATAAAGAGAAAAAGTATTTAATAGGAAGGTATTTTTTTTTAATGAGGAAGCCCTTTGGAAAATAATGTTTCAAAATTCTCATGCTTTAAAGACAATGGGGGAGGAGACTATTTCTTAGAACCTTAGGAGAGTAGTAATAGAGAAAGTAGAATCTATGCCATCATGTATATTATATAAACATAGAAATGCATGAGCCACAGGATGAAACATGAAGGTGGGAGTGTCAGATGTCATTGGATAAATATGGTACTAAAAGGAGTATCAACTTTTTTCAAAAAAATTTTTGAAGAAATTGGGGTACAAAAATATTTTGTAAGGTCTCATCAGAAAATAAGACCAGGGCTTCCCTGGTGGCGCAGTGGTTGAGAATCTGCCTGCTAATGCAGGGGACACGGGTTCGAGCCCTGGTCTGGGAGGATCCCACATGCCACGGAGCAACTATGCCCGTGAGCCACAACTACTGAGCCTGCGCGTCTGGAGCCTGTGCTCCGCAACAAGAGAGGCCGCAATAGTGAGAGGCCCGTGCACCGCGATGAAGAGTGGCCCCCGCTTGCCACAACTAGAGAAAGCCCTTGCACAGAAACGAAGACACAACACAGCACCAATAAATAAATAAAAAATAAAGAAAATAAAAAAAGAAAATAAGACCAAATTTAAAAGAATCTACTTTAAATGATGTATCAGTTTAAAGGAACTTTCAGTCTAAAGGAACTTCGGGAGTTTAAGCAAGAGAGTGTTTATTAGCTGATGTAATGACAAAATATTTCTGAATCATTGAATTGTCTTCTACATTCTAAAATTAACTGAAGAAACGTTTAAAAAACTATGTTGCATTAAGTGATCCTAAATTGATTCAGTAGTAGTAAATGAGGATTTTATGTTCCAGTAAACAAAACATCAGTGCTCCTAAAGGCAGAGTTACTTAATTCATTGGGTCCGTACACATTTTTCTTCCTCAAGGATATGTTTTCAAAATGTTTTGACAATATGTATGATTAATCTACTTATTGTTTTAGTTAATTTCTTGACATTCTTTATGTTCTGTGTCTTTTTTTCAGGGGGTAATCTTAAATTTGCAAAAGAAATTATATTTTCAAATTATTTTGTATTTAACTGAGGAAATTCCATATCACTGACTATTTAAAGTAACTAAATATTTCTTCAAGATTTTTTGAAAGATCATTTGGATGACATATTTTTATGAAGCTAATAAAACGTTTCAGAAATGTCCTTATGGAGTAAAAATGGATCAGTTAAGCAGCAAAGACATTGCATTTAGGGTGAGTCATTTATAAATGATAAAGAAATTAATCAAATAATACAATGCTTTTTAGTAAGTGTACTGTGCAGTGGCAGGGATGGGAAAAATAATGAGTGATTTGGGTACGTCTTCAAGAAGTGCACAGTCCAGAAGCATCTCCCTTTCCATCCATAGCCATGTCCATCTTTAAATGTCTCCCAAATCTAGTTGGCAGGAATGAGTAAAAGCAGACTTGGAGGAGACCCATACCTTTGGACCCTTCAGCATTCTCATGAACTTGTAACTCAACAGAAGCATTAAAAGCTAGAGTTATATTTTTAAATTATTGCTGAAAACTTTGTATTTTAATACCTAAAAACTGACCAATTATAGAAAAGTTAATTTTTTTTTATTTTACAACCAGCATATAATCTATCATAAGCAATTTTATTAGGCTGACATGAAACAGGTAGAGTGGATGGTTTGTATCAATTTGGAACACAGGCAAGGAATAAACATTTCACAAAATCAAATGGCAATGAAAAGGTAGTCTGTGTAGAGAACATTAAATTCTCTTTAAGACAAATTTATATTATAGTTACATATGTACATTAATTTTACTGATAGGTATGTTTATTTTTAATTGTTAATATGTTGTTAATAAATAATAAGTTAAAGTATATTTCATAAGGTTATATCAGTTATTAACCAACAACTATTGTGATATTTATAAGATCTAGTTTTAAAAAGACCCTCAGGTTTTTAAAAAGTATCCAGTTGGCCAAATGGAGCAGAAAAGTATTAACAAGAAAATTTATAAGCAGCATTTACTGAAAGTTTACTGTGCACCTGATACTATGTTAAATACTTTATGTGAACCTGTCCTAATGAATCTTTGCAACAGCCCAATGATATACCTACTTTTCAGCATCCTCATATATAATGCTGCTCCCCAAATAACTATTTCTCTTTGGACATGCCACACATTGTAAGAATTACATTTTTTTTTTCTTGGGAGCTACTAACCAAATCACTGTTTGACAGTGATGTGGCAGGTTGGCTCAAGCCCGCATCTTGATCAAAGCAGAGTGAGAGTGGATCTTCCACTTTATATGTAGAAATAACCTATAAGCTTAGCCTCTATGAATAAATGAATGAATGATTCCTATTACCACACTGAAGTATATAGGATCCAGGACTCAGTCACAAAACCTACAACTATTTCAGTTGTAGATGAGAGAGATGAGTTAAATGAAATACCTGTTGCACATGGAAATACAAGCTGTCATCAATGTGAAGGTTTATACGAGCCTTAAACTCACATTTAAATTCATAGATTGTGCTAGGGAGGCAAATCTTGCAATATCAGACATACTTGGATTTTTTTTTTTACACTGGATAAAATATATCAGTTTTTCCTATTAGTTGAACTATTGTTGTAAACTCCTGGCTGCTGATATCACAGGGTTACAGATTTGACTACCTATGAATATTCTTAATGTATTGGTTGGTGACATATATGTGGGGAGGTGGCGGTATTCTTGAATGTGGTCGTAAGTGCTCTGTTGCAAAAATTTTACTCTTTCCTTCCCAAGTGACCTCAGTAGATGAAGTATTTTTTAAGATAATAAATTGCACTGTGGTTATCATATAGAAACAGCTTAAATATAAAAATAATAAGAGATCAGGTATGATATGATTATTAGTAGGTTATTACAATTTGTCAAATTGTGCATGCACAATTTTTTCCCTTGTGATGAGAACTCTTAGGATTTACCCTCAACAGCTTTCCTATGCTTCACACAGCAGTGGTAACTATAGGCCTCCTGATGTAATTACATCCCTAGTAGTTATTTATTTTCACAATTCTTAATGAGGCATAATACCCTGCTAAGGTAGATGAAGTTGCTCTTCATAACTCATGCTTCAAATTGCCCACTTTACTTCTTTTGGTTCATCAGGGCTGAATTCCCATTATATACCGATCTCATCTTATTTTTAGCACGTTTTATCTCATAAGTGCCATGACTAGAAATATGCCCAACATAGATATCGATCTCTATTGGTGCCCTGCTTATATTAGCTAGGATGTTTGTTTGGCTGTTGTGACAGAGATCCAAAACAACTGTCCAAAAAAAAAAAAAAAAAAAAAAAAACACAAAAAAAGACCAAAATGGTAGGAAGAGTCTGTCCTACAGAGTAATCAGACTCCATGTTTCTTATATCTTGTTCCTCTATTGGGCTCAGGGATTACTTTCCTTTGCATGGTTCAAGGTGACTCTGTGTCATACTCCCACAAAATGGAAGCTGAACACAACACTTTTACTTGCCTCTTTTTATCCACATCTTAGAATCATGGTCACACCTAGCTGCAATGGAAGCTAGGAAGTGTAGTCTTTGCTCTGTGTGGTTATGAAATACTATAGTTTCCATGACTCTGGGAGAGAAGTGGAATATGCATGATGGGAGACAACTAGTAGACTGCCGCAATGTCAAGTATGTTTCTCTATTGTCTAGAGAGGCAAGATAACATTTTTGTTGTCTGTGTTGTTCAAGAAAATTTCAAAGGCATAATTTCTACAAAGGAACTTGAGCAGTAATGTTGAACTTCAAAAAATATAATCACTGACTATGGATTCAGGAATTAAAAGAAATTGAGACTATGTTTAAAATATACTTCGTTGATTTTCCCCTTTCCCCTATGTAAGCTGTAAGGCACCTGAGGTCATTAGGGATCCATAGGAAACAAGTGAAAAACACTGAAATAAAAGTCAAAGAAAACTGGGAGTTCATGCGAGAGAGAGAGAGAGAGAGAGAGAGAGAGAGAGAGATCTGTAGTTTTAATCTATCTATGGAGATAAAAATTTTCTTGGAAAGAACATTGATAAAAAATAATGGTTTTGTCCTTAATATTAGGATACTGTGTTAACAGTAGGTAGTAGCTTCAATTATAACTCTATAAAAGACATTGAAAATGAGGCACATCCACAAATCTTGCTGTATAATCTTGGAATGATTGAGGCTTAAGGATCCTTGAGTTGGACATTGCATGAGAAATTATTTTCAGTAATCAGTGGTTCTTACACTGGGACAACGTTGCTCCCCGAGGGACATCTGGCGATATCTGGAGACACTTTTGGTTGCCACAATTGAGAGAGGGCAGCTGTACATCTAATGGGTAGAGAATGCAAGGGGGCTGCTTGATATCCAGAAATTTCCACGGTAGCCTCCACAGAAAAGAATTATCCATCTCAAAATGTCAGTAGTGCCTTTGTTGAGAAATCCTTGTCTAAATCATACAACAATGTGAACTTGCTCTCAGCATGGAAAAAAAACCAAAAACCTACATTCTTTGGTCACATGTAATCCATCAACCTGATATGTCCGTAGAGAGACTTCAAAATGTATTTGTTAGAAAGTGGTTGTTAAGAAAAGTGGTTGTTGGATTTGAAAAAGGGCGTGTGATTATCTGAGAATTGCATTTTAAAATAGTTACTTAGGATTAACCATTTCAATATTCGTGAATAATTACCAAGTACACTGGTTAGTTTTGAAATAAATCAGTGTCAACTTTTGATCCTGGTAATAGCTAGCAAGGATGTATATATTAAAGCAGTATAAATGTGTATGTTTCTCTTTCAATTTGCTACACTTTGCTATAGCTACGGATTACTTTAATAAGGAGATAATTTTATCAAATAAAGTTTTTTATAAGTGTTTCTGAGACAAAGCCCCATTTGAAAAAAAATTAATTGTATTGTAACTTATATTTATTCATTCAACAAATACACATTGATTGCCTAGTACTGTTCTTTCATTCCAGGTATTGGAGCTGTAGCAGTAAAATAACTGTCCTCATAGAGTTGGATAATAAGCACACACACTCATAAATACACACCCATACCCCTACATACATCTGTATGTATATAAGACATACACATGGATAAAAGTATATCTGTGTGTGCATGAACATATGCATACATGTGTGCTGTGTTAAAATATGTGTGTTTATATTCTGTGCTATGTTAAAAAAGAAATAGGATAAGTGGAAAACCCAGTGCTCATGTAGGAGAATAAAGACCTCTGTGACAAAATAATAACTGAGAAAATATAAACACGCTAATCAAGTAACAGATTTGATTGGTACTTGGTTATTTCTTTAAAGTCTATACCTTTTTGATCATAGTGATTACTGTCTGTTGAATCTAAAATGCACCAGATGTGAGTTTAATAGTGATTAGTGATAAAAAATTACTGTCTAACTGTAGAAAATAATGTTTTGAGTAATAGAATTTTATAATTCTAAAGTAGGTAGAAAGCCTTATGAACATTTATAATAATATATGATTAGTGCCTTTAGATGTCAAATTATTGACTGGGATATAATTTTAATAACTATGATTAAATAACTAAAGATTTTAATAAGAAATAATATGGTTGTCAAGGCAAGTTTATTATTACTGCAATTTATAATGTGAGACAATCTAGTCATTTGTCCTTTATAAATGTAAAGACTAGGATTGGTCTCTGTCCTCAAGAGGGTGACTTTAAGAAAAAGTACAGTAAAGGATCTCATAGAGCACAGTGCAGACACAGAGTGGAGAATTATCTCCACCCGGGGGAAGTGAGGAAAGACCTTTGAACTGGCTTTTAAGCTCATCAAAAAGCTTGCATAAATGGTGAATGAGATTGATTTAAACCACCTGTAACTTCAGCCTGCTTTGCTACAACAGTCCTGAGGGTCTCATTTAGATGTAGTATATCAGCAAATCCCTCCCCAGCAAACGTGTGTGCGCGCGAGTGTGTGTGTGTGTGTGTGTATATTACAGTCCTTTTAACTTTCTTTATATTTGAAACAGAATATTAAAATTTCAATTGGTATATAAAGGACCTACTTTGGTTACTTTCTTGTAAATAAGTCCCTTAAATCTTCCTGCCAGATTCGAATATTTGCTTTATATGAGGATTTTCTACAAGTAAATTAACTGAAAAAAAAAACCACCCAAAACACTGCTATTTTAATCATTAACACATTCCCATAAATTAAGGCATCATGCTTTCTCTAGAATGTGTTAATATCTTTCTTTCAACACATGAACATCATGAACAATACGCATTCTCCTAAAATGTACAGTATTAGTTGCTGGAAATATTTTTTTTTAATAAAAATTAGTACAGGGTGTTATTTTTGACATAAATAATAACTGAAGAAAAATACTGGAATTGCACTGTTATTAATATTTATTTGAAAATAATTTATTTTTGCAAATAAAGTGGAACATTTTTATGATCTTTAACTAAAAATGAAAGGCAGCATGTAGACTCTTTTGTAAGGACATGATGTCCTTATATTCCTTAATCTAGCATTTTTAATCTATTGTCTCCCACACAGATAAATCAAAACAATATTCTTTCTGTAAAAAATATTTTTAAATTGCCTGTGATTTATAAGACCACTTATTTTGAAATTGAACGTGCAGTTAAATATTTACTTATAGTAAAATTTGAAGGCACTCAAGTTATTGAGATATTCTGAATATACTTGAGATGATTTGGTAATTAAATTTTCCCTTTAATATTAAATTGAAATTAAAATTAAAATCTTTAGCTGACAGTTTTGCTCATTAAAAAGCATTTGGGCCGATGACTGTCTATAGAATATACACACACATTGTTTCAGGAGGAAATACATGACCTCAATTATTATTCATATCACTTTATTTGATATATCTCAAGCCTCGTTAGGAACACTTAAAAATATTATCTTCAATTACAGACATTTCATGCCTCTTTAACCTGGGTTCAGTAAAAATTAAGTACATTATATATTAGTGATGTTGAAAGCAACTAGTGGCAAGAATTCTTTGCATTTCCTTGCAAACTGACAGAGGGAAATCGAGGGCAATCTAGTTTCACTCCTAAATTTTCACTGACATTTTTATTATGCCAAAATCTGTACCTTGATTTGTAATTCTTCCCTCTCTCTGTCTCTCTCTCTGTCTCTCTGTCTCTCTCATTCCTTCCCTCCCTCCCTTTCTCTCTCTCTCTCTCTTTCTTTCAATCAGTTCCTCTTAAGTTTTCTTTATTTCTCAATTTTGTCATTGCTAGGCTCTGGAGATACAAGAAATATTTTTTGCAGGATTATTAGGCATTTTCCTCGTTTATTCAACAAACATTTATTGAGCACAGCTCTGTACCAGGCACTGTGAAAAGTACTGGGAATAGAGCAAAGAATATGATAACATGAGCCCTAGCAGAAAAGACAGTCTTTAAATAAAGTTTAAAGCCAAAACTTACTCCTAGGACCTCAATTCTTATAGGGATGTTTGTTTCTTTTCAAAAAATATTTCTTGAATACAGCTACAACAGTACAGACAAGGCCTTGTTCCCTTGGAACTGAAGTTCTAATGGAAAAACAGTGTAGGGAGACAGGGGAACTGGAGACAAAGAGGGGTGACTTTGACAGATCAAGTGAGAGGCCCTCTAAGGAAGCTTAGCTCCTGTTTAAGTAATACAGCCACGTGTTTAAGTAATACAGTCACCGGCCACCGATACAGACGTGCCTATCTGGCCAGAGAGTAGAGGATTAGCAGTCAACAGCAACACCCTATGAGGCAAAAAACAATGGTAGCAGTGGCGGGACAGACTCTATTCTGTTTGGTAGTGGACATCAAAAGGACCTCTAGTTTGCTCTGTATGTACCTTGGGAAAATGTTGAGTCATTCTTGATTTGATGGGCCCGTGAGCCGTGGCTGTTGAGCCTGTGCGTCCGGAGCCTGTGCTCCGCAACGGGGGAGGCCACAACAGTGAGAGGCCCACGTACCGCAAAAAAAAAAAAAAAAAAAAAAAAAAAGAACAACAAGAAGTGCTTTGAGGCCAGAGTGAGAGGAAAAGTAAGGGATGATGTTGGAAGTTAGATATTGTCCAGAGTTTGGGGGACTCTGTAGGTCCAAGTAAGAGTGTTGTCTTTTATTCAAGTTGCTATCTGAAGCTCTTCTTCTTCCTCTTCATTCTTTCCTGAACATTTTAGTCCTAAAGCCATTTTGTGGGACACAATGAGGTAGGCATACACACCTGGGGGAGTAGGCCGTGGTGGATCAGTGCAGGTGTAGGAGCTTAAACAAGGTCAAGAGAGTGTCCTCATGGGTGTACTGAATTACATGAGGCATTAGAGTCCCACATGAGAGGGACTGCCATGTGGTGAGGAATCCAAAGTAATGAGGAGGGTTTCCATATGGAACAATGGCCCAGTGTGGGATGTCAGAGCCTGAAGTTGTGCAGAGGTTGAAGGCAGATTTGTTTCAAAGGTGAGGCTTGATAAAATGAGTAGGTATATTAAGGATAATAAGAATCAGATTTCAGTCTACTAGAATTAGGGATATAGGTGTGAATGCATGCCCATACACACACACACGTGCACACACACACTCACACAGAGAGAGCGTGTGTGTATGTATCTGTATATATACATAAAAATATCTACACACATATATTTTCTATTTCTATCCACTGAGAATGCCTGGGAGCAACAGGACCTCAATAGCAATGGTCACACCTAACACCCACATATTAGCTTCTAAATACCATTCTCCACCAAAAGTAACCAGGACTCATTGGAGAAATGGTTGATTCTAGAGCTTAGACAGAAAAAGTACAAAATAAATCCAGAATAATGTATTGTGCCAGAAAGCAAAGTAATGCTCAAAGGATAATGGTGACATATCAAATTGACACAGAAACTTCCTTGAAAGGCCTGCCATTTGCCAAATATGGAGCAAATAAGTACTGAGTAAATGGTATTTATTCATCACAACTCATTGAATAAAAACCATGAACCCATATAGCTATATATAAAAGGGATAAATTGAAATTTGATGAGGATGGCTCATTTAAATAGTTTCAATGTATCTCCCCATAAAATACTTAATAAATGAAAAGAGAAAAGAGTAAATTTCCTTGAAGAAGCTAATCAAATAATCAAAGTGACATCCCTGGTAATGGGACAAATCAAAATTGTATGTTATCAGATAGGACACAGTGACCACACACTGTCACTTCTATAGTATTCCTCCCAAATAAGCATAATCTGAATACAAGAAAGAATAATTCAGTCCCAAATAAAGGGACATTTACAAAATAACTTTGAAACGTTCAAAAGTGTTGAGGACATGAAAGTCAAGAAAAAATTGAGTACAGTAAACTGAAGGAGATAAGAGTCGTGACAGATACAATACATTTTCCTGAACTGAATCATCTATACCATTTTTCTAGATTCCACATATATGCGTTAATATACGATATTTGTTTTTCCCTTTCTGACTTACTTCACTCTGTATGACAGTCTCTAGATCCATCCATGTCTCAACAAATGACTCAATTTCTTTCTTTTTTATGGCTGAGTAGTATTCCATTGTATATATGTACCACAACTTCTTTATGCATTCGTCTGTCGATGGGCATTTAGGTTGCTTCCATGACCTGGCTATTGTAAACAGTGCTGCAGTGAACATTGGGGTGCATGTGTCTTTTTGAATTATGGTTTTCTCCCAATAGTGGGATTGCTGGATCATATAGTAGTTCTATTTTTAGTTTTTTACGGAACCTCCATACTGTTCTCCATAGTGGCTGTATCAATTTACATTCCCACCAACAGTGCAAGAGGTTTCCCTTTTCTCCACACCCTCTTCAGCATTTGTTGTTTGTAGAATTTCTGATGATGCCCATTCTAACTGGTGTGAGGTGATACCTCACTGTAGTTTTGATTTGCATTTCTCTAATAATTAGTGATGTTGAGCAGCTTTTCATGTGCTTCTTGGCCATCTGTATGTCTTCTTGGGAGAAATGTCTATTTAGGTCTTCTGCCCATTTTTGGATTGGGTTGTTTTTTTCTTTAATATTGAGCTGCATAGGTTGTTTATATATTTTGGAGATTAATCCTTTGTCCGTTGATTCATTTGCGAATATTTTCTCCTATTCTGAGGGTTGTCTATTCGTCTTGTTTATGGTTTCCTTTGCTGTGCAAAAGCTTTGAAGTTTCATTAGGTCCCATTTGTTTATTTTTGTTCATGAATGTATTTTTATGAAGCTTATGATACTGTCTCATTCTGAGATTTTCCAGAGTTAGGAATCTGTCACATAATATCCTTTGTTTTGTATCATAGAGAAAAAAAGTTCTAGCCAAGAGCATGGTAACATGGAGAGAGCCCAGGCTGTGGGTATGAAAACATATCTTCTTTTCTCAGGTTTTCCCCTAATGAGAAGGCATCGTTTGCCAAATCTCTTAAGATGGAAAAATCACAAGACCACTTTAGCTAGCTCATAGCACAAGGATTTTTTAGTAAACATCCAACAGGATGTCTCAGGGACTAATACAAACAGAAAATGAGGCAGGGTTCATGGAACCAGGAAGTAGAATTGGAAATTAAAAAAATAGGAAGCTAGGTATATTATTCTTTCTAGAGATTGCTCTTTCTTTTGGCCTCTACATCTTTCTGTGCCTGATCCATTTTTCTCTCTGAGGACCACCTTCTCTTACTTGTTCAGATCATGAACCTTTTTGTTAACGTATTGCTTTGCTATACATTTTACTCACTGTAGCCTTGACCAGATGTGTTTTATTCATTTAAGAATAACCTGAGGTCACTGGTATGGTTAGGTGGCTTCTGTTCTCACCATGAATCATCAATTTAGAAAACAATCCATCACCAAAATCATTGGCATGCAATATAGATAACAATGGAGACGGTCATATTCCACTCTACACAGCTAAACTTAGTCAAAATTTCTTACTAGATACTATAATTCTCTCTCCACAGTCCTCAACCATCTAATTCTGGGATTCTTTTTTTTTTCCCCTTCTGTCACCCAAACAGCTTCTAATGTTCTCTCTGTTGTTCATGTCTCAGCATGGCACAAATCTTCTATTTCCTTCATACCAGCATAACACACACACACCCATATAATAAAATTAGTATTGACCATGTATGTTCTTCAAACAATGTCACCTGAGGGTGGAGGTCAAAAGGCTGATCTTGTTTTAATTTGACAGTTATATTCACAGAAAATATGTGTCTATGTAGTCATTTAATTCCAACTATTGAAGAGGTAGTACTTTGGGATGAATTTAGGCTACGAATGAGTTTTCTTGCTAAAACAGGTGCTCAGTCTTGGGTCACTCAGTACATAAGGCACATAGGAGAAATTGAGTGTGGCTGAAAATTAACTGACATAGTCAGTACAGGTATATGTAGCTAAGTAAGTAAATTAACATCTCTAAGGGATTAAGCTACCCCTGTGATTACTTAGAATCCTAAAATTCTGAGATAAAAATATATAAAGATATGGAATGACATGATGTTATTTTATGTTGTACCTTACATAATCTGTCAAGTTGATGTCAGCCTGTTAGTAATTACTTTAACAGTTCTTGTTTCTATTTTTAATTATTTCCCCATCATAACACAATTGATTTCTTCCAACATCTCAGTAATCACAACATGTCAATTCATTTTTATCAAGTATAAGTAGTAAGCTTGTGCTATTTTAGTATCAATATAAAATTTCTTGAAGTAAATGTTCATGAGTTTCTTTGCTGAAAACAGTCATAATATTGAGGTGCAAGTTCTTTGTTTGGCTGAGCATGATCTGTAACTCAGAATTTCTTCTGTCTCCATTCCTAGAATAGATAGACAGTATTGATCAAACCACACATATTTATTGAACAGATCTATAGCACTAACAGCTCAAAATAAAAGGTTATGTGCATTTTCTGAATACAGTTAATACTTGTGTATTATCAATGAAATAAAAAATCCCTAGGCTTAATTGGTAAGTAAATCTCAATAATATGTTTATCAGGTAATGGAATTATAATAACTTTATTTTTTCCATATTATTACAACATTCTCTTAGGTCAAATACCTATAGTTTGAACTGATCTCTAAGGTAATTACTGTTTTTTATGAGATATTTCAGTCATAAATTTAAAATTAAGGTTAAAAGATGTTCACGTTCACCACCAAGCATTGTGGATATGGGGATGAGCAAGTCATCCAATCCTTGGAGTCAATGTACATACGCTGTAATGTTAGAAACTGACTATTAATAAACAGGTAGACTACAGTGTGATAAGTACATGCTCAGAGAAACACAATATACTACAGATCATGATTTTTAAGAGCAAATTTGTAATAAAACATATTGCCAGGCTTCCCTGGTGGCGCAGTGGTTGAGAGTCCGCCTGCCGATGCAGGGGACATGGGTTCGTACCCTGGTCCAGGAAGATCCCACATGCCGCGGAGTGGCTGGACCCGTGAGCCATGGCCGCTGAGCCTGCGCGTCTGGAGCCTGTGCTCCACAGCGGGAGAGGCCACGGCAGTGAGAGGTCCGCGTGCCGCCAAAAAAAAAAAAAAAAAAACAAACGTATTGCCAGTTGGGGGAATTGTCAAATAAATTATAAATGAATTACTGTAGTTTACTATAACTATTCTGGATTCTTTAAATATGATGTCTTCTAATATGTGTACTGTGAAAAAGATATACACAATAAGCTGTTATGAAGAAAAGCAGGAAGAATATATGAATTCTATATTATCTCAGTTACACACACATATATAAAAAGGAAGAGAGAGAACTTGTGGGGGAGGGAAAGCATAGATGCTATTGTGGGCTGGTTGTTTAGATCTTATGAGTGGAGAAGCAAAGGCAACAGAAAGAAGGCAGCATGTCCTGAAGGAGAGCAGAACAGAGAGGGCTGTAGCTCCAGATTGAAATAAACTCTGAGTAATAGCAGCCCTGGTTCCAAATACCTGATTCCAGTTCCTCTCAAGTGCAATAGTTGTAATTAACTACCCGTGAGTTTGGTAAAACCTCCTTGAATCTTTACTATGTTCCCATTTTACTTAAGTTACATTTATTTTCTATTACTTGTAGTCAAAAGACTTTTAGCTAAGACAGGTGAACTTTTTCAATAAATAGATAAAGCGTAAAAGTCACTACTCCTCGGGATCTTTTATGTTCCTTATGTTCTACCATTTGATGCCCAAGAAGAGCTTGCAGATGTGTTTGCTTAGTAATCTCAAACAACTCTCCTATCATAACAGTTATTTCCTTTCAAATGTAGGGTGTATGTTTCTAAATTTAACTTGAAACCCCAATTGCTACTTTTCAGTCTCAAGAAGGCTGACCTTCTAGAGGGAACTCCCTTGAATTGCAAAACACATTCCTGGAGTACGACTGTCTAATAGAACTTTCTATGATCATGTAAAGGTTCATTTTGTGCTGTCCAGTATGGTGGTCACCAGACATAGGTAACAATTGAGCACTTGAACTGTAGCTAGTGTGATTGGGGAACTAAATTTTTAACTTTAAAAAATTTTAATGACTCTAAAAAAAATAACTACATGTAGCTAGTGGCTACTATATTAGACAGCACAGGCTTAGCATGTATATACCTAGGAAATGTAGAGACATAATCAGTGCTATACTGGTGTTAAAAATCAAAACTGTCTCTTATTTGCTTGTACACATTGGATGTCTTCTGGTTTGTGAGATTTTAGCAGATACATCACAAATTGAATCTTTAAAATAATGTCATATATTCAAAAATACGGAAAACTTTAAAGAAATTTTGAGTAGGCTTCCTATCTCAAATAATATTAGTTCTACTAAAAAAAAGCAAAAGAAAAGGTAGAAAAAAAATCAAGCAAGCAGGAAAGAAAAAGCAAAAACATATCAAAGAGTAAGCAATAAATAATGTTTTTACTCTCTTCTAGGGAAATACTGTTTGTTTAGAAAATCAAATAATATAAATTTTGAAGATCTGTCTGACAAGTCCATTGTAGTTAATAAACCACTATTGTCAAACACAACTTATAAACATTTTTAGACAGTTATTTCTGATCTCAAGAGTTGGTGAAAAAGGATTTAGAATAAATAAACAGAATAAATAAAACAAAAATCGTAACATATGATAGGAGGAAATGATTAATTTTTTTAAAACCAGTAAGTGCTGTAATAATTCCAAAGAGGGAAAAATATCACTCTGGCACAGGTGGCCTAAAAAAGCATAAATGAAATTTAGGAAGGACCTAGATAACGGCAAGGTGAAAAAGAGAGTTTTTAGAAGGGAAAACATAGTAGAGGATGGATAGTGAGATCTGTAGGGCTATACAGGTGCCAGTGGTGGAAAGGTTGGACCAGAAAGATTGCAGACACACACTGGATTAATTCAGGAGCACTGAGGAGTTTATATTTCATTTCATAGACAATGTAAGTGTTAGAATTGACCAGTATACCTAGGGTTGACCATTTAACAGATGCAGACATGATTAGTATCTCTACTATGGGTTTCTTAAGAATTCTTTCTGGAGCTCAGTCAGACTTATTTTGTTTTATAAGTAATAATAAAGTTGATCCTTTCAAAAATAAAATATTTATTGAATATAAAAAATGAATGCTAAGCTGCTTTTTCTATAACTAAAGAAATGCTTTCCAAACAATTTTTGTATTTGGAAGGAAGTCTGCAATGCAGCTACTTCAGAAGTTGGTCAAAGTTTTGTTTTGTTTTGTTTCAGAGTTAGTGCTTTGACTGAGCTGTTCCTGAAAACAATTTTTGTGCCAAATGTTAGAGAAAAAGCAACAAAAACTTTATCTGGTTTGGAAACCAAATTAGCTAAAACATTGTGAATTAACATTGCTTCAAATTCACTCACATTTATTACATACAGTGCTGCTTACATTTAATGAAATGGCAGTTTTGTGCAAAAGCATGCAGAAGTCCAACAAGAAGAGATAAAATAAAATTGAAATACACTGTAGGAGGCAAAGAGATAAGGTCCATGTTTTAATATTCAGTCTTAAATAAGTCTGTAACTAAATAGCAAAAACCAAGAGGTTTTTCTGCATTCTTAAAGGTGTGCAATAGAACTTTGTGTGATAGTTGAGGTACTTTGTGCCCATCAGTAGCTACTAGTTATATGTGACTAGTGAATATTTAAAATGTGACTACTGGGACTAACTGAATTTTTTATTTTATTTAACTTTAATGTAAATTTAAATAGAGTAAGTTATGTAATTTTATCCATGAAGACAGCCAATTCATATCACATAGGCCAAATAGATCAATAATTAGGAAATCTGAAGGGTCAAGTTTAAGTCTTGAAATGAGTAGCATCGTAGTATCTTCCCCTTTAAATGTGTCTCATTTATGCTAAAATAATTTGGGCATTATGTATAGAGAAAACTTCCTTTCCGAACTCCTATCCCTTCTTCTCATTGTAACTTTTTTTTTTTTTATACAATAAATTAATTCCTTCAGACTGTGAAAAGACACTGTAAGGAGAAAGCAAATTTAACAATAGACTTGATGGTGACCCACAGGGACTAAGAATGAAAAATATGTGTGATAGATAATATTAGAAGTGGTAATATCAAGTATCTACAAAGTTGTCAATTGAATTCCTATTTAGGTACCAGTAGATGGCTTCTAATGAAAATAATTTTTATGTGAAATCAGAATGTTTTAAAACACAAAAATTCTGGGGCTTCCCTGGTGGCGCAGTGGTTGAGAGTCCGCCTGCCGATGCAGGGGACACGGGTTCGTGCCCCAGTCCAGGAAGATCCCACATGCCGCGGAGCGGCTGGGCCCATGAGCCATGGCCGCTGAGCCTGCGCGTCTGGAGCCTGTGCTCCTCAACGGGAGAGGCCGCAACAGTGAGAGGCCCGCATACCGCAAAAAAAAAAAATTCTTAATTACTTTATCTTTGTAAATATGAATGTCATTACATAAGGTACCTGCACCCATTAATGAACTGTTTCTTACAATTTAGTTTTAGTTACCTAGAACATGTAATACATGAATGCTAGGTTTATATAGTAGCTCACAAACAATTTTTATACCTTAAAGGAGCTGAAAATAGCTACAATTTAAAACAAAAGACAATATTTAATAAGAAATAAAGAAAACCAGCAAGTAAAGGAATCAGCAAGAAGAAATAGAGTGAAAATGACACAGTGGTTTCTCTTAACCGGCGTCTACTTATTAACTCAGAGAAGAACTTAAGAGCTTTATTTTAAAGTTTGTTTCTCGATTTTAATAATATTTTGTTGTGTATGTGTATGAAGACAAAATTTCAGTTTTGTAGCAGAAAGGCATTTCATAAAATATTTAGTTAAATTACAGTTTCTTAAAATAGTGTCCATGAATTTTATTCTTTGCTTCTTTAAAAGATACCACATATTTAGTCAATTGTGGCAACATCTAATAAAAGATATGACCTAGCAATCCTATTTTTGGAAAATTTTACCATAGAATTAAAAATACACATACATAAGGATATATGTACAAGGGTACTTACTGTGTCATTAATCATATTGGCAAACATAAGATAAAATAGGAAACAAAGTGAATGGTCATTAAAAGGGATATGGTTGAATCCCTTATTCAACAGATAGCTTATCTGCAAATAGTAATATTACTCAATATTTTAAAAATTAATTTATAGGTATGTCAATTGAATCAGGTTTTTCCATATAATTATGGAATATATATTTCATATATACATATATGTGTGTGTGTATATATATATGAGTGGAGAGCAGGGTAGAGAGGCAAGCAAGGAATGAATATGCTTGAAAAATATGAAAGGAAATTCAGGATACATGTAAACTGTTCACCTGAGTGACCTAGTGACCTAGTGGAGAAGGTGTTGTGGATGGAATTTATTGTGGAAGGAGGTAGATGACAGGGGATGCAATAGAAAAAGAAAGGTAAAGATTACACCCGAAAGACATCTTGCATGATACAATCCAAATTATGAAATCATCAGGTTATATATGTATAGGCATATCTGCATTTAAATATAGTCAACGTCATGCCAAGTAAATACAAACAAACAAAAAACCAGGGCTTCCAATCTCAGACACTCTTGAATTTAGAGAAAAAGCTTTGGGGACTTTAAAAATGGATCTTTATTTAGTATGTCAAAAGTTGCTCAATCTCACGATTAAAATTGAATGACAAATCTAGAGAAAAATATAATTTTAGCTAAGATTATTGAACACTGAAAAGTTTGATAATTTACTGTTTGGCCAGAATATGGGAAATACTAGTGGAAATTTGAGTTGGTAAAACTTCTCTAGAGGACAATTTAATAACATCTTTCAAAATTAAAAATGTACTACATTTCAACTCACCAGTTTCACTTCTAGTAATTCATACTTCAGGTACAGGTTCACACCTGTGAAATTATATATATATATATATATATATATATATATATATTTATATATATATATATATAAATATATATATATATATGAATGTTTAGTGTGGTGTTGTCTGCGATAGTAAAAGTTTGGAAGCAATCTTAATGTCCACTGACGGGAATGTTTAAATAAATCATGTTAATATCTATGCAGTAGAATGCTCTGCATTCTTGCAACAAGTCAGGCGGACCAAATATATTGATATGAAACTATTCTTGGGATATATTAAGTGGGAAATGTGCAGAATAGTATGTATGCTATCATTATGATAGCATATCATAATATGCTATCATTTTGACAGAAAGCAAATATATAAAAAATACAAATATGCTTGTAATAACTTGTTTGTCTGGGTAAGGGAGTTGTGTGGCTAGAAAACAGGAGTAGGAAGGGAATCTATTTTTCATGATATACATTTTTACAACTATTGAATTTTTTATCATGAATAAGTATAACTTATTCAGAACTTAATATAATTTATTGTTATAAATACATAATTTTGTTGCTCAAAATAAAAGAGTGTATTTCTATGTATATCCCAATATTTAAGTGTTTCTCAAAGTTGACCCTTTTAAGAAAGGGTTGTTTTTACAGTGGACTTTTAGTATAACTGTTAAAAAATTGAGGTGGGTCTCTATTACCTAATACAGAAAAAACTGAAGATACAGAAGAGTATGTGTAGTTTCATTCTGTGTAAAAATGTATACATACACAAAGATGTATATGTGTAAAAATTCTGAAAAGGGTACTCAAGAAAGTATGAACAGTGGCAATTTCTGGGGAGTGGAACTCTTAACTATACTTGGGATTGAGAAGATTGGAGAGACACGTTTATTGATTACTTTATATCCTGTTCTGTTTGAATTTTAAATATGAGGTACGTCTTTCTTTTATGAAATAAGGGAAGGAGGAAGGAAGGAAGGAAGCAAGGGAGGGAGGGAAGAAAGAAGGGTAAGGTCACAGAGAATTGTCCTACTCCAAAACAATGAGCAAGTACCCTTCTCCAAGGCACCAGACTTTTGAAAGTGACAAGTTTGTACTCACTTGTTGATCAAGGTCTCTTAAGGAGTCTTTGTTAAAGAAAACAACATCCTTTTATTTGATTAAATATGTGTGTTAGAGATAACACCTTTGGAATATGAAAGACATAATGAAATAATAATTTGCTGATAAGTACCTTCACCAAAGGACACCTTGTTGGAATTCAAGAAGAGTTCCTGAGCAAGAATTTTATTTACATTATTGAATGGAATGCATTCCTCAAGTCTCTGAAGCACAAAACCTAATGCCTAATTTAAAGGATAAGTTTGTGTAAAATGCTGATTAGGTCATTATCAGAATATACCATTAAAATACTATTAAGGGGGCTTCCCTGGTGGCACAATGGTTGGGAATCCTCCTGCCAATGAAGGGGACACGGGTTTGAGCCGTGGTTTGGGAAGATCCCACATGCCGCAAAGCAACTAAACCTGTGCGCCACAACTACTGAGCCTGCGTGCCACAACTACTGAAGCCCGTGTGCCCTAGAGCCTGTGCTCTGCAACAAGAGAATCCACCGCAATGAGAAGCCCACGCACCGCAACGAAGAGTAGCCCCCGCTCTCCGCAACTAGAGAAAGCCCGTGCGCACAGCAGTGAAGACCCAACGCAGCCAAAAATAAATAAATAAAATAAATAAATTTTTTTAAATGCTATTAAGGTTTTTCTCTTTGCTAACCTTCCCTTTTACTAACTTGAAACATGGAACAATACTGTCCCATAGAAAGGTTTATAATTTGAACTCCAGATTTTTACTCAAGTACTAAAATCAAATGGCAGCCTATAAACTAAAGAAAACCATATCTTTTGATCTCAACGGGTGGTCTATTTAGTCTATAAATTCATTTTAATGACCAGCATACATCATTTAAAGTATATTTTAAGGTTTTTTTTTTTAACCTTCTTATGCAGATACAGCATTTAGTCTCATAATTGAATAAAAATATATACATTGTCAAAAACAATTTATAACTTAATGAAACTATTACTAATGCATTCAGGATAAACTTTGTCAATTACCTACAGTTTGAGTTTTTCATTTTCTTCTGTCAGGTATTCAATGAACTTTTCTAGAAATGCACATGTTTTCTTATTTTGTATTCCTACAACATATTTTCCAACAGTAAACAAAATGTACAAACATTGAAGGCACTAAATAAGAAGGCAATAGCAGAATAAAAATTCAAAAGAAAATGGAAAATACCTTTAATTTTCAATTATGTAAAATCCACCTGTCAGAAGTGCCTTGAGAGTTTCAGCATAGTATTCGTTTTCCAGTCAGGTCTCTGTGTTCACTGCAATCTCATCATCTTCTTCCATTAACTTTGATAAACAAGAATTATAAACCTTTAAAATTCAATCTCACCATTCAACATTTACTCTGATTCTAATTTCATTCTTTGAAGATACTCATCAATTTGCTTTCGTTTTTTCTCTTATTCTGCCATTGCTCTAATAGATTTTTCAATTAAAAATAAATCCTTGGGCTTCCCTGGTGGCGCAGTGGTTGAGAGTCTGCCTGCCGATGCAGGGGACGCGGGTTCGTGCCCTGGTCCGGGAAGATCCCACATGCCGCGGAGAGGCTGGGCCCGTGAGCCATGGCCGCTGAGCCTGCGTGTCCGGAGCCTGTGCTCCGCGACGGGAGAGGCCACAATAGTGAGAGGCCCGCGTACCACATATAAATAAATAAATAAAAATAAATAAATAAATAAATCCTGGGGTCTGAGCAGATAGCTCAATTAGAGGTTGACTAACAAAAACCAATACTCTTCACCCACAGCAGAGATTGTAGTATGACCTAACAGCCAGAAATAGTTATATATTTCAGGATGTAGGAATGTAGGCTGGATTCTATCTAATTAGAAAATATAAGCTAAATTTGAATACTATAAAATAATTTATAGAATATGAGATTACACAGCTATGCAGGCAAACTTGTATTTGTGGCCATTTGTAAATCCAGATGGAATTTTGAGTTTATAGGAAGAAAATTAAAATATTTATTTTAGTGATATTATATTATTTTGAGTAAATCAAATCTCTCTTTCATTGCTCTTTCGTTCAAATATGTGAAAACTTTAAACATTTCCCCCTGGCTATCTTCTCTTTTTAAAATCTGGTTATTTCCATTTCCTCTAATACTCAGTTGGCATAGTTTCTAGACTTTTCACCATTCATTTTTAGAAATTTTCATGTAATCAATGCTCCTGTTAAATTAAGGCACATGGAATTCACCAATCACTTGTGGTATGATTGGCCCATGGTATCATGGCATTAGTCTGTCCTTCTGAGAGGCAAATAGAAGAGTGGCTAAGAACGCAAACTGAGTCACACTGACAGGCTTTGAATCTTGGTTCCGTCCTCTTTCAGCTGTGGTTTCTTAATCCACAAAATGGAAAAAACATAGTACCCTCTACATAGGGTAGAGGAGACTGAGTGAGTTGACATAAACCAAGCACTTTGAATTGTATCTAATATACAACAAGCACTATATAAACCCTTATTTTAATCCTGGATATTTTATCCCTAAAATCTAAGCTAAAAAATTATTATTGTTTGCCTCCTATTGTAATGAAGGTACACATTCAAATTCATATTGACTTATTATATGCCTATAATAAAAAAAATTAAATTCTTTGCATATTTTTACATGAGTTACTGGTAAGCCAGGACTCCTTTTCCTCAAATGTATACAAGAATTCCTGAAAATACATTGAATTGTGTATAATTCTTGATGCACTCAGAAGGAATGAAAAACTTCTGGTCTGTGTTCACTTAGAGTCTTACTGGTGTTTTTGCTCCAGCCTTGGTTTGATGACTACACATTCTTTAAAATATGAAACAAATTATGTTTTATTTTATTTGATCTTATTTGTCTACCACTGTTCTAGCTTTGTGATAGATCGGATTTAAATTGGGAGAAAAATCAACAAATCTTTTTATAGTTTAAAATAAATGTTCATGTCCTGTATTTTTCCAAAGTAGGGCAGCCTCATTTTTTTCTGAATAGGAGACACACCTGGTATAGAAACTGTACTGAAGTTATTAGGGAGAAATCAGGTCAAATAATAGGAGGCATTCTTTTGAATTCTGCATGAATATTTGTTCATTTGTGATTTAGTAATATTTAAGTATAGGAAATATATATAAATATGTTTTCTAATATCTGAAATACTGGAAGAGAGACTGAGAGACTGTTTCAGGTGCTGCTGGATCAAAATATAATTGCATTTTTATAATGGTTGAATCATAATTATTATTCATAGGATGATTACTGCTGTTGCCATGATAACAATTATCTTTAATTGAGGTACGCACATTTTGAATGACATGTTAACCAAGAATCAAAATTATTAAAGTGGGCTGGATAGTTTTTCCAAATAAAATGTAGAGGTGATGAGAATTGATGCAGGTACTCCCAAAGTAACATGCAATCTTTCATGAATATCCACATGTAGAATTAGCAGATTTATCCTAATTTCCACTTTGCCTAAGTGCCTTACTGTCACCAATCCCAGCCTCATCCTGTATACAAAACTAACATTAACCTAGTAACTCTGTGGGTAAATGTTAGCCTATGTCTCGCCCCATGATTTCTCTTTCTGTCTTTTACCATTTTCACGTTTTTACTATTATCTTTTTTTTCCTCCAATTTTATCATTCCCTGTTTAGTAAATTCTACCTCAGGAAATTGATTTTATATGTGAAGACAAAATCTGCTGAAGAGGAAAACTTTTCCTTTGTCAAAACTTTGAATTAGACCATGGCTTAAACATATGGATTGTTCTCAGTGAGGAAGCTAAAGTGATATAATTATCTAAAACAGAAATGTCAGTCCCTGGCATTCAGTACTAGACTTATTTTAAACATTGTGGTGTGCATAAACATCACTTTAAGAGCAGGTTATAACGCAGACACAATAGATCCTACCCTATTTGACTTTGGTTCTACCAATTTGGGAGGATATGTTAATCTTCATTTCAAACAAATCTCTAGTATATTGTTATATAGGTAGCTCTGGACACTTCTAAACAAAAATGATCTAAGAAAATGGAGCTCTGGAGTTAGCTCTGGCTTGATGATCGGGCTGTTACATCGAACGACCACTAGGGAAGTTTGGGGACTGACTGTGCCGGAGCAGGGCCTTTCCAGTTCTTTAAACTTTTGGTCCTTTACTGACTACAGTTCTTCAGCAGTTGATTCAGAAAGTTGAAACACTAAGGTAATTGTATTCCTGGAAATTGCTCTATATATTTCATAGACCCCCAGCCTGTTTGTACATAGAAAGTGCTGAGTTGTTTCCAATCTAAAGGGGCTGGGGTGATGCAAGTTTTCTTTCTTAATGTTACAAAAGTATTTCACCCTTAATAATAAGCTTGTTACACAATAGAAAAATGAAGCTTCTAAGGAACATATTCCAATTGATGAGTTTAGTGAAATCCCAAACATCTTCATTAATTGAGTTTCTTAGTGCATTTCCTGGCATGAAGCCTGGATGCCTCTTCAGCCATATACGTGACATACTTTCCCCAAATAGTTGGCAATATAGACCATATAAGAATGTGCCTTTTAGGAAGCTGACGTAAATTGCCATTGATGGTGAACCAATAATGAATCTAAAATACTTGTAATTTAGCCTGTAGTCAAGTTCTTACCAAAAGATAAAGGGGTATAATGCTTTCTTGGAATTCTTTGTTGAGGCATACTATTTCAGTCTGAAGATGCTTTCATCTGAGAATGAGAATTAGGAAAGGGCCCATAAACTGAAGATAAGAGGACCTCAGTCAAGAAGGTACTAGGACTCTATTAATCTGGGGTTAAAAGTGAGTCAATTACTAGCGTATCATAACAAAATAGGGACCTAAAATCAGGTATTTAAAAGTGAAGTAAAATAAAATCCAGAATCCCCCAAATCAGGTAGTCATTTTAAAACCAGCAGTTATAATACAGAAGGGAAACTAGTAACATGTGGTTTATCCAAAAAATTTTTTGTATTTCTTGCCAACTTTAAAGACTAGTGATCAGATGTGCACACTTCAGGCCCTACTGTGTATGAAAGGAAATAATAACAGGATTTTGCAGAGTAAAAGAACAGTGCTAATATTTGTGCTTTTATCCTTAGTAGGGCAAGGGTAAGAGAGAATACGGAGGTTCTTCTGTAGTATTTAAAGACATAAAGTAGATCTGGATACTGAGAGATATGTCAAATTAAAACAGGTACATTTAGTGAAAATTAAAATACAGGAGAAAAACAAAACCTTACTTGGGGCAATTGCCTTAATGGAGTCTCATTGTCCAAGTTCAAATCCTACAATTTGTAAGTATTCTCAGAGAATTTTTTGGTGATTAATTGACGATAACAAAACTTACAGCAATTCTAAATCAGTAATAACTTACTGACTTAGAGAAATACTATTGCTAGGAAGACCAGAGCACTTACAGGCTCTGTAGCAAATTGCTTTCTGTAGAAAAGTCTACAAAAGTGTATTTGGTGATCACTGAGTCACAATGAGGAGAAGTAACTCGGTAAAGTTGGGTGAACTTAAAGGCTGGTGCTTTGTGCTGTGAAACCTCATGACTCTATCTCCAGTGCAGAAATATAATTGTAAAATAAACTAGAATCATCTTGTCAACTACCTCGGAGTCCTCCTCTGTCAACTGTATTCTCCTAAGATTTCCCTTTTTCTAGGTTCCAATCACACAATTATTGAAAAATTTTTTTCAGATATGAACACGTAATTTATTTTTTTTTCTTTTACCTGGGTTAGGTTTTGATGAGATTAATAATGTGAATCATTCTTTCAGCCTATGTTTAAGAGTCAACCCTTTTTCTAGGAGCTGGGCTTCTCAAATTTCAGATTCAATTCACTGGGCAACTTGTTCCAGATCTGGGTGTTCTGTTGAGGGCGCCAGAGGCAACATTCTGAGAAATGCTGCCCTAAGGAATCTGTAGATAATTAATCTCACCCACAGTGTGTGATTTCACAACTTGAAGTCTGAGATTTGTTAACATTACTCTGAAGGCTGTTTTGCTAGTGAAATTTTTTTTTAAAAAATGCATTTACTCATAGATAAGAATATCTTTAATACAGAACTTTAAAGTTTAAACAAGTTACATGATTACATTTGTCTCTAGACAAGTAAAAATCCCAAGTCAATCAAATACCTCTTCTCCTATTATGAACAGAGGGTAGTATTTAGTCCTCAGCCTGGAACTGTGTTAATATCATTAAATCAACTTTACAATTTGGGAACTAATCTTATAAACTATGGAGTTCAAAGTGGGTCTCTCTTTTTTTTTTTTTTTTTTTGCGGTACGCGGGCCTCTCACTGCTGTGGCCTCTCCCGCCGCGGAGCACAGGCTCCGGACACGCAGGCTCAGCGGCCATATCTCACGGGCCCAGCCGCTCCGCGTCATGCAGGATCCTCCCGGATCGGGGCACGAACCCACATCCCCCGCATCTGCAGGCGGACCCCCAACCACTGCGCCACCAGGGAAGCCCCAAAGTGGGTCTCTTATAGGAGAGGGAACTGGGTGATTTGCCCATAGTGACACAGTTATCAGACCTGGGTTTGAACCCAGATCTCATGATGTTTACTTTGATCATTTTTAAACCATGACATATTAAAGAGCCAGAGGGGAAGACGTATAAAATGCCAAACTACTGTCAAAGGTAAATGTAGTTTTAAACTGATACAACATCACAGCTTTTTGCATTCACCCATGCTCTAAGAAAATTTCAGCATGGACAGTATCAAATGTATTTTAAGTCCAATTTTGAGTAAACATGTCCATAGAAACAATAATAATTTATTTCACTCAGGACAGAGAAATTTACAAAGATAAACAAGTGGTAAAATGACTTAGGGGGACTAAAAGTTGTTATATATTAGACTGAGCCATTTGAGTTTTCTAGAAATAAGCATATTTACTGCAATCCTATCTAAAAATTTGGAGAAATTAATCCAAAATAGTTAATCTACATGTAGCTTATTTATCTATGATGTTTAATTAATTAAAATATTTCCTAAGTGTTTGCAGAATATTATACTGTATGCTTTAGGATAGGTATGCTTTGAGCCCAAAGAAATTAGATAATGTATATTAAATTTTATTCCTACCTAAAAAATGATGGCTCCTTGATATGTATTTCTTTAGTCAGGGCATATGTAAAATTGTAGAACACACTCCCTAGTTTTTAAGAGTTTATTCTATGAGTTATAAAGAGATACATAATGAGAGAAAACACATAGAAATTCATAAATTTTAAAAGTCAATATATGTTACTTTTTACTTCAGAAAAATAGGTAATAGTTGATATAGAAGTTCAAAGAGTAATAAAAGACCTCCAACTTGCCAGGAATTAGGAAGGTTCTGGGAAAGCAGTGAGTACAGGCTAAATTGAAATCTAAATCTTTTATTGAAGAGGAGGAGTGAGTAATCCAGTTAATCGGTGGTAACTTCACAGTGTCACCAACGTGAGCAGGACCAGACACATTAGGATAAATTATGTAGGACTTTGAATTCTGGGCTAAGGGTTTTAACTTTCTTCTTGAATACTTTTATTTGGACCTGGACAGACTATTGAGTCATATAAAGTTGTAACTGAATCATTTTAAATCCAAAGTTTTCACTTTCTTTGCAGGTTATAAGTCCATCATATTTAGCATAAAACTAATTGTTTTTATCACAACAAAATCAATGAATACCATGTGGCCTTTCTTTCCTGATTATTTTTATACTGTCAATTCTTGTGCAAAACTCAATTTATTTATATTTTGATATAAATTAGAGTTCTTCTTTTTCAGAGTTTAAGAAAAGGTATTTTGACAGCTATTATAATTAGTGAAGGAAATGCTACTGATTTCTGTCCATTTGATTTCTGAAAATCAACAGACTTGAGAAGGCATTACCAAAGATAAAATTTACCTTAATATAACTTGTACAAATAAGCTTGGTTTTGTTTCCATTCCCCTACTTATCCCATCCCAGAAAACGACACAGCATAAAAAGAATCAATTAAGTGTTAAGATTCAGAGGAAAGGCCTGTCATCCAGTAAGGAACTTGCTTACATTTTTTATATTAGACAAAAAAGGCCTGATTTGTTTTTAAATTCTGTGTCAAAATTATTTCATCCTTCTAAATGTATGTTGTATGTAGTGATCTCACTGACAAATACTTTTTATCTTATTTCACTTTAACTCATTCCTGTTATCCTTATTTGGGCTTCTGAAGGTAGGAACTAAGGTAGAGCAAATTGATTTGTTTGATAAAGATGCTCGAAGGGTCGGGGGAACTCTACAATGAGATGCCAAGTCCTGTTTTTGGAGGGTCAGGAAAAGGAACTGCCATTTATTCACATTAAATAAATTGACAGAACTGGAAAGAAGAGAGAGGAGTGGGAGACAAGGAGTGGAAGAGAGAGGGAAGAGGGTAGGGAAGATTAGGAAAATGCAGTTCACTGTGAAGTGTGTAATATGAATGGTCTCTCCCTTCTCTCCTGTGGAATCTTTAGTAAATTCTGCTGTGCTGATCAGTGCTTGCGTATGAGTAACTTTATTTGGGAACACTAAAAGCATTCACAAAGGGGCCAACTAACATTTGAGTAAATTTTCATATTCTCAAAAATATCTCTTGAATGTGTATTATGTGTCAAGCAGTCTCTGGGGATTGAGAGGCAATTAAAATGGACAAAGCGCTTCTCTCACATAGTGTGGCAGGCAGGATTCAAAGACGACCCCAATGCAATGACCCAAGCCCTTATATTATTCCCTCCTCTTGTGTGTGGATGGGACTGTGAATATGATAGGATATCACTCCCATGGTTGGGGTACTAATCAGTTGACTTTGAGGTAATCAAAATGAAGATTATTCTGAATGGGTCTGACCCAGTAAGAAGAACCCTTTTAAGGCCCTTCCTACAAGAAGAGATTCAAAGTGTGAGAAGGTCTGTGGAGGAGTCCACAGAGCAAGAACCTGAGGGTGGCATCTAGGAGCTGAGAGTAGTGATGAAACAACAGATAGTAAATACATGGGGACCTGAGTTACATGGCTGCAAGGAAATGCATTTCTCCAAAAACCTGAAGAAGCTTGGATGCAGATGCATCAAGCTGCTGCCTCGCCTTCAGCCTTGTGAGACTCTGAGCCGAGAATGAAGGCTCCTGACCCATGGAAATTGTGAGATAATAACTTTTTGTTTTTTAAGCTGCTAAAATTGTGGTAATTTGTTACCCAGAAATAGACATCTAATACATACTCTTGCTGCCTTCTCTCAGAGTCTTTCTGTTTCTCCATAGTGTTATTATTATTATTAAAATTTAAAATTAAATTAAATCCTGAATATACATTAATGGGCCCCTCTAGCCCTGCCCTTGCAAATTTGGTGCACTGGTTAGGCAGACCAGATGGTTAATAATAGCAGTTAGCATTTCCTGAATACTACTCATGCTAGATACTGTTTTAAGCATCTTCCATGTATTGACTCACCTAATCATCAGAGACATTATAATTAACCTCCACTCTATGGATGAGGTAAGTGAGGTACAGAGAAGTTAAGTAATATGCCCAAGGTCACACAGCTAGTAAGCTGCAAAACTAGGATTGGAAAATACAGGCAGTCTGGTTTTAGAGTGTTTGAATTTAACCATCCTCCCTCTCCTGATGCACCTTTAGAGAATAATACCTGAATAAGTCCTAGCCACATCTGGATGTATAATACTGAGAAGTCAGAAGCTTCCTAAGTTCTGTGGTAAGTTGCAGAGGTTGCCCTGTGAGGAATTATCTTGCTACTTAAGGAATATTTCATAACTGTCACCTTGATTAATCATTCTGAGAAGCTGTACCTACACCAAAAATGACAGCTCTCAGCAGAGTTTCAGAGATGCAGATGAGAAGTTAGTGCTTCTGGAAATTTATTTTCATAAATTAGTATTATTAAAAATAATACTAATAAAGACCTTAAATTCTGAATGGCCATTTTCTAAAATGCCACGTAGAGAGAAATTCTTCCTTCTAACCAGAAGAAAATTGTTAAGAATTCAAATATAATGGCATTTCACAAGATGTTCAATATTGGGAATTTTTGTCATAAGTAAAATCTAATATTAATACATACGTGATTCATTGTAGTTCCTATTTTAAAACTTTCTAATCTGTCACTATGAGACATTATTATCGTCTTGCTCCCATGGTATTCGATGCTAAAGCATTTCACTGACTGTAGATTAATGAGTATAACAACGACAAAAATTCAATTTGTAAGTAGAGTCAAGACATACAGAGAATAATTTTTATTAATATTATCCTCATGAAAACATATCAGTTTGATTAGAGTAAAGCAGTGTGGCCTTATCACTGAATTAGAAAATATTTTGGGAGTATTCATTTTTTCTCTC
Source organism: Mesoplodon bidens (assembly GCF_964165515.1). Taxonomy (NCBI): domain Eukaryota; kingdom Metazoa; phylum Chordata; class Mammalia; order Artiodactyla; family Ziphiidae; genus Mesoplodon; species Mesoplodon bidens. The sequence continues at coordinate 206,017,242 of NC_138176.1, forward strand.
TTGGCTAATAGTTAATGCAGTGTACCCATTTTAGAATAGTAGAATGCAAGTCTCTACTAATAAATACCTTTTATGTATTTTTGGTGTAATTACTTTCTTAACTACATATGTTTTCTCATTGGCTTTAATTTAACCTCCATAATATGCCTCCACATTTTGCTTTTTAAATTTTATTTACACATTAATGCTCCTTTACATTTTAAAATGGCATGCAAATTAACTGAAGTATTATATGGAAATTTATTGAATCTCTATGAAGTGTTTGGTATGGTGCTAGGAAGTAGATACATTATAATAAAAATAGCATTATCCATAGCATCATGGATATTTTAGCCTAGAAGAAAACTTTCTTTGTATATCTATGTTTCTGTATGTATTTTATACACACACACAGACACACACACACACACACAAAGTGTGTATATATGTATGCATGCAAGTGTATATCTTGGTAAGTGATATAAAGGAAAAAAAGTCAACTTGATGAAAGATTAATATTAATAGAGGGAAAGTATTTTAAACTAAATGGCGGGTGATTAGGGTAAATCTCTAAGCAGAGGTAAAACTGAAGATGGAACAGGCATTTGAAAAGCAGGGAAATGTGTTTGAAACCTAAGAAATGGAATGTATCGAAATTCTGAGGTGAGAAACTCTTGGCATTTAGAGTGGTGACTAGGGAGATGGAAGGATATTAGTGAGTAAGTCAGAGAATAGCAGGAAATCGATTTGGAGAAGTAGGCAAGTCCCATTCATAGAGAACTCCACGTACCTGTTATGGAATTTAAAGTTTTAGAAGTTTTCCTTTCAGTATTGTGGAAGAACAAATACTAAAATAAATTCAAGTTGGTCTTCTTCTATCCAATATTTGCCTTCATCTGGTTTTGTGTTTAAAATTCAGTGTTATAGTCTTCTCCCCAGATCTTACACCTTTCACAAAGAGTAACTTGAAATGGATCATACATCTAAGTGCGACATAAAGAACTTTGTAACTTCTAGAAGAAAACAGATGAGAAAATCTGCATGATCTTAGGTTAGTTGCTTTTTTAAAAATTGAGGAATAATTGACATACACTATTACATTGGCTTTAGGTGTACAACATAGTTATTTGACATATGTATACATTGTGAAGTGGTCATCAAAATAAGTCTAGATACTGTCTGTTACCTTACAAAGTTAACACAATGTTATTGACTATATTTCCTATGCTGGACATTACATCCCCATGACTTACTTATTTTATAACTGGAAATTTGTACTTTATCCCTTTACCCCTTCTGCTACACCCCCAACCCTACCCCCCTCTAGCAACCACCAATCTTTTCTCTTATCTGTTAGCCTGGATTTTGTTTTGATTTGTTTTTTCTGTTTTTTTATATTCCACTTGTAAATGAAACCATGTGGTATATTTCTTTTTTTTTTTTTAAGAAGATGTTGGGGGTAGGAGTTTATTAATTTTATTTATTTATTTTTGCTGTGTTGGGTCTTCGTTTCTGTGTGAGGGCTTTCTCTAGTTGTGGCAAGCGGGGGCCACTCTTCATCGCGGTGCGCGGGCCTCTCACTATCGCAGCCTCTCTTGTTGCGGAGAACAGGCTCCAGACGCGCAAGCTCAGTAGTTGTGGCTTACAGGCCTAGTTACTCAGCGGCATGTGGGATCCTCCCAGACCAGGACTCGAACCCGTGTCCCCTGCATTAGCAGGCAGATTCTCAACCACTGTGCCACCAGGGAAGCCCCATGTGGTATATTTCTTTCTCTGTCTGACTTATTTCACTTAGCATAATACCGTCTAGGCCCATCCATGTCCTCGAAAATGGCAAGAGTTCATTCTTTTTCATAGCTGAATAGATTCTGTTTTATTATATATGTATGCTGAGTAGTATTCGTTGTGAGTATTATATACATCTTTATCCATTCATTCATCAATGGACACATAGGTTGGTTCCATATCTTGGCTATTGTAAATCATGCTGCAATGAACAGAGGGTAGCATGTATCTTTTTGAATTAGTGTTTTCGTTTCCTTTGTAAAGATACCCAGTAGTAGAATTGCAAGATCATATGGTAGCTCTATTTTTAAGTTTTTGAGGAAACTCCATACTGTTTTCCACAAGGACTGCACCAATTTACTTTGCCACCAACAGTGCAGGATGGTTCCCTTTTCTCCACATCCTCACCAAACTTGTTATTTCTTGTCTTTTTGAGAATAGCCATTCTGACAGCTGTGAGGTGATATCTCACTGTGGTCTTGATTTGCATTTCCCTGATGATTAATGATGTTGAGCATCTTTTCGCGTGTCTGTTTACCATCTGTTTACCATCTTCTTTGGAAAAATGTCTATTCAGGTCCTCTGCTCATTTAGTAATCTAGTTTTTTTTTTTGATGTTGTGTTATATGAGTTCTTTCTATATTTGGGTATTAACCACTTACCAGATATATCATATGCAAATATCTTCTCCCGTTCAGTAGGCAGCCGTTTTGTTTTGCTGCAAGTTTCCCTTGCTGTACAACAGCTTTTTAGTTTGATGCTGTCCCATTTGTTTATTATTGCTTTTGTTTCCCTTGCCTGTGAAGTCAGATCCAACAAAAAAACATTGCTAAGTCTGATGTCAGGGAACTTACCGCCTGTGTTTTCTTTTTCGGAGTTTTTGTGGCTTCAGGTCTTACATATAAGTATTGAATCCATTTTGAGTTAAATTTTGAATATGGTATAGGACAGTGATCCCGTTATTGTGTTCTTCAGCTCTGTGACTTTTGGTACTTCCTTATGTTTTCTCTTTGTTGAAGTTCTCACTGTTTTCTTTTACTCTTTGTTGTGGAGAGCATTCATCTAGTTTTTAGATCTTTTTCAGAGGGAAATGATCCATATGTAGCTGTAGATTGGTTGGGTCTATGTGAGGAGGTGAGTTCATAGTCTTCCTTAGTCTCCAACTTGGGCTCCTGGTGATGAGTTTTAGAAACAACACATGGCTCATGAAAGAAGAAAATGTTTAAGTTGAATTTTGCTAAAACTGAGACTTCTTCTCAGCAAAAGACACTATTAAGATAATAAAAATACAAGTTACAGACTGGGAGAAAATATTTACAAGCACTTACTAAAGCATTTGTATCTAAAGTATACCAAAAACTCTTAAAACTCAATAATAAGAAAACAAACAACCCAGTTGAAATTTTTCTGTAAATCCAAAACTACTCTAAAATATAAAACATTTATTTTAAAAAATTCATGGTTGTAGTTTCACTTTTTTCCCCCAAAATTTGAAGGTTTGGGTTGGTTGACATTTTAAGCCATTTCCACAATTTTAGATATCACATGTTTTAAAAGACTATGACAGTACTATTATTGTAGCCAAGGGAAAGAAAATGTCTTTTTTTCTTTTCACAATGATTTAAGTTTTTCTCACTGAGGAAGGTTGTGGCTACAAAAAAAAATATGTTCCCACTTTAATCTTAGAGAGTCTCAAATTATAAAAGTTGGTGAAACCCCAGAGCTCTAAGATTAACTTTCTATGACCATTTCTATTTAGAAGGCTGGCTTTGGGGGCCAACTGCTCCTCAATATTGTCCTGCTTTCTGCTTCTAAAGGTGTATCAGATGTATTTTACCTGTACTTAACACTGTAGTAATACTGAGCAGATCAGTCAGAATAGTCTAGGTTTCATGTACAGGCTTTTACTTAAGTTGTTTCTTCATTCTGGAAGTCTCTTCTTTCATTTCCTCCCAAGTCGGTTTTCATCTTTGCCAGATATTTTCTGGGTCCTGAGGTTAGACTATAGCTTTTTCTGTTGTCTTGATAGATTCCATATAATCAATATTCATTAAGTAAGCAAATATGTATTGAGCTTCTACTGGGTATCAGATACTCGATATGCTGGGCATCTGTTCATGGCTTCTCAGCAGGAACTGTCAGCTCCTTGAGGGTAGAGAGCGTGTCCTAATTTTACAGATATTATAATTGTGTTTGTATGTCTATGTGTGTGTACATCAAGAAGTGATTAAGCAAGTGACACTATTTCATTCATTTGAATTCTCCAAAATTCAGAAGTGTGTTTTAGGCATGCGTACAAATTTAAAAACAATGCTTGATACTGTGTAGTCTGGCCTTCTAAAATGTTACTTCCAATGTATGGCAGTCTAGATATTGCTCACATTCTAGATATGTAAATGATATATTTTTTCTTATTGTTCAAGCCTCAGTGTGTTTTCTTAAGTGATAAAATTGAACTTGAAGAAATAAAAAAAGCAATGAAACCTATATTGGATTAATGGTATTGGAAATTGTTACTGTTTTTTTTCCTCCCAAATCCTTAGCAATTTTAGACCATTGTGGTTAAAGGTAAAAAAGAAGTATCAAGTGAAGCAACAGCAGAATACTCCAAAATTGCATTTATAATTGGGAAAAATCCAAAGTGAAATATGTAATATCTCATTACTTATAATGGCCATGGTGACATGTATAGCGAACATGTGTTCTGGGCATAATGCTGAGCACTTTAGATAGATTTGCTCCTTACATTTTCCCAACAAATCTGTGAAGTAAGCAAACCCATTATCCTCATAGTGGAGAGAACACCAAAGCACTGAAGCAAAGAGGATTTGTCAACAGTCACACAGCTAAAATAATGAAGGCAAAATTCAGGGTTGGAAGTCTGCCACAGAGCCCATCACCATGGACACAATGCTATACTTCCTCAAGGGATAAAAATAATCCTGTTAAGCATTATGTGATTTTAAGATAAATATGGCCCAATGTTTGATATATCATTAAGTAATTGATTAAGTAATCTACTCAGTAGGTCCTGTGCCTGTACATCTGTGGGTTCTCACATAAATATTTGGCAGTATTCAAAATTACAAATTAAGTTATGTTATTTAATTCAAGTGTGTTTATACATAAAAGTTACTCGATTATATTGATTTAATTTAATTAAAATAATGTAATATTACATATAATATGGTCATATGTACAATACAATGTTCAAACATAATGGTCATAATTTCAATTGTAATTTATGAGAGATTTTAATATAATGGGTATTGTCACTCAACATTTACTATCAATTCAGGTCTTCCTTCTGATTTGTTTTCCTATTAATGACAACATAATTTTTCAAGTCACCAAGGTCCAAACTTCAGAATTATCTTTGACCTCATCTTTTCTTTGCCATCAAATCAAGCCAGTCACAGAATCTCATCAATTCTATCTTCTTCATTTTACCTAAATATATTCCCTTTCCTACTGCCACTCCTAAATTTCAGGTCCTTATACATATGACTCATTTCAACTTTTCTTCTCAGCCTCATCTCCTCTTTCCTAATGCATACCTTACACTTCAGCCAAATATACTCCATTCCCCAAATATTCCTCTTCTCAGCATCCTGCCTTTCTTCATGATAAACCATCTCCTTTTCATTTATTTTTCTTACCAATTCTTACACAAATCCTTCAAAATTTTGCCTGAATTACATTTTATAAAAAAACAAAAATCGAACTTTGCTTTACAAGAAGAACTATAATAAGCCACTCTTAATCTGCTATTAATCCTTCAGCTAGGTAAACTTTTCTCTAAACAATACCTGCAGGGTATACATCATTTCATTAAGTTCTCTTCTCTTTCCTGAGTATCCTACTTAATAGGTGAATACATCACTTATTTTCACATTATATATTTGATCATTTTTGTTGTCTTTCTCCTGTCATTAGAATCCACAATAAAATCCATGAGCACATAGATTTTTTTCAGTTTACTGTTGAATCCCTAATCTTCCCAAACTGTGCCTGTCATAGAGAAGCACAGAAAGTGTGTTCAGTTAATAAATGTCCAGTCAGAAATAATCTCCTCTCCTATACCTTCTTACAGTACTTAAAAAATCCTAGGTGTATTATTGTTATTTTTGCCATTTTGTTATTTTGTTAATATTTTTTAAACTAGCTTAAAAGAGAAGATTTTCATAAACTTATTCATCACCTCTCATAGTACATTATATGTAACAAGCCCACAGTAAGAATTTTTAGTATGTGTTGCCTAAATGAGCTACTTTCATGTCATGGCAGTGACTAATAAATAGATATGTGATTTTAGTTTGACAAGTCCACATTTTCTATGTAATTCTTTATAAGTGTAAGAGTAGGTGAGTACTTGGTTTTAAAAATACCATAGTATACTTTCTTGAATTTTCTCCATTGCCTTTAAAATGTTATAGGTCAGTTGTTCCAAAACTATTTTAAAATGTATTTCTATTTTCTAATAATTTCAGTATTTTATTAGAATAGCATATTTTAGGATCTTTAGGACCCAGATACATTAGTAAATAATACAAAAATAATATCTTCATTCCTGTTTACGTTGTTATAAAACTGTATTTACCTTTGTGGATTTTTTTTTAAACCTCACGGCAGAAATATAAAATAGGCAGTAATATCAACGTTTATATTAATAAGGCTTCTAGAATGTTAATGATCATATTAATAAGTACTGTAGAAGTACTCTGGCACATAGAAGTCAAGACCATACTTTCTAGAACCAGACCTCTGGGTTTAATGCCTTCCTCTACCACTGACTTTTCTAACTCAGTTCCTTCATATGAAAAAAAGGAATAATTAACTCAAAGCTCTATTATGACCATAGAATTTGTTAGTCTATGTAAAGAACTTAAAACAGTGTCTCACATGACAGACCTACATAAGTGCCTGATAATTTTATTATCATTATTGAGGGAATGTCACAGTTGATAGTGATTTTTCAGAAGTTCACGTATGGAATCATTAGACTATAGAATGCTAAATTCCTTTTTGCACTCCCAGGGCAGATCCATCACTCATAGGCAGACTCACAAAAAAAATGAGTTCATGAGCCTGATGTATAAATTTATAAATTATAAATGTATAAATCACAATTCTAATTTATCCATGTACAGTAAGAATGCTAACAATACTAGGGAAGCAGATAAATTATTTAGCCTTGTCCACATGTGGGTGGCCCAAAGGAAGCCAAATTATAATCAAAATGGCTTAGTGAGCATGTTAATTAAAGAAGGAATTGGTTGTTTGGTTTTGATATTAAGTGACATTATGCTAACAATAAACCTGCCAGGCAGTATTCTTGGAGCTGAACATCCTCTCTGGGGAGGACATCATGTCTTCCCCTATGCTATGCTTCCTGGCCTAAACAAACTCCGTTCTGGGTGACATTTTTCATCAGGTATGTTAATATAGTCAATTGTGATATACTCCTAAAGGCCTAGAAATGTTTTGTCACTTTATGGAGAGTTTTCAATATTTCAGACTATCTCTACATTTTTTAAAATAAATTTATTTATGTATTTATTTATTTATTTGTCTGTGTTGGGTCTTTGTTGCTGTGCGCAGGATTTCTCTAGTTGCGGCAAGCGGGAGCTATTCTTCGTTGTGGTGCATGGGCTTCTCAGGGCTTGTCATTGGGGTGGCTTCTCTTGTTGTGGAGCACCAGCTCTAGGTGCGCGGGCTTCAGTAGTTGTGACACATGGGCTCAGTAGTTGTGGCCTGCAGGCTATAGAGCGCAGGCTCAGTAGTTGTGGTGCACAGGCTTAGTTGCTCCGCGGCATGTGGGATCTTCCCGGACCAGGTCTCGAACCTGTCTCCCCTGCATTAGCAGTCAGATTCTTAACCACTGAACCACCGGAGAAGTCTTTTCTCTACATTTTAAGAGGGAATTCTTGTTTAAGTTCTTATATGGGTAAAAGCATCCCTGTAGCCCCCAAACTATTACCATTTACTATGGATAAAATGGTGAATACAATTATTATTAAAAACACACAACAGAAAAGAAGTACTGGTATATACTTTGGAATATTATGTTAGAGAAAACAACCTTTTGTTCGCTCTTATTTTCTTTTTTTTTTTTTTTTTTTTTTTTTTTTGCGGTACGGGGGCCTCTCACTGTTGTGGCCTCTCCCGTTTTGGAGCACAGGCTCCAGACACGCAGGCTCAGTGGCCATGGCTCACGGGCCCAGCCGCTCTGTGGCATGTGGGATCTTACCGGACTGGGGCACGAACCCATGTCCCCTGCATCGGCAGGCGGACTCTCAACCATTGTGCCACCAGGGAAGCCCTATAACTGTTGTTTTTCAATCATTAAACACATGTGCCCATTTCTTTGTACCTTTATTTCTGGTGCTTGAAGATTATGTTTAACCTCCTCCTGAGTAATGTGTACTAAACTACCCAAATGCAGCTCTGCTTGGTAGATTTGAGAATAGGGCAGACATGTATGTCTTTAGGCAAGTCTTTTAACCTCTTCCACAAACTCCTTTCCTGAATTGTAAAATAAAGATAATATATGCCTTGAAGGATTATTGTAAAGATTGTGAAGCTCTCAGGGGGTTAAAACAAATGATGTATAAAAAGTGCTTATAAGTGATCAAAAACAGTAGATACTGTATAGTAGCTAAGAACTTCAGCCCTGCAGCTATTTTGAGTTTAAATCTTAACTTAGAGTTTGCTGGCTCTGAATCCTTGGGCAAATTATGTGATGTCTGTGTCTCAGTTTCCTTCTTGGAAAATGGGGATAAAAATATATCCACCAGTAAGGTTTTTGTAAGTTTTAAATAATTGATACTCAACATGTTTAGCACAAAATAAGGTCTCAATACATGATTAGTATTGTCATTATTATTAAAATAACAATAATTTGTATTAGACATGAAAATATCTGGCACTTGGTAGACATTCAAAGTGTGGTGGCATGATTTATTTTCAAGTGAGGGGCCCAAAATTGAACTCATTACTAAAATTTAGAAAGGGCCTGCACCTTGTAACTATTCAGTGAATATATATTGAATGAATGAGTGAGTGAATAAGTGAATGAATGGTATCTAACCACAAGGTATAGAAAGGGATTATAACTTTTATAGCTTTTCTCATTGTAAGTATAGATTCATAGTTCTAGTCAATATAACCTAAAATACATGTGTATTTCATTCCCTCCAAATTACCTAAATTCCAATTAATTTTTAAATTTTTAGAAATTAGAAAGCTATTTATTTTATTTATAAAATGCATCTATTTTTATTATTTTTATTCATATCTTTTTTTTTTATTTCTAGTCACACTTATGGTGTGCTTACTATGCCTGAATAGGACAATACTATAAGAGAAAACTTTCAAAAACATTTCTAACCTAACTCAACATTGTGTAACAGTATGATTGTTAAATTTCAGCCCCTGTGATTCAAGCTTGAGGCTCTTATTACACGAAAAAAAAATATTGAGACACTTAATTTCTCAGTTTAGCTCAGCTTAGCACAACCCAAATCCCTCTACCTTCAAAATCACTTGCTTTAGTAATTATTGACACTTAGGCCTTCTCCAAGTCATTTATGCTCTCTGGGCCTTTGTATCATCATCTGTTAAATGGGGATGATATTACCTAGCTCATGAGGATAGTCTAAGAAACAAATGAAGTATCATATCTGAAAATACCTGAGATATGCAATATTCATACATATATGACAACTACATGTATATGTGTGTTCAGAGAGACAGACAGACTTGCTGCTTCCTCAAGGATATCCTAGACAAAAGGTAATCAAAGTAGCTATGCTTAAAGTTCAGCAGTTTGCCTCAGTAATTTGAGCACTCTGACATTGACTATTTTAGATGTTTATTTTGCTCAAAATATGACTTGTATGAGAATAAAATGCTTGCATTTTCTACTTGCAACAGGCCAGAGGAGGTTGATTTTAATTATGATATTCTGCACTTAAATTTTTATAGCCTACTGCCACATTTTTAAATTCAAGTTTATTCATTTTGCTCCATCTGCCTACAGTAAAATCTAAAATTATTGATTTTCCTAAATAGATATCACTTGAAAGTTGTATTACAATGTGACTGCAAAATATTTCAGAGGACACTGAGTTCTGTAAAGTAACTGACCCACATTTTCATAGCTATTATCCTAGTGCCCATCTCTGACAGAGTCCCTTAGCTATCTAACTTTACTTCTACTACTTTTCTAGTTTATAAGCCAAGATGTCATTTGATATATGTCAAAAGAGTGCTAAATATTAGGCATTAGAAGATTCGTAAACTAATATCTGTAAAAAGAAAGGAGAAAACTTGGGGTACTTTAGTTTGAAAAGCAAAGTTTGATTAAAAAAATGGTAATGAGCATTAAAATTGGAAAACCTTTTCAAAATTATATATAAATGCTGGAATAATTCTCCTGGTTCCATATTAGGAGTTTCTAGAGATGAAAGCTACTTTTTTCTTAAACCTTAATATGTGTAAAATATAGACATGATATATTTTTAAAAAATCTGTGCTGGTTGTCAAAATAAAAGGAGAACTGGATTCAATTCAATCCATTTCACAAGAATATAGCTTATTTCCAATATAGACTATTTTTTTACTTTTTAAAATGTGAACAAATGAGGGAAACAGGGAAATAATTATACTACCATGTACCAAAACCATAAATATGCTCCCTGCTTATTTTTAACAAACCACCAGGATGAAAAACTAATGAAGGGTGAGCAAGAGAATATCTGGTAATTTTCCTAAACACATTTATATGGCATTTATAGAAGGTCTTCCTCAGGAGAGCACAAATCATTTTTTTTATTAACAAAGAGCTGTTAGGAAAAAGTGCTGCTTTTCTTATTTTTTGAGAATTTAAATGTTTCCCACAGTTTTATCATTTTAATACATAGTAGAAAAAAGAGAGTAGCTTGTGCAATAAATAAATTTTAGTTAACACATGTAGGTCATTTACAATCTTTCTAGTTTCTAGTATTTTAAAGGAATAAGGAATTTTCTCAATAATAAGTGGCTTTGTCTTATTGTTTATCTAAAATCATTCTAAAGTAGTTTATTCTTTAATAAACAGTTTTCTGGAAAGAATTATCTAACTGTTCTCTCACACTTAAAGTTTCCTTTATTCTCTGTTTTAAAAAGCACAATCCTCAATATTTTCCCTGTGAAAAACTCTAACACTGAAATTATGAGAGCTATATTTTTAAAGCAAAAGAGACTTTTAAAATTTCATATTGCCATTGTTAGATTTAACTAGTTTGATTATATTGTTCATATTAGTGGCTATTGAGTGTAAAATCTCATGAATAGGAGGGTGAATCCTCTATTCATAAAGCATTTTACTGATGTATTACAAAGAGAATATAATGTTTGTTTGAATGGATATATGTATTGTAATAGTCTTTTTCTACATTCATTTTTCTTCTGCTGCTTGGCTAAAATGACTTAAAACAAAATCAGTTTTAATAGCGTATAAACTGATATTTCTGGATTTTGATCTTACTAAATCCTGTCGACTGACAAAAAAAAAGCACAACCTAAAAATTGAGAATTGTGTTTTGTTCGGGGACCCATAAGAAAGAAATATGAATGTAATTTAATGACATTTCTTTAGAGATCGCAGTAGAATTTTCAGTAGCTACTGACTTCAACTTTTCACCCATGAGTGAAATGATAGATTAGTTTTATTTACCAGATGCTAAAATCTGATATTGGTCTTCAAAATTACTCTTTTGAAATTGTGATTAATTTAGAACTTTTTCAGTAAAAATAAATTATCTATTGAACACATTATTGAATATGGAAACAATTAGACTGAAAATTAAACTATTGAATAAACTGATTTAGTATATAATCATTAACTTTTGCATATTTAAATGTACAAAAACCTCATTAACTTACTAACACAAGGATCTAAGATACTGTGAATTAGGAGAATTTTCCAGTTAATTGAAGATTATCATGTTAAGTATCAGAAAATTGTTTTGATAGCAGGTTCTCCTGTCAGACTTTCTGCCTATCTTAGAAAATGGTTATTGAGCATAATTCAACATTCATGCGATCATTCCAGATCATTGGAGAACACCACTTCACTCACTCACTGAATTAATTCAAATGTCACATTTCTTCTGGAAAGCTGTGATGCTGATGCGTGTCTCTCCTATTGGCCAGCTCACTTCTTTTCCGTGAATTGTTTGCCCCTAAACCTGTTTATTTTAGCTGCAATTGTTATTTTAAATATTATTGTTATTAGGTAAACTAGTTAAAAAATAGGCAAACAGATAAAACAGGCAAGTGAAAGGGATGAGCAAACCAAGTTGAGTGTTTTAGAAAGTCTTGAAAATACAAAAAAATTAGGAGAAATGAGTAAATTCTTAGAAAAATATCAATATTCAGATTGCTTTGCAAGAAACTTTAAGCTCTAAGGCCACTTTAAATTAACTTCAACTGGAATTTGAGGAAGATGCATTCCTGTGTGACTGTGCATGAAAGACGAAGGAGAGTGACTTGAAGAGTGCCCTCACTCGAAGGCCTCAGTCCTGTATTAGAACATGGATGAATGAATGGATTTCCATGTGTTTTAAGTTAAAATGTTTAACATATGGAAATACATTTTTTGTGATTCTTGGTTTATAGACTTTTCTCCAGTAGCTGATCAACTAGTCCTGATTTTGCAAATCAGAGGACATTGATTTAATGTATTTTCTTATATGTTGTAGCATAAGAAAGGCTATATTCTTTGGCTATGAAATAGTGCTATGATACAATATCTTCCTTACTATTTATGGACCACTTTACTTTCAGGTTCACATTTCTCTCATGCTTCTGAATATTTTGCACACTTGATTACAGGTAGTTGGAGTGTTATTGTACCTTCAGTATACAAACTTACTCAGGTATAGTTCACATTTAGCCAGTCAAGACATAAGCTTTACAGAATTATCTCCTTCCTCCCTGCATCCCACAGTCTACATATTTTTCAACTTTATGTTTTATTTAACAACCAGTCTGAATGTTAGTCAGGAAAATGATAAGCAGATATAAAGGAGTAGGTGAATGTAAGCTTGTAGCAAACCTGAGAGTTAAGCAAAGGTTTTGTTGTTGGTGTTCTTGTTGTTGTTCTTGTTGTTTTGGGGTTTTTTATTTGTTTTTTTTTTAATTCTGCCATCATTGGAGAAGTACTAGGAGTTTTTGATGAGTACTTGTATATGTCAGGTACAAATTTTAGAATGATTAAATTATTCTCTTAGATGATTAATCTCTGAAATGAATGTTTTTCATTAATTTTTTGGATCCTCTTTTCTCTGTCTTTTTTTCTGTAAAAAGCATAGGGTGTTTCATAATTGGTACCTATGTGTCAAGCGAGAAAATAGTAAGTTTAAAGAGAATGTTTATCTCTACCTCTATACAAACAAATTTTTAATAGGCTGTCCTTAGTATTAACTTATTTTCCCTACTTCTGTAGTGTGAAGAGTACTGACATTGAAAAGATTTTAATTTCTATTGATAATAAATGAACACACTGCCAGAAAGAGGATCTAAAATAATTAGAGGAACATGTGTCAAGTCTTTCAGGCCCTCAAATTAACACACAGTGCATGCTGCTTCTCATTTTTGCAAATGTCAACCATTTTAATGTGTCTTTTGGGAAATGGTTCACTCTGTTTCAAAGGTGTATAATAAAAGAAAAGGGCTTAGGGCAATATTTAAGCAATGAAAGAAACACAGGACATTTATGACTAGCTGGGAGGAACTGATTGCCTTTGGCTGTGCCTTGAGAAATCCCCAGGACATACAGTAAGTTGTGATTACTATTATAAGTTAAAATGACACAAAACGTAGAGAGGAATTTGTGTTTTCCTTATGGGTGACTGCATTTCATATTCTCAGTGTGCCATTAGAGTTCATACCCACCCCTGTGTTTCTTACTGTAGTACTAGCAGGAGATGTACTATTGAAAATTGCAGAAGAGTAACTTTCTAGAGAATCAATTTAAGAAAAGAAAAGAGAATTTAAAGCTAAGCTCATGTAAGAAAGCATATATTATCACATGCCTCAATTAAGTGTATCTCATAAAACTAGTAGTATTTTAAATTAATGATATCAAAATTTGTACTGCCAATATTTGTTAAAGTATGTATGTTAAATTTATTATAATGTGTATAACTGATAAATAGTGTTAGAGGTAGGTAAAAAAGAAAGGCGTAAATTTAATTTTCTCTGTGCATTTTAACTGTGGTTACTTCCTTAATAAAAATAGAAATGTTTAGATCTACTAGCATTATTTGGAGGCCGTAAGAATTGTTCATCATTTTGTTATAGGTTTTCATTTCTGAGTTTCTACCAAGCTGTTGAGAACATAAAGGAAAGTATCTCACAAATCCCTGTTATTTTTTTTTCTTTTATTTATTTAAAAAATGATTCCTTTTCCCCTTTATGGTAGTTAAGGGTCTAACACCAAATCCTACTTACTGCATTGTCTCAGCTTTATTGCACTACCTTCGACTTTAAAACATGGCAAAAGAATTATTCTTGAAATAGTTCTAAAATGCTAACCATGGGTATTCAGTCTGATGATCACTATTTTTGGTCATGTAAAGAAAACAAACTGGTTACAAAAAGTGCAGTCTTTTTAAAGGAACTTGTGCCTTGTAAGTTCTGTATACTGTCTTGTTTGATCAATGAACAAGTAATTTTATCACTGTATGTCATCCAAGGTGAGAGATCAAGGGCATGCCTTGGGTTGGTCTATGATACAAGAAGGATTTTAAAAGAGATAATATTTTAATATGTTCAACTTAGATATTTTAATGAAGGGTTAAAATAAATATCTAAATAAGAACAAAACTAGTAAAGCCATTTTTTGAATAAGTGAGGTACCTAAAATACACACACCTGAATAGTTTTCGATTTTAAGGAATTGCCAAGCATTTTACAATCTACATATTTCCTGAACTATTAACCCATCTCTGTTAATTAGTCATTAGTCTGAGTGTTTATAAACTTGAAACATTACTCTTATAAGTTAAAATAGAAATTCCACCAAAAAGCATGAAGGAATATAGAAATATTTCTGTGTTTATCAGAAATATTTGTTTTCATTTAAAATCACATTATTCCACAACATTTTAAATGGTTATATTAACTAAATCCTACTGTTTCCACATGTATGTACTGTGATGGGACCAAGGTCAAATTTTCCTTTTGTTCGTAATCATTCTACAAGTTGAGCATTCTTCTGTATATACAAGTCTTAAACAAATCTGTTTTCTTGAACAACTAATTGTTTCTTAAACTATTTCATTATCAAGATAACTTTAACTTTATGAAGACCTAAGATAAAGCAATTAAAATTCTAATTTTCTAAAAATGTCACACCCCCTTGGATTCTAATTATGTAACTTTAAATAATTTTATAGCTCTTTAATCTTTTATCTGCACTTTTGAGATCCCAAAAAACAAACAAGCAAACAAAATCCCCTGAAAACCTGAAGTCTTTCTGTGACTTATTTGGTAATCAAATCTGGCCTGATCTAAATTGACAAAAGGCTGTTTATAATTTTCTAACTCATAGTGGGGTTATATTTTTGCTGTAGAAATATTAATGTCTTTTATTACTCCAGCCTTAGACTTAGCTAGGGGTATTATTTTGCATATTCTGAATAATTCTGAATTCTGAAAGACACTAGGCCCAAGGCTTTTGGATAAAGGGTTATTTAAGAATTTTCTTACATTCAAATTTCCATTCCATGTCTAGCACTGTTTTGCCCTTTGGTGTGAGTACCTGGGGCTAGTGAGTAAATTCTGAATTTTTATTGAATTATAGTTGAGATATCATTTTAACATTTTTCTCAGGTAAAAATGGTGTTGACTCTCATCCCAATCAGATTGTATGTTCCTCTTTTTGATATCTGTGTTCTGGACTACGCCTAAAATCTGTATTTACTAAATACTTCCAGAGGAATAAGAAGGTATTAAGGAAGTTCATCACTTTTTGTGTGCGTGTGCTTTTTAAGGCATTTATTGCCTTTCCTTTATGGATTGCTGGTTTTTAATTTTTTCCCTGTTCCAAATCTTGTGCTTATTTCAAGTCTTATTATAACTGAGGTGGTTTATAATGAAAATCACCATATCCACATAATTCACAGAACAGCCTCTAAGTGTGTGGCTCTGTCCTCATACCTACTTGATCACAGAGGCTTAGCAAGTTCTCAGTAAGCTCCTGGTTTGTGAGAGCCAAAGGGCTCAGTTCTGAGCCCGTCACTGTCACATCCTGGTTTTGTAATGATTGAAATTCATTACTTCTCCCTCTCTCTTGTTTGTGGGAATGGGAAAGATATTATTATCATATAGGTATAACATCATGCGCTTCAGATAATTTTGTCATTTATGATATAATGGTACATATGAAATAAGCATAGGGAGTGCTATAAAGCACTGTAAAAAATAATGAGATCCATGAACTATACTGTCTGTGTGAAAAAAAAGTCCAGGGGTGAAGTAGTTCTCTGCTGGATTTTCTAAGCTCCTGAAATTAAATTTAACACTGGCTTGCTTTTTTTTTTTTTTTTTTTTTTTTTGCGGTACGCGGGCCTATCACTGTTGTGGCCTCTCCCGTTGCGGAGCACAGGCTCTGGATGCGCAGGCTCTGCGGCCATGGCTCACGGGCCCAGCCGCTCTGCGGCATGTGGGATCCTCCCAGACCGGGGCACGAACCCGTGTCCCCTGCATCGGCAGGCGGACTCCCAACCACTGCGCCACCAGGGAAGCCCTGGCTTGCTCTTTAACACTGGTCTTAGATGAATAAACTCAATATTTTGATTTGGATGTGTTATTACATTAATTATTTTTAAGTATTGCTTCAATTCATAGTTTCAAATTATAGATAGAGTTTTTAATCATTTTTTTAGAAATAAAAGGGGTTAGAATGAAAATGATGTGGGTAAACTAGATAATGTAGGCTTAGTCATTATGTCTCCCTAACTATCTTTTTTTAACTGGTCCTGAATTGTTTATTCTAAGCAGTTTTCCTAAGAACAGTAACTTTTTGACAGTGCTTAGTTTTCCTCTGGTAATATCTGGTCATTTGTTACCCCAACTCAAGCATTACTTGAAAAATAAAAAATTTAAATCTGTAACATTTTATCTCCTTTGCTTTTAACAGATACACATATATTCGTTTCCAAAGCCTGGGTCCAATAAATAAAGACTTTGGAAATGTACTACACTGGATTTGGCATTTCATTAAAGATAATAAATGTATCCATATTTGGTCTTTATGATGACATATGATAGCATTTTTAATTGGAAAAGATTCTATTGAGGTACAGCCACTTTGGAAGGCAGTTTGGCAGTTTCTTACAAAGTAAAACATACTTTTACTATACAATCCAGCCTCCTTGGTATTTACCCAAATGAGGGGAAAACTTGTGTCACATAAAAACCTGCACACAGATGTTTATAGTACTTTTATTTATAATTTCCAAAATTTAGAAGCAACCAAGATGCTCTTCAGTAGGTGAATTGTGGTACATCCAGACAATGGAGTATTATTTAATGCTAAAAAGAAATGAGCTATCAAGCCATGAAAAGACATGGGGGAAACTTAAATGCACGTTACGAAGTACAAGAAACCAATTTGAAAAGGCTACACACTGTATGATTCCAAGTTTATGACATTCTGGAAAAAGAAAAACTATGAGACAGTAAAAATATCAGTGGTTGCCAAGGGTTAGCAGGGAGGGAAGGATGAATAAGCAGAGCATAGAGGATTTTTAGGAAAATTAAACTACTCTGTATGATACTATAATGGTAGATGCACATCATTATAAATTTGTCAAAATCCATTGAATGCACAACACCAAGAGTGGACCCTAAGGTACACTATGGACTCTGGGTGACTGTGATCTGTCAGTGCAGGTTCATCAGTTATAGCAAATGTACAATTGTGGTGACGGATGTGGATGATGGAAGAGGGTATGTGTGTCTGGGGGCGGGGTATTATAGGGGAACTCTGTAACTTCTATTCCGTTTTGCTGTGAACCTGAAACTGCTCTAAAAAATAAAGTCTATTTTTTAAAATGATTCCATTGAGCATAAACATATAACTAAATTAAATGACTCCAAGAAGTGTAATGAAAAATACAAATATACAAGTCACCTGTACAAAGTGCAATGAAAAGAAACTTGATGTAGAAATAGGCAAATTGAGGGGTGAATTGTGATCTGGGGAGACAACCAGAGAATGTATGTATAACACATAATGTCAAGTTTTTCATTGGAATTAAAGGAGAATCATACAATAAGTTGCTTGGAGCCAGTCAGATAAAAACTGAAAGCCACAGACTTCTTCTCCCTCAGAATTCTATTGAGTTACTCTGTATTTAACCTAATCGTGACCCTCCCCATCAATTATCACAATAACTAGAAGTTTCAGAAATTAAGAGACTAGCTTCTCTACTCAGAGTATTATTAATATAGTACCTTCCCATATTCTACATTTTGTTTGCATGATCTGTTCTTGAGTTATTATAAGGAGTAAATTTGAATATCCATTTTCTCTAATTATACAGCTAATAAAGATGCGTCCTAACATACTGTAAGCCCTGGACATATTTTTCTAGTATACAGGAAAATTAATGTGATTTTTAGTTTCTAATCTGAGATTCAATAATCCAGCTTTATAGGGAAAAAAATGAGGCTTTTTTTGTCACTTGGACTTGAGGCAGCTCATTAAAAATTCTAAAAGGTATAGAACCAAAACACAAAACATTTTTCACAAGTGATGAATTTTTGCTACAAACAATGATGGTTTTTTAAATCAGCCTTTCATAATGAATAATGATCTTGTGCTCTCAAGCCAAACCTATGTGTATATATCCTAGTTTAGGATCTGTGAGATTTAGGCAGATCTTAACTAGGATATATACACATATCCAGATCTTTCTTGGATTCCTTTCCTTTTGAATAACACAGATATAACATTATTTCATCTCAAAATGCAAAACTGGAACAGTAGTTAGAAGATTCTGACTTGCATTGTGCAATACTTGGGAGCAAATGACTGTTGGGATTGGTGCTGACAGTTTACACTTGAGCCTCTATAGCAAGTTTCTGGAGTACTGTGCTTTCTTCTAAGCGGAGGTTGCAATCCTTTGATCAAATTAACTCACAAATCTCCATCCAGGCCAAAATTTATTTAAACCACCCCAGGCCAATCCCAGTAGACCATAGGAAAAGATCATGCTTCTTCCTAGGTAGGTCCAGAGATACAAACATATTCTTAGACAGAGAAAATTTAAGCAGGGGATTTGCCTGTCTTATTTATAATCCCACAATGCAAGCATACAGACACTTTACAAGATAGTTCCCTCTTTGGTATACCTTCATAGGAACCAAGTCTGTAATACTAGCATTTGCTATTTTCTTTAGAAGAAAAATTCATTAAATGTCAGCAACAGGGATTATTTTGTAAATCCTCCATTTTAATTACTCAGCCAGCTTTATTTTTTAAATTTTTATTTTATATTGGAGCATAGTTGATTTACAATGTTGTGTTAGTTTCAGGTGTACAGCAAAGTGATTCCATTACACATATACATGTATCTATTCTTTTTCAAATTCTTTTCCCATTTAGGTTATTACAGAATATTGAGCAGCATTCCCTGTGCTATACAGTAGCTCCTAATTGGTTATCCATTTTAAATATAGCAGTGTGAGCTTTAAAAACTTATATAGCTCCTTAACTGCTTCTAAACTAAGTCTAAAGTTAATTCTATAAAGAGTTTTCTCATCAGAAAAAATGGAAATAATAAATAAAGGTAAAAAATTTTAACTACCTCAGGGTCTGTTATGGAACTGAGATAATGCTTTTCATATACTAAACATGGGAGCTTCAGAATAAATGTTCAATAAATATTAATCTTTTTCAAATATTCTCATCATTTTTTATATTTATAATGAACTCTTGATTTTCACAGAGATCTATATTTACCTAATATTCTAAAACTTCTCTTTGAGTATATTATAATTTAATTTTGTGACAGAGATCAGTGCCAGGAATAAAAATATGGAACTTGAATTACAATATGTCTTTGTACAGAATTTTATCAACTGGAGGGATATAGCAAAGTTGTTCTGACTTTGCTGTGTATCATGCAGAATTAATATTTTTATTTAATAACTTTTTCTTTCCATTTGATTATGCTGTTTTTCAGTGATTAACTTTTTTTTTTTTTTTTTTTTTTTGCGGTACGCGGGCCTCTCACTGTTGTGGCCTCTCCCGTTGCGGAGCACAGGCTCCAGACGCGCAGGCCCAGCGGCCATGGCTCATGGGCCCAGCCGCTCCGCGGCATGTGGGATCCTCCTGGACTGGGGCACGAACCCATGTCCCCTGCATCGGCAGGCAGACTCTCAACCACTGCGCCACCAGGGAAGCCCAGTGATTAACTTTTATTGATGTACAGATTAGGGCCATTTTATTGAGGTCATTATTTTTCTCTATAGTGTCTGAGGTAGAAAAAGAACTGATCAAGTACTAGTACACTGCTTAGTTTAAGACTTTGAGAAAATGTTTGCATCAGCTAAGGAATTGGTGCAAGGGAACCTACTTTTTAAGGAGGCCATTTCATAAATATCATGTGTGTTCTACTTTTCACAAAACTCCCTTCTTGTCAAATTTAGATTTTCCCATCTTTGACTGTAATTTTTATTTTACATTTTTATTTTAGCATATTACAATTTTTTAATTTCCTACAAGTATTATTTTAATATATATGTCTGCCAAATGGAATAACTCAAAAGCCTTATTTAATAAAAGCCTCTTAAACCATCTTTATTTTGTGTCTCATTTCATTTTCTTTACTTATTTCTACAACATTTTCTACTGTTACTAATGATCAGTTGCTCCAAAAAAAAAAAAAAATGTGTTTTATTTACAGGGCACAGCTTATGGAAGTGCTCCTGTACCTTCTCGCAGGCAATTATGTGAGTCTCTTATATTCAGCTCTGTGTTGTAAACATGACAATGTGTTTCTGTGCTGTAGCATGGCATGCTGATTGAGATCAAATGCCCTGATGCAATCCCCAGTGTTGTATATTACCTACAATGTTTGTAGTCAATGGTTCCCTTTGCCTCTTCCTTACCTGTTTGTCATTATCCAGCCCATTTAAGAAAACTGCACTGCGATGTGGCCAGGTGTGTTGAGGCTTCAAGAATGGCTCAAAGTCTGGGGCAAGGATAGAAGTGGCTCTTACTTAAGTTTATTTTCATTTAGCAACAATAATAACACTTTCTTTGTTAACCAAATCAGTACGCTTTCTTAAATCCTAACTTCTTTTACAGACTTGTTCAAAGAGCCCTTGTATCATCCACAGCTGTGTTTTAGTCACAGCTAATGAGACCTCTTTCCTTGAAAAGGAAAAATCCATTAAAAGAAATCCTACTTCTTGTGAATTTAAAGCAAACTTGACTTTCCGACCACTTCAGTCTATTTCTAAGTCATCATATTTAGAAAATTTGAAAATAATCTATAAATTTTGAGATAGAAATCCTGGATTTTACAACACTGCTTAGCTGTATTATAAGGATACGCACCTCGCAGAGAGTCAGATATTTGCTCTTCAGCTCAGATTTCTGTGACAGCTTGTCTGCTTTAACATGAACTTTTTGTCAAGGAGAGATGTATATGTAAATTTAATATGTAGAATCTCCAGAGTGCCATCAGACTTTGAAAAAGAGCTATTTTCGTCGCCATTTCCATCCATGACTTTTCTCTTCTCCCACACCAGCCTCCATCAGAAAATCATGGTTGTTTACCTCCATTATAGACTGCTACAGCAATACACCACGTGATTCTAATTGTTGTGCCTAGCAATAAATGCCAAGTAGATTCATCTTAATATGGTTTTAAAGGTGATTCAAAGGTACAGTCCTGTTTGCATAATGCTTTTCTTCACTATTGGCAAAAGAAATATATGATTCGATGAAGTTCGCTGAGAAGGATCTGTGAATCAATTACAAAAAACAAACAAATAAACAAAAAACCTACAGAACCTTATACCATTATAAAGATGCTTAAGGAACAAACAGAAATATGCACTTTAGTACCTACTTTTTCATGAAAGAGTGTTGCACATTTGGATTCTTATGAATAAAGTTGTGGTGGGAAGAATTGCTAATGTGAATAGAAGATGGGATTTAGATATATTAAATATTCCTCTAAAGTTAAATAATCATCAACTGGTCTCAAACTATCCCTTGCTGTTATTTCGTTTTATCTATTTCTCTATCCTCTAACTTTCTAAAATATACTAAAGGTATGGTTTATTTTATGTAGGTATTGGTGCAGTATTATTACCAAACCAAACTTGGGTCCTCTAGCCCACGGGAGCAGTAAAACCAATCTACTGACACTGGCTTGTGGTGAAGGAAAATACAACATTTATTGTAAGGCAGTGTACAAGGAGTCCAGAGCAGCTAATGCTCAAAACACCCAAACTCCCTGATGGGTTTCAGGGAAGCTTTTTTTTTTTTAAGAGGTGAATTTCATTTATTTATTTATTTATTTATTTTTGGCTGTGTTGGGTCTTTGCTTCTGTGCGAGGGCTCTCTTTAGCTGCGGCAAGCAGGGGCCACTCTTCATTGCGGTACGTGGGCCTCTCACCATCGCGGCCTCTCTTATTGCAGAGCACAGGCTCCAGACGCGCAGGCTCAGTAGTTGTGGCTCACGGGCCCAGCCGCTCCGCGGCATGTGGGATCTTCCCGGATCAGGGCTCAAACCCGTGTCCCCTACATTGACTCTCAGCCACTGCGCCACCAGGGAAGCCCTCAGGGAAGCATTTTAAAGGCAAGGTGAGGGAAGGTAGTTACAGGGTATGTGATCAGCTCGTGTACAATTCTCTGGTTCGTTGATGGTGGGGTAACAGGGCGGTGTCACAGGGGTAAACCTTATCAATCCTCAGCCTCCAGTAGGTCTGGGGGCTAAGTGCTCATGGTCATCATGTAGTTAACTTCTTCCATTTGGTGGGGTTTTTAGCATCTATAAGACAAGTCAGGAGTGTGTCTGTTCTTTTGTGTTAAGTTTCATAGCATGAATCAGCCTGCCTGTATTTTTACATACATCACAGTAATTGGACATACATAGCTTGCTTTAAAAGCCATTTAAATATGTTTCATATTAGGATATTTTATAGAAAAAAAATCTAAATTAAAGCAAAAGACTTTAACCTAGTGGCTTTATAGCAACTAAATGAAGATTTATGTCTGTAAGTACAACACACTTTCAAAGTATTTGCAAGACAATGTGGCTTTTAAATATAAATACTGAAGTAGTGCCTCAAAACCTTCATTTGAAATCAGGTTTGAAGTTACACGAATTCCCACAAACTTCAGAGATGGAAGGGTGACTGATTCTGAGAATAGATTACATGTAGATTTTGAAAGAGGAGGATTAGGGGTAGAAATGGAGAATGAGGTTTGCAGCATAGGAAAGTGGGAGTCAATATCTGTAACTTTTTCCTTATTTTTACCACTCTAAAGATAAATGATTCCACTTTTCATTTTCCTTCCACATATCTGTTCATCTCCCTTCCTTCATATTCCTGCACTTTTTACTAACCTCCTTTTCATGGTACCTATACCCTTTCTCCACATGGCATGACAATTCTTAGGTTTAGATTTGGAAGGCAATATGATTAAATCACAGGCTTTTCTATAATTAATTCTTAGGATTTTTCAAGGTTTCCTTTCTTTCACAGATTAAAAACAAATGAGTCCAGCCAAATTCTAATAGGTAATATATAGAATGAAAAATAAACCGATAACTAAATTTTTGAAAATCCTTATCTGATGGGGATACAGAAATAGCTATTTTCTTCCTATTGTATTCCTTTTTTTTTTTTCAGCAATTAGAATCTGTATTGATTGAACTTACTGTCATTATCTCATTTGTTTGGTTATGAGACATTTGTCACTGCAGCTGGGAATCACCTGGTCCAGTGAGGCTGGGAGATAAGTAAATTAGAATTATTGTCCTGCATATTCAGCTACAAAATAGAAATATAAATGGACTGAGATTGCAGTCAAATGGAGGGTCAGCTCATATGTCTGGGGCATTTGAGTGGTCTTTAAAAGGAAGAGATAATTGAGGTGCTTGAAAAATGATAGAAATGGCTGTTTTATCATTCACAAATTGTAGGTTTTTTTCCACACAATACATCTCATAAAAGAGGATGCAATAATCTTCATTTACACTTCTATCAATAGCTTTGATTCATTTATGAATAAATGAATTTTAAATAAATAAATGAATTTTAAAATTTATAACTCAGAATGTAATTAGCACTCAAGATTTAAATTGATTTTTAACTTGATAAGTTGAAGAATTTAACGGCAATTTTGAATAAAATGTATTAAGGGAATATAAAAATAGTAATTAATGAATCTACGTATTGATCTCTGCTTTCACATTTCTTACAAGGTAAATCTTTTACCTACTATATCACTGCGACATAAATTTACCCTGTAATTAAAATACCTGGACTTTAACATAATATTAAAAAAAAGTATTGGTGAATTATATATACTTTAACTGTGACATAACTGGCTACATGGTTAATGCTCAATCAATTTATTTATTGTAATTATCTATAGACCTAATTTCTAAATAAGGAAAGAAGCTAAAGAAATCACTGTTCCAAACTGGGAATTGAGGCACGTTATTTTGACCACTAAGCTATCTATTTAAAGAATAGGTAAAAAATAAAATTGAGTTTTGTCAGATATCACTGTAGACAGTAAAACTGAATAAGGTTTGCTTCTGATTCTCCATGTTTGGTTACCCTGATACAATCCAATTCTATTTTTTATTTGATGTAACAAAAAAAGTAAGAGAATATGCAAAGCTAATCTAATTCTTTCAAATTATATATTTGAAAATAATTATATACTAAAAATATATATACATTTATTTTGTATAGCATATAATTATATTTTAATATTAAATTAAAATAAATTTAATTAAATGAATTAAATATTAAATTGATTTTACTTTTCTAATAAATTATATATAATATATGTTATATTAATTATATTAATTATAAATTATATATTATTATATACTGAAGTATATAATAATATATAATTACTAATGTTGACCTGCCAGATATTTCTCCAGCAGCACTGGGTTTATTCGGGGCCAACAGAAAATTTCAGTTTGGTGTCTGAATCATGTGAGCCACATGCAAGTTCCTGCAGAGCAAAGGAAGGGGCATGCTTTTATAGAGAGGAGAAGGAAGTTGGGAGGGCTATAGTAAACGAAGAGTCCATGGCTTTTCATTGGCTGAGTCCTTGCCAGGAAAGAGGAGGAGTCCTTCTTCTTCCTGTTGTGCTCTGCTATTGTCATCGGGCATGAGAGCTCTCCCTCTGGTCTCCTAACAATATTTAATTGAGGTGTCTTTTTATTAATTTTTTACACTAAATAAATTATACTAAAAATATTTATTAGGATATATAGCTGTTTGTACCTCTGAAAAGGGTAGGACTGGGCTTGTATAATTCCAAGTACAATAGTCATTTTTGCATGTGAGGAAATTAAGGTATAGAGAGGTCAACTAACTTACCTAAGGGCACATAGCCAATTATTCATGGAGCTAACATTTGATCCCACGCAGTTTGTCTCCAAGCAAGTATATAATGCCCCCTAAAATGAGGCACTCATAAGTCAAAAGTATGAAAAGTAAAGGTATAGATTTTTTAGAGGTATAATTGACATACATTATATTTGTTTCAGGTGTACAATATAATGATTCGATATTTGTGTGAATTGCAAAATGATCACCCCAATAAGTCTAGTGAATATCTGTCACCACACATAGTTACAGATGTTTTTTTCTTGTGATGAGAAACTTTCAGTATCTACTCCCTCAGCCACTTTCAAATATGCAAACCAGTGTTATGAACTATAGTCACCATGCTATATATTGTATATCCAAGACTTATTTATTTTATAACTAGAAGTTTGTCTCTTTTGTTATTGAGTTATATGAGTTCTTTACATATTTTAGATACCAATCACTTATCAAACATATGATTTGCAGATACTTTCTGCCACTCCACATATTCCTTTTTCATTTTGTTAATCGTTCCCTTTTCTATGCAGAAGCTTTTTAGTTTGATGTAGTTTAGTGCAGTTTTCTTTTTAATTTATTTTTCTTTTTGGTTTTCTTTTTTTCCTCTTTTAGTGCAGTTTTTAAAGACGAAGTTTTATCTGGTTTCTTATTCTAGTGACAGTGAATATTGTATCTGTGTTTTTACAGTATAAATTAAGATATTGTTAAGATTCAGGGTCAGAAAAGGCCACAGGATAAGTTGTTTCCTGGTGGACATTAAAGAGGACAGATCTTTGCTCTAAAGATGAGGATACCCAGGCAGAAGGTGAAATAAAGCAGAGAATGTAAATGGAATATTCAGGGAAGATGAGGTTTGGAAGGTAAGTCTGGTTTAGACTGTGAAGAGTCCTGGCTCAGGAGTGTGTATTTATTCTCTGAGAAATTTCCTAAAGGTTTATTTTACATTTTTTTAAAATTTTATTTACTATTTTTTAATACAGCAAGTTCTTTTTAGTTATCTATTTTATACATATTAGTGTATACATGTCAATCCCAATCTCCCAGTTCATCCCACTCCACCCCCCCCACCTTGGTGTCTGTACATTTGTTCTCTACATCTGTGTCTTTATTGCTGCCTTGAAAACCAGTTCATCTGTACCATCTTTCTAGATTCCACATTTATGCATTAATATACGACATTTGTTTTTCTCTTTCTGACTTACTTCACTCTGTATGACAGTCTCTAGGTCCATCCACGTCTCTACAAATGACCCAATTTTGTTCCTTTTTATGGCTGAGTAATATTCTATTGTATATATGTATGACATCTTCCTTATCCATTCGTCTGTGGATGGGCATTAGGTTGCTGCCATGACCTGGCCATTGTAAATAGTGCTGCAATGAACATTAGGGTGCATGCATCTTTTTGAATGCAAGTTTTCTCTGGGTATATGCCCAGTAGTGGGAATGCTGGGTCATGTGGTAATTCCATTTTTAGATTTTTAAGGAAGCTCCATACTGTTCTCCATAGTGGCTGTATCAATTTACATTCCCAACAATAGGGCAGGAGGCTTCCCTTTTCTCCACACCCTCTCCAGCATTTATTGATTGTAGATTTTCTGATGGTGCCCATTCTAACCAGTGTGAGGTAATACCTCATTGTAGTTTTGATTTGCATTTCTCTAATAATTAGTGATGTTGAGCAGCTTTTCATGTGCCTCTCGGCCATCTGTATGTCTTCTTTGGAGAAATGTCTATTTAGGTCTTCTGCCCATTGTTTAACTGGGTTGTCTGTTTTTTTAATATTGAGCTGCATGAGCTGTTTATATACTTTGGAGATTAATCTTTGTCCATTGATTCATTTGCAAATATTTTCTCCCATTCTGAGGGTTGTCTTTTAGTCTTGTTTATAATTTCCTTTGTTTTGCAAAAGCTTTTAAGTTTCATTAGGTCCCATTTGTTTATTTTCGTTTTTATTTCCATTACTCTAGGAGGTGGGTCAAAAAAAGATCTTGCTGTGATTTATGTCAAAGAGTGTTCTTCCTATGTCTTCCTCTAAGAGTTTTATAGTGTCTGATCTTACATTTAGGTCTTTAATCCATTTTGAGTTTATTTCTGTGTATGGTGTTAGGGAATATTCTAATTTCATTATTTTACATAAAGCTGTCCAGTTTTTCCAGCACCACTTATTGGAGAGACTGTATTTTCTGCATTGTATATCCTTGCCTACTTTGTCATAGAATAGTTGACCATAGGTACTTGCGTTTATCTCTGGGCTTTCTATCCTGTTCCATTGATCTATATATCTGTTTTTGTGCCAGTACCATACTGTCTTGATTACTGTAGCTTTGTAGGATAGTCTGAAGTCAAGGAGTCTGATTCTTCCAGCTCCGTTTTTTTCCTCAAGATTGCTTTGGCTATTCCGGGTCCTTTATGTCTCCATACAAATTTTAAGATTTTTTTTTCTACTTCTGTAAAAAATGCCATTGGTAATTTGATAGGGATTGCACTGAATCTGTAGATTTCTTGGGGTAGTATAGTCATTTTCACAATATTGATTTTTCCAGTCCAAGATATGGTATTTCTCTCCATCTGTTTGTGTCATCTTTGATTTCTTTCATGAGTGTCTTACAGTTTTCTGAGTACAGGCCTTTTACCTCCTTAGGTAGGTTTATTCTTTTTGTTGCAATGGTGAATGGAATTGTTTCCTTAATTTCTTTTTCTGATTGTTCATTGTTAGTGTATAGGAATGCAAGAGATTTCTGTGCATTAATTTTGTATCCTGCTACTTTACCAAATTCATTGATTAGCTCTAGTAGTTTTCTGGTGGCATCTTTAGGAATATCTGTGTACAGTATCATGTCATCTGCAAACAGTAACAACTTTACTTCTTTTCCGATTTGGATTCCTTTTATTTCTTTTTCTTCTCTCACTCCTGTGACTCACTTAGAGAATTTCCTTTAGCATTTGTTATAGAGCTGGTTTGGTGGTACTGAATTCTCTTAGCTTTTGCTTGTCTGAAAAGCTTTTGATTGCTCTGTCGAATCTGAATGAGATCCTTGCTGGGTAGAGTAATCTTGGTTGTAGGTTCTTCCCTTTCATCACTTTAACTGTATGTTGCCACTCCCTTGTGGCTTGTAGAGTTTCTGCTGAGAAATCAGCTGTTAACCTTATTGGAGTTCCCTTGTATGTTATTTGTCATTTTTCCCTTGTTACTTTTAATAATTTTTCTTTGTCTTTAATTTTTGCAAATTTGATTACTATGTGTCTCAGGCATGTTTCTCCTTGGGTTTATCCTGTATGGTACTCTCTGCACTTCCTGGACTTGGGTGGCTATTTCCTTTCCCACGTTAGGGAAGTTTTCAACTATAATCTCTTCAGATATTTTCTCGGGTCCTTTCTCTCCCTCTTCTCCTTCTGTGACCCCTATAATGTGAAGGTTGGTGCATTTAATGTTGTTCCAGAAGTCCCTTAGGCTGTCTTCATTTATTTTCTTTCTTTTTTCTTTATTCTTTTCCACAGCAGTGAATCCAACCATTCTGTCTTCCAGGTCACTTATCCGTTCTTCTGTCTCATTTATTCTGCTATTGATTCCTTCTCCTTTATTTTTCATTTCAGTTATTGCATTGTTCATCTCTGTTTGTTTGTTCTTTAATTCTTCTAGGTGTTTGTTCTTTAATTCTTCTAGGTCTTTGTTAAACTTTTCGTGCATCTTCTCAATCTTTGCCTCCATTCTTTTTCTGAGGTCCTGGATCATCTTCACTATCATTATTCTGTATTCTTTTTCTGGAAGGTTGTCTATCTCCACTTCACTTAGTTGTTTTTCTGGGGTTTTATCATGTTCTTTCTTCTGGTACATAGTCCTCTGCCTTTTCATTTTGTCTATCTTTCTGTGAACGTGGTTTTTGTTACACAGGCTGCAGGATTGTAGTTCTTCTTTCTTCTGCTGTCTGCCCTCTGGTGGATGAGGCTATCTAAGAGGCTTGTGCAAGCTTCCTGATGGGAGGAACTGGTGGTGGGTAGAGCTGGGTGTTGCTCTCGTGGGCAGAGCTCAGTAAAACTTTAATCTGCTTGTCTGCTGATGGGTGGGGCTGACTTCCCTCCCTGTTGGTTGTTTGGCCTGAGGCAACCCAGCACTGGAGCCTACAGGCTCTTTGGTGGGGCTAATGGTGGACGCCAGGTGGGCTCATGCCAAGGAGTACTTCCCAGAACTTCTGCTGCCAGTGTCCTTGTCCCTGCAGTGAGCCACAGCCACCCCCTGCCTCTGCAGGAGACCCTCCAACACTAGCAGGTAGGTCTGGTTCAGTCTCCTATGGGGTCACTGCTCCTTCCTCTGGGTCCTAATGTGCACACTACTTTGTGTGTACCCTCCAAGAGTGGAGTCTCTGTTTCCCCCAGTCCTGTCAAAGTCCTGCAGTCAAATCCCACTAGCCTTCAAAGTCTGATTCTCTGGGAATTCCTCCTCCCCTGGCCGGACCCCCAGGTTGGGAAGCCTGACATGGAGCTCAGAACGTTCACGCCAGTGGGTGGACTTCTGTGGTATAAGTGTTCTCCAGTTTGTGAGTCACCCACCCAGCAGTTATGGGATTTGAATTTATTGTGTTTGCACCCCTCCTACCATCTCATTCCAGTTTCTCCTTTGTCTTTGGCTGTGGGGTATCATTTTTGGTGAGTTCCAGTCTTCCTGTCGATGATTGTTCAGCAGTTAGTTGTGATTCTGGTGGTCTTACAAGAGGGAGTGAGCACACCTCGTTCTACTCCTCCATCTTGAACCGATCTCCTATTTTACGTTTTTCTTCACATCTCTTTCAGTGATCATGTGTTATATTTAGGATACAGATAAGTACCTTTTAAAAACTGGGGATATGGAGAAAGTAGGAGTAGAAAAGCAGGAATTGAAGTTGCATTTTTTTTCTCAAAGACGAAAGTAAAATGACCAAATGTATTCTGCTCACATTGGGAGAATGAATGGTAGTATGCATGTGTTGGTGTGTGTGTGTGTGTTATATGTGTGTGTGTGTGTGTATGAGAGACAAGGAGAGATTAGTGTGAGTGGTGTTTCTGGAATGAGTTTTCAGGTGTGGGTGAGGAGGAAGAGAAAATCTTTTAGTGTGTTTATTGGACTGAGATCATTGTATATGAAGTAAGAGAATTGGATTTCTGAATTTAATATTTTGAAGAAAAATCAATTCCAGACAATGACAAGGTCAAGCTTCCACACATATGCTTGGAAAACTGACTGAAAGAGGATCAAAAGACAGTGAAGGGAAGAGTTCAAGGTTAGAGGAATAGAATGATGAATAGAAGGTAAAATCACCTGGGATGAGAGCAGTAGTTGCCAAGGATCTGGAAACTTTTGATCAGGTGATAAAATTCTCAATAGAAGCAAGTGTGTGAACAGACAGCAGACCAACAAACGTATATAGCAGAAAAAAACCTGTGTAGTAGACTACACAGGAAAATGGGGTATTTGAGAGAAGGTGATAAAAATATTTTAGAATAAGCAGTTTGTAGGCACAGTGATGTTTAATCCGAAACCTAACTCTGAGAAATCTGCATGTGAGTTGCATAGACGTGAAAATAGTGGATAAGAATCTATGGACATATTTAGGAAATTAAAGGATTACAGAAGGACTAATGAATATTGTTAAGATGGCAGAAATTCACCATAAAAAAGCATAATTAGGGAATTGACAAATAAAAATGGCACAGGTGACAGCTAATAAGGAGTTATACTATTAGCTGTGAGTATGAGATACAGGGAAAAAGGATAGGGAGAAGGAAGGAATGTTAGAGGGGTGTATCAGTCAGATCTCTGTGCAGATATCAGAAGCTATTTAAAACATGGAATTACATAATTGTTGGAAGACAACTGAATTGACAATCAGTGATCATCTGTCATTGTCCATTCAGGACCCTGTGGTTGAGATGCAGCAGTCAGGAAGCTGCAGGAAACCACTGCCAGTAATCATAGCTGCCCAGAGCTCTAAGTGACCACATAGGAGAACACAACTTTGTGTCTTGGAGCCTTGTCAGCCACCATCCCTGTCAGAAAAAAGGTGCCCTCAGCCTCTCTTGTGACTTCCAAATTTTATATGTAGGTATCTCATTGGCAGAGCCTAAAATAAATCCAGAACTCTGGAGGCAAGGGGAGGTGGGAAATGTAGTTTCTAAGATTCAGGCTCCTTAGATAAAGGGAAGAACACAGAAAGGGTAGGAATGGAGGGTGATAGACAAGCAAGAAATTTATGAAAATCAGAGGTGAAAATCATAGAACCAACCAGAATTGCAGTCTTAAATAAAACTTTGCTAAATCTTTTGCTGACCATGCAAGTATCCAGGCCCAGATGATTGTGGTAGTCCCCAAACACAGAACAGAATAAATGGCAAGACCTTGGACAAGCTTAGTTCCCTCAAATATTACCTGCCTCACACAAGCCATTGGCATGTGCTGGGGAGAGTGCCGACTCTATCATGCCCAAGACCAAGATGGGAAATTCAGTGACACATTTTAGAGCAGTGATTCTCCAAGTGTGGTACCCACACCAGCAACAGCAGTAGCACCTGGGAACTGGTGAGAGAGGCAGTTTCTCAGGTCTTAACCCAGGCCTACTAAATCAGAGACTTTGGATATAGGGCCCAGAGGTCTCTGTTCTAACAAGCCCTCTAGGTAATTCTGATCCATGCTGAAGTTTGAGAACCACTGTTTTAGCTAAAAAGAACTGTGGTTATAGGCTTATAGTTAAATGTTGAAGTTCCATTATGCTCTTAAAAGTGAGGCATGCACCTAATTTGGTGATATTACACTGAATTAAAGCATGATTTTTTTCATAATATACTGCATTTTTTAAGTATGTACAAAAGTCATGTCTGTGGATTTTCTGATTACACTATGTTTTAAGCACAAACAATATCACTGAAAAAAATATTTCTTGACCTCATTTAAGAAAAGTCCATCTATACCTTTTGGTATTCAAAATAATAATAGTTGATCCTAAACAGCACTTAGTAGGGGCCAAACATTGCTCTGAGCACCATACTTATACTAACTTAATATTCACCTATAGAATAGCTGTCATTATTAGCACCTTTTTACACATGAGAAAATGGAGAGGTGTGCAGAGTAGAGCTCTCATATCTAACTAGACTCCAGAATCTTCTATTTGGTACTAGCTATACTGGATTAGTAAGAACACAGGACTACAAGGTTATTTCATACTCTCATTTTTTAAAATAAATTGATTTTCTTTTTTTTTTTTTTTTGCCATACGCGGGCCTCTCACTGTTGTGGCCTCTCCCGTGGCGGAGCACAGGCTCCGGACGCACAGGCTCAGTGGCCATGGCTCACGGGCCCAGCTGCTCCGCGGCATGTGGGATCTTCCCAGACCGGGGCACGAACCTGTGTCCCCTGCAATGGCAGGCGGACTCTCAACCACTGCGCCACCAGGGAAGCCCTGATTTTCTTCTTTTACATGCATGTACTAAATTAGAAAATAACAATAAAAATTTTAGCATGGACTTTTCTCCCTAAAAGTTAAGAAAAATAGATAGTAGTCCTTATAATATTGCTGAGTGGTATTACTAAGTTAAAATTGGCTTTAAAATCATATTGCATTAAATGATACTTGCTTTAAATGAACCACTTGCTATTGTGATATCCATTGTCTAGTTGAACATACAGCAATAGGTAGAAGTAAAAGAGGAAAACAAAGGAGACAAAATAGGTCATTGCCAAGTTAGTAGCCTGATACAAATGGTTTTCCTTAGCCTAGATTTCACCTTCTCTTAAAGTAATGGGCCGTTTTGTTGTTTTGACTTCGGAATAAATTTTAAGACTCAGGAAGTCAGCAATCCCTTTGAAAGAGAGAATTAATGATTGTTTCGGTATGACCAATTCCAGTGATATCAGTGGGACCTTTTATAAAATTATTACAAACAGTATATGATCACATATATGAACTGTAACTACTTCAATTTTATTATTCTGTTATCTGCTGTGTGAACAGCTTTTTGATAGTGGAAATTTTATTAAAATGGTTTATTAAAATGCCTAGGTTTGGTATCTAGTCATTATTTTAGATAAATTGCAACTCTGAATAGGACTTGAAGACACCATTTTATAGTGCCAAGGAAATAAAGTAATGTATGTTCATGGCAGTGTAAATGAGGCCACCATTAGTTCTGTTAGGGAAATAATGTATAAAACAATTAATTGTTTTCAGAGACTGAGACATCCGTGCCTCAGGTAGATACTAACTTAACACTGTTGCTTAAAATATAATTATTCAAACACACAAAATTAATTACTCAAATATTTTTACAATAATGACTTCCCCAGCCCATGTTTAGAAGAGTATTATTTTTTTAAAAATTCAATTTTACTTATCACTGAAAATAGTGATATTTTCAAGGTATTTCCAAAAATTTTAACTAAGTACTAGTGACAGTGGAAGAGAAGGGAAAATAAAGCTGTAAGTGTTAAGCAGTAAAGGTTCTTATTATTATAAGGAATGTTTATCACTAAGAAAGCTTTCAAAGTTCTACATCATGAATGATATATAATAGATTTGATAAGCTAGGTTAGCATAAAGGCTCTTTGAGTCACAAAGTGAGTATTTAGGATATATTTAGGAATATATTTAGGAATTTATTTTTATCTTTGTATAGATAATTATTTTTAGAGTTAGGTTTTCAGAAGGGTATTAAAAAGCATATAGTTTCTACTCTATCCCTATCTATCTATCAAAATATAGCTTAAGGAATTGGCTCATGTAGTTACGGAGGCTGAGAAGTCCCATGATCTGAGGCAGCAAATTGGAGACACAGGAGAGCTGATGGCTTAGTTCTAGTTGAAGTCCAAATCTGAAGACAGTCAGGCAGAGAGAGGGAATTCTCCCTTACTCAGCCTTTTGTTGTATTCAGGCCTTCCCCAGATTAGATGAGGCCCACCCACTTTGGGGAGAACAATCTGCTTTACTCAGTTTACAGATTCAAATGTTAATCTCAGCTGGAAACACCCTTACAGACACAACCAAAATCATGTTTAACCAAATATCTGGGCACCCCATGCCCAGTGAAGTTGACATATAAAATTAGCCATCACAGCAACTATCTGGAAATTGTGAATTAAAATAAAATTGAAAATTTTATTGAAAGCTAGACCTTTTAAGCAAATCTAGTGAATAAGAATTTCTTTCAGCACAATGCATATCAGCACTATTGTATTATAATTACCTTCATTGTTTTTTCCAAAATTTGTCCAATATATCAGTTAAGAAAAAGAAAAAAAATATTTTTAAACTGAAATTGTGTGAGAGTAGAATAAGAATGTATTCTCTTATAATTTTAATTTATGTGGAAGAATTTTCTAAAATACCAGGTATTTCCTGAAAGGTATTCCTGAAAGGAAATACAATACAAGGTTTCTTTCTTTCTCTTTTCTTTTTTTCTTTTCTTTTTCTTCTTTTTTTTTTTTTTTTTTGCCTTGGGATTTCAAAATAGTTGATAAAATACAACTAGTTTAAAAGTGAAAATAACTACAAAAATAAATCTATAATTTTAGTATTAAGGTTACTTATATTTAAAGGAAAGAAATGTTCAATGGGATTAACATTTTTTTGAATAGGAATGCCAGGCATTGCCTTCACCTTTCTAATTAATGTTTTTTTGATACACTGGCTAACTTTAACTTTGTCAGGCTAACTTAAAGTATCTGGCATAATATACATATCTACACTCTGTGAACCATATCTCTTGACTCATCATTTCATACACCCCAGATCATCAAAAACATCTTACCTTAGCAACCCAATATTAGTTCAAGGACTTAGTAATCTAGTTTAATTTGCATATTTTCACACATCACATACTTTCCTTTTCTGTAATGGAGGGCAGCCAGAATTTAATTAGATCACAGAGTTCACACCACAGGATATATAGTCTTTTAATTAGTAGCATATATTGTTTCAGATGTTTACCTAGACACACCATTAACACTATGAACAAATCACACAGAAGCCCAAAGTGTTACTGGAAGCATATTTATTTATTATTTCTTGTTTTCATTTATAAAAGTGCATTTACCTTCTAAATTATTGGGAGGCTATAAAAAGAATGTTATTTAAATTAAATGTCATCTAACACTAATACAGAAGTAGAAACCACAATTACCTGGTGAAATGTATGTGTTTCATAGGACTTGTTTCTCAACTTCAGAAAGCAAGGCAAAATTGGTCATTCTCTTCCTTTTAAGGCAGATTATTTTTCTTTGTTTCAATGAGGCATTATGTGTGCTTTATGCTGAACAGCATATAAAACATGAAACTTCACACACACAGGAATAATTTGGATCTTTTTACTCTCCTTTCAAAAAATAAACAGAAAGATAGTTTGGGTTCAGTTAAAAATGTCTGTGCCATTATTACCTCAGTGAATGTATTGTTTGCCCATAATCTTCCTTCTTTTAATTTATTAGAATTAATATTTGTAGAATCATTCAAAAGTTTGTTTTTACATGTAGAGCAAAACTATCACATTTAAATATTCCATTCATTTTATAAAAGGGAAAAATGCCTTTCAATTGGATCCCCTAAACCTTTCTATAACTTAAATAAAATGAATATAACAGTAAATGGAATCCATTTGTGATGCAACATATTTGTAGAAGAGTTCAAAAGGCACAATCTGCAATTGTAAGATGGAGAAATTTCTTTAATAAAATATTTTTTGCATGTTTCAACTTAGAATTAATTACAAAACATTAATTGCATACAAATGATTTGAGAACAGTATTACAGAGGAAAGACTATACCAATGCAAGCAGTACTGGGGACATTGTGTAAAATGTTTCCCAATCTGTACTGGTTTATTTTTGTATTTTATAAATTTTTGGTCTACTGTTTATTAGTTATTTGAAAGTGGACCAATTGAATTGAATTATTATTTTTTTAGAGGAGGTGGTAGAAAAGTGTTTATAGAAAACAAAACAACAATAAAAAATTGTAGAAGCATCACTGCCAACCTTTCATATATGATTAGTATGATTATTTTTCTTTTTTTTTTTTTTTTGATAGAGAAATTTTTGAGAGCTATCAGTTCAAGTTATTTCCAGAGTAGGTAAGCAAAAATGAAGGTATTAAAATAAAAATACTCATATTTTTATTTATTGTATTTATTCAACTGCTTGGATCATATTTGAAGATTCAAAGCGGCTTACATTTTTGTTTTGGTTTGATTTGGTTTTCTTAAAAATATAGATTTTTTGGGCTTCCCTGGTGGCGCAGTGGTTGAGAGTCCGCCTGCCGATGCAGGGGACACGGGTTCGTGCCCCGGTCTGGGAAGATCCCACATGCCGCGGAGCGGCTGGGCCCGTGAGCCATGGCCGCTGAGCCTGCGCGTCCGGAGCCTGTGCTCCGCAACGGGAGAGGCCACAACAGTGAGAGGCCCGCATACCTCAAAAAAAAAAAAATATATATATATATATATAGATTTTTTAATGGAAAAGTGTTATTGCATACTGCTTTTTTTTTAACTTTAATACATTTATAATTTTATTTATTTATTTATGGCTGTGTTGAGTCTTCGTTTCTGTGCGAGGGCTTTCTCTAGTTGCCGCAAGCGGGGGCCACTCTTCATTGTGGTGCGCGGGCCTCTCACTGTTGCAGCCTCTCTTGTTGTGGAGCACAGGCTCCAGATGCGCAGGCTCAGTAGTTGTGGCTCACGGGCCCAGCTGCTCTGCGGCATGTGGGATCTTCCCGGATCAGGGCATGAACCCATGTCCCCTGCATCGGCAGGCGGACTCTCAACCACTGCGCCACCAGGGAAGCTCAAGACACCTTTTCTATAATGCCCTTTTTTGTTTGATCCCTAAAGCAATGTGTTCTAGCCCATATGCCAAAGTTTAGCTGAGTATGTTTTTTTTTTAAGCTGGGTATTTTTAACCTATCAGTGTTGTGCTATTAAATCGTAAGTAAGTTGTTAAATGTATTTGTGCTAGAATTGTGTATGCTTATACCATTACTTTGACCTTTCTCAAATGAAACATTTTGCCAAATGTGTTCTATGATGTGGTGAAAGCGTGGCACAGCTTTCAATGAGTAGGAGAAAAGCAGAAGAGCAATATTGTGTCTACTAGAATGTGCAGACTTTAGCCTTTAGAGAATAAAAAAGAACAGTTCCCGCTGAAGGGTAACTAAGAGAAGGCTTGGATACTTAAATAGAAACCCAAGCATCACTGACAGTGTTCTGCCTTTTAAATAGCCCTTTAGAGTACTCTGTAATCCTGCATTTTCTTCATGATCTGAGGACTATGAAATGCTCTTAGCAAACAAAACTCAGAGCTTCTTACTGTTGAGCACTCTTCATTTGTAGACATTAAACCCTTCCATTGCTAAAGTTTTGGGCTTGGGTAATGATCATTTCTGCCCTAATCTGAGTTCACATCACTCCCATTTCCAAAAATGTATTCTATTTGGGTGGGCAAACACACACTTAAAAGTGCGTATAAACACAAAGAGTTTTTACACCACTGCACTGAATGTGTCTTGCAGTTTTTTGCTTATTGGGCTGTGGCCCCTCCATTTATATTTTGGTAACCATTTCATCTCATAATGATTAACAAAGTGTGTATGAGTGACAGTGTTTACCCTGTCCTAAAGGCATAAAAGAAAAGTGTATCATTCTGGATATTAAAAGTTTTAGGGTACCTGGAAGTACTTTGAAGGAAATATTCCAGAAAATAGAAAGTAAAGAGCCATACAATTAGGAGACAGTAAAAGTATTTTGCCACTATAAAGGACATCAAAGATACAACCCTAGATTGGAGAGATTTGCAAACATGTTTGTGGGCAATATCTGGAAGCATTCTTGCTGAGGCATACTATAAACTCAGGGGATTAGCAGAAAACAGAGTATTTGCTAATGTTCTATGCCTGGTATGCCACACATTTTCATAGGGGCTATGCTTTAACAACTTATTTGTTCAGACATTCCAAGTTCCAAACAGTGCATCCCTGCTGTTGCATGAGCATGCACGTATCTGAAAGCGTGCATGAACAAAGAACTTGAGAATTACTAGCCTAAGGCATTCAGATTGTCATTAGCCTATTTTACAAGGAATGTTAATGAAACATTGAGTGGAATGGGATAGGAGCATTAGCCAACAGTAACGAATACCTAGGTTAATGGCATTAAAAATGCAAGAAAAATATTTTGAAAGCCTAAAGTTGTTTGTAAAATATGAGCAATCAAACATGTAAAACATAATTTAGCAAAATGTTTTTTTCTTAAGTCTAGAAATGGATTATTGAAAGCTTTTTGATAAAATGGAAAAACATTAATGGAAAATAATTTAGATCATTTGAATCCTGTTAGAAAATGGTAATTCCTATGGGTACTGTCTCAAACCCTATGGAAAGGTAAGCAACCCAGTTTTTATAGGACACTTTATTTAGCTGTTTTCATTTCAGCCTGAGTTCTTCTCAGATATTACTCTACAGCATGTTCTCCTTGGCTTTTTTGTTTTGTTTTGTTAATTGCAATATCTTTCTCAAATAAGACAAGTGAAAAAAGTTTTATCTCCTCCATCCTTTTGAACTGAGTTCTCTATTCTAATTCCACAACTACCTGTCCAGACATTGGAGTGCATGTAGGTATCTGGTTGGCTTGGTACTTCTTTTCTTTCTAGTGGCAAGGCTGATACCACTAAATATACCTATTTAAAACAAAACAAACAGCAAGACAAGGAGGCTACTGGTGATTCTGTAGAAAACTCTGTGTGTGTGGGATGTATATGTGTGTTCAAGTGGACTCCTAGACAGATTTGATTAAATAGAGAGGAAAAAAAACCGAAACAAAACACGCAATACGTATCTGTTTGGTACTATACTGATGTTTGCAGAAAATCCTTATCAAAACTTAATGACCCTAAAGGTTGATATTGATTTTCCTTTCTCCTCAGACAATATTTCATTTGTGATATTGACTTGCCACAAACGAACCTTTGCTTAAAATACAATGTTACATGTAATAGAGCAATCCTGCACAAAAGGCTTGCAGCCCCTTGTACTCTACAAGGAGCAAAGCAGCTTGTAGCTAGCAATGGAAGGTAAAACCAGAGCCAACCCCTCTTTCTCTCTTTCTTTTTTTTAATATTTAGATTCGAACTTGATTTTTTAAATTTTTATTTATTTTAGATATGTGGGCTAGAGCTCTTAAGTGTCTTATCAGTGTGAATATGGATTTGGAGCAGGAATATGTGTGAGTGCATTAGTTTCCTAGGGCTGCCATATAAAGTTCCACAAACTGGGTAGCTTAACCAACAGATATATAATTTCACCATTCTGGGGGCTAGTTTGGGATCGTGGTATGGGCAAGACCATGTGCCCTCTGAAGGCTCCAGGGGAGGATGTATTCCAAACCTTTCTCCTGACTTCTGATGGTTCCTTGGCTTGTGGCAGCATAAGTCTATCCTTACATGGTGTTGCCCTGTGTGCTTGTCTCTCTCCAGATTTCCATTTTTCATAAGGACACTATTCATAGTGGATTAGTGGCCCTAATCTACCCTACTACAGTATGACTTCATTTTAACTTAGCTAATTACATCTGCATCGACACTATTTCCAAATAAGGCCACATTCAGAGGTACTGGAGAGTAAGGACTTCAACATATGAATATTGCGGGGAAACAATTTAACAGTTTAACACGTATTTTGGACATTCACTACCTTTCTTATTTTATTGAATTGGTTCTTCTTTCAAACATAATTCAACAGAGGTAGGTTTTTTGTTTTTTTGTTTTGTTTTTGTTTTTTGGGGCATTCTTTTATTTTTTGTTTGTTCATTTGTTTGTTTTAGCATGTCCCATTTGTGCTAGACACTGAGGGAGTACTAAAATACTTAGTCTTTCTTTTTCAGTGTGTATAATCTAGTGGAAGATACACATATCTTGAGAATGCCAATATAAAAAAGACATTTTTGCATCAGAGGAGGTACAAAGCAGAATGAAAGTATGGAGACCTAATGAAATTATTGACTGAGGCAGAAATTATCAACTTTGTTAAGAGTGTTTGGTGTAACTTTGATGAAGAATTAGACATTTTTTATTCCCAAAGCAACATAGATTATTTTTTAAGTTATAAGGAAGAAAGTAC
Organism: Mesoplodon bidens; assembly: GCF_964165515.1. Lineage (NCBI taxonomy): Eukaryota > Metazoa > Chordata > Mammalia > Artiodactyla > Ziphiidae > Mesoplodon > Mesoplodon bidens. The sequence goes on from NC_138176.1 coordinate 206,057,789, forward strand.
AACTGTGTAATGGAATGATTATTACCTGAATCCAAAGGTCATTCTTATTATCACTAAGCATAGGTCGAGAAATTCTGTGTCTCTCCACCTGATATACTATGAAATGTGTAACATCACCTCAGGTTTAGTTATAAAATATTTAATTTCAATCATCAAACCTTTAGAACTATCAGTTTGTAGGAAATATGGGGAATAGGGAAACAAACTAATCCACATCATGAAGACTCAACCAAAATTCAGAAGGTACAATATTCCATGGAACAATGGCCAATCTATTGAAAAATCATATCATAAAAGAGTTGTGCAATGCTAGACTAGAAGAGACATGAGAGATACAACCATTAGATGATTTAATGGTCCTGGATTATATTCAGTTTGGATAGCTGCAAAGAACATATCTGTGACAATTAAGGATAATTTGAATACAAATTGAATATTAGATAAAATAAAAGCTTATTTTTTTCTTCCAGTTTTACTGAGATATAATTGACATACAGTACTGTATATGTTTAAGGTGTACAGAATAATATGCAACTTACATACATCACAGAGTGATTACTATAATAAGTTTAGTGAAGATTCATCATCTCATAGAGATACAAAATAACAGAAAAAGGAAAAAAATATTTCCTGGTGATGAGAACTCTTAGGTTTTACTCTCTTAACCACTTTCATATATTTATATAACATACAGCAGTGTTAATTATATTTATCATGTTGTACATTACATCCCTAGTACTTATTTGTCTTATAATTGGAAGTTTGTACCTTTTGACCACCTTCACCCAATCCCCCCCACCATCCACTTCCTACCCCTGGTAACCACAGTTTAATTTCTTTTTCTTTTCATGAGTTTATTTGTTTGTCAAAGTAAAATTGACCTACAATGCTGTTAGGTCCTGGTGCATAACATAGTGATTTGGTTTTTCTATGCATTACAAAATGATCACCATGATAAGTCTAGTTACCATCTGTCACCATACAAATTTATCACATTATTGTTGACTGTATTCCCCATGCTGTACATTTCATCTCCATGACTCGTTTATTTTGCAACTGGAAGTTTGTACTCCTTAATCTCATTCAACTATTTCACTCATCCCCCCACACCCCTCCCCTCTGGCAATACAAAAACTTATTGATATGGAAAAGTTACATTTGTAATTGAAAAAAATTAATTGAAAAAATCAGTTCATATAAAATCATGTACAATATGATCTCACTTTGGTGAAAAATATAAACATTATATACACAGAAAGTTATCTGGAAAGATATACCCTAAGGTATAAGTAAAGTCTTTGGATAATAAGAAAATTGTGTTTTTATTTCTATATTTTTGTTTACCTGTGTTTTTTTCTGTCTATAATGACATCTTTTAAGGTTGAAGTATTATTTTAACAAAAAATCACAATAAAAATAAACTGGGATAAGGATAAACAGAAGTGTAGAGCATTTATAGGGTCAGTCTTATTGTTTTCATAACCGTTCAGCCTCCCAAATCTTGCATCCTTTTTATTCACTCTCACGTGATCAGTATGTATAAGCCTAGCCCTATCCTAGACTCTGGACTAGTTCTATCTTTAGTTGAGAAAAGTCATACTTCAGCAGTTTGATGTTAATTATATTAATAATATTATTATCAAATGATACTTCCTGCTTATTTTACTCTGAATTTGGGATCTCCTTCAACCTGGGACAGAATAAATTAGTGCCATGATTCCTTGATTTCATAATTTGCATCAGGCTTAAGTATAGAGCTGTACTTAAGTGTCTCTTTCTTTTTGGAGTTGGGGAGAATTTCATCGCATCCTTGTGTCCCACTCTGCAATGCAAGTTTTACATTAACTAGCTGGAGGTAAGTCAAATTTCATAGGCTAAGGGCACAGTCCTCCAAAACACTACCCTCACTTTAGACACCACCTTCAAGCTCAGAGGTTCTGAGGCCACTTACACTTCTGATGAACTGGCTACAAACTGGGGGTTCCTACTACCCTTCAGATTTGATAATTTGATAGAACAACTCACAAAATCCAGGAAAGTGCCATATTTACAATTGCAGTTTTATTATAAAGAATAAATTAGGACTAACCAAAATAAAAGACCCATAGTATAATGTGTGAGAGGGTGCTAAATAAAGAGCTTCTGTGTCTTCCTTGTGGAGTTAGGACATTTCCCTTTTCCAGATAACAGCATGTATCACTAACCAGGCCTTCACTTGAGTTTTGAGTCCATGCCAGTGGGATTTTGTTATATTGGCATGATTGATTGAATCATTAACCATGTGATTAAATTTCAGTCTCTCACCCTCTTTCCTCTCCGAGGAGGTTGGGCTGATATTAACGATCTCAAATTCTCATCCCTCCAGTCACATGGTTGGTCTTTCCAGCATGGCCAGCCCCCATCCTGAAACTATCTCAGGGCCTGCCAGGAATCACCTCACTAGCATAAACTCAGGTGTGATCCAAGAGACCAACCTATCATGAATAATAGAGACTCTTCTATCTGCTAATCTGATCTAAACCCTTTTAACTACAACATTGTCTTATCTGCTACCACTTATTAGCATTGTCTCAACCACTGTGCTTAATCTGCCCTACTATGCTTTCTCTCATCACTGCCAGCAGGGTGTTCCTTCTGGTGAACATGGCCATCCTGAAGGGAGTGACCATCTCAGATTCTCTTCTTTCTTGCTCTGGTCTATCCCACCTCCCTCTGAATTGTAAGCTTCAATTCTGGTATTAGTGTCAGAAAGCATTGCTTTTTTGGTCTCTATCAAAATTGAGTTCAATTAGCTAAGTGCTGGTGTTCTTTTGACTCAATGGACTCATAAACCCTTTTTTTTTGTTGTTCAGGTAGCTGCCGTAAGGTGATAATATTGTCCTGGAATAAAATGCTAATCCATTATCATGTAGGAAGGATGACTTTTGAAACAGATCTGTTTAAGAGTAATAATTTCTGACTGATCAAACTATTACTTGAATGTAACTACTGCTTTCCTTACTACAACTACTGTTTTCACATAGCTATTACATAATTTTTCAAAATCATCCATTATTTCCAGAAGAAGCCTAGATTCAATCGGACCCTTGTTAAAATCTTGTCTTAAACATGTGCCCACATGTAGCTTTGGTTATTCTCCAGTCTCTAGCTTTCAGGGCCTTAAATATTTGCTAAGAGCTATCTATAATGCCTACTCTATTCAATGAAGTGGTCTGAAAGCTTAAGCATCAATCCTGAAGTTATCTGGAGAAGTATTCTACTGCTATCAAGAAGCGCTATCAGAAATACAATATTTTTCTCCTGCCAGAAAAGTGCTAGAAACTTTGTTGTTCTTGTTGCTAAATGAGGATATTTTAAAATAGATACTTTTCCTAACAGTAAACAGTTTTAGGGCAGCAACATCAACAAAAAGTTGTTTACTTATTTCATTCTTTCATTAAGCTTATATTTATAACAGATGTGCAATTATTTTCAGAAGTTTGTGGTAGGAAGCAAATGTAATATTGATATCTTTACCTTTGAATTTATTTCTTTTACCCAAAGTAACCATCGAAATTTATGGTAAATATTATTAAAATTTAATCTATAAAACCATGAACTTACATCCAAACAGTGAGACTGACTGGCGTGCGGATCTTAAAACCAGTGCCACATGTTCATGTAGTATTTAGCATATGTATTAGTGGCACTTTATAAAAAGAAATACTGGTTACTGTTTGATTATAATAAATGCGGAAATACAGATGGACATCCATCCAATAAATTTGCCTTTTAATAATAATGAAGAAAACATTTTTTTCCTGAAAACATGAGTTGTCATTCAACAGTATATATATTTACTATCTTCTCATTGTCAACTGTTATAATTCTTATGAATATTCCTTGAGTAAGAGAACTGATGATCAAATTTTGTAGGAATGAAAGTGAAGGAAAATGACTTTGATTTTTAAAACAGAAAAACTAAAAGACATGAAACATACAAAGACTTCAAAAACTGCAACAATTTTGGCTTATGTAGCAGAATTCAGCTTATAAAAGTTATGCAAATTGATATTGCCCAACATTTTCTAGGTGTACAACTTCATCTCTAAAAATGGTAATAGTAATAAAAGGCTAATGATTTAGTAAAATGATACGTGATATTACAAGAGTCATAAACTATAGGACGGTACTAAGTGCCACAGGCAGCACTGATTTATCTAGCAGGACTTATAGGGTTAGAAGGGCATCAAGGAGAAGGAGGCAGAGATTTAATGTGTGCTGAGAGTCATGGGAGATGTGTTATTTTGCTTGGAAGTTAGCTAAGTGAATAATTTAAACTACAGACGTCCTACATTATCTGTGATAGTCTAGGCTCTGCACAAGTTGTTGGGAATGCTGGTAAACAAAAATAAGCCCCATTCCTGATTCCATGAAACACACAAATTACTGGGGAAGATTACTGTTATTCAGATGCATAAAAAGGAATTCATGAATACAAACTAAAATAAATGCTCTTAAGGAAAAAAAAAAACAACCCTAAAACATACAATACAGACCAGTCAGTTCCAAACTTCCACTCCATATGCCCAATACAATTTTGAAAAATTACGTAGCCCCTCACACGTTTAACTTGACACTTGAATTTATGTATCTTAAATTTTATATAGTTGCAAAAGTTGTTTCCAACATATGGGAAATCTTGACTAATAACATATTGTATCACTCTTTTAAGTATATTTAATGGAATCAAAAAATGATAATAACCTGATACACTTTTCCGACATTCAAACAATTCAAATCAGCTCTTCTTTAACACTTGAAAGATGTATTCCTTTTTTTTCTTACTATTTGAGCTGATATTTCCATTCCATGACATTTAAATATCTTTATCAAAGCATAACACATTTTTATGCTTATCATACTTATCTACAAATACATACATATGAAAAATTTTAAATCTTTTTTCTCATGTTCACGAGATACTAAATATTTAAAAATATTTTCTATGCTGACTAATCAATTCAATTAGTATTTTTATGCAATTAGTTATATTGTAAATTTAGAAAAAGACTTGTAAGTTAAAATTTTATTTGAAATACATCTCATGAGATTAAGCATGATCACACTTTTCCTATATATTTAGTGACAGAGAAAACTATGTAAAGCTAAAAATGAATTGACCAGGTAGCTAGCAAATTATTTATTATTATTAAATGGAGAAAAGCATATTAAATATTTTTATGATTAAATAATATAAATATTGACTCAAATTAGAGTATTTTATAATGAAATTGGTTTGAGTAGACTTGAAAAATACTTCATTGTATAAGAAATCCTAAATCTGAAAAAAAAACTCAAAAGTTCTGTTGGTGGACTTTATCTGATAATCTTGATAAATTTTTTATTCTTGGAAAACATTCTGGCAGTATTTAAAAGATTTCATATTGTTAATCTAAACTGCTGGATTTTCTGTGGTAAATCCCCCCGACCACACCCATTTCATGACAAACCCTAGAGACAAGTATTGAGGATTGCCACAATGATTTATCTTTATTTAATTACATGAAAAAAAAAAGTGTTCAATAGTTCTTACCTATTTTTTACCTCTTCAATATTTCTGGTCTCTTGGCTTTGCACTCTGTTGTGATTCTCTCTCAAGGACAATGCATTTTTTGATGACGTGGGGTAGAGAGAGGGAATGGAAGAATCTAAATAGGTAACGAAGAGTTATTTGGCAGGCTCAGACCACCAACTCTTTTATATCTGCATTTCTAATATAAAAATAGTACAAAATACCAAAGTTCAATGCCAGATTTTACCCTCAACAGAAATATTTATTGCAAGAAAGTTCAGGAAGGTCAAAAGTTTCCATACCTATTAGAGAAACAAACTTCCTCCCCTTTTATTTTGCACCCAGGAGGTTTTCAACCCCAGGGCAGCGCAACACAGCAAGAGTTGAGGTGTGTGTGTGTGTGTGTGTGTGTGTGTGTGTGCGCACGCATGAGCACATGCTGTGTGCATGTCCACAAGGTGGTTGGAGAGAGGTAGGGGGTTGGGGGGTGGTCAGTTTTTGAAAGTTGGTAGAGTGCCTTTAGGTACTGCTTTCTTATTACTATCCTAACATAGTTTACTTATGAAGTTGAGGATCCACAAATGGATATCCGTAAAAGTATCCATGTTCAAATGTTTTCTGGAAAGTACCCAAGTTTGAAGATCACTGACCTAGGCAGAAAGTGATACCTGATCTGAGGTCTAAAGAATGGTATAAAATTATCCAAAAATAAAATAATTTGTTAGTCTTTCCTGTGTTACTACATAACCTGAACAGACTGATTTGATATAACTGCTTACATAATGATGATGTGGTCATTATAGTTGTTTTTTTTTAAATTAGTTATCAGTCGAAATTTGATTATGTCATTTAACTCTGAAATGGTACATCATGGTTAATTTTTGTAACCCTCGTTCAAATTGCAAAATCCATTCTGACATTGTCATTCAGAAAATTAAGGTTAAACTTGGGATATTCCTTTTGCCATAACTCACCATATATAGTAGTGTCTGAAGGCTACCAGGAAAAAATATATATTGTCCAGGATTTGGAAATGGGCAAAAAAAGCTTACTGGGTGTTCTTTCAGTGCTCAGCATGTCTACAGGACTCTCATGGGATTACATGGTGAGAATGAGGATTGGGGAGGGAGTTGTATCTTTCATTGTCTTTCTATAGAGTAGGCTATTTTACAACTCTATAGAGATAGAAGCCAGTTTGTAGAAAACTGATAATAATGTAATGATTCTTGCTCATGGTAATACAAATGAATCATCTGCAGTAGGGGTACATTCATTTCTGCCTTATAGAAAAGTTCACCCCAACACAAAGATTTATTTGCCTTATAAAATACTAACTGGTTTGCATCTATTAACAGTTTCATTTCCACATTCCTGATGGCCCATACATACAAATTCTTTGAACTGGTCCTAACGTCTGTTTTAGTCGACTTGGGCTGCCATAATACATACCACAGACTGGGTGACTTAAACAACAAATATTTATTTCTTATGGTTCTGGAAGCTGGAAGTCCAAGATCAGGGTGCCAATAAGGTCGGGTTCTTGGTGAGGGCTCTCTTTCTGGTTTTGTTCTCATACGGCCTTTTCTTATTGTATGCATGGAGAGAGACAGAAAGAGAGAAAGGGAATATCTCATATCTCTTTTTCTTAAGGGCATTAATCCCGTAATGGGGGCTCTACCCTTACAACCTCATCTAACCCTAACTACCTCCCAAAGGTCCTACCTCCAGATACCGTTACATTGAGATTAGGGCTTCAGCATGTAAATTTGGCCAGGGCCCAAACATTTAGTGCATAGGAACCTCTTACTGGTTACTTCATTGATTAATGTGTCAAATGAAATATTTGATACCTTTGACATTTTACATTAGCATTAGAGTCATTTTTTAGTTTTTTGAAAATTTGACACAGAGGAATATTAGGGGAAGCAAACACTGATTAGTATGCTGTGGAATTATTTATCAAAATACTAACAATGAGGTCTTAAAATGTATTAATCATAGACTATTATTCTTCTCAAAAAGCAATTACAGCCAACTTACTAAGTAGCTTCAATTAGGGTTATGTACATTCTTTCACTACCCTTCCTTGCTGCATTTCCATTTATGGCCCTATATCCTTCTATTTTTTATAAACTAACTTGATAAAATAACAAACAGATATTCACACCCAATTATTCTTCATGCCACCACAGTCAGATTTCTATCTGTACCCACCACTGCATCACCGTACCCACTTTGGCAAAGGCCACTAATGACTTTCTAATTGCCAAATCTAATTAATTTTTGGTTTTACTATTATTAAATACGAACTACCTCTGAGTTTGTTTTTTTTTTTTCCTGCGGTACGCGGGCCTCTCACTGTTGTGGCCTCTCCCGTTGCGGAGCACAGGCTCCGGACGCACAGGCTCAGCGGCCATGGCTCACGGTCCCAGCCGCTCCGTGGCACGTGGGATCTTCCCGGACCGGGGCACGAACCTGTGTCCCCTGCATCGGCAGGCGGACTCTCAACCACTGTGCCACCAGGGAAGCCCCTCTGAGTTTTTTTGATGCTTTTAAGTACTCCTTTCTTCTTGAGAGAATTTCCATCCTGGCTTTCTTGACCCCTCTTTCTCTTTTGCATTCTTTCTATAACTTTTCCCTGAATCTCTTATTTGCTTCCCGATCCCCTGCTCACTTGGCTTCAGTACCTATAAGCCTGTACATCCAAGATTTGAAAACCATTTTGGACTTGTCTGTTATAAGAATGGCACCTGCTGAATCACACGTTTCTCTGAGTCTCTGATGTGCCTTTGCAGTGTAACCTTGTTGCTTCATCACCCCCTTCAGTCTTGCTGGCCTTGTTAGACAAGTAACAAGTGGCAGATGTGATATTGCACAGAATCTTAAGAGATATTGCAGCTCCCACTTCTGCCTCTTGGCACATAAGGAAGCTGGTGTGAAAGATGCAAAGCCACACAGAAGAGATAAACTAGTCCAAGTCCGCAGATCTCTGACTGAAGCCATTTTGTAGCTTCCAGTTCAGCCAGACTACCGACTGGCAGCTATATGCAACTACACACACGAGTGAGTCCAGGTGAGACAAGTGGAAGAACTGCTTAGCCAACCTATAGAACTATGAGAAATAATAAATCATTGTTGTGCTAAGCCACTGTATTTGAACTAGTTACACAGCAATAGATGTTTGGTACATAGTTATATTATGAAATCCCCAAATCACTCTCTCTTTTCCCCACATGCATTTGTCTACTGGAAAATTCCCAGATGTCCTAGAGGTATTTCAGTGTCAACATCTTCACCACTGAATTAAGTACCTTGTAGCTTCTCCCTTCCGCTCATTAAATCAGTGCCTATTTCCCCTGTGATTTCTCCCATGTTAGTGAATGACACTTCCACATACCCAGGTATCAGAGAAAGCAATAGAGAAGTTTTCCATGTTGTTTTCTCCTCCCATGTTCTGTCTTCTCGCCAGGTGACCAAGGTCATTTGATTCCACCTCCCTAACTTCTCCTTAATCTCTATCCTCTTCTCCACTTTCATTTCTTTAACTTGGTTCCTGCTTTCTTCATGTTTTCCTTGGACTTCCACTGCTCTTCTGATGGGTTCTCTTGCTGTTACCTATGGAAACAAATAACTCTTTTTGTACTCTGCAAGATTAACTTTTCTAAAATGCAAACTACCTATGATCATTTAACTTAATTGATTTGACTTAACGACTCCCCATTGCCTACACAATTAAGTCTAATCTCTTCATCAAGACAAAGAAGGTTCTGTCTGATCTATCTCAGACTAACTCTCTAGCTTCCTGCCTCTGCTACATACTCTGTTGCAGCTGTGCTGAACTTCCGAACATACTGATACAGACTTTCTCACTCTGTATCTACTCAAGTTTCAAGCTTTTCCTAAGGTACTCTCTCCTCTCTTCACTGCCTTCAAAAATTCTCAGGATGAATTGACATTTCTTCTTCTGTTTCTTTTTTTAAAATCTGCACTGTACCCAGTATCGACGTCTATTATAGGATTAAAAGTTTTGCCTGTTTTTCATATGTATGTACACATCTGTTTCCCTGTATTTTAGTTAAAACTCCCCCAGGAGCAAGGATCCCTGAAGACAGTGATTCACATGCAATTAAGTGATTTGGTTGATGAACCCAGAACACTGTTGTAGAGAAGGGGGAAAGTGAGACAGTGAAGAACAGCCAGTAAAGAATGAATACCGATTGGCTGCGGGTTACCTGAGCGCGGCGGCGGTCTGCGCGCGTCTACCGGATGAGAGTGTCCCGGAACTGGGCATCCCGGCCAGAGCGCACATGGCGCGGGGCGTCCTCGGGGCTCCTAGCCGTCGGCGCCACGCGAGCCGGCGGGGGTCTAGGGAGCCAGCGCCCGGCGGCTGGAAATGACCCGTCTCGTGGGTCCCAGGCACCCCAGCGGCATCCGAGCGCGGAGCGGAGGGAGTCTAGGGAGCCAGCGCCCGGCGGCTGGGAGCGACCCGTCCCATGGGTCCCTGGCACCCCAGCAGCATCCGAGCACGGAGCGGGAGGGCTGCGGACTGCGGGGTCATCTGTGGTGCCTCAAAGAGCAGTAATTCATTGTTCTCCATGGTGAATATTCCATTGTGTACATGGACCTCTTCTTCTTTATCCATTCACCTGTTGATGGACATTTTGGTTGCTTCACCATCTTGGCTATTGTGAATAAGGCTGCAGTGCAACTGATACAGCCTGTGTCTTCCCGATTCTGGACTTCTCAGGCCCTGGAAATTACAGAAATGATCGGACACCCATTTTCGGGAATCGTTCAGGAAGACCTGTTGTCTAAGGCTTTTTGGCAACCTGAACAACTGAATTAAAGTAAAATATTCTGCCTGACCGTGGCTTTGTGAGACAAGACACAAACCTGTAGCAGGACCCTCCTCTCTGCCATTTACGGAATTGAGGTATCTGACTGGAAAGCCGTTGGAGGTGAACTACCCAAGAAAGCAGTGGGTTCAGGATGAGAATTTGGAAAGGGTGACAAGGGAGGGGAGAATGAACCTCAGCTGAAAGGAAAGGGGAAAAGTACCAAGAGATGAGTTCTCTTGACTTAAGAGAAGATACGCTGAAAGCCATCAGCTTGCCCTCGGGGCCCTCAGCTCTCTGGGGAGCTCTAAGGGAAGGGTGAGCCTGGACCTACGACTCCAGACTCCTGGTCTCGGCCCCCAGGCCTGACCATTCACTCAGACTCTCAATAAATACTTGTATTCAGAGACCTTACACGGGGACCACATCTGGGAAAACATCGCCGCACCCTCATCATAAGTCACAGGGGGAGACCCGAACTGGCCAAGCCATGACAGGAGCTGTGAGGGCGACAAAAGAGCACGGCAGGGATCGGACATCGGATCGCCAGAAGCCCTCCGCCCTCCTGGTTCGTAATGCCAGGGCCCCATCGCCGCGTATCGCCGGACCCCGGTCCTGCCTCCGTCGCGCACCCTTCCCCAAGGTTGGCGGGGGTCTGGAGTCACCATCGCCGGTTCGGACCTACAGACCTCGCCGCTGCTGAGCTCTACAGATCCCGCTCCTTCCACACAGTTCGCCGATTCCGCGGGCCTTACTGAGCCGCGCCAGCCACCATCAGCGAGGCCTTGGCGCACCTCTGACGTCACTGTCGTGCGCCTCTCCCGCAACAAGGGGTGTATGGTTCTCGCACGGCGGCTGCGGCTGTTGTCGCTCGCGGCTCGGTTGCTTCTGGCGCCTCGCCGGGACCTGACGGTCTGCGGTCCCATCGAGCCCCTGCCCGTGGTGCGCATCCTGCGGGCTCTACAGCGGCGGCAGGAAGAGCGGCAGAGTGGGCAGCGGAGCCCCCCGCGGCCGGTGCTGGCGCCACCTGGGCCGCTGCCAGAACGACTGAGCTCACGTGCCGCAACTACTGAAGCCCACGCGCCTAGAGCCGGTGGTGCCCAACAAGAGAAGCCACCACAATGAGAAGCTGGTGCACCGCAACGAAGAGGAGCCCCCACTCACCGCAACTAGAGAAAGCCCACGTGCAGCAACGAAGACCCAACACAGCCAAAAGTAAACAAATAAATGAAAAAAGATACAATTAAAAAAAAAAAAAAAGAAGAATGAATACCAAGCCAGATACCACTGTGGGCCACTGGAGCTTAATCTTATAGGAAAATTCTGAAAAATGGTAGAACATAAGCCTCGGAATTCTCTCTCCTAACAAGTGAGGAAACTACAGAATTTATATACCAACTTCAATCATTAGATATGGATTACTGTTAGATGGGACTGTGTTTATGTGCATGCGTGTGTGTGTGTGTGTGTGTGTGTGTGTAATTGTTCCTCTGGCCTGTCCTGAGGCAGTGGTAAGGGGATCTTCTAGGACTGTTGATATGGCCCTCAGGAAAAGGGATGCAGATGAAAAGTAACCCCATACATTGAAATGGTATGGCCCCAGAGATAATAGAAAATGCTATACCCTGTTATAAACTCCTTTCAGGCAGAAATAATGCCATATTTGTCATTTTACTTCCAGTGCCTAACCCAGTCAATTCCTGGTTGTGTATTGGGACTACATATACTTTGTGAATGAATAAGTTATAAAGTAAAAACTCAGTGGTATCACAGTGGCTTACACTAGCACTTACTGAGTATTCTTCATATGCCAGGAGCTACTCTATGTTTTTTATTGGCTCTGTGTTCTTTATCAATTGAACCGAAATGAAGCAAGAATGAACAATTTTAACTTTTTTGCTTGTGGAAACCTGAAAAAAAAATCAGTTAACCAATCAACTTGATCAATAAGAATTAATTTTCAAAGAGTAGAGCTCAATTAACATTTCATTGAGCACTACAATAAGCCTAGGCATTTTCAGTTATTGCAACTCCTAGTGTAGCATAGAGGTTTAGAGAGTGGACTCAGTGCCAGACTGTCTCTATTCAGTTGTTAGTTTCACCACTTGTCAACGTGTGACCTTGGGCAAGTTATCTTAAATCTCTGTTCTGTGAAAAAGCATAATAATAGTTTTTAAATCACAGGGTTCTTAAGGTCCTATAAATTAACAAATCAAAGAACATAGAACAGTGCCTGGTGCATTGTAAGCACTCTGTAAACGCTATTACTCCCAATGTTTCTTAGGGGAGAATGAATTCATTTTCAAAGACTCTAGGACTATAGTTCTGTATCCAACCACAAGCAAGAACTGTGTTTGAAACTTGTTTTATCTGTAAAATTCCTACAACATTTTTCATACATTACTTATGATAGACTACAAATGACTCTAATGTAGTATATACTATCAATATGTTTATTCTGTGAGATCAAATGGATATGTCTTCTTAGGTGTGCATACTCAACTTGTGCATACCAGCAGCACGAGATATCATAAATATTGAGAATAACAGGGTAATTGCTTTGGGGTTCCTATAAATAGCTATGCATCAAAAGGCAGTCTTCATATTAGGAAAAAAGACCTTTATCTGTGTTATATTTTTCTGCTATAATTACGCACAGTCATGCCTGATTAAAGCAGTGGCCTGGGCCATATACTTCTCAGTGTTCCAGTCCTGCAGTGCCTAGTGGGAAGTTAGAGCATAAGGGAAGTAGCTGGCAGGTGGGTAGACAAATGAGCTTCTGCAACACAGTGCTAGAGAAACCTGAGAAACACATAGCAAGACCTGAAAACTAAGTGGGAGAAGGGGAATCAAGGATTGAGTTTCCGCTTCTAGAAGATAAGCACATTATTCTCTTGAGAGTATAGCCAAATCAATCTGAGAATAATGATAAAAGCAGCTTGCATTTTGTTTTTAACTTATTCTGCCTCCAGGGTGGTATTCTATTCTCTGTAGCATTCTGCACTTAAACATAATGCATTATCTGATTTTATTTTTCCACTTTAGAAAAATTTATTCAGAAGCCAGTCTCTTCTGTTGTAATGTTTCATAGTAAAAACAAGTTCAGGAGATGATTGAAAATGTGACTGGCAGAATCCTAAAGTCATCTTCCTGAAAGTCATGAAATTTCTGAAAAGCATCTGCTACCTGCGTGGCATATTCCCTCTGGCCAAGACCATGCATGACAGCACCTCATCTTTCTCTCTCTGTGAATTTTTTTTAATTGAAAATAAAATACTTCAGGGGCAATATGCACAATCTGAAAGTTGAGAAGGCAGAGATTCCAAATGTAGAGCAGAACCTGAAACATAGTTAGGACTCAAAAACCTAGTAAATGATACAAGAATACCACTAATGTGTTTGGATTTTTGGACATAAACGTCACTCAAGAAAATTATGCCATGGAGAACAACAAAGATCCTCTATCACTTATTCTGTTTCTTCTCTAAAGAAGCGATATACACAATCCTAAGAAAGAAAACTAATTACTGAGTTCCCGTGAGACACTGGAGCCTTCACTTAAGTTCCCATTTGATCCTCACAACTATCTTGTTTGGTTAGTATTACCTGCATTTTACTCATAATTGAGTATCTAGAAGACTCTTTCTCTCCCCCCGGTCATACTATTGGTAACTGGCAGAATCACAATTTAAACCTAGGAATTGCCCTCAAACTAAAGCTTTTCCCAATATCTTGTTATCTCTTCTGATCCAGTAGGTAATTAAAAAGTTGTCATGATAGTGTTCTGAATATTTTTTAATGAAAAAAAAATTAGAAAACAGTTAAACTTGACAGAGTTTTACGAATTATTTTCTTTTATCCTGAGATTAGAATGCGAAATATAAATATCCTCAGCCAGTTTGAGGGCAAAACAATTCCCTACTGATGTATCAGGAGTTCTTTCCTTGTCTCCTAAATGTATTGCAGCTATGGCTGTGGTCTCACATCAGTCTCCAAGGATCTTCCTACAGAAGGCCCTATAAATGCTCCCAGGGGGTGAGCCGCATGTGATGAACAGTGACTCAGCAGTGGTGGACTTTGAAGGTACTGGTAGGACAGCTGTACAGGTGTTTAACTGTCTGTCTATAGAAATTCTGCCTCTTTAAAAATACTGCCAGCCATTCTCCTATGGAATGAAGGCTGTCTCATTTGGATTCAAAACATCCACCCCCAGTCCAAAAGGAGCAAAGCCCTGTAGGTGCACTGGATGCTCTCACCCAAGGTTTCATTAGCCACTCCCACCTGCCCTTGTATAGTACCATTTTTAGTAAGCCTCCAGTTATTTCACTCATATGACTAAAGTCTCCTTCTCAAGCCTCTGATTAAAATATGCTGCTGGTCTTTTTAGGCCACTGCTCTGCAGAAAACATTTGCTCCTTAGTGATCTCAATGCTTCCAAGTATTGCTCTTGCCCTGTTCTGGGAATGGCTGAGGTTCCTTCAGAGGGTTGCAAGGTACCAAGGCCAACATTTTCTCAAAAGTCTTTCACCAGTTTTTTTCCATTAGAAGATTTGCTTTCCTTATGAGCTTTAGTTAGCGCTCAGATTTGATATGTACACACCCTTCTGCTCTTACATACTTCATTTACAAATGTTTATTGATCATCGAAAGTATGTTCCAGGCCCTTTCCTAGGCAAACCTGAGAAACTTGCCTGAACCAAGCCGAGAACCCCACCCTCCTGAAGTTATATTGGTTGGAAAAAAGAGTAGAAAATAAACAATAGTTGTGATAGACAAGATTAGGGCAAAGTAAAGGAGAGCCGGAGGGTGTGGCTTGCAATTTTAAACAGGGCAATTAACCCTGGGATAATTGGGAAAGTGACATTTGAATGAAGACTTGAAAGAGGTAAGAAAAATTAGCCCTGAGGTATCTTAAGGGAAAATACAAAGGCTCAAAGGAGGGATGTGCTGGAGAATTAGCGAATATGCCTGTCTGGCTGAAGCTTGGAGTATTGTGGTAGGAAAGGATTTCAGAGATGACTGGGGCTGGGTCATGAAGAGAATTCAGTTTCTACACTGAGGGAAGAAGAGAGACTTTGAAAAGTTTTAGACAGAGGAGGGACATGATATGCCTTACATTTTAAAAGGATCACTCTGACTATTGTGTTGATGATAGACTGTGGTAGGACATGGGCAAAAAGACTATTTTACTAACTGAGGGTAGCGCCTCCCGGGGCTATGGCAATCTGTCCCCAGGACTGATTGGATATTAGAGAAATAGAGGGCTGAAGAATAATAACTTCAAGATGTTGGCTTGAGCAACTGAAAGGAAAACTGCCATTAATTGGTTACAGATGGAGCCAATTTTGGAGAGGAGATAGGTTTAATTTTGGATACGTTAATTCTGAAATATCGATTATGAATGGAAGTAATTAGTCATTCAGCCCAAATAGGCAGTTGAATATATATAAAAGTCTGGAGTCAGGACAGAGGTCTGGCCTGGAGATCTATGTTTGGGGCATATCACTAGAATGATGATATTTAAATCCAGTCTTTCTCTCTGCTTAACCGTTTTCCCCTTCCTACTTATGGCTATTAAAATAGATCATACTATCTTGATAAGAGTAGCTAAAATACTATATATTTTACTTTTTCCTTTTGCATTTTTATTTGTCTCCTTCTGTCTGCCAGAATAGAATATCCAGGTGATGATTTTTCTCTGTTTTATTCTCTGCTGTATCCTCTGAGCCTAGAAGAGTGTATGGCACGTAGTTGCTGCCAATAATTGTTTCCAGCCATAGTCAGATACCCCTTAAATTGCTAGGACTGAAATTCTTAGAAAGTTTTCTATGTGTTTGTCCTTCCACCTACATTCTCTGGGATCCTGATCCAGCGGTATTTTCATTTGGGTCTTCTCTGACCTCATTTTCCTGGGGTTCAGATGCAGGATGATTCTTTGGCATGAACAGCTTCCTTCCAGTTCCATTTTCTACCATACACCCTCTGAATTTAAAATGCAATCATTTGTGGTCCTCTCATTATTTTTTAGTTATGGATTCAGTCTTTTGAAAAGCAATGGGAAAATACATCTCTACACACAATTATTATAGATCATCTAGACTTGTTTAAGTTATCTAAAATTAAGAAGAGCTGTATTACTAAGGCAGAGAGGTGAAAAAAAATTTCTTTTGTACTGTCTCTTCCTTTCAAACAGCTTGCTAAGAAGCCTGTTCATCTCTGGCTCGCTAGGGTACAGTACTTGTTTAAACAAATTGTAAATGAACACTTTCTGTACACCAGCTGACAGGCAATGACTTGTAAAAATGGAGGAATTTTCACATTTACAAATGAATTACTTGTTATAATAAAACCAAGAAAGCACAGTTTTTCCATTCCTACCTCTAGCCCACCTTTCCAGTACAATTGATTTCTATTGCTTAGTAAATTTGTCTTTTAGAAGGATAATAGTTAACCTCAGTCTATACTAAAATCAAGGTCAATTTTCCACTATTAATACTCAGGAAAGCGAAAGGTTGAATTGTTGTGTAGGCATGGATTTTAGAAACTGGATAGACTGAAAACAAAACAGAGATAGAGTCTGGAAAAGCAAGCTTTGGAATTGTGATTTTTTTTTTTTTTTTTACCTTGTCTTATATTTCAGAATTAGTTTCAGTCCTAACCTCTTCCTTTGTTATTTTATAGGTCAGTCCCTGAAAAGTTAATTAATTCAATCTGGGACACTGAACTAGTTAGTAGCAGTGGCTGCACTTGATTTCTGTTCCATAAATGTTTCTACTCTAAACAGTCTTTTTCACTCTAGGTCCAAATAGGAATGTATGACAATAACAGCTTAACACTTTTTCTTGGTAATTTTATTCTGATTTCTGTTTTGGTGAATTAAGTCATTATTCATATTAATCATGAATGAGAGAGGGTCTGTAATTTGAAATCATTTGAGAACTTTATAGCTTTAGTAGTCAAATTTTATTTCGTGACCAGCATTTGATAAAAGAAACTCCTTTTAGAGGCTCAATGCCCCTACCATGTGAGAGGTAGAAATTACAAGAAAGGTGCTGATTACAGCTTGACCTAAGCAATCAGGGATTTCTTAAAAAGCAAGTGTACTCAATAGCAGCAGTTTTGCTTTATTATTTGTAGCTGTTCAATTTGAAGTCAGTTTAACTTATTTTCTATATTGTTCATGAAATACTTTCCTTTCTAAATCTTTATTTTTATTGGGAAATAGATCCATTTAACTTTCAGCTGCAGCTTGGTTTTTCTTTTTCTATATTTTTTAAAAAAGAAACTATGCTTGTACTTATTTTTCAAGCATGTATCTTCCTTCCAGAAGTAGACAGAATCTCTGAGCACGAGTGCTTTCCCAGCTGCCTTATCTCACAGACTTCAGATCTCAACATGTTCATCACTTCCTCTGAGAAGCCTTCCAAGATCTCCCTGACCAATCCAATTCCCATTTTACTCTCTTATCACATCATATATTCCCATAGTGAATATTTCATTTTACAAGTACAACATTTTTTGTTATTTGATTAATGTCAGTCTCCCTCTCAAAAATGGAATTTCCCTAAGACAGAAAACATGGACTTTTATTCACTATTTTATCTTTAGCATTATGGGGTAAATCCTTTAGGAGGATTCAAAATAGGCACTGAATGAATATTGGATGAATGAATGAATTATTCAAAATGCTGCCGAATACAGAATCATTTATAGCAAACACAATGCTTTCCCAAAGTTGTTTTTCTTTTAGCAGGGTTACAAACCTACTGAACTGTACTGATATGAGCAAAGAAAAATGTACCTTTTCTTTTTATTTTTCTTATAAATAATTTGATATTCTTTAGGAATTTCTCACCTCACAGATTTACCCCTGGGTTGACATGGGTGGCTCAGTTTAATTCTTTCTTGTAAACTCACTCCAATTCAATAATTTTAGATATCTGAGTTTGTGTAGATTTCAGCCCTTCCCCATCTCCTCCATAAGCTGGAGTCCAAGTGTTTGTTATAAGTTAATATGACCTGAAAAAGAACATAGGAAATTTTGTGAAGAATTTATTAATAAAATTATTACTTCCCAAACAATTCCTATATAAATTTTACTCCAAGCTCCTAAAGGGCAGTGGGGGCATTTGAATGAAATGAAAATAAGTTTTCATATTTGTTTCTCTATGACCTAACACAGTAGCTAGCACATAGTTGCTCAAAAAAAACTTCTTTATATGAATGAATCAAAAACATATTAATTAAAAGGGAGACGTGAATATTTGTAAGTATCTGCCGAAAATTATATGTGTAGCCATTATTCAGAGTATGTTTTCTGTATATATTTCTGCTTTGATTTAGTAAATAGTTCTGAAAACATTTCTGATAGCTTGAGTCTATATGGGGCCTAATAAACATGCCAAATGAATCTTTAAAAAGTCAAGTTAATAGCTCAGATTGCAAATCTAATTTTATTTTACAAGATATAAAGAGCTCCTTGATCAGTTAAACTGTAAAGATAGAAACATAAATAGGGGTAGTTAAGAAGTTAAATCTAAAACAGCCTTTTAGCATGTTATCAGAGAAAAAAATGGCAGCGAAACAAGGGTCTATTCTCTTTTAAGACACAGAGACATCCAGTTAGAGAGCAAAGATAAGAATCTAGTGGGAAAACTGGGTTTAGTACCAATAGTTAATGGCCAAAACTGTAAAAGATGAATGCCCATTAGACTTGAGTAGGCAGCAGAGGGCTAGACCCAGCTGTAATCAACAGGAAGAAATCCAACCAGGTTGGAAGGGCAAGGTCACTGGCCACCATGCGGACAAGTGTTTGGTGACAGTCCAGGTTGCCCTTTCAGTACAGATAAGCAGATGGTCTCTGTTATGAATAAGTTAGGAGCAGTGGTTCTTAAGCTTTAGTGTACATCACCCAAAAAGCTTATTAAAAATGCAGATTCACAGGTCTCATACTTAGAGATTATGATTACATAGGTTTCGGTAGGACTCTATTTTCAGCTGGCACCAGAGGAAGTTCTGATGCCCCAAGCACTCTTTCAAAAACACTCAAGGTCTAAGAAACATTCGTCTTTTTTAATGTAAATTGGACATTTACTAATGAATGATTACCTAATGTAAATATAAATGTAATGATATTGTTGAGAAGGGGGAAATTTCCCCCTTCTACCACTCCTTAGTTCTCGTGGCTGGACTAATAGTAAAATCGACACAGGACAGATTAACAGGAGGAAAAAGAGACACATTTTAGTTCTCACACGTGGAGATCTCACAGAAATGAGACCTAAGAAGTGGCCAGAGCAAGCAGCTTTTATGCCTTTTAGACAAAGAAATAGTAAATTTATGAGGAATTAACGGGACAAGGAAACGTTTTGCGTGCACAATTAGTGAAAAATCTAAACAGCGTTTGGGCGTGGGGTAGTAAATTAAGGAAGTAACAAGGCTTGTTTATATAGTGTCAAGTGAAAAAAATGCACGCCATGAGAGTTGTGAGTTAAGTATTATTTGGGGCAAAATGAGGACTGTAGCCTGGGAGACAGCCTCTCAGATATCTCTAAGGAACTGCTCTGAAAAGGTAGGGAGGAAGGTCAGGATTATATATGATTTTAGTGAAGATGGATTCGTGCAGTCAAGCATACATTTTGGCAGAAGGTTGCTGGAGCAGATGTCACCATTAATGATTTTTTTGTGTGTGTGTGTGGTATGCGGGCCTCTCACTGCTGTGGCCTCTCCCGCTGCGGAGCACAGGCTCCGGACGCGCAGGCTCAGCGGCCACGGCTCACGGGCCCAGCCGCTCCGCGGCACGTGGGATCTTCCGGGACCAGGGCACGAACCCGTGTCCCCTGCATCGGCAGGCGGACTCTCAACCACTGGGCCACCAGGGAAACCCCACCATTAATGATTTTAGTGTTTGCTAGATATGAGAAGATGCAAGAAATTGGGCTCATAAAATCTCCTGAAAATATCTATCTGGAGGCCTGTGCGGCCAGTTTTTCCCAGAGCACACAGCGCTTCGCCTCATTCCTAATCTCTACCCTGAAGTCCTTTCAGGGTGTGTTGAAGGTCAGTGACCTCAGTAGGTAGTGACCTAATCCTTGTAGAGGCAGATGGCAGGTGACAAGTTTTAGTTGGCAGTAGGCTTCTCAGCCCTGAATTCCCTGTCTCTGGCGATGTGCGTCTTTCTATCTCCAGATGAAGGGAGTGTACCTTTCACATGAGAGATTTATTTCCTGCTTTCAGGGAGACAAAAAGGAGAATCACAGTGACCCTCTCGTGTTGCCCAGCTCTTAACTTTAATTCAAAATAATCAATATGCCATTGAGGCACATTGTGGGGTGGCCTACCCTGAGCCCCAATAACATAAACAGAATTCATCTGGATTAAGAATATTAAAAAAACAAACATTTAGGATATTTAACTGAGATTAAACTTCAAACTATTCTCCTTTTACAAACCAAAAGCAGATTATCCTTCATTTAAAGTTCCAACAACCTAAAAAGTCTAATTGGAAGCTTTCAGACCCCCATTCTTATCAGTTTGGCATAAATTTCTGCTGAACGTAATACGAAAGACCTTGCTGGTACAGTGGCCTATGGGTATATAGCCCCGTGGGGCATTCCTTGCATGTAATTGCCTCTTCCTAAGACTGGAACTCCTTGTCCTGTGCTCTAAAATTCTGCCTCAGAGGCTGGGGGAATTTCCTCCTGTTTCTGCATCTCTGAGGTCTGACTTGCATGAGACAGCCTGAATTAGGTACAGTTTTGTCTCCAGCATTCGCCTTCAGTACGCAGTGGACAGTCAGTAAATACATACTAAAGAAATGAGTGAGTTTTTGTATATAGCAACATCAAAATTTCCCATATAATCATTTCTCCTTCTTAAAGATTTTTGTTAAAACTGGAGTTAATGGGCTTCCCTGGTGGCGCAGTGGTTGAGAGTCCACCTGCTGATGCAGGGGACACGGGTTCGTGCCCCAGTCCGGGAAGATCCCACATGCCGCGGAGCGGCTGGGCCCGTGAGCCATGGCCGCTGAGCCTGCGTGTCCGGAGCCTGTGCTTCATAACGGGAGAGACCACAACAATGAGAGGCCCGCGTACCGAAAAAAACAAAAACAAAAAAAATGGAGATAATCTTAAAATAAGTTAATCATGTCCTCTCAGTTTATAGTGGAAACAACTGGGACAGCTATGCCTAAGTAACTCAGTATCTATATGTTGACTTTGCCCATAGGGTGTTTTATTTCACATTTATCTATTCCATCTCCCCAATTCTATTTTTTTTCTTATGTTATTTAATAGTTTTACATTTTCATCACTTGGAGAATACCAGTCTATAGGATCTATCTCATGCCAGTTTGCTATTAGTCTCAAAAGGACTTAATTGCTTATTGTACTCAGCAAAGTCTAGAAGGGAATTCACAGACGTTGTCTACAGGCATGTATTTGTTCACATGAGCAAAATGCTGGGGACAAGTTTTGAAAACAAGTTGGATCTTTTAAATTTAAATTTGTAATAAAATGAATTTTTCTAATTTAAAGAAAAATATTATATAGAGTAATATACTTTTTTAAGGAATATAATAGTTTATGTTTTGAATATGTATTCACTAACAGGTAAATAAAAACTGTAAAACTCATGAACAGTGATATCAGTTATATGTTTAGCTGTGAGTAATGAATAAACAAACAAAACATATACTACAGTCATTTAAATAAATGTAGAATATATTTGTTTCAAGTACAGGAAATCTAGGAGTAGCAATCTAGGGCTGACACTAGGCCTCAGTGAAATCAGTAAGGTCTGGACTTTTCTTAGGGCTACCATGCCTTACTGAGCAGCTTAGGTCCAGCAAAATGTCATCTGACCAATGGGAAAAGGGGACTGAGTGTCTGCCCTTTGTCCAGAGGAAATACCTTATTTCTCCCAAGGTGCCAAATGGGTCAGCAGTAGTTCTCTCCTTCTGTCTTTTTGTTTCACCAACATAGTAGGTGGTTTTTTTCATCATGGTCGTAAGATAAGGCTATTGTACATCCAAGCCTTTGCATAGGGGTTCAAGGCAGGAAGATAGAAGGGTTCAAAGGTTTATTTCCCAGAAAAACTTTACTTGGAAAATGAAGTTTTTATAGGGACTGTTGCCACTAGCTTATTGTGCAGAAATGTGCCATGTACCATCTCTAGCTGTAAGAGAGCGGGAGGGAGCAAGTGTATTTAGGTGGTACATCATAACCTTGGTGAGGGGGAAATGTCTCTCTGTAAGAAGTAAGAGGGAATGGATATCAGATAGGCAGCTAGAAGTGGCTGGCCCAGGGAATATTTAGATGATGAGAGAAAAAGACCAAATAAATACGAGCCTTGGGTCAAGGTTAATAGTGCTGCAGATTTTCAACATGAAGATCAAATCTTAGCAGCAAAATTTTGCTGAAATGAAAGTCTCTCCTTTCATCCACTTTATTCCCAGTACTATACAAAGCTTCCCATACTTGGCTGCCTGCCATAGGACTAATATGTGAACCAATTCATTCCTCTTTACTTTTATACTACTTCAGTTCCAGTAACAATATATAAGGCAACAGTCAATCTTCACAGCAAAGAAAAAGAGTTTGGAAAACATAATGGAATATTTATTGCCTACAATAGTATTTCCACAGAATAAAATATTTATTGGTTTTAGTTTGGGAAATGAAAATGTTTACTCATTAATTAAAAAATCTATGAATCAGTTTAGAAATGAATACCTGTTTTCAAAACTTACAGATTTTCCTTTGAGTGGTTAGCTTTGGTTTTAACAATGTTTAATTTGCTTTTCTGAGTTTTGAATTCTAGAATTTCTGGATTTAGAATACATGATAAATATGTATATTTAAAATATTTTTATACAACCTTGCTCAGTAAAGGTCTAGATTGATTAGATTAAGATATATAAAGAAAAATAGGAACTCTGTCGTTATAACCACAGAAATACTTTCTGAACGATTTGGATTTTAGATTTTAGTAAAACATGTAGGAAGGATTTGTACAGATCAGTTAAAAATGAAAGACTATTATATATACTTGTGATGAAGGGATCCTGTAAAAAGTTAAAACATTTTTGACCCCTGAACGTGTAGGCATAAATCACATTTAATTAAATTTTTTATGATTAGTAAAAAGTGTACTCACCTCATTTCTGATTTATATGGTATAACTGTGGCTTTATATCAGATACAACTCTAATTGATGTTCCTCAGAAAGAATGGTAATTAAAATACCAATGAAAGTTAATAAATTGAAAGATAAAGGGAAAATATTTTGGACATATTGATTTATATCCAGCAATCTTACAAACCAATATTATTAATTTCAAAAGTGAATCATATTTTCTGGAAGTAATGACGGTTTTATTCTAATTTTCTGATGCTTTTTACTAATTTTTCTTGTACAGTTGCACTAGCTAGAAATCATGATACAATGTTGAATAGAAATACCACAGGCATATATTTCTTATTCCCAGAATGCTTTTACAATGTCACCATTGAGTATGATGTTTGCTGTGTTACTTAGTTTTATAATATTAAATATATGAGTTTTGTGTTTATTTTTGATATATTAATATACTAAATTATATTAATATATTTTCTAATTTTGAAACAACCTGTCATTCTTGGAATAAACACAAGATATGAGATATTTTTCCTTATGTATTACTGAATTTGGTTTGCTAATATTTTCCGTAGGATTTTGGTATCTATGTTCTATGAGAGAGATTTGTTTTCTTGTTTTGCCTTTCTCTGGTTGGTTGAAAACAAGATTATCTTGGGCTCTACAGGTGATATTGAGGTTTGGGGGGGTGATGTTCCTTTTTTTACATTTCTGAAAGAACATGATTATTGTTATTATTCAATAGTCACAAGAACTCACTTGTAAAAATTTGGGATCCTGGTGTTTTTGTGGGAAGATTTTATCTTCATTTAAAAAATAACATCTATTTAAAGAGAAACATATTTTAGAACCAAATACATTTTCATTTTCTTCCAGAATTGATCTTAATAATTTTTATGTATCTAGGAATTTTTCATTTCACCTGAACTTTAAATATTTTTGACATAAAATTATTTATAATATTCTTTATCTTTTTGTTTCCTGTTACATTTATAGTCATGTCTTCCTTTTAATTCCTAATGTTGTTTATATTTGGTTCCTTTCTTTTGCTTTAATTTTTTTCCAGAGGCTTGCTAATTTTATTAGTCATTTTGCTTTATTGTTCCTCTTTTGTTTTCCCTTTCATTAATTACCACTCTTAAGAGCATTATTTTCTACTGTGTAATTTGGATAATTCTGTTTTTCCTTAACTTCTAATTTTGGGTTTCTAACTCATTAATTTTTTGCCTTTTTTCTGATGTAATCCTATAAGTCTATATATTTCCCTCTAAATACTTCTTTTACTGCATCCACAGGTTTAGTAAACAGTATTGTCACTATCATCCAGAGTTAAGAATTTATAATTTACAGGGCTATTATTTATTTTAAAGTATATTTAAATTTTTGTTGTTATTGATGATTAAGAGGTAGAAAATATGGGATTAAAATTACAGAGATTAAGATTAGAGACAAAAATTTGAGAGTAATACTCATAGAGCTGATATTTGAAGTCATGGAATGGATACATTGATCACTTTGGCAAATGTGGAGTGAGAAAAGAGCCAAGAAATGACTCTAAAAGACTCTTGGGAAATTTTCTGTCTATTTTTTTTTCAATTTGCAGAAATTTATCTTTATTCCCCTACATTATTAAAATAACCCTTTAGCTGCGCTAAGAAAGAGATGGTCTTTCCCTTGGGGAAACAACATGCAATTTGCTAAAAAGGCTAATTTAGTTCTCTGGAAACAGAAATAAAAATTCTTTGTTATCTTTTACAATATTCCAGTTTAAAATATTTCTGTTGCAGTTGGATCAAGGAAGCCATTTGCCCTAAAGAGGTGTCTGCCTCAGCTTTTAGCAACTTTATTTTCTGTAACCAGTGTCTCGTCCATTAAGTACAAGTTTCACTTCTTAGTACCTGATTCATAGAATGTTAGAAATGCAAGGGATCTTTGAAGTCACCCAATCCCACCCCCTTATTTTTCATTTGAGAAATATGACACCAGAGGATAGAGTGACTTAATTTTTCATTGCTATTTCTTCAATAGCCCTATTTTCCTCATTCTTACATCCTACTATGGACACTATTTTTTCAGATCTCAGCCCTTTGGCCGTTCCTTCGGAAATCTTCCTTTAGCTTCCTGTCAACCAACCTTTATAAATTTGCATAGAATAATGGAAACAGAATCTCCCTAGGTTTTATTTATTTTAATTTGGATATTTATTTTCACATTTTAAAAAAATGTGACTATTTGATAAAAAGAGTGCCCCACCCACTAGGCTATAAGCCCCATCAACACTGCACTTATAACCTCTGACACTTGATATTTGTTCACTAACTGTTGTTGGGCTGGACTTGAAACCCAGCTATGAATCCTGTATTTTTTAAAGGTATCAGTCTGTATCATCAATAGAAACTCTTTGCAATATATTTCTAACATAAAGTTGTTTTCATCTCTATCAAAATTAGGCCCATATGTATAAACACCTTAATAAGTTTTCAACAAACTGAAGTCAATAGAAATGAATAATGATAAGACATTAGATTCTCATTAACTTATTGAAGTCTTGCTAGTTTCTAAAAATGTGTTATGTTGATTTATTTGACATTTTTCTGTGTTGAAACCAGTTAGGTCATTAAAAATGAAGTTAAATTTATGATTAGCCTTATTTTCTGATTCATGTTTAGTTTTAGAATAATTATTTATAGCATAATTGAAAAATTCTTAAAACAAAATCATACTTTCCTTGCTAATCAAAATATAATATTCTTTCTTTTTTTAATCTAGAAGGCATTGTTTACACTGATGATATTATCACCATCATTACCTACATTATTGAGTGCTTATATATAAACCCTGGGCTGCATTTATAAACTATAATACTAGATTGTATGCACTTTCCATTTAGTATAAAAAGGATTCTCATTGGTCTCAAGGAATGTATAATCAAAAGGGAAATACAGCAAGGTAGATGTAAATAATAAATTAACTTTTAAGTCATTTTAGAAAAAAGATGGGTGTAAGAATAAATACACGGGAATAATAGAAAATTGCCATTGCCATCTAACAGCTCTGTAATTCTCTAGGTATTGTAGTCTCTAGTTCCTTTTGGTTTTTTATATATATAAAAACTATTCAATAGATGCATGTAATAGATTTCATATGTTCCGATTAAAAAGAAAACAAGAACAGTTTACCTCAATTGTGACAATTTATTATAATGGTACAAAAAACAGTAGGAAAAAACAAGTAAGAGTGTTAACAATTGCAACGTCCATCAGGACCAATATTAGCTCTAATAGGCCAACTATAGGTAGGTGGAACATCAGGAGCTCTTTATATTGTTAATTCAGTTATAGTCACACGTCTGATATTCTGCTACTAAATAACTAAATGGAATTTGAACCCATTCTTTACATAATAAAGCATTGATATTTTCCCCATAAAGTCTTAAATAAAGCTTTATTTATTGGGGGACGTACTCTGCTCCATTAAAAATAGCGATATAATTCACATTATTCTGTAATATGTATAAAAACTTATGAAACTGAAGGTTCCACATTGAAACTTCAGTTCCAAAACCACTTGAGAGGAACAAACTTAACTCTCATGGAAGAGTTGTGTTAGATTTTTGTGCTTGTTCTTGTGTTAGATTTTTATACTTATGAGCATCTAACCATCCATTCTTGTCACAAAGGCAGTCTTCACCAAACATCTGCAGAAACATTTGGAATGCTATTGTTATGAGAGGAATTGTCCAAGTGTGCATGCTTTTATAACATACCATTATTGTTGGATTGATAGTCTTGAAAAAAAGAATTCTGAATACAGTATAATGCACTCTTAATCATCTGTCACTGTATATTAGATAAATTGACTTGTTTATCATAGAATTCTTCAGAATGGAAATGTGAGTTGTCTTCTAGAGTTGCAAGTGTTATGTCACCTGAAAAACTGCTCACTGCAATCAACTTATTTGCTGAGGAAAGCATTATAAACTCTAACAAAGACTCTAGCTATCTGTAAATCATTCTTTCCTTTTTACTCTTTTTAAGCAAGAATTACGTTACCCATAATGTTCACTTGCTATCCCTCACTCCCTTCATTATATTTGCTAAAACACAATGCAGATTTTCATTCTTAAACGTATCTTCACATTACATTGTACCTCCTACTTCCTTTATGAATATCAGTTCTGAAAACTGAATAAGGTAGAACACCTCTTTTGAATTCAAAATAACGACATAGACCATATTTAATTATGGTGCCACCATGTAAATCAATAAGTAATGGTATTTTTTCCATAATTAAAAATAATACAGTCTTTATTTGTATAATCCTGTTAGAGAAATCTATAGTTTAAAACAACCAGTTAAATATAGTTATTCGTTACGAGCTGAGATCTGGTATTACAAGTAAAAAGGATGTGAATAACAAAAGAGCAAGGCAGAATTAACTATTTTCTGATTGACTTAGGTTTGAGTGATTCCACTAAAACAGATTTAATGAATGGCAGTCTTTCTGTTTTTCAGATAGGTTTTCCTTAAAATAGAAGTAAAACAATTACTGAGTAATTATTAATATGTTTTGGAAAATGATCATGACCTAAGCATTGCACTAAATTTTAAAATTTTCACTGAGTTAAATCAAACAACTTAGAAACTTTAAAAGTTAAACTAAAAGAACTTTCAGTGTGATTTTTAAATAAACAAATTTTTATATAAATTAATTAATGAATAATTTGATAAAATAATTTGAGTATTTAATCATTCTATGAGGTTTTTGAGAATGTTAATTTTGCAAAATTAATGTCAAAATCCTGGGCCTACTTTGTTAGACAGCAGGTCTGTTTTACCCCTCCTATTTATTCCCTTTCTACCAAATCTCACTTGTTCATACCTTTTCAAACCCAGTCTTTTGCTTAGCATCATGCAGCTCTCTCAATTTTACATGCTTCTTGGGGTGTGTGTGTCTGGATCTTGCCCATATATATCCATAAGGTTTTGCCTACATGTGTTTCCTGATTCATTAAAAAATAAATTAAAATATTAAATACTGTGTGCAATGTACTGTCTAATTTGCACTGGTGTGTGGGAAGACATGAGGGAGGCAGTCTCTGCCATCTAAAATCAGTGTAAAAAGGCAGATAAAGGATAAACACACACACAAACACAAAACTTACAAAACAAAGTGGTAGAAAACACTTTTTACTGATCAGGAACCATAAATATGTGTGTATTGTTTAATATATATATATATATATATATATATATATACATATATACCCGTGCATTTTTGCAATGTGCCATATTTGTGCATTAGTTTCTATCTTTAAGTAGGGACATATCCTATGCAAGTATATTTTCATGTGTGTATGATGCTTAGTTGAGTGGGACAGTTTCTGTGTCCAATTGTACGCCTATGTGTGTTGGTTTCTCTTTATTGAAATCACATCTGCTACACATGTAAATCTTACTTAATGAGGAAGATATATTTATCTAGATGGGTAAAAACTAGGATGAGCTGAGATGTAAAATCAAAAAAAATCTTCAGTGTTTTTATGTCTTGAATCTGCCCTGAGGGTCTTCTTACTGAGATGAAATAAGGCTTCTAAATGTATCTTTTCTTAATTAAAAGGCTGCTGTTATTCTGAGTAAAATTAATATATATTCTTTGTATGAGAATAGGCATTTCTGAGTTGAGATTTTTAAGTCTGGAGCCTCCATGTTCTGATAGGCTGTAAGTATTCTGAGCCAATGAGAAACCAGTTCCTGGAGTAAGGGAGGGAAAGATCAGGTAAAGCTGGAGGGGAATCACAAGGCAAAATTGTGCCCACATTGTGCATTCTGCTTTCCCACTCCACCCCCAGGTGAACTTCTCATCCAATCACGGAGTAAACATCCAGCAAATGGCAGCCTCCTACACCTGCCATCCCACTCTCGGGCCTGCCCTCCATTCCTTGGGAGCTTACTGGTCAAGGGGAGAATAAATTAGGAATGTTGCTCTGAAGGAGAGGAGAGAGGGTCAGAAAGACTGAGCAGGGCGTCCTTACTGAGCATTTTCCCAGTGACAAGGATGAGACAATCATCATTCCACTCATCTAATTGGGGGGAATAAATAAGGCAGGGTTGGAGAAAGGGACCTTTCTCTCATGGAGAATGGAGTGCAAATCCTTTCCCTTCTCTAGGCAAAAAGGGATTATTATAATAATTACCCACAATGTGAGTGGAGAAAGCAAAAATGAGGACTTCTGATTTTATGCTTATCAAGTCGGGGGATTTTCAGGTGAAGAAAGTACAGCAGTGAGGCTGTCGAGCTGAGTGTGATTGTGGACAATAGTGACAATTTCTTTAGCAGCATCATGAAGAAAGGAGGACATAAATGTGTTTAAGTCATGTTGACTGGGAGTTGATTCAGAGTTTAAAGAGACAAGAAAAATTGCCTATGTGTGACCATCACTGCCAATGATGAAGAGTCATTTGAGTTGTGTATACATTTACATTTTCACAGCATGTCATACATAAAAAAAAAAATCACAAAGTCATCTTCTGGCCATATTTTACTTCCCATTTGCAGTGCTCTCATTTCTTCCCCTACTTCTCTTTTTCTAGCTTTGGCTGCCAATTAAAAAGAGCCAATTCAGCAGAGCTGAGCTTTTGTATAACATAGCTTACAATAAAGGAGGAAGGTATGTGTATGTAAGAAGAGGAGACCAGATTTGAAATTCAATTATAATGGTATTTGTGTCTACATGCGTTCATTAAGTGTTGTTGATAAAACAATCTCTATTTCATCAAGATACATTTCAATACATAAGCCCAGTGTAGTTGTATATGCATGTTGTTTCTGACACTGAAAATTGGCCTCTGTAAACCGGCACCGAATATAATCTTGGAGACAGAGTTTGGGTGAAGTAGAAAAGAAGAGCTTTATTGCTTTGCCAGGCAGAGGGGGCCACAGTGGGCTAATGCCCTCAAAACTCTGTCCCAACCTGGGTTTTGAGGAGTCTTATAGTCAAGGGGCAAGGGTTGCTGATAAGGATCAGGGTGCCTGCAGGGCCTGCATTCCTTCAATCCAAAGATCATCTGGCATCAGGTGGTTTTGTGATGGGCTTCTGTGGTTCTCGAGGTTATTGAACTGTGACCTTCACTCTGGAATGAAGCGTGCTTCATCAAATAGTTAACATCTTCCATTTGGTGGAGGTTTTAGTTCTGCAGATCATCTCAGATATATTGTTCTGTGCATCCCTTGAGGAGGAACCAGAACCCTGCCCCAAGGCTGCACTACTGTTTCTTGACTGCTCCTCTCCTGTCTCTGTATCCCCTCCCTTCCCTGATTAGCAACTGTTTGAACCTGTCCTTTGGAACGCAGGGAAAGTCATGGAGGCTGAATGAAGCCTATTTCCTACAAACAAGATACAAGGGGGGACGCGGAAACTTTTGTGCCCAGGAGCCCCACGGGGTCCTTCTCGGTTGCATTTTCATTTCTGTGAACCTTCCACACGTAACATAATCCTACTTTGATTAGGAGTATGTTTGGAAATGAGAATCCATCTTTAACTATTGACAGAATTTTTGGAGATACAAGTATTTAATATTTTTTTAAAACTGTAAATCCTGTAGAGCTGGTCAATAAAGTCACTTATCTTTAATATGTAGTTATTGCTGCACAAGAAGGTATGAGCCTGGTATGTTATGCTATGTTTTTTCCTTTGATACATTGCTATAACTGGAGGCATAATCAATGCAAGGAACACCTTGATAAATGTCTTTTATGCAGTGAATATTCAGAACTTTCACTGTAAGAGATGTGGAAAAGACTAACTTTTCAGACAAAATTACATGAAGTAAAGGGCTTAATGCCTAAAGTGATTGATGTTGTCATGTATTTTAAATAGATTTTCAGTAGTAGTTAAATAATAGCCATTTTTATTTTTCCTAATTAGAGGTTATTCTGACTTATGAAATAGGGCTTTCCAGCTTATATTTTAATTAAAATATTTCTATATTATTCATATTAAATTAAGAGCTGCCTGTAAAATTACAGAAACATAATGTTAAACTTGACTAAGTTCTAAATTTTTCTACCCTCAGAAAAAGCTACTATTAATGGTTAGGAAATATAGTCCTTTGTGCTGATTTAATTATTAAGTAATATATTTGAATACATCCCTTTATTAAATATATGAATGCATACTTGTTAAAAATGCAAATAAATATAAAAGCATATAGAATAATCTTAGAAAGAGTCAGTTTTAGTACCTTTTTCATAGAGGTTGTTATACAATTACATTGATGAACATGGTGAAGATAGCTCCTCAAAAGTTATAGATGTTAATTTTTTCAACAAGTGCTAATTATATTAAAGTCGACTCCATTTTCAGGAACCATCAAGTTTAAATTACTGATGCTATTGTAGTATATTAAGTGATTTTTTTTTCTCTATCTTTCTTGAAAATTTTTGACAAATTTTTTTTTTTTTTTTTTTTTTTTTTTTGTGGTACGCGGGCCTCTCACTGTTGTGGCCTCTCCTGTTGCGGAGCACAGGCTCTAGATGCGCAGGCTCAGTGGCCATGGCTCACGGGCCCAGCCGCTCCACGGCATGTGGGATCTTCCCAGACCAGGGCACGAACCCGTGTCCCCTGCATCAGCAGGCTGACTCTCAACCACTGCGCCACCAGGGAAGCCCAGACAAGTATTTTTAAATGAATTTATTTGAACTGAATAGATGATTGAATGATAATGCTTATTTTTAATACATGAATATCCACTGTGGTTTCCTAATTTACTTCACATACATTGACGCCAACTAATATACAAAAGAAGTATGTTTTTCTTCACTGTGTCAAGTCTTATTACCTTCTGATACTAAAAGCTGTATCTGGTGGAACCAGCCTTGTCCAGTTTCTTAATCTCAATTGAAAACATATTAGAGGGCCTAGCCCTTGAAGAAGTGTGTCTGAAAGTAGTCTGATTCTTTCCATTTTGGTATCCAGTCCTTTCCCATCTTGTGAACTTTGGGCTACAGCTTTGACTAACCCCTAATGACTGTAACCAGTTTGCCTGCTGGGCCTTTTGAACTCACCCTCTGCCTAGTTACTACTTCGGGTTTTTTCTGAACCTGAATTTGGACTCTAAACTCTAGTCAGGTAAGCTGGAAAAAAAACCCTGTCGTACTGTTCCTACAGGACTTTTCCTTCTCAATTATGGTAGCTTAACCCAGATACTCTCAAGAACTTGGGATACTTTCTAGATATTCTCTGGGAGATGATTAGGCCTTTTTGTAAATTTACCAATGTGGGAGGGTTTGATTTTTTTTTTTTAATTACTGATAGTGGGAGAATTGGGACTTTTTAAAGATTGTATTATATTTAAGTTTTGTTATTTTTAAATTTTTGATTAAATAGAGGGAGGTGTGTGTGGCAGTGGAGGTGAGGGAAAGCAATATTTTCAGTATTTTAGGTCCAGTCTTGTAAGCACCTAACCATACCTAATGCCTTTTTCCTTCTCTTCCAGTAAAACCTCTTGAGAATAGCTTTGATCAGATTAAAACTTATTTAGCCACCTTGAACTTGAACACTGACTCCTTTCTGTAGGTGGATAAATTTATTATCCAGATGAGCTTTGTAATTCTCCCCAGATTGGTTCTGCACCATCTTTCTCTCTAGCTTAGTTTTCCCCAACAGCCTTGCAGCCATGGCTCTGCTGCCTGTCATTACATTATAACAATTATTATGAAAGCTAAGTTGGGAATGTAAGGATTTTTATTAATGATAACTGTAAAATAGAAAAACATAAGGTGAATTATCTGTGTGAGGTAAGGCATGCACTAGCCTCATGAGGAGAGTAGAACAATGTGCAATGAAAAATAATTCTAGTTCAGGTTCTTTAAGATGCGTCATAAAAGTCTAGGGGCATGACTTTGGGAGTTAAGGAAATAACTGTAATTCTGGAAGAATCAAAGATCATGCCATCATGTGACATTTTTTAGAAATTATGTGAGGGCAATGAAAATAGCATGATAAGTGGATTACATAAACAAGTTGACCTGAATGTATTGTATTTCATAGATACAATTAAGAAGAAAGCACAGTTTTTTTAATCTCTTAAAATGCCTTAAAATAAGATATCAAAATACAATCATGCCAAATGAACCAAAATGCACTTAAAATCTATGTTTACACATAATGACCAGTTTGCAGGCAAGATTTAGAATAAATTTTGCACATTTAGAAATTTAAAAGACTTCATATCACGTAGAAACTGCTAATGTGGTGTTTCATTATCTCTCTGCTTAAATGTTAATAGTATATTCCCAAAAGTAAAGACCAATAAACTGGAATCCATAAAAGTTCCCTGTGATGTCCACATGTTATTGTATTTTTCCCTTTAAATATAGATTTTTATCTATCCTAAAGAAAGCAGAACTTTTAAAATACCACTTAGCAGTCTTTTGAAAAACAGGCAGTTTGACCAAAATACTGCGTTTATTTGAAGACTACAGTTTGTTTACCATTTAATTTTTCTTCTACTTTCCCCATCGTATCACATAATCAGTTTGAGAATTATCTTTTTTATTTGTTTGACTTTTGGACTCTATCAGTGCTTCGCAGCTTAGGTAATAAAATAAGCTTCTTGTATGCAGTACTTAACAAGATCATATCAAGAAAGGGCAAAATTAAAGAAAACAATCTGTTATAAGTTGACTTCTGTATAGTCACATTTTCTCAATTTTATCATAGTTCTAAATAAGTATTTTATGAATAGTGCTAAAGTGTTAACTCTCTAAATCCTTAAAGAAAAAATATAGTAAGTGCCCATATACAAAATCAGTGAAAAAATGACTGAAATCATGAGAAAAATTAAAACTTGTTTTTTATTTCAATATCTATGTTTTTTCTCCCAAAGATTCTAGTTTACTTATTTTAATATTTATTTTTAAAATAATTTTGAAGCCAGTGATTATTGAATGATTATTATGTGTCAGGTGACATACTACATGCTTTATATTCCATATAATTTACATTCTTACAAAATCCACATAGTAGAGTTTGTTTGATTGTCTTCACTTTACAAATGAGGGAATTATATCTTAAAAGGTTAAGAAACTTGACATAGTCATACAATTTACAACTGTCAGAGCTAGAAATTAAACCTAGATACTATCTCAGAGTTCAAACTTTATCTCCCAATTTATTATACCATGAGATACTAGTTTTGTTTTGTTTTGTTTTTAAGGAATCTATCTAATTGATCAGTTGTTTCTGAGGGATTGTATTAACTCATTATTAATGTTATGATGTAAGTTTTTTTTTTTAATGTTTCCATGTAATGAGACATTTTAGATAGGTGACATTTTGTGTGATGTCAGCATATCAAAGATGATTAGTGAGCAATAGCATCTTTATACTTGTCTCCTATAAGTAGCCTAACCTAGAGAATTCTATCTCAGTGCTAAAATTATTTTGGTACAGGAGACTTTAAATTATATCAGATAAGTACATTTTTGCTTTAAGAAGGCTTGATGTGCTGGGAAGACAAAAAAAAAGATAAAATTATTGAAAGTGGATTCTAAATCAGTTTTTTACAACTTGCCATATTGCCAGACATTTAATGGATGTGTTACAAATATTACATTAATTAGTGAACACATTAATTAATTAATTTATAAGATTTCTGTATAGAACCTTTTATTTTTGATCATTTATGAATCTTTGTTTTTGAATTTTTTTGGTAAGTGAAAGAAAAGCTAACATTATTGCTTAATCAGAGTTGATGTTGGGAGTGGGGCTGACTTCAGGCAACTGGATTTAGAAATCAACAAAGCTCTCAGTTTTTGGCATCTCTCTATTTTTTGGCTCTGCTTTTTGCTGTGTTTGGCTCATCTCTGGCTCTGAGTGATAACCACATGGCACCCTACATCCTCTTAGATTTCAGTCCAAAGGCAAATACCCCTTTTTCTTTCCCGAAGTTTACAGCAAATGATTCATGGTGTACTCTTGGTTCTTGTAGGGCAAATATACACTATGAACCAACCGCAGTGGTTAAGAAAATGGTAGTCCTGAGCTAAGTATAAGTAAATTCCACCAAATGTATTGTATTAAATGTGAGGACGAATGTTTTCCCACAGGGAGAAACTGGGATATGTTTTCATGAAGGATGAAAAGATGCTCCTTGACAAAAACAATGGTCACCTACTGTAGCCTTCAAGAAGAATATGTATGACTATATTCGTTTAGGGATTATAATTTTTAATTTTTAAAATGCCTAATTCTTATTAGTGTCAGGAAAATAGGTGTTCATATGAAAGAGAAAAATTTGGTCTCAAAATGCTGTTAATTTTGTAAACCAATAAGTTATACATACTATCATCTACCATACTTTGATAGGGTATCATAAAGAATCATAACTTATTTTGGTGTCCTAATTTAATGAAGAATGTGCAGTGTATGCATCTGTTTCATTGTTAGTTCTGCACTTCTTGTGATCCTGATTTTAAGTTATCTTTTTATTTAGTACATAGGAATTTCTATATCAATTCACAGTGAGTACCAGAATATGAACTTGTGGGAACTCAGTGAAATAGAACTTGATCAGTTTAAATCTTTTTAAGCATTTCTGTCTGGCTTTAATAATGTACAATTAATATAAAAAAACATTTAGCTTTTATCAGTTAGTCAGGATCTGTTGACCTAGTTTCAAAAGTTGGTCTCTTGGGCATGATGGACATAATTGAAACTCCTGTTAAGTTTTTCCATTTTAATGAAAATATTAAATGACTTGTAGAGTAGCATGGTGAATTTGCTGCCCAGATCTCAAAGGGCTAAGCTATGATTTCATTCTGCTGTCTTCTACTATTTTATTCTCAACATTTATAATATTTATTAAAATGATTTCAGTCCTTTGACTCTGTTTTCAGATCATTGCTTTCTAGGATGACTTGAGTTTTTATTTTATTTTCATAATTTTCTCTTTATAATTGAAAGCTGCAAAGGGGAACAATAGAGAATGGAAAATAAAAATGCACTGATTATTTCTGTGGTTTTGCTTTTCTGAACTATGCATTGAATAAAGCAATATAAGGTGATATGCTTGGGACTACAAAGAGCTTTGTTTTTAAAAAAGTTCTAATTATTAGTTTCAAAATATTACTAACTGCAGTTAATTTTAAAAGTAGTTTTAATGTTTTCTGGTAGAGGAAAAATCAAATACAATTGAAAGTACATTTTAATATTTAGGGTGTGCATTTAGAATAAAATGATAGCTACTGAATACACTTTTTTTACTTGGAAGTTTTAAAGCTTTTTATTTGGGCTATTGGCATTGTATATCTTTCTGACATTATTTTCAATATTTTGTGCCTCTACACTAATTGCTTTCATATATAAAAGTAGGAGAGGGTACAGGATAAGAAGCAAGGACAAAGTTAAATCTAATCAGAAAGTACAAGCTTTAATTCTGCATTTCCATGTCAATATTCACCTGTTTCACTGCATAAAAGTGAGTTGGCTTAAAATCCAATTATTAAAACTGTTCATTAAGTAAATTTATCTTAAGATATATTGGATGGATTTTTGGAGAAAGAAAATGTCAATTTACCAATTATTAATATATTCACTTTTATTTTATCAGTTGATAACTACATCCAGTGTTTATTGTATGCCTGAGATCAAACAGGTACCATCCTAAGTGACCTCTCTATACAATATCTTATTTGATGTTCACAATATCCCTGCAAGGTCAGTAACAGTGTCCCATTTTATAGATGAGGTACTAAGTTTTCCAGGAGGAAGCTTGCCTAAGGTCACATAAGCATTGGGGTCAGAATTCAAATTTATGATATGGAATCTAAAGCCTGCTTTTAAATCTGTATTGACCCATATTTTCCCCAAATGTCTCCAGAATCTAAATCCTTAAGTAACTTTTTTATGAAAGATAAATATTAAGTAAAATGTATAAACAATATTTTAAGGTATTGTAGACATTTACAAGGAGAAACATTATAATTTAAAATGGATGATTTTAGAGATAACCCTATTATTAGAAGGAAAAAGACTAATAAAAACTTATTATTTAATATTTTAAATATGATATAAAGCTACAACTATTCTGAGAAATCTGATGTAAAATATCTATTAAATGTCAAGGTAATTTATTCTTAATATTTGAGGTTTATTTAAAAAATGTAATAGAAATAATTAAAACTTATGAGGGTTAACTGTGTCAGGTACCACTCTAAGCCCTTCACATGTATTGACACTGTTAATAGTCACAGCAATGTCATAGGACAGTTAATATTATCATACTCATTTTCAGATGAAGAACCTAAAGCCTAGAGAGGTTTACTAAATTAAATTAATGAGGTCCCACAGTTAAGTGAGTAGCAGGGCTAGAATTTAAACCTAGGCAGCCTGATGTATTAACCACTACCTTATACTGCTGTATCTAACGAGTAAGTGCTAATACCTTGGAAAGTTAGCAAAATATAAGGATTAAAGTACTATTTTTTACCACAGTGTTAAACGTGTTGAAATTGCTCAGATCATTCCATGTCTATAATAAATTCAATATTAATTTTATTTATTTTACTTCCAGGATGTCACACCCCCTCTATTTTGTCCCCATAAAAACAAAATGAAACAGAGATAGATTACTCAGCATCTCATTTTGTGATAATGATTTAGTTCTATTGTTCACATCATCTAACAAGAAATCCCTGATTCAGGGTAGAGTTCTACATATATAACTCATTAAAAATAATTTCACATTTTCATCTAATATATATCAATTACATGTAAGTTATAATGTTTTATTTCCAGACATAGTTATATATACTTTCCATAGATACTTTCCCCACTGATAAATGAATTTATCTTTTTATTCATTTTATTTGGCCTCCATGCACAAGAATTATGTGATTCATGCTTTTCCTTAGGTATATTCAGGTTGTCATTCAAACATTTTGTTTAATTCACTACTTGACACCCCAATGTTTTGGAAGCTAACAAAAGCCAGTGTGGGTACTTATTTATTAATTAGCTAACATCTTGTAAAATGATGCATTTAAAATGTATGTTACACATTTATACAAATATTCAATTAGCAAACATCTTGTAAAATAAT
Organism: Mesoplodon bidens; assembly: GCF_964165515.1. Lineage (NCBI taxonomy): Eukaryota > Metazoa > Chordata > Mammalia > Artiodactyla > Ziphiidae > Mesoplodon > Mesoplodon bidens. Next base: position 206,096,416 of record NC_138176.1, read on the forward strand.
GCATTTAAAATGTATGTTACACATTTATACAAATATTCATTATTGCCTATTTGGTAGTAGAAACCCTACAATAATAACAAAGATTAACCCTTTTTTCTCTCTTGCCAAATTTCATGGAAATTTCCTTGTCTTTTATTTCAGCACCTGAACCAACACTTAGAATATAGTATGTGCTCAATAATCATTTTTTTAAAAAACTTAAATTGTATTTAATTCTATGATTTAAAAACCTTTCCTCATTAACTGAAATATAATTCCACTTTCCCTGCTTAACAGCTCTTTCTGCTTTAGCAGAATTTCTTCCCTTTGCTTAGAAAATTAACAAAAAATGATTCTTGTATCAGAACAGCCTTTGAGCAAAAACAGTGAAAATAAACCAAATATACAATGATTTAGCATTTTATAAAATGTATTTTCCAGAGATAAAGTAAATCCTCTCTTGTACTTATCTCTATGCCATTATGCCCCAAGTGTAGAATGAGTAACTTGGATTATAGCAGAGATGATTGTGGTTGTTTTGGATTTACGGAATATTGATTTATAGAGGGATACTCTAATTTCCTTGAGCAATATCTACCATCTGATCTATCCATCACTTCCTCTGATAAGTTCTTACTATGCAGATGATAGGTCTTTATCATTTTCACACATTCAATCTCCTTCTTTAACAAAGAGAGAAGAGACACTAGACTAAGACATTTACTAGGCAATATTACTTATCTAGAATTTAATAATACAGCTTTTTTTAATGGTATTTATATTTTATGATTATGGTCTATTTGTGGCAAGCTCCTCTCTTTTTCCATTTATGACTGTGAAATAAGATTTCCTCTTCAAATACATATGAATTAAAATGTGGCTTATTTAAGAAATGTAAAAGTAAATAATAGTTCAATGATATGGTATTTGAAGGTAATATGTGAAAGATTGAAGTTTGGGAGACTTAGCCATATATCAGTAGAATAATCAGCATAATAATTATGATATATAAATATCTACATTCTAGAGCATAATAATAATGATTTCCTCCAATTACTAATGAGGAAAGAAAAAGTAACAGTAATGTAATAGCATATATGTGGTAATGGACATAGCTTGTAAGCAGTGTTGAATATTGGAAAATTCACCATGCCATTGAATAGAAAAGATATTTACTGGAAAAAGAGTGAACTATTTTAGGTACTTGTAGAATTTTTCTGAGTTTTAAAATTTTGTTTGCTTCTTAATCACAAATGTAAGAGTCCACAAAAGAAAGTAGAAGAGGAAAAAAGAGATTTCATTTTAAGAGACACTGAATGGAATTTAGATTTTCTTGTGTTATAGTATAACTGCTACCTGGGAAAAGCTACTTTAAAATTAAATGCAATCACAGTAATACCAGGGAAAAGATAATGATATTTTCTCATATTTTAACTCATAAATATTTTAATTTTAAATGATTTAAAAACCATAAATTTTAAATTTAAAACCATAAATCATAAATTTTAACTCATAAATATATTTTAATCTTAAAAAATCCTTAATTTTTGAGTTTCTTCCCTTAGTATTCGTTTTGAATATTGAGATAAGTAAAGACTTTGTTTTTGTTTGAAATTCTTTTGAGTACTAATTATTGATTTGCTGAGGTATGAAATGAATTCTGACATACAAACAATATTTGCTTCAAAAATGAATGAATGTTACACTATGACGAGTTACGTTAACTTTATATTTTGTTTTCAAATCATTGGAGAAAATGCAATATGGGGATATTTTTGCCCTGTTGATTATCTTAGGTATAGTCTTATTTAGAAGAGTTTCAAATGCTAATAAGAAAAATAGTATGCAGAAACTTATTCCAGATTAACTTTTACATTAATTTAAATATGTGGTATTATATTAATGAGATAACTGATTTTTTCCATTGTTTCAATTTTTTAGGGAAAATATCCATTTGTCTTGTTTTTGTTTAAACTTGCCTTTCTTTGAGTTTGCTAATCTGAAGTTAATTATTTGGTGAGCCCTCCAACATATTCTACTGGAGTTAACAATTGTCCGTAATATAACTGAGGACAGTGTTCTGATTAGGTTATATGCAGTGGGAAGCACTGAAGCATCAGTGGTATAAAATCAGCTTAAGACAATATTTATGAATTGATAATAGCTATATAACAGTTTATACACTTGAATACTTTTGGTTTTCCTATAAAGATTACCAATACTTGAAATTTAGCAATGTTGCTCATTTTATAGTGTGCTTAAAAAGGTCTGCTTAACAAAAAGGAACTCATCATAGTGGTCATACAGTTTCCCATACAATGGTCAATACTGGATTCTTAGACCGAATAATTGATGCTATATATTAATGGTAACAGATGTAATTGCTCCACTATGAGAAATATAAAGTGAAATAAGAGGTTAACCACTTGAGAGGCAATTCACTTAAACTAACAAAATGTATTGAGCATCTACCATGTGCCACCACTCTTCTTGCCACTGGAGATGCAGAAATGAGCACGAGATAAGGATTTCCTGTACCCTTAGAGCTGAAGTCTAGAGGAAGGATGCGGGGGTAGACTGTAATCAAACATAATAATATACAGTCTGGTAATATTCAGCACTGTGTGGAAAAATTAAGCAGTGGATGGGGAAAAGGGTGAGAGAAAGCTGTATCAGATAGGGGAGTCAGGAAATTCTCCTACAGAGGCAGGAATGAAGGGGGAGAGGGAGCCAATATGAAAGTCTGGGGAACAGCGTTCCCCACAAAAGCAACAGCAAATGCAGGGGCAGTGCTCGGCATCCAATGTGAAACAGTGACTGGTACGTGTATGGTGCCAAAGGCTGGAATTGTATGAACATTGCATTGTTTTAGAATAGTTTTCTGTTTTTTTTAAGGTAAATTCAAAATAGCTTGTGAGGTATTGTTTGTTAATAATGGAAAACAACAAAATGTAAAATAATAAACATCTCAGATCTCATAATTTGGGTGAGAAGGGGGTGTCAGCCCATAGAAAAGGACTGAGAAATCTTGCTTTGCTGTAGTAAGAAAAAAGGCAAAATAATCTTCACTTTGCTTGAGGAAATTACATGATGCTGATTATTGGGAATAATCTCATGTCCAGCAATAAACATCAACAAGAATAGTAGTCATAGTAGTACTAGCAGGGGCAGTGACAATGGTGGTTGTGGTCATTTTAGTGCTAGTAGACAGACTTGAAAGAATACCATCTATGTTCTAGGAACAGTGTCAAGTGAGAACTTACCTGAACTCTTTTATTTCCCCAAACAAACTTTAAGGTATATGCCAATTTTATCCCTGTTTTACAGGTGAAGATACTGAAGCTAGCAGAGTTAAGTAGCTGTCTTAAGTAGCAGAAAATTTTCAGAGTGAGGACTCAAACTCTGCATCTAACCCCCCAGTCTATGCTATTTTTTGGATAATTTAATTCTTTTTAAAATTTAACTACAGTTGATTTACAATATTGTGTTAGTTTTAGGTGTACAACTTCAAATTCTTTTTCATTATAGGTTATTACAAGATACTGAATATAGTTCCATGTGCTATACAGTAAATCCTTCCTATTTTATATATAGCAATATGTATCTATTAATCCCATACTCCTAATTATGCTATACTATTTTTAAGGCAAGGTATCAGACATTTTGATTAATCATACAGTGGCATCAGTTTGAAATTTAAAATTGAAAGAGTACATAGTAAGGGTTTTTAAAATCTTTTTTGTAATTGAATTACAGTTAATGTACAATGTTGTGTTAGTTTCAGGTGTGTGTGTGTGTATGTACACATACGTATATACATTTTTCTTGAGTCTTTTCCATTACAGCTTGTTACAAGATACTGCGTATAGTTCCCTGTGCTATACAGTAGGTCCTTGTTTATCTATTTTATATGTAGTAGTGTGTATGTGTTACTCCCAAACTCCTAATTTATCTCTTTTTGTCTGTGGGTCTATTTCTGACAGACTCACAGACAAAGAGAACCTGATTCCACCAGCTCCAATCTTCTTTCTCAATATCGCCTTGGTTATTCAGGGTCTTCTGTGTTTCCATACAAATTTTAAAAGTTTTTGTTCTAGTTCTTTGAAAAATGCCATTGGAAATTTGATAGAAATTGAATTGAATCTCTAAATTGCCTTGGGTAGTATGGTCATTTAAACAATATTGATTCTTCCATTCCAAGAACATGGTATATCTTTCCATCTGTTTGTGTCATCTTCAGTTTCTTTCATAAATGTCTTAGAGTTTTCAGCGTACAGGTCTTTGCCTCCTTAGGTAGGTTTATTCCTCGGTATTTCATTCTTTTTGATGAGATGGTAAATGGGATTGTTTCCTTAATCTATCTTTCTAACATTTCATTGTTAGCATACAAAAATGCAACAGAATTCTCTATATTAATTTTGTACCCAGCAACTTTCCTGAATTCATTGATGAACTCTAGTAATTTTCTGGTAGTGTCTTTAGGATTTTCTATGTATAGCATCATGTCATCTGCAAACGGTGACAGTTTTACTACTTCTTTTCCAATTTGGATTCCTTTTATTTCTTTTTCTTCTCTGATTGCTGTGGAATTCTGAGTTTTATAGTTGGCTATGCTATATATTTGATGTGTGAGAAAGACACGTATGCTGAGTCTGGAAAATGAGCATACCAATGCCATTTTTCTTTTTTCTTTTTTATTGTATGGTTCCATTTATATGAAAGACTCAGAATAGCCAAATCTAGAGACAAAAAAGTAGATTAGATTAATTTTATAGCATAAATAGAGTCTTTTATAAAAATTTTAAAAATTGAGTTAAAATGTTATATTAGTTTCAGGTGTACTCTATAGTGATTCAGTATTTTTATAGATTATACTTCATTTAAAGTTACTACAAAATAATGGCTATATGTTCCTGTGCTGTACAATATATCCTTGTTACTTATTTATTTTATACATAGTAGTTTGTATTCTTTTCTTTTAACTTTTATTTTATATTGGAGTATAGTCGATTAACAATGTTGTGTTAGTTTCAGGTGTACAGCAAAGTGATTCAGTTATATTTATACATGTATCTATTCTTTTTCAAATTATTTTCCCAATTGGGTTGTTACAGAATATTGAGCAGAGTTCCCTGTGATATTCAGTAGGTCCTTGTTGGTTATCCATTTTAAATATAGCAGTGTGTACATGTCAATCCCAAATTCCATAACCATCTCTTTCCCCACTTCCCTCCAGTAACCATAAATTTTTTCTCCAAGTCTGTGTCTGTCTCTGTTTTGTAAATAAGTTCACTTCCATGATTTTTTTTAGATTCCACGTATGAGTAATATCATACTATATTTCCCTTTCTCTGTCTGACTTACCTCACTCAGGATGACAATCTCTAGGTCCATCCATGTTGCTGCAAATGGCATTATTTCATTCTTTTTAATCACTGAATAATAGTCCATTGTATATATGTACCAAATCTTCTTTATCCATTCTTCTCCGATGGACACTTAGGTTGCTTCCATGGCTTGGCTATTGTAAACAGTGCTGCAGTGAACACTGGGGTGCATGTATCCCTTCAGACCATGTTTTTATCTGGGTAAATGCCCAGGAGTGGGATTGCAGGATCATATGGTAGCTCTAGTTTTAGTTTTCTGAGGAACCTCCATACTGTTTTTCTGAGGAAACTCCATGCAGTTTTGCACCAACTTACATTCCTACCAACAGTGTAAGAGGGTTCCCTTCTCTCCACACCCTCTCCAGCATTTTTTGTTTCTGGATTTTTTTGATGATAGCCATTCTGACTGGTGTGAGGTTATATCTCATTGTAGTTTTGATTTTCATTTCTCTGATAACTAGCGATGTTGAACATCTTTTCATGTGCCTCTTGGCCATCTGTATGTCTTCTTTGGAAAAATATCTATTTAGGTCTTCTGCCCACTGTTTGATTGTGTTGTTTGTTTTGATGATATTAAGCTGCATGAGCTGTTTGTAGATGATATTAAGCTACATGAGCTATTTGTAGACTAATCTCTTGGTCACATCATTTGCAAACATTTTCTCCCATTCTGTGGATTGTCTTTTTGTTTTGTTTATGGTTTCCTTTGCTGTGCGAAAGCTTTTGAGTTTAATTAGGTCCCATTTGTTTATTTTTATTTTTATTCCCATTACTCTGGGAGATGGATTGAAAAAGATATTGCTGTGATTTATGTCAGAGAGTGTTCTGCCTATGTTTTCCAATAAGAGTTTTATAGTGTCTCATCTCACACTTAGGTCTTTAATCCATTTTGAGTTTATTTTTGTGTATGGTACTAAAGAATGTTCTAATTTCATTTTTTTACATGTATCTGTCCAGTTTTCCCAGCACAGTTTTGAAGAAACTGTCTCCTCCATTGCATAGTCTTGCCTCTTTTGTCATAGATTAATTGAACATAAGTGCATGGGTTTATTTCTGGGCTTTGTATCCTGTTCCATTAATCTATATTTCTGTTTTTGTGCCAGTACCATACTGCTTTGATGACTATAGCTTTGTAGTATACTCTGAAGTCAGGGAGCCTAATTGCTCCAGCTCCATTTTTCTTTCTCAAGATTGCTTTGGATATTCAGGGTCTTTTTGTCTCCGTACAAATTTTGTTTTTTTGTTCTAGTTCTATGAGAAATGCCATTGGTATATTGATAGGGATTGCATTGAATCTGTAGATTGCCTTTCATAGTATAGACATTTTGACAGTATTGATTCTTCTAATCCAAGAACACGGTATATCTTTCCATCTGTTTGTATTGTCTTCAGTTTCTTTCATCAGCATCTTATAGTTTTCGGCGTACAGGTCTTTTGTCTCCTTAGGTAGGTTTATTCCTAGATATTTTATTCTTTTTGATGTGATGGTATATGGGATTGTTTCTTGAATTTCTCTTTCTGACCTTTCATTGTTAATGTATAGAAATGCAACAGATTTCTGTGTATTAATTTTATAACCTGCAACTTTACCAAATTCATTGATGAGCTCTGGTGGTGTTCTGGTAGCATCTTTAGGATTTTCTATGTATAGTATTATGTCATCTGCAAACAGTGACAGTTTAACTTCTTGTTTTCCAATTTGGATTCCTTTTATTTCTTTTTCTTCTCTGACTGTTGTGGAACTCTGAGTTTTATAGCTGGCTATGCTATATATTTGATGTGTGAGAAAGACACTTCTTTATGCTGAGTCTGAAAAATGAGCATACCAGTGCCATTTTTCTTCCGGATTTGTTCTGATAAACAAATGAGTAAATGTGTATAAAATAATATAAAACATTATTTTTAATTTATTTAAAGTTAGTATACCTTAGGATAACTCTTTTCAAAGCTATTCAATGTGTTATGTGCTGAGGGTAAAAACAGGAATTGTTTGGAGACCAATTTTCAAGCAACACAAATAAATAAGTAAATTAAATTATGGTCTATATAACTGTGCAAGAAGGAAAAAAAAAGGATGTCAGACAACCATTCAGGTTTAATGAACATAGTAGACATATGCAATTTTTTACCACCAAGCTACACTCTTCTGGCAGAAGATCCATTTCTTTACTAATCCCAGATCCCTGAGTTTTGGACAGGGCTTCCTCTACCCCTGGGCTCCAAGAATAGACACCATAACTCAGGCTCAGCCAATGAGAGTAGTGACTGATTTGGAAGAAGGGTTACAACACAAGCCTAGATGAAGAGAGGAAGACAGGGAGAGAGAGCAAGGGAGAGAGGGAGAGAGAAAAGAAGGGAGGGAGCAAGAGAAGATGTTAATTTTTATCACACTGTTTCTAGCTTTTTTTGTCCATTGGGCATCTCATTTATATAAATCAACAAATTCCTGTCTGTTGAGAGCTAGGTTGAGCTCATTTTCTGTTACCTGTAGTTGGAAATCCTGTCTAATAGGGTAGAGGAGTTACATATGAGCTGGGAATTTTTTTTCTCTTTTAATTAATTTTTTCCCTGCATTGGGTCTTTCTTGCTGCACAAGCTTTCTCGAGTTGCAGTGAGTGGGGGCTACCCTTGTTTGTGGTGCATGGGCTTCTCATTGCAGTGGCCTCTCTTGCGGAATGCAGGCTCTAGGTGTGTGGGCTTCAGTAGTTGCAGCACACGACCTCAGTATTTGCAGTACACAGGTTTAGTTGCTCTGTGGCATGTGGGATCATCCCGGACCAGGGATCAAACCCATGTCCTCTGCACTGGCAGGCGGATTCTTAACCATTTCACCACCAGGGAAGTCCATGAGCTGGGAATTTTGAATATGCCAAGAAGACTGATTTAGACAGTGGGATTATGTGGATTAATTTAAGATGAAAAGCTAAGGTTGGAGTTGATGAGATGCTCTTAATTTTCTCAAGAGGGTTGGTACTTAAGCAAGGTCTTGAAGAGCAAAATCCAGACAGATGACACCAAAACTTATCATGGAGAAGGCGGATAGTCTAGTAGACACTAGGCAGGGAACTAATATTTTACAGGTACATTTTGTTAGCTTAATGAGGAAACTGCTTATTCATTCTTATTAATTTAACCAAATATACATTAAGAGATTCATTAAATCTTAAAAGTTTGAGGGAGTTTTGATGTCTTTTATGGTCTAGCACAAATAATTAGAAAGGGTGACATGATGTGAATTTTGCTGTAGGAAGAAACTTCCTGGTGCAGAAAGAAAAATGGATGGTAGGTGTGGGAGATTACAGCAAGCAACATCCACAGACATTTTTAAATTTAGTTAAATTAATTTTAAAAAATTTTGATAGAGAAAGATTATTGCTGAAGTGACAGATGATCAAAGTTTTCACTAGCATAGAAGAAATGGGAATGGATAAAATTAAGAAAGATCTGGGAGACATTGTGGAGAAAGAACAGAACTGGAGAACTAAAAAGATGTAGGGTATGACAGAGATGGAGTATGTTTCCATGGAGATTTAAGAGAGTGGCAGATTTACTAACAGAGGCAAAAAATAGAGAATGAGGAACATATTAACAGGTAAGAGTGATATATATACGGACACTGATTAATGCAGCTTTGGAACATGGGTTTGAAGGACCTGAAGCATTCTTGCTGTGAAGACCAGCATTCATTCATGCATCATTTAAAAATATTTATTGAGCACCTCACTATGAGCTAAGTACTTCTTTAGACAAATTTTCAGCTCTCATGGGCCTTATATTCTAGTGGTGAGATGCAGAAAACAAACAGTTAAATGAATAAATATATACTATATCAGTTAGTGAAAAATTATAGAAAGGAAAATAAAGCACAGTAAGGGGATTTGGGCTGTTATTTTACAACCCTGGATAGGAAGGTATATCTGAGCAGAGACCTGAAGAAACTGAGGGAGTGAGCCATAAAGGTATCTGGGGTAAGAGAATTTCAGGGTTTATATTGTATTTAGTTACATACTTGACTACAGTGTGGACTCCTGAAAGACCCTGTTATACACATCATTAAAAAAAAACCCAAGCTTAGTTTCAGACCCTCATTATATCAATTCTGGATTATTGCCTTAGGCTCCCAAGAGTTCTTCATTTGCCCAATATGCCCCCTCTTTAACGTCCTCAAGTTCTACTTTTCCAACAGAAGTTGATTTTCATTCAGAGATCATTTCCTCCAAGAAGCCAGCATAGATGAAATACTCTCTTTTATACCCCCAAACATATTTCTATCATATTGCTATAGAATTAAGAGTCTGTAAAATCCTCGAAGATAAGGACCTAGGATTTACCTAGTAAAGTGGCTTACTCTCAATAAAATTTTGTTGAGTTGAATTAGAAATAGAATTAACCTGGATTTATTGAAGCATAGGATATATATAGGTGAGAGAATGACAAAAAATTTGAGGAAGAGAAAACTAAGTGTGAAGGTGCCACAAATAGCTAAAGAAAAAACTGGTGAAACAGCTGATTCCGTAACTAAACTAACTTGTCAATGAATGAATCAAACATGAGGAAAAGGCTGCTGCTTCTTTTATTGTGCCCTCTATTTTCTCCCCTTTTCTTTCTATCTATCTCTAATTAAGTAAAGCTATATAAATATAGCACATAGCAGTATCTGACAGATACTTACGGCTCAATAAAATATCCACATTTAGGGTTAGCTTTGGAAAAGAACCCTTGAAAGGTATTTACATCATTTTCCTTGATTAAAGGAGTCAATGAATCCATTAAATAAATTAATTTAGATATATACACATGTGCATGCTTTGATCAAAATCTTACTGCTATATTCAGTTTAAATGGCAGGAGTACTTTTATTTTATTTTTTTTCAGGTCAGATATAATCATTTCCCCCCCCCCCTTTAATTTAGGAACAAATGACCTTTTAGTTTGGGTATGTTATGACTTTGAATGAAGACAGGGATGTCATAAATGATATTCTTACTGTGGTTCATTGATCCGGGTATTTAGTCTATCGCATTAATCATACCTTACAGTCTCCTTGATGTCTCAGCACATTATGATAGAGTATTGACATATTTTAAATTTAACCACGGATTCCAGGATACACGTGACCTTTTCAGAAAGTATGTATTATTGTAAGAACTTACTTATAAGAACTGAATAATTTTCGTATGGAGATGTTAACTACTATAGTCAACTGCAAAATAGCTATTACTAAGAAGTCTTGTGACTTCTTTAGTCTTGTGACTAAAGTGACTACACTTTAGTTTGTGTTTTTAGCCTTGTTTTAAACAGCATTGTTCAGTAGCAAATTTTCTTAAGTTTGAAATGTGAAGTTTTATTTGAGGTACAAAAATTCTTCTATCAATATTTTAAATTAAATTTAGAAAACTTTTTCATTGGAAATACACAATTTTAAAATTTTAATACCATAAGTAACTATTGTTGTTATTTAATTACATCATAATTTAGTAAGTAAATGCATTCTTCCCAATGTTATTGTTCACTTTAATACAAAGGGAACATTCCTGGGATTGACAGCCTGTAGAAGTTCCCCGTAATAAATGTTATTGTCTACTGAAAAAGAAAAATTCCTAACTGCATTATGTTATATAAAGAATTAATTCTCATATTTAATCTAGAAAGATAATTTTAACAGGAGTTTCTGAGTTAATATCTTTAAATATTTTATTAGGTCTTCTAGTACAGAAGATCCATAATTCAGGTCATTAATCTATGGTTACCTGTCCTTTGTCAAAGGAATTAATTATTTTCTATTATTCATTGCATTTCCCTCAAATTTTGAAGCTATTTATCATAAAGTTGTGAATATGTTCACAGCTATCACCATTAACTCTCAGTTTTTTATCTGGTGTATCTTCCTTAAGAATCAAGATTGTATAAAGATAGAGAAGACCATTAGTATTACTCTCAATCTCACAAAAACAATCTTCCAGCTACTGTAAAATGAACCTGGTATCTAAAATATATCACAGAAAGGGTAGATAATATCTTTAGGGAAGATATTAAATAGTGCAGCCTACTTCCATCAAATTATATTCATAGTTTAGTGTTTGAGGCAAGTTTAGGTAACATTGCATTTATATTTCTAACAGACAGACTTTAAAAAATATTAGCATTTTAGTTGTTTGGGAGAGGCTTTCAATGTTTATCTGCATATATATTATTGGACCATTGGGGGAACATTGCTGTAGCTTATAAATAGGCTAACCTGAGGTAAGCAGTAAATATATCTATGTACGTGCATCCATCCATCTAGCCATCCACATACACAAACTTGTACATTTTCTGACTCAGCAGACCAATAGGTAAGTTCAAGACAGAAAGGGTTATGCTTTGCTAATTGTTTCACTAATACAATGAATAACTCATATTGGGTGTCCATTACATATGTGTTGAATTGTTAATGAATAGGAGAAGGAAAGGAAGAGGTTGGCTGGCTATCAGATTAGATATTGAATGGTTAAGTTCCAGTCTTTGACAGTGCCAACTCATGGCATTCATTTTGTTTTGTTTATTCTCAGTAATGTCATAATAGAGTGTACCTCTCTAGCAAATGTGGCATGAACTATTTTGAATATTTTTGTTTCCCTATCTAGAATGCAAACTTGGAGTATTATTTTTAACAATATATCAATTCTTGTATCTTTCATAGCCTACTATATACTGTAAGTGATGTTTTACATTAAAAAATTTGTTTAGAGGATGCCTTGACAAACCAATTAGGTCATCAGTGTGTTTTGTTCAGTTGAATAGAATCAGACTCTTTATAGCTGAATTCATAATACATTCATTTATTAAATAAATTGAAAATTTACTAATTCATAAGGAATTAATTTGATAAGATACTTATTTTAAGCAATTAATTTATTCTTTCCTTAATTAATTCATCCAAAAAACATTTACAGAGTGCCTACCATGGGTCAGTAACTTTGTACAGGGCCACTTTGTGATGGAGGAGAAGGGGGAGCTCCATGAGCCTAAGAATACTACTAACATAGGGGATTAATGTTCTGAAGGCACATCCATGTTTAGACATGAGTACATCACCCAGTATGTAACACAGGATAACACATGAATGTTCCCGGTGGATGTGCTACTGGTACAACTAGTATAACTAATGTAAAATTGGGGATAAATGTGGCCGTACTTTTCCATCCTTGTTTCTTTTTTCATATTAATTATTTGTTTCTTTATTAGTATGGTTAGGTATAGATGTTTCAATTCATTTGGTCTTGTCCATCCACAGGATACTGAGTATTTCTGAAAAAGCTTTAAATGTTTTATTCCTATCATTTCTTGGCAATGGGTTATTTCAGCAATATTTTATATAAAAAATTTCAAATATACACAAAAGGTATAATGACTAGTATAATAAATTCCCATGTATGTGTCACCTGGTTTCAACGGTTATCAATTCATTGCCATTAATATTTCTTCTAAACTCCCAACAATTCTACCTTCTAGACTACTTCCTACTACTACTTGTCTTTTGACACAAGTCCTGACATTGTACCATCACGTTATAAATATTTTAGTGTATATCTCTAAGTGTAAGGTTCTTTTAAAAATTACAACATTATTATTACACAAAGAACATTTAACCATAGTTTTTTTTAATATCACCAAATAGTCAATCAGTATACACATTTCTCAAATAACCTTATTCTTTTAATAGTGCACCCATTGAAATAGGTCGATGTGTTGATATGTCCTGATACTTGGCCTTTTCAATGAAAAGTGCTAGCAGATATATATTTCTATAAAAAACTACATACAGGTCTTCCTTGACTTATGATGGGATTGTGTCCCAATAAACGCCTCATGAGTTGAAAATATCTTAAGTTGAAATGCATTTAACACACCTAACCTACCAAATGTAGTTTCGCATAGCTTACCTTGAATGTGCTCAGAACACTTACATTAGCCTGCAGTTGGGTAAACTCATCTAACACCAAGCCTATTTTATAATAAAGTATTGAACATCTCATGTAATTGATTGAAGACTGTAGTGAAAGTGAAAAACAGAATGGTTGTATGGGTACAGAATGGTTGTTTACCCTCATGATTGCGTGGCTGACTGAGAACTGCGGCTCACTGTCACTGCCCAGCATCACTAGGGATATTGTACTGCCAAGAGTTTGACCAGGAAAAGACCAAATTTAAAAATCAAAGTATGGTTCTACTAAATGTGTATCACTTTTGAACCATTGTAAAGTTGAAAAATTGTAAGTTGAACCATCGTAAATATGGGACTGTCTGTATATACTGCACCATAAGTTCATACTGATTCATTCAATTCAAATTTGGACTAGAGGATTTTAACATAATCTTACTGAACTTATACATGCATCTTCTCTCCCTCATGCTGAATATCCTGGTTCTTAATGACATTTGTTTATCATTAAATTCTCCATTTGCTTTATCTTATACTATATAAAATACAATTTCAGTCTTCATGATCAATACCACAATAAACAATATGATTACCAAATACAGTTTTTTTTTGTTTGCTTTTGCATCTGTTTTGTAATAGAAAGTCATGCTATAACTTAACAGGTCAATTTTCAGTAATCATAATTAGAAAGATGTTAAAATATGAACCATACATATTAATCGGAGTCTTTGGGTTGTAAGAATGAGACTCATAGAAGTTTCCTGGTAAAAGGGAAATTATTTTTTGTAAGATACAAGTGTCCCGGCAATAGAACTGAAACCTAAGCAATTTTTGAGATTGTTTCTCTAGTCATTTTTCTGGAATCTCCACTTCTCTTTTCATGTTTGTTGCCTTCTCTATTTGCCAGTGGGCTTTTTCTCCTACTCATAGGTTCTGCTCCCATATAATGTCATATACAGAGAACATCATCAGTCTCACGCATTACTATGCCATGAATTTTCATCTTTCCTTTCCACTACCAGTGGCTTCCCTCTTTCAATATTACCTGATCATTATCTTTTGGTTATTGGTGCCCTCGTGTGTTGGATGTCTTTGAATCACATGACCTCCATCTAACCCACCTGTTATCCATGGAATATCTTTTGGAACTGGTTCTTAAGTAGTGGTTATTAATATTTTATGAAGAGCTCTATGGATGGCAAACATTCTAAAGCAAGCCCTGGTAAGTCTAGTGTGATTTCAGGAAATGTTTTGAATAGCCAACATGTCTTCCTTATTTAGTTAGTTTGGATAGCATTTATTCTTAGCTTCTGTTATTATATAAAATATATGGGAATAAATGCAGTATGTACAATTTTCTTGTGTGGATAATGGTAAAAATAATGATAATATTTTTCCATGGGTAGATGAATCTTAGGCAAATAATTTCTTAGCTTGTAGGAAGTAATTTTGTTTCATTGTTGTCATTCCCTTCTATTTTCTCCCTAAGATGCCAGATGAGATAACTAGAACTCTTATGTCAAGCATGTGGTCAGACCCATGACTTACACTGAGGTTTGTTCTTGTTCAATAGCAGCTAATATTAAATTCAATGTTTGCAAATATTTACTCACAGTAATATGCTCCATTTGGTCTACATTGTGATTTTGGCTCCTACTTCTATGCCCCTTAGCAAATGTAAAAGCAGGAAGACCATAATGTTCCAAACAACAGACTTGTTAAATATGTAGTATATTTTTTCTTTTCTATTTTCCTTTACCAGCTTCATATTGCTTCTGGAATTCTTGGCAGATTTACACACTTTTTTTTACTGTTTAAAAGCATACATTTTGGTTGTTTCCCTTTTTAGAACATGTAAGATCTATGTTATATGATCAGCTTTCATCATGATTCATTTTGGTGGGGGGAACTTAATTCACCTCACCCGTTGTCTCCAGGCTTCATTATTGCGATATGCTTTTACTGATCAAGCATTTGCATTTAAAATATTTTCATTTAGTAGTGATTTTATTTAGTAGTGATCTCATTCCTTTAATTGGTCTTATACTAGAGAGAAAAAAGAAAAAGAATGACTATAAAGCTCACAAATTTTTTTCCTTGCATAAAGTGTAAAATTGGTTCCTATTTCAGAATTAATGAGTTAACTCTGTTGGGGGTCTAGCCAACTTGTCAATACAATACAAATATGGAGTCAACTAAAAATGAAAAAGAAGCATGAAGAGGTGCTGAGGATAAGGAGATGACTCCTAAATCCTACCATAGTGGGAAAACACAGAATTCCTCTGTGATAGATTGCTTTATTGTTTCCAGCAATCCTCTCTCTTTCATGTAAGAGCGTTCTAAATCCTCTTTCATTGCCACGTGACTTTGGCTTAGGCTCTGTAACCCATTTTGGCCAATGGAATATGAGTGGATATAATTTATGTCACATCTCAGCCAATGGTTAATGGGCATTGCTAGGTTCTGCCAGTTCTTTTGCTTTTTTCCCTCTGCCATGAAAATGGCATATCCCAAAGAGGAGTGCTCCTTCAACCTGGGGAATAGAACAAGATCAGAGATTGGAGATGCAGCAGACATATAATATGAGAGAAATACTTGCTATTGTAAGTCACTGAGATTTGGGGGTTATTTGTTACTACACCAAAGTGGAATAATATAAATCTTCATTTCTGCAATCTGTAGAAATTTTTGAGCAATTCCTCTTTTTGCTATCATTGTCTCCAGAATAATAGTTTCAGGTTTTAAGTGCCTTGAAGTTCTTTAAATTTATTTTTCCCGTGTATCTTCCACAAAGTAGTTTGTTAACAGTTGTTTTAAGAGTTAATAATTTAATGAATAGATGGAAGATTAATCATCAGTTAGACAAACCCTTTCAGTTAGACGTTATCCAGATCAAAAGTACCTCATATTGTCTCAATCAGTAGATTTTGAACTTTGGATTACTAAACTATTACTTCAAAATATATTATAATTATTGTGATTTCTTAAAACTGATACTAAGTTGTTTAATTGCATAACTGTGTAGACCATGTGCTCTGTAAATGCCTGTTAAAAAGGCTAATGAATTTGGGATAGAAAATGTTAAGTGTCCAAATTCCACTATAGAATATGTCCATATTTATAAATTCTGGCTGAGAAAACCTATTTTCTAGTTATTGAATATTTCATTAAATAACATTTGATAGACAGATAATACACAAATCTCTAACATTCAAGGAATTAGCATGAAGTAAAATGTATATTTTACTTGAATCATGTTCTAAAGCAGACCAGAAAATGTAATTGAGAAATATAGGAACCAAAGCTCAAGCCATACCAAACACAAATGTATCATTTCTTATACTGGTGTAACAGAGTAATAATTTCCGTTCTTGACAATCTCTAGTTCCAAGCAATTTACAATCTCATAAATCAAAACACACTGTCAGTCTCAGACTATGTGATCTCTTCTGTACGTGAAAGAAGAATTCTCTTCTATCCGTGACCAGCACCATAAAGCTTACCACCCTAATGGCTAAGGCTACTCATTCTGATCCCAAGAGTTTTTAAAAGAAGAGATGTGTGTGGGGGGGGGACATAAGAAGAGCAGGACAAGCTTTAGAAGCTTTCAGAATTCCACAATATAAGGATGAGTTGTGCTTTTGCCCTCAAAGCGATGCAGGCTTATTTGTAAGTTTTCTACAATAAACCAAAATGTTTGTAAAAAAACATAATGCATTTAAAAGTACCTTGAACATGTTCTATAGGTATCTATGTGTCTGTATAGCTTTTGATTAATTGCATCATTGATTAAAAGTATAACCAAGTCTCTATATATGTCAAGAACTTGGTGCTTCTACAAAACAAGCTTTACCAACCTTTCTTATCACACTACTTAAACTTGGAAAGATGGTAACCACCATGTACTAGAGGTTTGTTCTTCTAATCTTCTAAAATACACAGTGTATACAATTTTAATCATAGCTAGGATAACCTCATGCTACCATAATCAGCAGGACATCCTGATTTATCTGTCTTCCAATTACCCATATCATATAAGCTCATCTCACTATAGACAAAAATAGAGTGAGTTCCAAGATCCAGGTACAGTTTGATTTAGCTTCTTTTACCTTTTCTAGTAACACATGGCAAATATAATTTTTCTTCTGATACTGCATCTCCTTTCCTCTTTCTCAATTTCACTGCTCTTTTTAAAACTTGTTTTTAATTTATTAATAGTTTAATTCTCAAAATAGGTATCCTGTGGTATCAACAGAATCAGCAATCTTGCAAAAGCTTATAGGAGTTACCTCTTATATGGCTAATATTCAAGAAGTATATTTAAGTTCACTTAGTTTCCCTCAAAGCTCCAATAAACATAATGAAAAAAGATAAAGGAGATAATTTATTAAGTCCTCTGCATGGAAGAGAATGGCTTCTCATGAAGAGCAATATCTAAAATTGAACCTGTATACTCTGAATGAGAGAAACCACTGCAGGCATGATTATGAAATACAATAGTAAGGCCATTTGTTAATATGAAGCCATGGAATGCTGAATATTTACAAAAAATTGTCCTATTACATGGAGTTCTAGTATATTAATGAAGCAGGATTTGAATCCTCAGGTAAAGTCAAAATAATTACATTTAAGTTCTGGAAAGACAACTGGGGAAAGTACAAGTTTGCCTTGCTGGCCTGCAGGCACAAGCATTGAAGCCTTTTGTACTTTTGCTGAAGGTTTTTATTATTTGCTGTTTGGAACTTTATATAAGCTCATATTGGAAGAAATAGGATTTCTGTGTGCGTGTGGTGTATAGGGAAGAAAATGTTGTAAGCCACTTCCTCCCACTGCCCAAATATTTAGTTCTGTTACAAATGATAAAGGATATTCACTTACTATGTATGAGTGCATTGTCCAATTAGATGGTAATTGTGTGTTGAGCTTTATAGAAACATTCTTAATCTAAGGTATCCCACTAGTTAATTCTTCAAGCTACTCTAATCATTTCTCTCTTTCGCTTTATTTTTTCCCTGTTTCTCTTAATGTTATCTCAAGTTTTTCTCAGGGAGACCTGAAGGTTAAAGTTAGCAGATTAAAAAATTTGATACCAAATATGAGGTGTTTATTTGTACCGACCTAGACATTACTCCTTTTAAGCACCTCAACATCAGAGCAGATTCTTTGAATTTATTATTCTAGTTCAATAAATTAAATTTCACTGGAACTATTCTATGATGTAAATAATAGTGAAACTTTAGAGGGCTCAAGACAAACAGTTCAGTTTCATCTTTTAGAACTAACTACAGCTGCTTTTGTGCTACAGCTGCACAGTTGAGGAGTTAAGACAGAAACCTTATGGCTTGCAAAGCCTAAAACGTTTACTATCTTGTTCTGTATAGAAGAAAGTTTGCTAATCCCCATTATACTTTTATGTTCATATTTGAAGGTGGGAGACAAGATTAAAATACGTAAAGAGAAGGTAAAGGAGCAGAGCTTGAGTATTTCTTTTTGTTACATTGTAGGAAATTGTTGCCATCTTGAGAGACAACTCTTAGGCACCATGCAGGGTGATTTTCACTTTTATAAATCACAAATATGCCTGTAATGGATCTCAGTATTAGACCCAATTTTAAAATCCCTAAACTGCTATAGGAAGATTATGGAGGGTGGGTGAAGAAACATGCAGTTTTTGTTAAAGAACCAGCTTTGGCTCACAGCTTTGTTCTACTTGCTGTAGCTAAAGTAAAATGTTTTGTTCAAGTTCCAACTGCTATATAATGGATATTTGCCCTAAATATTGCTGGTTAAGTTAGTCCTCTTTTGTGGGAGAGGATCCCAATGAATCACTGTAAATAAATGATAGTGAATTTGAGCTTTACTGGAGGTTGGAAAACATAACACCTAGGTCTCTAAAAATATTGGTAGTGAAACCATGGTTGGTGGAAATGTATTGCAGGCAACTTATCCTACTTTTTGGAAAACTGTTAAAGTAACTTCTTCCTCTAATTGAGGAAACAATTTAAATCTTTAAAGCAACACACCAATAAATGTTTCTATTATATATTTCATGAGATTAAAATGTAATATGATATCAAGTTATATTTTTCAAATGTATTTCTGAAATGATTTGAAATAATCAAAGTACTTTTTTTGAAAAAATGCTATTAGGATAACAGATTATCATTTGGTGTAAGATAAAATTAGATAACATTCTTCACACCATATACAAATATAAACTCAAAATGAATCAGAGAACTAAATGTAAACAATGGAATTATAACTTCTAGAAAAAAACAAGGGCATATTCCTATGTAAGCTGGGTGTAAGGAAATGCTTTCTAAATTGATTCAATATTCAGTCGCAAGAGAATTAAAGATGGCTAAATTTCACTAGATAGAAATAAAAACTTCTGCGTGACAAAAGCACCCAAAGTAATGTCAAAAGACAAAAATTGGGAGAAAATATTTACAAAAGATATAAATAGAAGATTTCCCTAAATGTCTCTGAAATATGTGAAAAGATATGCATCTTTATTCATAATAAGAGCAGTGAAAAGTAAAACTACACTGAAATACCCATGATATTGGCAAAATTTCAAAAAATTAAAAATACACTCTGTTGGCAAAATTGTGGGTAAACAGGCATTCTCATACATTCCACCTGGTAAAACTATATGGAACCATTTGTCCATATCTAAGAAAATTACTTGGGCATTTATCTTCCAACCCAGAAATCCTAATTCTTGGAGTTTATCCTGAAGATACATACCCAATACTACAAAAATATATATACACAGGGTTTTTCACTGAAGTATTATTCATAGTTGTAAAATATTGGAAATTACTAAAACATCCAAACTTAGGTGATTAGTTGAATAAACTATGATAAATACATACAAGTATTTATGCATCTTTAAAAGCTTTATGCATCTGTAAAAAAGAATGAGAAACATATCTGTGAACTGATATGGGGTAATTTTCCAAGAGATAATGTTAAGTGAAAAAGCAAAGTGCCAAGAGACAATGTATATTGTTTTAACTTAAAAAAAAAAAAAAAAAAAGAGGAGCTTCCCTGGTGGTGCAGTGGTTGAGAGTCCGCCTGCCGATGCAGGGGATGCGGGTTTGTACCCCGGTCTGGGAAGATACCACATGCCGCGGAGCGGCTGGGCCCTTGAGCCATGGCCGCTGAGCCTGCGCGTCGGAGACTGTGCTCCGCAACAGGAGAGGCCACAACAGTAAGAGGCCCGCGTACCAAAAAAAAAAAAAAAAAAGAGGAATTAAATAAATGCACACATACAGTTATTCCTTGGTATCTGCAGGGGATTGGTTCCCCCTTTGGATACCAGAATTCAAGAATGCTCAAGTCCCTTATATAAAATGGTGTAGTATTTGCATATGACCTAAGCACTTCCTCCCTAATACTTTAAATCATCTCTAGATTACCTATAATACTTAATACAATGTAAATGCAATGTAAATAGTTGCAAATACAATGTACATGCTATATGTAAATAGTTGCCTGCATGCAACAAATTCAAGCTTTGTTTTTTTGGAACTTTCTGGAAAGTTACATTTTTTTTTCCAAATATTTTCAATCTGCTGTTGGTTGAATCTGTGGATGTGGAGCCTGCGGAAAAGGAGAGCCAACTATATCTGCTTATTTGAATAAGAAGAAGCAGGGTGAAGGCTAAGCCAATACAAGTGGATGAAATGTGGAGTAGGAGGCATAGGGGAGGGAGTGATACTTCTCTGAGTATACTTTTCTGTATAGTTTTGACTTTTAGATGGAGGTTAATGTTCTATATATTCAAAAATGAATTTAATGATCTGAATAAATCGATATATAAAGAAAGATGGGGAAAAAATCCTAAAACTGAAAGCAAATATACACAAACACAATTTTATTCATATGAATAACATAAGCAAGCTGAAGGAGAACATTTTTTTAAAAAAGAAAAGCTTAATTCAAGTAACTTGTGACTTTGGCTTTGACTATATGCCCTTTTGTCCCATGGAGTGAGGGAGTAGTAGATAAAAAGCTTTTTTAGGGGATTCGCTTATATTAGTGGTATTGGTGAAACCATACTGAAATTCTAAGATTATTTTATGTGTATCTTTGGAAGAAAAGAGATACAAATAGAAAATGGGGAAAGACAAGGAAAGACCCCATGAAATACATTGGTATTAAAGTTATCATACATATATGATATATATGTATATGTTTGTGATTATGTGTACACAAATACACAAGTATATACGTATGTATAAATACATATATGCTTCTAGGCTCCTTCAGGGAACAGATTCCCATAGGACTTTCCATATATTTCTATTAGACAATTTATTGTGATATAAATATTTGCTAATATCTCTGTTCTGTCACTATTCTATAAACTCTATGAAAGCAAATGCTATGTTTTATAATCATTGTATTCTCAGAGCCTAAGGTTTTTCCCGGCACATAATAGAATCCAAGTCAATATTAGTATTGAAAGATCTGAATAAATGGATGAGATTTATACTTATTTCAAACAGAAAGGATAGAGTCTGAGATATATTGTGACTCATTTAAAGATTCCAAATCCATTAAAACTGTCTCAACTTAATGTGGACTTATTGAGCCCTGGTGTCATCTCTGCAGCTATTTTATTTTGGTTACCTTCTTAGACTCTGTGTTATCTTTGAATGTTCTCTCTCTCAAGTTGAGTCAGACTTAAAAGTCCTTGGATCCTACTTGCAGAAGACCTCTTCACCCATTCATTCCTCCCCACAGCTTTTACCTTAGTCCAGGCCCTTTTATTTCTGAAGTATTCTAACAGCCTTCTGTTTCTTCCCCCAACTATTGTTCCTCACTTACTACCCAGCCTCTCCATTGAATATTCAGTCAATAGTACCCTGTTAGGTTAATCTTCAAAAAATACCATATGCTATATTCTCTGCTCAAAAATCTCTGCATCACCCACTACCCCTAAATACCAATTTTTCACCTAGAACTCTTCTACTCATTCCTCAATGCACATGTCCACTGATTTCTCACTTATGCCTTCCTTCCTACTGTTTGTTATGTCTGGAGTCATCTCCCTTCTCCAGTTCATTTTTAACCTTCTACCTTTATTTCAAGGATTATCTCTTCTTAGTGGTCATTTCTTTCTCTCTATAGCCCTATATATCTCTTGCAATCACATGGTATTGTATTTTTTTATAATTCTTTTAGTTTACTTCTTCATATTCTTGTAATTTGAGCTTAGTGAATGTATTTGAACCTCTCTTCATCTGTGGACTGAGATTAGAGTTCATGCTATAATAGATATTCAATAAATATATGTTAATGGTGGAACTATGTTTATATTTATGTTAAATTACAGTTTAAAGGTTATTAAAAGTAATTCTTCCAACAGAAGTCAAATGGTAAACATTTTCTTAATTTCACTATATAGTTTATCAAATTCTAATTAATGATACATTGTATTTGAATAAATGTTAAAATGGATAGATTTTATCTGTCCAAAATTGCTTTGGTAAACAGCGTGTTTGAAGTACATTTTTAAAGAAATGGTGCCACTTCTCCAATGCTTAAAAAGAAATACCTCTTAAGAAATTCTCTCTTGAGAAAGTCCTCTTCTCTATGTTTGTTTGCCTATACCCACAACTTTAAAAGTGAATAAATGTAGGTATCTGCAAACAAACTGCTTCCATAAATAATGCAAGAACCACTTTGTGTGTGCATGCGTAAGACGATTGTTGAAACAATGTAGTAGTCCCTCCGTAAATTTTTATGCTCTCAGAAAGGCTGTTCAAACACATTACTAAGAATTCTCATCTCATAGTGATGATTGAATTTGTGTGTCTAGAATCACTTTAGAGAACACCTATACAGCAGAGATCTGATGATATTTAGGGGAATTGAAATGAAGTACATGATTAAATAGGGAGAGCAATGGATTTCTTCTTTTAAGCAATGGTAAACATTACCAACATACATGCAGAGATTTATATGATGCATCATTCTTCTAATTCTAATTGCGCTGCATATGATAATAAGAGCAAAAGCATTACCATAATGAGTTAGAATATGCAGCACAATATTCTATATCAGTTACGAAGCAATGACATAAATTTAAACGTGCTATTTTAAAGCTGTGCACTTATATTTAAATAGGTGTTAAATTCCTGTATGTCCTTAAATCCTTGGTAATTAATCAATAACATATATCTTTTGATCCTGGTAAGAGAAAAAAACTAAAATAAATTTATAAATATCAAACACATAAGTGAACTATCCGTACTATAAAATAACATTTCATTTGCATTAACTTTACTCTTTTTGTTGTCTGCCACCTGTCAGACAAAAACTGACTTTATTTAAACTAATTTAAATAAACTTTAATTTTTGACATTTTTAATATTTTAACATTTAAAAAAAAATTTATTGGAGTATACTTGAGTTACAGTGTTGTGTTGGTTTCTGCTGTACAGCTAAGTGAATCTGTTATACATATACATATATCCACCCTTTTTTAGATTCTTTTCCCATATAAGTCATTACAAAGTACTGAGTAGAGTTTTCTGTGCTATCCAGTAGGTCCTTATTAGTTACCTATTTTATATATAGTGGTGTGTATAAGTCAATCCCAATCTCCCAATTCATCCCCCCACCCCATTCCTCCTTGGTAACCATAAGTTTGTTTTCTACATCTGTGACTCTGTTTCTGCTTTGTAAATAAGTTCATTTGTACCATTTTTTTAGATTCCACATATAAGCAATAGCATATGATATTTGTCTTTCTCTGGCTGACTTACTTCAGTATGACAATCTCTAGGTCCATCCATGTTGCTGCAAATGGCACTATTTCATTCTTTTTTATCACTGAGTAATATTCCACTGTATATATGTACCACATCTTCTTTATCCATCCCTTTTCTCTTTAACAATCTTCTAGCCTTCTACTAGTTAGAAGAGGTATACTGATCACACCCATATTTAATAATTTCATCCTGTTTATATTTTAAATCATATTTATTTTGTTCTTGTGTAGTACACCTTCACCTTATGACAATTTTGTGAATGTTCTTCCATCTTCTTTAAGTTCTTCCCTACCTGATCATCCAGATTTTTATAAGGCATTTCAAATCAAATATCAATGTTACCCATCTTTTTTTTTTAGTAAAGGGCACATCAACTCCTGTTAACATATATCTGTAGATATTAGAAGTGAATGTGGGAAAATACACCATCTCTTTTTAACTATTTCTGTGTATCAGCAAACTGAAAGAGAAGAATTTTTAAGAAATCCTTTATTTTAAAAAGTATTCCTTGCATAACCTTTTTCTCAGATAATTACATCCATGCTCTCTCCTTTCTTGCTATTTTAAGGTTTATCTTATTTTTTAAACTTAAATATTCATATCCATAGAAATATTAATATTTTGGACAATAACATACTTTAGAAGTGAACTTATACTTCTAATATTAAAATGTTAATAGTTTTATGCCTATTATGTCCCTGACATTATCCTGTGAAATTACTAATGTAGCAGAGTGATCTGCTACATTAGTAATCTTGGTATATGACTTATGCTGTCCATACCCAAGGTCCAAGAGTCAGGAGATGTATTTGTCTGGTTCATTCCTATATTTCCAGCGTCAGGCATGGTGTCTACTAAGTGGATTCTCTTTGGCATATTGGTGATGATATGTTGTCTTTGCATATATACATACGGTTGGGCTTATACTAGTATTTGTGTATATATTACATATGATTTTACATATATTATATGAAATCAATATACACATAGTAATAAGAATGCTTTCATTGGATTTATTCAATACTTATAGTGCACTTTTTATTTTCCTTGCAAGGGTACACCTACACCTTCCATGTTGTCATCTGGTTAAGATTTACCAGTGATTTTATGCTGTCTGCATATGATAAATCTCCAGAAGTTAAGGAGAGTTTCTTAGAATACTTGTTAATCATTTATATTTTGATAGATTGTTTGCACATTCTAGGAAGGGGCAAATTATTATAGAAAGCTGCTAATGAAAAAGAGAGATCAGTAAGGAAAGAATGAGATGACTAGAGCTGTTTAGCTTGTTTGCAGGAGTTTATTTCTAGATTAAGTAAGTTTTCCTGGATATAAAAATACATTTACTAGTAGTTTATCATAAAAAAAATTTCTGAAACTATTCCCTAAAGATATATATAATTAACAACATTGTACCAGATGATAAATAAGCATGACACTTGTTTGATTTCACATTCCTTGCCTATGTTACATTATAAATAAAAATATTTTAAATATGTTTGTACATTTTAAAATTAATGAATGGGAGTTTTCACTTTTTGTTGATATAACTCCTACCTAAATTACCTGTGTTATATGACAAAACAGCATGCAGAAGAAACTGTATATAATTGTCTCATGAATAAATGAGAAGATGAGGTCCAAAATGGGATATCACTGGCTTTCTGAAAACAAGTAAGAAATTTTCCTTTATACATGTATATATTCTCTAGTGATTATAATTATTTACTTCTTTGGAGACATAGTTTTTTTTTTTTTTTTTTTTTTTTGGTACGCAGGCCTCTCACTGCCGTGGCCTCTCCCTTTGCGGAGCACAGGCTCCGGACGCGCAGGCTCAGCAGTCACGGCTCACGGGCCCAGCCGCTCCGCAGCATGTGGGATCTTCCCAGACCGGGGCATGAACCCGCGTCCCCTGCATCGGCAGGCGGATTCTCACCCACTGTGCCACCAGGGAAGCCCGAGACATAGTCTTTTTTTCACTCTTAGTTCCTTACTTAGTCTCAGAAATGTGTTATTTGAGTACCAATGGCAACATTCTAACCACTCACAGAATCATTTCCTTAGTAATTATCTGTATTATAGTACAGCTTTGTAAAGGAGTGCAAAAATTATGTAATGATTTATGGATATTATTAATGATTAGTTTACAGATTAGCAATATACAGAGACAATAAATATAGTAGGCTAAATTACCCAAACTAATTGGCAATATTAAATGTATGCACGCACACACACACACAAACTCACTATACAAATTAAAATTTTCTCTTTTTTGTTTCTTTGTGATATTTACTTCTTTTGCATATGAACTTGGACAGGAGGAGTAACTTCAAATTAAATTAAATCATACAAATACTTTCATGAAGATTTCTATCAATTGTACAATCCAGTTCAAGGTGAAACTATTGAGAATAACATAACCAATCCATATTTCTGGTGTAAGAGGGATGTTTCAAATAAAAATTGTATAAATATCTCTGAGTTTTTTATTTAGTGTCATATTAGCTTTATTGCATCCTCACAGTTATATGAAGAAAGCATATTTTTTTGCTAGTGGTTAAAATTTTGGAAATTTAGAAATAATGTGTATATATATAGACATTAGTATGGGGGGTGGTGGAAAGATGGTAATAAACTGATATGTTTCCATTTATTCCATAGGTCACCATGGTATTGTTGATGTAACACAAAAAGATTGCCAGTTATTCTCCAGCAAAAATGGCTTTACTTGAGATTAGCAAAAACTCACATTTTGAGGTCTGCAACCATGGTGAACCACATGCAGGTCTCCCCTCCCCCCAGAGACCTGGCACAGCAAGGGAAAGAGAACTCTTAGAGAGGTGAAAAGAAGTTGGAAGGGCTATTATAAACAAAGAGTCCATTGAAGGAATTGAGAGTCTGGAGTACAGTGACTTTTCATTGGCTGAGTTGTGACAGTCTCATTGGCTGAGCTGTTGCCAGGCAAGAAGAAGAAATCTTCCTTCTTCCTCTTGGGCTCTGCTCTGTGGCAGGGCATGAAAGCTCCTCCTTAAGGTCTCCTGACTCTGTTTAACTGAGATTTTTGTTTATTATTTTTCTACAGTCTAAATTGGAATTTGCCATATTTTTGTAATGCATTAAGAGGCAGACATAGAATAAACCAATCGTTCTCAAATATAAGGGTGCATTAGAATCACCTGGAGGGCTTGTTTAGCACAATACAGAGATTGCTAGGTTCCACCCACAGCATTTGATTTAGCAGGTCTGAGATGAGAGAGACAGTGCCGGTCTAAAAATTTCTCAGGTTTGTTGATGCTGCTTGATTTAAGAGCATGCTTTGCAAACCAAGAGAGTAAAGAATTTACAGTTTTCTATTAAAATGAGCACAAAATTATTTCTGCCCAGCAAATTTCAATCATGGATGGAGCTAACAGCCTTGCATTTTTCACATTAAAAGAAACTGACGGACTTCCCTGGTGGCGCAGTGGTTGAGAGTCTGCCTGCCGATGCAGGGGACGCGGGTTCGTGCCCTGGTCCGGGAAGATCCCACATGCCACGGAGCAGCTGGGCCCGTGAGCCATGGCCACTGGGCCTGCGTGTCCAGAGCCTGTGCTCCGCAACGGGAGAGGCCACAACAGTGAGAGGCCCACGTACCCCCCCCAAAAAAAAAAAAAAAAGAAAGAAAAGAAACTGACTAATGTATCTGTGTATTGATTTTATTGATATTCTAAATACACATTAAATAACACATGATAGGAACCTGATAGGAACCTATTCAACTAGTTCTTTCTATCATGTTAAGTCTTGAGTTTAAAATAATCAAAATCAGGAAAGACACCCCAGATTTTTTGGATTCCTTTCATAAAGAAGGGGAGTATTTTCTGTATCATGAAATTCAAAGAATATCAGTAAAAATTAAAACCTATATTGAATAGCTCTTCCTGAACTAAAACGTGTATTTGTAAATGTTAGTGCCCATGATGGAATATTTAAATAAAAATCTATATTTATTTTTACTACACTATATTTTACAATGAAATCTACTTTTCAGAATCCAGATTCAGAAGACTGTCATCTAAAAGTAACCTTAAGACAAATGGATGTTTGTCATCAGTCTTAAGAGGTGTTAGACAAGGTTGATTTGTGTTGGTAAAATTTTGAGTGTGCTCTTGCAAACACCTGAGTGCTATTCAGCTTAATTGGGTTATAGCTCCCACTGAGTGTGTTTTCCCCCTGCTGTATCTAATTTCTTTTTTTCCCAATATTTTATTGTTTGGTTTTGAAGGTGTATAGAAATTAAAGAACTCTAATTTTTAAGAGCCCTAAAGGGAAGTATGCTTTTGTGTTAGTCATTCTTGTGAACACCTGTGCACTGTGAATTTAATTGGGTTACAGCTGGTGCTGAGGGAGAAGTCAACTACATGAGGGTTTGCAGACTGCCTAGAAACTTGACATGGCATGTCATTGGTTTTTTTTTCCCCTTTGCTTTTTGTTTCAATACACTTGTGAGTTGCTTGGATCTGAAAGAGTCTGTAGGCAAGCTGAATGGGGTTCTTTTTTTTTTTTTTTTTTTTTTTTTTGCGGTACGCGGGCCTCTCACTGTTGTGGCCTCTCCCGTTGTGGAGCACAGGCTCCGGACGCGCAGGCTCAGCGACCATGGCTCACGGGCCTAGCCGCTCCGCGGCATGTGGGATCTTCCCAGACCGGGGCACGAACCCATGTCCCCTGCATCAGCAGGTGGACTCTCAACCACTGCGCCACCAGGGAAGCCCTGAATGGGGTTCTTATGGTCCATGATTAATATAGTAGCTGATACTGGATGGTGATGACCTCAGAAAAAATCTGTCTCCATTCTAAGATCATACAGTCCCTGAGTAGAAGATGATCCTAAACCTGGGAAACCATCTGCTCTACTTGTTTCCAGTAATTCAGAAACATTTATTATCATTGTTTGATTTTGAGAGATTAGCCTTACAATGATGTGAAGGTTTTCAGGGAAAAAAGACAAAGAACTTAATGTAAGTCTGTATTTTTCTATTAAGTCAGTATCCTCAACAGCTGTAAATTAGCTCAGTGATTAAATATTGGATGTGTGAAGGTCATTTTGGAACTAGGGATAGGTGGCAATCGAGTGGTATTTCATAGCACCAAACATTAGAATCTTTAATTAGATCACATTCATAGAAAACCATTTGTCTTGTTATTTCAAGGAAGTTTGCAAATGTAATAGGAATGAGTGTTTGTTTTAAATCTATTTTACATAACAAAAAGCAAGATAAGAAACACCAGCTAAAATTAATGACATCTAAAAAAGTAGCTGAAGTATTCAATCATTAAAGTCATTTCTAACACATCAACTAAAAAGCATCTAGACTTACTGCTCTGTTACTTTAAATCTATAATACAAGAAACAGAAAAAGAGAGTTTATCCCACTGCATTTTCCCCTTGCAAATTAGACTCTGATGAATGACCTATATTTTCTTCATGCCCTCTGTGACAAATTAAGCATGTTGTATCTATCAAGAGGTAAAAATATGTTTAAATTCAATAGCGCTATTAAAAAATACAGGTTATAAAGGAATAAGTGCAAGTATGGCCCTGCTACTTCTTCCCTAATACTCTTGATCTGCGATTAAGTCAGTATTTCCCATTTTTATAAGAGAAAACTTTCAAAACGATATATGGACCATGCATTTTGGTCAAATTTTTCAACCTGGTTTTCTTTGTGTGCTTATCTAACCAGCGAAGCTTCAGGAAGACCTCTTGCTCTCAGGCACTCTCAGACTGAGCTTCTAACTGCTGGTCAGTTACACCAACAAAATGTCTCCCAGAACCAATACAGACAGAGGGTAAAACATTATGCTGATGGCCTACTTTGTATTACACCTTTATGCATCCCCATATATAGAGCTGTCTCTATTAAAATAGTGTAGCCATTACAGGAGGACAAACTCAGAAAAGTGTTACTTGCTAGTGAAGACAGAGTGTAGGTTTAACTACTTTGCAAAATGGCACCAGAGCTGCTGTCCAGCAGTACCTGATCATGGAAATCAGGTGGATTTGTGGGCTGAGGTAGGTCTGAGGAGTCCTGATCAGAATAGGGACAACTGAAGGATTTGAGGAGTCCATAGACCAAATTAACACAACAGGTGGACCACCTAATTTGTCCTGGATATCTGAGATTATCAAATTTATCCAGGGTTCTAGGGGGAAAAGTGTAAACAGAGTGTTTTGTGTGTCATAGGAATCTTACTCATTTTATATTCATGAAAAGATGCTGGAGACTTTAAGCAATGCCAAATAAGTTGTGAGTAAATGAGGGGGAGAGAGAAATTCTCTGCTTGACTGATTACTCTTCTCCAAAGTAGGCAACTTGGTCTTAAGGAATTAAAGACTGTCTCAAGTTTTCACTTTTGTTTTTTGTTGTTGTGGCCTCTCCCGTTGTGGAGCACAGGCTCTGGACGTGCAGGCTCAGCGGCCATGGCTCACGGGCCCAACCGCTCCGCAGCATGTGGGATCCTCCCAGACCGGGGCACGAACCCGTGCCCCCTGCATCAGCAGGCAGACTCTCAACCACTGCGCCACCAGGGAAGCCCAAGTTTTCACTTTTATAAAACTCAACTCAATTTACTCCAGGTTCACAGATCCTAAGCTTTGTCAAATGTCATAAACAGCTATGAAATGTAGCTAGTCATTTTGGTTCAGGAGAAAATACAAAGAATAAATGTTTGCTTGCTCTTTATTTTGCCATTATGTCCCCACTTCTTTATGCTGCCCAGATCCATGTATTAGTTTCTAGAGTAATTCAGCCATTGAGACTGAGACCATGTCCACAATTTATTTTTAGACCACTATTAAATTATTTATTTTTACATTTACACATCCAGACTAGGCACTACTGTGTATAAATTCTGACCTAGTTATGGCAGAAAGCAAGAGAATGTGGTCTTAGGTAGCTTATTTGGGGGGTCGTGGGTGGGAGACGCATGTAAACAGATAATGATGTATGAGGATAAATTATATAGTAGATGGAGTATATAAGAGGGCAGCCTCAAATATCCTTTATCCTGGACCTTTCATCTTCTTTCTTTTCATGTATCATACGCCTAACTTAGATGCTAGTCTCTCTGAGACCCTCTCATTATTCCTAGTGTCTGGGCCACGCACCCATTCTGTTTGTTTTCGTATAACTTCTCCACTTTTTCTTTCACTAAAAATCTATACAGAAGCACTAGATTTTAGTTAGGTTCTTGTCTCTATTTCCTGTCAAACTGTAAGTTCCGTGAAGACAGGTACCATGCCTGGATTATTTATCGAATTCCTAGATTCTGGGAAAATATTGTTTGCATGAGGTAGTACAACTCTCTCTGGGCATTGGATAGAAGGAGTCATTAAGAAAGTAAACTTGAGTTGACTTTTAATAAAGAATTAGAAATTTTCCAAGTAGAAAAGAGGGTGACAGTGGCAAAGTAAAAACACATATGATGACATGGAACAACAGAATGACATGATATAATGCATGAGCTCAGTAGTTTGGTGTGGGTAGGGCATCTTGTCTGGGTAAGGAGATCAGGGTGGGCATACATGAGGGCCAGGAAAATGAAGTGCCTTGTGTATTTTGCAGAGAAATATAAACTTTATCCTATGTGCTGAAAGTTCCAGAATGGGGCTCCCTGAGTTTGTTTTTCACTTACTATCTGTGTAATGTTGGGTAATTTATTTAAACTTTTCAGGACTAAGCTTCATCATCTGTAAATTTGTGATTATAAGGATTATTTTGAGGATTAAATATATGTCCTTAAATGCTTAGGACAATGTGGACCCATGTGGACCCATAAGCTAGCTAGTTTTGCTGTCATGCTCTTTATTTTCATTAAGTATTTGAGAGCCATGAGAAAATATTAAAGCCATTAAGTAACATAATAATTGCATTTTAGAAAGGTAATTACAGCAAGTAGGGGGAGGAAGGATTGGAAAGGAAGAAAACCACATGAAAAAGACAATTGAAGAGGCTTTTATGATAGGTTAAGTTTACTTAAACTTTATACAGTTTAGATATTACATTTAAAATAGTTTAATGTTAAAAGTTAAACACTTTAAGCTGTGCAAAGTATCCAAGGGAGATGATGATGGTGACTATTTAAGAGATAATTAAAAATAGAGTAGATAAAAGTATGGAAGAGGGTGTTGGTGATAAGGAAAGAGAAGAAGAAATAAAACCACTAAGTTTTGGGGTTTATGGTTATTACCATTCATCAAAAAAATTAATTCAGTAAGGTACAAGGTAACATTCATTATTGCATTGTTACTATCCATTAATAAGAAAGCATGTTGGGGAAAATGAAATGAATTCCTGAAAAAAAATGGAATTGGAGGTAACTACTGTGGACAACTATTTAGAGGTATCTGATAGACAATTATATGGTACTAAAGCAATGCTAACCAAAGTTCTGGTCCCCAAAGAAAGGCGTTTGTACCAGGAAGTAAAGGAAGAGCATGCTACATCTTTCATCAAGCACATTTTACTACCCACCACCCCCTCTGCAAAAGAACAGCTGATCTGAACTATGCTTAGGTGCTTAGTTACAAAGTTAATTTACATTTTGACTCAAGTTCCTTAGGTCAGAGCTGATTAGAATAATTTGAGGATCACTCGGAGAAACACTAGTCCAGAGTTTGAGAGAATTCTGAATTCAAGATATTAATTTAGAAGTATACATTATATGAGCAATAGATGAGATACTGGAGGTATTAGCAAGTGCTAAGAGAAATCATGAGATGTGGAGGAAAAATCATTGAATTTTAAGGAGTGGGCATAGAGGAACACGAAAGGTGAGTAGTCATAGACCATGAACAAGAAGGGCATACTGCATTGAAGAAAAATAGGAGAGAATTCTCAGAGGGCGGGCATGTCAGTTCACAGAATGAGTGATAACGCATGACATAATAATTAACTTACTTGTTAAGACAATGCTGGATATAAGCTAAAATATGGGCTCCATAGTGCAGAGATGAGTATATAACTCTAGAATGAAATAGAGGTAACACCACCTGCTTCATGTGCCAAGTTACTCTAACATTTACAGGAAGTGAGAGGAAATTTTAAGAAGTTCATCACTGTGAGTTATGCCTGTAAAACAGTTCAGTTTTCATCCCTATCTTTCCACCTCTCTCCAGAGACGTACTTGACCCTCCAGCCACTGAGCTTTTCCAGCGAGGTGCACAAAGATGGTGTTTATTTTCTGCTTCCTGCCCCCTAGGTTCAGGGTTTACCTTTCTCTGATCTGCTAAGTCAGTTAACATTTGTTCATCAGATTTCAACCCCAGAGTTTTTGACATTTACTATTTGTTGTGTTTTTTTCTCCAATTATCTTTTCCTTTCTAGCCTCATTTTTGTTCTTCAGCATTTTAGTGAAGTTTGGGGAGAGTGCAAGTATAAACGTGCTAACGCCACCCATTTGCCTGCAAGTCCAAAGCTGTCATGTGAAGTAAATATATACTCATGCTGAAATAACAATCCTGCCTTTTTTTCAGTGATAAGTCATTCTTCTCCCTTTCCTTTTAACTCCTAACTTTTCTGTTCTAAAGCACATTTTCATTATTTTCCTATTTTTCTAAAATAGATAGGTAGAACTTACACAGATAGTTCCAAAATCTACATTTCCTTGCTTCTCTTTGTCTGATTCTGATTAATATGATTTGATTTTTCTTGCCTTGTGCAAGACACTGATTTAAGCTTCTGCCTTTTTCTCACATCATGGTAGGACTACAATTTCTGTGTCTCTAAAACTTAAATGTGAAACTGCTATCACTTATTGTCTATGTGATTTGTTTTACCCTTTTAAAAACTGAATTTCTGACATAAAAGACTACTTATTGTCTTCTCTTTCTCAGACTAAATAATCTTTCAGCTTTCCCTTAAATCTGTTTTTTTCCTTTTTGCTGATCTCACTAATTTCTATATCTCTATCTTTAAAAAGTACTGAAGTTAAATAGTGTTAAGAAGGACTCAGATTCAAAGCATCACACTTCTTTCCTTTCATATCTTTTAAAAAGTAAAATGAACTCAGTAGACTTCTAAGCAGTTATGCTCTGCATTGCCTTCTCATCCTTTCTTCTTTGCTGTACCCTATAGACTACCTAAAATATCTGTATATTGTAGATCATTTATCATATAGTCCACATCATTTTGAGTAATTATTTGTTCTTAAAATGGGAAGCCATTCATTTATATTTCATGTGAAATATGAGCAAATGATCATACTCATGAAGAGTAGCTGAAAATATTTATTAACTGTGCTAGTCTCTGGAATACCACTTCTAGTATCTTGGTGTTTCCCTTCTGAAAGCATAACTGCAAATCACGTGCCTTATAGAACTTCTATAATCATCATCTACATAACATACTTGAATAGCTAGAAAGATAAAGTGTCAGCTGCTTGTGAAATATATACTTTGAATCTATTCCAAAATTCAATTATACAATGCTTAATTTCCAAGTATACGTCTAAGACTCTACTTTCCCATCTCCCTGAATTGGTCATTTGGCTTCTTTGTTGCATATGAAAAAAAGGGAGAAGGGGCACACCACTAGGTGATAAAGACTGTTGATATTCATGCCACTAACAATATCATATCATTCAATTGGAAGCGATTGTGGAATAGACCCTGTCAAAAGTCAAGAACTGTTTACAGTTACTTGAAGTTATAATTACCTGTTTGATCTACATTGAAAGAAAAGTAAAGAAGGGGAGGGGGAAGTAATATTTGGAGAGTGATTATTTTGATCCAGACACTGTGCTAGCTATTTTATGTATGTTACCTCATTTAATACACATGCCCATCCTTATAGACACTCATTTCTTTGTTTCTATTGGATTCTTAAAGACATTAAATTTTAGCATTTATTTAATACCCAAGGCAGTTTAATAATTAAATTATATATGTGTGTTCTAAGATATATGTATATAGATTCTTTTCCCACAACAAATCTATGAGCGGTAGATGGAATTATTAGCATGATAATAAATGAGGAAACTCCAAATCAGAAGTTTAGTAACTTGTTCAAATTAATAAATTTAGTAAGTCACATAGGTGGCTCTCTCTGACTCCAGAGCTCACACTGCTTCCACTATACCATATTGTTTTCTCACACGCTGGTTAGTTTATCTTTTAATTTGTTCCTTTACATGAAATTTGGTATCTTTATTATTAACAGCCACTTAGCAAATTGTGTCAATATTTTGTCTGCTCTTTAAAGTTGCTAAATGTTTATTCATCATCATTGGGACGATCGTTTTGTAAGTAAGCAGTTCCATAAATATACTCTAGTAGTAATAATACAGTTGGTAGTAATAGTTGTAGTCATAGTGTATTCTGTAAGGATGTGCCATCTGCATGGTTTTAAATATAGCTTACAGTATATTCATAATTTTGTTCCTGGTACATAAGTAAATGACTTTGATTTATAGTTACAATGATAATATCTTCATCATTGTGTATCATTTATAAATAAGATATTCTGCTTGTATTACTTTGTTATCCATGTTTTAACTCTTTAACCTATGTAGGTAAAATCTGAGGCACTACACAGAGTAGCATGAATTTCCCAGTCCTGAAATTTTTTACTCTTAGTCTTGTTTTCCACAGAATTATTAATGAGAAAACACCCTTAGTTTATTCGAATATTCTCACAATATGGCACTTTGAAGATGTCTTTTATTTCATACTCACATTTCATAGCTAATGTTGCAAAGCAAACATTACTCGCTGTGTTATTTATTGATGCTTAAAGGTTCAATGAATTATTCATCCCCTTTACCCTTCTTGCTTTGCTGCACACCTATCGAGTTTTCAGAGCAGTTTCATATCAATAAATATGTTCTTGCTTTGCAGCTCCAATTTCATGCTTGGCCTTTCCTAAGCGACATACAAGAAAAATAAATAACCAGAAGGAATGAAATATGTATACAAATTGCTTTAAATAACTCAACATCCAAATCAAAGTTCCCAAGGGTTTTAAAAATTAAGACATGAAAGCAAGACTTCAAAAACAGGCTACATGCAAATGTAATCAGCGAAAGACTTGTTAACATGCAATCTGTGGAGAGTGACATGGCTTCATAGGCATGTTGTACTCAGAGTTGAAAACACTCTTAACAAGTAAGTCCCTAAGAGTTCAAGGACTCACTGCCACTTTGTATCTTATCTTGTCACATACACACAAAGAGGCAGACAACAAAGGAATGAATGGCTAATCTGATCAGAATGAACAGCCGATTCTAATAAAATGGCAGTTTGAGGTAAGAAGTCAAGAACTTCAATATTTCTGGTTCCTGTAAAAAGGAAACCACCCATGTTTATACCTACTTCTAATTGTTGACTATCAAATCCAGAAAATTTATTTTCATTGATAAGAAAATAGTATCAAGGTCTTTTCATCATAAAAAATAAAGTGATTTTAATATGAGGGAGGCCATTCATGCTGTCCAAAACATGTGTGTCAAAGTACAAGAGTAAAAATTTGCTCTATCTTCAGCCAAAATTCCATTTGGATTTCTGTGAGAAAATAGATTCTTTCCCAGTGTA
Organism: Mesoplodon bidens; assembly: GCF_964165515.1. Classification (NCBI taxonomy): domain Eukaryota; kingdom Metazoa; phylum Chordata; class Mammalia; order Artiodactyla; family Ziphiidae; genus Mesoplodon; species Mesoplodon bidens. The sequence goes on from NC_138176.1 coordinate 206,133,061, forward strand.
TTAGATTTGTTGATGACAGCATCTCTCTCTTTTCCAAAATACTGAACCAAGTATAAACAATAAGCACATTCCCAAGAATGTGTTTCCATCCATCCATTCAATTTTCATCAAACATACAGTTTTTAATGTCCCAGATGAAATAAAAAAGGAAGAAATAAAAACAAATAAAAGCGTCCTGTTCCTAAAAGGCTCGTAGTTTATTAAGAAAACAAAGATAATAAAATAAGTACTCTTGAGTGGTGCAGGCATTATGTTGTAAGTATCTTAATATAGTTTCCTTTTTATAAAAATTTTATTGGTGCATAAGTATAGTTGATTTACAGTGTTGTGTTACTTTCTGCTCTACAGCAAAGTGAATCAGTTACACATATACATATATCCACTCTTTTGTTTTCCTGTATAGGCCATTGCAGAGTACTGAGTAGAGTGCCCTGTGCTATACAGTAGGTCATTATTAGTTGTCTGTTTTATGTATAGTAGTCTGTATATGTCAATCCCAATCTTCCAGTTTATCCCTCTGCCCCTTTCCTCCCTGGTAACCATAACATTGTTTTCTGCATCTGTAACTCTATTTCTGTTTTGTAAATAAGTTCATTTGTACCATTTTTTTAGATTCCACATATAAGCAATAGCATATGATATTTGTCTTTCTCTGACTTACTTCACTCAGTATGGCAACCTCTAGGTCCATCCATGTCCCTGCAAATGACATTATTTTGTTCTTTTTTATGGCTGAGTAATATTCCATTGTATATATGTACCACATCCATTCCTCTGTCATTGGACATTTAGGTTGCTTCCATGTCCTGGCTATTGTAAATAGTGCTGCAAAGAACATATAGTTTCATTTTAAAATATTCTTTCTTAAACAAGGTGTTGGCAAATTAACATTTTCAATAGAATCAATGTTTTTTTTTTGTTTGTTTCAATGTGTGTTAACACACGTGCTATTTTTTAGTGACTTTTTTTTTTAATCTGGACTGAATCCACTTGTTTAGTACAATAGGAAGTTTTCTGCACGTGAAGATAGGAAAATTCTAATCTTTAGAATAACTTTACTGAACTATCATCTAATTTAGCCATTCACCAATGACTACCTGCAAATAGCTCAACATCTAAGAATAAGGAACAAGGTAGTTTCCTTTATTAAATTCTATGCAGTAGGTCATTTAAATTATCTTATTTAATTTAATACTCAGAATAATTGCTTGAGATTGATATTGTCACCTCCATATTATATATGAAGAAACTACATGTTCCTTGTTTTGTGTCCCCCAGAAGCTGACCCTGAGATAGATGGGGAGTTCAAGTAGTTTATTTAGGAGCTAATCTCAGGAAATGCCAGGAGGAGAGTGGAGAGATGAAAGAGGTAAGGAAAGAGAGGTGTAAAGAGTGAGATTTTAGGCACTTACCAGTGTAGGTAATTGGAGTTCAATCTTACTGAGGAACTTTGGGTGATAGTACATAGAGCAAGCCTCAGCTATCTCATCTTAGGGAACGAAGAGCTGGGAACTTTCCGCTAAGGCTTTGTTTCTCACGCTCCACTGCTGTTGGAGTTGAGCCAGCGTTTCCAGCTTGCCCAGCGCAGAGGCAGATTGTGCCCAGGCCAGAAAAAAAAAAAAAAAACCCTCAAGCCAAAAGTGCAGTAAGAATTCTTTAACACAGAGGTGGATGGGTACGACACGTGGAGCCTCACCTGCATTCAGGTAAAGAGAGTTGTTAAATAATGCTGTTTAAAACCAGATAACAATATTGGCAACAGAAATCAAACTAAGTGGGAAGCAAACAAACAAAAAGTAAATCGTTTCTTTCCTCCTTCTCATTCTCCGGACAAATTTTTGGAACGTTTAACGTTTTATGGAGACAGAGTTTCAAATATGTTTCTAGTTTCTACTATGAAAATAGTAAAATGTCATGAAAAGCACTTTGCATGTACTAGTGCAATTCAACATACTTCCATTACCATAAATTATACAACAAGCATCTATTGAATACTGACTCTCATGAGGGAAGATTAAATTGTGTATCCAAGAGCGAACAACTTGCCTGTATCAGACAGTTTTGTTTTGTTTTTTTGCAGTTTTGTGATGACTTCTTTGGTTATAGGCAATCATATTGCATTCAATGTTGACTTGCATTCAACCTTTTAAAATACCTCTACCTTTTTTATTTTTTTTTGGTACTGAATCCTACCACTTCACAAACTTTCGTTTCAAGGTTTTAAATTTCTTCTTAAATTTGCTTTGCCTGTAATCTAAAATAGGTATTCATAGTCATCTTAATATTTTCTCTCCTTGCTGCTAGTTTTGCTCCTGAGGCAATCCATAATTTTTGTGGCCTGTCTCTAGAGCCTTTATAATTTCTATGTGCCTTGTGTTTATGAAGACCAACTTATGTAACCTTCAGAGAGAAACAAAGGAAAATGTTATATATCACAATGGTAGGGTGATGCAGCAGTTAGTGTAATCCTTATGTAAAATGCCTGTTTTTGAAGTTATTACTTTAAGAATTCCGATCAGACACGCTGACTTTCAAAGGAGTAAGCCAACCATGATCTGCTCCTGTGTTTTATCTGCAAAAGTAACAATAATAGAAGTCCTCAATTCAGAGCCGAAAGTTTACAGTTCATATACTCTGTCTTTTCCTGGCACCTTATTTACTGTGGGCAAAACAATTTCCATCTATGTACATCATACTCCATGTTGACAAGGCAGTCACCTGAAACTTAAACAAATACTCTTCATTTGGCTCTTCTCTGGATTCGTGTGAAAACAGTCAAATACATTGGCTAAGACAAAAAAAAAGTATCATCTACAACAGTGAGTCTCAGTAAAATTTTTTCCAACCTCAATAAAGACTAAACAGTCATCCTAATGAACTCGTCATTAGGAACAATTAAATGGTTCATCTTTGATGCAGACATTTATTTGAACGATTTTAATTGCCATTTAACATGCCCTCATGTTGTCCAATTTATTCATCTTAGTACCTTTTAACCTTCATTTACATAATTTTTGCTGTTCTATTTACCTCCATTCATTGTAGGTCATTAATGAGATTGAGTGGACACTGACATTTCCAGTGAGACTTATTTTTATATTCTTTTTCCAGATTGAGATGTTTCTGTGGTTTTCCAAGTTTTCTTTTTAAGCCAATGAAGTTCCCTTCCCATCTCCATATGTTCTATTTAGAAACTTTTAAAAGTCACTTTGAAAACCTTTATTCCAGTTACAAATACAGCATTTTATTCTTCCCAGGTAATACTTTTTATTTATGCCCTCAAAATTTTTATAACAACCTGAAGTGTGGTGTGATCAATGAATATTACTATAAAGTAAAAGATTTAGTCATTTATTTTCAATAATCCTCATATAAATGTAACTGAAAGTCTTTTATTATATGTTCTCTAGATGTCTGCAAAATGATGAATATATTAACAGTAAAATTCTTTGAAAATTTTTCTTAACCTAACCATAATTGATAGAATAATTTGACTGGAGAAAGGAGATACAGCAAATGCCTCATCATTTTTATCAGGTGTTTTTTGGGGTGTGTGTGTGTGTGTGTGTTTGTTTTTAACTTGTAATTTATCTGCATTTCCTCTTTCCATTAAGGTTACATAGTCAAACACTTTGTATGAAATCTTACTGTTATTCCTACTGGATTGTTGGATTGAATTTAGAAGGAAGATGACAATTTAGGTTTCACTTATTCAAACCTAATTTTTTTTCCCATTTGAAACATTAAATACTCTCTACTATTTTCAACATGCATGTAATAACGTGAAGGGCAATATGAGTTGACAGGGAATAGAGAATGAAATTTACTTAGATCATTGTTTGATCTGCCATGAAAAAATTTTAAAGGCCTTTTTTTATGTTCCCTGCTTCAAACACTTGAATGAACTTCATGAAAAATACGCTGGGCATGTGTGCTTTTATGTTTTGGTTACTTGAGTCTTTTGCAAACTGAAGAACTTGCTTCTGCAAAAGAAGTTGCTCAGGTAGCAAGTGCTCAACCATCCTAATGATAATAACTAGAGTTTCTTTAGAAAACTTAAGTATTCTATAACTTATTTTATTATGGCAGATGAAATAAAGGAACAAATTAAAGGGGACAAAGGCAGCAGGATTGTATAAGTTTATTATTGCCTTCATGTAATTTATCGTGTTTCTTCCCCTAGATTGTGATTAATAAGGTTATCAAATTATTAATTATCTTGATCTTTTTTTTTTTTTTTTTTTTTTTTTTTGCGATACGCGGGCCTCTCACTGTTGTGACCTCTCCCGTTGCGGAGCACAGGCTCCGGACGCGCAGGCTCAGTGACCATGGCTCACGGGCCCAACTGCTCCGCGGCATGTGGGATCTTCCCGGACCGGGGCACGAACCTGTGTCCCCTGCATCGGCAGGCGGACTCTCAACCACTGCGCCACCAGGGAAGCCCTTATCTTGATCATTTTAACAGCCTCTTTCTAAATCTTTTATAGGCATATATCTAAAAAACATGATTTAAGATAATGTTTAATCACTAAATAAAATCTATAGAACTTTATTGAGAAAATAGTGTACATTTAGAAGTTAAGGTTTTAGTGACCTTAGTAATAATATGCTAACTAGTATATTGCTTGGTGTATGGAGTACTTTGATCCTAAACTGAGATGATTACAGTTATGTGGAGTTAATTATCTGCTGTCAGTTTGAAGATTTGTAATAGTTATATAATTGTGCATAATTCTGTGAATGTTGCTGTAGTATAGATTCCTGAAAATATCATCTCACTGATGATTCTCTTCCTGGGCTCTTTTAAATTTTTTTAAATGTTCTTTTTATAACATTTTGCTGGGGAAGAATAATAGCTGCATCTAGAGAAGAAAGGCTTGGATGTTTTTAATTCTGGCTCTTATACCAATTTCTGGTAAGAAATTAAGGCCAGTTGGTATGGCTGCTCTTTATCATTTCTTAAGCCATTTCCACATCTAGAATTTTTTGATAAGAAATTACTTTCCTTCTCAAGAACCTGCAGTGGCTTCCTGTTTCTTCTATGTGACTTAATACATCTAACCTACTTTTCTGGGACTTTGAAAGCCTTCAGGAATCTCATATCACCCTCCAGAGAAACCTATCCAGAGCTTTTTAACCACTAAACTCCTATATGTGTTTTTCTTTTTGCTCTTGTCTAGTGAGTATTTTTAGTATTCCCTTCCCCTTTTCTGTGACTTAATTTATGTGCCCAGTGGTGTAATTTAAAGACCTTGTATGTGTATTTATTTTAGTAGCAAACACATAGTTATTTGTGATTTTTTTTCTCTCTCATAAGGTTGTGAGTCTTTTGAGAGTTTGAAAATTAGAATTTTCATTTATTTTTGTATCCTCCCCCTACTAAAACTAGAGCTCCTGGCACAATAAAACTGTTTTGAATGAATGTAGTAGCCAGGATTTTGACCTTCATGATCTTTGCCACCTGCTATTATAGTGTAAATGTGTTGCTATGCAGCAAAAGGAATTTTGCAGATGGAATTAGGTTGCTAATCAGCTGACCTTAAAATAGGGAGATTATCATGGATTATCCCGATAGGCCCAATGTAATCTGTTGGGCCCTTAATAGCAGATGAGGATGACAGAACAGCCAGTCAGAGAGCAGGAAGTCAGATGGGAAGGGAGGTGACCTGAGTTATGAGAAGGACTTGACCACTCTTTGCTGGCTTTAAAGATAAAGGGGAGGGGCTTCCCTGGTGGCGCAGTGGTTGAGCGTCCGCCTGCCGATGCAGGGGATACGGGTTCGTGCCCCGGTCCGGGGAGATGCCACATGCCGCAGAGCGGCTGGGCCCGTGAGCCATGGCCGCTGAGCCTGTGCGTCCGGAGCCTGTGCTCCACAACGGGAGAGGCCACAACAGTGAGAGGCCCACGTACCACAAAAAAAAAAAAAAAAAAAAAAAGATAAAGGGGAGCAAGGGTAGGCTAGAAGCTGAGAACTGCTCCTGGCCAAATCCAGCAAGGAAGCGGGACCTACTCCTCCTAACGTGCAGACCTGAATTTTGCCAATCTTTGTGGGCCTGGAAGTAGATTCTCTCCCCAGAGGCTCCATTGAAGAAGGCAACCCTGCCCACAAATTGATTTTAGCTTAGGGAGCTTCATGTTGGACTTCTGACATTCAGAATTGTGAGGTAATAAATTTTTGTGTTGTTTTAAACTAAGTATATAATAATTTGTTACAGCAGTAATAGAAATCCTTACAATGAATTAATGCTTATATGGTTGAATATCTTTTCTCCTACCTTGGACATTATTTCTCTTCCTTCAAGTGTCCATATCTATCCTTTTAGGCTCATCTTAGTCACACCACACCCCAGGAACCTTCTCTGATTCCAGCTTGAACTGATCATGCCTTCCTCTGACTACTGTAATGCTACTGTACCACACTACTGTTGTATTTTGTGTTGTCTTATTGCCTAATTGTAAGTTATACTTAATCACACTATTCCATACTGTTGCATAATAATTTTGTGTGCATATATTTTTTTTCCATGTGGATTTGCAAGCATAGCTTTAGGAGGAGAGTAGTGTATATGAAATACTAGTTGATTGATTCTTTTTTTAATTTTTAAAATATTTTAATCAAATGATGATTATTAAATGCTTTTAAAAATTACAGTATTTTGAAACAGTTTCTGGCCTTGACTTTGTAGGTAAAAGAAATGCATTAAAAGAGAAGGATCTTGCAGGACATACAGTAAACCACCAAAAAGAATCCAAGCATATACAATCAAAACATACACATCCAACTTATAGCAGTAGGTCTAGTTCAAGTGCTGTGACAGTAAAGCAGCTGGTGTTAGCAGTGGATAAATAATTTACATAGGACTGAAAGGCAGTTAGGCTAAAGATTTTTGGAAATAAATCAATGTCAACTTTTTAAGATGTAAGATTTTCAAATAAATGGAAATGTGCAGTTGTGGCTACTGAAAATTAGGACAACATTCTCTGTGTACTTTTACACTAGAAAATGGAACAGTTGTGAATAGAATAATAATGACTGAACTCTTTATTTATTCCATTGGAAAAACATGCTGAAGCATCTGGGTTTTTTTTCTTTTTCTTTTTTTCTAAAAATATACCAAAGTAGGTCTGGTTGATGATGGAGAAAGAATGTAGGCATCATTAGGAACCTAATAGTCAAAGGTCCATTTAACAAAAATAGGTGGAAGTAGCCCATAATATTTCTTCTTATCCAAAGAACAGGCTTGAAGCTAATTTCTAACATATAGCTTAGGAGTCCAGGGAATTTATTTTTTAGGTAATAATAAATAATGCGGACAGCCTTTAGAATTGAAAGCAATTACTTGTACTTTCATCTGAATAGTTTCTCCCTATTTACTTATATTACCAGAGTTTTTAAAAATATAAATTCTAGCCTATGAAACATTTCTTGGCCATCTGTCTCAAAAGATGTTCTAAGAAAACAAAAGAAAATGCATCCAAATCAACCAAGTGATTCCCTATTTTGTGCATTATTCATGTTAGACTCAAGGAGAGAGCAGGCAGAGAGAGGCCATATATAAGGGTACTGATGTGGTCTGATCACAAGAAAGCCTGGAAGGTAGCTAGAGACCTGTGTAAGAAAATGATAGCAAAGAGAACATGACATTGTTCTAATAGGTGCTAAATATTTTTACATAATCTATACTGTGTGCTCATCAAGATTGAGGACCATTTGTCATCTTTGAATTCCCCAGTTTAGGTGCTCAGTAAATATTTGTTCATAAATGAGAACAGAATGTGTTCAGAGGTGGGCTAGATCACTCCAAGAGGGCTTTCTGAATGAGCAGATCTTAAGAAAAGCCTTGAGGGATCAGCAGGATCTGAGTTAGTTTCTGGAATGTCCTCCTACGGTCACCCCCTTCCATCCTACTCAAACCTTCAATATCTGGGTCAACAGTTTTCTCAGTTCTGTGGAGCAATTTTGTTATTTCCCACACAAAATTATCCATACCCTCTTCACTGATTCACGATCATTCACTTGGACGCACAGGCTCAGCGTCCATGGCTCACGGGCCCATCCGTTCCATGGCATGTGGGATCTTCCTGGACCGGGGAACGAACCCGTGTCCCCTGCATCGGCAGGCGGACTCTCAACCACTGTACCACCAGGGAAGCCCACAATCATTCACTTTTATCAATGTTTTCTAGCTGTATGTCCTTGGGAAGTTATTTAAGCACCTGATGCCTCAGTGTTCTCATTAGGAACATAAAAATAGTTTCTATCTCATAGGATTATGGTAGTGCATGAGTTTCTACATCTAAAGCACTTAGAACAATGTATGGCACATAGTAATTGCTCTAGAACTGCTAGCTTCTATTATAATGATGTTTTATTTTTGATGGGCTGATATCGTGAAATCCAAGCTCATTCAGAGTAAAATATGCCTTATTTTCACAGAATAAACATAATCTCTTGTACAATATAGGTGATTAGTAACTGTCCTTGAATTGGTTTGATTATGTAGAGAAAGAAAAGGTTTCATATAAAATAAACAGTAAATTACCACAGGAGCTGATAAATCATTTTTGGAGGTTATTTTTATGCATGTGTGATTGTGGTGGCATTTTTATACCATAGTTCTTGTCTGTCATTTACATGTAATAGAACCTTAAACATTTTCATCTTTAAAAAAAAATGGAAGGAAATGCTTCTGTGAAAGTTTGTGTTGGAAGATTTTGTTTTTATTTCCATCAGAATATCATATTTAACATACAGTAAAATCTCTTGACATCCCAAGCATGTAGTAATTATATGTTCTTGTAAATTGCCTGGGAATTAAGTTTACCATCAAAAGCATTGTGATTAATATGAAATGTGTATTTTAATTTATCCTATAGAAGTAACAAAGTACTGTAATTAAATAATAGTAATTGAGGAATTATCTTCCAAATGGTCCCTAATAAGACTGAACCCAATCCAACTTTTATCCTAAGCTAAAATTCTCATTAGATTCTCATTAGAATCAAGATAAGCAGTGCATTGTCATGAAAAGTCAAGAAAATTCGCCATAATGTTCTATCCAAAAATATTCAAATTTTTAAAAAATTACAGTCTATTCTATTTAATACTAATTGTGTTTTGCAACCTAAAAGATAAAATGTTTGTAATTTTTAAGAGTATTTTTAATTAAATCCCTAATGTTAATTATTGATTTCTGATCTGTTTATCCACATATGTACATGTGTATGAATATTTTGGATACTTTATATTCTTCTGAAAAAATTTGGAAAGTAAAACAGATTTTAAATTTATGTTTAAGAATAATGTGCTAGATACCAAACACATTACATTTCTTGAGCACTAACTATGAGACAGGCACTGTTATAGGTGATTTAGATCACTATTTAAACAAAAAAGTTTTTTAATGACCATCTTCATCCAATTCCCCCTCTCCCCAGTCCCCTGCCTTTGGTCTCTTTTTCTATGAATTTGTTTGTTTATTCATTTGTGTTTGGAAGTATAATTGATCTTCAACACTATGTTAGTTTCTGGTACACAACATAGTGATTTGATATTTCTATATATTACAAAATGATCACCGCAGTAAGTCTAGATACCATCTGTCAGCATGTAAAGATGTTACATTATTATTGACTATATTCCCCACACTGTGCATTTCATCCCCATGTCATTTATTTTATAACTGATAATGTGTACCTTTAATCTCTCTCACCTATTTCAATTATCCCCCAAACCCATCCCCTGTGGCAACCACCTGTTTGTTCTTTCTGTGACTCTATTTCTTTTCTCATGTTTGTTCATTTATTTTGTTTTTTATATTCCATATATAATTGAGATCACATAGTATTTCTTTTTCTCCATCTGACTTAATCATTTAGCATAATACTTTCTAGGTCCATCCATGGTATTGCAAATGGCAAGATTTCATTATTTTTATGGCTAATTTACCATTGTATATACATACCACTTCTTTATCCATTCATCTATCTGTGGGCACTTAGGTTGCTTCCATACCTTGGCTATTGTGAATAATGCTGCAATGAACATAGGGATGCATGTATATTTTCAAATTATTGTTTTAGTTTTATTTGGAAAAATGTACAGAAATGGAATTGCTGCATCTTATGGTAGTTCTATTTTTAATATTTTGAGGAAGCTCTATACTGTTTTCCATAGTGGCTACACCAATTTACATTCCCACCATCAGTGCACCAGCGTTCCCTTTTTACCAGGTCCTCACCAACACTTGTTATTTGTGTCTTTTTAATTAGAGCCATTCTGACATGTATGAGGTAATACTCATTATGGTTTTGATCACCATTTTCCTGATGATTAGTGATGTTGTGCATCTTTTCATGTGTCTGTTGGCCATCTGTATGTCTTCTTTGGAAATATGATTATTGAGGGACTTTGCCCAATTTTTTAAATAGAGTTGTTGGTTTTCTTGGTGTTGAGTTGTATGAGTTCTTTGTATACTTTGGATTTGTTATTTGCAAATATTTTTTCCCCTTCAGTAGGTGGCCTTTTTATTTTGATGATAGTTTCCTTGGCCTTTTTATTTTGATGATAGTTTCCAAAAGCATTTTGTTTGATTTGGTCCCATTTGTTTATTTTCACCTTTGTTGCCCTTGCCTGAGGTGACAGAACCCCCAAAATATTGCTAAGGTATTACTAATAATATCAGCTGGTAGACAGGGCTAGGTACTACATAACTGGCTACTTGACCTGTGGGTCTCAGGGCTGGTGCTGACCAGATGGTGGGCAGGGATGGGTCCTAACACTGATAATCTGGAGGAAGAAATCCAAAATGGCACCAGCCAGCACCACTGTCCTCGTGGTGGAATGAGCTCCCCAAAATGGCTGCCACCAGCATTTATTTCCCAGTGGCCTCCTGACTTTCTGGGAGCCTTCTCCAAGATCAGCAAATGGGTCTGAACCCAGACTCCTTTCAAATTACTACCTCTGCACTGGGTCTTGGAGCCTGTGAGATTTTGTATGAGACACAGCACAATCTCTGTTTCCTACAGTCCTCTAGCTCTCCCACATACAACCCCACTGGCCTTCAAAGCCAGACATCTGGAGGCTCATCTGGACCCCCGGGCTGGGGATCCCAGTGTTGGCCTTGGACCTCTCACTCCTAGGGGCCACCAATGCAAGTGTGACTATTCTCCTGTTAGTTGGTTGCCTTCCTGGGGTGTGTGGGGCTTAATTATACTGTGTCTTTGCCCCTCCTACCCATTTCCTTGTGATTCCTTCTTTATGTGTTTAGTTATAGAAAATCTTTTCTGCTGGTCTTCAGGTTGTTTTCATTGATAGTTGCTTTGTAAATTAATTGTAATTTTGGTGTACCCACAAACAGGGGTGAGCTCAGGGTCTTCCTACTTTGCCATCTTGGCCACTCCCCTTTCAACTATTTTTTCAAGAGAACACATTTAATTGTTTCTTCTTATTCAGTAGTTCTAACTGAGACAAATGGCTCAGACCCATACCTAATCTTCTCTGGACCCTGCAACAGTTCTTGAAATGCTTGTGCAGACCCACAAAACTCTCTGACTTCTACAGGTATCTTCTCATGAATAAGGTCAGATGACTTTAACTGACTAATGGACTTAGAGAAACTTGCAAAGAGGTTCCTATGCCCACTGCCACCTTGCATGTTTCTGCATGTTGAAAGACTCTTTTTCTTCTTCAATTTATCCAGACCTACAGGACTGTGGCCTTTTTCATGTGCCTGGATCATACTACTTTTCTGGATGACTCCTTACCAAATGATGGAAGGGTGTTAAAGTTATAGTCTTAGATAACTTATTTAAACTACATCACAACCGTATAAATACTTTTATGACCACCATTTTCTGGTCAAGGAACTGGGGCATAGTGTAGTTAAGTAACATCAGATAGAAATGGATTAATGGTATCAGAACTCTAGTAACTAATTCCAGAATCCTGGCTCTTAACCCCCATGCTAACTATCTTCACGCAAGTAGAAAATTGATATGAAAGACTAAAGTTTAAAGTTGTTTTTCTATGAATCATCAAAGAACAACATCAACACAATTATTTAATAAGCTTACATTTTAAAACAGCATTTTTAAATGGAAAACATTTATTTCTCAGAGTAATAGGTCAAAAGTGAATAAAATTTACCCGTGGCCCATCTTGCTGTGTGTTCTGAAAAGTGTTAACCAGTTTTCTCAGTTTGTGATTCACCTAGTACATAGCGTCATGAAATATACGTTGTTTTCAAGAGCATATATTTGAAATTCTTACTTTTTAATAGAGTAAGTATAATCCCAAATTTGATGGGCATTCTATTCCAAGAACTGCAAACCTGTGTGGTCCTGAATCAGTCATTTTGGACTCAAATTTCCTGTCTGTCATATTACCTCATCAGACTCAATAAATTCTAGACTGATTTTAGAAGATTACTTAGGGTTATACAATGGAGGCAGCACAGAAGAGAAAAAAGTGTACACTTTGCACATAGCGGGCCAGATTCTGACTTTTATTTTGGTGGAGTGGAGAATACTGATGAAGTCACAAATCTCAACATTTATCCTTGTAAAATGGGGATGAAAATAACCTACTTTACAGAATTGTTGTGAGAATTAACTTAAGTAGCTAGTGGATACTCAATAAAAGTTAACTATTATTCTTGTAAAATTTATATGATTATTTTATTTACTATAAAAATATATCTTTGATCCAATTACAAATAATGATTTGCCATGGAGTTTAGTAATAGGGGAACTTAATTTAAATAACTGACATTGAATTTTAAATGATCTGGTGAGATTTAAATGGTTTTGTTAGTATGTTTTAAATCTCCTTGACTGAATGTATGTGTGAATAAATATAAATACCATGCTTAGTCAGGAATGTAATTTTAATTAAGCTCCTAATGCCCCTAATGTCCCAACTGCCCTGAAGGTGATTCACATCTTGGAAGGGTGGATAAATAGTTCAACACTCATTTTCAATCCAACTTGAATTTTTCTATTTCATTTTCTTCTAACAAAATTGGATTTGGTGATACTTGACAACTAAGATTCTGTTTATCCTGCTGTAAAGGTAGGCTAGTAAAGTAGATTTCCACAGGATTTATAGTCTTAGTTATAGCATTTTAGAGCCATAAAAAATGCATATCTGTCCACTTAAAATAGTCGTTTTTCATTGCTTTCTATAAGCAATATTACTCTGTCTTTGGTATTGGAATTTGAGAACCTGAACCATAATTTTATACGTTGTCCATTTTTATAATGAAATAGAGTGAAACAAAAAGGTCTGGACTCTTGTGAGTCTTTATAGATAACATTTATTCTACAATTACAAAAACGTAGTGGACTGGTAAACAAATCTGAGTCTTTATAATATGGGTAATATACATGCCTTGCCATTGGAAAATTAAACATCCTAAAATTGGAGTCCTTTATAGTCTTAATCCATTTGGGTTGCTATAACAAAACACCACAGACATACTGGGTGGCTTATTAACAACAGAAATTTATTTCTCATGGTTCTGAAGGCTGCAAGTCCAAAATCAAGGTGTGGCCAGGTTCAGTGTTTGGTGAGGGCCTGCTTTATGGTTCATAGATGGCTGTCTTTTTTCTGTGTCCTCACATGGCAAAAGGGTACAGGAGCTATCTGGGATCTCTTTTATAAGGACACTAATCTCATCCATGAATCCTCCACCCACATGACCTAAGTACCTTTCAAATGCCCCACCTCCAAATAACATACCACTGGGGATTAGGTTTCAAGATACAAATTTTCAGGTAGGAGGACACAAAAATTTAGTCTATGGCATTTACTAATTAGAATTAATAGAGTTTAAAATAGGACTGTGTCCCAGAGGATGATCAGATTATTCAGTTTGTGGTACATCACGACTGATGATCCAGGTACAGTCTTCAAATTCCATTTTCAGATCTCTCATCAAACCCTCACATTGTTTATTTTCAATCCACTCTTTATGCTATAGGTATATCTATGAATTATATATGCTTTTTAATGTTAATGAGTATAGCTCCTTTTCTGTGTTTATCATTTATGTGTTTTAGATTTGTTCGTGTTGACAATGTATAGTTATCTTTTTTTGATTCATTATTGCATTTCACTGTTGTTTGGAATTCTGGCCTACAAAAAACAATTATAATCCCATTGTCCATTTATTATTTTTCAAATCTTTATAAATGCAAACAATGTTGTAATCAACATCCTCTGCTTTTTTTTAAATTGAAATATAGTTGATATATAGTATGATGATAGTTTCAGGTGTACTACATAGTGATTTAACATTTGCATATATAATGATCATGATAAATCTAGTAAGAATCTGTCTTCATATAAAGTTATTACAATATTATTAACCATATTCCTTATGCTGTATATTACATCCCCATGCCTTATTATTTTTTAACTGGACATTTGTACATCTTAATCCCTTCTCCCATTTCACCCTTCAATGCCCTTCCCTCTGGTAACCACCCGTTTCTTCTCTGTATCCATGAGTCTGTTTTCATTTTGTTTTGTTTATTTGTTTTTTTATTTTTTAGATTCCACTTATATGTGAGATCATACCATATTTGTCTTTTCCTGTCTCACTTATTTAACTTAGCAAAATACCCTCTACATCCATTAGTGTTGTTGCAAATAGTTAAGATTTCTGTTTTGTTTTGGTTTTTTTGGGGTTGAGTAGAGTGTGTGTGTGTGTGTGTGTGTGTGTATGTATCTATATATCTATCTATCTATGTACACCACATCTTCTTTATCTACTCATCTATCAATGGACACTTAGTTTGCTTCTATATATTGGCTATTATAAATAATGTAGTGAACATTCGTGTGCATATGTATTTTCCAATTTGTGTTTTTGTTTTCTTGGTGTAAATTTCCAGAAGTGAAATAATTACGTGATATGGTAGTCTTATTTTTAATTTTTTGAGGAACCCCCATGCATATTTCCATAGTAGCTGTACCAATTTACAATCCCACCAATAGTATACCAGGGTTTGCTTTACTCTACGTCCTCGCCAACATGGGTTATTTGTTGTATTTTTGATTATAGCCATTCTGAGAGGTGTGAGGTTATACTGATTGTGGTTTTGACTTCCATTTCCTTCTTGATTAGTAATGTTGAGCATCTTTTCATTGGTCTGTTGAGCATATGTATGCCTTGTCTGGTATAATGTCTATTCAGTTTCTCTGCCCATTTTTCATAGGGTCATTTGTTTTTTGAAGTTGAGTTGTATGAGCTCCTTGTATATTTTAGATATTAACACCTTATTGGATATATTGTTTGCAAATATGTTCTCTCATTCAGTAGGTTCCCTATACTGATAGTTTCCTTGGCCTATGCAAAAGCTTCTTAGTTTGATATAGTCCTATTTGTTTAATTTTCTTTTGTTGCCCTTGCTTGAGGAGACAGATCCAAAAAAATATTGCTAGGACTTATGTCAAAGAGCATACTGCCTATGTTTTCTTGTAGTTTTATGGTTTCAGGTCTTAATTGAAGTCTTTAAACCATTTTCAGTCTCTTTTTGTATTTGGTGTGAGAAAATAATCTAGTCTGATTCTTTTTCATGTAGCTGTCCAGTTTTCCCAACACCACTTATTAAAGAAGTTGTCTTTTCCCTACTGTATATTCTTGCCTCCTTTGTTTTAGATTAATTGACTATATAAGTGTGAGTTAATTTCTGGCCTCTCTATTCTGTTCCATCAATTTATACATCTGTTTTGTTCCAGTACCATACTGTTTTGATTACTGTGGCTTTGTAGTATAGTTTGAAATCAGGGAGCATAATAACTCCAGCTTTCTTCTTTCTCAGTATTGCTCTGGTATTTGGGGTCTTTTGTGTTTCTATACAACCCTTAGAACTATTTGTTCTAATTCTGTGAAAAATGATATTGGTATTTTGACAGGGATTTCATTCTGTAGATTGCCTTGGGTAGTATGGTCATTTTAACAATATTATTTCTTCCAATCCATGAGCATGGCATAACTTTCCATTTGCTTGTGTCATCTTCAGTTTCTTTCATCAGTGTCTCATACTTTTCCAAGTATAGGTCTTTGACCTCCTTGGTTAGATTTATTCCTAAGTATTTTATTATTTTTTAAATTGAAGTATAGTTGATTTACAATATTATATTAGTTTCAGGTGTACAGCTTAGTGATTCAGTATTTTTGAAGGTTATACTCAATTAAAAGTTATTACAAGATAATGGCTATAATTTCCTGGGACCCTCTTTACTTCCTGGACCTAGAAGTCTATTTCTTTTCCCTGGTTAGGGAAATTTTCAGCTATTATTTCTTTAAATAAGTTATCTGCCCCTTTCTCTTTCTCTTCTTCTGGGACCCCTATAATGCAAATGTTAGTCTGTTTGTTATTGTCCCAGGGATCTTCCAAACTATTCTCATTTTTAAAAATTCTTTTTTCTTTCTTTGTTCACCTTGGGTGATTTTCATACTCTGTCTTCCAGTTTGCTGATCCATTCTTCTGTATCATCTAATCTACTGTTGATTCCTTCTAGTATATTTTTAAAATTTTTCATTATTATATTTTTCAGCTCTATGTGATTCTTCTTTATATTATCTAACTGTTGAAATTCTCACTGTGTTTATCCCTTCTTCTCTCAAGTTAAGTGAACTTCTTTATGTTCATTACCTTTAACTCCTTCTCAAGTAGATTGCTTAACTCCATTTTGTTTAGGTCTTTTCCTTAGATTCTGTCTTGTTCCATTTCCTGTGATAGGAATACCCAAGAGCTTTGTTTATAACCTGTCCTCTTAGATAGGAGTCACCCCAAGATTCCCCATGACTCAGCATACTGGTGAGAAGCATTGTCCAATGATGATGCCGTCAGGTATTTCTATAAGAGTTTATATAATTTTTTAAATTGAAAACAAAGAGTTTCTTCCTAATGTGACAATGACTATATTTTTGTCTTTGTTTCATGATATTCAATGAGTTTACCTGCTGGCATACCCATGGACAATATCTAGTGCTTGGTAGCAGAAGCTGAGCATTTTTTATTAGTGTGACAGCACTCATCTAACACTCGTCATGCTACTTCAGTTGCATGACAAAAGTGCCTAAAACATTTAAGAAATACAAAGATAAACTTTCTTTTAAGTACTTAAAAGTAAATTGCTTCTCTTATTTTTCATCTTCTGAGAGTTAGAAGTTTGCTGGAAAATATTTCAGTACCATCTCATGCTTCTTAATATGTACATAGTATTAAAATTTGTGGATTATATATGGTTCTTTCCATATATTTTTTAAAACTTCTGAACAACTCAGAAATAGTCATCCTAATAATTTTGGTTAAATGCAAGGAAAAAGTTTTACCCTATTTAAAGACTATTTGAAATATTTCATCTAATTTTTTCTTCATGTAACAAGACTCAATGTTCAGTTGGAGTTCATAGTTTTAGCTCCATTCTATATTCTGATTTTGTCTTACTTTCACTTGAGCAAAAAGACTATGTTTAAAATTTAAAAAAACTGTGCCCATGTTATTATAATTGTAATACAACCTCATAAGTGAAAGAGAGAAACTTATGCCAGAGTAGTAGGAGAACGTTCCATGGTTTAGCTATATTTGAGCTATAGTCTTTTTTTCTGGTTTCTTTACATCCTATTTTGGCCCCTTCAATCAATTCTCATCACTGAGGCTTGAATAATTATACTAGGCCCCTTAAAGGATACCAATGCTTCCTGTTTCTCTTGAGATAAAGATGAAAATTTTAAACATTAAATACAAAATTCAGAATGTTCTCAAGCCCTACTTGCTTGTGAGTCTTACTTCATGTCATCTTCCTTCTTACCTTCTATTCTCTATGCACATTGCATTTATTTCAGTTCCTCAAAACATCTTTCTTGTTTAGTAGGACTTAAACAAGATGATATATGTAAATCACTTGCAACAGTGCACGGTATATATCAAACTTTTAATAAATGTACTATTATTTAGATATTTTGTCTAAGAACTTTTGAAGAAAGGAATAACTTAAAAGACTAGTATCAAATCCCATCTTCTCCAGAAATCTTCTCATCACTTTTAGCATCAAATAAAGTTAATTTTTTTGGAGGTAGTAGGAAGTATGGGAAAGTTGATGATGATTTCAGATTTGGATTCTTTGAGTTTCTGCTACTTTAAGACATATATATGAGGATATTATTTAGGCATCTGCATATATTTATCAAATACATAGTGATGTCAATATTAATAAATCTGTAGAGTGGTAAATGAGCAAATGATACTTTTAAAAGTTAAATTATTTAAGATCATACAATTTGTGAAAAAGAAGACTGCAACCCTGCATTGACACCCTGTTCAGAGCTATTTATGGCACAGCAGGTGTCTCTCAAGAGTTAAACTATGAGTGGAGCTCAGCTAGGGCTGGAGACAGACAGGCAGATGGCCATAGGTAAATCCAAATTAGGGAAAGAAAAAGTCAAAGCCACAGAGAAGATCTAGTCTGAGAAAGAGCAGGACCACTGGAAAAAGTGCAACGTCTCAAACATCTAGAAAAGAAATTCCAAAACATGTATGTGGAAATAACAAAAAGCCACTATGATAAATCCAGATAGAAAACTTCTTTGGTGTCTAGTGACTTCCTGCTGAGGGCTGCTGAAGGCCTTTTGCATGAGAGCTGTCTTCCTGGCATTTGCACATGGGATGTGAATGAAGTCCTGCTGACTTTTATCATACTTGCCTGCTGAATCAGGTTGGCTACACATGTATCATCAAAGCCCTGCATATTATTCATTCACTCTCACACAGTGGGTTAGGAACTGAAGACACTGAAGAGGCTGTAGTGTTCTCACCTTTGCTATCAAATTACAATACTGTAGAGAAAGGAAGAGATGAGAAATAAATGTCTGTTATATTAACTGGTCCAAGAATAAAACTCGTATTCTTGGTCCATTTTTAAAGATAACAGAATAATGGACCATTGAGTTGGAATTAAGTACATCTCACACCCTGGGAGAAGCATGTCTGTTCTGGATATAGTTTATTTGACCAAGAAGGGATTTAAACTGTTGTAGATTGAAAGCATGGAAAAATAAATACCACAGAAAAGAAATGATGTAATAAAACAACAAAAATATTGAGGGAGGTGTCCTGTAATTTGTAGCTACTTAATTGTAGGTCAAAGCATCTCTAGTGATAAGTAGACTCCTAGAGTATTACAATTTCAGAAATGTTGCTTAAAATAATTACTATTAGCACTCAAAAATTTAAGAAACAAAAGTATATAATTCTTGTTAAATAAAAATTCTAAGTGAAGAGTTGTGCGTGTTTTAGTCACACTGGATTAGATAACCATCCAATTATGTAGGCACTTAATGATTCAGAATAATCTGCTTCTTCAAATATCTGAAAATATATGGGTTGAAATCCTTTCTAGACTTAATAATGATAAACAATAATAGCCTCACTAAACCTGAGGAGTTCTCCTTACCTGTGCCCTGGCATTGGAATGGGTTCCACAGGAAAGACAAAAACAAAGAAAAAAAATGAGACTTACATGTGATATATTTTCCCTCCTTCAAGTTTTTATTCCTTTTTTTTTTTTGCAACTAATGTATACACTTAAAATGCAGGCACATTATGTAAGGGTTAGCTTTATTGATGGAGTGTGATCACTTATACTTAAATATTTTCCTCAGTCTTAGAGTGGCATCTATTCTGTTACCAGAGTTAAAAGCAAAAGCCAAAGAACATAAGAGAATCTGATTTTGCAGCAGTGTGTAAAGCGTGGTAGCCACCTAAAACAAGGAGTATACGCTAAATCATTTAAGTGTTCAGTAGCACAGATTCGTCAATAGAAACCTATCACTGCATATTTTCTGCAAGTGCTCTAGAACATGTAAAATCTAATGAGGTAATCATAAATAGCAGTAAAGCAAAGTGAAACAACATTTATGAGCAAACTGAGCACAAATCTTTTAAGTGCTGAGTCTCTTGTTTTTTAAGCTAATGGACCACTGGGAGTAAAATGCCAAATGATGGAGAAAATATTATTTATTCATAATTTGTTGTCTTGCTTGTTCTCATCAGCAGTTGTTCTCAATTAATCCAACTGTGAGGCTAGTTACTAAAAATCAGCAGCCTTCTTCACAATGAGGTGAAACATTCATTTCAATTCAATGTGTTGTGCTTCAGAATGTGCTTTGGCATCAGCCTCTATATTATAGGAAAGAAGGTGTGTTGTTAAAAACAAAGAAAAATTACAAATATGTCTCAACTTATACTGTGAAAATGAGTACAGATTCTTTAAAAAATATTTTTCTCTTCATAGACTTCAGGTTCTAGAGGGCTTGTTTGCCCCTGAAATAAATTCTAGGAGATTACAATCTCCCCTCTTCAACACAAAATAATTTCACAAGGTCTTTCCTCACCTTTTACTGTGCAATGCTCTGCCTTTCCAGATTTTTTTTTACGTAGTTGAGATTTTATAAGGTTGTACCTATTTTTACAATTTTATTATCTAATGATATTGCTATGAGTTTTCACTTATATTTTATAACAGTGTTTGTATTGAGAGAAAAAAGGAAAGTGAGATTATTATCCAACATGGTGAGTGTACTAATTAATTTTTTCCTCAAGTATGGTTATCCCTTTCCTTTTCTCTCTCATTCAGTAGCAAGGCACTTTCTCAAAAATAGTCAGATTGGACTAGTGTGGGAGACAGGAAGAATGAGAGAAATATTGAGGGTAGATGATACCTTTTGGATTTTATGAAAATATAAGTTTCAAATATTGGTGGACCCATTCTCTTTCTCTCATGGGTGCTCATCTTGCTCTTATTTCACATCTCACCTCATATCTATCTCTCTATATATCTGTGCATCATCTTTCAATCTACCCCCAATTTAAGACATACTACCCTAAAATTTGCAAGGGCACCTCCTATTAATGAAAGATTAGCCTAAGTTGGAGAAGAACAAAGCATACAGAGCATAGTGGTATCATAATAACAGTTTATTATCTTTGATTGCATGCCTCTTCACAAATAGTGGTAATTTTTGCTTGTCTTTATGTGATATGTAAAACTCTACATAAAAAGATTTAGAATAGAATTAATTCTTAATGCTGATAATTACAAATAAGAAATGATTACTGGTGTTCTTTTTTAACTGGGCACAATGTATATCATAAATAGAATAATTTATGTATATCATAAATAGCATAATTGATGTTAAGTTTTAATAACTACAAATGGTTCATTTTGGATTTCCTTCCCATTTAGGTCACCACAGAGAACTGAGTAGAGTTCCCTGTGCTATACACTAGGTTCTCATTAGTAATCTATTTTATACATAGTAGTGTATATATGTCAATCCCAATCTCCCAATTCATCCCCCCTCCTCTTCCCCACCTTGGTATCCATACGTTTGTTCTCTACATCTGTGTCTCTATTTCTGCTTTGCAAATAAGTTCATCTGTATCATTTTTCTAGATTCCACATATAAGCGATATTACGTGATATTTGTTTTTCTCTTTCTGACTTACTTGACTCTGTATGACAGTCTCTAGGTCCATCTACGTCTCTGCAAATTGCACAATTTCATTCTTTTTTATGGCTGAGTAATATTGCATTGCATATATATACCACATCTTCTTTATCCATTCATCTGTCAATGGACACTTAGGTTGCTTCCATGTCCTGGCTATGGTAAATACTACTGCGATGAACATTGGAGTGCATGTATGTTTTTCTCTGGGAGTGGGATTGCTGGGTCATATGGTAGTTCTATTTTTAGTTCTTTAAGGAACCTCCATACCATTCTCCATAGTGGCTGTATCAATTTACATTCCCACCAACAGTGCAAGAGGGCTCCCTTTTTTCCGCACCCTCTCCAGCATTTATCATTTGTAGATTTTTTGGTAATGGCCATCTGACTGGTGTGAGGTGATACCTCATTGTGGGTGGCTTTGATTTGCATTTCTCTAATGATTAGTGATATTGAGCATCCTTTCATGTGTTTGTTGGCAATCTGGATATCTTCTTTGGAGAAATGTCTGTTTAGGTCTTCTGTCCATTTTTGGATTGGGTTGTTTGTTTTTTTGATATTGAGCTGCATGAGCTGCTTGTATATTTTGGAGATTAATCCTTTGTCAGTTGCTTCATTTGCAAATATTTTCTCCCATTCTGAGGGTTTTCTTTTCATCTTGTTTATGGTTTCCCTTGCTGTGCAAAATCTTTGAAGTTTCATTAGGTCCCATTTGTTTATTTTTGTTTTTATTTTCATAACTCTGGGAGGTGGGTCAAAAAAGATCTTGCTGTAATTTATGTCAAAGAGTGTTCTGCCTATGTTTTCCTCTAAGAGTTTTATAGTATCTGGCCTTACATTTAGGTCTTTAATCCATTTTGAGTTTATTTTTGTATATGGTGTTAGGGAGTGTTCTAACTTCATTCTTTTACATGTAGCTGTCCAGTTTTCCCTGCACCACTTATTGAAGAGACTGTCTTTTCTCCATTGTATATCCTTGCATCCTTTGTCATAGATAGATTAGCTGACCATAGGTGCATGGGTTTATCTCTGGGCTTTCTATCCTGTTCCATTGATCTATATTTCTGTTTTTGTGCCAGTACCATACTGTCTTGATTACCATAGCTTTGTAGTATAGTCTGAAGTCAGGGAGCCTGATTCTACCAGCAACGTTTTTCCTTCTTAAGATTGCTTTTGCTATTCGGGGTATGTTGTATTTCCATACAAATTTAAACATTTTTTGTTCTAATTCTGTAAAAAATGTTCTCAGTAATTTGACAAGAATTGCATTGGGTAGTATAGTCATGTTCACAATATTGAATCTTGAGGGGAAGGATAATTTTAATGACTCCTCTTTCCTCAGATTTTTTTTTTTTTGTCAGCTGATAAAGATAGCCTTTTAGTGGACAAAGGCACAGTAAGCAGTGGCCAAAAAGCAAGACAATTGCTGAGGACATATTGATTGTAATTAACAAAAGCTCATCTCTGTGGACATTTTGAACTACTGTGTTCTCTAGATGGTTAGAATTAACCATTTACATATCAGAAGACTTACATATTGTCAGAGTGTTTCAGAAATACTATGTCATTTTCATATTGTAAAAGCTATGCATATTCATTAGAAGCTTTAGAAAATATAGAAAAATTTAAAAAGACATTTTTAAAAGCCCATAGCTCCCAATCAATAACACATAACAGCTTATAAGAATCTGATATTTTCCTAACAGTTTTTGTGCAGCGTATGTCTCTCTGTGTGTGTTTGTATGTCCTCATGTGTAAAAATAAATATACATATATAATGTATATATTATATGAATATATAATGCATAAAATAGTCCTACATCCTTTCTACTTGATATTGTATTTTAACTATTTTTGTATTCAGGGAAGTATTTGACAACATAATTTTACATTTATGATCTATTGTTGTATAAAGTATTTTTTTTTTTTTTTTTTTTTTTTTTTTTCTTTTTGCGGTATGCGGGCCTCTCACTGTTGTGGCCTCTCCCGTTGCGGAGCACAGGCTCCGGACGCGCAGGCCCAGCGGCCATGGCTCACGGGCCCAGCCGCTCCGCGGCATATGGGATCCTCCCAGACCGGGGCACGAACCCGTATCCCCTGCATCGGCAGGCGGACTCTCAACCACTGCGCCACCAGGGAGGCCCATAAAGTATTTTTTATTGTTAGATATTTAGGTTATTCAAAATTTGGAATTGTTATATCTGAGGTATGTATTTATTGTGAAATGGTTTTGTAAATATATAGAATTTCTTCTTGAATTTCAGTTCAGGTTTTTCTTGATTCAGTTCAATTAAAACTGTATATGGACATGACTATTCCATGGAGCGAATGGCTCCACCCACTAAGTGGAGGAAAGCTGGACTGAAATGGTTGGTGTGTCCTTAGCATGGGATGTGTGCTTTCAGCCAGTGTTTACCATGTGACATCGCGGGGGCTTTCTCACCCCTTCCTATCTGCCCTCCATTTTCCTGAGTCTGGGTGTCTTAAGCCTGCTAGGAAAACCTCTTGAAGTTACAAACAGAGAATTAGAGTGTTAAGAAGTCTAGTGATTTTTAAGGCTACATATAATGTTGCATTGCCAGTGTTTCATATCCTAGAACGTGGTGTTTTCTCCTTTTACTCTTAATAACTGACTCTCCACTTTACTTCTCTAAGTGACTAGTGCTCCTTGTCTTTTGCTTCTTGCCCTGTCATCCTTCATAGTGTTGGCTCTGTCCCTTATTGCCTTACCCCCAAACCTGCTATATCTCCTTTATTCCTTATCTTGATTGGTGATTCAAATGCCTCCCTCATGTGAAGCTGCTGCCATCACAGAGTAAATCACTTCCTCTTTTGCATGCCTGTAGCACTTCTATTATAGCAGTGTTGCTGAAAGCAATGTTGTGTAGGTCTGTGCTGAAATTTTAATTTATTGAAAAGTAAGGACAGAGAAATGAGTTTTTCTTGAAGCTCAAGCTATTAAATGGTAAAATATTTTACATAAAGATTATGTTTTTTTAATACTATTGATATAACAGCATTTACTTTATGCAATGATGATGTTAGGAGGCAGGTTGACAACAGTGCTTTTTATTAAAATCCATCTTTTTATTTAAAATTATACTTGTCCATGAAATTTAAAGTTTTGAAATTATAGTAATATAGCACTTATCATAGTACATTACACTTATTTGTTTACATGTATATGAGCCTTTTGAGAGTGTGACTGTGTCTTGATTATTTTTCCCATTGCCTAATAAATATAAGTCCATAACAAGTGTTAAGTGCTTATTATATTTTATTAGCATTATTTTAGATGTTCACATAAGTTTATTAAATTACTTTTTGTATAAGTTCTGCATAGTGTAAGTCAGCAAAGTTTTGGAAGGATGAGATGCTGCTTTAAAAGCAATGATTTACATGAAGATAAAAGCATGATTTGAAATTGGAGCATCTTCCACATTTTCGTCCAAATTAATCTGTCTCATTTCATGTTAATGCTCTAACTTTCTTTTTGGTATTAGCAACATGTTTTTTTATCTTTCATAATTTTCCAATATTGTACTCTCTCTAGACTCCTATTCATTTCTAAAAATATCAAGTTTAAGTCTGTAACTCCAGGGAATTTATTCAATAAAATATCAGATTACTGAAATTAAATGAAATAACTGAAATGAATTAAAACACATTTATCAAGAACAAATTACATATTTGGGATGATTTATTTAACCTACAGGTGTAGTTCCAAATTAATTCTAACTCACCCAATGTGTGGTCTTAGATAGATAGAGTTCCTTATTTTGAGTGTCAAAAGAGTTTTCTCTATTTTCATTTGATTTTCATAGGTGCCCATAGTTGAGGTGCTTGGAAGTATTTTGTGTTTTAGAGTAATAATAAAGCTTGTGATGATGATGATGATGATGATGATGATAAAAAGGTGTCAGTCATTTGAATGAACACTTATTATGTACCAGGCACAATATTAAGTGCTTCATTCATTCATTCATTCAACACATGTTTATGGGACAACTACTGTGTGTCAAGCACCATTGTAGGGACTGGGAATACAACAGTGGGAAAAATTGGATGAAGTTACGGCCCTTGTGAGGCTTGCATTCTAGGGGGAAAAGCAGACAACAAAGAAATTAAAAGTGAAAATATAGAATTACAAGGAGTAATAAGAACTATGACAAAACAATTAAAAGGAATAAGGGGAATAGAGTAGTGATGGGGGTGGGGTAGGGATAGTTTACTGTTTTACATCAGGAAAGGGCTTGCTCATAATGTGACATATATAGAGAGACTTGTAGGATGGGTGAGAATGGACCATGTGGATATCTGGGGAAAGAGTGTTCCAGGGAAAAAAAAGTCCTGAAAAGACAACATGCTTTGAATTTTATACCTTATTCCTGAGAAAGAGAGTAATATCCTCAGCAGGGATTTTGTTTCCAGGTTTTACTAGTTCCAAAGCTGAAATAGATTAATTTTTCTACATTTTCTAATATTGAATCTACATGTTCAGTATCTTCATGTTTTACATGTCACTTTCCTGTGAAACTGCTCCCAGTACGGAATGAGTCACTCCCACCTCTGTGCCCCTGGAGCACATTTAGTAATATTTATCAAAATAATGGTCCCCTGAGTGTAGTCCTATGATAAAGTTTATATTGAGGAAAAATGGGCAAAGTAGCAGCAATTGAATCCCCAGGTTGACAACTAGTTTTGAAATAAAAAATTTCAAATGTGAGATCCAGATGGATCTCAGTCATGAGGCATCACTAAGCATTTAATACAAAATATATCACTTCTTTAGTGGTCATCTTTATCTCCAATAAAATGAAAATTACATATTTATTTATGAATTGTAAGCATATTAGAGACTGAAAATTGATTAACAATTTAACATGGTTGGAATTTTATGAACTGTTACAAGGATTAGGATACATTTTGGAAAGATATGTAGCTGGTTATTGTTAAACTAAAGGAAAAAAACACATAACTTTAATGTTCTTAGATTTTTTTCATTTTGCTGAGTTGTAAAAAAGAGAGTTCCAACAATGCAGGATTACATGTAGAAAGCATGAACTGTTTTTATTTTCTTTTACTTTGTTTTATTTATACACTGAGAAGTCAAGTCCTAATCTGCAGATGTGGTTTATTCAGTTGCTACATAACTGTGTTGGAACTGATTATTGTAAAGGGCAAGTCATATACTAAAACACAGCATCTCAGTAGCTGGAGAATGTTTAATATTTTTATACAGGAACACCGTGCAGTCCAAGGGGAGAATTGGCTTACTTCCTAGTCCTACTAGGGAGAAATTCTTCCTACCAAAGAAGTTCTTCATTTCTTCCTCATACCAAGAAGAACATGTATTTCACAGAAAGCTTGATTTAAGAATAGAACTGAAGCATCACTCATTCATGGCAAAAAAAATTATTTATATCAGATCACATAGAAAATGATTTAATCAGACATTTGTTGATAAAGACGTCTATTTTAAGTCATGGTGGAATAACAGTGATCAAATTTATTTTGTTGCCTTAACCAACTAAAACTCTGGATAAAATATGTAAAATGACAGCTTTCAAACATTTGACAACAGGCTGCACAGGATAGCGATCTCTGAGTGAGGAGAAACAAATGAGTTAAGCTCTACATTGCCCCAGCTTACTGTCTGCAACTGCAAGCTGAAGTGCAGAGAGGAGGAACACAGACAGAGCTCAGTGGTCTCCCTACATTGAGGAGACAGAGTATGGGGGTGTGTTCTGCTGTTAGAATTGAGAGGGCAATGGACCTGAGAAGAGAGAGCTACAGGAGAGAGCTCAAAGATTCCCCTCAAGTCTTCATCTCAGTACAGATCAGAGAATTTCTGTGAGGAAACTACTCAAAGCTGCGGAATGAGCCATTGAAAAAGAATAGATGGAACAATTCTCAGAGCTCACACAGGGCTAGGAATCATTCACCTTCCCAAAAGCCAGCTTCTATACCTGGGGCAACAGGCAGAAGGATATAGCCTCAGTAGTGGAGCCAGATTAGACCTACATTAAAGGCTGCTATAGTCCTGCCTAACAAAAGGTAAAAGCAAGTGAAAAGCATCATCACATTGTTTCCAAATAATTAAGCTGCAAACAACAACAAGTTTCAAAAATAGTTAAAGAATTACTTCTTAAAAAAAAAAAAATCTGACACCTAGCAACATTTCGGTAAAACAGTACCAGGCATGCAAAGAATCAGGAAACTGGGACCCACAAATAAGGAGAAAAATCAATCAATATGAACATATCCAGAAGTAAAACAGATAATAGATTAAGTAGACAAGGGCATTAAAAGATACATTATATTCTCCAAATAATCAAGAAGGCGGATGAAAACATAAGTATGATGAGAAATATGGAGCATGTAAAGTAGACCCAGTTTGATCTTCTAGAGCTGAAAAATACAATGTTTGAGATGAAAAAAAATGCATTGGATAGGAATAAGAGCAAATTAGACACTGCAGAAGAAACAATTATAGAACTTTTTAAAATATTTATTTGATTTGATTATAGTTGATTTGCAATGTTGTGTTAGTTTCTGGTGTATAGCAAAGTGATTCAGATACATATATATAATATATATATGTATTCTTTTTTCATATTCTTTTCCATTATGCTTTATCACAGGATATTGAATATAGTTCCCTGTGCTATACAGAATGAACCTTGTTCTTTATCCATCCTATATGTAATAGTCTGCATCTGCTAATACCAAACTCAAAATCTATCCCTTCCCCATGCCCCTTCCCCTTGGCAACCACAAGTCTGCTCTCTACATCTATGAGTCTGTTTCTGTTTCATAGATAAGTTGATCTGTGTCATATTTTAGATTCCACATATAAGTAATATCATATGGTATTTGTCTTTCTCTTTCTGACTTACTGCACTTAGTATGATAATCTCTAGGTCCATCCATGTTGCTGCAAATGGCGTTATATCATTCTTTTTTATGGCTGAGTAGTATTCCATTGTATGTATGTACCACATCTTCTTTATCCCTTCATCTGTTGATGGACATGTAGGTTGTTCCTTTGTCTTGGCTGTTGTGAATATTACTGCTCTGAACATAGGGGTGTATGTATTTTTTTGAATTATAGTTTCGTCCAGATATATGCCTAGGAGTGGTATTGCTAGATCATAAGGCAACTGTATTTTTAGATTTTTGAGGAACCTCCATACTGTTTTCCATAGTGGCTGCACCAGTTTACATTCCCACCAACAGTGTAGGAGGGTTCCATTTTCTCCACACCCTCCCCAGCATTTATCGTTTGTGGACTTTTTAATGATGGCCATTCTGACCAGTGTGAGGTGGTATCTCATTGTAGTTTTGATTTGCATTGCTCTAATAATTAGCAATGTTGAATATTTTTTCATGTGCTTTTTGGCCATCAGTATGTCTTCTTTGGAGAAATGTCTATTTAAGTCTTCTGTTTGCTTTTTGATTGGGTTGTTTGTTTATGTTTTATTAAGCTGTATGCACTGTTTGTATATGTTGGAGATTAAGCCCTTGTTGGTCACATCGTTTGCAAATATTTTCTCCCAGTCTGTAGATTGGCTTTTCATTTTGTTTACAGTCTCATTTCCTGTGCAAAAGCTTATAAATTTGATTAGGTCCCATTTGTTTATTTTTGCTTTTATTTCTATTGCCTTGGTTGACTGACCTAAGAAAACATTGGTATGATTTATGACAGAGAATGTTTTGCCTATGTTCTCTTCAAGGAGTTTTATGGTGTCATGTCTTATATTTAAGTCATTAAGCCCTTTTGAGTTTATTTTTGTGTATAGTGTGAGGGTGTGTTCTAACTTCATTGATTTACATGTGGCCATCCAACTTTCCCAGCACCACTTGCTGAAGAAACTATCTTTGCTCCATTGTTTATTCATGCTTCTTTTGTCAAAGATTAATTGACGACAGGTGTGTGAGTTTATTTCTGGGTTCTCTATTCTGTTCCATTGATCCATATGTCTGTTTTTGTGCCACTGCCATGCTGTTTTGATTACTGTAGCTTTGTAGTGTTGTCTGAAGTCTGGAAGGGATATGCCTTCTGCTTTGTTCTTTTCCCTCAGTATTAGTTTGGCAATTCTGGGTCTTTTATTGTTCCATATGAATTTTACGATTATTTATTCTAGCTCTGTGAAAAATATCTTGGGTAATTTGATAGGGATAGCATTAACCTGTAGATTGCTTTGTGTAGCATGGCCATTTTAACAATTATAATTCTTCCAATCCAAGATCATGGGATAGCTTTCCATTTCTTTGAATCATCTTTGTTTCCTGTATTAATGTTTTATAGCTTTCAGCATATAAGTTTTTCACCTCCTTGGTCAGGTTTATTCCTAAGATTTGTTTGTTTGTTTGTTTGTTTGTCCTTAATTACATATTCTAATTCACTTCTAGGGATTGGTCTGTTCAAGTTATCTATGTATTCTTTTTTTAAAATTAATTAATTAATTAATTAATTGGCTGTGTTGGGTCTTTGTTGCTGCGCATGGGCTTTCTCTAGTTGCGGCAAGTGGGGACTACCCTTTGTTACGGTGCATGGGCTTTTCATTGTGGTGGCTTTTCTTGTTGCAAAGCATGAACTCTAGGCACACAGGCTTCAGTAGTTGTGGCATGCAGGCTCAGTAGTTGTGGCTCACAGGCTAGAGCGCAGGCTCAGTAGTTGTGATGCGTGGGCTTAGTTGCTCTGCAGCTTGTGGGGGTCTTCCTGGACCAGGGCTCGAACCCATGTCCCCTGCATTGGCCGGCAGATTCTTAACCACTGTGCCACTAGGGAAGTCCCTATCTATTTACTCTTGATTCAGTTTTAGTAGGCTGTATGTTTCTAGAAACTTCTCCATTTCTTCTGGTTGTCCAATTCATTGGCATATAATTGTTCATAGTATTCTCTTATGGCTTTTTATATTTCTATTGTAGGTATTTCATTTTTTATCTCTCCTCTTTCATTTTTTATTTTGTTTATTTGGGTCTTCTCTCTTTTCTTCTTGGTGAGCCTGGCCAGAGGCTTGTCAATTTTGTTTACCCTTTCAAAGAACCAGCTCTTGTTTTTATTGATTTTTTTTCTTATTATTTTTTTAATCTCTATTTTATTTACTTCCTCTTTGATCTTTATTGTTTCCTTCCTTCTGCTTATTTTAAGTTTTTTTTTTGTTCTTCTTCTTCTAATTGTTTTATGTGGTAAGTTAGGTTGTTTATCTGAGATTTTTCTTGTTTTTGAGGAAGGCCTGTATCACTATGAACTTCCCTACAGGAACTGCTTTTGCTGCATCCCATAGATTTTGTATGGTTGTCAATTAAAGAACTTGAAGATAAAACTTCAGTAGTAAAAACTTTATTTGAAGTACAAAAAAACAGAGTCCCAGTTCAATATTAAGTATTAGTAACAAGTACTAGTATTAACAAGTAGTGAACATTTCTGATTAGCCTAAGTAGAGTGGTCCAGTGTGATCCAAAAGATATCCTCTGGACTGGACAAATACCAATTCCTTATTTGAGTTCCTAAGGCTTTCTCACCACCTTTCTTAATAAGAATTTGCATCAGAACACTCTTTATGCACTATGATGTATGCATAATTAGTATTTAGATCTCATTATGGAGTGTATGCTTAGATGTCAAATCCTGGAAAGTAACTTCTATGGTAGAAGTCCTAAAATCGTGATCCAAAACTGACAGGCACATAGTATCCTCTCTTTGGCCAACACAATTAAAACAAAGTTGAATTTGCCTTCAGCTAAGGCACGTCTTCATATTGCCATAGATTCCATAACACCCAGACTCTAAAATAATTTGAACTTGTGACTTCAGCCTTGTGAGGGTGTTTTACAAGTTTTCCTGAACTGCTTGAATTCCACCTGATTATAAGAGACAAAGGTAAAGGCATATAAGCATTGCCTTTTATGTAAATTTGTCTTAATAAGGCTAATTTGTAGTAGACATACTACACATTATCTGTGCAGTACCAGAAATACTAAAAAATATTCATATAACTGTTCATAGGAAAGCACATATGTCAGACATATCTAAATATATATCCTTGTTTCCCCTTTGAAAATATTTCCAGAAATGATGTGATCCTAATGATAACAAAAACGGTGTGAATAACTGCAAGTCGTTTTCCAAAATGTGCAGAGGGACTATTGAAGCTAAATCTAGAGAATAAAAGTCAGACTTCTTAAGACAATTGGATGAATTCCTTCATTATTTAGTCACAGCAGGCTTCGTGTTCGACCTGTAAAACTAATAAAGACTGGAGCCCTCACTTTCTTTTTGACAAGCACTGTTGAGCTCTTTGGTTGCAGTTCAAGCTGGAGAGTATTCCTAATAAGACTTTTTTCTAGTTCATTTTCTTGCAAATGAAAGCTCTGCTGGTGCCTTGCCCTTAGTTATGGAAAATAAGACCACTTACCTCAGGTAACTCTTGCTGAATGCAATAAAGATTTAATTGTTCAAATAATCCTCCAACCTTCACATATCAAATGTTCTTTACACTTTGAATTTAAGCAACCTTTCGATTATTCTCCCTTACATGAAGTTAACTCATTTCATTACCTGTCACTTCACTGGATTTTAGAATTAATAATTTATTTAACTAAAGAAATTTGTTTAAGAGTAAGGGATTTGAGCCCACTGTGCATTATGATTTCTACATGGTCTTTTGAGCATTTAGAATTGTGTGTGACAATATTTCATATTTTCAATTTCAATTCAATATTTTCAATTATTTTATTATTTCAGTATTTGAATTCAATAGTGAATTTGAATTTTTGAATTCAATATTGAATTCAAATATTGAAATAAATTTTAATAATTATTGAATAATTGAATAATTACTGAATAATTGAATTCAATATTCAATATTTCAATATTTTATTTCAATGTTTTAAATTATTCATATTTCACACTATTTCAATATTTCATGAAATATTTCATATTTCATTTTATGCCTTTTCCTGGTAAAATTAGTATTCTGCAAATTGGGAGAGCCAGAAACAAGTTCCCAATCAACCTGATAACAATGTCTCCTTGAGAAAGTGACCATGTTCATTTACGGCGATTTCTTTTCTTCCATTTTATTTTGAATTCTACTTTCCTGCAGGTCATTTGCATGTCAGGCCACAGAAAGTCTCTCAAGGGTGCTTCTTGTGAAATTGAGTGGCCCCTTTTTCTTCTTTGTTACAAGTGTTTACTTTTTCTGGAGCACGTCGTCTTTTCTCCTAAGGAAAATTTTACATCCATTTAAATGTCTTGCCACCTTTCTCTGTCAGTCTTACTGACTTTTAAACCTAAGCATTTGGAGCGTACAAATTCAGTGATGTGTACTAAGTTTTCCATCTATTTTAGACAAATTGGCACCCACCACTTCACCTTTACCTAGCTGCCCAGTACTATCTTCCAAAGAACCCAAGCATATCTGGCAGGTTCTGTATATCTTGGCTGAATCTACACTGATTTTTCTAACATAATGAGATGAGTCTATACTAGGATGGGAAAAAGTTGAAGAAATTATATAAAGGAAAATATATATGGCTTTATCACTATACCATATATTTTAGTTTTACTGTAGATAAATCATGAAACTAATAACTCCTGTGTACACAAATGGATGAGAAGAAAAAGAAATCTAGTAATTAATAAACACACACTTTGTGTCTAGTATTATAACTAGATGTATTTGTACTTTCTCACAGACATAAATACAAATAAGCATCACTAAAACAACATTCTATTCCAATGTTTCCTAATGTAATATGGGCTCCAGAACTTCAAGGTTAATATGAATGAGGAACTGTTTTTAATAGTGTTTGTAATAGTTTCCTTTGGCTGCTGTAACAAAATACCACAAATGTGGTGGCTTAGAACAACACATGTTTATTCTCTTATAATTCTGGAGTCAGAAGCCTAAGATCAGTTTCTCCAGGCCAAAATCAAGGTACTGGTAGGGCTGTGCTCCCTTTGAGCCTCTGAAGGGAGAATCTGTTCCTTGGCTTCTCCAGCTTCTAGAGCAGCATTCCTTGCATCCCTTGGGTGCTGGTCCCTTCCTCCATCTTTCTTTTTTTTTTTTTTTTTTTTTTGCGGTATGCGGGCCTCTCACTGTTGTGGCCTCTCCCGTTGCAGAGCACAGGCTCCAGACGCGCAGGCTCAGCAGCCATGGCTCACAGGCCCAGCCGCTCCGCGGCATGTGGGATCTTCCCGGACCGGGGCACGAACCCGTGTCCCCTGCATCGGCAGGCGGACTCTCAACTGCTGTGCCACCAGGGAAGCCCCCCTTCCTCCATCTTTAAAACGAGTAGCGTCTCATCTTGCTTCAGTAGTCACATTATCCTTGTCTCTATAGTCCTGTTGCACTCTGCCTCCCTCTTATAACACACCTGGATTACATTTGGGGCACAACCAGATAATCCAGGCTAATCTCAAAATCCTTAATTTAATCACATCTGCAAAGTCCCTTTTTCCAAAAAAGATAACACCCACAGATTTCAGGTATTAGGACCTGGATATTGTTACGAGTCATTATTCAGCCTATCACAGAGTCTGAAGCAGCTCCTTATCTCGGGATTTTTTCTTTTTGAAGCCATTAATTGTGAATGATTAAATTTGCACTATGAAATAAAAACCATGCAGTTGATTAAAAAGCTATTCTAAACATTTATATACGTTCAATTATCAACCTGAAATTAAGGTGTTATGTTTATTTCAAAATCTAGTCTCTGAAAACTGATGAAATTTTACCGAAGGTAAACAGAAAATTCCCTTGACCTAATCCTCTTCTTTCAGCATCTTGATTTTGAATTATCCCCTGTCCTATCTGCCACTAGTGACAGTTTCAGTTGGAATTATCTTTAAATATTAACTTTAAGGAGAATATTTGCCAAGGACTTCTATTTTTCCAATTGTTTTGAATGTAAAGTGTAACTGCTAGATTTTGTTACATAAGTAAAAAGAAGCTAAAATGTTTAGAACACTCAAGAAAAGTTTGAACATGATAAAAATTAGCAGAGGGAAAGTGGGAAAACATTTCAAGTGAACATAACACCATAGTGGAGGTGAGAGAAAGTTCATGTGTCACCTATCGTGGGATCTGATTTCCTGTAAACTGAATTGTGTTCTTTTATCCTCCCATAATATTATATACTGGGATCTCTTTCTTTCCAACCAGACTGAAGGCAGGATTGTGGCTTTTCTTTACAATTTCTTCTTCCAGTGCTACATCTGGAATATAATTGCAGAACAAATATTTGAAGCCAGTTGGATTGGATTGTATAATAGGTTGTGATATAGGAATTTAATCAGAGCAAAAATGCATGTAAGTGGAAGAATGGTGGGAAAGGGATATAAGAACAGAAACAGATCACATTATTGAGATTCCTTAAAACCAAGATGGAAAATTTGATCTGCAAACCTAAATTGATGTTCTGGACCCAATTCCAATATGTATGTGTATATGTGTGTGTGGGGGGGCAGGGGGGGCACTCCCCATACCAACAAGCAGTTCTTGGACACCAGCAGGGTGCCTAAGAATTTAACTCAATTTTGACACTGTCTACTTGGAGATAGCATCAGATTCCACAGGTTAAGCGTTCAGTCCTATAAGACTGACCCCTCAGTCTCCCCTGTCCCCCCACTCAAGAAGCCAGTTGCAAGCTCAGGTTACTAACTGTGTTTCTGAACTAGGGGCTTTAGATTGGGGGTTCCATTGACCTTCTCCTTGGGTTTCAGAAGCCATTTGCAAGCCCAGGTTGTTACCTGTTCTTCTGACCAACTGGCTATAAATCAGAGGTTCCCACGACCTTCTCGGGTTTGATTAATTTGCTAGAGTGGCTCTCAGAACTCAAAGAAATATTTTACTTACAAGCTTACTGATTTATTGTAAAAGGACATAACTCAGGAACAGCCAGATGGAAGAGATGCATAAGGCAAGGTATGTGGGAAGGGGTGTGGAGCCTCTATGCCCTCTCCAGGGTCACCAGTCTCCCCAAATCTCTATGTGCTCACCAACCCGGAAGCTCTTCAGACCCGTCCTTTTGGTTTGTTTATGAAGGCTTTATTATATAGCATTAAGTCCTTGGCCATTGGCAGTTGATTCCAGCTCCTCTCCCCTCCCTGGAGGTCAGGGGGTCTTCATAAATGCTTTCCAAAAGTCACGTCATTAACATAACAAAAGACACCTTTATCACTATCTACACTTAGGAAATTTCAAGGGTTTTGGGACCTATGAGCCAAAACTGGGAACAAAAACCAAATATATATTTCTTATAGTAAATCACAATATCACAAAATCATATTAAGATTGAACAGTAAAGGTGAGTTCAGACTCAAGAGTCTGTCATTCAGACTTAAGATAATGAGAGTCTGATTTATGGTCAAATCAATGAAAGTAATGAAAACACCTTGCTGTTACTTAACACTGCTATTGACTAAGAGAAGTGCCCCAGGGTTAGAAATGCCACAGTGACTCACCACTGGCAGTGGTGCAGAGCCTTTGAAGGGAAGGTGTGTCACTCTTCTGTGCTTAATCTCAAGGGATGGGGTAAGCATCAAGAGACACAAGAGCACATTGCAGGAATATTTGAGTGGTAGAAATCAGGGTCAGCTACTGTCAGGAGGTGTGAGCATAATCAATACATCTGTCTTTTAGATTTGCAAATGAAAAACGTGTATATATATTCAAATGTTATTTTTAATTGATCTAAAAGCAATAAAATATGGCCATTGTGAGTTTGAAAAATAAATCAGAATATTTAAGAGGCATATCTTTATATTCAGTATAAAGTGAATTCTTATTCTTAGATTAGACAAGTACTTCATTTATGAAGTCAAGGCTCTTACTATTTATGGGTACTTTGTCTGCTAGATGGTTCTTAACTCCCTTTCTGTCCCTAAGCCTATATCTTCCTGGATCTGTAACCCAGAAGAGGAATTGTTAATTGGCTGAGAGAATGAGGTGGTCTTTTTCTCATATTATTTTGTCATTTTGGAAAATGTCAAAAATTTAAATTTTTGCTTTTTTAGTTGTTTTTTTAATGTTTCTTTATTATAAAAATGATAGAAAAGTTATGCTTTGAAACACATTTACCTTTGTTGAGTGAAATTTAAAAACTCAGAATGTGAAAGCTGTGAGTTTGTTTTATTTGGGACCTTACTGAGGACTTATAGCCCAGGAGACAGCCTCTCACAGAGCTCTGAGGACCTGCTCTGAACAGGTAGGGGGAGGGGCTAGTATATATGTGATTTTGGCTAAGGAGTATGTGCAGTCAAGCATACATCTCTGTAGATGGTTACTACTTAGTCACGAGGAACAGATATCTCAGTTAATGGTTTCAGTGCTTTTCTAAGTATGGAAAGATGCAAGAATCCGGGTTCATACAAATTTTTCCTGAAATATATCTAACTATTTAAGGGTCCGTTGGCCTGTTTTCCCAAAGCACCAAGTGCTTCATCCTGTACTTTGTCCTGAATTCCTTTCAGTGTGTACTGTAAGTCAGTGACTACAGTGGCTAATGACTTGATCCTTGTAGAACTGGATGATGCATAACATTCTTTGTTTTGCACCTTAAAAGTTTGTTGTGAGGGTTAAAAAACATAATCACACATATAAATTTCCTGATTCATAAAGTAGACTCCATCAATGCTTTTTTTTTTTTTTTCTCTCTCTCTCTCTCTCTCTCAAAGAAAAGCAAACTGGAAAATTCAATAATGTGAAAAATCTAGCATGGTACTTGAACTAATGTTTAGTTGGATTGAACACTTAAAAAATGGATTAGAAGGTTTAAAGATTATAGTGAATAGTTATATAAGAGATGAGAAACAGAGGAGCTAGAAGGAGTATTAGAAATGTATTTTGTAGGTTGCACAGTTTTCCTCCTCACTTTCTTTTATGTTCTTTCTCTATTTCACACTTGCATTACCTACAAAAAACTTTATTCCCTATCATTTGCTTTTGGTCTAGAGTCATGGCTGATTATCTGAATTCCTTGGAAAAGAGGATACAAAGAGCCCTACTGGTCCTTTTCCAAGCACCTACAACTTGAGGAGTCTTTCGTACTGATTAAGAAGACTCAATTTTGCATTAGCATAGGCTAACTTCTATAATATTCCTTATACACAGCCACATCTTAGAGGCTTATCTCAACAAAGAGATTTATTTCACACCCACATCTAAGAATAATGAAGATTGGTAGGCATGGGTTAGAGGAAGTCTCCTTCATATAGCCTTACTGGATCCTAGGCTCCTTCTATCTAATGGCTTGATTAAAATCCAAGATTCCAAACTTTTCCATTGGATTTACTGCATCCGTCTAGCAGATGCAGGAAGAGAAAATACATAGAGTTGAAGAGTAGGTTTTATGGACCTAGAGGTGGCATTCACTTCTGCCCATATTCTGTTGGCGAAAACTTACTCACATGACTGTACTGATGGCAACAAAGGGTGGAAATTATACTCTAGCCCTGTACCCAGGAAGAAAAAAAACAAACATTTTTTTGCATATCTAACAGCTAAACTGTAGCTATTTTCTGCCATCATGATGATATTGATGATGATGATGATGAAGATAATGATTGTTGGATTTGGGATAAACATTGTTATTAACTTATCCTGAATGTGCATCCAAGATGTTCTGGATTAGAGACAGATTAGTCACTAATAGTTGTGTTGACCTCCTTTACCCTGGTGTTTATTCCTGGAGTGCACAATGAAAGACAGATGGTAAGATTAACTATGAAAGGGGCCTCGCACTCTATAGGGGATGAAAGTAAATGGATTTTACCTGCCTATATACTGTAGAAAAGGACAGCTACCTTCCCCACATATTCCAAAAATGAAGGAGAAAATTTTCTGTTCCTCATAGATGGGAAGAAAAGAAAATGGCTTCTCACTCTAACCTTTAGAAATGTAAATCTCTCCAGTGGGCAGTCAGCCCCATTTTCTCTGGCTTATATGACCTGGAGACACCTCCATGGTCCTGGGTCTCTTGAAATGCAAACCCATACATCCTGAGTTTTAAATCTCTCTTGAGTTCTCTCACTATCCACACATTGTAAATGTCCCAAGACTTGCTCCTAGCCCAGTATCTCAAGGTTTCAGCACAATTTATTGAGGGATCCAGTACACTGCAGGGTTACTAAATATTTTCTTAACTGCTCACATGATAATGACGATGATAAAAGCCAACATTTGTTGAGCACTTGTCCTGTGTCAAAACCTGTATCAGTGTTTTATTTAGAATTTGTAGTGTCTCATTAGTCTCTACAACCCAGGGAAGGTTACTACTACTACTTGTTTTACCGATGAGAAAATTAAGACACAAAAAAGTAACCAAGGAATATATTGTATAGCACGGGGAATATAGTTAATATTTTATAATAACTTTAAATGGGAAATAATCCATAAAATATTGGATCACTGTGTTGTACACTTGAAACTAACATAATAATGTAAATAAACTATATTTTAGTTCTTTTTTAAAAGTTAATAAAGCACCTAAGGTCATGCAGGTGGAATGTTGTACAGATGAGATTTGAATACAAACAATTGACCCTAGAATATGAACTAAATATATGCTTTATTAAGAAAAAAATACAATAGTGGAGCAACAATCTTTGCATTGTTAAACTTCTTCCTAGGACCTGTTGGGATTCCTGACTACTAATCTCATTTGGATTTGCAGCTCTTGTGTGATTTTTTGTGGATGGCTTTAGGACTAGATAATGTAAACATATTTATTGGATTGATTCACAATTACAATAGCAGCAGTACCTCGATCCAGAGATTTTATCTGGTTTATTATTGGGTCCCCTAAAGACTAACACAGTACTGTTCAAAAGAATAACCCTTGATAACTATTTTTAAACAAACAATTAAGAACAGATTCTGAGCATATGTGTAATGGGCCCCTCATAAATAGTAGAAGTTTATCCCTCCTTCCTTTGGGGGACCACAGTCTATTTGTGGAGTAACCCAAAGGAGAAGCAGGAAACTGGTAAGAATGCATTAATTGTGGACAAATTAAGAGCTTTTTCATCATCTGTATCATCTACTTAATTTGCTTAAACATAAATTATAATTTCAGGGTCCTACTGA
Source organism: Mesoplodon bidens (assembly GCF_964165515.1). Classification (NCBI taxonomy): domain Eukaryota; kingdom Metazoa; phylum Chordata; class Mammalia; order Artiodactyla; family Ziphiidae; genus Mesoplodon; species Mesoplodon bidens. The sequence goes on from NC_138176.1 coordinate 206,172,683, forward strand.
TGCTTACTAGAACAAAAGTATACTCATAACAAGGAATAAAAAATATATAGGGGAAAGTTGACTGTTAAAGAGTGAAATTTTTCTTTGGCAATAATATAACTATAAACTTCAATCTAGTCATTGCCCTAATTGTCATGAATTCTGAACTAATAAAAATCCTGACTAAATGAGATTTTTCACCCTGTAATTGCAAGAGAAAATTTTTAACTGACCTAGTTTCCTTTTTATCAGGCAGTTTAAATCCTTTTTTATTCCTAATATTTTATTCAAACATAACACAAGTCATTATATACTGTGTATATCAGATACTGAAATCATTTTCTGAAACTTTACATTTTATTTTTGAAAAGCATTTCTATAAAATAAAGGAAAATATGAAGGCAATAAAACAGTGTTTATGACCATAGGAATATTTTACTTGATGAAAGGGAAGCAATCACAGTAGTGAATTTTATTAGTAATCCAAGAAATGAGGATTTTTTTTCATTTTGGTTATACATATATGTTCTCATGATATTTAAAAGTTTCTATTTAGAGTTAACTTTAATCATAAAAATTATTGAAACTTACTATTTTAAATAATGTATTTAATTCTATAACTGAAAAGGGAATTAATCAGTTTACCTGAGGGAGGTGCAACAATGCTCTAGGTATAAAAACATCACAAATAAAGGTTGTGCTGAAGGATTAATACATCTCAAAATGTAAATAATTTATTCCTGTCTCAGTAATAATGCTTAGGCTACTATAATAAATATTGCCCTCAGTCTTAAAGGGAATTAGGCAAAATTCAGTCTCTTGCCTAAATACATTATCCAATCTTTTAAGTTTTGCTTTACAAATCTTAAAGTTCACTCTTCAAAGTAGTTTATAATTTTATTAACAAGTCAAAAGGGAAAAGACGTAGTATAAAATTAATTTATAATTTGAAAGGGTCAATGAAGATTTATCTAATTGGTGTACTGCAGATTTCAAATCTTTGAAAAGCTACCCATGTCTTTAGACAAGATAAACTTTATATCATAGGAGTCCTAATTATAAACCTGACATTTCAACTGAGAAATCCCACTGGCTCACTATGAAATAGAGTAACAATAAGACATGAAGTACTTTTAAAAAATCGCTTTAATAGAGCAGGCTTTTAAAAATGCTATGACTCTAGGAACAGGTAATATTTTTATATTTAATAATATATTTAATAATATTATATAATATTATTATATTATGTAATATTTTTCCTAACAATGCCTTTAAGGAAGACCTTCAGTTCAGTTTAAATAGTCTTTTAAAAACTGAATTGGCATCCAGTGTGTGTTTATTTTGTTTTTGTCTTGAAATTGGCAATTATTTTTCTCTCTCTTGTTCTTCATATCAATTTGGAAGGTGCACTTAAAAGATTAGGATCAAGGAGAGCCATGCCACTGGCAGCCAAGGCCCAAAGAACTTTCCTGTGTTGACCTAAATCAAATACTCAACACTCTCTCTGTATAAATGCTCAAGTAGCTATGATGCCACTTACAAGATTAGATTCAACCATAACTAAACTATGTTGAATCTCTGATATTTATCAAATGTAAATATCTGTAAATCACATTAAAAGAGGAAATAAGCTTTATTTTGAATGCTTTGGAAGAGTTAGTAATGACTTTTACTGAGGGTACAATCCTGGAAGAAGTCTAGCAGATAAGACATGTGTTAAATTGAATGTTGAATTTGTGTGAAGTAATGGATACTTATGTCCATAAGGTATTGTAGAAATTATAGCCATTCAGCACCCTATTTTTTACATTAATGGTTTCTGAAAATGTTTTTAAATCTCTTATGCTCATAGAAGGTATCTAAATTACTTATAGTTGGGAATAACTCTATTACCTTTTTTTCATAAGTATACCAGTTCTCTTCCAATGCAATCAACCACTTTCATTTTGTTAACAACTTTTAGATTATAGAAAACTAAAATGGTAAAGAAAATATCAACATAAAGGCAACCCTGCCAGTTCCTCTTTATGCATAGTAGACCAGAGGTGGCAAATAGATTTTATTTTCCATGCCTATCCTGATGGATTGGTAAACAGTTACCTAGAGGGCTATGTAAAGAGGAAACTTAGGTTGAATATAGCCTCAGAAGAATGATTATTAAGACATATCTGCTATGGGCTCTTGATATTTGTCATCTGCCAGTAAATCCTTGATTTTTGTGAGAGATATTTGTAGGACCTTTGTTAATTTACATTTTCAGATAAGAACATATATTTCCCCCTTTCCCCACAAAAATATGTATGCATCCACAAATTAAAAAATAAGTAGTACTGAGATATGAATATTCATCCATTTGTTTTGCTCATTCACCAGCCAACAAACTCATTCTTGCACATCCTAATGTGTATGATTCAAATCTGGGTCTCAGGAAATTGCACATTAACTCACGGACATTCAAGTTGAAAGTGCAATTGTTCAATCTGTAGATACAACATGTCTACTTTTATAAATATTGCTCACATACCTTCTGCAGTACCCTGGGTGAAAACTCTATTTCAAGGTTTTATCTATTTCAGAATATTTACTTAATATCTAAATCATGCTGCTAATTGGGCCAAAATCTTTCAAATGAGGTAAAATAAAGCCCATTTTCTCCTACCATAAATTGGGAACATTGCTCAGTATAAGCACATGACAAGGTGACAAGAGAGTGAGGTATTACATATGAATGTAAGATGTAAAGCACCACAAGAAAATTCTCAGCAGCCTCATCACTGAATTTAGAGGCTAACAACACTATTAGGAGAAAAGACTGTATTGTAGAAAAACCTACCTGAAATTCTTTACATCAGTGTAATCTACCCAAAGGAGATGCTCCATTCTGACTGTGCACAGACAGCTGAAACAGCCAGACCTACACCTAGGAGATGAGATCATTCAGCTTCACGGTGACCCAGGCACACCACAGAGATCTGGAGGTACTGAGCTCACAGTTGTCATGAGGTAATATAGATAGGCCATTAATAATGCTGCAATGACGTGTGCCCCTGGGCAACGGTCTGCTTGTTTTGCTGCTTGTAGTAAACAATTCTCTCACTAGAACTGCCAGCACTTGGTGGTGATATTCTTTTCCCTTTGAATTAACTGAGGAGGCTTTTGAAGGTACCGCCAGCATTAAGAAGCCTTTGTGTATAAGCAATTTTTTATTTTTATTTTTTGCATCTGGCACAATGATGTGATTTTGCCATGTTGGCTTAAAAACATGATTTTATTTAAGAATTTTAGAATTCTGGGATGATTGGCACATGTGAAAGTAGTGATCTATTTTTTATTGTTTTTAAATGACTTGGAGCTTTGGTTTACCCAGTGAATTTCCAAAATTCACTTGTACTTTATCAATTTTTGACTGTCAACTGGTAAACTTTCATTTTAGGGTTTTGCTGAGGCTTTCTTGAGACAGGCTCGTATGATAGCATCTCTGTAAGTGCTGTGATATGACAAGCTTCCAAGGCAGTTGTAAAACAATTATAACTGCCATTAAAGTGTCTTGGCTGGGATTGATACTAAAATGAACAAAGGGAACACAAGAACCTAAAATGTTCTTACTTGATTCTGTAGTGTTATTTGGGTAAAGATTTTTTTTTCCACCGAGATCAATCAGTAGTAACCTCCTGATTTTATTTTATTTTTTGGATTGATTAGAAGTATACATGCCTTTTTGTGCCACATAAAATGTCCAAACCCTATTTGTTGATGAAAAATAAAATCTGAAATATTTTTTTATTTAAAAATGGTTTCTCGTAATTAAAAAATGACAGATTTTATGTTTGAAAGGAAATCTTTCACTGTCTTAACTAGTGACATCTTGGTATCATTATATTTGTTGCCAGTACCAAGACACTGTCATGGGCACAATCTGCCCAACTAGCCCTGCTGCAGCTTTTGGGGGTCCCTGGCATAACATAGACACAGAGATAGATCTAGCTGATAGAATCTTAGGAGATTTTATTGACCACTTGTTTCCTTAGCAGTATCACAGAGGCAGGCCATACCCCATGACCAGCACTAACTAGAGCAGGAAACAAAAACAATCATAAATGGGTTCTTTACCTGCACATTATTTCCTCTGGAAACTATTCTGTTTCCTTTATCCATCATCATGGCAACTTATAGCAATGATTGTTAGCTAGAACTATCATTAAAGGGGTAGATAAGTAACTTACTGATGAATGCCTTTTCTGAAATTTTATCTCCTTCAATGACAATCTGGGATCAATGCTATCCCTAGTTGAGTTGTACTTATTACCAACTACAAAAAAAATTCCTCGGTGTTTCATGATATTTTATATTCTTGTGTTCTGCCAATGCCTATATTATATGGCATTAGGGGAAACATAATTCTTTGCTTCAATCATCTCCAGACAAAATCTGCAAAGTTTCTCCTTGAGATGAGTAAACATATGGAATGTGAGGAAAATTATTCTTCATCATAAACATTTTTAGTGAAAAAAGATAACATAAAAAGGCCATATGCTTTGGGAAAGTAATTTTCCTTATGGAAGCTTCTGAAAAGGGCATACAAAGAGAAAAAAAAAAACAAAAAACTATGATGCTTTAGAATTTCCATGAAACTTAGTGCCTTGCACAGTTGACACCATTTCTCATCCAGTATACTCTTTTAAGCCCTCTTCAGTAGAAATCACAAGAGAGCAGACATAAGTACTGATCTCCTTAACCAGAGACTGTGCTTTTGTTCTCCATTTGGGCTGGGATGTCTTAGTTATGGTATTGTTTTATAAGGAACATCTTAAATTGGAAACAACAGAGTTCTGGGAGTCAAACAGCTAGATTAAAGTCTCAGCCCTACAAATTAGCAGCTCTTCGATCTTGGACAATTTATTTTATTTTTGATTTTAGGTTTCCATATTTATAAAATAGAGATCAGGATCCATACTTCTTAGTGTCCTTGTAAGGATAAATGAAAAGAGTATTTGAAGAGCCTAGCCCAATGCTTGACACACAGCTAACACTTAGAAAATCATGGCTTTTGTTTTTAGTATTAGTATGAGACTCAGTATGGAGGCTATGGATAGTATGGATCTATTATCTAATTTACCTAGTTTTATTCCATGTTTTTATCCTGAGATAGCTGGCTAGGCATACAGAAGACAAAATGATCACATTTTACCCAATCAACATCATTAATAAAAGCACTTACCCCAAGTCAGCAGTGACTTGGGTAGTGTTTATGTATTAAATTTTTCAGATTGATAAATAGATATTTTTGTGCTAGAGGGCCAATGTGTCTTGATCCTTTATCTTACAAATTGAAGAAAAATCAACAGCTCAGTAATAAAATGATGAATTTACAGTCACAGAATAAAGAATTATAATTACATTCCAGTTTTCTTGACCATTAGAATTATGATCTGAACTAATTAGGTAGTGAACATCCAAATAATATTTATTGGTTTATAAGTTTGTGGCTATTACTTATGGTCATGAAAAGGAATCTAGAATTCATTGTTCAGTACTTCCTGAAATCTGCTTCACAAAACCTTACATACTCCAAGCTTTTTCTAGAACTAATACATTAATCAATCTCCACTTCATAAATTTTCTGGATTAGCTGATTTAAATTACTTCTATAAAATATATTGACTGATTACCCTTGCAGATTGTAAACTCAGAGCTATTCAGCTATATTTCAGCTTTTGGGCAATTTGATTGTTTCTGCCAATGAAATAATTTGCTTAGTAAGAGTCAGTTTTGCTCCCTGAATCAGTCTTGGGAATGATTTTATTTTGGGGGGGGGATTTTATATCAAAAGCAAATGCAACAACAACAAACAAGTGGGACTACATCAAACCAAAAAGCTTCTGCCCAGCAAAGGAAAGCCTCAATAAAATGAAAAGGTAATCTATGGAATGGGAGAAAATATTTGCAAGTCATATATCTGATAAGGGGTTAATATCCAAAATTTATAAAGAATTCATAAATTCAATAGCTCAAAAACACAAACAACCCAATTAAAAAATGGGCAGAGGAACTAAAGAGACATTTTTCCAAAGAAGAGGTACAGATGGCCAACAGATACCTGAAAAAGCACTTAACATCGCTAATCATCAGGGAAATGCAAATCAGAACTATAGTGAGATATGACCTCACCCCTGTTAGAATGTCTGCCTTCAAAAAGACAGAAGGTAAGAAGTGTTGGTGAGGATATGGAGAAAAGGGAACCTTGTGTACTCTTGATGAGAATGTAAAAAAAAAAGAATGTAAATTGGTGCAACCACTATGGAAAACCATATGGAGGTTCCAAAAAGATTAAAAATAGAACTCCCATACGATCCACCAATCCCACTTTTGGGTATTTATCCAAAGGAAATGAAACCAGGATCTCAAAGAGATATCTGCCCTTCCATGTTCATTGTAATATTATTGACAATAGCCAAGATATGGGAAACAACTTAAGTGTCTGTCAACAGATGAATGGATAAAGACAATGTGAGATATATATATATATATATATATATATATATATATATGAAATATTATTCAGCCATGAGAAAGAAGGAGATCCTGCCATTTGTGACAACATGGATAGACCTTGAAGGCATTGTGCTAAGTAAATAAGTCAGACGGAGAAAGACAAGTGTTGTATGATATCAGTTATGTAGAATCTAAAAAAGCTGAACTCATAGAAACAGATGAGTATGGTGGTTATCAGGGTCTAGAATTTGAGAGAAGTGCAGAGATGTTGATCAAAGAGTACAAACTTCCAGTTATAAGATGAATAAGTTCTGGGGATCTAATGTACAGCATAGTGATTATAGTTAATAATACTATATTATATACTTGAAAGCTGCTAAGAGAGTAGATCTTAAATGCTCCTACCACAAAAAGGAATGGTAATTATATGGTGTAATGAAAGTGTTAACTAATGCTATGGTGGTAATCATTTTGCAGTATGTAAATGTATCAAATGAACATGTGTACCTCAACCTTACACAATATTATATGTCAATTATATCTCAGAAAGCTGGAGATAAAAAGAGTTTTTATTAATCCTAAATATAAGTAATCTAATTGTGTTTGTATAGACAATTGTATCATTTAATTAAATATTGTATAAAATTGTATAAAAGTTTAAAAAGTATAGAGGAATAATTTTTAAAAGTTTTAAATAGAGCAATAATTATTTTTATAATTAAAAATATAAATTTTTTAAAGTATAAATAGAGCAATAATTTTTAAAAGTATAAATAGAGCAATAATTTTTAAAAGTATAAATAGAGCAATAAAAGTATAAAAGAGTATATAAATAAAAGTATAAATAGAGCAATAATTATTTTTATAAAAATTCTAATTTGGATACTTTGGACAATCTCAACAAAGATCAGTCACTAAAAGAGTTGAGAGAAAATATAAAAATCTAACAAGGTCTGCCTTTGTATTACTATACACATATCTTAAATTCTAGGTCTGCTTTAATAACTCCAAAAACATATACTAGAAACAATGACTTATACATATGCAGTATGACATATGCAAGAATGTATAGCTGTTGTAGTTTTTTCGTTCTTTCTTTTTTTGCGGTACGCGGGCCTCTCACTGTTGTGGCCTCTCCCGTTGCGGAGCACAGGCTCAGGACGCGCAGGCTCAGCGGCCATGGCTCACGGGCCCAACCGCTCCGCGGCATGTGGGATCTTCCGGGGCTGGGGCACGAACCCGTGTCCCCTGCATCAGCAGGCGGACTCTCAACCCCTGAGCCACCAGGGAAGCCCTGCTGTAGCTTTTTTTAAGTCAAAGTTTGAAATTGTATAACTATGGGCAATTTTTGAAGACATATTTTTGATGCCACCATATATATAATATACTTATAATCCTATATGTACTTACTTTATGTATACAAGAAACCTGCTTAAGTCAAATTTTAGAAGTTGTTTTTAATTTAACAATTTAGGAAAGATATAACAGACATGTTATAATTAATTCCTCTATGTTTAGCTTTGTGGGTTTTTCATTTGTGCACTATAGAATATATAATCTGTTATATTTACTGTCTTATTAGTACTAATCCACACACACTTTGAAAATACATGCTTGTAGCTCCTTTTTTAATGATTAAGGAAATTCAGGTAATTTAAATGTAGTAGCACAACTATAAATAGAAAGTTTCACTAGTTATCAGAGGGATAAGTTATGATCATATACAAAAGTTCAAATAAAATGAAAATAATACTATGATGTAAGGATATATTGTTAAATGTTAAAGTTGACATCACTGAAAAAAAGCATTTCATTGAATGTTTTCTAACACTGCCTTCTTCACTCTAAGAAACCTAAATGTCATTGAGATTGACACCAATCTGCTTTTGTCTGTCTGTTCTATGTACTGTGACAGAAAGGTTTTATGTTTATGTATCACTAATTTGTTTTGTGAGAGTACTTTGCAAATCCCTGCCCAGTTCCAAGAGATTACTGAGTAGCAGAAGAATACAGTCATATTTCTTTATCGTTTTAAATGTCACATAAGTTCAGGAGATGTTTTTGTCATGTTGGAAACTGCTGTCTAGAGCACAACTGTTTTAAAATGCCATTCCTAATTCTAAATGATAGAATCTGACACTTCTTCCTTCTAAGGAGACTGTTACAAGTGTCTTCTCAATCATTATTGAATTCAGAAGCAGGTACTCAATCTGTAGATCATTGTTCTACCTAGAGTACATTTTTATCAGGTGATATTTTTTTCTTTTAGGGTATGCGAGTGTATATGTGTGTGAGAGATAAAGACAGAGACAGAGACAAGACAGATATTTAACCATCATATCTGATTTTATTTCTGTTTTACCACAAAAAGGAAATCCATTTATTGGCTATTCATCCTCTCCTCTCCTCCCTCCCCACCTTTATGACCTCATTTAACCTTAATTTTTTCCTTAGAGGTACCATCTCTAAATACAGCCACATTGGGGATTAGGGCTTCAATACATTAATACTGGGGGATACAAACCTTCAGTCTACAACACCCTTTTATTTCCCTTTCTCAGACAATAGTTCTTTCATTTCATGCTCTGTGACCGTATGATTTCCCTTTGCAGCTTCATTTGGTGTGTTGCTTCCTTCCTTCTGGTTTCTCCACTGCTGAATTGTACCGGGCTGCAACTCACACTCTAAACATAGGTGCTGCTTTACATGGCACCTCTGTTGTATAAACCACCCAATCTGTGGTATTTTGTTATGGTAGCTCTAGCAAAGTAAAACACCCCATGATTTCTGACTATGAAAGTATCCAAACACTGCATGTCACAATGGTTGACGCATCTTTGGAACACTGGTAGTAGAGAGGGGAGAGGAGGAGAGGAAGAAAAAAGGTTTTCTCACAGTTCTGGAGGCTAGATGTCCAAGATTAAGGCTTAGGTGGGTTTAGTTTTCCCCAAAGCCTCTCTACTCGGCTTGCAGGTAGCTGACCTCTCTGTGTCCTCACAAGGCCTTTCCTCTGTGTGCACACATTCCTGGTGTCTTTTTGTTTATGTTGACATTTCCTCTTATGAAGATACTAGTCATATTGGATTAGGGCCCACCCGAGCAGCCTTATTTTAACTTAATCACCTCTTTGAAAGCCCTGTCTCCAAATACAGTCACATTTGAGAGATGATGGTGATAGGGCTTCAACATATACATTTTTCAGTGCTGGGGACACAATTCAGCCTATAACATGGGGATTGCAAGCTATTTTCCAAAATAAATTTAAGCAACCTTCTAAAAATAAAAATTCTTTTAAAGTTATAACAGGAAAGTGTAGCTATTCCCACGAGCAACCACATTCCGAACCCTAAATAAGTGAGCAGCTAAAGACTTTGAGGTTTCCTCAAAAGTATATCATAGTGATCCAGGTAGAGTCCCAGGAGGGTGTCACTATTTTAACAAATGTACATCTTTTTTTTTTTTTAAAAAAAGAATGTGTTTGCAGAGGGTGCTGATGGTCTTTACGTAAGCTGGAGAGAAGCCACCAAAATGGTAAGAACTCATTGTTAAATTTCCAGCCGTGTCCTGGGCTGAGGTCAGGGTGGAGAGATCCTCAAACTCTCTAGTAACTAGAAAGGTGTTCTGTACTGAGGGTCTGACTTGATTCATCAAGCCTCACTGAAGTCAGTGGGATTGCAGTGTTGTTTCCTTGTATTTTACACTGATTCCATCTTTCGTCAGAAGTAATTTATTCTGAAATTCAACGTCTCATATACTGTAACAATGAGAATTTCATGGAGAGGGAACATAAATAATATTCCATTTCCAAGAATACAATGCCCCCGATTGTAAATGATAGACTGACTTTCCAGTTGTTCAGCAATCTAACATTAGCTCCAGGATAGTTCTGCCTATGCAGACAGCCCATCTCTGGAATCTTCCCCGCTGGGCTTGTGACTTTAACTTCAGCATACTCATTTAATCATTTAATAAACACTGTTGAGTCTTATTCTTCCTTTTCTGTGAAAAAGTTTATGTCATTAAGTCACCAATTCCCCTAGCTGTTCTTAGTCTTTTTTTTTTTTTTTTGAAACCTCTAGTTCAATCTTAGTCTTTAATCGAAGAGCACTTTATATGGCATTTTGTTGGCAGACTGAAAAACACTGTGTTCAGCTCAGTCAAGCTTGTTCTTACTTCAGAACCTTGAACTGCTGCTTACTCTGCTGTTAGATTTTTTTTTTTTTTTTTTATGTGGTACGCAGGCCTCTCACTGCTGTGGCCTCTCCCGTTGTGGAGCACAGGCTCCGTGGCCTGTGGGATCTTCCCATACCGGGGCATGAACCCGTGTCCCCTGCATCAGCAGGCGGACTCTCAACCACTGCGCCACCAGGGAAGCCCTCTTTTTATAATTTACTTCTTTACATCTTCCAGCTCAAATGTCCCTCCCTGAGAGGCCTTCTCTGACTTAACTTGCTAAAATGACCACTCACCCACAGCCTCCATGACCACTGAATACAAAGATGTTGACAGTATTTATTGGGGTCAGTGAACATGTCTTTCCTAAACAAAATCAATGAGTCAATGAATCACTCTTGGATCCTGTAGAATGTTTGAAGAATAGGAGTAACAATAATTTTTTTTAATTTAATACTTATTCATATATTTTCATGTTTTAAGTAAACATTGGCCAAAAATTATAGACAGTATCTGGCTAGATGCTATCATATACAAAATTTATGAGTACATATTGTCTTCTATTTGAAAACAAGTGATTCTCAGCTTCCAAGGGACTGACTGTCAATGATTTACTCCCTTGAAACTCAAAGTGTGGTCCCCAAAACAACATTAGGATTCCCTAGAAAATTATTAGAAATGCACATTTTGAACTACACCCCAGAACCACTGAATCAGAAACACTGAAGGTGGAGTCCAGTTATCTGTATTTTAACAGAACCTTCAGATGACTCTTTAGTGAACCACTGATTTACCTATTAAAGGTCTAAATCAATACTTAGGGCTATTTGAATGAAAATAGTAGCATTGCCATTTGAATATACTTGGACTTCTTCAGTGATTTTAGAACTTACTGATATAATTGTAGAAAATCAATCTTATATCTATCTCTCTGATTTATAATTCCATTCTCAGACTTGGCATCTCAGAATGATCCAAGAGCCCTATACCTAATTTCTCAGCTAAAAGGCAACATAGACTTGGGTTCATTTCCTAATACATGGATGAAAAGCTATTTCCCATTACATTTCTTTGGTATGGGACAGGAAAAATGAATAGGAAATGACAGTAACCCAGCACCAATTTATCAACCTTGCTGTCATTTCTTAAATATCATTTTCACAGATATGTTATTACAGAGCTCGGGTAGAGGACAAAGGGATGATTTGGCAAGCTCCAAAGACACTCTCAAATGTTGGGAAAATATTTTGTTCCAGAGTCATGACAGATTTATGCTATGAATAAATGTTTGAAATTCAGATAATATATGTCACCATTCATTTGTGGCACAAAAATAGTAGAATTATAAGAGAGGAACTTCATTGTTTTTACACTATGAGGAAAACATGGGTCTATTTTGAAAAGGGAAAAAAGTAGCACATATTAGTGAAGAAGCAGGAACCAATGAGTGAATACCCTCCTGCCTTTTATCTCCACCTGTACTGAACTCACTTGTACTCTTCTTGCCCTACAAACAGAACTACAACCTGCAATGCAATTATTATCTAACCTTTGCAAGCTGCCTATGTTGTGAAAACATTTCTCCTCAGTGACATACAAAGCTTAAAATGATAGTTACTAATACACTGAAGCACACCTTCCTAGTTCAGGTAGAAATTCTTGCCACTTAAATACAGAGAATTATTTCTACTTCTTCATATATTTTGACTGTATCTTTATCTTCTAATGAAAATGATAAAGTAAAAAATAAAAATTGATATGATTGAAATCATTTGGGAATGAAATTGAGAACCATTGTATATAAATATAAAATAATGATTGACAAGGACTTCATTTTGAATATATATATATATACACACATATATTTTGAATATATATTATATATATGCACACACATATTCATGGAAATATATCATATTTTTTAAATAATGAAATTAATGTTCTCATTATGGTAGAGAAACAGAATTTATGACAAAAATGGAATTTAACACAAGTTTTTTTTTAAACTTCAGAATATAAACACATTCTTTTTGGCCACTTTGTGTATACCCCAATTCACTTAACTATAATTATTGAGGATTGTACCTTCTGTTGGATTGTCCCAGAAATTTCTGATTAAAATATTAATAATGTATTATGAAAAATTGTTTACTATGAAGAAAATATATTGTACAATTCTTGATATTTAATATTTTGTAATACCAATTATATCAAAATTTATTTCTCATAAATTGCTTCTAAATTATAGGGCATATGTCTAGAAAGAGGGCATAATTTTATTCTTCCCCTGAGCAAATAATTGACATGTAGTCCTATTAATAAGAGCATCACTTTTAACTTGGCTTGAAATAATATCTTTGTGAAAAATAGAGAAATATTACAGTGACCAGCAAAACTTTTGGCCTTCAAGTAACTACCTACTCCAGATATTAATTAATACCAGAATTTTGTTATTTTTAATTGCTCATATCATGACAATATTCAAAAGAAAAAAATAATTTTAAAACTGTGATTACTATTTCATGGTCATTATAGTTATTTCCACATTCAACCCTTAGGCTTTTTTTTCCATAGGAATTGATCATAATTGTATAATATTAGCTAGTGTAAAAATCTGATTCACTTTTCAATAACTGCTCAAATACATATACCTAAAATGTAGAGCAATTGTGAAGGGATTCAGAAATAAATCATATGTACATGTGTCTAAAGAGGTCAGTCATATTTTCAATAGCACACAAGCTATTAATACAAAAGCCTTATTAATTTAAAAACAGAAACAGTAGATATTCTTTCTAAATAAATGTGGAATATATTGATGCCTTGGGTATAGTAGTAGAAAAAATAGGATTTGTTTACACAGTGACACACTAAGATAACATTAAAGTTTCAATTATGTTAAAAACTAAGGTTTTTATTTTTATTTTTTGCTTTCTTTCTTTCTTTTTTTTTTTTTTTGCCGGGGCGGGGGGGACTTTATGTTTGAAATATCTCAGCCCTTGGGAAACATGAGGCAAGAGGCAGCAGAAAGGATGTACACAAGTCTACTTACAAGGCATGCTGTGAATGCAAGGGAAACTAATTTGCATAATTCTTACTGATATTTTGTTGTGGAAAATATACTATGTATGGAAACAAATATGGTCAAAGTGTCAAGTTGCAGAACAATAGAGAAAACTAAGTTATTTGTATGTTTTCAAATAAAATATTCTAAGAATAAGTTATATTGGAATAGGTCGTAGTGTAGCAGTCGGGGAATGGCTATTTCTCTACTAACTATTTAAATTAACCCATGATTGCCTAATCTGATTTAGATTAATATTTCTAATAGTTTCTGTTGTACCTATTGCACAGGCAAAAAAAATAAAAAAAGAACAGGGCACACACTTGATCAATATAATATTATATAATTACAAAAATTTTCATTATGTTAATATCCTCTAAATGATATTCATTCATATTCATTCATTCACTTGAATATCACTAAATCTCATATTAGTTACATTCTATATTTATGTCTATTTATTATATCATGATGAAAACAATACAACCATTTTTAACATTTAAAGTCTTTCAAATTGTACAATTATTTTAAATATTTAGAAATTTGACATGCTACAGATATCATATATTTGCCAAATTATCTAAAATTTTATGTTATTGTAAAGTTAATTTTAGGTGAAATATTATAAAACAAAATATAGAATTAGTAAAAACTTAAACACAAGTTATGTCAAATGGTTACTTGCAATATTTTATCTTGTTATAAAAAGCATTTGAAAATAATGAGTATGTTTTCATGCTTGCTACCTTAATATCTGCTTCTCTCTCATGATTTTGAGAATATAGTTCAAAAGCCAAAAAAAATGCAGAGTCCTTGGTCAATATTTTCAGTTTATTTGTTCTCATAAGCAATTATCCAAAACTTAGGAGATAAATGAACACTTGCCTAAAAGTGTCATATTGTCACCTAAAATTATTTATTTCTAGCTCTATTATTTTCATTTTGTATAACAATTATTTTTCATGTGATTAAAAAGAAATAATTCCAATTATCCATAGATCCCAAAATATGAATCTTCCACAGCTAATCCAACTACTGAATGATGATCTAAGTCAATTAATTAATTCAAAAAACATTCTGAGCAGCTACTACATGCCAGACACTGTAGTAAGGCTCGGGCGGGGATGTAGCAGTGAAATAAAGTCCCTGTGGTCATGAGACTTACATTCATGTGAGGGTGAGGGGAAGATAAAAATAAAAAGCATAACATTTGTTAGGAAGTGATCGATTCTAAGCATAAAAAAGGGTAAGTAGAAAAAAGAGTGACATGAAGTGGAACAAAGTGGTATTTTGTAATTAGGGAAGATTTCTTTTGGATGGTGATACTTACATAATTTCCTGGAAAAGGTAACTGAGTCAGCCACATAGACACATGGGGCAGTAATGTTTAAGGCAGAAGAAATAGCAGAACATGAAGCAGAAACATGAAAGTCCTTTTGAAAGAAAAGGAATGAGGTGCCATGACTAGAATTCAGTGACCAAAGCAGAAGGTAAGGGGTGGAAGGTGGCAACTCATGCCAAGCCTGGCAGGCCCTCATAAGGACTTTCAATTTTATTCTGGGTGATATGGAAAGTAGTTAGTTCTTTCTGTGTTTCTCATAATGTGTCTTTCCTCTCTGGGCCGCCTGCCCTCGTTAGTCCCTTACTGCCTTGCCTGTGCATTATTTGCACAGCCTCTGGGATAGTTAGATCTCTTGACTCCAGTGTCTTCCCAACCTCTACTTCCCTCTTCACTGCCAAGTGAAGCTTCATTATAGACCTCTTGGATGATATTTTTTCCCAGGTCAAAACTTAATAAAAAACAACAACATTAATAATAGCTATATTTATAACGTTACATCCAGTATTAATTTAATTATTTTTTACATTAACCCTTGAGGCAAAAACTGCTGTTATACCCACTTTACAGATGAAGAAACTGTGGCTTAGAGAAGTTAAGTAATTGGCTTAAGTATACAGCTAGATAGCAGTGGAGACATGATTTTTTCCCCATTGCTAATCAAATGAAATGAAACTTTTTCAGCCAAATATTGAAACTCTTTCATATGAAGCTTAAATGTGAGCTATACTGACCCAAACTTATATGCCATCTCAATTATTAATTACATTTGATGTCTGAGGCAAGTTACTAAACTTTGACTCAGTGAACTTACCTGTAAAATGGGAATGATAATAATACTTTCCTCAAAATTAAATGAGAAAATGCACACAAAGCACTTTACACCAATCTTACTATATCATGGGCACTTAACAGATGTTGGCTATAATCATTAACTTAATATTAGCATATACATTGCATGATGCATCTGAACATTAGGGAATATTTCCATGGAAATCTATGTATTTTTAATTGTAAGATTATATACTCAGGGTATTATTTTATCATAACATAGGTAAAACTGTGCTGTATTATCAGTATACAAAAAATATATGTGAGCATTTAAAAACAAAAATTATTCACTTTGTGTTTTAAAAAGTACATATTCTTCTTTGCAATTATAACTTTTACATATGTGCCTGGCTGTCAGATGGGGAGTGCCTACAGTGACAATGATGAATGCTAAAAGTATTATAATCTTCATGTTTTACTCATCTAAAACACTCAACTGACTATGACCATGAATAAGTAATAGAGTAGGATATGTCATTGTTAATAGTTTTTGTAGGTAGTTTTTGTTTGTTTGTTTGTTTCATTTGCAATGTAGTAATATGTCTAATGATGGCAGCTTCTATTAGAAAAAATAAAGCGGTATTTCTGAAGCTTGTAAATAGTGTTGTTTGGCCAGGATGTTAATGTACGCCTGATATGTACCATTATTTAATTAGCATAGTTTCAGTCTCCCCTGTGGGCCTGTTCTTGGCTTATCTCCTATAGGAAGTGGGATGGCTTTTATTTTTAAAATGCATTATAATGGTTGGATTTTTATAAAAGCTTGTCAGCACCTCCTCAGCCCCACTGTCTGTAGGATTATAAATCCAATCTTATTGCTAACGATGTTATTGGCTAGAAGTATAATCTCAAATTTGCTGCTGTCCCAAATTTATGCAAAGCTCAGTAGAAAGCCAGTTCATCCATTCTTTTGGATCAATGGTCTCGAACTAATTATTAGCTATATAATTATATAATAATTATTATTATTTTTCAAATAAAGTTTTTAGTGATGAAAAACTAAATTTACAAAATCAAAAAATATATAACTTCTCTGTGAGCAATGGGTAAATTGGCAATCCTCAATATTCCAGGGTTCTGCAGGTCAACCTCAGGTCTCTAAGAAGTAGTAACATCTGTGCTAAATACTCTGCGATACATCTCCAGGGAAGCCTTCCTGTCAGAGAGTGATGCTTTTTGACTGTAAATTATAGGCTCCATGCAGTTCCATGCTTTGATGATAGTGTGGCCTGTACTAAAAAACACTATATAAGAAGAAGCCATTACTAGCCCTTCAGTAAAGATGTTGTTGAAGATGTTTATTGATTTACACTACGAGGTTTCTCAGGAACAATTTCTCTCTGGTCTTAGGCTTTTCCTGAACAATTTTCTGGATGAAGGAATAGAGGACAATCATCATAGAGGTAGTGATCCTTGAACGTGACCATTTTATGATGGATTGTTTTATAGGATCATTCCAGAGGAGGGAACTTTATATATCTGAGAAAGTGCATGGTGAGTTCAGTGAACAACAAGTGATTTGGTGTGTGGGTAGCATTAAATATATGAAATAGCATTTTAAGAAATAATGCTAGATATATGAGTTTTCATTTTACACAGTGTAAACAGTATATTTTTCATGTTCCATTAAAAGCTTTTGGGGAACAAACTCATAATGATAGGAAATCTCTGAAAGCATTATAAAATATTTATAAATATTTTCTTCAAGGAGCATACGGATTCGTGGGTAAGTTTTCCAAAGAAATAAACATAATTAAACCTAGAAAGTCTGATGGATGTGAACCTTTGAGTAATTTTATTCAGCTTAATAGAGAGCTATATTTTTATATCATTTATCTAAGACTTTTATATAAATAAATGCATATATGTGTGTGTGTGTGTATATATATATATACATATATATATATATATATATACATATATATATATATGTATATATATATATACATATATTCAAATATATTGCTTTCCTATGTCCCCTTCAGAGAATATCATTAATCTATTCAATACTTTATCATCTGGTAAAAAATGCAAAGATACATAATTAAATCTAAAGTTGAAATTCAATAAATATTTGTATTGTTAAAGAATGGGTAGTTGGGTGTAAATTATTTTTCAGGATACTTGAATTCTAAATGTTCAAGTGACAAAATGTTTTTATTATAAAATAAAATTTAAAAGTATCCTTTTAAATGAAACACATTAAAATGTAATCATTGCTATTTTCCAGTTACAATTAAAAAGGCAATAATTACAGGATATTTATCATTTCATCTTTCTTAGTGATTAAGAATCACCATTATGAGAACAAATCATTGTCATAGCAAAATTATGTAGTCTTTCTGAACTTGTTTTTAGTCTGTTAGCTGGCACTTCCATTTTAGGTATGCTCTTCTCTGACTCATCCCTAATTCTAGTGATTATTTCTAATCATCTGTAAATCACATGCCCAGGTCAGCGGATTGAGTGATGGTCTGAGAAACGGTCCTATACGGGGTCTTTTATGTTTCCATACAAATTGTGAAATTTTTTGTTCTAGTTCTGTGAAAAATGCCAGTGGTAGTTTGATAGGGATTGCATTGAATCTGTAGATTGCTTTGGGTAGTAGAGTCATTTTCGCAATGTTGATTCTTCCAATCCAAGAACATGGTATATCTCTCCATCTATTTGTATCATCTTTGATTTCTTTCATCAGTGTCTTATAATTTTCTGCATACAGTTCTTTTGTCTCCTTAGGTAGGTTTATTGCTAGATATTTTATTCTTTTTGTTGCAGTGGTAAATGGGAGTGTTTTCTTGATTTCACTTTCAGATTTTTCATCATTAGTGTATAGGAATGCCAGAGATTTCTGTGCATTAATTTTGTATCCTGCTACTTTACCAAATTCATTGATTAGCTCTAGTAGTTTTCTGGTAGCATCTTTAGGATTCTCTATGTATAGTATCATGTCATCTGCAAACAGTGACAGCTTTACTTCTTCTTTTACGATTTGGATTCCTTTTATTTCCTTTTCTTCTCTCATTGCTATGGCTAAAACTTCCAAAACTATGTTGAATAAGAGTGGTGAGAGTGGACAACCTTGTCTTGTTCCTGATCTTAGTGGAAATGGTTTCAGTTTTTCACCATTGAGGATGATGTTGGCTGTGGGTTTGTCATATATGGCCTTTATTATGTTGAGGAAAGTTCCCTCTATGCCTACTTTCTGCAGGGTTTTTATCATAAATGGGTGTTGAATTTTGTCGAAAGCTTTCTCTGTATCTATTGAGATGATCATATGGTTTTTCTCCTTCAATTTGTGAATATGGTGTATCACGTTGATTGATTTGTGTATATTGAAGAATCCTTGCATTCCTGAAATAAACCCCACTTGAGGTAACCTCCTGATAAGAAAAATGTCAATATACTTTAAAATTTCATAATTTGATTTTATTCACAGGATTTGCTTCCTTATCAATAAACTGATGTTATCATTAATTTCTTTTTTTAATATCACAAATATCTATTTTTTTTTAAAAAAGGACTGAGCCAAAGAAGTAATTCTTAGAAATGTTGAAAGTTAGCCACACCAGATAACTCACTATGTAGTTCTGTGTGACTGTGTTTCTACAGTGAAGCTCTTTTCAGTGTCTGATGTGCAAAAGCTAAATATTAGCTATAGGCAATCCAGAGGAATAGCAAAATAATATTCTGCACTAGATTTCAGAAGACAATATCTCTCTACACCCATTTAGGCTGCTAATTTTGAATATGATTTCTAGTCAGTAGCATGTAATACACATTTAAAGTTTCCATGAATCTTTAATTCAGATATTTGGGATTTTTTTGCCCAGAATTAACTTTAAAATATTCTCTGTTCTATGTTTTGCTTACAGTGACTAGTACTTACCAGTATTTGTTTTTACAAAAAGAGTAACTAGAAATAACTGGAAATATACTCCTTAGAAATATTCGCACAGTCTCATGGGGTAAATATTCAATTTAGAACGTCATCATTAAGTAGGTCTTCATACTTAAGAAAGTATTTAACAAAGGTAAAACTCTCACATAATTAACATGAAGGAGATTTTTTTCACTCAATGCTTGAAGTTTTCTTGATGTTTTTCAAACTTAAAAACAACATTTTGAATTTTAAGGGAACATCACTCAATCTAATCTTTATGGAGACAGATTAGAGCAAATGATATGATTTTTAGTTTTTCACAAATGATTGCTTTTCAGAGGAAGAATTTAAAAGTTAAAAAATATCTTAATTTTCTTAAAGGATGACATCTGACTTAATATTATAGTCCTGGGCAGCATTCCATACAGAAGTCTTCCTTATCCAGAGTGTTTATGACTCAGGTATCCAAATGCCCTTGCCACATTCTGTCTTGGCTTTTTGACTAATTTAAATCTTTTGTGCATTAGTTTTCTCATATTTTCTGCAAAATGTGGGCAATTCAATGAGTACATACACTTGCTGCCTAGAATATAGTAATTTTCGATAAAGGAAAATTTTTTACCTGTTTTACCTACTGTGTTTCATAATTACAATTAGAATAGTAATCAGATATGATCTGCCAATGCATGATATCTACATATAACAATACTTCATGAGCTTATTCATGGTACTGAATGAGGAAAAGAAAATTATTAAGTATAAAAACCCACAAGATATGAAGTGCAAACTATATATTTTTTCTATATATTGTTGATACATACACATACTTAATACTAGGAAGTGGTAAAAACTATCATTCCAAGCAGATTATTTCTGTTTTGGTCCAGATATTGCTTCTTTGATACTTTTGGTTCTGATAAAGTTGTATTATGCCCCATATATTTCTTATCCTTTCTTTGAGCTTTGACCTTACTTTATCAGGACCATATTACCTATAAGGAGTTATTTTACTTCTTGCTCAAAATTTGAAAAGAAAAAAAAAAGACTCATTATCAGCCATACCACCAAGGTTTTGCTCTCTTTCATTGTGCTCTGCAAATTTTTTTTTTTAATTTTTTTTTATTTTTTGCTTTATAACAAATTTAATCAGTTATACATATACATATGTTCCCATATCCCCTCCCTTTTGCGTCTCCCTCCCACCCTCCCTATCCCACCCCTCCAGGCGGTCACAAAGCATCGAGCTGAACTCCCTGTGCTATGCGGCTGATTCCCACTAGCTATCTACCTTACGTTTGGTAGTGTATCTATGTCCATGCCTCTCTTTCACTTTGTCACAGCTTACCCTTCCCCCTCCCCATATCCTCAAGTCCATTCTCTAGTAGGTCTGTGTCTTTATTCCTGTCTTACCCCTATGTTCTTCATGACATTTTTTTTTCTTAAATTCCATATATATGTGTCAGCATACAGTATTTGTCTTTCTCTTTCTGACTTACTTCACTCTGTATGACAGACTCTAGGTCTATCCACCTCATTACAAATAGCTCAATTTCATTTCTTTTTATGGCTGAGTAATATTCCATTGTATATATGTGCCACATCTTCTTTACCCATTCATCTGATGATGGACACTTAGGTTGTTTCCATCTCCGGGCTATTGTAAATAGGGCTGCTATGAACATTTTGGTACATGTCTCTTTTTGAATTATGGTTTTCTCAGGGTATATGCCCAGTAGTGGGATTGCTGGGTCATATGGTAGTTCTATTTGTAGTTTTTTAAGGAACCTCCATACCGTTCTCCATAGTGGCTGTACCAATTCACATTCCCACCAGCAGTGCAAGAGTGTTCCTTTTTTTCCACACCCTCTCCAGCATTTATTGTTTCTAGATTTTTTGATGATGGCCATTCTGACTGCTCTGCAAATTTTTTGTCACTAAATTCTTATCGTCTGGTGCATATCTTGTTTCTTTGTTTTCACAATCACACAGTTTTCCTTTTTCTAATGAGTTCTCTGTGACCATCCTTCCTATGCTATGTTCTGTGCCTGTATTATTTCCCACACTACTGCAAAATAAACAATATGCTTATTTATTTTAAGAAAATTCAACTCCCCAAATCCTTAGCGATTCATTTCCTAAACTTATATAATAGCAGATTTTAAGCATTCATGAACATTTAAAATTTAGTTAAAACATAATTAAATTTCTTGATTCATATCTAAAATATTGTAAGATTTATAAAAACATTAAGAATAAAAGTCACCTTAGGAATTTTTTTAGGTAAGAAATTAACTTTTCAATACTCAAAGTATCTCTTTACATAAGTCCCATTCTATATATCTACCTACCTATTTCTTTCTCTGTCAATCTAGCTATACATCCATCCATCCATCCTTCTGCAATGGAGTGAATGCTTGTGTTACCACCCCCAAAATTTATAAGTTGACAAACTAAGTTACATAAGAAACTCACTTGAAGGATACACTTTTGGCTGTGATGATAGAAAAGAGGAAGCTGCATAGACTAATCTGTGTCCCTCTGCATCCTGACCATATTTACTGCTATTTTTCCTTCTGTACTTAGAATCAAACTTGATCTCTCTACAGATGGTCTTAGCAATGGTCTTAGCGACAACATATTATACAAATTAAAAGTACAAGCTCTGGAGTTAAACTCTTGTGTTCAAATTCCAGATTCCCACTTACTCATTATTTGTCCTTGGTCACGTTTCTTAACTTCTTTGAGACCTTGGGTTCCTCCTATGAGTTATGGTTAAAATAAGACTTCTTATCTCATGAAGTGCTTTTGAGAAACAGATGAAATAAAAGTTTCTAGAACCGTGCCTCAATAAGATGCTAATTCTGTGTGCTAATAATAATAAGCCTTAGAGCACTCCTAATATTATGGGTTTTATATTTTTAAAAATCCTGCTAGAGCTAAGATGCCACAAATTTCTTTTTAGGGAAGAGAAATAAATATGTAGCACCAGCAAAGATTGAAAACAGACAAATGAAATTTAATAAAATAAAAATACCTGTGTTATGGGCATAGATTTTTTCCTCTATAATGTTTAGCACTTTATATAAAACAACTAAATTTGATTCCTCAGATTATGAAATAATAACCAACTATGGCTTTACAGCAGGTTTTTTTGGTTTTTGGTTTGTTTGTTTGTTTGTTTTGCGGTACGTGGGCCTCTCACTGTTGTGGCCTCTCCCATTGAGGAGCACAGGCTCAGGACACGCAGGCTCAGCGGCCATGGTTCACGGGCCCAGCCGCTCCGCGGCATGTGGGATTTTCCCGGACAGAGGCACGAACCCGTGTCCCCTGCATCGGCAGGCAGACTCTCAATCACTGCACCACCAGGGAAGCCCTACAGCAGGTTTTGAAGGATGCTATAATGAATGATTTTTTCAAAGGGAGATTACATGTTCAGTAATTGACACTACCTTAAGGAGATTTTAAAGCTTGAGATAGACAACGTATGTAACATATTAAAATTGAAGAGAGTATCAGATAAGTTTTCCTGTTTGCCTTTGTTTGAAATAAAAACACGTTTATAGGATTCATTATTATATAAACTTTTAAAGAGGTCTTAATGAAAGGACCAGCCAGACTGAATTAACTGATTTAATATTTTATAACATACCGGTTGTAGAAAAATTGTATGAATTTTTCTTTAACCTCTAGAAGTGTCTTTCCCCCACAAATTTCCTCTTCACACCCTAATATGTGAAAGAGTTCATTTAAATATGATTTATGGTGTGGATTACTGTGATTAACCCTGCATCTCCAAGCAACATATCGCTATTAAGCAAAACCACTGTGAACAGATGATACATTAAGAAGCACAGCTCTGCCGTGCATCCGGTCCTTGATTTTGAGAAATACAGTACTTGAGATGGAATATGCAAATGGAAAATCGACCCAAGGTCAGAGTGAGGAAAGCAAAATGACATTCTTTGTGGTTTCAAAATGAGAAATCCATTTCTACTGCACAGTAAAGTTAAAATAAAAGTTAAAGAAAATCAGTAGAAGAAAATTTAGATATTTCACCTCCTCCTTGCTTCTTTAGCTGGAAAATAATTCAGTGGTTTTTGCTACTATAGAGAAAAGGGAGAATTATTTACACTTTTATTTCCTAAGATTTTTCGTCTTGTATCTACCCTGATGAGAGAATGTGTATGTAGGTGATAGACCATTACCCTAGAATTTATCCATGGTTTTTGTTCTATTTATTGCTGTTTGGGTGACTTTGAGAAAGTATGTTTTTCTATACTCCTCTTTATTTTAAATAAGTATACTAATTAAAATTATATACTCCATTTTTCTGGAGGGATAAAAAGATTATTAACTGATTAATTAATCAGTTAATCTTTTGTGGGCACCTCAGGTACAGAGGGATCATCTAATGATATTCTTCAGTTTATGACACACTGTCCTCATACCTCACCCCTTTTCTTAGATATTTTTTCCTACTCCCGGCTTCTCCTTTTATGTACTTTTCTAATGAGTTTGATATATGTACTTTGATGGCCATGTTTCATAAAAAATTATATCCCATTGTGTACGCTTAATTTACATAGCTATAACTCGTTTCTTTTTTCACTCAGCCCTGTTTTTTAAAATACTATGGATTCTAATTCAGTGCTTCTAAATACTGCAAAGAATTCCATTGCACGTATCCACTGCAGTTTACTTATTTATGATGCTAATATTGCTTCCAACTACCTTAGATTACCTCCAATTCCCTATGACTGCAAACAAAGCTAAGATAAAGCATCCTGCTTTTTATACAGGTCTTCCTCAGTTTATGATGGGGTTACATACCGATAAATCCATAAGAATTTGAAAATATTCATTGTAAGTCAAAAATGCATTTAATATACCTAACTTAACTAAACATCATAGCTTAGCCTAGCCAACCTTAAATGTGCTCAGAACACTTACATTAGCCTACAGTTAGGCATAATCATCTAACACAAAACCTCTTTTATAATAGAGTATGGGACATCTCATATAATTTATTGAATACCATACTGAACGTGAAAAGCAGCATGGTTGTATGGGTACAGGATGGTTGTGAGTATGTCGGTTGTTTACTCTTGTGATTGTGTGGTGGACTGGGAGCTGTGCTTGCTGCCACTGCCCAGCTTCAGGAGAGTATCGTCCTGCATGGTAATGTTAGTCTGGGAAAAGATCGAAATTCAAATTTCAAAGTATGTTTTCTGCTGAGGGCCTATCACTTTCACACCATCAAAAGTTGAAAAATCTAAAGCTGGGGACTCTCTATACCTTTCTCTTTTTGTGTAGGAATTTTTCTAAGGCTTAAAACCATGACTGGAATGGCTGTCAAAGGAAATGCTTAATCTAATTTATTTTAATCTTATCTAATTTATACACTTAATTTAATTGAAGGCTTTCAATTTTCATCAAAGGAGCACATATCTGTATCCCCAAATTTTGAGAATTAGTATTTTATGTTGTTGTTTGGTTCTGAACATTATGTAGTTACTAGGGTTTTTTTCTTTAGGTCGCCAGATACATGAAGCTTTTTTTTTTTAATTAACAAACTTTATTTTTTTAGAGATGTTTTAGATTCACAGCAAAACTGAGCGGAAAGTGTAGAGACTTCTGTGTACCACCTGCTCCCACAAATGTGCATTATCGACATTGCACATGAGAGTGGTACATTTATTACAATCATGAACCTACACTGATAACATCATTATCACTCAAAGTCCATAAGTTTACGGTAGGGTTCGCTCTTGATGTACATTCTATGGATTTTGAAAAATGTATAATGATATGTATTCATAATTTCAGTAACATACGTTATAGTTTCACTGCCTTAAAAATCCACTGTGCTCTTGCTGTTCATTCCTCCCTCCTCCCTACCTGCTGGCAACCACTGATCGTTTTATTGTACACATGGTTTTGCTTTTCCTAAATGTCATATACTTGGAACCACACAGCACGTAGCCCTTTTGGACTGGCTTAGTAATACGCATTTAAGTTTTCACCATGTTTTTTCAGGACTTGGTAGCTCATTTCCTTTTAGTAATGAATAATATTCCATTGTCTGAATGTACCACAGTTTATGTATCTTTTCACCCACTGAAGGATATCTTGGTTTCTTCCAAGTTTTGGCAACTATGAATAAAGCTTCTATAAACATCCATGTGGAGGTTTTTGTATGGACATAAGGTTTCAGTTCATTTATGTAAATACCAAGGAGTGTGAATTGCCGGATGGTATGGTAAAGTGTACATTTAGTTTTGCAAGAAATAGCCAAAACATTTTCTAAATTGGCTGTACCATTTTGCATTCCCACCAGCAATGAATAAGAGTTTCCTGTTGCTTTACATCCTCACCAGCATTTGGTGTATCAGTGTTCCATATTTTGGCTGTTCTAATAGATTTGGCTGTTCTAATAGATTCATTGTTTTTTAATTTGTATTTCCCCAATGACATACGTGTTGAACTTATATTATTATATGCCTAATTGCCATCTGTATATCTACTTTGGTAAGATGTCTCCTCAAGTCTTTTGACTGTTTTTAATTAGGTTTTTCATTTTCTTATTGTTGAGTTTTAAGAGTTTTTTATAAATTTTGGATAGCAGTCTTTATCAGATGTGTCTTTTGCAAATATTTTCTCTCAATCTGTGGCTTGTCTTCTCATTGTCTTGAGGTGGAGTTTTTTAATCTATTTTTTTCCTAATTTCATTTATTATGACCAAAGACCATAGTAAATGATATATGGTTCTTTTAAAATTAATTGCTTGTTTTTCAGCTTTGTCTGTGATCAAATTTTGTGAATGTTTCATGAATGCCGCCAAATATTTATTGCTTTGAATAGAGCATGTAAAGTTCAACATAAACTACTCTTTAATAGCATAGGCTCTGGAATTCAGAATAATTGTTTTTTTTTTTTTTTTTGGTACGCGGGCCTCTCACTGCTGTGGCCTCTCCCCCTGCGGAGCACAGGCTCCGGATGCGCAGGCTCAGCGGCCATGGCTCACGGGCCCAGCCGCTCCGCGGCATATGGGATCCTCCCGGACCGGGGCACGAACCCGCATCCCCCGCATCGGCAGGCGGACTCTCAACCACTGCGCCACCAGGGAGGCCCAGAATAATTGTTTTGAAACCCTGTTTTGCCACTTCTTTCTGAGCAATCTTCAGCAAATTAAACATTCTGTGCTTAGTTTTCCCAAATAAAAAATTGAGAACAGTAAGACACATTCTATAGATTTGGACTGAAGATTAAATAATTTATGTTAGGTATGTACACAATACCTGCTAGTGTGTTAAATACTCTCAGGATTATTATTTATTAGTTTGGAATAGTTATGAAATTCAGTGCATTTCTGTATATTATTTTCTGCTTGAGCTATCAGTTTTGGATAAGAATATATTAAGTGCTTTTAATATTTCCTAGTTTAGTTGCCTTATTTTTATGAATATAGTCTGAAGCTATATTATTAGCTATGTCTCATGCTGAAAATACTATCTTGATCCATTTTTCTTTTAACAGTATATAATATACCACTTTGCTATGACACTTTGTTAGTTTTTTTTCTTGTTTGTTTGGTTTTTCATTGAATACCAAATTGTTTGATATTGAAATTGACATCTTCGATTTCTTTTGGTCCACGGTCTTGTTCCTTTATTTTTAGATTTCAGCCTTTTTCTGATTTAACTGTTTCTCATATTCATGACCTATTGATCATTCTTACTTTTTTACTTGTTTGAGGATCTCTGATTATATTTGGTTTAACCATGTACATTCATTGTAGTCCCTGATATATTAAGATTTCTTTCTTCCATTTTATTTTCTATTTATTTTCATTTCATGACTTCCTTTGGATTTTTTACACTTACTTCAGCTAATTTGAAGAACTGCTTAATCCATTTATATTCTTTTAATGATTACCTCTATTAAGACTGACATTTATTTTTATCTTTTTATTTATTTCTTATACTTACTATTATGTGTAACTTCCCCTGAATAAAAATTATATTATTATTAGGTACTCTCCCTTCCCTCTTTTCTTTTTTTTTTTTCTTTTTTTTTTTTGTGGTATGCGGGCCTCCCACTGCTGTGGCCGCCCCCGCCGCAGAGCACAGGCTCTGGATGCGCAGGTCCAGCAGCCACGGCCCACGGGCCCAGTTGCTCCATGGCACACGGGATCCTCCCGGACCGGGGCACGAACCCATGTCCCCTGCATCGGCAGGCAGACTCTCAACCACTGCGCCACCCGGGAAGCCCTGTCTTTTCCTTTTCTGTATCCACACTTCTGCTTTTGACATTGTGTTGATTTTTGTCTAGAATTTTATAGTTATAAAATCTTTTCTGTTTTAGACAAAAGCAAACTTTACTAACTAAATTATATATTAATATCTAATTTATCTATATCTCTATAGTTTAAAATTTCACCTTATAAAAGAAATACTTTTGCTAGTTATAAAATTCTAGGCTTAAATTGCCTTCCTTATGTAATTATCATTTATCTTGCAGCCAGTATTACTGTTAAGGAATCTGCTATCAATGTATAACTTGTTCTTTTATAGGTAATCTACTTTTTCTTTCTAGGAGGTTTTACAGTTATCTTTTATCTTCTATTATAGCATGTATATGATATATACATGTGTGTGTATATGTGTGTCACTTTATCCACCCTTTTTATATTTTATGGACTTTTATTTATCTATTTTAAATATTTGTTTATTTTTTGGCTGCATTGGGTCTTAGTTGCAGCACGTGGGATCTTTTGTTGCGGCATGTGGGCTCTTCGTTACAGTGTGCGGGCTTCTCTCTAGTTGTGGTACACAGGCCCATTAGTTGCAGCACGCAGGCTTAGTTGACCCATGGCATGTGGGATCTTAGTTCCCTGACTAGGGATTGAACCATTGTCCCCTGTATTGCATGACCGATTCTTAACCACTGGACCACCAGGGAAGTCCCATTTTATGGACTTTTAAAATTGGGTCTTAAATCCTGGAAAATTATCCACCAATCTTTCCTCATGTTTCCCTCCTGTTTATTTATTTATTTAAAAATATTCCTCCCTAGGCTTCTTTTATACAAATATTGACATTTTACTCTTTACCAAATAGAAAACTATCTGGTCTTATTCTTCACAGAATATCAAGTGCTATGAAAAGTGCCTGATTTGTAGTAGTTTAATATATATTTGAGAAATCAATGAGTTGGCTGAGTATAGTCTTAAATTGTATTTGAATTACATATAGTCATTGATGGCCATGCTTTTAAAATCATAATGAGCTGTAATTATTGTATGGATTTTCCAGTTAGGTATTAATGCATAACTTGCAACATTTTGAATTAATATGTCATTGAATTCCAAAACAAATTTTGCCTTTAAACCATTGTTTGTGAGAAATCTGCATAAGTTTTGCATATTCTGAATGATGTATCTGCTACAGACAGAGAAATTTGAGAAAATATTAGAAATAAAATAAATGATTCATTACATTCATATGCATATATATACTTAAAATGTGAGAAATATTAGTGAAGAAAATACTATTAATTTTAATGTATTTGAAGCATAGTAAAGCACTGGCCTCTGGTTATGTGTTCCCATCTGACACTTGGAAAATTACTTATTCTGAATTAACAAAATTTAAAAGGAGAAGTATCTAAACTTTCACTTAGAAGGCTAAAATACAAAGGCTCTAGGCTACAGAACATTTTATTAAAATATTAGAATTTAATAAAGACAAAAATAATAAGAAAGTTTTCTTTGAATAACTTATTATAATGGTCTTAGATCAAGAAAGATTACAGAGATTAATTCAATTTATGAACAACTTTAAAATAGTACAGCTGGTCAAACTTTGAATAAATAAACATTTCACAAAAGTAGATATAAGAATGGCTAATAAACACATACAAAGACTCTGAACGTCATTAGTCACTAGGGAAGCACAAATTAAAGCCACAAAGAGATTCCCCTGAAATGGCTATGTTCAAACAACAGATAATACCAAGTGTTGCTGAAAATGTGGAGAAACTGGAACACGTATACATTTCTGGTGGAAGGTAAAATAGCTCAACAGTTTTGCGAAACATTTTAATAGTTTCTTAAAATTTTAAATAGAACCTATCGTACAACTCATCTGTTTCACTACTATCTACTCTACAGAAATGAAAACATGTGTCTGCACAAATACTTGTACATGATTGTTCATGGTAACATTACTCATAATAGCAAAAAAGAAGCAAACCATATGTCATTCAACTGATGAATAGATAAATAAAATCTGGTGTATTCACACAATGCAATACTATTCAGACTAAACTACTGTTACATGTTAAAACAGGAGTATACCTCAAAGGCTTTATGTTAAGTTAAAGAGCCAGGTGCAGAAGACTATTTATTTTATGACTGCATATTAATAAACTATCCTTACAAGGAAAATTTATAGAGATAGTAAGTAAATCAGTAGCTGCATGGGACTAGGAGTATTTCTGGTGATTGACTGCAAACAGGTGTAAGGATAGTTTCTGGAGAGATGGAAAATTCTAAAACTCAGTTGCAATGGGGCAGTAAATATCTAAATGTATTAAAATCATTGAATTGCACACTTACAAAGAGTGAATTTTATGACATTTAACTTATATCTCAGTAAAACTGTTAAAAACAGTTACTGCTATAAGGACAAATGAGAATTGCTGCATGTTGGGAGTTTGTCATAATCTTTATAAAAGAATTAAGTGAAATTACATAAAAGATTTCTCTAAACATTTAATAATAACAATATCAAAACAATAACAATAATAATAAACATTGATTGAGTGCTTTCCATATGCCAGATTATTAACTCATTTAATCTCTCCACAGTACCTACCCATTATTAATATCCCCCATTTAGATAATGAAACCATAATCAAAAAGGTTAATCTACTCAGTAATCACATAGCCATTAGTTAAACGAGGATATTAATCCAGGCAGTCAGGCTTCAGAGAGCCTACTCTTTTTTTTTTTTTTTTTTGCGGTACGTGGGCCTCTCACTGCTGTGCCCTCTCCCGTTGTGGAGCACAGGCTGCGGAGGCACAGCCTCAGTGGTCATGGCTCACGGGCCCAGCCGCTCTGCAGCATGTGGGATCTTCCCGGGCCAGGGCACGAATCCGTGTCCCCTGCATCGGCAGGCGGACTCTCAACCACTGCGCCACCAGAGAAGCCCCTAAATGCCTTTTTGAAATGACTGAAATGATAGAATGCAGTGAGTGATCTATAATCTCTTTCATGTTTCAATGAATTGTGAGAAAAAAATGCCTTCAGGATTTACTTTGGAGGTTTCATCAGGATTAACATAATACAGCATACAGGGAAAGGATTAGAAGAATCATTTTAGGAAGGGTATTAAATTCGATATTTATAGGATTGAAAATGAAAAACAATAAATAGATACTGCAACAGGAGCCTACAATATGCCCTGTTTAAAAGACAGACAATATATTGTCAAGTTAAGAGTGATAAAAATGATAGAATATATTGTTAGAAATATACACATCATTTCCTTTAAATATGTTTACTCTTAAGGTATGACTAAGAATTATATACCTGTTCGGGAAAATATAAAATCTGGACTAGAACTTGAGAACTGTCATCCAAATGACTCAACAGTCACATTAAAGTTGTTACAAAGAAATTCTCCATTAGTTTTTCTCCAGCCCCTTAGGACTAAATATTTGATTATATTGACTGTTTTCAAAAGTTTCCTAAATCTTTGTCAGTGGCAGGATATAATGAGGGTTTAATGAGAAGTACTATTAAATTGAATGAGTGTATTGGATTTATCTTAGACAGTATTCTTATATTACTGTCCATTCTGCATATAAAAGTCCTTTTTATGTACTTATTGAGCTGAATTAAATTAAATTACATTGAGGTTGTGGATTATAAATGCACAGGATCACAACTAAAGGGCTAGATGTCATGGAAAGACTATAAACATGTTTTTAATATAAAAGTATGAGAAATGCCATTCTGCTGGAGAGATTACCATAACGCATTGAGGCTAGAATGATACATCATTTATTTTTGGAAAAAAGGGGTATATTTTTCAGAGTTAAGAAATAAAAGCATAATAGGAGCTATAGGTCTTATCTCAGATAAGAAGTGTTATGTGTTACCCATTAATAATGTTTGACTGTGTCTTAATTGTAGTGCTGGCTTTTATTCACAAAGAACAAAAAGCATTTGTAGGTCTCCCCTGGTGGTGCAGTGGTTAAGAATCCACCTGCCAATGCAGGGTACACGGGTTCAAGCCCTGGTTTGGGAAAGATCCCACATGCCGCAGAGCAGCTAAGCCCGTGCGCCACAACTACTGAGCCTGTGTTCTGGAGCCCGTGAGCCACAACTACTGAGCCCACGAGCCACAACTACTGAAACCCATGCACCTAGAGCCCGTGCTCCACATCAAGAGAACCCACTGCAGTGAGAAGCCCACGCACCACAACGGAGAGTAGCCCCCCTCTCGCCGCAACTAGAGAAAGCCCATGCACAGCAATGAAGACCTAACGCAGCCAAAAATAAATAAATAAAATAAATTTATTTTTTAAAAAATTAAAAGCATTTGTAGATGAACAATTTTATAGAGGTTTCATTATACCATCACTTAACCCCATATGGTTTTATTAAATAATACCAGGCAATAATTTTGTCTTATTCACACCATTGAAATCATCTTTAAGGAAAAATTGCAAAGCTATTATAATTTTTTATTTTACTCACCAATTTTTATTTCAGTATCAATGTTTATTATATTTCCTGGCTATTACCTATTATAATAATTATTTAGCAAATAAACCATTATGTATGTAAATTGAAACGTGTAATTATGAATATATTTTAAAACTGTGTAACAGTAGAATTATCATGGTGACAAGGAGCCAGGTGACAGGAGTGATGAATCAAATGAATAAATTATTAACATGCTCATCTGATTTGCCACATTTATTTTCCTTGTTCACCTGATATCTTCCCAATTCCCAATTATTTTATTAAGTAAAAAGATTTAAATAGTTATTATACTTATTGATTTTTAATGGAAATCAAATCAAATCCTTTTTCATAACATCTTTTATACCCTTTATTAAGATCTAACTCACATACCATAAACTTCACCCTTTTAAAATGTACAATTTAATGGTTTTCAGTATATTCACAGAGGTGAGCAACCAACATCACTGCCTAATTCAGAATACTTTCAATAACCCATTTCTAGTCCCATAAGCAGGCACTTCCCATTCTCTAATCTTCCAAGGTTATTTTGGCTATTCTGAATCCCTTGCCTTTCAGTGTCATTTTTAGTATCAGTTCGACAATTTCCGTAAACAGAAAAAAAGCAACTTGGATATTTATAGGGATTACATTGAATCTATGGATTGTTCTCTTAACTTTTTAGATTGTTTATTGCTAGTGTACAGAAATACAATTTATTTGTTGTATATTGATCTTGTATCTTGTATCCTGCAACATATCTAAACTGGTTTATTAGTTATAATAATTCTTCAGCCAATTTCTTAGGATTTTCTGTGTACAAGATTATGTCATCTGTCAATAGATATAGTTTTATTTTTCTTTACAATCTGGATGACTTATTTCTCTTTCTGGCCCAATTTCCCTCTCTAGAAACTCCAGTACAGTGTTGAATAGAAGTAGCGAGAACATTCTTTAATCATTAAGTATGCTGTTTAGCTGTGGGTTTTTCATAGTTGCCCTTTATGAAAGTTGAGGACGTTTCCTTCTATTCCTACTGCCTTGAATACTTCTATCATGAAAAGGTGTTGGAATTAAATACTATTTATGCATCTATTCAGATGATCATGTGCGTTTTCTGTTCTCTCCTTTATTAATATGCTTTATTACATTAATTGAATTTTATATATTATAGCACTTTTGCATTCCTGGATAAGTTATACTTGGTCATAATGTATAATTATTTTTATATATTGTTAGATTTGATTTGTTAGTACTTTGACAGATTTTAACATCTGTGTTCATAAAGGCTGTTAGTCTGTAGTTTTCTTCAAAGTTTTTGTCTAGTTTTGTTATCAGTGTAATATTGGCCTTACAGAATCATTGTAGAAGTATTTCTCCTCCGTTTTATGGAAGAATTTGTGAAAAATTAGAATACTTCATAGAATTCACCAGTGAAACCATCTTGGTCTGGGCTTGTAAGAAGGTTGTTTAAAAAAAGTAATTCAGGTTTTGTTTTGTTTTTTACTTGTTTAGTCTATCCAGATTTTCAGTTTCTTCTGTCACTTTGGTAGTTTGTGTCTTTCAAGGAATTTGTCCATTCACCTAGGTTATATAAATTATAAACTTTGGCATACAGTTGTTCACAGTATTCCCCTTTAATTACTTTTTCTATAAGATTTGTGGTGATGCACTTTCTAAAATAATTTGAGAATTTGAGAATTCTTTTTTTGTGTGGTCACTCTAGCTAAAGTTTGGACAATTTTGTTGATCTTTTTGAAGAAACAACTTTCAGATTTATTGATTTTTTACTTTTGCTTTTCTGTTTTCTATTCTATTTATCTCCGCTCTTGTTTTTTATTTCCTTCCTTTTGCTGACCTTAAGTTTAATTGTATCTTCTTTTTCTAGCTTCTTTTAAGCTTGTTCTGTGATCTTTTTTCTTTTTTAATATAGACATTTACAGCTACAGGTTTCCTTGTAAGCACTGTTTTGGCTCTATCTCATATATTTTTATTATGTTGTGTTTTCATTTACGTTAATCTCATGCTGTTTTCTAATTTCCCATGTGATATCTTCCTTGACTCATTGGTTATTTAGGAATGTGTTATTTAATTTCCACATATTTATAAATTTCCTCTTGTTATTGATTTTTTAATTTAATTCTGTTCTCTTGAAGAACAAATTTTGAATGATTTCAATAATTATAAATTTATTGAGGTGCATTTTATGGCCTAACACAAGGCCTATTAGAGAAAACCTTGTGCACTTGAGAAGAATGTTTTACTGCTGTTGTTGGGTGAAGTGTTTTATAGTTTTCTGTTATGTCTAGTTTACATATAGTGTTGTTCAAGTTTTCCATTTCCTTGTTCACTTTCTGCTTAGTTGTTCTATTCATTATTTAAAATGAAGTCACCATTACTGTTAAATTGTTATTCTCCCCTATAATTCTCTCAGTTTTTGCTTGCTGGGACTCTGTTGTGAGGTGCATATATATTTATAATTGTTAGGTTTTCTTGATGGATCTCCCTTGTCTCATAAAAATTTTTGTTTTAAAGTCTACTTGATCTAATATTTATACAGCCACTGCAGCTCTCGTTTGGTTGCTGTCTGCATGGTGTATCAGCCAGGGTTCTCCAGAGAAACAGCCATCAGGTCCAATAGCCAAGATGTATTATACATTATATATATTTATTTATTACAAGGAATTGGATTACACAATTTTGGAGGCTGATAGATCCCAAGATCTGCAGAGTGAGTTGGTTGTTAAGCTGAAGACCCAGCAGAGTTGATGGTTTAGTTCCAGTCTGAACCAAGCACTTAAGAACCAGGAGAGCTCATAGTATAGTTCCAATCCAAAGGCTGGCTGCTTGATTCACAGGAAAAGTCAGCATTTCAGTTTGAATCTAAAGGCAGAAAAAAACCTGATGTCCCAGTTCATAGGTCATCAAGCAGGAAGGATTCTTTTACTTGGGGGATGGTCATCCTGTTTGCTCTATTTAGGCCTTTGACTAATTGCATGAAGCCCATTCACATTAAGAAAGGCGATCTGTTTTACTCAGTGTTCTGATTTAAATTTCACTGTCATTCAAAATACTCTCACAGAAACACTGAGTATATAATTTTACTTCAAATATCTGGGTACCACATGGCCCAGTCTGGTTGACACATAAAATTAACCATCACAGAAGATACATAGATACATCTTTTTGTTTGCAAACTATTTGTGTTTTTGAATGTAAAGTGAGTCTCTTATAGACAGCATATAGTTGGATCCCAGTTTGTTTGTTTCTTTAAAACCATTTTGCCAATTTCCACCTCTGGATTGGAGTGTTTAGCTAATTTACATTTAATATACTAATGATAAGGTAGGATTTATATCTGTCATTTTGATATGTTTATCTGTATGTCTTACACCTTTTTTGTTCTTCTATTAATCAATTACTGCCTTCTTGTGATATTTTCTAGTGTACCATTTTATTTCCCTTGATATTTTTTTACTATATTCTTAGTGGTTGCCCTAGTGATTACAATTAACATCTTCACTTAAAAAAATCTTGTTTGGATTAATACCAACTTAATTTATTTCAAGACTATACAAAACATATACCTCTGTCTCCCACTTCTAAGTGCTTTTATTGTCATAAAGATTACAACTTTTTAAATCACAATTCATCAACGTAGTTTTATAATTGCTTTTTGCAATTCTTTTATATTTGATATATTATATTTGATACTGATTAAAACAAAAATACATTTTTACTATGTTTGTCATTTGCCTATATACTTATCTTTACTGGTATTTTTTTATTTCTTCACATGAGTTCAATTACTGTCTGGCATCTTTTCATTTCCTCATGAAGGACTCCCTTTAGTATTTCTTGTAAAGCAGGTTTACTAGCCAAAAATCCGTTCAGTTTTCTTTCTTTTCCTTAACCTCAGATTTCTTAATTAGTACTTCTTTTTTTCACCGCCCTTTTCTCTATAAGAATCCTATATAACTATTTCATGAAATTCTGACAACTGTAAAATATCAGTTGGAAAATACTTCTCTAGGTCAGTTTTAAATGTGAAATATTCCACAGGTTAGAATAAGAAAAGTCATCTACTTAAAGTTAGTGACCATACTGAATACAAGTAAATCTAGCACTGGAAATTTTTTTATATTTTATAAAATGTCTTTACACTATTTCATCTTTATGAACATCCCTGAGAGGAAATAGGACATGTGTATCAGTGGTAGATAAGTAAGTATTAAAAGTATTGAAAGTTATATAACTTCTCTTGTCATCCAATTGTTAATTTATTAACCTGAGTTTTACTTCAAGATCAGATGACTCTTAAATTGTGAGATGTTTCCACTACATTGAAGGCTATCATTTTAGAAATTCTAAGTATGTCTGAGAGGTATCTTCATTTTGTGACATTGTTAATGACAGTCATTCTGAGTACTTTCAATTACTATGTTCATCTTGATGTTATAAATTTTTAAAATTAATCTTAAGTAAAAATAATTAGGAAATTTCAGTTATTTAGAAAAAAAGGACAGCAGATTTACTTACTTTGGAAGGATAAATACACAATTCTGCTTAAATGAGATATAGTTACAAGATGGTGTAGCTAACTCCAAGCATTTAGTGAACACCCATCAAATTCTTGGAGATTTTTTCCCCAGTTTTCAGTGAGTAAAAATCTGGTTGTTATCTCATTTGATATTAACTTGTACTAATAACCAAGTGATTGTGCCAAAGGAGGAAGATAACAAGAGAATGAGAGTAAGGAGTCATGCAATAGTTGCTCTTACAGCCTGTGAATGAACAGATCCCAGGAACAAACAAGTAGTTTGCCACAATTATCCAAGAGGGATCACATCCCAGGAAACAATTATCCCACTTGAGTTCTATCACTTGCTAAAGGGTATGAAAAAATAACAGTGTAATTCAGGGTCTTAAACCAAGTGTGTGGTTATGTTGTCTTCCTACCAGGAATAAGAAAGAACTGTGTTCTCATCATATACAAATAGTCAAAGGGTCTCCAGAGCTCTTATCCTACTAATCAGGGAGTGTGAAAAGCTTCTTGACAGAACGCATGAATTATTTAAGTTAAGCCCTTGTTGGTTGCATCGTTTGTAAATATTTTCTCCCATTCTGTAGGTTGTCTTTTCATTTTGTTTTGGTTTCCTTTGCTGTGTAATGTAGAGATTTCTTGTTTGTATATAAGCAATCTCAACCTATGGACTTTGATACTGATCACCCTTCTCTTGAGATCATATACTGTCTTGAATGGGAGACATCCTATTCTCTCTCCAACTACAGAAAAACCAGCCCTCCGCCCAAAGTCATTAGGCCAGCACTATGAGTAGCCAACCCCCATCTTAATCTCTTCAAAAGATGTAATGCACATAACAGAGTTAAATATAGTAAGATCACAATACAAGGAAACAATGGATTAATCTTGGAAGGACCAATAGTAATGTGTGAGCTGATCTTTGTAAGATGAGTAGAATGCAGACAGATGGATGAAGAGAAATGGCATTTTAGGATGTTGGACTTGTTGGAATGAAGTCTTCTAGGTCTTGAAGTGCATAGCATTTAAGAACAATAAATCAACTGTTGTACATATGCCAAGGAGAACTTACTCTGAGATCAAGTTGAAATTACCGATTGCTGTTGGAATCTGAAGTGTCTTGAATGCTAAGCTAAAAACAATATTTTTAAATAAATAATAGAAGCCTCTAAAAGTGTTTGAACATCATTAATATGATGAGATCTGTATTTGGGCAAAACAATCCTGATACCAATGCAGAATATAGTATTTAAAGGAGAGAGACCAAAAGAGGCCATTGTGACAGCCAAATAAGAGATAAAATGAAAGTATCTTGGGCAATGATATGGAGTAGAAAGAGAAAGGAGAAAATAATGAGAATATTTTGCAAATAGAATCAAGAAGATGTGGTTTTGGATTATGGAGAGAAATAGGTATAACAATGACACAGGTTTCTATATTTAATAAATGGATCATACTTTCTCCTGAGAAGGAACATTAAAGAACTGGAATATGTTTTGGGGGATACAATTAAAAATCATTTTGGAATGTTTAGTATGAGTTACAAAAGGGGGTGGCATACATAAGTATATATGGGCAAATGGAAATTCATGTCTGAAGATAATATAGGAGAAAAGTCATCTAGAGTTATTGATCTGGACATGTCCATGAGATCCTTGTTTCCACAGTACAGAATCAGCTTATTGTACAAGAGCAGTTGTTTGTTGATGTGTAAATTGTCAACCAGTCATAACTTAGAAAGCGATGGAGTACAGTTTGTCAAGTGCAGTTTTGATATTTCTTTTAAAAATAGATCATCTCTATGGTAATGTTTTTTTCTAGGCTGATGAAGTTGAAAAATCAGCTTCATTTTGTTAAGTACCAATGAAAAGAAAATACTCTTCTTTTTAACTTGTTACGAGTTACAATTATATTGGGTTAGCCTAAGCTGTCTTCAGTTAACACTGTGGTTGAAAGCATACATTGACATTGTTATTTTTACCTAATATACCTCTCTTTGAAAAAGAGATTTGCTAATTATTTACCTTTTCAAATAATGCACTTTTTATTTGTGTTAAAAGCTTATTCGCTGTATGTAGATAACCTTATATGAGTATAGATATGCTTATAGTAGTTACTAATCTTCTACTTGAACACTTCCCAAATTCAGCATTTTGGATCCACTCATAGCAGTGTAAATCTGGATATTATATGTGTGGTATAGCCTATGGAAGACTGGATATATATCCCCACATTCATCTTGGAATATAGTCACTTCTTTGTTCGAAATTACACTTCTTCTTTCAAGGAAATTCCTTATTCATTGTATTAAAAAAGAGCCCCTGAATACAGAATGTCCTCCACTGTCAATTCTATTCAGTAATCTTTGATTTGTTAAAACTTATTGCCAGGGAAGCCCTTCAAAAACTTGCAAAGGAAAAAAGGTTTATCTTTAGGAACATCTTCGTCTGATTTTGGTGTGCAATCCTCTTCTAACTCCCAGTGGTTGTCCAGTGTCCTTCGTAGTGACACCTATTTAATAGAGCTTATTCTTAGTTCCACTTCCCCATAAAATATACATTTGTTCTTTATTTCCTACTTCCTTGGGACCATATGCTAGGTTAAGGTTGTTCTCTCAATGACAGAGATGACATATATATTTTACATCTGTATACCCATCAAAATAATTAGCACATATCGGGCACAATATATTTTATGTCGAATGAAGAGGTGAAATAATGAATGTTAGATGTAAAACATCAGTTCTGTCTTCCTGAACATCCCCTTCTGTGTAAGATCTGCTCTTTCTTCAGTGATGTCTACTCTGCTCAGGATTGGTAAAGTGACTGTAAGAAGCAATACAGTGTAAATAAGCACATTATTCATAGAGTTACCCAGAGTGGAGAAAATATCTGGGTATAAAACACTGCACACATCTGCAGGACTTCTGAGACCCACAGAGGAAAACCACATCAGAACTGAAACCTTTGATTAATAGATCTAACTAGGAAGGCAGTTCAAAATGAGGAAAAAAATCTAAAATGAAAATATTGCTACTAATTAAAATATGACCAATTTTGTTTCTCAAAGCTTCACTAATATCACTGATTTTGATCAAATTCCTGTCTTGACTTACTCGCTTGGCAGTGAGTTCAATTTAACTACATTGGCATGCATTTAGGTTAAACTAGTGAGTGAAGAAAAATTCTGAATGCACCATTTAAATAGCAGTGAAATTACTGTAGAGTATAATTTTTTTTAAGGTAGAGAATTCTAGAAAGGGTATTTGTTGATGTCATTTTTTAGAAAACAAAATCAAAAACATTGTGATGTGCTCTCCTACCTTCTGTAGTCTTAGGAGTAATATTGGTTCCAGCAAGACCCATGCAGGAAAAGAAGGAATTCCAAATTAAATGTCGATTCATATAATCAGTTGTAGTGTTTCTTAATTGTATTTTGATGGTTTGAATTCAATAGAAACATTTTAATTGTTTTGCTTTCATATGTTTAACTTATTTCTTTATTACTTATCAACTTTTACTATCTTCACCTTATTTGTTGTAACAGCTTGGGAATCATGTAGAAACTGTCAGAAAATATAGTCACTCTTCAGGGTAGAAAAATCAAGTTGCTTTATTTTATTTTATTTTATTTTCCTTACATCTAGCTGAGACTATAGTTCCTGGTAAGCTACTTAGTAGTTCATTAGATTGAGCATTTGTCAGAGAGATCTAAGCTCTTCTCTTGCCCCTAGTTGGGAAGTACTTCTTTTGACCAGCTAAGGAAAGTTAATAGCTTTTTTTTGTCTTCATACGTTCTTTCCTTAATCGTATCTCTGATAAATGTTCTGATCATTACTATTGATAGAATAGGTTGTAGATATTTACTAGAATTCACATGAGAGGGCTGAGCCAGGGAATTTATTTACTTTCTGAATATATATTACATTTCTTCCCTGAGGCAATTTCATATCCCAGGAGTGTTTCTTCTCATTATGAACTATTTCCATATCTGCTGAATACTGCAGATTAATCAGAAATGAAAAGCATCTGAGGAAGCAAACACCTTAAAAAAAAAACCTGTGGAAATACCATATTTGAATACTAACGCCTTAAAAAAAACTGTGGAAATACCATACCTGAATACAATTTTTAATTCAAATGAATCACTGAATCAATTTATCTCATCTTTTTAACATTTAGTATGGGTCTGTTTGGGTTCATCTTGTTTGGGACCCTCTGTGTTTCCTGTACCTGGTTATCTGTTTCTTTCTTCAGGTTTGGGAAGTTTTTAGCTATAATTTCCTCAAATATATTTTCATTCTCTCTTTTTTCCTTCTGAGACCCCTATAATATAAATGTTGGTACACAAATGCTATCCCAAAAATCTGGTAGACTGCTTTCATCATGTTTTTCATTTGTCTTCCTTTCTGCTATTCTGATTGGATGATTTCCATTATTCTATCTTCTAGATCACTCAGGTGTTCTTTTGTATCACTTAGTCTGTTATTTGTTCATTCTACTATGCTT
Organism: Mesoplodon bidens; assembly: GCF_964165515.1. Lineage (NCBI taxonomy): Eukaryota > Metazoa > Chordata > Mammalia > Artiodactyla > Ziphiidae > Mesoplodon > Mesoplodon bidens. The sequence goes on from NC_138176.1 coordinate 206,214,247, forward strand.
ATCTCTGATATTTAATTATCTAGTTTTGATTGGGTCTTTTTTATATTTTCTAGTCTAATTCCTTGTTAAAGTGTTCATAGTGTACATCAATTATTTTCCCTAATTTATTTAACATTTTTATTATCAATGCTTTGAATTCTTTTTCTGATAAATTGTTTATTTCTGTTTCATTATTTATTTTTTCAGGGATTTTTTTCTTGCTTTTTCAACTGAAAGTAGTTTCTCTGCCTTTGTGTTTTGCTTAACTTTCTCTGCCTCTATGAATTTAGGTTAAATAGTTACCTATTGCAGTTTTGAAGGTGTGATCTTATGGGGGAACCTCCCTATATAGATCGCATGTGCCCAGTGCCTTTGGTGTGACAGCTGGATTTGATGTGGACTCAAGTCACTTTCCTCGGGCTGTGCTGGTAGCTCTCACCTTGTCAGGAAATGGAGGGGCTAGAGCTGGTGCTGAGTGTGAGGTGTGACTTCTACTCTGTTCAGTGACAGTTACAGCCCTTTTGGGGTGGGGGTCTAAACCCAAGTTGCTGGAGGAGAAGTGCTACAGGTCAGGCCTGAGTTGGCTCTATTCCTCTCAAGTGTGTGTTTTTTCCTCTCCCTACAACCAGGACCCTTGCCCCAGAGAGGGAGAGTGCTGAGGCAAGTGGGGCCCATATGGGCTGTCAGCTCATGTAGGCTACAGAGGTCCCATGTGATGCTTGTGTAGGCACCTGCAGCGCCACTTAGAAGCAGCCTCTGGTGCAAGTCCCCTTTGTTCCTCACAGCCAATCACTGCCCCCAGCCTCTGCCACCCCCTGCCCTGTTATGGAATCCCTTTGCAGGGCAGGCTGGGTTGCATGACCCCTTGGTGCCTATGGGGGCAGGGGGGCGAGCTGTGGTGGAAAGGCCGTTGTCAGAGATCTGGGCTCCTTCTGAGGTGTTGCTTGAGTAAGTGCCAAAATGGCCACGACCACCCCACGCAAGCTCTGTCCCAGGACCAGCTCTCCCCTGGGTCCCATGTTTAAGTCTTTTCCTACGCCATCACCCCCAGTCATGGCTGTCCCAGTTCCAGTGCCTCTCTGTGACATGGAGTGAGCTGGATCGGGGTGTGCAGCGAGGCTGTTGCAGAAACCTGGCAGCCACTAGGGCAGAGCTCTCTCTGCCCTTCCTTGGGGGCAAGGCTTTGTACCTGTGGTCCTCACACATGGAGTTCGTACTTCCCACAGTCCTTCTGTTAGTCCCAGAAGTCCTCCAACCAGCCAAGTGGGGTTATCTCCCCATGTAGGACCCCAAGACTAGGCATCCAATCTGTAGCTTGAACTGCTTACTCTACAGGGTGGGTGTCTGCCTGTGTAATTTCCCTTTTCCTCTGAGACCCCTCCCAGGGAAACAGGTCCCAACCCAATTGCTTTTCTTCCCTTTCTACCCGATTACATGTGTATCTTTCTCATAGCCTTGATTGTACAGGAGTCCTTGTGCCAATTTCCAGTTAGTTTTCAGTAAGGATTGTTCCACACATAGAGGTATTTTTGATGTTTTCGTGGTGGGAGGTAAGTTCCATATCCTCCTACTCCGTCATTTTGACCTGACTTGTCTGGCAACTTTTAAGTCTATGAAGTATTTATTGACTTGAAATTATTTTAACATGTGATAGTACATGCATTCATACTTTCCCGAAGTTAAACTTGTATTTATATTGTGTTTACCTGCCAAACAGTTAACATTATATGGATCAATAAATAGATGGATAGATGATAGGCAGAAAGAAGGTTGGATTTCATATGCTTGCGACTCTAGACCTAATCTTTACCTTTGCCCCCTCTGCTCTGTGTCTTCGGACTTTGGCTTGCATTGACTCATCGCTCCCTTGCAGTGGTTTTTCTCTAAGAGGAACAAGGGCAGGAGATTGGAGGGGGCAGAGAGAGTGATTTGGGAATATTTATATCCCTGTCTCCCAAACTGCAGAGACTCAGAAGTCTGGCTATCTCTCTCTCTTTTTTTTTTTTTTTATTTTTGGGCGGTACGCGGGCCTCTCACTGCCGTGGCCTCTCCCGCTGCGGAGCACAGGCTCCAGATGCGCAGGCCCAGCGGCCATGGCTCACAGGCCCAGCCGCTCCACAGCATGTGGGATCTTCCCGGACTGGGGCACGAACCCGCGTCCCCTGCATCGGCAGGCAGAATCCCAACCACTGCGCCAGCAGGGAAGCCCTGGCTATCTCTCTTGACCAAAGGTCTCAGCTCATTTAGGTCTCAGCCCTATCAACAGAATCTTCTTTGTCAACATTTTCCAGTAACAGTTCACTCCCTTCTCAGCATAGAATGTTAAAGAGGCCCCACTGGAACTAAGCCTGGAATTCTGCACTTTCCCTTGTAATTCTGTTTTGCCCGAATATTGTAAGTACGTCTTTCTGACAGTTCTTCTTAATGTATACTAATTTGAGTGTTCCATCTGTTTTCTCTTGGAATCCCAAGTACAATAGATGGATAGAGAGTTCTTAATCACTGGAATCCACTGGTGCTAGTGGGATTTTATTTTTAAATCCCCATTATGCCTACACTTGGTGATGTTGCCAGACTTGTAGTACATTTGTCTTCCATTTGATTACTGTGTATGTTAATAAGTATAGCACTGAGAAGAATACTTGATAGCCATTTTGTGTTTATTAGCTGTCAGGCATTACATTAAAAGGCTTGAGCATATTAGCTTACAACAGCCCTATGAAATAGATACTATAATTATCGCCTTTTAGAGATTAAGAAAGTGAGACTTGCAAAGGTCAAGTGACTTTCCCAAGGTCATACAGCTGGTAAGTGGTACAGTAACTGAGATTTTAAACCAAGGCATCAAGACTCCATGCTTTTAACCACTATACAGTATTGTGTAGGTATTGCTGTACTTTACTAGATAAGTATGACAACAGACAGAATAAAATTAGTTAGAAAAAAAGTACTTAGTACAATGTAGTTGCCTACTATAGACGTTATCTAATGTTAAAATTTTCATGAGAATTGAATTGTAGTGACGGTTAAAAAAAGAGTACACGGGGCTTCCCTGGTGGCGCAGTGGTTGAGAGTCTGCCTGCCGATGCAGGGGACGTGGGTTCGTGCCCCGGTCCGGGAGGATCCCACGTGCCGCGGAGCGGCTGTGCCTGTGAGCCATGGCCGCTGAGCCTGCGCGTCCGGAGCCTTTGCTTCACAACGGGAGAGGCCACAACAATGAGAGGCCCTCGTACAGCAAAAAAAAAAAAAAAAGAGTACACTTTGAACAATCTTTAAAAGAAATGCGAGGCACTGTATCACACAGTAATATACACACATAAGTGATGTAAAATTTTTAAAACCTAAAGAATTGTAACTTACATTTAAGAAGAAAAATCTATCCATATTTTTAGAAGCCTTTAAAGTAATGTATATTTAGGGCCCATAGAAAAACTAAATAAAACCAGAATTTTGTACATAATTGGTGATCTGCTCTCATACAAAGTGTGGTAAGTAAATTTTTTTTTGCTAAATAATCACTTAAAGGAAAAAAATGAATCATAAAACTTGAAATCTTACAGCAATAAGCAACAATATGGGAGTACAGAGTATATATTTTTTGCACAGAGTTCCAGTTTTTTCCTTTGTACTTATTCTATCAAATTAAGAAATTCATAGGAAAGATTTTGTTGTGTTGATACCCCTTCCAATATAATGAAAACAGGGTGTCCTCTGGTTCTAGTCTTTAATTTTTCTTGTTGAATGTAGGTGTGAGAGTAAGGATTAATTCATAATATAGGCATGCCTGATTTTATTGCTCTTAACTTTATTGTGCTTCATAGATGCTGTGAATTTTACAAAGTAAAGGTTTGTGACAACCCTGCATCAAGCAAGTCTATTGGTGCGATTTTTCTAGCAGCGTTTGCATACCTTGTGTCTCTGTGTCACATTTTGATAATTCTTACAATATTTCAAACTTTATTATTATTATTATTATATTTGTTATGGTGATCTGTGATCATTGATGTTACTGTAGTGGTTGTTTGAGGGTGCCACAAACAAGACCCTTAAAAGATGGCAAACTTAATTGATAAATATTGTATGTGTTCTGACTGCTCCACCAACCAGCCTTTCCCTCACATCTTCCCCTCGTATCAGGCCCTCTATTCCCTGAGACACAACGATATTGAAATTAGGCCAGTTAATAAGCCTAAAATGACCTCTAAGTGTTCAAGTTAAAGGAAGACTTGCATGTCTCTCAGTTTAAATAAAAAGCTAGAAATGATTAAGCTTCATGAGGAAGGCATGTCTAACCTAGGTGGTAAAGAAGCGACAAGTTTTGGGAAGATTGACTCCAATTCTGAAATTTCTATTGTGGGTAAGATGCTGTCAAACACCGTTACATGCTACAGAGAAATCGTTCCTGAAAGGAAGAGTCAATCCATGTAGGAAACATCACTGGTGTCTTATTTTAAGAAATGGTGACGGCCATCCCAGCCTTTAGCAGCCACCACCCTGAGCAGTCAGCAGCCCTCCACAAGCAAACACCTCCCCCAGCGGAAAGATTATGACTTGCTGAAGGCCCAGATGATGGTCAGCATTTTTTTAGCAATAAAGTTTTTTTTTGTTTGTTTTTTGTTTTGCGGTACACGGGCCTCTCACTGTTGTGGCCTCTCCTGTTGCGGAGCACAGGCTCCAGATGCGCAGGCTCAGTGGCCATGGCTCACGGGCCCAGCTGCTCCATGGCATGTGGGATCGTCCCAGACCGCGGCACGAACCCATGTCCCTTGCATCGGCAGGCGGACTCTCAACCACTGCGCCACCAGGGAAGCCCCAATAAAGTATTTTTACTTAAGGTATATACATTGGTTTTTAGACATCATGCTATTGCACACCTAATAGGCTACATTATATTATAAATATAACACTTATATGCACTGAGAAACCAAAACATTTGTGTGATTCACTTTATTGTGATGGACTGGAACTGAACATTCAATATCTCTGAGGTATACCTGTATTATTCTGTCCAGCTGAATTTATTATATTCAGATAAGCTGACTAGATTTTTAAAAAGCTATTCTTAAAGGGGCAGAATGTATGTATAAAGATGTATTTGTGTTGGCCATACTAATTGGTATAGCTACTATTTAATCAGGTAGAAAAGCAAATGTTTAAATTGTTTCCTTTAATGAGGGAAATTCTACCTTTGTAAATGGCATTTATATGTGTGAGGAATGAGTGAGAAGTATAGCAGATGAACTTCAGAGATGGTCCCAACTAAATAATTTTGAGTCTTAATTCTAGTCTTAGAATCATTGAAAGAGAGAGAGTACATGTTCTTCTCAACTTTTCAGATGACTGGGGAAAAAGTGCTTCTTAATTACATTGCATGCATCAGTTTTTCACATTTTCAAACATTATTCATAAATCAGTTTGCTCCAAATGAGTTAAAAATTAAACATTTTCTTCGAGAAAAAAAAAAGAGAAACAAACCTACAGCAACAATAACAACAATAATAAAGCTATTTACTACTGGGAGAGGTCTGAGAGGCCTTTACTATTTTTCAGGGTTAGGAAAAACAACAGATGCTATCTAAAGTTCAAGACCAAGGACACGGAGAACACCTGCTACAAACAGCGAGAGTGTTCCTCCTTCCATTCCCTGCCTCACATTCTCCCTACAGCACATACTTCCCTACTTAGACACACATTTTGTTTAAATTCATATATCTCAATGCCATCTGAATTGTGAATCCCATCTTTGTTTCTCCTACTGTAGAATCGAATTAAGAAGTTAGCAAGTGTACTATTCTGGTTCTAAACAACAGCAACTTAAACCAGGAAGGCTGAGAAGCATGAATCCTATGTCAAACTCTCTAGAAAAAGTCTATAAATTCTTAGTGTAGTCTCTTCTAATGCTTACACCACCTTTACTGTCATGACAGTCTCTTATTTCTGGATTCTTCATAATGGAGCTCATTTTCTCTTCTTCTGTCAGCACAGCTGAAAGATGGCTGATCACCATTTTCTGTCTAACAGTCCTTTCAGTTTAGTTTCTATTCATAGAACTGAAGTTTTTTCACTTTTGCCTTTTCCAGAATGAACAATCCAATTGTTCCAGTTATTCTTTTATTTGACATTTTCAACTTTTCTCTCTAATTGAAACTCTTTATCTTGTTCATATTTTTATTTGTTTGGATGACATCCAGAGTTCTGAGTTGGGGTGCTGTGCTTTTTCTTATTTACTAAGTGAGTTCTTTAATTTGTGTTCCATTATAGTTTGAGTTTCCAGATTGCTATCCAAACCAAGGTTTTTTCTGAAATATTTTAATATTAATCTTTCATTGTGTAGATGTTATTTTTTTCTTAAGTACCTTATGTTTGTGTCCTTTACCTGTCTGTTTCAATTACCAAATATTCTAAAATTAACATTTCAGTATTCTATTGGTTTCTCATATATACTCATTTAAAAAGAGATTTTTTTAAATGTTGGTCTGTGATTGGCTCGGCAATAAAATTTATCTCAAACATCCTATATATGGTAAGGATATATAAATATTTACTTAATTTGGTCATCCATGACATTGTTGATGATTTTCTGGATTAATACATAGAGGAAGATTGTGAGGATGTATCAGACTCATCACAAAATTGTGACAGAATTGAATAAAAGTGTCTATGATCTGGTCCCTTTTTTCTCAGATATTTACTGAATTGTATGAATCAGTCTTAAGCATTGGTCCCTCTGTTATCTCTATCTATCTATCTACCTACCTACCTACCTACCTACCTACCTGTAATCTTGCCTCTGTACCATCTTCTACTTGCTACATTTCCCCCACTCTATCAAATTATTCATTTGATCATTAGAGATTAGGTTAGTGCATAGATTACTAAATCATTTTGGCTGTTAATTAAAATCCTGACCATTTAAGGCTAGTCACAAATTGATGTTATAAAAACTTTACCTTGATGTGATTAGATATAAGAAAATTACCAATGGTTCATAATTTCTTTTATTTCTATGTTATAGAAAAGTAATAGTTGTCTTTTTATTTTTTAATAAGAATTTCTAGGTGTTTGATAATTTTTAAATTAATAAACTTTATTTTTTATAGCAGTTTTATATTCACAGCAAAATTGTTTGGAAAGTACAGCGAATTCTCATATATGCCCATTCCCACACATGTCCAACCTCCCCCCACTATGAACATCTGTACTACAATGGTATGTTTGTTACAATCGGTGAACATACATTGACATATCATTATCACCCCAAATCATTAATTTATATTAGGGTTCACTCTGGCATTGTAAATTCTGTGGATTTTAACAAATGTACAGTAACATGTATCCATTGTAATATCATACAGAATAGTTTCATTGTCCTAAAAATCCTCTGTACTCTGCCTATTTATCCCTCCCCCTCCCCCTAACCCCTTGTAATCACTGCTCCTTTTGTTGTTTCCATATATTTGTCGTTTCCTGAAGGTCATATAGTTGGATTCATACAGTATGTAGCCTTTTCAGGTCGGCTTCTTTCACTTAGAAATATTCATTTAAATTTCCTTCATGTCTTTTCATGGCTGGAAAGCTCATTTCTTTTCAACACTGAATAATATTCCAGTGTTTGTATGTACCACAGTTTTGTTTATCCATTCACTTACTGAAGGTCATGTTGGTTGCTTCTAAGTTTTGGCAATTATTTCTATATTGCTTTACATTGTTGTGTTAGTTGCTCCTGTATAACAAAGTGAATCAGCTATATGTATACATATATCTCCATATCCCCTTCCTCTTGCGTCTCCCTCCCACCCTCCCTATCCCACTCCTCTAGGTGGTCACAAAGCACCGAGCTGATCTCCCTATGCTATGTGGCTGCTTCCCACTAGCTATCTATTTTACATTTGGTAGTGTACATATGTCAGTGCCACTCTCTCATTTCATCTCAGCTTACCCTTCCCCCTCCCCGTGTCCTCAAGTCCATTCTCTACATCTGCATCTTTATTCCTGTCCTGGCCCTAGGTTCTTCAGAACCATTTTTTTCTTTTTTTTTTAAGATTCCATACATGTGTTAGCATATGGTATTTGTTTTTCTCTTTCTGACTTACTTCACTCTATGACAGACTCTAGGTCCATCCACCTCACTACAAATAACTCAATTTCGTTTCTTTTTATGGCTGAGTAATATTCCATTGTATATATGTGCCACATCTTCTTTATCCATTTGTCTGTCAATGGTCATTTAGGTTGCTTCCATGACCTGGCTATTGTAAATAGTGCTGCAGTGAACATTGGGGAGCATGTATCTTTGAATGATGGTTTTCTCTGGGTATATGCCCAGTAGTGGGATTGCTAGGTCATACAGTAGTTCTATTTTTAGTTTTTTAAGGAACCTCCATACTGTTCTCCATAGTGGCTATATCAATTTACACTCCCACCAACAATGCAAAAGGGTTCCCTTTTCTCCACACCCTCTCCAGCATTTGTTGTTTGAAGGTTCTCTGATGATGCCCATTCTAACCGGTGTGAGGTGATACCTCATTGTAGTTTTGATTTGCATTTCTCTAATAATTAGTGATGTTGAGCAGCTTTTCATGTGCCTCTTGGCCATCTGGATGTCTTCTTTGGAGAAATGTCTATTTAGGTCTTCTGCCCATTCTTTGATTGGGTTGTTTGTTTTTTTAATATTGACCTGCATGAGCTGTTTATATATTTAGGAGATTAATCCTTTGTCCGTTGATTCATTTGGAAATATTTTCTCCCATTCTGAGGGTTGTCTTTTCATTTTGTTTATAGTTTCCTTTGCTGTGCAAAAGCTTTTAAGTTTCATTAGGTCCCATTTGTTTATTTTTTGTTTTTATTTCCATTACTCTAGGAGGGGAGTCAAAAAAGATGCTTCTGTGATTTATGTCAAAGAGTGTTCTTTCTATGTTTTCCTCTGAGAGTTTTATACGGTCTGGTCTTACATTTAGGTCTCTAATCCATTTTGAGTTTATTTTTGTGTATGGTGTTAGGGAGTGTTCTAATTTCATTCTTTTACATGTAGCTGTCCAGTTTTCCCAGCACCACTTATTGACTCGACTGTCTTTTCTCCATTGTATATCCTTGCCTCCTTTGTCATAGATTAGTTGACCATAGGTGCATGGGTTTATCTCTGGGCTTTCTATCCTGTTCCATTGATCTATATTTGTGTTTTTGTGCCAGTACCATATTGTCTTGATTACTGTAGCTTTGTCATATAGTCTGAAGTCAGGGAGTCTGATTCCTCCAGCTCTGTTTTTTTTCCCTCAAGATTGCTTTGGCTATTCGGGGTCTTTTGTGTCTTCATACAAATTTTAAGAGTTTTTGTTCTAGTTCTATGAAAATGCCATTGGTATTTTGATAGGGATTGCATTGAATCTGTAGATTGCTTAGGGTACTATAGTCATTTTCACAATATTGATTCTTCCAATCCAAGAACATGGTATATCTGTTTGTGTCATTTTTGATTTTTTTCATCAGTGTTTTATAGTTTTCTGAGTACAGGTCTTCTACCTCCACAGGTAGGTTTATTCCTAGGTATTTTATTCTTTTTGTGCAATGGTGAATGGGATTGTTTCCTTAATTTATCTTTCTGATCATTCATTTTTAGTGTATAGTAATGCAAGAGATTTCTGTGCATTAATTTTGTATCCTGCAACTTTACCAAATTCATTGATTAGCTCTAGTGGTTTTCCGGTGGCATCTTTAGGATTATCTCTGTATAATATCATGTCATCTGCAAATAGTGACAGTTTTACTTCTCCTATCTGTATTCCTTTTATGTCTTTTTATTCTCTGATTGCCAGGGCTAGGACTTCTAAAACTATGTTGAAAAATAATGGTGAGAGTGGATATCCTTGTCTTGTTCCAGATCTTAGAGGAAAGGCTTTCAGTTTTTCACTATTGAGAATGATGTTTGCTATGGGTTTGTCGCATATGGCCTTTATTATGTTGAGGTAGGTTCCCTCTGTGCCCACATTCTGGAGATACTTTATCATAAATTAGTGTTGAATTTTGTCAAAAGCTTCTGCATATACTGACATGATCATATGGTTTTTATTCCTCAGTTTGTTAGTATGGTGTATTACATTGATTGATTTGCATGTATTGAAGAATCCTTGCATCCCTGGGATAAATCCCACTTGATCATGGTGTATTATCCTTTAAATATGTTGTTGGATTCTGTTAGCTAGTATTTTGTTGAGGATTTTTGCACCTATATTCATCAGTGATATTGGTCTGTAATTTTCCTTTTTTTGTAGTATCTTTGTCAGGTTTTGGTATCAGGGTGACATTGGCCTCATAGAATGAGTCTGGGAGTATTCCTTCTTCTGCAATTTTTGAAAGAGCTTGAGAAGGATGGCTGTTAGCTCTTCTCTAAATGTTTGATAGAATTCGCCCGTGAAGCTCTCTGGTCCTGGACTTTTGTTTGTTGGAAGATTTTTAATCACAGTTTCAATTTCATTACTTGTGATTGGTCTGTTCATATTTTCTATTTCTTCCTGGTTCAATCTTGGAAGGGTATACCTTTCTAAGAATTTGTCCATTTCTTCCAGTTTGTCCATTTTATTGCCATAGATTTGCTTGTAGTAATCTCTTATGATGCTTTGTATTTCCATTGTAACTTCTGATTTTTCATTTCTAATTTTATTGAGTCTCCTCCCTCTTTTTCTTGATGAGTCTGGTTAAAGGTTTATGAATTTTGTTTATCTTCTCAAAGAACCAGCTTTTAGTTTCTTGATCTTTGCTATTTTCTTTATTTCTATTTCATTCACTTCTGCTCTGATCTTTATGATTTCTTTCATTCTACTAAATTTGGGTTTTGTTTGGCCTTCTTTCTCTAGTTCCATTAGGTGTAAAGTTAGAGTGTTTAATTGAGATTTTTCTTGTGTTAAGTAGGATTGTATTGCTATAAACTTTCCTCTAGAACTGCTTTTGCTGCATCCCATAGGTTTTTAGATCATCGTGTTTTCATTGTCATTTGTTTCTAGGTATATTTTGATTTCCTCTTTGATTTCTTCAGTGATCTCTTGGTTATTTAGTAATGTATTGTTTAGCCTCCATGTGTTTGTACTTTTTTACATTTTTTTCCCTGTAATTGATTTCTAATCTCATAGCATTGTGGTCAGAAAAGATGCTTGATATGATTTCAGTTTTCTTAAATTTACCAAGGCTTGATTTCTGACCCAAGATGTGCTCTGTCCAGGAGAATGTTCCGTGTGCACTTGAGAAGAAAGAGTAATCTGCTGTTTTTGGATGGAATGTCCTATGAATATCAATTAAATCTATCTGGTCTATTGTGTCATTTACTGCTTGTGTTTCCTTATTAATTTTCTGTCTGTATGATCTGTCCATTGGTGTAAGTGAGGTGTTAAAGTCCCCCACTATGATTCTGTTACTGTCGATTTCCTCTTTTATGGCTGTTAACATTTGCCTGATGTATTGAGGTGCTCCTATGTATGGTGCATATATATTTATAATTGTTATATCTTCTTCTTAGATTGATCCCTTCATCATTATGTAGTGTCCTTCCTTGTCTCTTGTAATATTCTTTAAAGTCTATTTATCTGATACGAGTATAGCTACTCCAGCTTTCTTTTGATTTCCATTTGCATAGAATATCTTTTTCCATCCCCTCACTTTCAGTCTGTATGTGTCCCTAGGTCTGAAGTGGGTCTCTTGTAGACAGTGTTTATATGGGTCTTGTTTTTGTATCCATTCAGCAAGCTGGTGTCTTTTGGTTGGAGCATTTAATCCATTCACATTTAAACTAATCATCGATATGTATGTTCCTTTGTTTTGGGTTGTTTTTGTAGGTCCTTTGCTTCTCTTGTGTTTCCCACATAGAGAGTTTCCTTTAGCATTTGTTGTAGAGATGGTTTGGTGGTGCTGAATTCTCTTAGCTTTTGCTTGTCTGTAAAGCTTTTGATTTCTCTGTCGAATCTTAATGAGATCCTTGCCAGATAGAGTAATCTTGGTTGTACATTCTTCTCTTTCTTCATTTTAAATATATCTTGCCACTCACTTCTGGCTTATAGAGTTTCTGCTGAGAAATCAGCTGTTAACCTTATGGGAGTTTCCTTGTATGTTATTTGTCATTTTTCCTTGTTGCTTTTATTAATTGTTCTTTGTCTTTAATTTTTGTCAGTTTGATTACTCTGTGTTTTGGCATGCTTCTCCTTGGGTTTATCCTGCCTGGGACTCTCTGCACTTCCTGGATTTGGGTGGCTATTTCCTTTCCCCTGTTAGGGAAGTTTCAACTATAATCTCTTCAAATATTTTCTCAGGTCCTTCTCTCTCTCTTCTCCTTCTGTGACGCCTATAATGTGAATGTTGGTGTATTTAATGTTGTCTCTTTAACGAGGTCTCTTAGGCTGTCTTCATTTCTTTCCATTCTTTTTTCTGTATTCTGTTCCACGGCAGTGAATTCCACCATTCTGCCTTTCAGGTCACTTATCCGTTCTTCTGCCTCAGTTATTCTTCTATTTGTTCCTTCTTGTGTATTTTTCATATCAGTTATTGTTCATTTCCTTTTGTTTGTTCTTTAGTTTTTCTAGGTGTTTGTTCTTTAATTCTCTTAGGTCTTTGTGAAACATTTCCTGCATCTTCTTGATTTTTACCTCTATTCTTTTTTGCAAGGTTCTGGATCATCTTCACTATCATTATTCTGAATTATTTTTCTGGAAGGTTGCCTATCTCTACTTCATTTAGTTGTTTTTCTGGGGTTTTATTGTGTTCCTTCATCTGGAACATAATACTGTGCCTTTTCATTTTGTCTATCTTTCTGTGAATGTGGTTTTCATTCCACAGGCTGCAGGATTGTAGTTCTTGCTTCTGTTGTCTGTCCTCTGGTGGATGAGGCTATCTAAGAGGCTTCTGCAAGCTTCCTGATGGGAGGGACTGGTGGTGGGTAGAGCTGGGTGTTGCTCTGGTGGGCAGAGCTCAGTAAAACTAATCTGTTTGTCTTCTGATGGGTGGCACTGAGTTCCCTCTCTGTTGGTTGGTTGGCTTGAGGTGACCCAGCACTCTTTGGTGGGGCTAATGGTGGACTCTGGGAGGGCTCATTCCAAGGAATACTTCCCAGAACTTCTGCTGCCAGTGTCCTTGTCCCCATGGTAAGCCACAGCTGCCCCCCACCTCTGCAGGAGAGCCTCCACCACTAGGAGGTAGGTCTGGTTCACTCTCCTATGTTGTTACTGCTCCTTCCCCCTGGGTCCTGATGCTTACACTGCTTTGTGTGTGCCCTCCAAGAATGGAGAGTCCTCCAAGAGTGGAGTCTTCCCCAGCCCTGTTGAAGTCCTGCAATAAAATCCCCCTAGCCTTCAAAGTCTGATTCTCTGGGAATTCCTCTTTCCCTTGCCAGACCCCCAGGTTGGGAAGCCTGATGTGGAGCTCAGAACCTTCACTCCAGTGGGTGGACTTCTGTGGTATAATTGTTCTCCAGTTTGTGAATCACCCACCCAGTTGTTATGGGATTTGATTTTATTGTGATTGCGTCCTGTCTACTGTTTCGTTGCAGCTTCTCCTTTGTCTTTGGTTATTGGGTATCTTCTCTGGTGAGTTCCAGTGTCTTGCTGTTGATGATTGTTCAGCAGTTAGTTGTGATTCTGGGGCTTTCACAAGAGGGAGTGAGCACATGTCCTTCTACTCTGCCATCTTAAACCAATCTCCAGATATGTCTTTTGCAAATATGTTCTCACAGTCTGTGGCTTGCCTTCTCCTTCACTTGGCATTGACTTTTATAGAAAAGAAATTTTTAATTTTAATAAAGTCCAACTTATCAATTGTTTCTTTCATGGATTGCTCTGCTGGTACTGAAACTAAAAAGTCATTGCCATACCCAAGATCATCTAGGTAGTCTCCTGTGTTATCTTCTAGAAGGTTTTATAGTTTTTTATTTTACACTTAGATCTATGATTCATTTTCAGTTAATTAGTATGTAGGATGTAAGGTCCAGTTGGCCCAGCAACATTTGTTGAAATGACTCTTTCCTCCATTGTATTGTATTTGCTCCCTTGTCAAAGATCAATTGAGTATATATACATGGGTCTATTTCTGGACTATTCTGTTCCATTATGTTTAGTTGTCTGTTCTTTTGCCCATACCACACTATCTTAATTAATGTAGCTTTGTAGTAAGTCTTGAATTTGGGTAGTGTCATTCCTCTGGCTTTGTTCTTTGACTTCAATATTGAGTTGGCTATTCTCGGTTTTTTGCCTCTCCGTATAAGCTTCAGAATCAGTTTGGTGATATCCATAAAATAACCTGCTGGGATTTTGATTGCAGTCTATAGATCAAGTTAGGAAGTACTGACATCTTGACCATATTGAGTCTTCCTATCCATGAACATGGAATATCTCTATTTGTTTAGTTTTTGTTCAATATGTTTTATCAAAGAGTTTTTGTTTTCCTCTTAGAGATCTTGGACATATGTTTTTTTTAGATTGGTACCTAACAGTTTCATTTCTGGAGTGCTAATGTAATTGATACTGTGTTTTTACTTTCAAATTCCACTTGTTCATTGCTAATATATAGGAAAGCAATTGGCTTTTATACATTACCCTTGTATCTTGCAATGTTGCTATCGTCACTTATTAGTTCCAAATGGTTTTTTGTCAGTTATGTTGGCTTTTCTATATACATGAGCATGCCATCTGTGAACAAAGACAGTTTTATTTCTTACTTTCCAGTCAGTATTCCTTTCCCCCCCACCCTCAATTTCATGTCTTATTGCATTAGCTAGAACTTCCAGTATGATGTTGAAACGTGGTGATGAGAGAGTACATCCTTTTCTTGTTCCTGATCTTAATGAGAAAGTTTCAGGTTTCTTAGTATTAAGTATGATGTTAACTATAGTTTTTTAATCAATTTTTTAATCAAATGTTCTCCTCTTCCCAGTATGCTGAGTTTTTTGTTTTTTTGTTTTTTATGTTGAAAGGTTGTTAGAGTTTATCGTTTTTTTTCTGTATCTATTGATATGTTCAAGATTCTTTAGCCTAATATGATGGATTTCATTAATTGATTTTCAAACCAGTCTTGCATACCTGGGCTAAGTCTCATTTGGTCATAGAGTATAATTCATTTTATATATTGTTGGAATTTGTTAAGGATTTTTGCATCTATGTTCATGAGAGATATTGGTGTATAATTTTTTTCTCTAATCTTTATCTGGTTTTGATATCAGTGTAATGCTAACCTCATAAAATTAGTTAGGAAGTATTTCTTCTGCTTCTATTCTCTGAAAAAATATTGTAGAAAATTGGTATAATTTTTTCTTTAAATGTTTAGTGGAATTCATCTGTGAACTTATCTGGGTGTTCTGGTGCTCTCTCTTTTGGAAGATTATTAATTATTGATTCAAGTTCTATAATGGATATAGGCCTATTCACATTGCAGAAGTCACATAAGAAGAAATAGACTGTGTCTTTACAGGAATTGGTCCATTTCATCTAGCTTGGCTTATTTAATTCAATGAATATTTTCAAATGTACATAACTTACCAGGTACCATTCTAAGCCCTGGGGACACAAAAAAGAACAAAAAAGATACTGTCCCTGTGTTAAATGAGCTTACATACTTGTGGGTGGAAATAGAAAATCAGTAACTGATTGATTAGCAAGACCTTTATTTGGGGGTGATATAAAGAGAATGAGAGAGTAGGTAATTTATTCCCTTGTATTTAGAATTCAGAGAAGGTTTCTTAAGGAAGTGCATTTGTACTGAGACCTATGTGACAAAAAGGAACTAGTTTTTCAAACTGGAAGATCTATGAGTGTAGTGGTCAAGGCAGTGTAAACTCCAAATAAAAGGTTTACTGTGGAATCAACTTGGCATAGTAAAACAAAAGAAAGAATGTCATGTATGTGGAGTGTATTACAGATAGTTATGTTTTCACATCTGTATTGTCTAGTTTTCCATGAGGTTCAAACATTCTAGGTTTAAGAAAAATATTCTCTAAATATATATTAAACTTTTGTGGCCTCAGACCATTCAGGCACCCTACAGTTAACACCATATAATTATTTCTTAAATAATAAGTACAATAAAAATTACCTATAAAATATATAATATTTAGAACCAGATTCAAATTATATTTCTTTGTTTTTAGTATATAGAATTCTGATATAAAATTAATAACATAATATCAAAAGATAACATTAATTCACCACTGAAAATCAGGTACTAAGCTCAAAATTTTCTATGGTTTATCTTATTTATCAAGTCGATTTTACTGATAGAAAAAATGGAGCCTTAATGAAATTAAAATAACTGGTCAAAGTTCATATCACAAAAAAAGGTAAAATTAGAATTCTTATGGTTGGACCTTGTTTTTAGATCCTTAATTTTTAAGTACAAATCTACAGTCCCTCCAGTCTGATAAACATAAATCACAGTAAGGCAAGTGATCACATTGTCAGAATAATACTGTAATTTGATTTGAAATTCTTTTATTTTGTGACTTTGTATCTAATACAGTATTGTGCTTAATATTTTTGTATTTTCATTTGTGCTATCTTGTAAATGTATATTTTGCGGTACGTGGATTGATAATTCTTTTTAATTTTATTATAAATGGGAACAAATTTGAAAACTCTCAATTGTGTTATAGATTTGCTAAGAGAAGTCAACTTAATATTCATTTATTTGAAATGCATTTTATAGGTAGTTTTTCTATTATCTATCTATTCCACTAAGTTTGCATTTCTGTAACTGAAATACTCTTTGTTCTGGGCTATTAGCTATATTCTTCATCTAGCTAATATGCCTTTGAAATATGTATATATATATACATATGCACATGTACACATGTATATATATATGAGTCATCCTGATGTATCACATTTTTATCAAAATTTAGGGGAAATTTATCTTTACAATAAATTACACATCCATATATTATTGAATAGAATGCAAATTATGAAAAATTTTCAAAATAAGAGATTTAAAAGAAATTTTATTTGTGTGATAGGCAGTTTCTGATTGTTCCCCAACCCTCTCTGCCTGAACGTTTCACTCTTTTCTATCATTAAATTTATTTAGATACAAGAACTTGAGAACTACTGCACCTATAAATTTCTTTAATCTATGATTTACATTACTGAAGTTTTCCAAACAATTAAAAGAGGAGATTCTGAAGTTCAAAAACATTAATGTCAATAAGCAGCCATGGTTAAGTTAGTGTACAGTCTGTTTCTCCCATTATAAGATAGATGAATTGAATAAAATAATCTATGACTTAGGTTATTATATGCCAGACATTGGACTAAACACTATCACTAAAAAGCTCAGACTAGTTGTATTAATTAAAGTCTAATATACTGGCTAGAGATGAATACAATGGATAATATAATCCAACTGTAAAACACTAACATTAATGGTATATTTTTTAAAAGGAATGACCTAATTTCTTAGATACAGAAGTAAAGCTAACCTAAGAAGAGCTATTTGGGACAAGAACAAATTTATAAGCTAGGACAAAACCTTACTAGAGACAATGATTTCTATTTATAATTTGTTTGTATTGTCAATCTACCTTAATTTTGATCTTCTTTTCTATTTTTAGTTTTTGCAGTATATCTTATTTGGAGCAAAGTAAAATAGCACTTTGTACTCATAGAGCATGTTTCATCAGAAAAGTTAATGTATTTTTCAAACTCATTAATTATTACATTATTCCCAGGGGCATGTAACATATTATATAGGTGAAGAAATTTAAAGCTGAGATTTATAAACAATTTTGCCCTATCACATTGAAATGAAATGACCAACCTTTAGCCCATGGTAGGTGCAAAATAGAGGTTCAACTAATATGAATATAATTTGGAGAGTTGCGGGGGGATCCAAATAAATATCTTCAATTAGACAATGTTGGTTAAAAAGAGGTAAATGTGCTTCTGCACATAGCAAACATAATTCATCAAGGAAGACCTGATATTTGCAGTCATTTTAACTTAATATTTGAGAAGAAATAGAAATTAGTGACTGCTAATCCTGATTTTGATGTAATTTGGGACAGAGGGTTAAACAGTCAATTTTAAGTAAAGGTAATTAAAATCTAAATATTATTCAAATTATCTGTAAACTTTCTAGTAAAGAATCTGATCTGTTCAAAACTAATGGATCTACCCTTCTTTTAGAAGGAAGTAGCTTATCATGAAACTTACAGAACACAGTGAAAATTCTGGTCCAAGCATTAAGAGGCAGTTGGAGTTACACTAGAATAATTTTTCATTAAAAACAAAAGACGTGGGTGTTCAAAAATACCTAGAGAGATTATGCATTAATAATTGCTTGATGAAATATGCTATATAAAAAGAAGTTTTGCTGACATCATGATCTTAGGGGAGTTATAAGATGGATCAGCCTTCCTACTTTTAATTTAAGAATACTTTCTAAATATTGTACCAATTTTCATTTATTTTTAAGAGAAAAATGCACAGATAGTAGGTATAAATATTTCAGAAAATTAGTATGAATGCATTATTTTAAAAGGCATTTTAAGGAAAACTCATGGCTTGTTTGGATGTAAGAATTATATAAAGTGATTACAATGTTCTTTTCTCATGAATATGTCAAAACAGGAAACTCACAAGCATTTTCAAAGTGCCATTCCTGAATCTTATCACTAGCTTATGGTGAGCCTTCTTAGAAATATTTTCAACATTTTTATAAGTAATATTCTCCATTCCTATTGCCTGCATTAAATGGCAAGAAAATAAATAGTTTTTCTATGACATTTGGCCCAAAATTTTTAGGATGAGATAGGGAGAAAAATATTACACTCAGAAATTCCTTCTTGCCTCCACTGAGTTTGCCACAGAAAGTGTAGAGGGTGAAACACCAAGAATATTGTTCAAGGTTACATGAGAGCCCTTGAGTTCTGGGACAGTCTTCAGGAGCTCTCAGTTTCCCTACTTACAAGCCACTAGCTCCTTCTGTCAAATCACAACGTTTTAGTCTTTTTTACAACAGCTGCCTGGATCAAACACTTTGTGCCTCTTCACTTAAAGTTATAAGACTGTCCAGCAGTGTTCTTACTAAAATGTGTTAGCAACATTGTATTTATTCATCTATCTATCTATTTATTATTTTTTAATCTAAGTATAGTTGATTTACAATGTTGTGTTAGTTTCAGGTGTACAGCAAAGTGATTCAGTTATACATATACATATATATATTATTTTTCAGATTCGTTTCCCTTATAGGTTATTACAAAATATTGAGTATAGTTCTCTGTGCTATACCAAACTCATAATTTATCTCTAGCCACCTCCCCTTTGGTAACCATAAGTTTGTTTCCTATGTCTGGGGGTCTATTCTGTGTATGAGTTCATTTGTATCATTTTTTTTTTTTTTTAGGTTCCACATTTAAGCAATATCGTATGATATTTGTCTTTGGCTTACTTCACTTAGTATGATCATCTCTAGGTCCATCTATGTTGCTGCAAATCACATTATCGCATTCTTTTTTATGGCTGAGTAATATTGCATTGTGTGTTTGTGTGTGTATACACCACATCTTCTTTATCCATTCATCTGTCAATGGACATTTAAGTTGCTTCCAGGTCTTGGCTATTAAAAATAATGCTGCAAAGAATATTGGGGTGCATGTAGCTTTTCAAATTAGAGTTTTCTCTGGGTATATGCCCAGGAGTGGGATTGCAGGATCATATAGTATCTCACTCTTTAATTTTATAAGGAAACTCCATACTGCTTTCCATAGTGGCTGTATCAATTTACATTCCCACCAACAGTGCAAGAGGGTTCCCTTTTCTCCACACCCTCTCCAGCATTTATTGTTTGTAGATTTTTTGATGATAGCCATTCTGACTGGTATGAGGTAATACCTCATTGTAGTTTTGATTTGCATTTCTCTAATAAATAACAATGTTGTGCATCTTTTCATGTGCCTTTGGCCATCTGTATGTCTTCTTTGGAGAAATGTCTATTTGGATCTTCTGTCCATTTCCATTTTTTGATTGGGTTCCTTGTTGTTGTTGTTGTGGGTTTTTTTTTTTTTTTGATATTGAGCTGTATGAGCCACTTGTATATTTTGGAGATTAATCCCTTGTTGGTCGCATAATTTTCAAATATTTTCTCCGTTCTGCAGGTTGTCGTTTCATTTTGTTTATGGTTTCCCTTGCTGTGCAAAAGCTTTTAAGTTTAACTGGAACCCATTTGTTTATTTTTGTTTTTATTTCCATTACTCAAGGAGACAGATCCAAAGAGATACTGCTGCAATGTATGTCAAAGAGTGCTCTGCCTGTGTTTTACTCCAGAAGTTTTATAGTATTTGGTCTTACATTTAGGTCTTTAATCCATTTGGAGTTTATTTTTGTATATGGTGTTAGAGAATGTTCTAATTTCATTTTTGTACATGTAGCTGTCCAGTTTTCCCAGCACCATTTCTGAAGAGGCTGTCTTTTCTCCATTGTGTATTCTTGCCTCCTTTATCAAAGATGAGGTGACCATATGTGCGTGGGTTTATCTCTGGGCTTTCTATCCTGTTCCATTGATCTATATTTCTGTTTTTGTTCCAGTACCATACTGTCTTGAGCTTTGTAGTATAGTCTGAAGTCAGGGAACCTGATTCTTCCAGCTTTGTATTTCTTTCTCAGGATTGCTTTGGCTATTCAGAGTCTTTTGTGTTCCTATACAAATTTAAAAATTTTTTGTTCTAGTCCTGTGAAAAAATGTCATTGGTAATTTGATAGGGATTGCATTGAATCTGTAGACTGCCTTGGGTAGTATATTCATTTTGACAATATTGATTCCTCAAATCCAAGAACACAGTGTATCTTTCCATCTGTTTGTGTCATTTTTGATTTCTTTCATTAGTATCTTGTAGTTTGTGGAGTACAGGTCTTTTGCCTCCTTAGGTAGGTTTATTCCCAGGTGTTTTATTCTTTTTGATACAATAGTAAATGGGATTGTTTCCTTAATTTCTCTTTCTGATCTTTCATTGTTAGTTTATAGATATGCAACAGATTTCTGTCTATTAATTTTGTATCCTGCAACTTTACCAAATTCATTCATGAGCTCTAGTAGTTTTCTGGTAGCATCTTTAGGATTTTCAATGTATAGTATCATGTCATCCACAAACAGTGACAGTTTTACTTCTTTTCTAATTTGGAAAATTTATTTCTCTCTGATTGCTGTGGCTAGGACTTCCAAAACTATGTTGAGTAAAAGTGGCAAGAGTGGACATCCTTTTCTTGTTCCCAGTCTTACAGAAAATGCTTTCAGCTTTTCACTGTTGAGTATGATGCTAGCTGTGAGTTTGTCATATATGGCTTTTATTATGTTGAAGTGAATTCCCTCTATGCCCACTTTCTGGAGAGTGTTTGTTTAATCATAAATGGATGTTGAATTTTATCAAAAACTTTTTCTGGATCTATTGCAATCATATGGTTTTTATTCTTCAGTTTGTTAATGTGGTGTAGCACACTGATTTGCAGATATTGAAAAATCCTTGCATCCCTAGGATAAATTCCACTTGATCATGGTGTATGATCCTTTTATGTATTGTGGATTTGCTTTGCTAGTATTTTGTTGAGGATTTTTGCGTCTATGTTCATCAATGATATTGGCCTGTAATTTTCTTTTCTTGTGGCATCTTTGTCTGATTTTGGTATCAGGGTGATGTGGCCTCATAGAATGATTTTGGGAGTATTCCTTCCTCTGCAAATTTTTGGGAATAGTTTCAGAAGGATAGGTGATATCTCATCTCTAAATGTTTGATAGAATTCACCTGTGAAGCCCTCTGGTCCGGGACTTTTGTTTATTGGGAGTTTTTAAATCACAGATTCAATTTCAGTATTTGTGATTGGTCTGTTCATATTTTCTATTTCTTCCTGGTTCAGTCTTGGGAGACTGTACCTTTCTAAGAAGTTGTCCATTTCTTCTTGGTTGTCCATTTCATTGACATATAGTTGCTTGTAGTAGTCTCTTATGGTCCTTCATATTGTGGTGGTGTCAGTTGTAAATTCTCCTTTTTAATTTCTTATTTTATTGATTTGGGCCCTCTCCCTTTTTTTCTTGATGATTCTGGCTAAAGGTTTTATTAATTTTGTTTATATTTTCAAAGAACCAACTTTTTGTGACATTAATCTTTTCTATTTTTCTTTTTTAGTCTCTATTTCTGCTCTGATCTTTATGATATTTCTTTCCTTCTACTTACTTTGCGTTTTGTTTGTTCCTTTTTCTCTAGTTGCTTTAGGTGTAAGGTTAGGTTGTTTTTTTGAGATTTTTTTATTTCCTGTGGTAAGCTTGTATTGCTATAAACTTCCCTCTTAGGACTGCCTTTACTGCATCCTGTAGGTTTTAGATCATTTTGTTTTCTGTCTTTCCAGTCTTGTAGCACTGATAGAACTTGCACAGTTTAGCCACCCAAGGGAGATTGAAGATAGTAGCTTCAGCTGATAGAGGCCATAGATGATCCTCCTAGCTCAGAACAGACAAGCAAATGAAAAATGTCCAGCTCTTAGCTAACCCCTGATGAGAAAAAGAGTTGATCCCTGCATCCAGCCTGCAACCTCTGAGTGGCTGTCCAAAAAATTAGCATCTTACTAGTTTTGGAGCTCTGATGATTTGGGAACAGTCCAGTCCCATGAGGGGAAAGCACTTTGTCTGGTAGATGCCAAAGGTCCTCCCTCCTGGATCAGCACTGAGTGATGAGACAAAAACCACAGCTTCCTGATTCTTCCTGTGGAAGGAAGGAATTGGTAGAAGCCCCCAGAATCTTATGCAGGGCTGACTGGTAGAGATCGTCTCCTGTATGTGGCCTGCTTGTGAAGACTGGGAGACATGCATGCCTTGTCTAATGCACAGCCTTCAACAGAGAGAGTTAAGGAAAATAATCAGACAAAGATGTTCCAAACAAAGGAAATCAATAAATCTCCAGAAACTGACCCTGTTGAAATGGAGTTATTTTGAATTTTCTATCAGGTAAGTCACATAACTGTCAAAGATGTTCATCAAAGTTAGGAGACCAATGCAAGAACAAAATGATAATCTCAATAAGGTGAGAGACTACACAATTGGGAAAAGTCTCTTTGACAAATGGTGTTGGGAAAACTGGGTATCCACATGCAAAAGTATATAATTTGACCGTTATCTTACAACATACCCAAAACCAATTCAGAATGCATTAGTGACTTAAATTTAAGACCTGAAACTGTAAAACTCCTGGAAAAAAAAATAGGAGAAAAGCTTCATGATATTGATCATGAATGATCTTGGTTGTGACACCAAAATCACAGGCCAAAAAACAAACCAACCAAAAAAAAGTGGGAGTATTGATACATCAAACTGAAAAGCTTCTATAAAGAAAATAATCGACAGTGAAAAGAAAACCTATGGTATGGGAGTAAATATTTGTAAAACCTATACATGATAAGAGGTTATATCTCCAAAATATAATAAATTTTACAACTCAGTAGCAAAAAACTAGTAACCCAATTTAAAAATGAACTAAAGACTTAAATAGACATTTCTCCAAAGAAGATTTATATGACCAATGGGTCTATGAAAACATGCTCACATTAATCATAAGAGAGATGTAAATTGAAACCACAGTGAGATACCACCTCACACCTGTCGGGCTAACTATTATCAGAAAAACAAAAGTGATGGTGGGAATGCAAAATGTTGCAGCAACTATGGAAAACAGTATGAGGTTCTTCAAAAAATTAAAAGTAGAACTACCATATGATCAAACAATCCCATTTCTGTGTATTTGTCCAGAAGAATTGAAATCAGAGTCTTGAAGAGATAGTAGCACTCTGTGTTCACTGCAGCACTATTCACTATTCACAGTAGCCAAGATGTGGAAACAACCTAAATGTCTATCAACAGATGAGTGGATAAGGAAAATGTAATATATACATGCAATGAAATACTGTTCATCTTTTTATTTTTATTATTTTTTAACATCTTTATTGGAATCTAATTGCTGTACAATGGTGTGTTAGTTTCTGCTTTATAACAAAGTGAATCAGTTATACATATACATATGTCCCCATATCCCTTCCCTCTTGCATCTCCCTCACCTCCACCCTCCCTATCCCACCCCTCTAGGTGGTCACAAAGCACTGGGCTGATCTCCCTGTGCTATGCAGCTGCTTCCCACTAGCTATTTTACGTTTGGTAGTGTATATATGTCCATGCCACTCTCTCACTTTGTCCCAGCTTACCCTTCCCCCTCCCCATATCCTCAAGTCCATTCTCTAGTAGGTCTGTGTCTTTATTCCCGTCTTGCCCCTAGATTCTTCATGACCTTTTTTTTTTTTCCCCTTAGATTCCATATATATGTGTTAGCATACGGTATTTATTTTTCTCTTTCTGACTTACTTCACTCTGTATGACAGTGTCTAGGTCCATCCACCTCACTACAAATAACTCGATTTCGTGAAGGAAATCCTGCCGTTCATTCATGTGTGACAACATGAATGAACCTTGAAGACATTATGCTAAGTGAAATAAGCCTGTCACAGAAAGAAAAATACTGCATGATTCCACTTATGTGAGGTATCTAAAACAGTCAAATATTGTACATAGAACCAAAGAGTTGAATAGTGGTTGACAGGGGCTAAGGAGAAGGGGAAATGTGGAGTTACTAATCAACAGGCATAAAGTTTCAGTTAAGAAATCATTCAAATAATCAGAAATTATCTTCCTTACCTTTAATGAGATAAATTTACCTCATCATGTGGCTATCAAATAGTCCTTTATAGGAGCAGAAGTGCCAGCTCCACGTTTCTTTCTTTGCTTTTAGTATACAGTGATTGTGCAAGTCGACATGTGTTCGGTTAAGTATGTGTCATGTTATCTCCTATTAACTAAACTTACAGAATTTGTGCCCTTGTCAACCTTTCTGTGCCTCTGTTTGCTGGAGCCATTTAAAGCACATGGCATGACGGGTATTACCTAAAGAGGTAAAGTAAGGGTTTGGGATGCCAATCTTAATTTCCTTCTTATAAAAATAATTTAAGATTCTAATATTGTCTTCCTTTCCCATACTAGTTCACCTTGAGCACCCTCCAGCATTCCCCAAAGAAACTTAAAGCCTGTATAATTGGCTTCATATTATTAGCTGTTGTCTATGTTCTTTTGGCTGTGGAGTGAAACAAGGTTTTGTAGTCTGCAAGGTTACACTCTCATGATGTAGGTAATGGTTTTCTCTCAGGAATATTCCTAACAATTTTCTTAGCACTGGGCTTAATACTTGAGCTTACTAAAATTAATTTACTAATCCATCTGTTCCTTTTATTTGAATTCAGGGGACTAGATATTACAATTCTGGATTCCTTTTTATTTATGAATTTATATTTTCCAAAGAACATATGAAAATCAAATTCCAGTTATTGCCAAGGGAGATCCTAGCTGCTTTTGAAAATTTTGCAAATAAAGTATTAAAATAATGCTGAGTCATACATGTTTTACCAATTCCAAAAACAATATTATCATGTAATCATTCTCATTCATGTTATTTTATGAACCATTATTATAGGAACAGCATCCTATACTTTTAATGCAACTTATACAGTTTTATAAATATAAATAGTATCATATTTTAACATTTTTGAGAGTTATTGACCTAAATGGAAACGTCTCATTCTATCACTCTATGTTTTGGCCAGTGGGTATCATTAGCAAAATAAAGAAAGAAGGAAAGACTAAAAATGTAAAAACACTAGAAGAAAGGTAACAAATCAAATTTTAACATTATTGCCCTCATCAGCAAAAGGTTTTACTACTGTAACAAATCAATTGATAGATGAATTGACAGAGGAATGAATAAATAAATAAATGTTCAAAATGCTAGATGCATATACTTTAGTCACTCAAATTAACAAAAAATGTTTCATTGTATAAAAAGTCCCATTTTTTATCACTGGTACCAAAGCAAAATCAGCTATATAATTTAGAAATTTAGTTCATTTTGCTCTCACATAATTTCTATTTCTTCCTCAGTTTACCTAATAAAACATTATTTAGTTCTTTGTATATTATTTTTGGAAAAAGTTAAACGGAAACATTTGAGCAGTATCACCAAATACAGACAATTTGTCTGTTGAAGCTTAATTATCGGGCATTGATATTGAGTTTAAAAGATAGCAGGTAATTAATAATTAAATGTTGAATACATGGATTATTCCATTGATACAGAAATATACCTTAATATCACTATTCTCTGAAAACAGAAAACTACTTCTAACTGAAAGAACATTTGTTCATTTATATCTGGATGGCTAAATCAAAACTTCATAAGCTCAAGGAGCAGTTCGTCTTTGTTCTTTGCCATATGTTTAATGCCCAACACAGTGCCTTGCAAAGAGTGGCCATTGGTGTATATTTACTAAACGAACAAACGCTTAGGCCCCAAAAGTAACTGAAGTAAATTATTCAACTACTTACAGTTAGAGTACTTTTGGCGTGAACTGACCACATTTGTAAGCTACTCCAGTCAATTTTATTCGTTAATTCATTACGCTCAGGTTACTTCACATGACACCTATGGAGGCAGCAACATATAGACCATTAGAAATAAAGGAAAAGCATCAAAGCTATTCTACCCATTAGATATTTCAGGCTTAATGCTAGTACTTATGAATTTTCAAGGACCTATACAAATAGTTGATGTCTGAAAACTACTTATTTCAAATATGAAAACAAAACTACACACATACACACACATATAACTTACACTTAAATAAATGTATTTGGGGACCTCCAAAACTCCAAGTCATCTCTCTCCTGGCCTACAGTAATAGCTTACTAATTATTTCTTCTCACTCTAATCTAGTAGATCTACCCTCTATACAGGAGCCAAAATCATTTTTTCAAAGTGTTGTGTCTTATCCCATCATTCTTCTGCTTCAGATTATCCTGTACTTTAATATAATTATAATGGAAGACAATCTTTATTGTGAGCCTAAGTGATTACCCTTCTGAATACTTTTCTGACCTTGTTCTCTACAACATTCCCCCACATCCTCCTCTGCTCACACACTGGTATTCACGTTTGGCTCTGAGGTCTTTAACATACTATTTGCTTTTACTGGGATTCTTTCTCCTTAGATGATTATATGGCTGCCTCTACTCATAATTTAGGTTTCAATTTAAAATTTACTTCCTTTGAGGGGATTTCTCTGACTACTCAACTAAATTAGCATTTGTCCCTTTATTTAGTCATTCAAAAGTTCCTTTTGTTTATTCATTTTCTTTATAGGCTTTAGCAATATAGGCATGGATTATTTATAGATTATTCTCTCTCTCTCCTACATAGAATGTAAGGTCCAGGAGGGGCAAAGTTTGGTCTGGTTCACAGTTGCTAAAATAATGCCTGAAATTTAATAGGAGCTCAGTAAATATTTTTTGTCTAAAAAATTGAACATATAATAAATAGGTTTTAAACTCTGGCCACAGGATAAGGGTAATTATTTCTAATGTTTAAATATTTTTTGATTTCCCTATATCTGTATATATCCACTTGTAAAATACTCAAAAGGAGCATTCTGATGAACATATATTCCTTACAGAGATTTCTTCCATGGGATGTAGCATGGATGTAATTTAACTATATATTTAGTAAAACTATTTGTAGGGCCACATTTATTTATATATGATTATATAGTTTTACATCTCATTTGATCTGACCTCATGAATGGAGTTTCCCGGTTTATTTAAGATTTGGCTAAACTAGATCTCATGTATATAAGGGAACTGGTAATTTTAATAAGGATTGTATTGCGCTAATGATGTTTGAAAACGTCTAGAAAATAGAGTTAATATTACTTAACCTGCATTTTATCTAAGTTGTTTTCTTCTCTCTGCCACTAAAGTTCAAACTCTTGGATTTAACTCTAAGATATTGAGAAGTTAACATACCATTATTTTCTGGAGAAATTTTCTCTGAAGTATAGGGTCTTTCAAAATTGGGAACTCTTTTCCATCTTTAAAATAGGATTGTTGTAATGCTGCCCTTAAAAATTCTTAAAGTAGAACTTAGGTAACATTTTTTTCCCTGTAGTTTGTATTAAGTATCATTGTTTTCAGAGTATTCTACTTCAAGCTGTTCTTTGTGCCCTATATAGCATGAGGGTTTATCTTCTTTCCGTGCTCCACCTCTTGCAAAGAGAGCAGCTGTTGTCCTGTAAAAGATGCCAAATTTAAACTCTGAGCACCTGGAGGTAGGACAGCCCCTACTGAAGGCCCTCATTTCCAGAAATCTGTGCCTAAACTGGGCAAGAAAAGACCTAGTTAAGTTAAAGGTGCATGAGTCTTACATCGAATATATCCTATTTGGATAGGATATTAACTATTTGCCCAGAAGCACAAGTATAGTAACTGGAACTCTCAGTTAATTGTGCTGCCTTTCATAGAAGTAGAGTCATTCAGAAAGGTTTGATTTAGAGGTCTCAGAGAAACCAGGGTTCAGATCAGTCCTGTCATGCTAGGTGTGGAGGCAGAACATACACAACTCTGATGCCTCCATCTGCTTCTCTCCACTATACACAAAAATATACAGCTCCCTGCAATTAAAAGCATTTACCTGTTAATATGTGTGTGTGTGTGTGTGTGTGTGTGTGTATATGGAGAGGGAGAGAGAGAAAGAGTCACTGATGCAGGCAGGTGTTTCTTTTTCATTTGTGGAACTCTCTTTCTCTCTGCTATTCAGTTACATTTCAAGAGTTCTTGATAATAGAAACAAGGTCACAGTTTCACCTATGTATAAATCTGATACAGGTAATAAACAAACATCCTGATAAGAGTCACTGTTCTATGCACTTTACACAGGTCATTTAAGATCAATAACACTCTGAGAGATAAGGATTAGCCCTAATGAATAGGTAAGAAAATAGAATCTTGGACACTTTAAATAGCTTGTCCAAAGTTATGTAGCAAAAAAAGTACTCTACAGCCAAAATTTTAATTCAGGACTGCCTAATGCCAAGTGTATGCTGTTTCTACTATGCTAAATTGCCTATCAATAAATGATAATGCATTTGACTTGAGCTAGTATATATAAATTACATAGTTTCTTATACTCTAGTAGGAGTCCCAGATCCATCAATATTTCTCAGAATGACAGTTTCAATAAACCCTACAATCCTATTTAAAGTAATAAAGAATCATTTCAGTTTTTTGAATATGAGTATGATTAATTACCCATATAGTATATATAATACATTATATGAAAGCACATTATACATTTACAAATAAAGTTGCCATATTAACAGGTACACAATATATAAGAATGTAAAACCCTAAAAACTGTGTTGAGAGAAAAGTTTAGGACTTGACCCTTAAAGTAATATATAATTAAAATTCTGAATAAGGATTTTTCAGAAGAACACTGAATTATGAAATGAACTAACGAGGAGTTTCACGATGGCTACGTTTAGTAACTATCTACACTGTATTCATGAGCCTTTTAAAAATCTAATTTATAGATTTGAAAATGATGCTACCTTATTATGAAGTAAAAAGTGCTGATCTACATCATATTTTCAATTAAATAATATCTTTTATTGTGTAATATACATAGTTTAAGGATGGGAAATGTGCTGTGAGTTTAATCCAATCCACAAATCATTACTATACTTCCAAAAGATTCTTTATATTCAAATACAGGACATGTTAAGTATTCTGCTAAGAAATGAATACTAAAGAGGAAGTAATTTTGCTTCCACAGAAAGATTATTTCAAACTTATTTCCTGTTAACCATATGCCTACTTTAAAGAAAGAAGAACTGACAATTATATGACTGCCATTTACTCAAATATTGCAGTGCACGTGTTTTCAATTATACTTTGCAATGTAATCAGTTTATATGCTTTGTCCTTTATGTCCTTTATTTTCTCTTCAGCTGCTTTGCAGAAGTAGAAAACTGGAAACTACCCAATCTAAGAACATGGATCAAATATTATTTTATCATAAACTTACTCAGATTCCAAAGATGGTCTTAGTATGACAAAGATATTTTATATAATTTCACTAAGATCATGAACTGATTAGTACTCAAGGAAAATGAAAGGGTTGAAGGATTAGAGATATTTTTCTTCTCTTTGTACATGTAGTTAAAGAACAATTGCTGATTCTTCTATGTGACGATGGCATAAGGTGAATGGGAAAATAAACAACAGAAATAATTCATTAAAGATATATTATAACAGTTATGCTCTTGAAAATATTTCTCAGATAAAAAGTGAAATCCCTTGTTCCTGAAATCTACATCTCCCATGATCAAAAATTCACTTCAGCAAAAGCTGCATCTACATTAGCATTTCAATGGTAGCAAATTTTCATTGTACTATTCAAACCACTTTAATCTCCCTCTTTATTTCAGGAGGGGCAGCATCAAATTATATGGGGTTGACAATTTCTACAAAATTCATAGAGCTTAACAAAAATGTCAAGATAAAGTCAACCTAAACTCTTGTTCATTCCTGAAGAATAACCACACTAGTTAGAAACTTTAAATGGATCCTTATTACTCACTGACTAAAGCCCTTCTGAATATAGCATTCATGTCCTACTTTCCAATCTCATCCACAGCACTTCTTTACCACACCACTGTCTTTCCATTCAATATATACTGCACATGTATGGATACTTGATGCTCCCCAAACAGGCCTTGCACTCCCTTGTTTTAGTACAAGTCGTTGATGACAATGCTACTACTTCCCCATGGAAATCCTTATTCCACTCACCCAAACTTTAGCCACCACCAAGTCCTCATGTGATATCTTCTGTAATATTCTTCAGATCTCACTCCTTGAACCTGCTGAAAGCAATACTGCCCACCCTTCTATCTTCATGACATCTTTTATTATTATTATAGCTATTGTTAGTTTTCCTTATATTTTTGCACATAATTACTTGCCTCACTTCTAAACTATGGGCTGCTTAAGGCAGGGACTTTGCCTTAGTCATCTTTGTATACTTTCAACCCTTAGAATGTCTTAGAGTATTTTAATTTCTTAAAAACTACTTAATTTATACTTTAGTTTTCCTCAAAAAGCTGAAGTTAGACTACCTTTGTTATTCTAAATAATTCCACATCATAAAGGCAGTAAAACATTGCTTTTTGGATAAGTGCAACTGGGACCTCTATGGTCAAAACAGTTAAAGTAACCATATGCTTGCCAATTGGAGTGATATGAATAAAGACCTGCACCATTAACTTCATTCTTAGTGTATTTGGCCAGGTTCAGTGGACAAAAATCATCATATTATGACAATTCTTTTCACATTCAAACTTTTTAAAAGATAACTTTGTTATCAGAATGCCTAGGGACAGGTAAATTTCCTACATCATAGTAAATTTTTATATCTATATACAGTTGGCCATTAAACAATCTGGGGGTTAGGGGCACCAAACCCTGCACTGTCAAAAATCCTCATAAAATTTTTGATTCCCCCAAACTACTAATAGCCTATTGTTGACCAGAAACCTCGCCAATAATATAAACAGTCAAGATACATATATTTTGTATATTATGTGTATAATATACTGTATTCTTACAGTAAAGAAAGCTAGAGAAAAATATATTAAGGAAATCATAAGGAAGAGAAAATACATTTACAGTACTGCATTTATTGATACCATAAGTTTACATTATATCTTTACAAGATGAATTGTCTGCTACTATTTACATCAATATTTTCTTATATGATACAAAACACTGTAGATGTTATAAGTATTACCAACACTAGACATCAAAAATGAAAAGATGATATGAAAAAGAGATTCATATTTATTTACAGGTATAATGATCCATGCATTGTTATTGAAGCAGCAACAATATGATTGCTTTATGGTAGCCTAGCCTACACATTAATGAATGAAATTTTGTAAAAATTTTATGGCATACAGTACTACAATCATATTCATAATACAATATTGGAAACATTGTTACATAGAAAAAAACTTCTTACCTATAAAGATAGACTGGATAAGCACTTTTTACAATTATGAGAGAGAAGCATACTGTATGGTAATAATTCTTAGAAAGTGAAGTCATAAAACAGAAAACTAACAGGTTATTAATTTCACACTATCACTTAAGCCTATGTAAGGATACACTACTTTCTATATATATTTTATGCATTCATGACGTAACTTTTTCTTAAATATATTCCTAGGTTATGTGGTTTATCTGCAAGTTTTTTTCAAATTGTCTAAATCGTGAAATAGTTCCAGTGTTTTTATTGAAAAAAATCTGTATATAAGTGGACCTGTGTGGTTCAAACCCATGTTGTTCAAGGGTCAATTGTAATCCCTTCACCATAATATTCCTGGCATAGTGCACTAACATATTTCATTCATTACATGTTGACAAAGTATCTACTCTGTATCACCCATGTGCTAGGCAGTGAGAAGACAACTGCATGATAATAAACATAACTACTTTTCTCTGGGTTTCTATGATATGGTTGGATATAAAGAAGAGGCAGAAAATTGCAACATAGTGAGATGGCTATTATGTTTATTTATTGGCTGCCATCAGAGCCCTTGGATAGGCATGCAACTGTGGGGTTAGGGAAGGTTTCTTGGAAGAACTGACATTTATCCTCTAACTTGAAGGGTAAGTAGAATTAGCCAAGTGAGGAGGGACTAAAGAAAGTCTCCAGCAGAGGAAACAGAGATGAAAGAATATGCTGTGGCCTAGGAAATAAAAGGTCTCAGCATGACTGGAATTTAGAATACAAAAATACTAGAAATGACAAAGGAGGCAAGAAAGGTATTGAAGGGCATTATAATGATTTAGGAAGTTTTAACTTTAATCTGAGATCAATGGGAGACACTGGAGCTTCCAAGGGAATGATATGATGAAAATTATTTTCCCAAAATCACTTAGGCTGCATTGTGGATAATGGAGTAGATCAAGGTAAGCAAGAACAAGGCAGAAGCAACAGGTAGTCTCCATTTGTAGCTGTCAGTGATCATGGTCTGAGTAGTGGAAGAGGCCAAAGAGATGGAAAGTGTTAAGAATGATTATATAATTGAATATATATGTTGGCTAAGGAATGAGAAGTGAATGATGATTCTCAGTAGTGTGACGTTTGCAGCTGAGAAGATGATTTTTGCCATACGGTTGATAAAGTCAGAAATGCTGGAGCAGGACAATGACTTTTTGTTCCTGAGTAATTATAGCTAAGCATCCCTATCTCAGAGCCACAAATTCTAGATCAATGTAAACCCATATGCTGAGGGTGAGAAAGAAATTGAATGAGGGTGTACATTATCAAGACTGCAATAGGTAACTGTTTCACCTAAATTCATAGTGGCAGAGAAAGTTAAGCAAAATTAAAAGGCAGAGAAACTACTCTCGCTTAAAGGAGTAAGAGAAAACCCCTGAAAAAAACCAGATAATGAAACAGAAATAAATAATTTACCAGATATAGAATTCAATGCAGTGGTAATAAAAATGTTAACTACATTAGGGAAAAGAATTGATGTAGAGAATGAGCACTTCAACAAGGAATGAGAAAATATAAAGACCCAATCAGAAATGAAGACTTCAGTGGTTGAAATAAAAAAACACACTAGAAGTAATGAATAGCAGACTAAATGATACAGAAGAATGCATAAGTGATCCAGAAGGTAGAATAATGGAAATCATCTATTCAGAACAGCAGAAAGAAAAATTAATTTTAAGAAATTAAAGCAATTTCAGAGATCTCTGGAATAACATTAAGCATACCAACATCGCATTTTAGGAGTCCAAGAAGGAGAAGAGAGAAAGAAGGGGATTGAACATTTATTTGAGGAAATTATGCTGAAAACTTCCCAAACCTGAAGAAAGAAACAGATATCCAGATACAGGAAGCACAAAGGATCCCCAAAAAGATGTACCCATACAAACCCACACCAAGACATATCATAATTAAAATGGCAAAAGTGAAAGATAAAGAGAGAATTTTAAAGGCAGCAAGAGAAAAACAAAGAGTCTTAATATGAGGGAATCCCCATAAGGCTATAAGCTGATTTCTTTGCAGAAATTTTGCAGGCCATAGGAATGCTGTGATACATTCAAAGTCCTGAAAGGGAAACGCTTGCAACCTAAGATACTCTACCCAGCAAGATTATCACTTAGAATTGAAGAGGTGATCATTTCTCAGACAAGCAAAAACTGAAAGAGTTCATCAATACTAAACTTACCATAAAATAAATGTTAAAGGTTAAAGTATCTTCTCTAGAGGAAAAGAAGTAAGAATCTATAGGAAAGGGAAAATCCCACTAGGAAAGGCAAATATCTAGTAAGGACTGAGGATCAACCATTTAAATAAGCCAGTGTGAAGATCAAAGGACAAAAAATTATAAAAGCAAATATAACAATAAACAGTGAACGGATAAATATGAAGCTGTAAAATATGACATCAAAAACACAAAATTTGGGAGAAGAGAATAAAAAATGTAGATCTTTTAGAATGTATTTGAACTTAAATGACTGCCACTTTAAAACAAGTAGATATAGTTAAAGGTCAACATATATGAATCGCCTGGTAAGAAGTCATAATTTTCTATTTTGATTGGAACTTTTCAGATAACTTTACTGGATACCTTCTTTAACACACTTTCAGAGACTTGGAAAAGCATGTTTAAGTGACCCATAAAAATCTGATATTTACCCCAGGTCTTCATTTTCTTTAATGTGACTACCTACCAAGAATACCTGTTGTATTTTTAGGTGTATCAGTCAGCTTTAGGTTCAGTCGGCTCATGGGTATCTCACTGACGAGGCTGTAGTTACTGTGTCTATGCTAAGCTGCTAGCTAGAGTTTGGGGGCCACAGAAAGAAATATTTGGTAATTGAAAATACCCAGAAGATGAATGAAAGGGAATACAATTGTTTCCAGAGATACTAGGAAAACTGCCAGGAAGACTAAGTCACACGAAAATTACTTTTCAAAGAGGTCTTCTTGTGGATTCCATAACTTTTCCAACAAGGCAGAGAAAAAAATTCCTCAGAAGTCACAATTTATTCTAGCATATTATATTTTGTCATCAGGAGGAATAAAATTAACTCCAATGAATAGTATTAGAACAATGAGATGATGAAATTGAATTAAACATCAAGAAATACTATATCTAGCCTGTTTAAGGACCTTCTAAGGGTCCTGCCGAATACATCTTCAGTTTATTCTGATCTAACACGTCTTTAAGCAACACTTGAGAATATTTGAATATTACATTTTATTCAAAATGCTGAATTGAACCAGCAGATTCTCCTGCCTTTCACTTTAGGAATATATTGCTCTCAATCACTGTGCCATAAAAATAAAACTCTGAATGAGTTAGGCAATAATTAGTATTTAGCTTCTTATCATGTAAATGCATTTCTTTTGGTAAACACATTTGCTTGTCTAAGGCAAAATTAGATGTTAGAAACTGTGGATGGTTCTTCTGATAAAGACAAAAACAAAAACTCTTGGACATTCAGCATTAATGTTTAAAATGCAAGTTGGACAGGTCTGATAGTAGCCCCCTTTAAAAGACTGGGCTTCCTCAACTATGATGTAAATCTTTCTATGCCGCATCCACCTGAGCTGCTTTGCTGTGACCCACTGGGAGACTTGGGAGCACGGGGAATTGATGTGGACATAAAGCTTATGCTGCCTGCTATGCCAAGGCATAAAGTCCCTGGGTCTTGACCCTGGATTCAAATGTCTTCTGACAACATCCATGAGACTACGGTGGGCCAACTTGTCATTTTGTAAAGCAGAGCGAAGTCTCCAGCCCTTCACAGTTCTTGACATGTATTGTTATTTTCAGTAGGATTTTGAAAAAAATTCCAAATTTTTTTTTATTAAGTGTAATAAATACTCAGAAAATATTTACATGGTAAAGTATCAAGTTGCTGGAAACTGTGTTAAAAATGCAGAATCTAGGTCCCAATACAGCAGGCTTAATGCTTCAAATTTTCTGAAGGTGAAAGTGTATCATTTTAACTTGCCTCCTAGATGATTCTTTGACCACACTGAAGTTTTGAAAACCACTGATATCAGGAATTAGACAGCTAGACTGCTTCTTAGGTTGTCATATAAACTAACTCTTTAAAATCAGTCAACTGAGTCATAATATAGCTTTAGTTTTATGAGAAACACTGTATCCTGATGGTTAAATGTGGTTAAAATGTTCTGGAACATTATTTCCCACAATCACGGGGAATATTTTTTATGTCTTCATATTCTCTAGAGAACGTCTTTGCTCCCCCCCCACCCCAGTGTGTTAACAAAATTGATTATTCTGCAGTTGGCAGTAATTATGTAGGTTAACAGATACCTAAAGATAAGATGAAGATAAGTATGTCTATTTTGTTATGTGTTTGATATGCTAATGAATTATATATACAGAAATACTCACTGGTGGTGACAGTGTATATGTATATGTGTGTATCTATCTATCCATTCATCAATATATGTATCTATATGATTTGAATAATATATATTAGACAAATCATTAAGTGTTTCATGGTTAAAAACTGAGTCATACAGATATGTCTAAAATGTTTCCTGTAACCTCCTTACCCACCTTAATACACACTTTCTTCATTGCATCATCCTTTTCTTTCCCAATCTTCTGAGAGTATAGAGGATTTATAGCTGTCTACTAGTGGCTTGGAATACGTATTTTAAAAATGTATCATCCTCTCCCTTAGATAACTCATGATATAAAAGAGTAACTATAGGGTGAAAACATAAGCAACAAGCAAAATTTAACTGCAACATTATAAATAAATGTTAACTGGAAAAAGAGAACATATTTCCACAGAAAAGGATTTCTCAAAGAATGTGTTAGAATAGACTAGGTGGCTTCTGGAAAGAAGGGATTAGTAAACCATGCTGCACAATAAGGCTAATAAATGCATCAAAAGAAGTGAGATGCTTTCTGTTACCTAAACCCTAAATAGTCCTACTAAATGGTAGAACAACTGAAATACCTTTTCTTCAGTGGCTAATACCACAAATACAGAAGATGAAGGAACATAGCATGCACTGTAGGCTTAACTAGGGCAAGTGGTTTCATGGTCATGACAAGCCGAATTTCAAAAGCTGTTTTTTTTTTTTTTTACTTTTCCTTTGTAAATTACAACACAATATAACTTGAATTTTAACCCACAATAAATGCCAAAAAAGAAATCAAGTTTCTTAAATTTTTTTCATGTTAATAAAGAAACGGCACTTTACCCTAGCTTCAAAGTAGTGTGAGTTCTAGCTTCATATTGACACAGTAATGAGGGATAGAAGTAATAACTTTGGCCAAATTTTCCGGATATATTTACACATTGGAAATAATGGGAAATGCTTCTTATTGCAAGAAGACCATTACCAGCTTGAGGACAGCAATGATTTACTACCAGTTGCAGAGCAAGGTGAAGAAAAATCCAATGATTTCCTTTATAATGCTGCATATCTAATCTTTTATATTTTGACAGTTATACATTATTCATGATAGGATTTAACATATCTATGAAAATTTCATTGTGATGAAATACTAAATATCTTACTTTTGTTGTAGACATCACGTTCCTATTTACTATGCTGACATTCTTATATACAGTAACCATCATCCTAATATTATGATGTGCCAAACATTGTGCTAAGCACATGACATGTAAGTTATCTCATTTGACTCTTTAATCTTCTCTAAGAGTAAGATGCTTTGTTATACCTCTTTATATTTGTGGAGATGGCCCTAAGGAAAGCTTGATGTTTGAGTGTGATGAGAAATGTTGTGGCTGGAAAAATGGAAAGACCTGTAGTTCAGATAGTCTTAGTTAAAAACCCAGGAAGATTCTCACGTATCTTGCATCAATTATTTGTTCTTGGTGAATAGACAGGTACAGAGCCTGAATCCTCAAAATGGTGAGGGGACTATATGAAAACTCATGTGAGAATGGCAAAGCAAGATTTTAGGACCTCATTCATGGGCTTTGGGGACTGGGAAGTTGCACCTCAGGTAGGCTGTTTTGTTGTTTCTCACTTTGAACAGTTGTCTCACTGACAATCGAGTTTCACATCCTTGTCATTACAGATATTTGTTCATGTCTTTTATCAATCACGTCATCATCCTTTTATGACAACTATACATCCTCATTTAATAGACGAGGAAAACAAAGCTCAGTGATGGTAAAGAATTTGCCAATTTATACAGCCTTTAAGTGACTAAGATAGGATATAATCTAAGCACATGTCAGAGCACAGATTATTAACTAGGATGCTTTACTACCTAAAATTACTTGTTAGTCAAAGGAAATTTTTCCACAGATAAAGGCTTTACCAACAGGCCCCTTGGACAATTTCTGTGAAAGCTAATCAAGAGTTGCTACTTAAACGCATGCAGCCACATAATTATATTGAGGTTAATTAATATTAATAAGTAGAGAACAGAGGGAAACAGCATGTCACGTCTTTCTAATTTGTTCTTTTTCAATTGGTTTCATCTCTGGTGGTGGTAGATAAGCAAGCACCAGTCACTGGCTCTTTCTCATGGCAGCATTTGACTTTATGTGCACTCTTCCCTTGCTCTGTGTCTTTGGTGTAGCATATTTTGCCAGAAGGGCAGCATTAGTTCGTCAGTAGGTGCAGATTCAGGTTGTTAGAAAAAAAATTGTAGCGATGCTTCAGGTGCAGCCCGAAATCAATAAGCAAGAGTGCTTCCTAACAGAATGAAATAAAGAGCAATTACTTACTGCAGCTAAACTTCCTGTGTTGGATCACTGTCTATGCTGGAGGCTGATGGGCACCAAACTGAGGGGCTGTGAGATAAGCAATTGACATGGTTACAAATGATTATACCAAAGAGACGGTTGAACCTCAATTGGTAAATTAGATCTATGGTTATATCAACTGTCAGAGTCAGGAACATGTTTCATTCTTGAGTTCGTGAGTAAATTCAGGGAAATATTGGAGGGAATTACCATTTTAATCTGTGGCAAGGTTTCTCAACCTTGACACTATTGACATTTTGGACTAGATAATTCTTTATTATTTCTTTGTTAATTCTCCCTATACATGAATACTGCCCTCCATCCTGAACATAACATATGAACCCTGAGAAGAAAAATTGTCCCAGTTGAGAAACACTGACTTATCGAATCATTTTTTTTTTTACCTAACTCATAACATGTTCTACATCATTTTTCTCCTGATATGATTCTCAGATAGATAGAAATAAAATTTCTCTGTGCATGCACCTGAAGGAGTACCATAAGTCTTACCTTGAATAGCATCTAATTTGGGAGTAAGACTCAAAATACTTAGGATTCCCCTCTACTTTGTTGTCTTTTGAGCAGATTTGTTATTTTTAGTATTACATGGTAGTAAAGAGTGGTCTTGTTCTTTATAGAAAATGTTGGTACATGTAGACAAGAATATGTTTGTGCAGGAACCACTCTCTATAAGGGCAAGGGAAAAGATCACTATGTCTCTGGTCTACCATTCTGGGCATTCAAATCTTGACCGAATTGTTAGTTGAGATTCTGCGTGTCCAAGCCTCTATATGGACAATTCCTGAAGCGGTTCTCTTGTAAATAAAGGATTTATATACAACTTTTTTTTTTTTTTGCCTGATTGAATCACACTTGAAGTAGTCTTCTATAGCTATATATCTGTCACTCTAGCTACCTGTATTTGGAATTTGAAACTGCACTAATTTGTATGATATAAAACTCAAGGAGATGTGTTTTCTAATTGATATGTAGCATGTAGTTTGATTATGGTTTTATAAACAATGCTACTTCTCTGAATTAGGAGTCAGAGATTTAACTATAATAGCTAGGGGTCATTACATATATAAAAACTTGATGGTGTTATTTATCTTAGGGACACATTTTACTCAAAGTATGCTATAAAGATTACTTGTCTTAGGATCATATGAAATGCAAATGCATGTTATAATTCAAAAATTCTGAGCCAACCCCAGAACTGCTGCATCAGAACTACTGCATCTATGGTGCGTGCATACCAGAAGTAATTTTAGCTGATAATAAGGTAATTTTTATACACAACAGAATCTGAGAATGAATGCCTTAATGCTTCTTCATAAAGACAGCAAGAGGAATGCTCGAGTGACTAATTCCATATCACATGTCATAACTTAAGCCTAAACTATATACAGAAGCCATGACTAATGTATAGTTGGAATCTCTAATAAATTTCTAATTTTATTGAGGAATTTATAAATATTTAGAGACAATTATGGCTAAGAGAATAAGCTTTTACAGTAGGACTTCTTTTCTTTCTGCATTATTTGAGTTTTGCAGGTCTTTTTTGTTAGTGTGCTCCACCCTTTGGTTACCCCATGTCTTATCTTATATCCTGCTCTTTTTATCCTTATCCCACATTTTAAGATCATAAATATATTTGAAGTGCCTATTTTATATAACAATGTTAAATCAATTTTAATACAGAATTGTCTGTTTCCTTTTAATTCACTGTGCAAAAACCTCTTGATCCTAATTATATATTACCTAGAAATGGTTTCAATTCCTTTGAATGGCACTGTTTCTATTATGTGAACCATTCTTGTCCAGATTTTATAAGCTTTATTTACTTTCTTCTTTTTTTTTTTTTTTTGCACCAATTATATCTGAGCTGCCTCCCTGGAAGGGGTGTTTCCTACCACTTTTGGGTAGATGGTTCAACTTACACATGCGATTGTAGTTAAAACCAGGTATACCATTGAGCTAAAACACAGATGCCATGGAAAATACCTCTGAACATTTCTTTGTTGGCAGTAATTCCTTGGATGGGATATGC
The DNA here is from genome assembly GCF_964165515.1 of Mesoplodon bidens. Taxonomy (NCBI): domain Eukaryota; kingdom Metazoa; phylum Chordata; class Mammalia; order Artiodactyla; family Ziphiidae; genus Mesoplodon; species Mesoplodon bidens. The sequence goes on from NC_138176.1 coordinate 206,255,006, forward strand.
AGAATTTACTGTTTAATTACATCATATCTATAGCATATTCTGTAGTATATTTTCTGGGCTGCAGTTATTTGGGACATCTGTCAGTCTACTTTGTATAAGGACACAAAGAGGTTTTGCATAGAGTCCTTTGGCTTTTGAAAAGAAAATGGGAATGATTCATTCTTAATTACCTTGTTGAAATACAGAGGTTTTGTCAGGAAAGATAAAATTATTTACAAAATGAGAAGGATCAACCAATGGTAGTTGTTGGTCTGGTTTCTCTGCTAGACCATTAGATCCTTGAGGGCATGGTTCATGTGATACTCATTTTTGGTTTCCCTGTACTTCATTCAGGGCCATATGCATGGAAATTCCTCAACAAATATTATTTAAATGACTTAGTTAATAAACATAAGGCCTTAAAAAAGAAATATAGAGGTTTTGCTATTCCACAATTTCTTGACTTCCTCTGGGTTACACTAAGCAGTACAAAAATTATGCATGGTTTTATACAAGAACTATATATAATTTTTAAAAATTATGATTATAATTAATAGAGCATAGTTATCTCTTGTGAGACAGATTGAAGAGATGCAAAAGGAGTGCTACAACTTTGTGCAAATCATCAGCTCTCAGGTGTGGTCTTGAAAAGGTCATGGCCTGGGCCAGATGAGGAGAGCACTAAGGAGGAATCTATGTTAGGATGTTTTGAAACATTCTGGATACTGGAATCCTGGAGAATTTTGTTTCTTTACTTATGAAATGTTCACAGCATGCTTTGTTAGCAATGTCACATTCTTTTAAAATTGTCTCAGCTATTGTATAGTAAAATAAAATCACTACAAAACATAGGTACTGGGAAAACTGATGACCTCTTTATCCATTCTTCATTCAACAAATACACATTCAACCAGCACATATTAAATGTCAGAACCAGAGTTTCCATGATTCCCTTTCACCTATGGAGTTCCAGTTAAGGGGCTGGAGACACAATCCTCTACTACTCATCTCGATGCCTGGTCAGTTAATTCAGAGAAAAAATACACTTCAAGAGGAAAAATTCAAGGCTCTTTGGATTCTAGATGTATTAGAAATGTCTATGAAGAGGGATGATATGTCAGACCCACTTAGATGGATACAGGGAAATCACCCTCACTAAGGTAGGATAAATATGTTTTGGAGGAGTTCATTTCATACTGACAGGGCCCTGAGCAACATGATCCAGTCAGAAATACACTAATGTTGTGCATTACATAACTTTTCTGTCAATAAACTTTCCCAGAAAAAAATATTCTACGGAAAATTGTAGATACAATATTTGCTACAAAATGTTTCATCATTTGTTCATATTATTGATGCGAAGCAGTACATTATGTTTTTACATAAATTCTGCAAATAAACTATTACCTGAAATATGTAGGTTATAAATTCAACATGTATAACTATTTCTTACCATGTAATTGAAATATATTTGATGCCATATATTTGATGCCCGTGTTTTATCATATTTTAATTAATTTTGTGTATAAATAACAATGAAATAAGTTACAAGTCTTCTTAAAAGTTTTGCAATTTTTTTCAGAGCTTGAAAATTTTTTTATTCTTGCCTATTATGTGAGACATTTTAATTTTGGATAATGTGTAACTTTAACTATAACCACTGTTGGTGACACATGCCTCCTTTGATCCCTAACAAGTATATGCATTTTGGGTTGCCTTATCTGAGACACTTTCACTTTGGACTGATTAATTTTTAATTATCCAATTAACCTTCCTAAAACACTTTGTCATGTCATTTACTTTTTCACAAACTTTCAATAGATCTTCATTTGATTTAAAATTCTGAACTCCTTAAATTAGCAGGCAAACCCAGACAACTTACTTACATGTATAATATTTTCATTCCATCTCTTTGTGAACATACTGCTCCCTCTTAGCAAGAAAACATAATACCAAATAGGCCTTGTAAATATGTACCTCCTCCTTAGTCATCATGCCAGGGATGCCTTCCTGCCTTTGCAGTAATTCAAATTATATTCATTCTGGAGAATTTAGTTGAGAACATATCTCCATGTTTGATCTTTTTTCTTTTCTCCCCATTTCCCTCAATCCCTTTCTTTTTCCACCTATCTTCAATAAATGTTTATCAAACACTAATTTTATATCAGGGACTAGACTAGGTGCTGGGAAAACAGCTGTGAAGAATATGACCAGTTCTTGCTTCCACAAAACTTACAGTCTAAATGGGTGACAGGCATTAAACAAATGTACAATATATGTGTGTATACATACATTAGGACAACTGCTATAAAGAAATATTATAAAAGCAACAAAAAACATACAAGGGAATTCCCATATGATTATCAGCTGATTTTTCAGCAGAAACTCTGCAGGCCATAAGGGAGTGGCATGGTATTTTAAAGTGATAAAAGGGAAAAACCTACAACCAAGAATACTCTACCCAGAAAGGCTCTTGTTCAGATTTGACAGAGAAATCAAAAGCTTTACAGACAAGCAAAAACTAAGAGAATTCAACACCACCAAAGCAGCTTTACAACAAATGCTTAAGGAACTTCTCTAGGTGGAAAAGGAAAGGCCACACTAGGAACAAGAAACTATGAATGGGAAAGCTCACTGGTAAAGGCAAACAAACATACAGTATAGGTAGGAAATCACCCAGGCACAAATATATCGAAACCAGCAATCATGAGAAGAGGAGAGTACAAATGCAGAATATTGGGAATGCATTTGAAATTAAGAGACCAGCAACTTAAAACAATCTTGTATATATAGCGACTGCTATATCAAAACCTGATGGTAATAGCAAACCAAAAATCTACAATAGATACACACAATAAAGAAAAAGAAATCCAGACACAACACTGAATATAGTCATCAACTCACAAGAGAAGAGAACAAAAGAGGAAGGGAAGAAAAAAAAACCTACAAAAGCAAATCCAAAACAATTAACAAAATGGCAATAAGAACATACATCATGATAATTATCTTAAACATAAACAGATTAAATGCTCCAACCAAAAGATATAGACTGGCTGAATGGATATAAAAACAAGACCTGTATATATGCTGTCTACAAGAGACGCACTTAATATCTAGGGACACATACAAACTGAAAGTGAGGGGATGGAAAAATGTATTCCATGCAAATGGAAATCAAAAGAAAGCTGGAGTAGCAGTACTCTTTTTTTATTTTTTTTTATTTTTTATTTTTTTGCTGTATGCGGGCCTCTCACTGCTATGACCTCTCCCGTTGTGGAGCATAGGCTCCAGACCCACAGGCTCAGTGGCCATGGCTCATGGGCCCAGCCGCTCCGCGGCATGTGGGATCTTCCCGGACCGGGACACGAACCCATGTCCCCTGCATTGGCAGGCAGACTCTCAACCACGGCGCCACCAGGGAAGCCCAGCAGTACTCTTATCAGACAAAATAGACTTTAAAATAAAGACTGTTCCAAGAGACAGAGAAGGACATTACATAATGATCAAGGGATCAATCCAAGAAGAAGATATAACAATTGTGAATATATATGCACCCAACATAGGAGCACATCAATATATAAGGCAAGGCTAACAGCCATAAAAAGAGAAATCGACAGTAACACAATAATACTGGGGAACTTTAACACCCCGTTTACATCAATGGACAGATCATCCAGACAGAAAATCAATAAGAAAACACAGGCCTTAAATGACACATTAGACCAGATAGACTTAATTGATATTTATAGAGCAACCCATCTGAAAGCAGCAGAACACACATTCTTCTCAAGTGCATATGGAACTCTCCAGGATAGATTACATGCTGGGCCACAAGCCTCAGTAAATTTAAGAAAAACTGAAATCATATCAACCATCTTTTCTGACCACAATGCTGTGAGATTAGATATCAACTATAAGACAAAAAATGTGAAAAACGCAAACACATGGAGGATAAACAATATGTTACTAAACACCCAATGGACCACTGAAGAAATCAAAGAGGAAATAAAAAAATACCTAGAGACAAATGACAATGAAAACAAGATGATCCAAAACCCATGGGACACAGCAAAAGGAGTTCTAAGAGGGAAGTTTATAGCAATATGATCTTACCTCAAAAACCAAGAAAAATCTCAAATAAACAACCTAACTATACACCTAAAGCAACTAGAGAAAAACAGACAAAACCCAATGTTAGTAGAAGGAAAGAAATCATAAAGATCAGAACAGAAATAAATGCAATAGACACAAAGAAAACAATAGAAAAGATCAATGAAACTAAAAGTTGGTCCTTTGAAAAGATAAAATTGATAAATCTTAATCCAGACTCATCAAGAAAAAAAGGGAGAGGGCTGAAATCAAAATTAGATATGAAAAAGAAGTTACAATGGATACCACAGAAATAGAAAGGATCATAAGAGACTATTACAAGCAACTGTATGCCAATAAAATGGACAACCTAGAAGAAATGGACAAATTATTAGAAAGGTACAATCTTCCAAGACTGAGCCAGGAATAGAAAATACGAACAGACCAGTCACAAGTACTGAAATTGAAGCTGTGATTAAAAAACTCCCAACAAACAAAAGTCCAGGGCCAAACTTTCCAAGATGGCAGAGGAGTAGGAGGATGTGGAGGTCATCCCTCCCCACAAATACATCAAGAATACATCTACAAATGGAACAATTCTCACAGAGCACCTGCTGAAGACTAGCAAAGGACCTCAGACACCTAAAAGGACAAGAAAGCTCCCCATGTAACCAGGTAGGATGAAAGAAAGAAGACGGGAAAAAGAAGAGGAGAAGCAGGACAGGACCTGCACCCCTAGCAGGGAGCTGAAGGTGAGGAGAGGTTCCCGCATCTAAAGGAGCCCCCTCACCAGTGAGGAGATCAGCTGGGACAGAAGGGGAGCCTTGGGGACTCAGAGAAGAGCCCAGCAACTGGTCTGTGGTAGGCAGGACAGAGTGAGACCTACACAGATTTTCCATGTCACAGCCCTGTGTACCCCAGCCTGAGACGGGTGTGTGCCAGTGCTGATGGGGGCTGAGTGCTGGAACGTGGGGTTTGGAGAGCAGACTCGGAGAGAGTACTGCTTTTGGCTGTGAGGAGATAGCCTGAGGGGTGGGAGTGAGGAGCTCTGCAACCGGGAATGCTCATGGAGGAAGCCTGGACTGCCACAGAAGTGAAGCACCATTGTTAAGTGACATGCAAAGGGCAGGACCACCATTGCAGCTGCTCTCCTCATGTGCCAACCCCACCTCTGCAGGCACTAGAGAGAGTTCCTGCCAGAGCTGGCTCACATGCTGCCATTGTCTCCTTCCCCCTCTGACCCCAGCCTGGGTGGCCCGCTCACCCTGATCTCTGCCTGAAGGGCTTGCATGCTCCAGTCACTACCCCAGCACCCTCCCGCTGGGGTGGCCTGTTCGCCCCTATTGCCACCTTGGCTCCTTCCTGCCTGACAGGCTCATGTGCTCTGGAAACCTCAGGAGCAGAATATGGTGGGAGGAACACATGCAGAGGTGGAGCTGAAACTACAGCTGAGCCCCAGGGGCCATGTGACTAAGAAAGAAGAGCTGAAATATCTCCTTGTGGCTGCGTGAACCACAGAGTTAGACCTCCTCTGATGGCTTCCTAAATTCAGCACCTGCAAAACATCCAGCAGGACGAGTGCTCCTGCAGCTGGGATGGGTCTGGCTTTAGCAGCTGTGGGCTTTCTGGGCACGTACACATGGGGGTTGGGCCAAGCCAGAGTCTGAGCTGCCTCCGTACCTCCCACAGCGTGTCCTGGTGCATGACTACTGCAGTCCTGGGACCTGACCTCAGTGGATCTGTGCTGGTGGCCTGGTGAAAACAATGCCTGAGAATCACCAGGGCCAATTGCCAGCATACCCACAGTTAAAGTGAGATGGAGAGCAGTGCCAACAACAGTATACTTTGTCAGCCCGTGCAATGGGTTCATAAGTAACACAACAAAGCACATTCACAGGTGAACAGCTCCAGAGGAGGAATACTCAGTGGCTTCTCTCCCAGTGGGAGTGCTCCAATTGCACCTACTTCGCACTACAGATCAGAAACACAGCTAAGATACAGATCTGGGGGCCTCTACTCCAACAACTAAGGAGCAGACCCCACCCCTGACAGTTCAGTGACAACAACAGAGCAAAGGGGAGGCCCTGCTCAATATCCAGGGCAAGGCTCTGGTCACCACAACACCAATCAAACCCTCTATCAAGGGGATAACAGGACAAGCCTCTGGACCAACCTCACCCACTAGGGGGCAGACACCAGAAGCAAGAGGAGCTACGATCCCATAGCCTGCAGAAAGGAGACCACAAACACAATAAGTTTGACAAAATGAGAAGACAGATATGTTGCAGAGGAAGAGGCAAGCTAAAAGCCTACAAGATCAACTAAATGAAGAAAAGACACAAAAATTCTCAACAAAATATTAGCAAACTGAATCCAACAACACATTAAGAGGATTATACACCATGATCAAGTAGGATTTATCCCAGGGATGCAAGGATTTTTCAGTATCCACAAATCAATCAGTGTGATACACCCCATCAACAAATTCAAGAATAAAAACCATATTATCATCTCAATAGATGCAGAAAAAGATTTTGACAAAATTCAACAGCCATTTATGATAAGAAAAACTCTCTAGAAAGTGGGCATAGAGGGAACCTACCTCAACGTAATAAAGGCCATATATGACAAAACCACAGCAACATAATTCTCAATGCTGAAAAACTGAAAGCAATTCCTCTAAGATCAGAAACAAGACAAAGATGTCCACTCTCACCACTATTATTCAACATAATTTTGGAAGTCCTAGCCATGGCAATCAGAGAAGAAAAAGAAATAAAAGTAATGCAAATTGGAAAAGAAGAAGTAAAACTGTCACTGTGTGCAGGTGACATGAAACCCTAAAGATGCTACCAGAAAACTACTAGAGATCATCATGAATTTGGTAGGGTTGCATGATACAAAATTAATACACAGAAATCTGTTGCATATCTATACACTAACAATGAGAGATCAGAAAAAGAAGTCAAGTAAACAATCCCATTTATCAGCACATCAAAAAGAATAAAATACCTAGGAATAAACCTACCTAAGGAGGCAAAATAGCTGTACTCCAAAAACTATAAGATACTGATGAAAGAAATAAAAGGTGGCACAAACAAATGAAAAGATATACAATGTTCTTGGATTGGAAGCATCAATATTGTCAAAATGACTATATTACCCAAGGAAATCTACAGATTCAATGCAATCCCTATCAAATTACCAATGACATTTTTCACAGAACTAGAATACAAAATTTTACAATTTGTATGGAAACACAACAGACCGCAAATAGCCAAAGCAATCCTGGGAAAGAGAAATGGTGCTGGAGGAATCACACTATACTACACACTATACTACAAAGCTACAGTATACTACACTATACTATACTATACTACACAACAAAGCTACAGTAATCAAAACAGTACAGTACTGGCACAAAGACAGACTTATATATCAATGGACCAGAATAGAAAGACCAGAAATAAATCCATGTACCTATGGTCAATTAATCTACGACAAAGGAGGCAAATATACAATGGAGAAAAGACAGTCTCTTCAATAAATGATGCTGGGAAAACTGAACAGCTACATATAAAAGAATGAAACTAGAACATTCTCTAACACCATACACAAACATAAACCCCAAATAATTAAAGACTTAAATGTAAGACCAGATACTATGAAACTCTTAGAGGTAAACATAGGCAGAACACTCTCTGACATACACTGCAGCAGTATCTTTTTGGATATGTCTCCCAGAGCAATGAAAGTCAAAACAAAAATGAATGGAACCTAATTGAACTTAAAAGCTTTTCCACAGCAAAGGAAACCATAAACCAAATGAAGAGACGACCCACAGAATGGGAGAAAACATTTGCAAACGAAGCAACCAATAAGGGATTACTCTCTGAAATATACAAATATCTCATGCAGCTCAACATCAAAAATACAAACAACCCAATCAAAAAAATGGGCAGAAGATCTAAATAGACATTTCTCCGAAAGAGACATACAGATGGTCAAAAGGCACATGAAAAGATGCTCAACATTGCTCATTATTAGAGAAATGCAAATCAAAACTACAATGAGGTATCACCTCACACTGGTCAGAATGGCCATCATCAAAGTCTACAAACAATAAATGCTGGAGAGGGTGTGGAGAAAAGGGAACCCTGCTACTCTGTTGGTGGAAATGTAAACTGATACAACCACTATGGAGAACAGTATGGAGGTTCCTTAAGAAACTAAAAATAGAGCTACCATATGATCCCGCAATCCCACTCCTGGGCATATATCTGGAGAAAACTAATTTGAAAAGATACATGCACCCCAATGTTAACTGCAGCACTATTTACAATAGCCAAGACATGGAAGCAACCTACACGTCTTTTGACAGAGGAATGGATAAAGATGAAGTGGTATATATACACAGTGGAATATTACTCAGCCATAAAATGAATGAAATATTGCCTTTGCAGCAACATGGATGGACCTAGACATTATCATACTAAGTGAAGTAAGTCAGACAAAGACAAATATCATATGATATCACTAACATGTGGAACCTAAAGATGACACCAAAAAAAACTTATTTACAAAACAGAAACAGACTCACAGACTTAGAAAACAAACTTATGGTTACCAAAGGGGAAAGGTGTGGGGGGAAGGGATAAATTAGGAGGGATAAATTAACATGTACCTAACATAAATTAGTTTGGGATTAACATATACACACTACTATATATAAAATAGATAATCAACAATGAACTAGTGTATAGCACAGGGAACTCTACTCAATATTCTGTAATAACCTATAATGGAAAAGAATCTGAAAAAATAATGGATATATGTATATGTATAACTGAATCACTTTGCTGTACGCCTGAAACTAACACAACATTGTAAACCAGTTATACCCCAATATAAAATAAAAATTAAATTAAAAACTGTTACATTATATGTTTATGTTGAGATTAGGAAAATACTATAACTTATTTGAAATTGTGGGGTGTGAGAATGTTCTTAAGAATTGTCCAGGGGGGGAAAAAAAAAGAATTCTCCAGGGACTGAGCTACAGCTCTCAGGGAAAAATCAAGGGCAAAACTTCAGAATTTGGGATTAACAGATATACACTATATATAAAATAGATAACAAACAAGGGCCTACTGTCTGTAGCACAGATAACTATATTCAATAGCTTATAATAGCTTATAATGGAAAAGAATATGAAAAATATATGTATACATTTATGTGTATATATATATGTATAAGTGAATCACTTTGCTGTACACCTGAAACATTGTAAATCATCTATATTTCAATTTTAAAAATTCTTATAGAAAAATAAAATTAAAATAAATGAAGGGCAAAACCTTCCAGGCAGACGATAAAAATGAAGGACTTGAAGGAGACAGATTTTCACCATTAAGAAGCTCAAAGGTGACTGGTGTCACTAGGAACACAAAGATTGAGGGGAAAAATTGTCCCAGGAAGAAATTAGGGAGGTAGGTAAGGCTAGATAATTCAGGGTCATGTAGATCATTACAAAGTTTATATATTCTTGAAATTCAATAGGAAGTTATGTAAGGAAAATAAGGAAGCTAGTGGCATGATTAGATTTGCATTTAAAAAAAGATTACTATAACTTTCTCTAGTATGTGTGTGAAGGTATGGAAAAATGGATGCCATAACCTTAGAAGGAGGTAACAGTGTCTTGAACTAGAGGGATGGTGGTGGTGAGAAGTGAGAAGAGGGAGATTGGTACAAGATGGTGGAGTAGAAGGATGTGCGTTCACTCCCTCCTGCGAGAACACCAGAATCACAACTAACTGCTGAACAGTTATCGACAGGAAGACACTGGAACTCACCAAAAGATACCTCACATCCAAAGACAAAGGAGAAGCTGGAATGAGATGGTAGGAGGGGTGCAAACACAACAAATTCAAATCCCATAACCGCTGGGTTGGTGAATCACAAACTGGAGAACACTTATACCATAGAAGTCCACCCACTGGAGTGAAGGTTCTGAGCCCTACGTCAGGCTTCCCAACCTGGGGGTCCGGCAATGGGAGGAGGAATTCCTAGAGAATCACACTTTGAAGGCTAGCAGGATTTGATTGCAGGACTTTGACAGGACTGGGGGAAACAGAGACTCCACTCTTGGAGGGCACACACAAAGTAGTGTGCGCATCTGGACCCAGGGGGAAGGAGCAGGGACCCCAGGGGTGACTGAACCAGACCTACCTGCTAGTGTTGGAGGGTCTCCTGCAGAGGCAGGGGGTGGCTGTGGCTAACCGTGGGGAAAAGGACACTGGTAGCAGAAGTTCTGGGAAGTACTCCTTGGCATGAGCCCTCCCAGAGTCTGCCATTAGCCCCAGCAAAGAGCCCAGGTAGGCTCCAGTGTTGGGTTGCCTCAGGCCAAACAACCAACAGGGAGGGAACCCAGCCCCACCCATCAGCAGACAAGTGGACTAAAGTTTTACTGAGCTCTGCCCACCAGAGCAACAACCAGTTGTACTCACCACCAGTCCCTCCCATCAGGAAACTTGCACAAGCCTCTTAGATAGCCTCATCCACCAGAGGGCAGACAGCAGAAGCAAGAAGAGCTACAGTCCTGCAGCCTGTGGAATGAATACCACATTCACAGAAAGATAGACAAAATGAAAAGACAGAGGACTATGTTCCAGATGAAGGAACAAAATAAAACCCCAGAGAAACAACTAAATGAAGTGGAGATAGGCAACTTTCCAGAAAAAGAATTCAGGATAATGATAGTGAAGATACCCAAGACCCTGGAAAAAGAATGGAGGCAAAGGTCGAGAAGATGCAAGAAATGTGTAACAAAGACCTAGAGGAATTAAAGAACAAACACCTAGAAAAACTAAATAACAAACAAACGGAGATGAACAATACAATAACTGAAATGAAAAATGCACAAGAAGGAATAAATAGAAGAATAACTGAGGCAGAAGTATGGATAAGTGAACTGGAAGACAGAATGGTGGAATTCACTGCTGTGGAACAGAATAAAGAAAAAAGAATGAAAAGAAATTAAGACAGCTTAAGAGACCTCATTAAAACACAACACTAAACACACCAACATTTGCATTATAGGGGTCCCAGAAGGAGAAGAGAGAGAGAAGTCCCCAAGAAAATATTTGAAGAGATTATCCCTAACATGGGAGAGGAAATAGCCACCCAAATCCAGGAAGTGCAGAGAGTCCCAAGTCTCCAGGATAAACCCAAGGAAAAACATGCCAAGACACAGAGCAATCAAACTGACAAAATTAAAGATGAAGAAAACTTATTAAAAGCATCAACGGAAAAATTACAACATACAAAGGAACTCTCATAAGGTTAACAGCTGATTTCTCAGCAGAAACTCTGCAAGCCAGAAGGGAATGGCAAGATACATTTAAAGTGATGAAAGGGAAGAACGTACAACCAAGATTACTCTACCTGGCAAGGATCTCATTCAGATTCGACAGAGATATCAAAAGCTTTACAGACAAGAGACCCACTTCAGACCTAGGGACACATACACACTGAAAGTGAGGGGATGGAAAAAGATATTCCATGCAAATAGAAATCAAAAGAAAGCTGGAGTAGCAATACTCATATCAGATAAAATAAACTTTAAAATAAAGAATGTTACAAGAGACAAGGAAGGACACTACAGAATGGTCAAGGGAGCAATCCAAGAAGAAGATATAACAATGACAAATATATATGCACCCAACATAGGAGCACCTCAATACATAAGGCAAATGCTAACAGCTATAAAAGAGGAAATTAACAGTATCACAATAATAGTGGGGGACTCTAATACCTCACTTACACCAATGGACAGATCATTCAGACAGAAAATTAATAAGGAAACATAAGCTTTAAATGACACAATAGACCAGATAGATTTAATTGATATTCATAGGACATTCCATCCAAAAACAGCAGATTACATTTTCTTCTCAAGTATACATGGAACATTCTCCAGGATAGATCACATCTTGGGTCACAAATCAAGCCTTGGTAAATTTAAGAAAATTGAAATCATATGAAGCATCTTTTCTGACCACAGTGTTATGAGGTTAGAAATAAATTATAGGAAGAAGTGAGCAGAATGATGGTAGAATCACTGTGAAATAGTGATGGACTGAATGCTGGGCAGTGAGGAAGAGGAAATTATCAAGGACAACTTCAGATTTTCTGTATGGTCTCCATTCATTTGTTTGTTCAAAAAATATTACTGAAATTGTTAAACATAGTTGAAAACTAGAATGATGCAAATATAATGAGTTCAGTTAAGAAAAAATATGATTGAGATACCTGTCATACAGTCATGGAGGTAGATGTATGAATGAAACTCTGAAAAGAAGTTTAGATTGAAGTATAAGTTTAATGTTTGTTCACATAATGATAGTAAGTAAAGTAATGGGACTGGATGTGATCACTTAGGGATAGTGAAATGTATCTGGACTAGGTCTTGAAATCCAAACATTTAGTTAGAAACGTGTTCAGCTGAGGAGATTAAGTAATAGTGACCAGAGATGCAGGAGAAGCAGCAGGAAGATGCGTCACAATTACCAAAAGATGATGGAATTCAAGATGAGAGGGGTTAATCTACTGAATTTTACTTAATACTAAAAATAAAAGTGTAAACTGATAAGTATCCATTTAACTTAACAAATTAGAGGTCTTCAGGAAGAGCAAAGGCCGAACTGGAGTGTGTTTATGAATAAGCGGGAAGTGAGAAATTGAAGCAACCAAAGTAAACAATTCTTTGGAAGGCTGTTTCACTCTTAGAAATCATGCTGTTTTAATACTTTTCACTAAGTCTCTTCTTGACTTGAGACACTTTCATATTATCATTTTAATGTCTTACTTAATCTTACCTTTTATTTTAATTACTAGTTTAGTCCCTTAAGCAAAAGGACGTGCCTAAGCATAGGACAGTATCTTTGATTTCATTAAATCTCCTGTTGCATTTGTATTGTGTGGGTTCTCCATAAGAGTGAATGGATAAATGAATGAAAAAATAAATAGTGAAGGCAGAAAGAAACAGAGAATGAGAAATATTAACAATGCTGGTATGGAAGATGCATTCATATTTTAGAACTAGTTTTAGACTGTAACATTTCTGAGGCCTCCCCATAGTGACTGTAGGGAAGTGCTTGGGGTATTGAATATTGAAGAGATTTCTTGCAGAACTCATTTGCTACCTATGATGCTATCTGCCAATCTGTCCTGATGTGAAACCACCAGTCCTGTGGTCAAGATATGGATTCACCGCAGCCTTATAATTCTAACATCTGGACCTTCCAACATAGCCTCTATTGAAATGCAGGACATCACCTCTGTAGCCAGGAAAGAGTTATTCTTTCTACCTCTAGATGACTATAACCTGAGGAATGAAGATAGACCCACCCTAAGCCAACATCCGGTTACTATGTCTCCTCTTTTAACCAAAACTTATTGTAACAGAACACAGTTTACAAAGGTCACTGTATACCTATGCAATCTCTATCATCACATGGTTACCCCTTGACCTTCATTTCCCCTATTTCAGCACAAAATACCTTTCCTTGTACTACTCTAAGATTTTTTCTATTTATCCATCTTTTTTATCCCACAAACAGATATATGTCTATCTACATATCCACAGTTCGTGAGTGTGGTTGAAATATAGCATAATGGCTGAAACATATAATTAAATATTTGAATATGAATCCTTTTGACCTTGTTTTTCTTACATCAAATGCATATCTTGTATCTACACATTAAGATGAAATTTGATGGGCTCTGCATGGAAATATTGAACAATGCTTTGGGAAATCTGGAACTGGTTGTTGACTGCCACTAACAATTTTTATAATCTTGGGTGAGTCACTTATCAACCCTAGCCACTGTTTCTTTATAAAACACAAGGGATTAAACCACATTAACTTTACAGTCTCTACTGCTTCTTGAACTGTTATTATTAAATCAAAATGAAAATATTCATATTTTCAATGGGCAACAGGTTATGATATTTGAAATTAATAAAATCACAAAAATGACATTAATAAAATGAAAATAGTTGACAATAATTTTTTAGATCATAGCAATTTGTATGTTTCATCTCACATTATAGTTTGTGCTTTGTTGATTTTTTTTCTATTTAAAAATCAATTTTATATCCTTTTAAGGATGACTAACTTTAAAGCTGGTGTCCCATCTGTTTTCTCTTTGTTAGAAGACTTTTTGAGGCTACTCTGAGTTCATAAGGAAAATTATTTGCTTTGATAAAGCAGCTTTTCAAAGAGAAAAAAAGTAACCTTAGACTTTCTTTTTGCACTCGATAGTAAGTGTTTCTAAAACCCATAAACTCATCTTAAGTAAGAAAATAAAGGTTGGTTATTTGAAAAATTGCTGTTATTAAACAAACCTCTTATCTCCAAGGCTCAATTCTTTACACAGTGAAAGAATGTATTTTTGAAATTCCATGCTTCTTTTAAAAACTGTATCGAACTTGTAGGTAATGGTATCCTGACCATAACTTTCCATACCAGAATTCATTTCCTGTGTCTCACCCTTTATTTATACTATATGAAAGCATTTCAGAAAATCATATGGTATATGAAAATGAATATTATTTCATCACAAATCCCAAACCACTCTGCATACTTTGTATTTCCATACATGCTTGTAATATTATTTTGATGCTGTAAATTCTTTGAAGGACTTTTAAATAGTATTATGTCACCAAAGCATCAAGCATAAAAGGCAAGTTTTGTTATTTATCATATTACTATCCCATACATGCCCCCAGAATTTTCTTAAGTGATGTTTGATCTACCTTAAATTTTGCATGTTTCTTAAGGAAAATATAGCCAAAGCTAATATAAAATGGCCCGTAACCTAAAAATCACATTTGAAGTGCATCTTGAATATATAATTTTTTAATCTGGGTATAACTAAACTATTTAAATTCAAATAATGAAAGAATATCATGAAAAATGAACCAGTGAATCCAGGGAGACATTTCAAGTGATTTGGCATCCTTGGGCCGATAGTTCTTTCACTCTAACTACCTTGATGCTTATTCTGGCTGCAGCCAGAGAGGGCAGTAGGAGTGAGGTATGCTATTTGTCTACATCCTGTCTCCCTTTTTTCAACATCATTCTTATCTACTTACATAGTATCCACACCTTCTGGATACCTCCAT
Source organism: Mesoplodon bidens (assembly GCF_964165515.1). Taxonomy (NCBI): domain Eukaryota; kingdom Metazoa; phylum Chordata; class Mammalia; order Artiodactyla; family Ziphiidae; genus Mesoplodon; species Mesoplodon bidens. The sequence continues at coordinate 206,270,262 of NC_138176.1, forward strand.
TTCCAATTATTTCAAACCCTTTTCTTCAGGGATGATCTGATAACCTAATTCATACAAAGGTTTAAATGACTAATAACTTATAATGTTATACTTCAAGTTATCTGGAAACAATTTCTACGTGAAGTTTGAGTATATTTTATATAATGAATGAAATTCAGAATTAATAAGTGGAGAACATTTAATAAACCTAGAGGAACTGGCACACAGATTTTTGTATCAACGAAACAATTAGGGAAGGGTACTTATTTAATTTTTTGACAGATAAAGAGACATTATAGTATATATGAATTGGAATTCAAATACCTTGTATTAGTACCTGAGTCCTCGAGTAAGCCAGTTATTACTAACAGCCTCAGTTTTCCATCTGTAAAATGGGAGTAAGGCATTTGAAACCAGTTTTAATGTACATTTACAAGGATAAATTAGGATATTTTAGGTAAAGAAATCTAACATTTAAAGTATATGACAGATGAGATGCTATAATTGTATTTGTTGTTTGTAGTATCCCCCAAATTATGCTATATATTTAATTATGTATTGCCTTTATTCAGTGAGTCAGACTTATTCCTAAAATTAACTTGCCTTACTAATATAAAACAACAAATGAGCAATATAAAATTGCTGTATTTTTATTTTACTTCTTTCTCAAGTTATCTTGTAGTTTAGGTAATAATGTCTTACGTTTAGTAGTCTCCCAACAGAGCTTATGGGATAAAATTTCTCATAAGATAGAATCATTTAAGCAAGGAGTTTAGGACTCACATTATTTAATCAATATGATTATATTACATATACATATGTATGATAAGTACTAGAAAACAAGAGAAACAATAGGCTAGATTCTTAATTATATATTAATTAATATAAGAATCTATATATTATATATAGATTATAATTAATATAAGAATCTATATTACATGTGTATTGTATTATATACAATACATATATAATATATATATTATACATATAATATATATATGTTCATTTATTGTATACAAGCAATATTTCCATCATGTAAATCTACAGCAATTGTCTACAGAAGACATTATATGAATAAAAATATTTTTGCGATTTTTTTAATACTACTTTCATTCAAGAAGCACTGTACTATCTGAAGACCTAAACAGAGACATTTCTCCAAAGAAGACATGCAGATAGCCAATAGGCACATGAAAAGATGCTCATCATCACTAATTGTTAGAGAATTGAAAATCAAAACTACAATGAGGTACCACCTTACATTGGTCAGAACGGCCATCATTAAAAAGTCTACAGCTAACAAGTGCTGGAGAGGGTGTAGAGAAAAGGGAACCCTCCTACACTGTTGGTAGGAATGTAACTTAGTGCAGCCACTATGGAGAACAGTATGGAGGTTTCTTAAAAAACTAAAATTAGAGTTGCCATACGATCCATCAATCCCACTCCTGGACATATACCCAGAAAAAACTCTAATTCGAAAAGATACTTGCACCCCTATGTTCATAGTAGCACTATTTACAATAGCCAAGACACAGAAACAACCTAAATGTCCATCGACAGATGAATGGATAAAGAAGATGTGGTATATATACACAATGGAATACTACTCAGCCATAAAAAGGAATGAAATAATGCCCTTTGCAGCAACATGGATGGACCTAGAGATTTTCATAATACTCAAAGTAAGTCAGAAAGAGAAAGACAAATACCATATGATAAAGACAAATACCATATGGTATCGCTTATATGTGGAATCTAAAATATGACACAAATGAACATATCTACAGAACAGAAACAGATTCACGGATATAGAGAACAGACTTGTGTTTGCCCAGGGGGAGGGGAATGGGGGCGGGAAGTATTGGGAGTGTGGGATTAGCAGATGCAAACTATTATATATAGAATGGATTTAATCAACAGGTTCTAATGTATAGCACAGGGAACTATATTCAATATCCTGTCATAAACCATAATGGAAAAGAATATGAAAAAGAATATATATATAACAATCACTTTGTTGTACAGCAGAAATTAACACAACATTGTAAATCGAATATACTTCAATAAAATTTTAAATAAAAGAAACACAGTATCATCTAATACGTCCTAGATATTTGGCATGTGCCTGTCTAGACAAGAGATGCATTTTTCATGTTGTTGTAGTTAAACCACAGTAATTGCCCATTATTTTGCATTCCTATGCAAACATATAAAAACTATTCCCTGCTCCTTTCGCTTAGACGTATAAAATTGGCTTAAACACTCACTTATTCTTTTTAGTTAGAAATCACACTTTTTTGGAATATCAGTTGTGCAGAATTATACTTTCTCCGGTTTCTTCTGAATTGAAACAGTGATTGTAAGCAGTGATTGAAATTCTCATTTAAATAAACTTTTTACTGAAAAGAATCGTTCACACTGAGTGGGTTACAACACACACACATATTAGTTCTAAAGACAACTCATTATTGTTCCTCAGAATTTTGTTCTTTCTAGAGTTCATTTACTCTAGCTATAAACAGAACAGTCCTACTGGCTTGTGGGAAAACAGTTGCATGCTTTCACTTTTCTCATGAGAGGTAGATGCCTTGGCCTTCCTCTCTTGGGAACTCAGCCTTTAGCTGACCTTACTAACATTCACCTTGCTTATCTTGTACATGCCTTCTAACCCCGGTTGAATCCTAAATGCCCACCAGGAGGATTTAGTATCCCCTAAAGAATTTAGGAGTGAGGTTGGGCCAGAAGAAGTAATTTAACTCCAGACAATTTCCTCTTGGTAATTTGTGCTATTTGAAAAATATAGGTATTGTCTGCCAGAACCTTTCAATGTTTCTTTTTGGTTATTACTTCAACTTATTACAAGGCTTCCTGCTTGCAAAGCAGTAACTACTCCTCTGTACAATCTCTCTGTGGTAGAGTGTTTCTAGGCCTTTAAAAAACAAAACCCTTCTTTATCACTGAAAACAGATTGCACATCTAAGGATACAAACAGATGCAGCAACATGCCAACCCTTCTGTAGAGAAATGTCCTGCATTTATAACTGCTTTAGAAATCCTATTCCTCAGTGATGACAGGGAAAAGGACAGTTGTTTTTAATAAATATCGTTTGAGTTTATACTGACACTTCAGGAAAAGGACAGTTGTTTTTAATAAATATCGTTTGAGTTTATTGACCAAGAGGCACATTTCAGGTCTCCTGGTTTACTTCACACCAATATATTATGTAGTGAAAAATCGAAAGGGGCATTTGCTTTTTAAGTAGTTCATGACACTCCATTAACATTCCTCCATGTGGAGAAAAAGTTATTTGTTAGGACAAGAAATCTTTGGATTTTATGTGCTATACTGTATGTGTTTTTTTATTGCTGTTGTTGGGCAAGATTTATGTTTATAAATGCTTTCAATGTTTATTAGTAAATTGCATTGGGTTAGTAAATGAGCTAATATTTTTTTAAAAAATAATAATTTTAAGGGTCTAGAAGAGTGTCTGGCATATAATAAGGATGATATGTGTTTGCAAATAAAAATTATAAAAGCTTAATTTCACTCTCCTAGTGGCTGTAAATGATTTTTTTAAAGGATAGCAGTTTATGTATATGGCTTTTTTTTTTTTTGAGAGATCCTGCATTAGTCACTTTTATTTGTTTGATTTAGGGAAGCATTATGGCTTAGGCCAGTAATTCTCAACTGGGGGCAATTTTGCCCTCCCGGAGACATTTGGAAATGTCTGAAGACATTTTTGTTTGTCACAACTGGGTGCAGGTGCTACTGGCATCTAAAGTAGAGGCAAAGGATGCTCATAAGCATCCTGCAATTCACTGGGCAGCCCTCTACAGCAAAAAAATTATATAATCCCAAATGTAAATAGTGCTGAGATTGAGAGACCCTTGACCTAGAGCTTGAGCTCCAATTCACATTATGCTATCCACTAAATCCTGGAATCCTGGTAAGCACTTAAGTGTAAGGGTTTCAGTTTCTTCATCATAAATGGATATAATAAAATACTCTAATAGGGATTAAAAGTTATTAATACATGAAACATTGCACATATCTTGGTGCATTGTAAAGTCACTAAATCTTAGCTATTATTATAAATAAAATCTGAGATAAAGTGATGTATCTGCTTTCTGGTCATTTTTTCTAAATCTAAAATTATACAATGTATGCTCTCTTGAGTTTGGTATATTAAAGAATTCTTTCCCACCCTAGATCTTCTCACTGTCAGGCATCAGACAGACAACTAGGTCTTGAAAGCACTTATCACCACCTTATGGCATTTTTGTTGTTGTACATTCATTTTGTTGTATTTTGTCCAAGATTCAAGGCTTACTTAGAATTTTATAAAGACAAATAAAGCTTTCTCAATGATCTAAATCCTACTATTGTCTTTTCCTTAGCTTAATTTTAAATCACTATATACAATTCAATTTTCCAATAGGCTCAGGGTTAAGTCAACTATGGACTTCATTAAAACTAAATTAAAAACTAGTGTGATGGAGTTTTACCAAAAAAAATGATTTTTATGTCTCCTTCAACAGTAGAATCCATAGATAGTAGCACAGCATTTGTTTGGAACACTATAGAACCCATCCTCTGAAAGTAGGAAAAGAGAAGTTCCTTTAAGGCATGTGCTTCAATGAGAAGCGGACTATGTACAGAATAGTTCCTTTTAATTCTTTTCTAAAATGTGTCACAATGCTAATTTATCATTTATTTAAGAGAATTTATAAATATCATTAGAGAAAGAGTATTAAAGAAGTCTTTATGTCAGTATCCAGGGCTAACTAGATAGAAAGAAAATAATAGTGAAGATCAAGGTTAGATTGAAGACACAATGGGGAAACTCAATATACACCATTAAAGGTGTTGAAAAAGTATTTCAGTTTGTATTTTAGAAGCAAATTTGGGGTAAAAAAGGATTTATAGGCAAAACTTTAGAATCGGTACAATCTATGTTATACTGGCATTAAATGACAACCAATTTAATGCAATTATTCTGTATACTTACAGTAATGAAAATGGAAATAATTACATTTAGGACATTTACAGATTTTAATATTTGGCTCAGTGAGCAATAATATTGTACATGCCTTTATTCAAAGCACTTTTCATATATGTAATAGTATTTTACATACTATTTTAAGTATTTTAAATAGTATTTTAAGTACATAGAGATGGCTTCTTGATATCACTGTATTAAAAGTTTCTATTATTCTGCCTGTAGATTTATGTATTGATGTATTTTAATAATTAAATTAATATATTGCTATAGACTTTCTTCTGTGATTTATTCTACTGCCTCAACTCCCGCCTTCATCATATATTTTCTGCATTAATGAATTGACTTGCTCAATTAATGTGCAGGTTACAAGGTCACATGGGTGTCAGTCATTTGTTATTTCTATATTTTAAGTAATATGTTGCTACTACTACTAGAGCACCAAAATTTATTCTTTTTATAAATTAGAGAAGATACTGGTAATTCTCCTTGTATTTCTGAATCCAAAATGTTTGCATAAATGGAAGATAAAAGAGCTGAGTTAAAGATATTTTAATGGGAGTATTTTCATAACCCTTGTTTTGGCCAAAGAAGTATCTCTATATGTCATATTGACACATGGGGAAAAGAGAGATTAAGAAGTGCTGCTCTACAATAAATCCCTTTTAATTCATTTTCTACAGTACTGACATAATGTACTGAAAGAGGTTTTTTTCAGTTGCTTTGATAGCTAATGCTTTAGATATAATGTCATATCGCTTTGGTGGCTATTAAAGGTTTGTTATTTCCTCCATGTATATTTTATAGTTACATATATGTCTTGCTTTTTATTAGGGAAGGATAACTAAAGGGGAGTTGAAGCCTCAAAAACATCCCTGAAAAGTTGACATTCCCCACTGCTTTCAAGAATGAAAGCAAAATATACATGTCCAGTGCTTGGTAGTTTAAGATCCAGGTAGGGAAAGGAACCAAGATAATGGAGTAGAAGGATGTGCTCTCACTCCCTCTTGCGAGAACACTGCTGGACAATCATCGACAGGAAGACACTGGAACTCACCAAAAAAGATACCCCACATCAAAAGACAAAGGAGAATCCACAATGAAACGGTAGGAGGGGCGCAATCACAGTAAAATCAAATCCCATAACTGGTGGGTGGGTGAGTCACAGACTGAAGAACACTTATACCACATAAGTCCACCCACTGGAATGAAAGTTCTGAGCCCCACGTCAGGCTTCCCAACCTGGGCATCTGGCAACGGGATGAGGAATTCCTAGAGAATCACACTTTGAAGCCTAGTGGGAATTGATTGCAGGACTTCGACAGGACTGGGGGAAACAGAGACTCCACTCTTAGAGGGCACATACAAAGTAGTGTGCGCACTGGGACCCAGGGGAAGGAGCAGTGACCCCAGGGCAGACTGAACCAGACCTACCTGCTAGTGTTGGAGGGTCTCAGGCAGAAGTGGGGGGGGGGTAACTGTGGCTCACCATGGGGACAAGGACACTGGCAGCAGAAGTTCTGGGAAGTACTCCTTGGCATGAGCCCTCCCAGACTCTGTCATTACAGTCTGTCAGCCTACCCCAGCAGAGAGCCCAGGTAGGCTCCAGTGTTGGGTTGCCTCAGGCCAAACAACCAACAGAGAGGGAACCCAGCCCCACTCATCAACATTCAAGTGGATTAAAGTTTTACTGAGCTCTGCCCACCAGAGCAACAGCCAGCTATACCCACCACCAGTCACTCCCATCAGGAAGTTTGCACAAGCCTCTTAGATAGCCTCATCCACCAGAGGGCAGACAACAGAAGGAAGAAGAACTACAATCCTGCAGCCTGTGGAACAAAAACCACATTCACAGAAAGATAGACAAAATGAAAAGGCAGAGGGCTATGTTCCAGATGAAGGAACAAAATAAAACCCCAGAAAAACAACTAAATGAAGTGGAGATTGGCAACCTACCAGAAAAAGAATTCAGAATAATGACAGAGAAGATGATCCAGGACCCTGGAAAAAGAATGGAGGCAAAGAACGAGAAGATGCAAGAAATGTTTAACAAAGATGTAGAAGAATTAAAGAACAAACAAACAGAGATGAACAATACAATAACTGAAACAAAAACTACACTAGAAGGAATCCATAGCAGAATAGCTGAGGCAGAAGAACAGATAAGTGACCTGGAAGACAGAATGGTGGAATTCACTGCTACAGAACAGAATAAAGAGAAAAGAATGAAAAGAAATGAAGACAGCCTAAGAGACCTCTGGGACAGTATTAAATGCAACAATATTTGCATTATAGGGGTCCCAGAAGGAGAAGAGAGAGAGAAAGGACCTGAGAAAATATGTGAAGAGATTATAGTCAAAAACTACCCTAACATGGGAAAGGAAACAGCCACCCAAGTCCAGGAGGCACAGAGAGTCCCATACAGGATAAACCCAAAGAGAAACATGCTGAGACACATAGTAATCAAATTTGCAAAAATTAAAGACAAAGAAAAATTATTGAAAGCAGCAAGGGAGAAACAAAAAATAATATACAAGGGAACTCACATAAGGTAAACAGCTGATTTCTCAGCAGAAACTCTACAAGCCAGAGGGAGTGGCATGATATACTTAAAGTGATGAAAGGGAAGAACATACAACCAAGATTAATCTACCCGGCAAGGATCTCATTCAGATTCAACAGAGAAAGCAAAAGCTTTACAGACAAGCAAAAGCTAAGAGAATTCAGCACCACCAAACCAGCTCTACAACAAATGCTAAAGGAACTTCTTTAAGTGGGAAACACAAGAGAAGAAAAGGACCTACAGAAACAAACCCAAAACAATTAAGTAAATGGTCATAGGAACATACATATCGATAATTACCTTAAACGTGAATGGATTAAATGCTCAAACCAAAAAACACAGGCTTGCGGAATGGATACAAAAACAAGACCCATCTATATACAGTCTACAAGAGACCCACTTCAGACCTAGGGACACATACAGACTGAAAGTGAGGGGATGGAAAAAGATATTCCATGCAAATGGAAATCAAAAGAAAGCTGGAGTAGCTATACTCATATCAGATAAAATAGACTTAAAAATAAAGAATGTTACAAGAGACAACAAAGGACACTACACAATGATAAAGGGAACAACCCAAGAAGAAGATATAACAATTATAAATATATATGCACCCAACATAGGAGCACCTGAATACACAAGGCAACTGCTAACAGCTATAAAAGAGGAAATCAACAGTAACACAGTAATATTGGGGGACTTTAACACCTCACTTACAACAATGGACAGATCATCCAGACAGAATATTAATAAGGAAACACAAGCTTTAAATGACACAATAGACCAGATAGATTTAATTGATATTCATAGCACATTCCATCCAAAAACAGATTACATTTCTTCTCAAGTGCGCACGGAACATTCTCCAGGATAGATCACATCTTGGGTCACAAATCAAGCCTTAGTAAATTTAAGAATATTGAAATCATATCAAGCATCTTTTCTGACCACAACACTATGAGATTAGAATTGAATTACAGGGAAAAAAGCATAAAAAAAACACAAACACATGGAGGCCAAACAGTACATTACTAAATAACCAAGAGATCACTGAAGAAATCAAAGAGGAAATCAAAAAATACCTAGAGACAAATGACAATGAAAACACGATGATTCAAAACCTATAGGATGCAGCAAAAGCAGTTCTAAGAGGGAAGTTTATAGCTATACAATCCTACCTGAAGAAACAAGAAAAATCTCAAGTAAACAATCTAACCTTACACCTAAAGGAACTAGAGAAAGAAGAAAAAACAAAACCCAAAGTTAACAGAAGGAAAGAAATCATAAAGACCAGAGCAGAAATAAATGAAATAGAAAGAAAACAATAGCAAAGATCAATAAATCTAAAAGCTGGTTCTTTGAGAAGATAAACAAAATTGCTTAACCATTAGCCAGACTCATCAAGAAAAAGAGGGAGAGGACTCAAATCAATAAAATTAGAAATGAAAAAGGAGAAGTTACAACAGACACCGCAGAAATACAAAGCATCCTAAGAGACTACTACAAGCAACTCTATGCCAATAAAATGGACAACCTGGAAGAAATGGACAAATTCTTAGAAAGGTATAACCTTCCAAGGCTGAACCAGGAAGAAACAGAAAATATGAACAGACCAATCACAAGTAATGAAATTGAAACTGATTAAAAATCTTCCAACAAAAAAAAGTCCATGACCAGATGGCTTCACAGGTGAATTCTATCAAACATTTAGAGAAGAGCTAACACCCATCCTTCTCAAACTCTTCCAAAAAATTGCAGAAAAGGAACACTCCCAAATTCATTCTGTGAGGCCACCATCACCCTGATACCAAAACCAGACAAAGATACTACAAAAAAAAAAGACAATTACAGACCAATATCACTGATGAATATAGATGAAAATATCCTCAAGAAAATACTAGCAAACAGAATCCAACAACACATTAAAAGGATCATACACCATGATCAAGTGGGATTTATCCCAGGGATGCAAGGATTCTTCAATATATGCAGATCAATCAATGTGATACACCATATTAACAAACTGAAGAAGAAAAACTATATGATCCTCTCAATAGATGCAGAAAAAGCTTCTGACAAAATTCAACACCCATTTATGATAAAAAGCTCTCCAGAAAGTGGGCCTAGAGGGAACCTACATCAACATAATAAAGACCATATACAACAAACCCACAGCAAACATCATCCTCAATGGTGAAAAACTGAAACCATTTCCACTAAGATCAGGAACAAGACAAGGTTGCCCACTCTCACCACTATTATTCGACATAGTTTTGGAAGTTCTAGCCATGGCAATCAGAGAAGAAAAAGAAACAAAAGGAATACAAATTGGAAAAGAAGAAGTAAAATTGTCACTATTTGCAGATGACATGATACTATACATAGAGAATCATAAAAATGCCACCAGAAAACTATTAGAGCTAATCAATGAATTGGGTAAAGTTGCAGGATACAAAATTAATGCACAGAAATCTCCTGCATTCCTATACACTAAGATGAAAAATCTGAAAAAGAAATTATGGAAACACTCCCATTTACCACTGCAACAAAAAGAATAAAATACCTTGGAATAAACCTACCTAGGGAGACAAAAGACCTGTATGCAGAAAACTATAAGACACTGATGAAAGAAATTAAAGATGATACCAACAGATGGAGAGATATACCATGTTCTTGGATTGGAAGTATCAATATTGTGAAAGTGAGTATACTACACAAAGCAATCTACAGATTCAATGCAATCCCTATCAAATTACCAATGGCATCGTTTATGGCACTAGAACAAATCATCTTAAAATTTGTATGGAGACACAAAAGACCCCGAAAAGCCAAAGCAGTCTAGAGGGGAAAAAAACGGAGCTGAAGGAATCAGACTCCCTGACTTCAGACTATACTACAAAGCTACAGTCATCAAGACAATATGGTACTGGCACAGAAACACAAACATAGATCAATGGAACAAGATAGAAAGCCCAGAGATAAACCCATGCACCTATGGTCAACTAATCTATGAGAAAGGAGGCAAAGATATACAGGGAAAAGACAGTCTCTTCAATTAGTGGTGCTGGGAAAGCTGGACAGCTACATGTAAAAGAATGAAATTAGAACACTCCCTGACACCATATACAAAAATAAACTTAAAATGGATTAGAGACCTAAATGTAAGACCGGACACTATAAAACTCTTAGAGGAAAATATAGGAAGAGCACTCTTTGACATAAATCACAGCAAGATCTGTTTTGATCCACCTCCTAGAGTAATGGAAATAAAAACAAAAATAAACAAATGAGACCTAATGAAACTTAAAAGCTTTGACACAGCAAAGGAAACCATAAACAAGATGAAAAGACAACTCTCAGAATGGAAGAAAACATTTGCAAACAAATCAATGGACAAAGGATTAATCTCCAAATATATAAACAGCTTATGCAGCTCAATATTAAACAAACAAACCAATCCAAAAATGGGCAGAAGACCTAAATAGACATTTCTCCAAAGAAGACATCCAGATGGCCAAGAAGCACATGAAAAGCTGCTCAACATCCCTAATTATTAGAGAAATGCAAATCAAAACTACAGTGAGGTATCACCTCACACCACTTAGAATGGGCATCATCAGAAAATCTACAAACAACAAATGCTGGAGAGGGTGTGGAGAAAAGGGAACCCTTTTGCACTGTTGGTGGGAATATAAACCAATACAGCCACTATAGAGAACAGCATAGAGGTTCCTTAAAAAAACTAAAAATTGAATTACCATATGATCCAGCAATCCCACTACTGAGCATATACCCAGAGAAAACCATAATTCAAAGAGACATATGCACCCCAGTGTTCACTGCAGCACTATTTACAATAGCCAGGTCATGGAAGCAACCTAAATGCCTATCGACAGATGAATGGGTAAAGAAGATGTGGTGCATATATACAATGGAATATTACTCAGCCATAAAAAGGAACAAAATTGAGTCATTTGTTGAGACATGGATGGATCTCGAGACTGTCATACAGAGTGAAGTAAGTCAGAAAGAGAAAAACAAATATCATATATTAACGCATGTATGTAGAACCTAGAAAAATGGTACAGATGAACCGGTTTGCAGGGCAGAAGTTGAGACACAGATGTAGAGAACAAACGTATGGACACCAAACGGGGAAAACCACAGTGGGGTGGGGATGGTGGTGTGCTGAATTGGGCAATTGGGCTTGACATGTATACACTGATATGTATAAAATTGATGACTAATAAGAACCTGCAGTATAAACAAATAAACAAACAACTAATACTAAACTTTCTTTGGGTTATTTGTATGGAAATATGTTAATATAAATGTTTCAGACCTTACATGAAATTTCTAAAAATCTTATACCTTCTGGTATAATGTCATAATTCTAGTTATTACTTTAAAATGTATATCTCAGAAATAACTAAATGTCCTTGTCAAATGTGTTTACCGTGGTCATTTTTAAGTCTTTTGTCATTTACAGACAGTTCTCAATGTACTGTGATGCTTTTTCAAAAATGTTCCTATAAAAGGGTTTCATCTTCAAGGAATTCATGGAAAAAACTTTGACAAGTACAGGTTTCTGGTAACTGACTACACTGCTGAACTGAATGAATAAGCATTTTCAGAACTCTAATGGAAAACTGATGAATTTATAAAAGTGCTAACAAAAGATCAAGATGAAAAAAAATTAATTACATGGGACTGAGTGAACTGATGAGGATGATTATAATTTTTGTGACTTTCTGTTTGAAATACAAGAAAAATCCCACAAGGACTCAGAGGCAAAAAATATACAAATCAATTTTCACTGCAAAGTGAAGGAGCTGTTACAGTGGAGGATTACTGGACTGAATGTCAATATTATGACATAGTATGAGTGTGTTTCGTGTTTGGTAATTGCAATCATTGTTGCTTTTGTTGTGGTCATCCATTTACAATGCTTTGTGTTAGTTTATCTCTTGTAAAAATAAAATATAGTGTGTGTGTGTGAAAAAAAGATCCAGGTAGTATATCAATCCATATAGATCAAAGTAATCAAATCATCAATGAGAGAAAAATGTCTAGAGAAAGAACATTTCATATTAGATAAGCTATATCAGTAAGGGGAAGAAACATGGTAGTAGATTCTTCTCTGGACTAAATAAATATTAAGGAACTACTGGTAAATGCCAGGTAGTATTGGGAGGAGTGGATTCAGCATTAAACAAGACAGGCAATGTCCCTGCCCTTACGAAACTTCTATTTTAGTTGGCTTGGGTGTAGAAGTAAGTATGGGTCAAAGTGTCTATTCTTGAACATAAAACATACAGTATTATGCATTTTATGTTCTACTTACTTGATCTAGAGGCTCATTAGTAAGAAACCATAAACCTTACTCAGGAGGCATGTTTCTTCTCAGTATGAATTACCCAAGATTTACTACTTAGCTTCTCCTGATAATTCTGGCTCACCTTAACATAAGTTCATATACATCTCTTATTTAAATTCAAATTATAATGTTATTTTCAGTAATCTTTATAATTTGTTAAAATACTATTTAATATTAGCCATTTTTCTAATGTAATACCATTTTTTTTCTACTAGCTATTGGAAATTGCTTCAAGTATTTATTTTCCTTTAGGAACAATTCTAGTTGTAAAACAATACTATTTTTGGTTAGGAGAACATTTGCAGAAAAATATATCTTAAAATCAAATAAAATAACCAATCATATGCTAAATTTTAATCTATATAAGAAACTAGGACTTGAGAATGGACTTGAGGATATGGGGAGGGGGAAGGGTAAGCTGTGACAAAGCTAGAGAGAGGCATGGACATATATACACTACCAAACGTAAGGTAGATAGCTAGTGGGAAGCAGCTGCATAGCACAGGGAGATCAGATCGGTGCTTTGTGACCACCTGGAGGGGTGGGATAGGGAGGGTGGGAGGGAGGGAGACACAAGAGGGGAGGGATATGGGAACAGATGTATATGTATAACTGATTCACTTTGTTATAAAGCAGAAACTAACACACCATTGTGAAGCAATTATACTCCAATAAAGTTGCAAATAAATAAATAAATAAAAACCACTCCTTCCATGAAAAAAAAAAAAAAAAAAAACTAGGAAGTTGTTGCCTGATAACATTTTTGGCAATTACCAGTATAGTTCACACACATGAAATAAAGTTCAGAAAAACATTATGAAATTCATTAATCAGTGACTGAAACATTGCTCCCCTCCTCATTAATTCTATCATGTCACCCTGCCTTAATGAAAATTGGGCTATGCACATTGGCATGATTACTGTATATATTCTTTGCATCAGATATAAGACAATTTTTTTAATGTAATAAAACCCCTAAAATCAGGAAAAATCTTACAATCAATGTTTTCAACTGTGTTGCAGTTGCAGTGGAGTTTTTACATTGCTCTGTAGATTTTATCATAGTTTCATATTGTCCTTTCTTCGATTGAGTTATATGCAGTATTAGCACTACATGCGGTGAGTTACCAATAAGAATATTTTCCAAAATTTTTACTATGATTTGGTATTATAGCAAATGTTATTTTGTATATGGAAAGGCAAGGAAAGAAAGAGTATAACTTTGATATTAATGAAAAAAATATTTGTACTTGCACTGCCTTCAATTCCATACTCTCTTCTAAATTAAAAACCAAATGCTTTATGAAATCAAAAGAAGGAATATACTCACACGTACATGAAGCTGTATCATTGAGACAAATGCAAAAAGACTATCAAACCTAAGAAAGGGAAGTGAAGACAGAAGAAATTTGAATGAGAGGCTGGTGTGACTGATGAATGGGTCACACCACTGGTAAGGAAGGAATGTGGTTTTTATTAGTTTTTAATTAGCATCATAAGTTTTGTTTGTTTTTTCCTTCTTAGTGGTATGTAAAATAATAATGTGTTTTAAAATCATTCATCTTGAATTCAATGAAATGCAAATTATATACTCCAGTGAAGAAATGAGAGGAAAAAAATTATAGGGAAGAACTGATTTTATTATAATCTTCAGTTTTGACTGATTAATCACTAAATTTGCCATCCATTCATCTTCTACTAGGAACCCAAAGGATAGGTAATAAAATAAATGTTTGAGGGGCTTCCCTCGTGGCGCAGTGGTTGAGAATCTGCCTGCCAATGCAGGGGACACGGGTTTGAGCTCTGGTCTGGGAAGATCCTACATGCCGTGGAGCAACTAGGCCCGTGAGCCACCACTACAGAGCCTGCGCGTCTGGAGCCTGCAAGCCACAACTATTGAGCCTGCGCGTCTGGAGCCTGTGCCCCGCAACAAGAGAGGCCACGACAGTGAAAGGCCCGTGCACCGCAATGAAGAGTGGCTCCCGCTTGTCGCAACTAGAGAAAGCCCTCAAACAGAAACGAAGACCCAACATAGCCATAAATAAATAAATAAATAAATTGATAAATTGATTAAAAAATAATAACTGACAACTAAATTGTCTAAAAACTAACATAATTATATTAGTTTGTGGAAATTTAATTCCAGCCTTGAGAAAGATGTGGCTAGGTATATGCACTGAACGTTCTCTCTGGGGAAGTGATCTCAAAAGCTTCAGAAGGAATTAACATCAATTAGCAGCATGATGAAAAAATTATTTCCCTCTGGACCACTGCAACCAAATACAAATTTTGTGCATATATATATATATATATATATATATATATATATATATGCAAAAATATATTTTTATATTTTGAATCAAAGGGATCTTTCCTATGTTTGTCTATATAGAATTAAATACAAATTTAAATGTAGACTTTTAGAACTGGAAGATAATTGAATAAATGTTAGAGTTTCTTCAAGATCTAATTTTTCTCTTCTATTTTTCTCATCTCTTTCAATAGGCTCATAAATGAAGCCCAGAGAAATTAATTTCTTCATCAAAGTTCACACAGTTTGATAGCAGCATAGACAAGATTAGAGTCTTTGGCCCAAGGTTCAGTGTTCTTTCCATTATGCCAAATTATCCCCTAATATATTAGGTACATAAGTAGGATAATGAGTGTAGTGGATGCTGTGGTGTGCTCCCAAGTTCTCTCCTCCCCCACCCCAATCACACACACACACATACACACACACACACACATTTTCACAACTAAAGCCTTCATTTTCCCAGTTGGTAAAAAAGTTGGTAGCTGATAGCATTCAAGTTAGTTCCCTTACAAAAAAAAAAAAAAAAAAGCCTATTCATTCATGGTTACACCCACTTCCCAGATATTGCCAATGTCCAATAACTTGTTGAAATGAGAGTATAAGGCTCCCAACCACTTGCCTAACTTGGGGACAACTCTGAGGAGTCATCCCAGCTTCCGAGATCCCTGTGTGATTATCTGAGATCGTTTAATTGCATAGAGTTTAACTTCCTCTGACAGACACTGCTTTCTTCATTACCCCATGGGTGTTGACTTGAGAATACACTCTAGTAAACTTTTGTTTATTGTCTCAAATATTTGTCTCAGAATCTGTTCTAGGGAACCAAACCATAAAAATAAATGTAAAATTACTCAAGTATTCTGGAGTAAATTACTGTGTTTTTTTAAGTTGAGATAGAAGTATTCAAAGTGGTTTTACTTCTAAAGGATGAAGCAAGCATCTATCAGAGAAACTTCTAGGTGTATTCACTTTATTTTGTTACTATACTAGGTGTATTCACTTTATTTTGTTACTATACTTATTGTTGCTGTCATCAAGATAACTATTCCTCAGGTATAATATTAGGCATTTTATACACAGTAGTTCATTAAGTCTTAACTATAATCTCGTATGCAGATACAGGTATGAATGTAAATCTTCCTTTCCCAGATGAGGAAATTGGAGATTTGGGAAGGGTAAGTAACTTGCCATGGTCACTTAGCTAGAAATTGTCTAATTCTGGTTGATTCTCTCATTAGACCTCAAGCTGCCTAAATGCAAGAGCTGGTTCTCTTATGAACAATACTATTTCCTATCACATAATATAGCACCTTGCTCTCAGTAGAGGTCAATAAATATTTATCAAATCAGCAAAGGAACCTTTATTTGTCTGACCCCAAATCCATGCCATTAGCCCCATGTGCTATGCAATCACCCATGTACACTATGAGCCCTAGATTTAATGGTGAACATCACAAAGAAAAAAAAAAAAAAAAGGAAAAGTCTAAGATGTTAAAAGCAAACTATGCTGAACAAACAGGAATAGGTGATTTAAAAATGCATTAAAAAATAGATCATTTCATATTGTTTCTTTTTATAGTAGATGCATATATACCTTGTAGGATCAGATGTTATACCAGAGAACACTGAGTCTGCCTGTGGGATTGAGTCATTTGATCCCTTTCAATATGTCTTATTAAAACTGTATATTCAATTTAATGTAATATATCCCAGGAGGGTTAAAATGATCGCATAAAGAAAATGATGAACATTTCCCCAAATCTAATGTTAAAGTAACAGAAATGAAGTTTCCACTCATCTCCTCAGCTTTCCTAGGCAGCATGTATATAAATAGAATAGAAAGATTTATTATCATGATTAATTTACCAATGGCTCTTTTGTTCTGAAACCAATTTTTTTCTCAGAGTATTTTATACCCATGATGTTTCTGACATTTGGATGTGATTTTAGGCACAGTGTTTGAGGATCTCTCAACTGATTCAACAGTTAAGTAAGCATCTTATAGAAGTCAAGTCACAAAGATGAAAAGAAAAGAAAATCTCACATTTCTAAGTAGGTCCAAATACCTAGCTTATTTCTTTTACTCCCAAGAAAGTCCTTGAAACACCTTCTGTAAGTCATACAATGCTTCTTTCATACAAACAGGTAACCAGCCTTACTATCTCTACTGCAAATCAAGGGAAGAGTTAAAATGGCAAATTAGAAGTAATGGAGAGGGTCTGATAAACGTAAGCACAAATTAAAAACTAGAATGGCAGCTTACTACAGACATTAAGACAATTTAAAGAAGGAAAGAAAAGACATGGTTAGCAAAATATCTCAATCTGAAGTCACTGAGTATAAAGACACCCTAAAGATATCCCCTAATAGAATTTAGTTTTTACAGAAGATTGGGGATATTCATCTCAGTAATGATAATCTTGAAGCCTCAATTTAAGTTACAGTATGGTTCTGTATGTACTTTATTTTAGAAAAATGTGATACATTTTAGAAATATTCCCATGGGAATACTGGGAGGCAGAATGAATCAGTGGTTAATCAAGCAGACTGTCTATCTTACACTATCTGTAGAGTACAAACTCACTGTGTTCTGTTTTCTAGTCTGTGTAATGGGACTAATAGAAGCTACCTCAAGAGACTCTTGTGAGGGATAAAAGGGTATTAGAAAAATGTTTGGCATATAATACACACTCAATAAATATATTATCTCAAGCAGATAAGCTATTTTTCAGCAAATATTTATCAAATGCTTAATATGTACCAGAGAATCGGGTCAGGAGGTTTAGATTGGAAATAGGAGAAGTAGACGACTTGAAGTTGGCTATTTGCACTACATCAGGAAGGACTTGATTTAAAGGTATATGAAGAGGGCTTCCCTGGTGGCGCAGTTGTTGAGAATCTGCCTGCTAATGCAGGGGACACGGGTTCGAGCCCTGGTCTGGGAGGATCCCACATGCCGCGGAGCAACTAGGCCCGTGAGCCACAACTACTGAGCCTGCGCGTCTGGAGCCTGTGCTCCGCAACAAGAGAGGCCGCAATAGTGAGAGGCCCGCGCACCACGATGAAGAGTGGCCCCCACTTGCCACAACTAGAGAAAGCCCTCGCACAGAAACGAAGACCCAACACAGCAAAAAAAAAAAAAAATTAATAAACTCCTACCCCCAACATCTTCTTAAAAAAAAAAAAGGTATATGAAGAAAAAGAGAAAGCAAAGGTGATTTATAGATGTTGGCCTGATAGTGGTACTATTAGTGAGAAGGAGGGTATTTGGGGAAGAATAAGTTGCAGACTCAAAATCAAGTTTGTTTTTTTGGTTTTGTTTTATATCAGATTAGGAATGTTTATTAGTTAAAGTGATGATGCCGGATAAGTAAATTAAGGTTCAAAGTAGAGACCAGGTTTGGAGAAATGGTTTTCTAGGGAACAAACAATGAAAAGTTGGGTATTTAAAAACTATGCCATTTAGATGTCAGGTACACAGAAATTTTCATTGGCCCTTCAGCACATTTTGTATTAGCCTTCTGCCACGTGCTCTATTCTCCTCTCTCTTACCTCTTTCTCTTCCCTTTTTTCCTCCTTCTTTGTAACAACAATAAATCCTTCATTTTTTGCCACCAGAGCAATAAGTCAACTAGTTAGTTTCTATCTCAATGTATTTTTCTAAACCAAGACAGTGCTCTCTTCAAGATGAATTCTGGTGCCAGTTTGTAATCTTTGCTTCCTCCACAACATGATTCAATAAGCTATATCTTGCTCCTGTAATTAGAGTATAAACTTCTTGTGAGAAAGCAGAGGGGCCTACACTCATGGACCTGATTTTGATTACTAAAGTGCATCCAAAAGTCTAAATGCTGAAATTTCTTTTAAGTGCCCTATTGTTCTCTGTAGGTCATTGGAGTGACTTCTTTTTTAGTTCCTTGAATTTCTAGGTTACCACTTTGCTGATACACGTCATGATATTGATCATTCTAAAACTCTCTGACTGTACACTCAAGTAAATATAGCATATTAAATCCAACAAAAATGTATAGATTCATACATAGATGTTCATTACTTATTAAAATAACATGTATTCTCAGAGAAAATTATAGAATTCAAACTTAGGAAATTAGATAAATACATTTCAAAATGCCTTTTAATTCAACTCTGAAAAGAAATGAGCTATCAAGCCATGAAAAGACATCAAGAAACCTGAAATGCATATTACTAAGTGAAAGAGGCCCACCTGAAGATACTACATACTGTATGAGTTCAGCTCTATGACACTCTGAAAAGGCAAAACTATGGAGACAGTAGTTGCCAGTGGTGGGGAGGGGAGGGGAGAGATGAGCAGGCAGAGCACAGGGGATTTTGAGGGTAGGGAAAATACTCTGTATGACAATATAATAATGGATAAATGTCATTATTAAGTGTGTCCAAACCCATAGAATGTAGAACTCCAAGAGTGAACCCTAAGGTAAGCTGTGGACTTTGGGTAATTATGATGTGTCAGCACAGGTTCATCCTGGGTAAAAAGTAACACCATTCTATTGAGTAATGTTGATAATGAGGGAGATTATGAATGTGTGGAGGAAGAAGGTCTATGAGAAATTTCTGTACCTTCCTCTCAATTTTGTTGCCAACTTAAAACTGCTCTTTAAAAAAGTATTTTAATAAATGCCTTTTAGAGTAAATTATTCACTTAACCACTCTTTACAGTAGAATTGCACTGGGAAATATAATCTCATGAAAAAGAGACAACAATTCTATGGATATTTTTTAAGCCTTGTTGAAAACATGATTTTGGACACAAATGCGAAAGCAACGCTCTTGTGTGTGTGCTATGAACGTATTTTTTAAAGACATCTTTTCTTTTCCATGTCTTTACCTCAGGCTACATATCGAAATCGAATTATGAGCCAAAGTCTCAGCACAAGGGACAGAAAAGCAATGCATACTCCCACCGAGGACCGTTTTAGATACTCAGCAGCGGACCAGACAAGCCCCTACAAAAGCAAGACCTGTCAGCTCTCCAGTCTATGTATAAGCAATTTTTTGAAGGACAAGGAACTAGTGGAAGTTATCAAACACTCCAGAGGAACTTACGAAACCCTCACGTCAGAGGTCACCCAGAATTTACGGGCCACTGTAGGGCAGAACTCTCTGAAACCAATAGTTAAGACCGAAGGGCTCTCCACGTTCTCAGAGAAACCAAAGGACCAAGCTGCTGTGGCCCGACAGCATTCAACCTTTACAGGCAGGTTTGGACAACCGCCAAGAGGGCCAATCTCTTTACACATGTACAGCAGAAAGAATGTTTTCCTCCATCACAATTTACACACAACTGAGCTGCAGGCTCTAGGCCAGCAGGATGGGTGATTAAATCACCCTATTCCTGGCTCTGGGTAGGATAAGACGGTTAGTGTTTCTCGTGCATAGATCATGTTTAAATTTTATGTATTTTTTATTACTTTTTATTTTTAGTTATAAACAAAGAATTTTACTTTTTTTTAAGAATGAGGGTTCAAGCATGTTAATTGAATTAGGTTTAATAGCTTTGGAGACTTTATTATATATATGTATAATAAATGAGACCATCTTGCTGGTTTATATACAGGCCATAATTTATTTACCTTTTATTTTTATCAGTCACTGATAAGCATTGAAGTTTCAGAAGGTAATATCAAATAGCACTCTGTTCACTTAATGGTGTTACTGTGAAAATAGATGTGCAGAATAAATAGATAAAGGGATTGTAAGGAATTTTAAATTACATAGTTAATAGAAAGAGAAAAGAGGGATTTTAAAGTCTTGTATTTGGTGGTGTATTTATTTGAAGAATGAAGCTTGCTTGCATATAACCTAGAGATGCGTTTGTCTCTCTATTACATACAATCAAGCTTATCTTGCCATACGATTAAGGGGGAAAATGGTATTTCTTTTATCCTCTAAGTGTTTAGTTCACACTAGTTCACAAAGGATTTCAGACTGAGTAATTGCTAGCCAAATAGAGAATGACAGCTCTGATCTTTGAAAAATTTTGCTTTTAGTTTTTGCTATTGATGTTGAAGTACTATGACATAACACAGTGAGGTGGTAATGTTGCCTGAATTTTGTCAAATGATGCGTAAAGCATGACATGCTACACTTTTTGAGTCACTGTCATGGTTATATCACTGTATTTTTTAAAAATTTGAGGAATAGCACATTCTAAGAAAATTATTTTACTTCACTTTCCTTATATTTTTTAATTTTTCACTTCTTTTTTCAATGTGTGTCCAGTTTTGCTTTATATACAGTAACCCATATCAATTACTCTACATGATGAATTGAGGAAGAGAAAGTTTCTTGGTAGCCCAGTTTACACTATTTTGACTATTATGTCATCTAGATTTAGAGGAAAAAATAAAATATATGTAAACTTTGGCAATTTGATCTTAGAAATAAATCTCTAACAGGAATACTTAACTCGTTTGATGGCAAATATTTCTCTTTAACAAACAAGGCCTAATGTTTTATACATAAGTGCCGTGAGATAAATAATTCCTTTATGTTTAATTAATAATAGAGCTGTATGCAGCTATAGAAATAAATAATTTTAAAATGAACAGTAGGAATCAGGGCTGCAGTTTTCTTATACAAAGATAAAAGCTAATAACTGAATCCATATTAGGCATAGTCCATGCAAATTGAAACTGTCATACCTACTGCATGATCTGTTTCCATTGTGCTCTCTGACAGAATCCATGAAATGAATAAAGGGAAACTGAGATAGCAGTTTTAGCATGGCATCTGACTACCCTGCTTAAATTAAAGCTATGTGTGAAATGCATCTCCTAAAGCAAAAGTGCATTTGAGCTCTGTGCTTTGGGGAAAAGCCATTAGATATCCCCCCACTAGCTTTAACTATTAAACTTTAACCACTTTTCAAACTTTGATTAGAATTGATAAGAGTAAAGAGTTTAGTGGATATGCTGGATTTGTAATTTTGGTTTTCCAAAGGAAAACACATGTGCATCAAGACAAATGTTTGCCAAATGTTTTCTTTATGTGTGTGTTTGTAATTCTGCCAAAAGAGAATAATGCACACTGCAATTTGCTTCGCTTAATGAGACTGCTATCTAAAATTCCCACTATACTTTAGAAGTTATAATATTCATGCAGACAGACATTTTGGGCTGGATGGTATTTAAGAAATGATAGAAAAATTATGATTATTAATTGTGGTATTCAGCTTCATTTGTCCTAAAAGTTGGTGTGTGTTACTAGAGTATTTGAAGTCTGTAAATAAATCAGAACGGTAAAATAATCAAGGATTTTTTCCCAGGATATGGAAGAACTATGTATCACAAATAATGTTGTTGATTTGGACTTTTGGAGCTTATAGTTTTGTTTTCCTGGAAGATAGACTTTTGAATTATACTTTGTAAAAAATAATCTATTTAAGAAAATCTGTCATTTAATAGACATTTTAAGAGATGTTTTAAATGCTAGTATTTTCTTGAAAAATCTTTTTTAAAGCTGAAACATTCAAAAAGAAAACCTGGGTTAAACAGTTCAATTTTAAAAGGAGGGGTATTTTTTGGAAATATCATCTTAAAGCTGTTTTGTATCAGTATTTTCAGCATTGTTATAATATTATTTGTAATACTAAGTGTAACTCAGGCCTGGAGAAGGTGTAAGCCCACTATGCTAATATACATCAGTAACTGTAAAACAGGGGTTCTTTGTAAGTTCCTCTTGTGTATATAGAGTACTTATGTGGGCATTCTTTCAGCAAATTGATTTCTTTGTACTAAAATCTCTAGTTTTCTAAGACAGTTCCATGTATAAAAATGATTTATACATTTCTCCAAGGCGGTACATATCCAAAGACATGACACCAGGGGGAAAAAGTGCTTGTTTTTCTGATGGAAGCAGTTGTCTTTTCTTTCCCTTCCTGTTTCTTCTGTGCATGTGTATGTGTAGCTAAGCCTAAGTAACTCTAAAATTTCTGCTGCAAATCTTCTTTTCTGAATTTAGAACGTGTTTTAAAGGACACCTAAGAAGAGATATTCCTTAAGGAAAAGCTGTTTCCACCTGAAATAAACTGTTCTCATTTTTGTAATTATTGGAACATGCAGCTGTATTTCTATGAAGTCATTGATTTTTTTTCCAAATAATTTTATATGCTAATGGAGTCACAGCAAAATTATTATCTCTCCAAACTGTTTTTTTCTTCTTTGGAGCACCATAGTCTTTGTGCAAATGACACCATGAAACTGTAGCTACAATGCTAAAGGTGTGAATCTACTAATATCAATATGCTCAGGGTAAGGACCTAGGGCCACATATCATTCAAGTTGTTTTTATTATTTATTGATTGAGATATAAATAAAATAGCCAGCCACTAGTCAACAATAAACATTTGTAGACATGCCCGCACTTACTTAAAATGTTTACCAAGATTTTCTTAAGCAATCTGGGTTTATGACCTGTGTTTTACACCTTCTATTTCCCAAGATTTCAACCTAGCCTATTGTCATTAATTTTCTGAGTGTTACTGAATTCAAAGTAATTAATTGAATTCAAAGAAAATTTCACATTTTGTTTTGTTTATTACCTTGTGTATATTTAACAGAGATAACACTTCCACTAAAAAGAGTTAATATTTTCTTTTTATCATCATGTATTTAAGGATAAGGTAAATGATCAAGATAAATGATCATATTCCACTAGACCTTTCTTAGTAACTTAGTTGCTGATGGAATAGTAGGAGTTTATTGAATGGTGACATTCATTATCACCTTTCTCATTATTAAGAATTAGTAAGTAACCCACTATAGTGGGTAACTTGGTATACTGGCTATAGTCTTATAGTCTAAATTTTGTTCTACTTTTCCACTTTAAGAACTTTATATTACAAATACCTGTAGAAGTAGGAAGTGCTTCAAAACAGCACTGACAACTCCATTAAACCACCTGTAGATCAACGTGGAAAAAGAAAGGGGGATGCCTGTAGAGGTGCTGTCTGTGATTGCCATTCTTATCCCTGAATCACATTCCCCACAGCCTGAGGCTTTTCCCTGGTGATATATCCATTTAAATATAGTACTGATTCATTTATTCTAAGGATTTTGATTGCATTGTGGAACTTGACTCTATTTAGGCTTTATTATCAAATCCTTTTATATATTTTCTTTTTTTACCCCAAGAAATAATTCAATCACACATAATATTTCTTTGGTAATTTACTCCTCCTGGAATTTAAACACTTTTTTCTTGTTCTTTTTCCATGTGCTAATTTTGTCATGCCAACACTAGGCTATATCTATACACATGGCAGGGATGATAGAAAATATAAACTAGTTGGGTTCTTACAAAAAGTTGAATTGCACTGTAGTATAAGAGCAAACAGCCAGCTATCAACCAACTAAACAAAGAAGCCCTCTTCTCTAACAATATACATTAGCATTGCCAAATTTTTATTTTTCAAATCTCAATCTGTGCCAAGTTCTTTCACCAATAGAATCACAAACATATCCACCAACTATTTATTGACAATAAATTTGATCTTTCTCAGAACCCACTTGCTCAGTACCAAGTAGTGTGGCCCAAAAATATGTCAGAGATCTCATTTTCCAGGTGTGTTATCTATGGAAAAGAATGAAAGCAGTTCACCCTATTTCAGACCTGAAATTTTTCCCATAGAAATTAAGACAATGAAAATTCTTACTAATACAAAGTGGGTTTCATCTACCTAACTAATCTAGAAGTGGGATACCATGGTTCCTTTTAGAGAATTTTCAATCTAGCCGCATTAACTTCATCACTTTAACAAACATACTTTTCCTCTTGAACATAAAATTCAAGAAAAAGAATTTTCTACATCTTATCATCCTTTCCAAACATTACCTCATTGCTTTGGTAAGCTCAGGTTGCTGTTACAAAATACCATAGAGTGGGTGCCTTAAACAATAGATGACTATTTTCCACAGCTTTATAAGCTGGAAATCTAAGATAAAGGTGCCAGCTGATTCAGTTCCTGGTTTAGATAGCTTCGTTCTTCTGTTTTCTCACATGGCAGAGAATAAACAAGCTGTGGTTTTATAAGGTCGCTAATCCCATCATGGGGCCCCTCCCTCATCTAAATCTAATTACTTTCCAAAATCCCCACTTCCATGTTCCATCACATTGGGGTTAGGGCTTCAACATATGTTTGGGGGGAACACAAATGTCCAGTCCATAGCATTCATTTTCATCCTAGTAAGTTTGCTATTGTTTTACTCACTCCATAGATGAGATCAGAAAGGTTAGGTAATTTGCCAGGGACACACAGCATGTATGTTTAACTAAACTGGATTTCATATCCTTTGATCTTTCCATTTATACTATGCTTATCTCCAGAGTTAGGCTTCCTCCCAAGGAGGCAGAGTGATTCAAGCAAGTATATGCTGTCTTAATTTGCTATACTCCTCTTAAAATTCTATTGCTATTGCTAGGAAAGAAAATCTGAGCAATGATCTATTTTAGCAAACCAGAAAACTACTCATTCCAAAGCTTGTCTTAGAACAATTATTGATGTTTAGATCAATAAATATAGAATCCTGAGAGGAAAGCACTTACTATATTTCAAGGTTACTTCTAGAAAATCTGACACCCTAATTTTCTTTCCTTGAAGGCAATTGGGAAAAATAGAAATAATTGCATGCTGTATTTTTAAAAGTAGAGAGCCAATAAAGTGTCTAGCATAAGGAAAACATACAATAAATGAAAAATAACCTAGTTATCAGATTATCTTACTATTTCTTTCCTTAATTTTCTGAGGATATTGATATAAACATCATTGAATTTGATATGTTTGTGTTGCCTTATATACATTTTTTAAAACGATAATTACAAAATTAGATATTTGTATCTAGGGACAAAAATTACAACTGACTTAAAGTTCCTTAAATATTCGGAAGGAACTGAAATGGGAAATAGAAATTTATTTGCTCTAAATTTTTAAATACATTTTATTTTGTAGTTAATCATATATACCTAAATAATGTCTAAATAAGATATAATCCCACCATGAATTGTCTCTTCCAAAGTCTTGTTTTCAGGAATGCAAGAGAACTGGAATATTAACTTACCTAGATCCTATTTTTAAGGGAAAAAGGACTATTCAACATATTCTAATATATTTGGGTCTGAGATTATTAACATTTGTAATAATATTTTCTATTCTCTAAAACTAATGATTTAGTGAGACAGATAATAAACAGCAAATTACTCTAGAAATTACAATTTTTAGTAATATTGGATGTCATAGTATAATTTCTTTCAAGGCTTTTAATTTCCCAAAGAACAGTGATTTTATTTAATGGAAATTTCACCATTTGACTAGTATTCTGAGAAAAGATTGATACACTTAAGCATGATGATTAGAAAAATATGCATAATCCCTCTGCAAAATAAATTTTAAAACAAATATGTTGTGTGGTACTTGACTGCTTTTATTATGACATTAATTTGTTCTGAACCTGTCTTAGTGATAGATTGGTTTACACATGTATTCACAGTGAGCATAAAGCAGTGTGATTTATTTCTAGATTCTTGAAGTCGTGCTCATTGGGAAGAGGTAAATCAGCCACTTACTTCATCAGCCAG
This sequence comes from Mesoplodon bidens, assembly GCF_964165515.1. Lineage (NCBI taxonomy): Eukaryota > Metazoa > Chordata > Mammalia > Artiodactyla > Ziphiidae > Mesoplodon > Mesoplodon bidens. The sequence goes on from NC_138176.1 coordinate 206,297,108, forward strand.
TTGACTTCTATTTCCACATCCTTTGCCACCATACTTTTTTCTTCATTTCTGATATACGACAATAAAGTACAATATCGCAGAGACCACTGGGGGAATATGATGCTATCATTTCATTTTAATCCATGTGTGGACTCTCTTATTCTGAACTATACTCTTTATCTTCATTTTTTACAACTGGGCAGAATTCAAAATATATCTTAGATTGTTTTGACTTTACAATTCATGAAACTGTTTATTCTATATGTTTTTTAACAATACAAAAAATACGAAATTATTCTAAATTTTCTCTCTCTCTCACACACACACACACACACACAGTGTTTTCTAAAATGGCTGAAAGATGGATGATTCAGAATAGCTACTCAAGAATTCGAAGCAGTGCATGAATATGTATCCATTTGGCATCCATAACAGCCAGTAGGGAAGAACATACACTTAAAATACTGCTGCAGGGCTTCCCTGGTGGCGCAGTGGTTGGGAGTCTGCCTGCCGATGCAGGGGACACGGGTTCGAGCCCTGGTCTGGGAGGATCCCACATGCCGCGGAGCGACTAGGCCCGTGAGCCACAACTACTGAGCCTGCGCGTTTGGAGCCTGTGCTCCGCAACAAGAGAGGCCCACACACCGCAATGAAGAGTGGCCCCTGCTTGCCACAACTAGAGAAAGCCCTCGCGCAGAAATGAAGACCCAACACAGCAAAAATAAATAAATTAATTAATAAACTCCTACCCCCAACATCTTCTTTAAAAAAAAAAAATGCTGCTGCAATGCCTTAAAAGCATACCTTTAACGTTTTATGTTTAAACTCATCAGATATTCTCTATAGCCTCACAACTTCAGAGTAAATTGTGCTCCTCTGGTGTATGCTTTATATAATGTGATTTCAAAAAGCTGAAATAAACCAGTATGATACATTTTATAATTTATTTGTAATATGACCATATGGTTTAAGATTCAATCCATTTTCCTGACCACAGGAAGAGTTTCTCTTTGATTCTGCACTCTATTTTCTATAAAGAATGTCAAGAATCACTGTAATTTTTAGTTAAATTAGTGAAGGTACTAAATTTTAGGGGTTATTTTGAAGACTTTATGAAAACGTGTAACCTCCACTTCTAAATTCTGTTGGCAATCATTTACAAACCCTTTGGTTATGATTAAAATCAATCGGCACTTTCTTGTGGATGAATTATACAGATATTTCTCTTTAACATTTCAATTGTAAAACAGTCATTTAAAAATATTTAAAATGGAATATTGATGTATATAGTGTTTATACATTTTTTCAAATAGTCTCATTTTAATCTTACTTTAAATGGCTCTTTCATATCTCATTCCATTTTACGCTTATTTCTCTAATATAAAAAATGCTTTGACATTTGTAGAGATACTATCAATAGACCAGGCATTACAGCATTAAATGTACAGAAGTGACCCAGTAAATATCATGGTTTAAGGACAATTTGAAAATCAAATCACATTTCAGAAGATGACCATGGAAGTAGAACCAACCTTTACACAGAAAGTTAATTTAATTATAATTTAGCCAAGTGAGCACTTTGTTTAGCCTCATTTGTAGGTCTTCCCCATACCCTTAATTTCACAAGAGGAGAGAGTATTGCTTCACTTAAAAGCATTACTTATAATACACTGGTAATCATACGACCAAAAAAATAGTAATGATGATGCTAGAAGATGCTTTTGCACGTTGTGATTCATTGCTAGGGTTTGGGTTAATTCTGTTTATTTTTCATTTCACAGATTCTTATACATGAAAATGAAAATATTTAAGTAAAGTTAACTTTTAGTTAGAAACTGTATTGAAGGTATTATTTCTTATGCCAGTTTGGACTCTACATTATTATTTTGTATAAAAGGAGAGCTGGACAGAAGAGGGATATACATGTAAACTCGGTCTTGAAATCTGGTGAACAGTGAAATATAACCACATCCTGGAAATTCACCTATATGGCTGACATTGACGAGTCTAAACTGGATACTTTAGGTCAGAGGCTGATAAGAGTTTTATCTTTACACACAGAACAGATGGCTCAAAAGTATGTCCTGGGGACTTCCCTGGTGGTGCAGTGGTTAAGAATTCGCCTGCCAATACAGGGGACACGGGTTCAATCCCTGGTCTGGGAAGATCCCACATGCCATGGAGCAACTAAGCCCGTGTGCCACAACTACTGAAGCCCGTGCACCTACAGCCCGTACTCCACAACAAGAGAAGCCACTGCAGTGAGAAGCCTGCTCACCTCAATGAAGAGTAGCCCCTGCACACAGCAACGAAGACCCAATGCAGACAAAAATAAATAAATTTATTTTTTTTTAAAAAGTGTGCCCTGATAGCTTTTAGATCCAAATATCACTTGAGTAAATTTGATAAAACTGTAGCACTATCTCACCAGCCATAATCACTGTTTTGTATTTAAATTCTAAAATAAGAATATATATTGGTAAAGAAAACATGGCTAATATGCAGAGACTTCTATGTTGCTAAAAACTGAATTTAAAGATTTTAAACAGTGTACTGAAGGATGGTCTTGTGTGTGGAAACTAAAATGAAGAGCCAGTATTTATAACTGCCTAAGAATAGACATTGGCTAATGAGATTATATTATTACATGTTGTTGAAATTAAAGTAATAGTTTAATATCTACCTGAAATATAATAGAAAGTCAGAAAGACAATAAAAAGAATTAGTAGAACACAAGAAGTTGATGCAGAATACTTGAAGATCAACTTAAACAACCCAACATCTGATTATTCAGTGAGAGTTACATCAACCTCTACTTTCAGAAATAAGGGTTGAATGTAGAGGTTTCCACAGGAATCTTTCATAGTGAAGTCCAGGAACCAATACAGTCATTCACATCAACTCATTCACATGACAGATAAGCCTACTACGTGAATCAGGATAATCATGCTATTACATTAAACATAAAATTGGAGTCACTGGAAACATGCAATTTGGTTTTGTCCCAAAGATGATTATATTCATCTTTCAAAGGAGAGTGTACAAATACTTCTTAGAAAGGAATTAATCACATTATTAGGAATAGGTTCAAATATTTATAGTCCTTGAACTGTTCAACTGCAGGAGGTGATAAAACACTTTCCCAATGTATCTAATGGTGATATGATGAACAGAAAACACTGCCTCTTATGAGTATTGGTTATGGAGTATTGATGCTATGCTTAGCTGACAATCAGAGATGGCAGAAAAATGTCACTGCTTAACATTTGAGAAGTATATCATATAGAGGACGGGAACAAATACAAATGGCCAAAGTCTTTGCTATTTTCTTTTTGTTATATTGTAAAGACTCAGGGTATTCTAATTATCTCTCTCTAATAATTCCTTAATGAGATAGCAGCCTTATAAATTACCTCCTTTAAGCTTTCTCTTGACACGTGCATGAAAGCCTTAAATCCTAGATTAGTAATAATAGACCCTCAATTTTCCACTGAAATTTTTAATGTTAAAAGACCTCCTCCATGCTTTGGGGCAGGTAAAATAAAAATTGAATATAAGATTTAAAATTAATAGGGTTGCAGTCACTCAGAAAAATTTATCAACACTTTAGAGAATTTTCCTTTTTTAATTTTTATTAAGGACAATTTTAGTATTCCTGAATGAAGCCATTCTGTTAATGTACTACAGTACATGCATAACCAGCTACATTCATGCATATGCAACCCACCTATAAGTATGGTTCCCTACCATCTGCCAAATTGTGTGCTCTGCAGTTAGGACATAAAGACAAAATTATAATTTGCCTGTACTCAGGAGTTTAGATTATGTTTCATTTATTCACAGAGAAATAGTGGTTAGAGGCTCTGTCTAGTGACCTAAGATGGATTCTTATTGATTTTAATAATGCCTAGCAATTACTGAGTATTTTCCTATATATATAGGCAGGCACTATATTAATTTGTTAACATAAAATATAAATAAACATAAATTTAAATATTAAAAAAACAAAATAAAAATATGGATTTTCTTATTTAATCCTCACAACAAGCCTTGGTAAGTATTCATATTATTACTCCTATTTTTTACCTTTGAGAACAATAAGGATTATGGATTTGTCCCAAGTCACATAACCAGTGAGAGGCCTAGATGGCTGCTATAGCAGACAGTGCTGTTCTATATAAACACAGAAAAGAGCAAAATTATTTCTACCAGAGTTATTAAGAAAGGTTTCAAAATAATCTGATCAGTCACCTTATATGTTAAAAGAAGTTTGAGATAGAAAAATAGAACCATTTTAAGTTATCCTAGTGTTACCATACCTGCATAGCAAAGGGGAAAAGGCCATTAAATACAGACTTTGGAGTGAGAAAGCAGTAACTCTGAACCTTGGCTGCATAGCTTACTTGTTATACAGACTTGGCAAAATTATCTAATTCTGTAAATCTTAAATTTTCTCATTTGTGAAAATGTGGCTAATAATTCCTACCACAAAAGGTTACTTTAAAGACTAAATTAGATAATATATATGAGAAAATCTATCACAATAGCTCACATTTATCACTTAAAAACTTTCTAATTAATTTTATCTACTGTAGTTGTCCTACAGAATCTCTGAGTTCCTGGGCCATTAGAAAAGCACATGACTTTGGCAAGTCACACAAAGCAGACTTAAAAGGCACCAGTTTTCTTTATATTTGGAATATCATCACTATGAATAAGTGTGCAATCTTTTCATAATATTCACAAACCAACTCTTAGAAATAATTCCCAAGATAATGGTTAAGATGTGGTTCATTTAGGAGGAGTGCTAGGAGGAAGTGCTAGGAGGAAGGGGTTAGGACTACAGTCACTGGACCAATTCACTTATAATTAAACCTCACAGCTTAGTATTGAAAAGGTACAAATTTCTACCAATATTGCAAAGAATAGTTAATTCTAGAAGTATATAATCTAGAAATTTGAAAAAAATCTAAAGCTGCCAAGGACTGTTAAGATTGTTATAAATCTGCTTCCAAATTAAGGACAATATAGACCCATTTTACTTATGAACAGGAAGAAAAAAGAAAATTTTTAGATCCATTTTACTTATGAACATGGAAGAAAAATTCCAAATAAAATATTAGACAATTGAACCAACATTAAACAAAATATATCAACCATGAGGGTTCATATCAAGAATGCAAAGATACATATATATGTGTTAGCATACGGTATTTGTCTTTCTCTTTCTGACTTACTTCGCTCTGTATGACAGACTCTAGGTCTATATATGGAATTTAAGAAAAAAAAATGTCATGAAGAACTTAGGGGTAAAACAGGAATAGAGACACAGACCTACTGGGGGTGGGCTTGGGGATATGGGGGGGTGGGCTGTGACGGGGCGGGGGAGAGGCATGGACGTGTATACACTGCCGGGCGTGGGGTGGATGGATGGTGGGGGGCGGCCGCGTGGTGCGGGGGGATCGGCTCGGTGCTTTGTGGCCACCTGGAGGGGTGGGATGGGGAGGGTGGGAGGGAGGGAGATGCAGGAGGGAGGGGATGTGGGAACACATGTATATGTATGACTGATTTACTTTGTTGTTAAGCAGAGACTAATAAAAAAAAAGTTCTGCTACTAGAAAAAAATAAAAATAAAATAAAATAAAAAAGAATGCAAAGATACATTTTAACATCAGAAAAAGTCAATGTAACCCATCATAAAAAATTAGAGGGGAAAAAAATCACATAATTATGGCAACAATTAGTGTCTAAAAAAGCTCCTGATGATGATAAACCCATCTTTATGATAAAAACATAGCTGACTAAAATTGAAGGAAACTTCCTTAAATAAAATATAATTGACAGATTATCTGTTTCAGCTCCAACTTATAAAGATCTTGGAAATTATGATTCCAATCCTTACAACAAGGAAAACCTAAACAAACTGAAAATCAATGATATTTCTTGGACCCAGGTCAAAAGAACTAGGTTACCAGGCAAATGGCAACCCTGAAATATGAAAACGGTCAAATCCAGAAAATCACAGCCAATATCAGTTTACCTGGAGCAGACACTGCTAGAGAGATAAGCCGATACAAATACTTAAATTGTAATTTTATGAGTTGTTGGAGTTTGAGTGTGGATTAGCGTAAGTATAAGGAACTCATAGGAACACAGTCTTGGGAGGACCTCACACTTTCATGAATTTTACATCCAAGAAATCTACCAAGTTCTTACGATAAAGATCCAAGAATGATCTCCTCCTGGCTCAGGCTGGGGAGAAGAAGGATCATCATTGTAAAATATGCCCAGAGCATTCTCACTAACAAAGTCTATTCTGCAGGAAAAAATACTGGCAATTTGCACCATCTGAGGGAAGGGTATTTCTCCTACTCTAGTCCCCTCTAGCTTTTCTGTCTTACTTAAGGGGTAGGGAGTAGCTAAGAAATTCTTGTGAAGGTAACAGTCCAGGAACAAAGGATAGATTTCAGCTTTCCCTCTCCTACAACTTACCACTGCACCTACAGGGCCCCAATATAACTGTGAATTACAGCTGAAATCACTACAAGGTATAAACTTTCTGAAGAGAATTACTTACAGAAGCCTAAGTCAACAAATGAGACAAAAACAAGAACACTTGAGGAATTTGAAGCCTCTGGCACATATTGCTACAGAAAATAATAAATACAGGCCAATATTAGCCATAGTAACATAAAACCTCACACTATTTATCTCAATTCTTATTACTCAATACACCGTGTTTGGTGGCTTAGTCAGTTTGGGCTGCTATAACAAAACTCCATAATCTAGGTCGTTTATTGACAACAAAAATTTATTTCTTACAGTTCTGGAGGCTGGATGTCTGAGATCATGATGCCAGCATAGTCAGGTTCTGGTGAGAATCCTCTTTCTGTTTGCATATGGCTGACTTCTCATTGTATCCTCACATGGTCAAAAGAGCAAGAAAGCTTTCCAGGGGTCTCTTTTATAATGGTGCTAATCCCATTCATGAGGGCTTCTTCACCCTCATAACTTAATTATCTCCCAAAGAACCCTCTCCTTTCCTAACACCATCACATTTGGGATTAAAAATTCAATAAATGAATTGGGGGAGGGGCACAAACATTCAGTCCACAGTATCTGGCTTTCAACAAAAAATCATAAGCCATGCTAAAGGGAAGGAAAAAGAAAACAGTCTTTTTTTGGAGACAAATCAGCACCAGAAAGAGACTCAGATATAAAATAGGCTTCAAAATTATCAGAAACGCAATTTAAAGTAACTACAATTAATATCTTAAGGGCACTAATGTGATAAGAAGACAACCTTCAAAAACAGATGGATAATGTAAACAGAGATATAGAAACTCCAATAAAAGATTCAAAGGGAAATGTTAAAGTATCAAAAACATTGGAATGACATCATCAAGATGGTGACAAAAGTTGTTACTGACTTTGCTCCCTCTCACCAGAACAACAACTAACAACTATTCATGGACAGGACAACACTGAGAGAATCCTAGAGCTTAGTAGTGAGGCTGAGGCACCCCCTGCACCACAGAGACCAAGATGGACTACATTAAAGGGTAAGAGAAGAGCTACATGCCAACCACAATGCCCCTCCTCCAGGCTGGCACAGCACCATGATGAGAGGCTTTGCCTGAGCCTGTGTTTCCTCCAATATTTACCAAGTGAGAAGAGAGCGCCCAGGGATGACATCCAGCCCCCCAGCCTTCTGGGTCACTTTGTGCGAGCCCCTATTATGGCTTCACCCCATGTGTATTGCAAAGGAATCTGCAGGGATCAATCACTGGGAGTCTGATTGAAATGGAGAAGGAAGGAAGGGATTCTAATAACCAGCACTTGGATCTTGGTGGACTAAATTCCCACCCGTGGAGCCTAAGTAGTAGTCCCAACCAGTGGCTTTGCTTATCTGCAAACGAGGTCAATGGCACAGTCTGACCCAGGAAGTTGGCAGGGTGAAGGTCTTTCTAAATTGGATCCCCAAGTGAGAAGCTGTGCCAGATCTGGAGCCTCTTCTGCTCACACTAAGGCAGAAGAGCTGAACCATAGCTCCACCTGCTGTGGATCATGGCTCCCTACTCCTCCCAATCAGAAAACTTATTTGGGAAAATTTAGCAGCTGCCTGAAGTGGACCCTCTCAGTTCTGCCTAGGCAGGAGCCAGAAACATAGACCTACACATTGAGAAGTGTGGCCCTCAGCCCCGTCTGACAGGAAGGGGTGGTGAGAACACCTGGAAACTGCATATCCCAGCAACTCTGGAGCTGAGATGTGGGCAGGCAGAGCTGATCACCCCCAGAGCAAAGCCAGTGGCCCTGTTTGGTCGGGGAACTTGGGGCATGGGTTGGCTTGAGTCAAAACCACAAACAAGGAGCATTAGTGGCCCTGGAAATGCCTTTCCTATCTGCATCGGCAAGGAAACTAATTCATAGCACCAATTATTGCTGAATACAGTCTTCAGCATTCCTGACCAGGGAACCTTATCAGAGCACATGGAAAGCTGTGTAGCCCATGCAACAGCTCTGTTAACAGTGGCACTTGAACAGAAAGCACAGCTCATGGTCTCCCCATCTGCAGAGCAAGAACAGTGGCCTCACCTTACCAGGAAATTCAATTCAGTCTTTACTGATTAGGGTTCCCAAACAATGAGCCATGCAGACCCTGGGTTCCATCCCACTGCCCCTGGAGAGCAGAGAAGCTAATTCATAGGCCCACCTACTGCAGAGTACAGTAAAGAAATAGAGATCCATGACGTGTCAGACAAAGAATTCAGAATACATAGACATCAGCGTCATGGCAGCATGAGTTGCTTCTCTTTTCTCTCCCCTTCAATTTACAACTAACCAAATATCCATAACCCAAAAAAGTGCCTCTGTGCAGCACATCAGGACTCCAGAGAGATCCATCCATCTATGCAACCAAAAGTGGGTGGACTGGACTTTGGAGGAGGCTGCAGAGCCAGAGGAGTGGTGGTGAAGGCAGTGGGAATAGCAAAGGTTGTGGTAGCAGAGGAGGCAGGGGGCCAGCGTGACCTTTCTGGCAGAGGAAGTGGAGGATGAGGATGGCGAATAGGAGTCTATCCAGCTATATGTGCTGCAGCTGAAGGGACCCATTGCTCTCTCTGAGGAGAGATCACAGTGATTTGGGGAAAGGAATGGAAAGGAGAAAAGGCTGACAAAGAAAACTGAAGAAACACACTACCTGCTATCTGCCCTGGGATTCTGGCAAGAGGACAGCCGACAGACATCTGAGATTCCCACTAAGGATCCCTCTACCAAACTGTCAGCACACCCAAATTCTGAAGTCTGAAGTGCTAAATACACAACTCCTCACAGTCTGCCACCAACCTCTTTTTCTTTTTCCTCTCCCCAACTTAATTTTATGTGCACTCCCAACTTTAGCAGTGAGTCACCTTTGGTAAGAAAAACCAAAAACTTGTGCCATAGCACAACATTCTAGAAAACAAAAGGAGGACTCCTAATTAGCAGCTTGTTGAATTCTTAGAATCAAAGTAAACAAAGTCTTACCTAAATAGGAAAGGTACTCATTACTTCAAATGTGGTGGTAGAGTCACTTTTAATCAAACGCTATGAAAAAAGCACAGTAATGGGTAGCACAAAAAGAAATGATAATTCTCTAGTAACCAAACCCAAAGACATGGAATATTGCAATCTAACTGATAAAGAATTCAAAAAAGCTGTGTGTATATACAATGGAATATTACTCAGCCATAAAAAAGAATGAAATAATGTCATTTGCAGCAACATGGATGGACCTAGGGATTGTCATACTGAGTGAAGTAAGTCAGACTGAGAATGACAAATATCATATGATATCGCTTATATGTGGAATCTAAAAAACTGGTACAAACGAACCTTTACAAAACAGAAATAGAGTCACAGGTGTAGAAAACAAACTTACAGTTACCAGGGGGGAAAGGGGAGGAGGGATAAATTGGGAGGTTAGGATTGACATATACACATTGTTATATATAAAATAGATAACTAATACGGACCTACTGTATAACACAGGGAACTCTTCTCAATACTCTTTAATGACCTATAATGGGAAAAGAATCTAAAAAAGAGTGGATATATGTATATGTATAACTGATTCACTTTGCTGTACAGCAGAAACTAACACAAAATTTTAAATCAACTATACTCCAATATTTTTTTTAAAGCTACTAAAAAATTAGTTGTTGTAAAGAAATTCAATGAACTACAAGAAAACTCAGAAAGGCAATACAATGATCTCAGGAAAAAAATTAATGAACAGAAGTACTTTATCAAAGAGATTGAAATTCTAAAAAAGAACCAAACAAATTCTGGAGCTGAAGAACTCAATAAACGAGATGAAGAATGCATTAGAAAACATTGGAAATAGAGCAGGTCAGATGGAAGAGAGAATAAGCAAGCTCAAGGATAGGAATCAGGTGAAGAGGAGTGAAAAGTAAGATTTTTAAAAAAAATAAAGAAACTCTATGAGAACCATGACTCATTAGAAGAGTCACATAAAATTAATGGGTATCCCAGAAAAAGAAGGGAGGAAGAAGAAAGCAGAGAGCATATTTAAAGAAATAATAGCTGAGAACATTCCAAACCTGGGAAAGTAACTGGATATACAAGTCCACAAAGCTAATAAAACACCTTATTATTGCAGTGCAAAGAGCCCTTCTCCAGGAAATATTATATTAAAACTATCAAAAGTCAACAATAAATAAATTTAAAGGCAGCTGGGGGTAAAAAAAACAGTAACCTACACAGAACACCCATTCGGATGTCAGCAGATTTCTCAGCTGAAACTCTACATATCAGGAGAGAGGGGAACAGCATATTCAAAGTATTGAAAGATAAAAATTGTCAGCCAAGAATACTCTATCTGGCAAAGTTATCCTTCAGATATGAAGGAAAAATAAAGGCTTTCCCAGAAACAAAACGCTGAGGGAGTTCATCACCAGTAGACCTGCCTTACAAGATATTTTGAAAGGAGCTCTCTAAGATGAAAGAAAATATGAAAGTACACAAAACTCTGACTAATATGAGGATTAATAAACAGTCAGAATTAGAAAACTGTAACTCTTTTTTTAAAACAGTATATAAAACACTCAACTATAATCTAAAGGATAAAGAAAAGATCATTAAAATAACTATAGCTACCAAAAAAAACAATAAAATCAGAGCATAAAAAGAGATAATTGGTAACATCAAAAATATAAAAGAAAAACAGTAAAAAGATGGCACCTTTACAGGTGAATGAAGATAAATTGCTATCAGGAGAAAAGACAATATTGTATCTATGAGATGTTCTATGTAAACCTCATGGTAACCACACAGCAAATATCTAGGGCAGAGACACAAAACACAAAGGGGAGATTGAACAAACTGCCATGGAAGAACACCAAGTTATAAAGGTAGACATAAAGCAAAGGAAAACAAAACAGTAGAGAGACAAAATAACCAGAAGGTAAAAGATAAAATGGCAGTAGAAAATACTTACATATTAATCTCCCTAAATGTAAATGGATTGAACTCACCAAGGCACAGAGTGGCTGCATGGATTTCAAAAAACAAAAACAAACAAAACAAAACAAAACAAGAAAACAAGACCCAAGTATATGCTGCCTATGGGAGACTCATTTCAGCTCTAAAAACATACATAGGCTCAAAGGGAGAGGACGGAACACAGTATTTCCAGCAAATGGAATAGCCATACTTTTATCAGACAAAATAGACTTCAAGCCAAAAAGGGTAACAAGATACAAAGAAAGTCATTATATAATTATAATTATAAAGTCAATACATCAAGAAGATATAATAATCCATAAATAAATATATTTCCAACTCCTAAGCACTGAAATATAAAGCAAATACTAACAAACCTTAAGGGAGAAATAGACAACAATATAATAATAGTAGGGGACTTCAATGTGCCACTATCAGTAATGGATAGATCATCCAGACAGAAAATAAATAAAGAAATGTTGGAATTGAACCACATGTTAGAACAAGTGCACTTAACGAACATATACAGAACATTCCATCCAAGAGCAGCAGAATACACATTCTTCTCAAGTGCATATAGAACACTCTCCAGGATAGATCATATAATAGGACACAAAACAAATCTTAGCAAATTTAAGAATGTTGAAATTATACCAGCTCTCTTCTCTGATGACAGTGGTATGAAACTAGAAATCAACAAGAGGAACTTGAGAAGATCTACAAATATATGGAAACTAAACACACTTCTGAACAACCAAAGGGTCAAAGAAGATATCAAAAGGAAATAAAAACCTATCTTGGAACAAATGAATAAAAATACAACCTATCAAATATTGTGGGATGTAGCAAAAGCACTTTTGAGGAAACAGTTTATAACAATAAACACATATATTGAGAAATTAGAAAGATCTCACATTAACAAGCTAACTTTATATCTCAAGGAACTAGAAAAAGAATAACAAATTAAGCCTAAGTTAGCCCAAGGAAAGAAGTAATAAAGATCAGAGCAGAAATAAATGAAATAGAGACCAGAAAAACAATAGAACAGATCAATGAAACTAAGAGCTGGTTCTTTGAAAAGATACACAAAACTGCTGAACCTTTAACTAGACTAAGAAAAAAATATAAAACTCAAATAAAATTAGAAATAAAAACGGAAACATTACAAGTAATACTGCAGAAATACATAGATTCATAAGAGATTACAATGAACAATTATACACCAAAAATTGAATAACCTAGAAGAAATGGATAAATTTCTAGAAATGCACAATCAACCAAAACTGGATCAAGAAGAAATAGAAAATTTGAACAGACCAATAATGAGTAAACAGATGAAATCAACAATCAAAAAATTCCCAACACAGAAAACTCCAGGACGAGACAGCTTCATTACAGAATTCTACCAAACATTTAATGAATTAACACCAATACTTCTCAATCTCTTCTGAATATCAAGGAGGAAGGAATAATTCAAAGCTCATTCTATGATGCCAGCATTACCTTGACACCAAAACCAGATAAGGATACCACAAAAAAGAAAACTATAGACCAATATTCCTGAGGAATATAGATGCAACAATTCTCAAAAAAATGTTAGCAAACTGGATTCAAGCACATATCAAAAGAAGTATACACCCTGACCAAGTGGGATTTATCCATACAATGCAAAAGTGGTTCAACACATGCAAATCAATAAATGTTATACATCACACCAGTAAATGAAAGATAAAAATCACATGATGATCTCAATAGACACAGAAAAACATTTGACAAAATACAATATCCTTTTATGATAAAACACCCTTAACAGATTGGGTATAAAAGAAACATATCTCAACATAATAAAGGCCACAGTAAACACATAGCTAACAGTACATTCAATGTAGGAAAATTGAAAGTGCTTTTTGAAAGGTCAGGAACAAGGCCAGGATGCCCACTATCACCACACCTAATCAAGATATTACTGGAAGTCTTAGGTACAGCAATTAAGCAAGACAAAGTACAATTGTTGTTATTTGCTGATGATATGATCTTATACGTTGAAAATATCAAAGAGTCAGACAAAAAACTGTTGGAATTAATCAACAATTTCAGTAAAGTACAGGACACAAAATCAACATACAAAAATCAGATGTATTTCCTTATGTTAATGATGAAGCATCTGAAAAAGAAATAAAGAACACTATACTGTTCACAACAGTATGAAAAAAGTCAACTACTTAGGAATAGATTTAACCAAAGAAGTTTTAAGATCTGTACAGTGAAAACTGTAAGACACTCCTGAAAGAAACCAAAGAAGATACAAACTATGGACAGACATCCCAGTCCCCTTAGCTGGTTTGAAAACTGGTGGGACTGACAGCAGGGCTGCAAGAAACCTAAATTCTGACCATGAAGAGCATACTCACACTTGCTTACTCGAAACAAGGCAAAGGAAGCCGATTGAAACTGCTGGGGATTCTTGCCAGTTTCCCAGAATGCCCTAGCATACTCCCTAAACTGAACTGAGTGCCTGATCCAGACTATCTGGCTCCATGGCTCAGCCCTACATTATGGTGAGGGGTGCCATTGCTGAGGAGAGTGTACAGCTGTAGGGGACAGAGTCAGCTTAGACACAGCACAGCATCCAAATGGGGTGAGGACTTCCATTACTGGCATTCATGGAGATGGCAGATTGGGTGTGGAATGGGGCTCTGATTGTGCCAGGACTCCCCAAGTGTGCACCATGGCCCAAATCGAGGGCCTGCTCCAGCCCCTCTTGTTCAAGCACAGCTCCCTGTTAGGGTAAGATGCTAATGATGGGAGGGGAAGAGTGCACACTTAGAGGGAATGGAACCAGCTTGAATCTGACCCTCAGGACTTCTTTTTCCATCACCTTCAGACCTGCCCCTACCCGTGATAGGATGGTATGAGCCACTGAGCATAAGAAAAGCCCAGGTTCACTTCTGGGCTCTGACTTTAGACCCTCATCTCCATCCGCACCTCCCACTAAGGTGATAGTTGCCTGCACACCCAGGGAGAAGATGTGACCCATGCTCACTTCAGATCCAATTCTCCAATCAAAGCCACTAGACAAAGGTATACTGCATAGGAAAGAACCCATACAGAGATACACCTTCATGACAGGGGACCAGGTTACTGTTCCACCTAAATTTATAGAGACAGAGAAGTTAAACAAAATAAGAAGATAAAGGGATTTGTTTCAAATGAAAGAACAAGAAAAAATCCTGAAAAAAACTAATCAGAGATGAATACTTTACCAGATAAAGAGTTCAAAGCATTAGTAATAAGAATGATAAATGAACTAGGAAAAGGAAAAGATTAACACAGACAGTATTTTAACAAGAAACTAGAAGATATAAAAAAGAACCAGTCAGACCTAAGGAATACAATAACTAAAATGAAAAATACACTAGAAGGAATTAACAGTAGACTAGGTGATACCGAAGACAGTGTAAGTGATCTGGAAGATAGAATAATGGAAATCACCCAATTAGAACAGCAACAATTAAAACAAATTAAAACACTTTAAGGGATCTTTAAGACAACATGAAACATACGAACATTCACATTATAGGGGTCTCAGAAGGAGAAGAGAGGGAGAAAGGGGTAGAAAATGTATTTGATGACATTACAGGTGAAAACTTCCTGAGTCTGAAGAAGGAAACAGATATCCAGGTACAGGAAGCACAGAGAGCCCCAAATGAGATGAACTGAAGAGACCCACATCAAGACATAATTAAAATGGCAAAAATTAAAGATAAAGACAGAATTATAAAAGCAGCAATACAAAAACAAAGGGTCATATACAAGGGAACCCCCATAAGGTGATCAGCTTATTTTTCTGAAGAAGCTTTGCAGGCCAGAAGGGAGAGGCATGATATATTTAAAGTGATGAAAAGGAAAAACCTACAGCCTAGGATATTCTACACAGCAAGATTATCATTCAGACTTGAAGGAGAGATTATGAACTTAGACAAACAAAAACTAGAAGAGTTCAACCATACTAAGTGACACTATAAGGAGTGTTAAAGTTTATTCTCTAAGTGGAAAAGAAAAGGTTACAACAAGAATTTATAGGAAAGGAAAAAATCCAATTAGTGAAGGTAAATATATAGTAAAGGCTATATATATAGTAAAGGCTATTATTTAGTGGTTGAATAACCTAGTACAACCACTAAATAACCTAGTACAAATATTAAGAGAAAAATATATTGCAAAATGGATAAACAGTTGAGGGATAAAATGAAGATGTAAAACGTGTATTTGTCAAATATACAAAATGTGGGGGAAGGGAGATCTACATAAAAAATGTAGATCTTTTGGAATGTGTTTGAACTTAAATGACCATCAATTTAAAACAAGTGTATATATAGTTATAAGTCAACATATATGCTCTGGATGGCTACATGTAAAAGAATGAGATTAGAACATTACCTCACACCATATATGAAAATAAGATGGATTAAAGACATAAATGTTAAGATCTGAAACCATAAAACTCCTAGAAGATAATTTAAGGGAAATACTCCTTGACAGAAATTATAGCAATATTTTTTTGGTTCTATCTCCTAAGACAAAAGAAATAAAAGTAAAAATAAACAAATAGGGCCTAAATGAACTTAAAAGCTTTTGCACAGCAGAGGAAACATTTGACAAAACAAAAAAAAAACCTACAGAATTGGAGAAAGAATTTGCAAATAATACGACCAATATAAAGAGCTGATACAACTCAATATCAAAAAACAAACAACCTAATCAAAAAATGGACAGAAGACCCGAGCAGAAATTATTCCAAAGGAAACATACAGATGGCCAACAAACATAGGAGAAGATGCTCAATACTGCTAATTATTAGAGAAATGAAAATCAAAACCACGGGAGGTATCACCTCACACCTGTTAGATGGCTACATTCAAAAAGTCTACAAATAACAAATATGGGCGAGGATGAGGAGAAAAGGGAAATCTAGTACACTGTTGGTGGGAATGTAAGTTGGTGCAGCCACTATCAAAAACAGTACGAAATTTCCTCAAGAACTAAAAATAAAACTACCATACGGTTCAGCAATTCAACTCCTGGGTATATATCTGGAAAAATTAAAAACACTACTTTGAAAAGATACATGCACTCCAATGTCCATAGCAGCATTATTTACAACAGCCAGGATATGGAACAACATAAGTGTCCATCAACAGATGAAAGAATAAAGAAATTATGATGTATATATAAAATGGAATATTACTTAGCCAAAGAAAGAATGAAATCTTGCCATGTACAGCTACATGGATGGAAATTGGGAGTATTATGCTTAGTAAAAATGTCAGACAAAGACAAATACTGTATTTTATAATTTATATGTGGAATCTAAAAAATAAAACAAATAAGTATCACAAAACTGAAGCAGACTGACAGATACAGAAAACAAACTAGTAGCCTGTGCGCCTAGAGCCTGTGCTCCACAACAAGAGAAACCACCGCAATGAGAAGCCCACACACCACAAAGAAGAGTAGCCCCCACTCACTGGAACTAGAGAAAGCCCACTCACAGCAATGAAGACTGAATGCAGCCAAAATTTGAAAAAGGTAAAAAACAAGATACATGCATCCCTATGTTCATAGCAGCACTATTCACAATAGCCAAGACATGGAAGCATCTTCAACGTCCATCAACAGGTGGATGGACACAGATGATGTGGTATATATATATATATATATATATATATATATATACACATACACATACATACAATGGAATATTACTCAGCCATTAAAAAGAGTGAAATCATGCCATTTGCAGCAACATGGATGAACCTAGAGATCATCATACTAAGTGAAGTAAGTCAGAGAGAGACACATGCCATATGATATCACAAATATGGAATCTAAAATATCACACAAATGAACTTATCTACAAAACAGAAACAGACTCACAGACATAGAGAACAGACTTGTGTTGCCAAGGGGGAAGGGGGTGGGAGATGGATGAATTGGCAGTCTGTGATTAGCAGGTGCAAATCATGAAACACAGAATGGATAAACAACAAGGTCCTACTGTATAGCACAGGGAACTATATTCAATATCCTGTAACAAACCATAATGGAAAGAATGGAAAAAGGATATATATATATGTATGACTGAGTCACTTTGCTGTACAGCAGAAATTAACACAACATTGTATACCAACTATACTTCAATAAAATAATACTTTTAAAGAAAAAAAAAAGAAAACAAACTAGTGATTACCAGTGGGGAGAGGGAAATGGGAGGGGCAAGACAGGGGTAGGAGTGTAAGTGGTACAAACTATTATGTATAAAATAAATAAGCTGCAAGAATATATTATACAGTACAGGATATATAGCCAATATTTTATAATAACTTTAAATGGAGTATAATCTATAAAAAAATATTGAATCCTTATAACACAAATGCCCACCAATAAATGAATGGAATAAAAAGATGTAGTATTTACACATAATAAATTAGTCAACCTAGAGAAAGGAGGATATTCTTCCATTTGCAATAACATGAATGGAACTTAAGTACATTATGCTAAGCAAGATAAGCCAGAAAGAGAAAGACAAGTACTATATGATATCACTTACATGAGGAATCTAAAAAAACCTAACCTGTAAAAAACTGAGTAAAATGGTGGTTAGCGGGGATGGGGAAGGTGGTAAGATTAAGTTGTGGTTAAGGGTACAGGCTTGTAATTAGTAGTTTTTAAGCCTTAGAGCTCTATTGCACAGTATAGTAAATATAGAAAATAATATTGTACTATTATTATATAATATGATAAATATTACTACAAGGGCAATCATATCAAAATATATATCAAGGAAACATGCTGTATACTTTAAACTTACACAATGTTACCTGTCAAATTTATTCAATACAAATAATTTTTTTAAAAGAATTCATAATCTTCTTAAAGTAATTTAGTGAACTACAAGAACAGACAGACAGCAATGTAGGAAAATAATACATAAACAAAATGAGAAGCTCAGAAAAGAAACAGAAACCTTGAAAAAATACAAACAGAAATTCTATAGCTGGAAAATACAATGACTTAACTGACAAGCTCAACAGAGAGCCCCAAAGGCAGACTCAACCATGCAGAAAAAAGAATCAGCAAACTGGACAATATGACAATTGAAATTTTATATAGTCTGAGGAGCAAAAGAGAAGAGTAAAAAAAAAAAAAGAAGAAGAAAGCTTACAGGAAATATGGGGCATAATTAAAAGGAATAATATTTGCATTATGGGAATTTCAGAAGAAGAGAAAGAGAAAAGGACAGGAAGATTATTACTGCAATAATTGTTGAAATATTCCCACCTGGAATGAGAAATAGACATTGAGGTCCAAGGGGCCCAAAGGACCCCAGATAGATTTAACATGAACAGGGCAATACCGAGACAGATTTTAATTAAATTGTCAAATGTCAAAACATAGAAAAGATTTTAAAAGCAGCAAGCACAAAGACAGGAGTTATATACAAGTGAATCCCCATAAGACTATCTGTTCATTTCTCAACAGAAACTTTACACACCAGAAGAAAATAAAATGGCATATTCAAAATATTGAAAAAAAACTGTCTAATAAAGAATACTATACCTAACAAAGTTGTCCTTCAGAAATGAGGGAAGGATAAAGACTTTCCTGAGCAAAAAAAAACTGAGTAAATTCATTACATGAAACCTACCTTAGAAGCAATGCTAAAAGGAGTTCTTTGAGTGCAAATAAAAGGACACAAATTAACATTATAAAAACATAAGGAGTGTAAAACTTACTGTAATGGTAAACATAGTCAAAATTGTAACACGGTAATGGTAGTGCATAATTCACATACAACAGTAGTACAAAATCTTTAAAATTTAATAGAAATAACCATAGCTACAATAATTTGTTATTAGTTACGTAATATAGAAGGATACGCACACTGTAATGTTAATAACCTAAAATGTGAAGGGAAAGGGAAATAAAAGTATAAAGCTTAGGGATTCTATTGAAGTTAAGTTGTTATTGGTTTAAAATAGGGTTTTAGAATTTTAAGATTTTTTTGTTTGTTTGTTTTTGCGGTACGCGGGCCTCTCACTGCTGTGGCCTCTCCAGTTGCAGAGCACAGGCTCCGGACGCGCAGGCTCAGTGGCCATGGCTCATGGGCCCAGCTGCTCCGTGGCATGTGGGATCTTCCCAGACCGGGTCACGAACCCGTGTCCCCTGCATCAGCAGGCGGACTCTCAACCACTGTGCCACCAGGGAGGCCCAAGATATTTTATGTAAGCTTCATGGTAACCAAAAGTGTATTACTGGTAGTAATTACACAAAAGAACAAAGTCAAAGCATACTGATATCACAAGACATCAAAGCACAAAAAAAGACAGCAGGATAAGTAACAAGGAACAGTGGATCTACAAAACAACCAGAAAATAGTTAACAAAATGGAAATAGCAAGTCCTCAGTTATCAATAATTACTTTAAATGTAAGTTGATTAAATTATCCAAATAAAAGACATATAATGACTGAAAGGATTTAAAAAAAAGATTCAAGGATACTAAGTGAGATACTAAGTTAAAAACACACATAGACTGAGAGTGAAGGGATGGAGAAAGGTATTTCAAGAAAATGGTAACCAAAAAATGGCAGGGGTAGCTACACTTATATTAAAAATAGACTTTAAATTAAAAGTGGTAAAAAGGGACAAAGAAGGTCTTTATCTAATGATAAAGGGGTCAATACATCAAGAAGATATAGCAATTGTAAATATGTATGTGCCCAACATCAGAGCACCTAAATACATAAAACAAAAACTAACTATACTAAGAGGAGAAATAAAGAGCAATACAGTAATAGTTAGGGACTTTAATATCCCACAGCAAACAATGTTTAGATCATCCAGACAGAGAATCAATAAAGAAACAGTGGAGCTGAACAACATTCTAAACCAAATGGACCTAACAAACATATATAGAATGTTCTATCTGACAACAGCAGAATATACATTTTTCTCAAGTACACATGGAACATTTTCTAGGATAGACCATATGTTAGGCCACAAAACAAGTCTTAGCAAATTCAAGAAGTTTGAAATCATCCCAGTATCTTCTCTGACAACAATGGTATGAAACTAGAAATCAATAAGAAAAGGAAAACTGGAAAATTCACAAATACATGGAAATTAAACAATAGTCTCCTGAACAACCAATGGATCAAAGAAGAAATTAAAGGGGAAGTAAAAAGTATCTTGAAAGAAACGAAAATGGAAACACAATACACCAAAATGTATGAAATGCAGCAATAGTAGTTCTAAGAGGCAAGTTTATAGCAATAAATGCCTACATTAAGAAGCAAGAAAGATTCAAAATAAACTACCTACCTCTATGCTTTAAGAAACTGGAAAAAGAAAAACAAACTGAGCCCAAAGTTAGAACATAAGGAAGGAAAATGTAAAGATTAGAGCAGAAGTAAATGAAATAGAGAACAGAAAAATAATAGAAAAATTAATCAAACTAAAAGTTGGATCTTTGAAAAGATAAACAAAATTGATAAACCTTTAGCTAGATTAACCTAGGAAAAAAAGAGTTTTCAAATCAACAAAATTGTAAATTAAAAAAAAAAGACATTACCATGGATACCACAGAAATACAAAGAATCAAAAGAGGCTACTAAAAAAAACTATATGTCAACAAACTGGCCAATGTAGAAGAAATGGAAAAAGTCTTAGAAACATACAAACAACCAAGACCGAGTTAGGAAGAAATAGGAAGTCTGAATTATCCAATTATCATATGGAGATTGAATCAATAACCAAAACTCTCCCAATGAAGAAAAGCACAAGATCAGATGGCTTCACTGGTGAATTTTACCATTCATTTAAAGAATTAACCCTAATCCTTCTCAAATTCTTCCAGAAAATCAATGGAGAGACAACACTTCCAGACTACTTTTACAAGACTAGCATAATCATTCTACTAAAGCCAGAAAAGAAAACCACAGACCAATATCCCTGATGAATATAGATGCAAAAATTCTCTAAATACTAGCAAACTGAATTCAGAAGCACATTAAAAGTCTTATTCAGCATGATCAAGTAGGATTTTTACCTAGGATGCAAGGATGTTTTGACATATGCAAACTAATCAGTGGGATATATCACATTAATAGAATGAAAGGAAAAAATCATATCATCTCAATAGATGCAGAAAAAGTATTTGACAAAATTAAACATCCATTCATGATAAAAATGCTTAACTAGTTATGTATAGAAGGAATGTATGTCAACATAATAAAGCTCATATATGATAAATCCACAGCTAATATCATTCTCAGTGGTGAAAGTTTGAAAGATTTCTCTCTAAGATTGGGAATGATCCAAGGGTGACCACTCTCACCACTCTTATTCAACATAGAACTGGAAGTGTTTGCCAGTGCACTCAGGAAAGAAAAAGGAAAACAAAAGGCATCAGAATTGGAAAAGAAGAAGTAAAATTTTCTCCATTTGCAGATGACATGATTTTATATGTAGAAAGTACCAAAGTGTCCACCAAAAAACTCTCAGATATAGTCAACAAATTCAGTAAAGTTGCAAGATACAAAATTAATGCACAAAATTAGTAGCATTTCTATATGCTAACAATGAATTTTCTTAAAGAAACAAAACTATTCCATTTACAAGAGCATCAAAAACAACAAAATTCTTAGGAATAATCTTAACCATAGAAGTGAAAGATCTCTACTCTGAAAACTATAAGACACTGATGAAAGGAATTGAAGAAGACAAAAGTAAGTGGCAAAGTTTCCTATATTCATGGGTTGGAAGAATTAATACTGTTAAATTGTCCATATTACCAAAATCCATCTATAGATTCAGTTCAGTCCCTATCAAGATTCTCAAGGCATTTTTTTTCAGAAGTAGAAATAACAATCTTAAAATTTATATGGAACTATAAAAGACCCCAATAATCCAAAGTAATTCTGAGAAAGAACAACAAAGCTGGAGGCATCACAGTTCCTAACTTCAAGCTATACTATAAAGCTATAGTAGTCTAAACATTATGGTCCTGGCATAAAAACAAGCAAATAGATCAATGGAACAGAACTGAGAGTCCAGAAATAAGTACAAGTGTACACGGTCAATGAGTATTTGACAAGGAAGCCAAGAATAGTCAATGGAGAAAAGATAGTCTCTTCAATTAATGGTGCTGGGAAAACTGGTAATTCACATGTAAAAGAATAAAACTTGACCTCTCTCTTACCCCACTCACAAAAATTAACTTTAAATTTATTAAAGACTTAAATGTTAGACCTGAAACCATAAAACTCCTGGAAGAAAACATAGGAAAAAACCTCCTTGACGCAGGTCTTGGCAATGATTTTTTTGGATATGACCCCTAAAGCACAAGCAACAAAATCAAAAGAAACAACTGAACTGAGACTACATCTGCACAACAAAAGAACACAATCAACAAATGACAACGTATAGAATGAGAAAAATATTTGCAAATCATATATATGATAAGGGGTTAAAATTTAAAATACATACTCATAAAACTCAATAGCAAAAAAGTATCACTGATGAACATAGAAGCAAAAATCCTCAAGAAAATACTAGCAAACCGAGCCCAGCAATACATTAAAAGGATCATACACCATGATCAAGTGGCATTTATTCCAGGGATGCAAGGATTTTTCAATATCCACAAATCAATCAGTGTGATACAACATGTTAACAAACTGAAAAATAAAAAACATATGATCATCTCAATAGATACCAAAAAAAGCTTTTATCACACCCATTTATGATAAAAACTCTCCAGAAAGTGGGCATAGAGGGAACTTACTTCAACATAATAAAGGCCATATATGACAAACCTACAGCTAACATCATTCTCAACGGTGAAAAGCTGAAGGCATTCTCTCCAAGATTAGGAACAAGACAAGGATGTCCACTGTTACCATTTTTATTCAACATAGTTTTGGAAGTCCTAGCCATGGCAATCATAGAAGAAAAAGAAATAAAAAGAATCAAAATTGGAAAAGAAGTAAAAACTGTCACTGTTTGCAGATGACATGACGCTATGTATAGAAAATCCCAAAGATGTTACCAGAAAACTACTAGAGCTCATCAATGAAGTTGGTAAAGTTGCAGGATACAAAATTAATGCACAGCAATCTATTGCATTTTTACACACTAACAATGAAAGAACAGAAAGAGAAATTAAAGCAACAATCCCATTTATCATTGCATCAAAAAGGATAAAATACCTATGGATAAACTTAGCTAAGGAGGCAAAAGACCTGTACTCTGAAAACTAAGATGATGATGAAAGAAATTAAAGATGACAAAAACACATGGAAAGATATACCATGTTCTTGGATTGGAAGAATCAATATTGTCAAAATGACTACACTACTCAAGGCAATCTACAGATTCAATGCAATGCCTATCAAATTACCAGTGGCATTTTCTATAGAACTAGAAAAAATAATTTTAAATTTGTACAGAAACACAAAAGACCTTGAATAGCCAAAGCAATCCTGAGAAAGGAAAAAAGGAGTTAGAGGAATCAGGCTCCCCAACTTCAAACTATCCTACAAAGCTACAGTCATCAAAACAGCATGTTACTGGCACAAAAACAGAAATATAGATCAACAGAATAAAATAGAAAGCCCAGAATTAAACCCACACACCTATGGTCAATTAATCTACAACAAAGGAAGCAAGAATATACAATGGAGCAAAGACAGTCTCTTCAAAAATTGGTGGTGGGAAAACTGGACAGCTACATGTAGAAGAATTAAACTAGAACATTCCCTAACACCATACACAAAAATAAACTCAGAATGGATTAAAGACCTAAATTTAAGGCCAGTCACAATAAAACCCTTAGAGGAAAACACAGGTAGAACACCATTTGACATAAATCACAGCAACATCTTCTTTTATTCACCTCCTAGAGTAATGAAAATAAAAACAGAAATAACCAAATGGGACCTAATTAAACATAAAAGCTTCTGCACAGCAAAGAAAATCATAAACAAAATGAAAAGACAACCCACAGAATGGGAGAAAATATTTGCAAATGAAGCAGCTGACAAAGGTTTAATCTCCAAAATATACAAACAGCTCATGCAGCTTTATGTCAAAAAAACAAACCCACTCAAAAAATGGGCAGAAGATCTAAATAGACATTCCTCCAAAGAAGACATACAGATGTCCAAAAGGCACATGAAAAGATGCACAAATCGTTAATTATTAGAGAAATGTAAATCAAAACTACAATGAGATATCACCTCACACCAGTCAGAATGGCCATTATCGAAATGCCTACAAACAATAAATGCTGGAGAGGGTGTGGAGAAAAGGGAACCCTCCTACACTGTTGGGGGGAATGTAAACTGGTACAGCCACTATGGAGAACAGTATGGAGGTTCCTTAAAAAACTGAAAATAGAACTACCAAATGATCCAGCAATTCCACTCCAGGGCATATATCTGGAGAAAACCATAATTTGAGAAGATACATGCACCCCAATATTCACTGCAGCACTATTTATAGGAACCAAGACATAGAAGCAACCTAGATGTCCATCAAGAGAGGAATGGATAAAGAAAATGTGGTACATATATACAATGGAATAATACTCAGACGAAAACACACACACACACAAAAATGAAATAATGCCATTTGCAGCAACATGGATAGACCTAGAGATTGTCATACTGAGTGAAGTAAGTCAGACAGAGAAAGACAAATATCATATGATATCTCTTATATGTGGAATCTATTTTTAAAAATGATACAAATGTACTTATTTACAAAACAGAAACAGACTTATAGATATCAAAAACAAACTTATGGTTACCAAAGGGGGAATGTGGTGGGGAAGAGATAAATCAGGAGCTTGGGATTAACATACACACAATACTATATATAAGAGAAATAACCAACAAGGGCCTACTACATGGCACAGGGAAATCTACTCAATAATCTGTGATAACCCATATGAGAAAAGAATATGGAAAAGAATGAATATATATATATATATATATATATATATATATATATATATATATATGTATGTATGTATGTATGTATGTATGTATAGCTGAGTCACTTTGCAATTTCACTTCAGAGAATATATCCAAAGGAAATGAAACACTAACTCAAAAAGATATCTGCACCTCCGTGTTCATAGCAGCATTATTTACACTAGTCAAGACATGGAAACAAACTAAGTGTCCAACGATGAATGAATGGATAAAGAAGCTGTGGTATATATTATATACTGGAATATTATTCAATCATAAAGAGACAAGGAAATTCTGCCACTTGTAACAATATGGATGGACGTGGGGACATTCTGCTAAGTGAAATAAGGCAGAGAAAGACAGATATGTATAATCTCACTTGTTAGTAGAACCCCGCAAAAAACAAAACAAAACAAACAAAAAAACAAACTCAGAAAAATAGATCAGATTTCTGTTCACCAAAGGCAGGGTTTAGGGGTGGAGGAATTGGAGAAACCTGGTCAAAAGGTACAAACTTCAAGTTATAAGATAAGTAAGTATGAGGGATGTAATGCCCAGCATGATGACTATATTTAACATGGCCATATGATATAAAAGTTAAGAGTGTAAATCCTAAGACTTATCATCACAAGGAAAAAAATTTTTTTCTTTATTGCTTTCTCTTTGTACTCTTTATATGATATGATGATGCTCAAAAAACGTATTGCAGTAATCATTTCACTGTAATCATTTCATTTTGACTATATGTAAGTCAAACCATCATAATGTGCACTGTAAACTTATACACGGATGTATGTCAATTATATCTTAATAAAACTGGAAAAGTAAAAAACACTGTTATAAAAATGAGTAATACTTTGACAGATTCATCAGAAGCTGGACATAGTTGATAGAGACTCTGTGAGCTTGACAATGTCAACAGAAACTTTGGAAACTGAAATGCAAAGAGGAAGAATAAAATAGAAAAAAACAGAACAACACCCAAGAAATGTGGGAAACTTTAAAAAGATGTAACATATATATAATTGGGATACCAGAAAAACAGAGAATGGAGCAGAAGAAATATTTGAAATATTAATGGCTGAGAGTTTTCCAAAATTAATGACAAACACTATACTTTAGATTCAGGAAATTCAGAGAACACTAAGTATAAAACTTATTTTAAAATCTATAACCACCTTCCTCCCCACAGATACACCAGAAATACAGCTACACATGGAACAACTCCTACAGAACACCTACTGAAAGCTGGCAGAAGACCTCAGACCTCCCAAAAGGCAAGAAACTCCCCCACGTACCTGGGTAGGGCAAAGCGGAGAGATTCCCGCACAGAGGATCGGTGCCGGCTGGCGCTCACCAGCCCGAGAGGCTTGTCTGCTCGCCTGCCGGGGCGGGTGGCACTGGGAGCTGAGGATTGGGCTTCGGTCGGATCGTGGGGAGAGGACTGGGGCTGGTGGCGTGAACACAACCTGAAGGGGCTAATGCGCCACAGCTAGCCGGGAGGGAGTCCGGGAAAAAGTCTGGACCTGCCGAAGAGGCAAGAGACATTTTCTTCCCTCTTTGTTTCCTAGTGCGCGAGAAGAGGGGATTAAGAGCGCTGCTTAAAGGAGCTCCAGAGACGGGCGTGAGCCGCGGCTGAAAGCGCAGACCCCAGAGACGGGCGTGGGATGCTGGGACTGCTGCCGCCGCCAGGAGGCCTGTGTGCGAGCGCAGGTCACTGTCCATGCCCCCATCCTGGGGAGCCTGTGCAGCCCGTCACTGGCGGGGTCCCGGGATCCAGGGATGGCTTCCCTGGGAGAACACATGGCGCACCTCGGGCTGGTGCAACGTCACGCCGGCCTCTGTCGCTGCAGGCTCACCCCGCGCTCCGTGCCCCCCCTCCCCCCCGGCCTGAGTGAGCCACAGTCCCCGAAGCGGCTGCTCCTTTAACCCTGTCCTGTCTGAGTGAAGAACAGACGCCCTCCAGCGACCTACATGGAGAGGCGGGGCCAAATCCAAGCTAAGACCCGGGAGCTGTGAGAACAGAGAAGAGAAAGAGAAATCTCTACCAGCAGCCTCAGAAGCAGCGGATTAAAGCTCCACAATCAACTTGATGTACCCTGCATCTGTGGAATACATGAATAGACAACGAATCATCCCAAATTGAGGAGCCAGGAGTCAGTGCCGTGCCTCTGAGGTGGGAGAGTCAACTTCAGGACAGTGGTCCACAAGAGACCTCCCAGCTCCACATACTATCAAACGGCAAAAATTTTGCAGAGATCTCCATCTCAACACCAGCACCCAGCTTCACTCAATGACCAGCAAGCTACAGTGCTGGACACCCTATGCCAAACAACTAGCAAGACAGGAACACAACGCCACCCATTAGCAGAGAGGCGGCCTAAAATCATAAAAAGTCCACAGACAACCCAAAACACACCACCAGACGTGGACCTGCCCACCAGAAAGACAAGATCCAGCCACATGCACCAGAACACAGGCACTAGTCCCCTCCACCAGGAAGCCTACACAACCCACTGAACCAACCTTAGCCACTGGGGACAGACACCTAAAACAACAGGAACTACAAACCTGCAGCCTACAAAAAGGAGACCCCAAACACAGTAACGTAAGCAAAATGAGAAGACAGAAAAACACACAGCAGGAGAAGGAGCAAGATAAAAACCCACCAGACCTAACAAATGAAGAGGAAATAGGCAGTATACCTGAAAAAGAATTCAGAATAATGATAGTAAAGATGATCCAAAATCTTGGAAATAGAATAGACAAAATGCAAGAAACAGTTAACAAGGACCTAGAAGAACTAAAGATGAATCAAGCAACAATTAAAAACACAACAAATGAAATGAAAAATACTCTAGGTGGGATCAATAGCAG
This sequence comes from Mesoplodon bidens, assembly GCF_964165515.1. Taxonomy (NCBI): domain Eukaryota; kingdom Metazoa; phylum Chordata; class Mammalia; order Artiodactyla; family Ziphiidae; genus Mesoplodon; species Mesoplodon bidens. The sequence goes on from NC_138176.1 coordinate 206,325,504, forward strand.
AATAACTGAGGCAGAAGAACGGATAAGTGACGTGGAAGATAAAATAGTGGAAATAACTACTGCAGAGCAGAAGAAAGAAAAAAGAATGAAAAAAACTGAGGACAGTCTCAGAGACCTCTGGGACGACATTAAACGCACCAACATTCGAATTATAGGGGTTCCAGAAGAAGAAGAGAAAAAGAAAGAGACTGAGAAAATATTTGAAGAGATTATAGTTGAAAACATTCCTAATATGGGAAAGGAAATAGTCAGTCAAGACCAGGAGGCACAGAGAGTCCCATACAGGATAAATCCAAGGAGAAATACGCCAAGACACATATTAATCAAACTGTCAAAAATTAAATACAAAGAAAACATATTAAAAGCAGCAAGGGAAAAACAACAAATAACACACAAGGGAATCCCCATAAGGTTAACAGCTGATCTTTCAGCAGAAACTCTGCAAGCCAGAAGGGACTGGCAGGACATATTTAAAGTGATGAAAGAGAAAAACCTGCAACCAAGATTACTCTACCCAGCAAGGATCTCATTCAGATTTGATGGAGAAGTTAAAACATTTACAGACAAGCAAAAGCTGAGAGAGTCCAGCACCACCAAACCAGCTTTACAGCAAATGCTAAAGGAACTTCTCTAGGCAGGAAAAACAACAGAAGGAAAAGACCTACAGTAACGAACCCAAAACAATTAAGAAAATGGGAATAGGAACATACATATTGATAATTGCCTTAAATGTAAATGGACTAAATGCTCCCACCAAAAAACACAGATTGGCTGAATGGATACAAAAACAAGACTCATATATATGCTGTCTACAAGAGACCCACTTCAGATCTAGAGACACATACAGACTGAAAGTAAGGGGATGGAAAAAGATATTCCATGCATATGGAAACCAAAAGAAAGCTGGAGTAGCAATTCTCATATCAGACAAAATAGACTTTAAAATAAAGACTACTAGAAGAGACAAAGAAGGACAGGACATAATGATCAAGGGATCAATCCAAGAAGAAGATATAACAATTGTAAATATTTATGCACCCAACATAGGAGCACCTCAATACATAAGGCAAATACTAACAGCCATAAAAGGGGAAATCGACAGTAACACACTCATAGTAGGGGACTTTAACACCCCACTTTCACCAATGGACAGATCATCCAAAATGAAAATAAATAAGGAAACACAAGCTGTAAATGATACATTAAACAAGATGGACTTAATTGATATTTATAGGACATTCCATCCAAAAACAACAGAATACACATTTTTCTCAAGTGCTCATGGAACATTCTCCAAAATAGATCATATCTTTGGGTCACAAATCAAGCCTTGGTAAATTTAACAAAATTGAAATTGTATCAAGTATCTTTTCTGACCACAATGCTATGAGACTAGATATCAATTACAAGAAAAGATCTGTAAAAAATACAAACACATGGAGGTTAAACAATGTACTACTTGATAACCAAGTGATCACTGAAGAAATCAAAGAGGAAACTAAAAAATACCTAGAAACAAATGACAATGGAGACACGATGACGCAAAACCTATGGGATGCAGCAAAAGCAGTTCTAAGAGGGAAGTTTATAGCAATACAATCCCACCTTAAGAAACAGGAAACATCTCGAATAAACAACCTAACCTTGCACCTAAAGCAATTAGAGAAAGAAGAACAAAAACACCCCAAAGTTAGCAGAAGGAAAGAAATCATAAAAATCAGATCAGAAATAAATGAAAAAGAAATGAAGGAAATGATAGCAAAGATCAATAAAACTAAAAGCTGGTTCTTTGAGAAGATAAACAAAATTGATAAACCATTAGCCAGACTCATCAAGAAAAAAAGGGAGAAGACAAATCAATAGAATTAGAAATGAAAAAGGAGAAGTAACAACTGACACTGCAGAAATACAAAAGATCATGAGAGATTACTACAAGCAACTCTATGCCAATAAAATGGACAACCTGGAAGAAATGGACAAATTCTTAGAAATGCACAACCTGCCAAGACTGAATCAGGAAGAAATAGAAAATATGAACAGACCAATCACAAGCACTGAAATTGAAATTGTGATAAAAAAATCTTCCAACAAACAAAAGCCCAGGACCAGATGGCTTCACAGGCGAATTCTATCAAGCATTTAGAGAAGAGCTAACACCTATCCTTCTCAAGCTCTTCCAAAATATAGCAGAGGGAGGAAAACTCCCAAACACATTCTACGAGGCCATCATCACCTTGATACCAAAACCAGACAAGGATGTCACAAAGAAAGAAAACTACAGGCCAATATCACTGATGAACATAGATGCAAAAATCCTCAACAAAATACTAGCAAACAGAATCCAACAGCACATTAAAAGGATCATACACCATGATCAAGTGGGGTTTATTCCAGGAATGCAAGGATTCTTCAATATACGCAAATCAATCAACGTGATACACCATATTCACAAATTGAAGGAGAAAAACCAAATGATCATCTCAATAGATGCAGAGAAAGCTTTTGACAAAATTCATCACCCATTTATCATAAAAACCCTGCAGAAAGTAGGCATAGAGGGAACCTTCCTCAACATAATAAAGGCCATATATGACAAACCCACAGCCAACATCATCCTCAATGGTGAAAAACTGAAACCATTTCCACTAAGATCAGGAACAAGACAAGGTTGTCCACTCTCACCACTCTTATTCAACATAGTTTGGAAGTTTTAGCCACAGCAATCAGAGAAGAAAAGGAAATAAAAGTAATCCAAATTGGAAAAGAAGAAGTAAAGCTGTCACTGTTTGCAGATGACATGATACTATACATAGAGAATCCTAAAGATGCTACCAGAAAACTACTAGAGCTAATCAATGAATTTGGTAAAGTAGCAGGATACAAAATTAATGCACAGAAATCTCTGGCATTCCTATATACTAATGATGAAAAATCTGAAAGTGAAATCAAGAAAACACTCCCATTTACCACTGCAACAAAAAGAATAAAATATCTAGGAATAAACCTACCTAAGGAGACAAAAGACCTGTATGCAGAAAATTATAAGACACTGATGAAAGAAATTAAAGATGATACAAATAGATTGAGAGATATACCATGTTCTTGGATTGCAAGAATCAACATTGTGAAAATGACTCTACTACCCAAAGCAATCTACAGATTCAATGCAATCCCTATCAAACTACCACTGGCATTTTTCACAGAACTAGAACAAAAAATTTCAAAATTTGTATGGAAGCACAAAAGACCCCGAATAGCCAAAGCAATCCTGAGAAAGAAAAATGGAGCTGGAGGAATGAGGCTCCCTGACTTCAGACTATACTACAAAGCTACAGTAATCAAGACAGTATGGTACTGGCACAAAAACAGAAAGATAGATCAATGGAACAGGATAGAAAGCCCAGAGATAAACCCACGGACATATGGTCACTTTATCTTTGATAAAGGAGGCAGGAATGTACAGTGGAGAAAGGACAGCCTCTTTAATAAGTGGTGCTGGGAAAACTGGATAGGGACATGTAAAAGTATGAGATTAGATCATTCCCTAACACCATACACAAAAATAAGCTCAAAATGGATTAAAGACCTAAATGTAAGGCCAGACACTATCAAACTCTTAGAGGAAAACATAGGCAGAACACTCTATGACATAAATCACAGCAAGATCCTTTTTGACCCACCTCCTAGAGAAATGGAAATAAAGACAAAAATAAACACATGGGACCTAATGAAACTTCAAAGCTTTTTCACAGCAAAGGAAACCATAAACAAGACCAAAAGACAACCGTCAGAATGGGAGAAAATATTTGCAAATGAAGCAACTGACAAAGCATTAATCTCCAAAATTTATAAGCAGCTCATGCAGCTCAATAACAAAAAAACAAACAACCCAATCCAAAAATGGGCAGAATACACTACCAAACGTAAGGTAGATAGATAGTGGGAAGCAGCCGCAGAGCACAGGGAGATCAGCTCGGTGCTTTGTGACTGCCTGGAGGGGTGGGATGGGGAGGGTGGGAGGGAGGGAGATGCATGAGGGAAGGGATGTGGGAACAGATGTATTTGTATGACTGATTCACTTTGTTATAAAGCAGAAACTAAAAAAAAAAAAAAAAAAAAAAACCATGGCAAGTAAACTACTCAAATCTGACTGGCTTTCAAAACCTGGCTGAATATCATAGATTTGATGAATTCATTAATACCAAGACTAAGCATTTGGAAAATTATTAACTATTAAATTCACAATAAATTTTTCATTTCTGAATAAATTATCCCAAAATAAAAAATAAAAAATGGGCAGAAGACCTAAATAGACATTTCTCCACAGATGATATACAGACTGCCAACAAACACATGAAAGGATGCTCAACATCTTTAATCATTAGAGAAATGCAAATCAAAACTACAATGAGATATCATCTCACACCAGTCAGAATGGCCATCATCAAAAAATCTAGGAACAATAAATGCTGGAGAGGGTGTGGAAAAAAGGGAACACTCTTGCACTGCTGGTGGGAATGTGAATTGGTACAGCCACTATGGAGAACTGTATGGAGGTTCCTTAAAAAACTACAAATAGAACTACCATATGACCCAGCAATCCCACTACTGGGCACATACCCTGAGAAAACCATAATTCAAAAAAAGTCATGACCAAAATGTTCATAGCAGCCCTATTTACAATAGCCCGGAGATGGAAACAACCTAAGTGTCCATCATCGGATGAATGGATAAAGAAGATGTGGCACATACATACAATGGAATGTTACTCAGCCATAAAAAGAAATGAAATTGAGCTATTTGTAATGAGGTGGATGGACCTAGAGTCTGTCATACAGAGTGAAGTAAGTCAGAAAGAGAAAGACAAATACCATATGCTGACACATATATATGGAATTTAAGGAAAAAAAATGTCATGAAGAACCTAGGGGCAAGACAGGAATAAAGACACAGACCTACTAGAGAATGGACTTGAGGATATGGGGAGGGGGAAGGGTAAGCTGTGACAAAGTGAAAGAGAGGCATGGACATAGATACACTACCAAATGTAAGGTAGATAGTTAGTGGGAAGCAGCCGCATAGCACAGGGAGATCAGCTCGGTGCTTTGTGACCGCCTGGAGGGGTGGGATAGGGAGGGTGGGAGGGAGACGCAAGAGGGAGGGGATATGGAAACATATGTATATGTGTAACTGATTCATTATGTTATAAAGCAGAAACTAACACACCATTGTTAAGCAATTATACTCCAATAAAGATGTAAAATATATATATATATATATATATATATAACTAGGCATATCATATTCTTAATAGATTTAAAAGATAACTTTTTAAAAAGTAGTCATGGTAATGATATATTGGGTGACACATGACATGGCATTTATTGGTGAAATATGTTGGCTTACCAATCTGGATAGGGCAGCTATTATTTTTCAGTTTATTACCCAAATTTTCATTAGCATCATGTAATATGTTATCAATATGTTGACCTATCATATTGAGAGAAAACTTTAATTTCATGCTTATATCATTCTAGCATTTTATTCACTATAATTTTATATGCTGACATTATTCATTTCTCACCAACTATTTGGCATCTCTTTTCCTGGGCAATAATTTCTGCTAGTAAATAACTTATGTTCTGTGTCTTTTCACTGAATTTGATTTTTTTTTTAAAAAGAGCTTTACTGTGCTTGTTTTGATATTCTAACAGCACCTTAAGAAATAAATACTTTTATTTGTCAAATGCCTACGACTTGTAGTGAAGTGTTGTTTCAATTTTTCTGGAGACATTGATGTATTTCTAAGTTGCTTCCCACATACAGCGTAGTGAAATAGAACTGTTTGGGTTAGCATTTCAGTCCATACAGTGCCCATTCATAAGTAGCTGTCACTGTAAACACAGTGTCATTGGTATGCAGGTTCCTTGTAGCACTAGTGTGGAGAAATGAATCAGATTATAATTCTTCATCATTAATATTTTAGACAAAAACTTCATCAAGATATAATTCATATGCCAAAAGTTTCATCCTTTAAAAGTATACAATTCAGTGGATTTTAACATATTTACACAGTTGTGCAATTATCCATCATTAATTTATCAGATCTACCTCTAGGACAAGACCTAGAATCCACATTCTTCCATATTACAACATATTTTCACAAATTGGATCATTAGGCATATTTTTGAAACACAAATACAAATAAAATATAAAACAGACTAGTATAATAATAAATCAGTATACATATATGTAAAAAAAAAGTAAATAATCAGTAAAGAAATATCACCAAAACATAAAGCCTTCACAAAATGATTCACTTCTGACCTACCCAATCCAAGTCTTGCAACATTTACAACAATAAAGTAGAAAAGGGCAGGTGACTGGGAACACATAAAACTTCCATCTTTAGAATGAACTTTTCCCTCTGATTCCTTACTTACACTGAGAGAATCTACTTGTCTGTAAAAGAGGAGACTGGGAAGGTAATTTATGAGAGAGAAGCTGAGGCCACCAGCCTACACACTCCCCTCTGTGCAATGCAGTGTTACCTCTACATTATATCTGTAATTGTATCTGTATTACATCAAAATCTGAGAATGAACAGAACCCAATGATCGTGGTTCTACTGCCTACTGCCATAGAAGAATGAAAAACCTCTAAAGAAATTGTTAATGTGGATTCTCACTCACTGTCATCATTACAAGGGCTAGCATCACACAATATGTGAAGATTATAAAAGGATACGTATTTTTTTCAGATGACTATTTCTTGAAGAACCCTTACTGACATCTCACCAAGCTCTCTGGTTCCACAGAACCTCAGCTGAGTAGCAAGCACTGGAGAGGTAGAGGTAGACTGATGTTCTCTGCTGGGATCTCCTTACATATGTAAAGGGTGTTCTTTGCTGTCCTCTTTTCCTGATTGATTTCCTAAGCTCACTCTCCCCTTCCTCTGTCACTGTCAACTCACTGGACAATTTGCTCTTCTGTCCTCCAGTCATATAAAAAAATCTAAAATGATTGCTTAAACAGTTGGGATGAGGATTTGGTGTCACCCTTAGGAATTCTTGATGGTTTGTTAGTCACACTGACAGAATTGTAAATGCTTAAGGACATTCACTGGAAATAGGAGAACCTGTTAGGCAATTATGATGACAATCTCTAACCAACTGTCATATTAGGATGTGTTTATATTCAATCTGGACGTTATCATGATTAGGCTGAGAGACTAAGTACTAGAAATTCACTTAAAAGATTTTTATGGAGTGTCTACTTTGTAGCAGGCAGTATGTTAAATCCTGGGATATGTATTGTGAATGGTAGTCTACTCTGAAACTCTCTTCTCCCAAAAAGCTTTCATTCCAGAAATGCAGGAAGATCCATATAATATTTTCCTTCATTGAGAAATGCCCTGTCTTAGGCCCAAAATCATGATCTTCATGTTTTCCTTTCTTCTTTATAGCAGGCCACAGGGACTTATCCTACTTTCCTCCATCTCATTAGCTATCACCCTTTCTACCCCATTCCATTCAATCTAGCTGCAAAAAGGAATGGTTTGTATTTCCAGAACCCCTTTGCTTATATTCTGAAGTTTAATATTCAATACTATTTTAAGTTTTGGGATTTTGATAGTATTCCACATGGAGGAGGAAGCACTAAAGCTTCTTAGTAAGACAATACAATTTTAACAAATAAACTTCAAAATCTCAGTGGTTTATTTCTTGTTCATGCTAAGAAGAAGAAAACAGTATGTCCTAAGAGTGGATGCCTTTCTTCCAAGGGCCAATTCACACAGTGGCTCTTTTCACAGAGTGGCTCTATCATCTACAACACTGAGGCTTCCAGTGCCACTGTGCTTCCCTGCGTCAATCTGGCAGAAAGGTAAAGAACATGGAGCATCGCTTGTAGGAGGTTTTCATGGATCAGGTTTATAAGTGAACACATATATTACATCTGTTCATATTCCATCATCTAGAACTTAGTCTATGGCTATGCCTACTTACAAGAGATTCTGGGAAATATAGTTCATATATATGCCCAGGAAAAAAGAGTAAAACAGGTTATCTAATGAGGTAGTCAGTCTCTGCCATAAATAATGAGGATTCTAAGATTCTGGAATATTTCTAAGACTACTTATACTAGTCAATTGATGATTATGGCTTATACATCTCTAGATTTGTGATTTACTTAAATAAAATCTCCATAAGGTGATTTTGTTTTTCTTCTTATACAATCCAGAACATAAAGGTGCTCAGTGTATGAATGAATAAGTGTATAAATGAAAGAACGAATGAAAAATTATTTTTTGACTCAAGTGAACAACTGGTCATTCTGATATTTGACACTGGTTCAATAGGACCCAATTACACAACTGTCAGTTGTCTATTCTTTCACTTATTCTAAGGAGGGATTAAAATAATTGGGAAAAAATGAAGTGAAATAATACATCTTAATTACAACAGTCTTGTTTCTCTTCAGATTGAATAAATCTTTTGCATTCTACTAAAGATTTCCATGGAGAGGAATAACTCTGAGTCTTATATCAATTTTTTGAGGCCTTGCCCTGGCAAGGCTACTTATTGTTGTCCAAATGAAAGAATTATTGCTTTTTTGCTTCTTACAGCAAAGCTACTTGCTAGTTTTTGCTAGTTACTTAGTGTATGTGTGCATATTAAAGCAAACTGGATTTTCTGGGAAACTGTGTACAAATAAGGTGCCCAGGTTCAATCGAACTGGATCCTGCATACATACCACAATTAAGCATCTGCATGCCACAGCTAAGACAACTAAGAAGTCCGCATGTCACAGCTAAGACAACTAAGACCCAGCGCAGCCTAAATAAATGAATAAATACATAAATATTTTTAAAAAGGAAAAATCCTCATTAAAAAATCTTAATTACATATCTGCTCTCCAGAAGATATTACACCCTGTTCTTTCCTTTAAACCTCTCTAAGTGGCAAAGAAACAGGAGGAATTCCAACACAATTATTACACAGCAATCGAACATATACCATATGCCAGGACAATCAAAACATGATCCGCATCAGCTAGGAGAAGCCCCTGTGGTTATTTGTTGCTGTAATGTAAGCCAAGGCTAGCCCAGCATAGTTGTGACTCATAAAAGACAGTGGATGTAGATTTACCCATCCTTTGCCCTTTGCTGTCACCCCAAAACTGGAGATCCATCTTGGATCCTAATTTTTAATCAGTACATTTTGCAATGTAATTCACAGCTGCATATTCTCAACACTGTCAAATCTCTAGCTGACCATGGACATAGTCCTTAGCATATCCTCATACAAGAATATATATACATATATATATATCAATCAGTATATATCATCAAGGATTACAACATAAAGTGAAGAGTGCCATAATGGAGATATATATAAAATGTAATGGTTGAGCAGGAAAGAGAATAATGTACTATTTTAGAGTTGAGGAAGCCTTTCCAGAGGGACTTCCCTTTGAGCTGAGAATTGCCACATGAGCCAAAAGCAGGAGGCAGATGGATATCAAAGATTTGATGCATGCAAAGGTTTATGGGATGAAAGTGAGCAGTATATGTAGTGAGGGCATGAAGTGAAAACTTGTAGGGGATAAAAAAATAAAGAAGGTTGGGGTGAGATGCTGAAGGGCCTTTCATGTTACCTTAAGGTAATTACATATTTTGTTCAATGCTAGGGATAAAGAAGCATGGTTTGGAAGAGGAAGGCAAATTATAGCTCTTTTGACACAGAGGATATTTTTCCATATCAAAATTTAAAAGCTATTAACTTTTGTAACCAAATGATATATTCAACAGACATCACTGGCTTTTAATCTCATTCTGACTTCTATCCCTAGGGTATGTTGAAAATTCAGTGAGCCTTAGGCATGGGATGAGGAAGGAGGTATAATTTCAGAATGAGGATGATGAAGGTATGAGGCTCAGGAATGGCATAGGATTACAGCACATTACTTTTTTACAAAGAAAAGAGGTATAAGAAAACAAAACATCTTGAACCCTAATGGTGTTGGTTATTTTGGGGGCCATGTCAAGTGTTCCTGAGTAAAAATGTCAAGTGTCCTGTGTTAAAATAGCTTTAACTAACCATGCCGTGCCTTCCAGGAAATGTGGAAAATTGTTTTCTAAAGAAAAGGTTCTCTTAACCAAAGTAAGAAATATAATAGTTTACCTATAGTAAAGGGACATTTTAAAAATAAACTAAGACCAATATGTTGAAATCATTGGGATCCAGAGCCTAGATAACATGTATTTGATAAATGAATAACTGAGACACAAAATAATTTTCTAATAGTTAAGAATGCATTGGGAAACAGTGGGTCCCAAGAATAAAGTTATTCAAACATAAGCTTAGATGCTATAGAAAAGAATTCTAGTAGCATATGAGTTGTTAATCATTTATGGCTTCTCCTGAACTCTAAATTCAAAAATCATTATAAACATTGCCTCAACTCAAATTGGTAGCAAGCTTTTCGTATTGAAATATGAAACAAGGTTCCATATTGAGTAAGGCATAGCCCTTTGTAGACCATAGATTTTGTGATAATGCCAAGATACACATTGAAGAAACTCTATTACCCAAAGTTCATTTAATATTTGTTCAAAAATATTTACTGGGTATCTGCTATGTTCAAGGCATTGTTTATTAGTACTGCTGATATTTTTTGAACTAAAATCCATAAAATTCCAAATAGAAAGTATATTTTATTAAAAGAAATAATGAACAAACAAACAAATACATATAAAAATGGCAGGTTACAATGAGTTTGATATTTAAAACAAAAAGCATAGAGAGAGGTACAGAGTGATGAAAGATAATGATGGCTTTTAATAGAGTGAAAGAATCCTTGAGAAAGAAGATAACTGAGTAAAGATCTGTAAGAAGTAATGGAGCAAACAAAGAGATGATAGGAAGGAAAGTCTTTCCAGACAGAAGGAAGAGATAATAGATAGGCCCTGAAGAAGTGTACAACTTTATGTGGTTAAAGAGCAGTATTAACACCAGTAGGAGAGGAGCAGAGTAATTTAGGAGAGAGTTATGGGAGAGAAATTTAAAGAGGGTGTGGGGCAAGATGATCTAGGCCTCCAAGGAGTATGGCAAGTAGTTTGGATTTTAATCTAATTATGTAGGGAGGAAGTCTTTGGGAGGTTTAAACAGGGAAATGGTGTAATCTTATGTGTATATTTTTAAAATACTGTAGGTATTTAAAAATACTTATGGTATTTCAGGAATAGACTGTAGGGGAATAAGAGTACAAGTAAGGAAACAGAAGACTTCAGTACTCTATACAAGATGAGGATGGCTTAAACTAGGGTGGTAGCAGTGTTTGGTAATTGGTTTACATTTTGAACGTAGCTCTTTCAGGAAATTTTTGTCTGGATAGGATATGTAGGAAAGAGAAGAATCAAGAACAAATCCTGGATTTGTGGGCTATAAAACCTGGGTAAAGGTGGCAATATTTTCTAAATGGGAAGACCATATGAAGAAAGTTTTTTGTGTGATTATTTATTTGGCAAGTGCAACAAGATAATTAGGACTTATCTTTTATTTCTGTTCATTTGGAGAAGTTTATTAGGCATCCAACTGGTAATGTTGAGAAGGTAGTTGGTTCTGTTACTCTGGATGTCAGGACAGAGTCAGAGCTGCAATTATTAATTTTGGAGATCTTACCATGTGGATTCCATTTAAACCATGAGACTTAATGTGATTACCCAGAGAGGCAGTTTGGGAAAAGAGCAGAAAATCAAGGACTGAATGCTGTGGGAAAAAACACTAACAAAGAAGTCAATGAATTAAGAGAAAGAGGAGAAGAGTATGGTAACTTGAAAGCCAACTGAGAAAATGAGAGACTACTTATGATGTATGTCAAATCATACAGAGATATCAAGAAATATGATTAATTTTTCTGGCTAGACTGCTCCTAACACACTGGTCAGAAGACATCCATACACAATTCAGCATGTTAATACTGTTTAACATTACAAAGGACTCTGTCTTCAAAACCAAATGATTAATTCCAACAAGTACTGCTCCCAGTTAGAACAACTGAAAGCAGATGAAAAGCATCCACAATTAGTCAACAGAAAATGAATAATCTTCCATCAGCATAATGCAAGACCCCATGTTTCACTGATGACCAGGCAAAAACTGTTACAGTTTGGCTGGGAAATTCTGATTCAACCACCATATTAACCAGACAATGCACCTTCAGATTTCCATTTACCTTGGTCTTTACAAAATTCTCTTAATGGAAAAAGTTTCAATTCCCTGGAAGACTGTAAAAGGCACCTGGAACAGTTCTTTGCTCAGAAAGATAAAATGTTTTAGGGAGATGGAATTATGAAGTTGCCTGGAAAATGGCAGAATGTAATGGAACAAACAGGTGAATATGCTGCTCAATAAAGTTCTTGGTGAAAATGAAAAATGTGTCTTTTATTTTTACTTAAAAAATCGAAGGCATTTTTTGGCCCACCGAATACTACAGAATAAAACTTGGGCCATATTATTAAGGGTCTTGAATTTCAGGATATGGGGGGAAATGTTCATTTTATATGAAATCTGAGCTTCAGAGAAATTTTTCTGGAAGTAAAGTAATAGTGAATTAGAAAAAGAAGACATTAGAGAGGCACAGTAGCAGGCTATTTGATTATTCGACATTTAAAAAACTGAAAAATTGATTTGTATTTGAAGAGCAGGCATGATATACAGAGGAAAATATACAGCAAGGAGGTAAGAATGTATGACCATGGTTCAGTAGGGTGTTTGGAAATAGAGAAATATATTGGAGACTCCCAGGCTATGAGATAGTGGTTGAAATATTGAAGAGAGTAAAAAGAGAGGAAAAGGAAAGAATGTATCAAACTTGATAATGTCTATATTTAGAGGAGGCAGAGTAACAACTCAAAATTTGAGAAGGATGGAAGCAAGGATCATGACAGGGAGATCAGGTAGTAATGTTAAAGAAATAACAAATCCTCACATTTGATTATTTGGGGGTCAAATGAAGGTGTGTTTGTAGCCTGTAAGAGGATGACCTGGGACTCTCCTGGTGGTGCAGTGGTTAAGAATCCACCTGCCAATGCAGGGGACACAGGTTTGAGCCCTGGTCCAGGAAGATCCCACATGCCATAGAGTAACTAAGCCCATACACCACAACTACTGAGCCTGCACTCTAGAGCCTACGAATGACAACTACTGAGCCCATGTGCAACAACTACTGAAGCCCGTGTGCCTAGAGCCCATGCTCTGCAATAAGAGAAGCCACTGCAATGAGAAGCCTGCGCACTGCAATGAAGAGTAGCCCCCGCTTGCCACAACTAGAGAAAGCCCACGTGCAGCAACAAAAACCCAATGCAGCCAAAGAGAAATTAATTAATTTAAAAAAATAATGTATCCTTTGAGAAATTAAAAAAAAAAGGATGACCTTGCAACTTACTGTCCAAATTGGGACACTACTGAAAGGAGATACCAACAATAATCATGATAATTGATCTACAACCACTATAAAAGTAAGATTGTCCCTGGAATGCTGGATATACAGTCACTCTAGATAAGAGGTGTGAGTTGGGGAAAAATTACAAGCTATATAGCTGCTAACAGGAGAGTAAACACTTGGTAAACTCAGAAAATAGAGAATAAAATCAAGAGCACAAGCAGAGAGAAGCTTCAAGAGGGCAGAGGAATAAGAAATGGAGATCACCTTCCTCCCCACAAATACATCAAAAATACATCTACATGTGGAACAATTCCTACAGAACACCTATTGAATGCTGGCAGAAGACCTCAGACTTCCCAAAAGGCAAAAAACTCCCCACATAACTGGGTAGGGCCAAAGAAAAAAGAAACAACAGAAACAAAAGAATAGGGACGGGACCTGAACTTCTGGGAGGGAGCTGTGAAGGAGGAAAAGTTTCCACACACTAGGAAGCCCCTTCACTGGCAGAGACTAGGGGTGGGTGGGTGCGAAGCTTCAGAGACACAGAGGAGAGCACAGCAACAGGGGTGCAGAAGGCAAAGCAGAGAGATTCCCGCACTGAAGATCAGTGCCAATCAGCACTCACCAGGCCTGAGATGATTGTCTGCTCATCCACTGGGGCGGGTAAGGGCTGGGAGCTGAGGCTTGGGCTTCGGAGGTCAGAACCCAGGGAGAGGACTGGGGTTGTCTGAATAAACACAGCCTGAAGGGGGCTAGTGTGCCACAGCTAGCCAGAAGGGAGTCTGGGAAAAAGTCTGGACCTGTCAAAGAGGCAAGAGACCGTTGTCTCGGGGTGCACAAGGAGAGGGGATTCATTCCCCGTGTGCCCACAGAAGGGAGAGCACCGCCTAAGCAAGCTCCAGAGATAGGCGCAAGCCACAGCTAACAGCTCGGACCCCAGAGATGGGCATGAAACGCTAATGCTGCTGCCGCTTTCACCAAAAATCCTGTGTTCAAGCACAGGTTACTACCCACACTGCATCCCCTGGAGCCTGTGCAGCCCGCCACTGCCACGGTCCTGAGATCCAGGGACAACTTCCCCAAGAGAACACACAGCATGCCGCAGGCTGTTGCAACGTCACGCTGGCCTCTGCCAACACAGGCTTGCCCCGCATTCCAATTATGACCACTGTACCCCTCCCTCTCCCCGGCCTGAGAGAGCAACAGAGTCAAAACCAGCTGCTGCTTTAACCCCCTCCTGGTTGGGCAGGGAACAAATGCCTGAGGGTGGCCTAGATGCAGTGGCAGGGCCAAAACCAAAACTAAACCCCAGGAGCTGTGTGAACAAAGAAGGGAAAGGGAAATTTCTCTGTGCAGCCTCAGGAGCAGCAGAAGAAATCCCCAAAATCAACTTGATAAACACTGCATCTCTGGAATACCTGAATAGACAACAAATGTTCCCAAAATTGAGGCGGTGGACTTTGGGAGGAACTGTAGACTTGGGCTTTGCTTTCTGTGTCTGATTTCTTTTTGGTTTTATGTTTATCTTAGCTTACTTTTTAGTGCTTGTTATCATTAGTGGATTTGTTTACTGGTGTGATTGCTCTCTTCCATTTTTATTACTTTTTATTTTATTATTTTTTCCCTTTCTTCTCTTTTTCTCAGTGTGTATGAGTATGTTTCTTTGTGTGATTTCGTCTGTTTAGTTTTGCTTTTAACATTTGGTTGGGGGTTCTATCAGTTCATTTGTTTGTTTTTGGTTTTTTGTTTATTTCTTCCTTTTCTTCCAAGCCATGTGGCCGGCAGGATCTTGGGGCTTCAGCCAGATGTGGGGTCTGAGCCTCCAAGGTGGGAGGACACTGGACCACGAGAGACCTCCCGGCCCCATGTAATATCAATAAGCAGGAGCTGTCCCAAGATCTCCATCTCAACACTAAGACCCAGCTCCACCCAATGGCCAGCAAGCTGCAGTGCTGGACATCCCATGCCAAACAACTAGCAAGACAGGAACACAACCCCACCCATTAGTAGAGAGGCTGCCTAAAGTCATACTAAGTTCACAGAAACCCCAAAACACACAACCAGACACGGCCCTACCCACCAGAAAGACAAGATCTAGCCCCACTCACCAGAGCACTGGCACCAGTCCCGTTTACCAGGAGCCTGTACAAGCCACTGAACCAACCTCACCCACTGGGGGCAGACAATAAAAATAATGGGAACTACGACCTGTAGCCTGTGAAAAAGAGACTCCAAACACAGTAAGTTAAACAAAATGAGAAGACAGAGAAATGTACAGCAGATGAGGGAGCAAGTAAAAAACTACCAGTCCAAACAAATGAAGAGGAAACAGGCAATCTACCTGAAAAAAATTCAGAATAATGATCATAAAGATGATCCAAAATCTCAGATATAGAGGGGAGAATATACAAGAAACGTTTAACAAGGACCAAGAAGAACTAAAGAGCAAAGAAACAATAATGAACAGCACAATAAATGAAATTAAAAATACTCTAGAAGGACTCAATAGCAGAATAACTGAGGCAGAAGAATGGATAAGTGACCTGGAAGACAAAATAGTGTAAATAACTGCTGCAGAGTAGAATAGAGGAAAAAGAATAAAAAGAATTGAGGAGAGTCTCAGAGACATCTGGAACAATATTAAATGCACCAACATTCAAATTATAGAGGACCAAGAAAAAGAAGAGAAAAAGAAAGGGTCTGAGAAAATATTTGAAGAGATTATACTCGAAAACTTCCCTAATAGGGGAAAGGAAATAGTCAATCAAGTCCAGGAAGCGCAGAAAATCCCACACAAGATAAACCCAAGAAGAAACATGCCAAGACACATATTAATCAAACTATCAAAGATTAAGTACAAAGAAAAAGTATTAAATTCAGCAAGGGAAAAGCAACAAATAACATGCAAGGGAATCCCCATAAGGTTTAAAGCTGATTTTTCAGCAGAAACTCTGCAAGCCAGAAGGGAGTGGCAGGACATATTTAGAGTGATGAAAGGAAAAACCCGACAACCAAGATTACTCTACCCAGCAAGGATCTCATTCAGATTTGACAGAGAAACTAAAACCTTTACAGACAACCAAAAGTTAAGAGAATTCAGCACCAGCAAACCAGCTTTACAACAAATGCTAAAGGAACTTCTCTAGGCAGGAAACACAAGAGAAGGAAAAGATCTACAAAAATAAACCCCAAAACAATTAAGAAAATGGTAATAGGAACATACATATCAATAATTGCCTTAAATGTAAATGGATTAAATGATCTAACCAAAGACACAGACTGACTGAATGGATACAAAAACAAGACCTGTGTATATGCTGTCTACAAGAGACCCACTTCAGACCTAGGGACACATACAAACTGAAAGTGAGGGGATGGAAAAAGATATTCCATGCAAATGGAAATCAAAAGAAAGCTGGAGTAGCAATTCTCATATTAGACAAAATAGACTTTAAAATAAAGGCTATTACAAGGACAAAGAAGGACACTACATAATGATCAAGGGATCAATGCAGGAAGAAGATAAAACAATTGTAAATATTTATACATTCAATAGAGGAGCTCCTCAATACATAAGGAAAATGCTAACAGCCATAAAAGGGGAAATCGACAGTAACAGAATAATAGTGGGGGCATTAACACCCCACTTTCAACAATGGTCAGATCATCCAAAATGAAAATAAAGAAACATAAGCTTTAACTGACACTTTAGACTGGATGAAATCAATTGATATTTATAGGACATTCCATCCAAAAACAACAGAATAAACTTTCTTCTCAAGTGTTCATGGAACACTTTCCAGGATAGATCATATTTTGGGTCACAAATCAAGCCTCGGTAAATTTAAGAAAACTGAACTCATATCAAGTATCTTTTCTGACAATGCTATGAGACTAGATATCAATTACAGGAAAAAAATCAGTAAAAAATAGAAACACTTGGAGGCTAAAAAACACACTACTAAATAATCAAGAGATCACTGAAGAAATCAAAGAGGAAATTAAAAAATACCTAGAAACAAACAAAAATGAAAACACAATGTCTCAAAACACATGGGATGCAGCAAAATCTGTTCTAAGAGGGAAGTCTATAGCAATACAGTACTACCTCAAGAAACAAGAAAAAACTCAAACAATGTAACCTTATACCTAAAGCGATTAGAGAAAGAAGAACACACACAAAAAACGCCTCCACAGTTAGCAGAAGGAAAGAAATCATAAAGATCAGATCAGAAATAAATGAAAAAGAAATGAAGGAAACAATAGCAAAGATCAATAAAACTAAAAGCTGGTTCTTTGAGAGGGAAAACAAAATTGATAACGCATTAGCCAGACTCATCAAGAAAAAAAGGGAGAAGACTCAAATCAACAGAATTAGAAATGAAAAAGAAGTAACAGCTAACCCTGCAGAAATACAAAGGATCATGAGAGATTACTACAAGCAACTATATGCCAATAAAATGGACAACCTGAAGAAATGGACAAGTTCTTAGAAAAGTACACCCTTCCAAGACTGAACCAGGAAGAAACAGAAAATATGAAGAGACCAATCACATGCACTGAAATTGAAACTGTGATTAAAAGTCTTCCAACAAAATCCCAGGAGATGGCTTCACAGGTGATTTCTATCAAACATTTAGAGAAGAGCAAACACCTATTCTTTTCAAACTCCTCCAAAATATAGTAGAGGGAGGAACACTCCCAAACTCTTTCTAGGAGGCCACCATCACCTTGATACCAAAACCAGGCAAATATGTCACAAAATAAGAAAACTACAGGCCAATATCACTGATGAACATAGATGTAAAGCCCTCAACAAAACACTAGCAAACAGAATCCAACAGCACATTAAAAGGATCATACACCATGATCAAGTGGGGTTTATTCTAGGAATGCAAGGAATAAATATATGCAAATCAATCAATGTGATACACCATATTAACAAATTGAAAGAGAAAAACCATATGATAATTTCAATAGATGTAGAAAAAGCTTTCAACAAAATTCAACACCAATTATGATAAAAACTCTCAAAAAGTGGGCATAGAGGGAACTTACATCAACATAATAAAGGCCATATATGACAAACCCACAGCAACATCATTCTCAAAAGTGAAAAACTGAAAGCATTTCCATTAAGATCAGGAACAACACAAGGTTGCCCACTCTCAGCACTATTATTCAACATAGTTTTGGAAGTTTTAGCCATGGCAATCAGAAAAGAAAAAGAAATAAAAGGAATGTAAATTCAGAAAAGAAGAAGTAAAACTATCTCTGTTTGCAGATGACATGATACTATACATAGAAAATCCTAAAGATGTTACCAGAAAACTACTAGAGCTAATCAATGAATTTGGTAAAGTAGCAGGATATAAAATTAATGCAAAGAACTCTCTTGCATTCCCATACACTAATGATGAAAAATCTGAAAGTGAAATGAAGAAAACACTCCCATTTACCATTGCAACAAAAATAATAAAATATCTAGGAATAAACCTACCTAAGGAGACAAAAGACCTGTATGCAGAAAAACTATAAGACACTGATGAAAGAAATTAAAGATGATACAAATAGATTGAGAGATATACCATGTTCTTGGATTGCAAGAATCAACATTGTGAAAATGACTCTACTACCCAAAGCAATCTACAGATTCAATGCAATCCCTATCAAACTACCACTGGCATTTTTCACAGAACTAGAAAAAAAATTTCACAACTTGTATGGAAACACAAAAGACCCCAAATACCCAAAGCAATCTTGAGAAACAAAAATGAAGCTGGAGGAATCAGGCTCCCTGACTTCAGATTATACTACAAAGCTACAGTAATCAAGACAGTATGGTACTGGCACAAAACCAGAAATATAGATCAATGGAACAGGATAGAAAGCCCAGAGATAAACCCATGCAAATACGGTCACCTCATCTTTGATAAAGGAGGCAAGAATATACAATGGAGAAAAGACAGCCTCTTCAATAAGTGGTGCTCAGAAAACTGGACAGCTACATGTAAAAGAATGAAATTATAACACTTCCTGACACCATACACAAAAATAAACTCAAAATGGGTTAAAGACCTAAATGTAAGGTCAGACACTGAAAAACTCTTAGAGAAAAACATAGGCAGAACATTCTATCCCATAAATTCTAGCAAGATCCTTTTTGACCCACTTCCTAGAGAAATGGAAATAAAAACAAAAATAAACAAATGGTACCCAATGAAACTTAAAAGCTTTTGCTGAATAAAGGAAACCGTAAACAAGATGAAAAGACAACCCTCAGAATGGGAGAAAATATTTGCAAATGAAGTAACTGACAAAGGATTAATCTCCAAAATATACAAGCAGCTCATGCAGCTCAATATTAAAAAAACAAACAACCCAATCCAAAAATGGGCAGAAGACCTAAATAGACATTTCTCCAAAGAAGGTATACAGATTGCCAGCAAACACATGAAAGGATGCTCAACATCACTAATCATTAGAGAAATGCAGATCAAAACCACAATGAGGTATCACCTCCCACTGGTCAGAATGGCCATCATCAAAATATCTACAAACAATAAATCCTGGAGAGGGTGTGGAGAAAAGGGAACCCTCTTGCACTATTGGTCGGAATGTAAATTGATAAAGCCACTATGGAAAACAGTATGGAGGTTCCTTAAAAAACTAAAAGTAGAACTATCATATGACCCAGCAATCCCACTCCTGGGCATATACCCTGAGAAAAACCATAATTGAAAAAGAGTCATGTACCACAATGTTCACTGCAGCACTATTTACAATAGCCAGGCCATGGAAGTAACCTAAGTGTCCATCAACAGACGAAGGGATAAAGAAGATGTGGCACATATATACAATGGAATATTACATAAAAAGAAACAAAATTGAGTTATTTGCAGTGGGGTGGATTGACCTAGAGTCTGTCATATGGAGTGAAGTAAGTCAGAGAGAGAAAAACAAATACTGTATGCTAACACACATATATTGAATATAAAAAAAAATGGTTCTGATGAACCTGGGGCAGGATAGGAATAAAGACGCAGATGTAGAAAATGGACTTGAGGACACATGGAGGGGGAAGCGTAAGCTGGGACGAAGTGAGAGAGTGGCATGTACATATGTACGTTACCAATGGTAAAATAGATAGCTAGTGGGAAAGAGATGCATAGCACAGGGAGATCAGCTCGGTGCTTTGTGACCACCTAGAGGCGTGGGATAGGGAGGGTGTGAGGGAGGCGCAAAAGTGAGGGAATGTGGTGATATGTGTATACATATAGCTGATTCACTTTGTTGTACAGTAGAAATTAACACAACATTGTAAAGTGATTATACTCCAATAAAGATTTTAAAATAAATAAAGTAAAATACTACTTTTCATTGACATTGCACCTGGTCACTCCAGAGGTCTGATGGAGATGTGCAATGAGATTTATGTTGTGTTCATACTTGCTAACGTAACATTCTTTCTGCAGCCCTTGGAGCAAGGACTAATTTTAACTTTCAAGACTTATTATTTAAGAAATACATTGCATAAGGCTATTGCTGCCATAGATAGAAATTCTTCTGAGGGATATGGGCAAAGGAAATAGAAAATTTTTTGGAAAGGATTTACCATTCTAGATGTCATTAAGCATATTTATGATTCATGGAAAGAGGTCAAAATATCAACATTAACAGGTGTTTAGAAGAAGTTGATTCCAACCCTCATGGATGACTTTGAGAGGTTCAAGACTTCAATGGAGGAACTGTTGGCAGCTATGGTGGAAATAGCAAGAGAGTTAGACATGAAGCCTGAAGATGTGACTGAATTACTCCAATCTCATGATAAAACTTTACACATGAGGAGTTGCTACTTACGGATGAGCAAAGAAATTGGTTTATTGAGATGGAATCCACTCCTGGTGAAGATGCTGTGAAGATTGTTGAAGTGATAGCAAAGATTTAGAAAATTACATAAACTTAGTTGATAAAGCAGTGGCAAGATTTGAGAGGACTGACAACAATTCTGAGAGAAGTTCTGCAGGTAAAATCGTATCAAACTGCACTGCAATGCTACAGACAAATCATTCATGAAAGGAAGAGTTAACTGATGCTGCAAACTTCATTGTTGTCTTATTTTAAGAAATTGCCACAGACACCCGCTACCTTCAGCAACCACCACCTGATTAGTCAGCAGCCATCACTGTGGAGGCAAGATCCTCTACCAGCAAAAGGATTATGACTCACTGAAGTTTCAGATGATGATTAACATTTTTTAGCAATGAAGTATATTTTTATTTATTAAGGTATACATACTGTATTTTTAGCCATAATGCTATTTCACAGTTAATAGACTACAGTATATTGTAAAAATAACTTTTTTTATGTACTTGGAAACCAAAAAATTAGTGTGACTAACTTTATTGCAACATTCACTTTATTGTAGTGGTCTGGAATTGAACCCACAGTATCTCTGAGGTATGCTTGTATATATTATAAACATAACATTATGAGGCTTAAAAAAAGAAAACAAGCAGAATAGTTCATTTTGATAAGAAAGGGGGAGTGAGTGCTCTTACTAAACACCAATAGAGTAGGAACACAATGGCGCAGAGGCATTAATAAATGGAAAAGAAGGACTTCCTTGTAGGAAGCCTCAATCACTTCAGTAAAGTAGGCCAAGAGATCAACTAATAAAACAAAAAGGTGGAGTTGGAGATTTGAAGATGGCTGAAAACTTTTCAAAGGACCACTCTTGGAAATGGTGCAGGAAGTCATTATACATTTTAAATGCAAGTGCCACCAAGTATGATCAAGGTCCCACTCAGATTTTTGACTATCCAGAAAGATAAATAATTCTTATAATAATGGCTACAATCTATTGATTATTTACTCCATGCTCTACTCTGAGTGCTTTACCTGAGCAACTTCATTTTAATCTCAAAACAACCCTATGAAATAAATGGTATCATTATTTCCATTTTACAAATGAGGACACCGAGGTACAGAGTGTTTAATAGTAATCATCAAAGGCTACACAGCTAGGATGTAAGGAGTCATGTTTCAAATTTAGCTAATCTGGCTTCAGAACCCAAGGTTTTGACCACTGAGAGCTCTGACTCTGTTTTGAGGTCATAAACAGGTTTCAGAGTAGTATTTATTCTTAGAATCAAGTAAAAAGGTTTCACAAGATTATACACATATCTGAGGAAAGCCAAATGGAAAGCACTGTCCAGGGAAGTGTCTCTCACTGGCTACATCTACTGAGGCTTCCACCACGATCTGAAATGATGCCGTCATTTGATACCAAATGGGATGTAAGTCAGTCTGTCACAGGAAGGTTTATACTATATTGGCCTATAGTTCTACAGATGAAAAGATGATTTTAGTCTGTAGGGTATCATTTCCTAGCAGGGTATTTTCAGCACTTCAAAGAATATCAATCAGGAATCCCTGAAAGCTGAAATGTGCTTTCCTGAAGTGTGCAATCTGGTACAATAATTCTTAAATCCTTTGTTATCGGGGAGGAAATTTCTATGGGTTTCATCATAAAAATATTTTATACTACAGCTAGCAAAAAGCCCTATCAATCTAAGATCTAACATTAGTATTTTATGGTTTGGTTGCTAGGTAATAAATACACACTGAAAAATGCAGTTTGGGGGAAAAAATGCCTCAATAAAGAGAATTCCCCTAAGGTTTGGGATAACGATCTCAACTAATATTTTACATTAAAAAATCAAATACAGGAGTTCCTAAGAAAATTATAAAGTTCATCACAGCTTTCCAGAAAATGCAATCTTTAGCATCTTTACCTTTATTTATTCTAGCACCTTGCACTGTGCTTGACTTATAATAATTTGTCAATAAATATCAAATAAATAATGTCTGTTTCTATTTTGTAAATTCTAAACTGTATATGGACTACTAAATGAACATGGTTTCTGTTATGATATTTTCTTAAGATTTTTCTTCTTTTCCCATTAAAATTGTATGTACACCTGATAAGATTATATGTATTTAATTGCCATTTGCCTCTGAAAGTAGAGGATTTTTGTATGCAGGTAATGTTATTCAGTCATCAATTGATCAGGCTGACTTTGATACATAATAACTACTTTCTAGACAAATAATACCTTAAGGCCAAGTTTCACATTTTAAAAAATCTCTGTAATTTATAGAATTCAAGAGACCATTAGCAAACGTGGTATAGAGAACAGGGGTAACAAAATCAAATATCTACAGGTGCCTGGAGGAAACATGAGTGAAGGGATGGGTGTGGAATGGGATAGGAATGGAGTTTCAATGGTTAATTGTAGGAGAGCCTGTCTAAAGAGGGTGGCTATTACTCACGCCAAAGACCTTTGACATGAGTGATTATTTTAAGAGGGATTCTAGAATAGTTCATTTTAATGTGCAATCTCCTGATTTTTTAAAAAATGTTTCAACACATTCAATAAAATTTAAAACAGTATACAAGAAAAAACCACTCTTGGGGAACTGAGAGACAGGGCTGACAGTTACTTCTATGTATGAGTTCACAGCCCCTCTAAATTGAGGTCACAGTCTTGGCAGGTGAAGGTGTTGAAACTTACTCTTAAGTTTGTTATGACTTCTTTGTATTTGTTGAATCAACTCCTGTTTTTATAAAATGCTTTAATAAATTTCCTCATTTGCTTCTTATTGTAAATAAACTACACCCTGAAAGCTTCTAAAGGACATTCATAAAGATTGAAGCAGAGTTAAAGAATAAAAGCTATAGTCTTTCTTCTTAAAAAGAAAAACATGATTAATGCAATCCTACTATGGGCATATACAAATATGTGGGCAAATGCAAATATTGAAGAATCCTTGAATCTCTGGGAAAATCCCACTTGATCATGGTGTATGATCCTTTTAATGTGTTGTTGGATTCGGTTTGCTGGTATTTTGTTCAGGATTTTTACATCTGTGTTCCTCAGTGATATTGGTCTATAATTTTCTTTTTTGTGATATCTTTTTTTGGTTTTGGTATCAGGGTGATGGTGTTGCTGAATGAATTTGGGAGTGTTTCTCCCTCTGCAATTTTTTTAAAGAGTTTGAGAAGGATCAGTGTTAGCTCTTCTCTAAATGTTTGACAGAATTTGCCTGTGAAGCCATCTGGTCCTGGACTTTTGTTTGTTGGAAGATTTTTAATTATGGTTTCAATTTCATTACTTGTCATAGGTCGGTTTATATTTTCTAATTCCTCCTGGTTCAGTCTTGGACAACTGTACCTTTCCAAGAATTTGTCTATTTCTTCATGGTTGTCCATTTTATTGCCATATAGTTGTTTGTAGTAGTCCCTTATAATCCTTTGTATTTCTGCAGTGTCAGTTGTGATTTCTCCTTTTTCATTTCTAATTTTATTGATTTGCATCCTTCTCCCTTTTTTTCTTGATGAGTCTAGCTAAGGGTTTATCAATTTTGTTAATCTTCTCAAAGAACCAGCTTTTAGTTTTATTTATATTCATTTCTATTTCATTTATTTCTTCTCTGATCTTTATGATTTCTTTCCTTCTACTGACTTTGGTTTTTCTTTGTTCTTCTTTCTCTAGTAGTTTTAAGTGTAGGGTTAGATTGTTTGACACTTTTCTTGTTTCTTAAGGTGAGACTGAATTGCTATAAACTGCCCTCTTAGAACTACTTTTGCTGCGCCCAATAGGTTTTGGATTATCATGTTTTCATTGTTATTTGTTTCTATGTATTTTTTATCTCTTCTTTGATTTCTTCAATGATCTCTTGGTTATTTAGTAGCACACTGTTTAGTCTCCATGTATTTGTGCTTTTTACAGTTTTTTTTTCCTGTAATTTATTTCCAATTTCATAATGCTGTGGTTAGAAAAGATGCTTCATACAATTTCAATTTTCTTCAATTTTCTGAGGCTTGATTTGTGACCCAAGACATGATCTATCTTGGAGAATGTTCCATGTGCAGTTGAGAAGAAAGTGTATTTTGCCACATTTGGGTGGAATGTTCTATAAATATCAATTAAACCTATCTGGTACATTGTGTCATTAAAAGCTTGTGTTTCCTTATTTACTTTCTGTTTGGATGATCTGCCCATTGGTGTAAGTGGGGTGTTAAAGTCCCCCACTATTATTGTGTTACTGTCGATTTCTCCTTTCATGGTTGTTAGCATTTGCCTTATGTATTGAGGTGCTATGCTGAGTGCATAAACATTTATAATTGTTATATTTTCTTCTTGGAATGATCCTTTGATCATTATGTAGTGTCCCTCCTTATCTCTTGTAAGAGTCTTTATTTTAAAGTCAATTTTATCTGATACAAGTACTGCTACTCCAGCTTTTTTTTTTTTTTTTTTTTTTGTGGTACACAGGCCTCTCACTGTTGTGGCCTCTCCCATTGTGGAGCACAGGCTCTGGACGTGCAGGCTCAGTGGCCATGGCTCATGGGCCTAGCCGCTCCGTGGCATGTGGGATCTTCCCAGACCAGGGCACGAACCCATGTCCCCTGCATTGGCAGGTGGACTCTCAACCACTGTGCCACCAGGGAAGCCCTCCAGCTTTCTTTTAATTTCCATTTACATGGAGTATCTTTTTCCATCTCTTCACTTTCATTCTGTGTGTGTCCCTAGGTCTGAAGTGAGTCTCTTGTAGACAGCATATATATGGGTCTTGTTTTTTTATCCATTCAGTCAGTCCATGTCTTTTGGTTGGGACATTTAAATGCAAGCTTATTATCAATATATATCTTCCCATTACCATTTTCTTAATTGTTTTGCTTTTGTTTTTGAGGGTCTTTTTCTTCTCTTTGTTTCCCACCTAGAGAAGTTTCTTTAGCATTTATTGTAAAGCTGGTTTGGTGGTGCTGAATTCTCTTAGCTTCTGCTTGTCTGGAAGGCTTTTGAATTCTCCATCAAATCTGAATGAGATCCTTGCTGGGTAGAGTAATCTTGGTTGTACGTTTTTCTCTTTCATTGCTCTAAGTATATCCTGCCACTCCCTTCTGGCCTGCAGAGTTTCCACTGAAAAATCAGCTGATAACCTTATGGGTATTCCCTTGTATGTCATTTTTTGTTTTTCCCTGCTTTTAATATTTTTTTCTTTGAATTTAATTTTTGTTAACTTGATTGATGTGTCTTGGTGTGTTCTTCCTAGGGTTTATCTGGTATGGGACTCTCTGTGCTTCCTGGACTTGGGTGACTATTTCCTTTCCCATGTTAGGGAAGTTTTCAACTATAATCTCTTCAAATATTTTCTCAGACCGTTTCTTTTTCTCTTCTTCTTCTGGGACCTCTATAATTTGAATGGTGGTGCGTTTAGTGTTGTCTCAGAGGTCTCTGATATTGTCTTCAATTCTTTTCATTCTTTTTTCTTTATTCTGTTCCTTGGCAGTTTTTTACACCATTTTGTCTTCCAGCTCGCTTATTCATTCTTCTGCCTCAGTTATTCTATTATTGATTCCTTCTAGTGTATTTTTCATTTCAGTTATTGTGTTGTTCATCTCTGTTTGTTCTTTAGTTCTTTTAGATCTTCGTTAAACATTTCTTGTTTTTTCTCAATCTGTGCCTCCATTCTATTTCCAATATTCTGGATCATCTTTACTATCATTATTCTGAATTATTTTTCAGGTAGATTGCTTATTTCCTCTTCATTTATTTGGTCTTGTAGGTTTTTACCTTGCTCCTTCAGCTGTGACATAATTTTTTGCTGTCTTTTTTTTTTTTAATGAGTGGGATTGTGTTCCTGTTTTACTGGCCTGAGGGTTCCAACCCTGGAGTTTGTAGGCTATTGGGTAGAGCTGGGTCTTGGTACTGAGATGAGGAACTCCATGAGACCTCACTCTGATGAATATTCCTTGGGATCTGAGGTTCTCTGTTAGTCCAGTGGCTCACACTCAGAGCTCCCACGGCAGGAGCTTTGGCCTGACCCCTGGCTCATGAACCAAGATCCCCCAAACTGTGTAGGGTGGCCAAGAGAAAAAAAAAAAAAAAGGAAGAAAAAAAAAAAAAAAAGTAAAATTAGGCCAGGAAACTAATAGATATTAGAAAGAATATAAAAATAAAAATATAGATGAATCAACAACCAGAAGGTATATCAGTACCAAAATAGTAAAAAAAAAAAAAAAAAAAAAAGAGGAGGAGGGAAAAGGAAAATAAAAAGGGGGTGGGGAAGACCTTGGCTCTGGAGGGTGGAGCCTAAGCAAGGGTGAGGTTTGGGTGGTGGGTGGGGCCAATGCTCTGGACCCACAGGGCTGGAAAAGGCCCTGGGGGCTGTGTGGTGGGGTGGGGCTTAGACTCAAGGTGTCTTGTCTCAGAGGGCAGGGGACCTCACCTGGGAGCCCAGCAGGCTTCCTGGACTTGAGTGGGCAGGGCAAATGCCCTCATCTTCTCTCCTGCTCCTCCCAGAGGGCCCCTTCCACCTGCCTCTCCTGATCTCCCTGGCCTCCCTCCTATGCCTCCAGGACCCACGTGGCCTGGAGGGGGCTTTGGTGGGAAGGGGATCAGCCTGTGTGCTCAGCAGGCTCCCTGTGCTCGAATGGGCCAGGCGATCATCCTCCACTCCTCTCCCGCTCTTTCCAGAGAGTCCCTCCTGCCTGCCTCTCCTGATCTCCTGGCCTCAGGGCCACTGATCCTGTCTAGCCTCCAATTCTCCTCCCCCATCAGTCCCCCTATGTCCTACTGGTTCACTTTAGGGTTCCTCCCATCTCTTTGGGCATCAGAGTACCCCACCAGCTGCCGGCAGGCACCCTAGTTGTGGGGAGATGCTAACTCCGTGTCTTCCCATTCTGCCATTTTGACTCAGCCTCTCAGTTTGTATTTATTGTGATTTAGCTTGGTAGTATTGATATGGGGATATATAATAGAGGAAAGGGAATATAAAACAAAAATTTAAAGATCAGAGAGATTGAATTTTGACATTTAGGAGAGTATAAGTTGTTCCAGGTTGAACAAATGGCTTATATGCTTGAATATATAAATTGAACATATAAATTGAACACGTTTTTTAAAAAATATTTTTAGAAATCTAGTCCTCAACAGTGAAACACTTCATTAACCTGTTTACTGAATACCAACAAAATGGAAGGCATGTCTGTATAAGTCATAAGTTAAATATTTGAATTGTAATATCTCATCTTATTAGAAAGCCAATGATTCTCCCAGTACTTCCATAGCCCCCAAACAGGCTTAATAATTCACAATGTCATACCTTAAAAATTAGTAGTATCATGTTATGTCTTTTTTCTCTAGTACCAATCATTCAAAGTATGTCACCATACTATTTTTATTGTTACTTTCATTCATTTTAACACTTTGCTGATTTGCATGTAACACTTTAAGCAAAAACCTTAATAATATCTTCAAGAAATCTCATATAGACATTTTTCAAAAGAAACATTTTTAGAAGTATATGATGTATGGTCATATTCAAAAGCAACATGATATTTTAACATGCAATACACTTGAAAAAGACTATTATATTTGTCACAAACTCTTGAACCAAATTACGTGGTTCAAATCTTGGCTCTATCACCTGTTAGCTTAGGCAGAAACAGCCTCTCTCTGTCTCAGTTCACTTTCTGTAAAGTAGAGATAGTAACAGTTTTAAATGAGAAAATATTTGTAAGATGTTTGGGCCAGGCTATGTTGGCAGAAACAATTGAAATTTTAAAACAAATCCAAAATCTAAACACTAATACACACAGAGTCCTGAATTGGAGAACATTACAATGGTATTTAAATAAAATGAAATTAAATAGTAATATTTCAATACTGATATGCTAGTTTTAAATTAAAACTTTATCTGTAATAGGTAAAATAACAATGTACATAAACTCTTAGAAAATGAGAGGGGTTTATAGGAATTTAAATTAGTCAGGAAAGTACTGAGTAGTGATTAGCTTTAAAATTCAGAATTGGATTTTTCCTTTCATATATGAGGTCTGCGTTGGCCTGTTCCCATCAACTATGATGGAGTTTGGGAAGGGCACTGAGAGAGTCAAAGAAATTAAGTGCTAAATGTTTTTACAGCTGTAAAATAATAATAGTATCAGTAATGTATACAGGTGAAATTACATTATAATTTATGTTTTACTTTGATAATGTAAAATATAAGGCTGATAGCAAGGTTTTCTAGGTCACGCAATGGTGCTTACCTCCATGTGCTCAGACAGTCTACATTAAATAAAGAAAATAATGTCTGAAAGCTTCCAAATGCCAATGAGATACAAAATGATCTGTGCACAGGTTTGAAACCCAGTGTGATTTAACAAACAAGCTAACTCTACTTTACACATCTGATTATACTTTGGGGGAGAAAAATATGCATATATGTATTTACAAGTAATGTAATTTGATGGTTATTTTCCTATTTCAGAGATATGGAATTTTTCCCTATGCTAATTAAGAAAGATTGACAGGCTCTGCTCAGACTTTGAAATGATCAGTTTTCCTTTGAATTCAGTTATTGGTAGAAAAAAAATGGTTTTAATAAACTCAGTGTGACTCTTAATTATAAGGGATGCTCTGCAGGTACGTTTCCATTCCGAGGGTAGGATTCCTCTAGAGCACAGAGGGCAGATGTGTCTTTACAGAAAAAAAACCCATAGATTAGTTTTCTCTTCTAATGCTTACTCAAGTCTGCTGCCTAGGACTTGGGAGCAAGTAAGGTCCTATGTAGGTTTGCTTGGTATTCATGTGCACTATATGAAGCAGTCATCTATTTTACAGCTGCGTAAAACAGTACATGGATTTCATGATGCAGAAAAGCAGTAGTTTATTCCTCATTTTCCATCATGGAAATTTTTACTGAATAGATTTGCATGAAGAGTCACCCTCTCTTTAAAATACAAATGAAAAATGCCATCATTATACACTTTTCTGTTTCTAAGCCTTTCTTTGTCAGAAGCAAACATTTAAAGGAGAAAAGATGGAAGAACATTCTTTAGGGTAAAATTGCCAGGAAGCACTACAGCTAACTCTACATGCTGCAATAGTAAGGTTTATAGCAGGAATAGAGGAAACAGGTACAGTTTGAAAATAGACCCTTTGTATTCATTAGAAAATGGAGAGAAAAATATTCCTTTTCCCTATAAACTAAGAATTGTGTGTAAAATGGTTGGAGCATCCTCAACCTATAAAGGTAGTTTATATATTCAAATCAAAGTAAAACTTTGTGAGAGAATCATAAAATACTTTCCTCAGAAGCAATAAATAGAAAAAAATCTGCAACAGACCAAAAACTGAAAGAAAAACCAATTGTCATATATATTAACTGAAATACTTTTTCCTTTTTTAATTAATTTTTAAGTTGGAGCATAGTTGATTTACAATGTTGCGTTAGTTTCTGATGTATCTTTTTCCTTTTATTATCAACTCTACTACTTTATATTAATTCATTTCCATCATTAGAGTCATTAATATTAGTGAAAAATGAATCTGATTTTGAGAAATATGTTAGAATTTCACACTTTTATTTCCTAGCAGGATGAAATTACAGAATACCTGTAATCAAAAAAAAAGACTTATTTTTTAATCTGGCTCAGCTACAGGTGTTTGGATATAATATTCAAAGACACATAACACACATAAAAGTTTGAATTTTACATACTAACATAGTATGTGATCAGTGCCAAATGATCTGACAAAAATATGTGGTTATAGGATATACAAGATAGTGCTTTGAGATTACTTTAATGTTTTCAAAGACAACCTCTTAAAGAACTTGTATTAAACTTTGAAGAATAGATATGGAGCAAATAAAAAAGGTGCATTTAAAAAAGAAAGTATGCTAAGACTTAAGTTTCTCAACCATTTGGGACTGGATAATTATGTATTATGGGTGGCTGTCCTGTGTGTTATAGGATGATTAGCTGCATTTCTATACTCTACCTCTGAGATGCTGGTAGCACATTCCATTCTTTGCAGTGACAACAAAAACTATCTCCAGATATTGCTAAATGTTCCTGGGGGAGAGGAGAATCATCCCTTGTTGAGAACCCCTGAATAATGGGGATACAAAGTTACATAATGGGATTAAGGATAAGGAAACCAATATTGAAGCACCAATGTTAGGATAGAGTTATGAAGGGCCTACATTATCAGGCTAAGGAGTTTGCAAATCTTATAAACAGTGGGAAACTCTGAAAATTTCTAAGTAATACACTAAGTTTCTAAGTAATAAACTAAGATAATATACATTAGACTTTAAGAATATAAAATTTATACTTGTGTGCATAACACCATATTGTAGGGATAATAGAACATTAGGAGATCAGTGAGCAGGTTAGACAGTTATCTTAATATGGAATAACAAGAACAGGAACTAAGATGACAACAATGAAAAGAAGTAGGGGACTGGGAAGCATTGCAATAAAACATTGCAAGGAACAAGTGATATAGCCTATGTCCTACCGAGCTTGTAGAACTGGAGGAACCTCAACACTGAAAGTCAAAATCGTATATTATAGAAAAGCCTGGAATTCTATGCTACATATGGGTTTGTACCACCCAGGCCTATATAAGTTTGCTCAGTCTGCTACAACAAAATACCACAGGCTGGGTAGCTTAGTAGCAGAAATTTATTTTCTTACAGTTCTGGAGATTAGAAGTCCACAATCAAGTTTCAGCCCATTTAATTTCTGGAGAAGGCTCTTTTCCTGGCTTGCAGAGGGCTATGTTCTCACTATTCCTCCCATGACCTTTATTCAGTACACGTTCAGGGGAAAGTAAGCTCTCTGGCGTCTCTCTTATAAGAACAGTAATCCTATTGGATCAGGACCTCACCCTTATGACCTCATTTAACCTTAGTTACTTCCTCAGAGGTCTAACCTCCAAATAAAACCAAACTGGGGTTTAGGGCTTCAACATATGAATTTTGAGAGGACACAAACATTAAGTTAATAAGAGTTTCTGTTATTGGATCAAGGGCTTAAAATCCTCCATGTCCTCATATAACAAGGAAATCAAGATCTCTAGAGGAAATATAAAAAGTATAAAAGCATAAACTTCACACCACATAAAAAATGAACTCAAAATGAATCAAAGAAAAATGTAAGAGCTAAAACTATGAAACATTTAGAAGAGAACATAGTCATGAAATTTCATCATATGGAATAGGCAACTTTTTCTTTTATATGACACCAAAAGCACAAGCAAGCAAAGAAAAAGTACATAAATTAGACTTCATCAAAATTTTAAAAGTTTGTGTTTCAAGAAACAGTATAAGAAATTGAAAAGACAACCCACAATGTGGGAGAATATATAAAGAACTCTTAAAACTCAAATATAAAAAGTCAACTAAGTCAAGAGAGAAGATCAAGATGGCAGAGTAGGAGGACACTGAGCTCACTTCCCCCATCTCAAAAACACATCCAAGTATGGAGCAATTGTCACTGAAAACAAACTGGAGATTGGAAGAAAGAATCTTATAAAACCAAGGCTATAAAGAAAGATACACATGCAGTCAAGTAGGAAAGGAAGAGAAGCAATTAGGTTAGTACCTTTTACCCTGGGAGGGAACACAAGAAGAGGAAAGGGGTTACACAGGCTCAGAGATGCTCCCCGGGGAGTGAGTGGTTCAAACCACATATTGGGCACCTCAGCCCTGTGGTGGGATCCTGGGAAGGTGAGTCCTCTTAGCTGGTTTGAAAACCAGTGAGCCTAAAAGGAGGGCTTTAAGAAACCTAGGCTCTACTCATGAAGAGCATGCATATGCTTGCTTACTCCCAGTAACAAGATGGGGAAAGCTGACTGAAACTGCCTGGGACTCTGGCTGCCTTACCATGACCTCCTCACCACGTGCCCCAGGCCACACTGAGCACCCACTCTGGCCCCTCTTGTGCTGGTGCAGCTTAGCACTAGAGTAAAGGCTGCCAATGCCAAGGAAGGTGTGTAGTTATGTGGGATAAAGTCAGTTCAACCCGCCACTGCATCTGAATGGGGGCAAGGGCAGGCATTACTAGCACTCACAAAGGTGGTAGATTGGGAGCATTCTGGAACTCTGAATGGTGTTCTGGGACCATCCCAGTGCCAACCCTGGCTCACAATAGGGACATGCTCTGACCTCTATTGCTCCAGCACTGCTCCCTCGTATGGCAAAGGTGCTGATTCTGGGAGCCAGGTAAGCAAACACGTAGAGGAAATAGAATCAGATTCCACCTGACGTTCAGGGCTTCTTTTGTTCCTGCACTTTGGGATCCCACCTCATCACTGATAGGGTGGTGTCAGCCATTGAGCATAGGGGAAGCCCAGGCTCACACCTGGCTTTGGCTCTAGCCACTCCATCTCCTGCCCTACCTCCCACCAAGGTGATAGCTGTCAGCATACACTGAGGGAAGATGTGACCCACAGTCACTTCAGATCCAACTCACCCACAAAAGCCACTGGGCACACGTACTTGCATAGGGAAGCACCCATGCACAGATATACCTTCAAAATGGGGGAAAGTTAATTGTTTCACCTAAATTCATAGAGACAGAGAAAGTTTATTAACTGAGAAGGCAGAGAAATCTGTTTCAAAGAAAACAACAAGAAAAAAAAAACCCTGAAAAGACAACTAATGAGACGGAGATAAACAATTAACCAGATAGTGTTCAAAGCATTAGTAATAAGAATGCTAAGTGAACTAGGGAAAAGAATAGATGAACACAGTGAGAATTTTTAACAAGGAACTAGAAAATATAAAAAAAGAACCACTCAAACATGAAGAATACAATAACTAAAATGAAAAACACACTAAAAGGAATTAACAACAGACTAGGTGATACAGAAGACTGCATAAGTGATCTGGAAGGTAAAATAATGGAAATCATCCAATCAGAACAACAAAAAGAAAAACAAATTTGAAAAATGAGAACAGCTTAAGAACCTCTGGAACAACGTCAAGAACACTAATATTCACATAATAAGGGTCTCAGAAAAAGGAGAGAGAGAGATAAAAGCTTTGAAAAGGTATTTGATGGAGTTATAGCTGAAAACTTCCTGAACTTGAAGAAGGAAACAGATATCCAGGTACAGGAAGCACAGAGTCCCAAGCAAGATGAACACTAAGAGACCCAAACCAAAATATATCATAATTAAAATAGTAAAAATGAAAGATAAAAAGAGAATTCTAAAAGCACAAGACACGAAAGAGTCACATACAAGGGAGCCCTATTAAAACTATCAGATTATTTTTCTGCAGAAACTTTGCAGGCCAAAAGGGAGTGGCTTGACATATTTAAAGTGCTGAAAGGGAAAAACCTATAACCAATGATACTCTATCCAGCAACATTATCATTCAGAATTGAAGGAGAGATAAAGAACTTCTCAGACAAGTAAAAAATTAAAGAGTTCATCAATACAAAACTTACCCTACAAGAAGTTTTAAAACGTTGTCTCTAAGTGGAAAAGAAAAGGCTACAGTAAGAAGAGTTTATAGGAAAGGAAAAATCCCACTAGTAAATGCAAATACATAGTAAAGACTGTGGATCAACCACTTAAATAAGCTATAAAAAGATTTAATCTATACAAAGATTAAAAGACAGAAACTGTAAAATCAACTATAACTACAACAAAGAGCTGAGGGATAGACATGAAGATGTAAAAAATGATGTCAAGAACACAAAACGTGGGACTTCCCTGGTGGCACAGTGGTTAAAAATCTGCCTGCCAAAGAAGGGGACATGGGTTTGATCACTGGTCTGGGAAGATCCCACATGCTGCAGAGTAACTAAGCCCACATGCCACAATTACTGAAGCCTGCACGCCCCAGAGCCTGTGCACCATAACTACTGAGCCCATGTGCCACAACTACCGAAGTCCATGCACTCTAGGGCCCGTGTGCTGCAACTACTAAAGCCCACGTGCTCTAGGGGCCGCATGCCATGACTACCGAGTCCTGTGCACTCTAGGACTCACATTTTGCAACTATTGAGCCTGTGTGCCACAACAACTGAAGCCTGCATGCTCTAGGGCCTGTGTGCCACAATTACTGAGCCTGCATGCTGCAACTATTGAAGCCTGCATGCCTAGATCCTGTGCTCTGCAACAAGAGAAGCGACCACAATCAGAAGCCCATGGGCCACAAAAAAGAATAGCCCCTGCTTGACACAACTAGAGAAAGCCCATGCGTAGCAACAAAGACCCAATGCAGCCATAAATAAATAAACAAATAAATATACAAACAAACAAACAAATAAATAAATAAATGGGGGGATCTTCAGATGGTGGAGGAGTAAGACATGGAGATCACCTTCCTCCCCACAAATACATAAAAAATACATCTATATGTGGAACAACTCCTACAGAACACCTACTGAATGCTGGCAGAAGACCTGAATTCCAAAAAGGCAAGAAAATTCCCATGTACCTGGGTAGGGCCAAAGAAAAAAGAAAAAACAGAGACAAAAGAATAGAAATAGTACTCACACCTCTGGGAGGGAGCTGTGAAGGAGGAAAAGTTTCCACACACTAGAAAGCCCCTTCACTGGTGGAGATGGGGGTTGGGTGGGGGGGAAGCTTCAGAGCCACAGAGGAGAGTGCAGCAACAGGAGTGCAGAGGGCAAAGCGGATAGATTCCCACACAGAGGATCAGTGCTGACTAGCATTCACCAGCCTGAGAGGTTCGTCTGCTCACTCGCTGAGCAGGTGGGGGCTGGGAGCTGAGGCTCGGGCTTTGGAGGTCAGATCCCAGGGAAAGGACTGGAGTTGGCTGTGTGAACACAGCCTGAAGGGGGCTAGTGCACTACAACTAGCCAGGAGGGAGTCCGGGAAAAAGTCTGGACCTGCTGAAGAGGCAAGAGACCATTGTTTTGGGGTGCGTGAGGAGAGGGGACTCCTTCCACGTGTGTCCACAGAAGGCAGAGCACTGCCTGAGTGAGCCCCAGAGATAGGCGTGAGCTGCAGCTATCAGCTAGGACCCCAGAGACAGGCATGAACGTTAACACTGCTGAAACTGCCACTAAGTATCCTTTGTGCAAGCACATGTCATTACCCACAGTCCCCCCGGGAGCCTGTACAGCTTGCCACTGCCAGGGTCCAAGATCCAGGGACAACTTCCCCGGGAGAATATGGTGTGCCTCCAGCTGTTGCAATGTATGCCCGCCTCTGCTGCCACAGGCTTGCCCCACATTCCAATTATGATCACCATACCCCTCCATCTCCCCTGACCTGATAGAGCAACAGAGTCATAATCAGCCACTGCTTTAACCCCCTCCTGTCTGGGCAGGAACAGACACCAGAGGGTGACCTACACACAGAGGTGGGGCTGAAACCAAAGCTAAGCCCCAGGAGCTGTGCAAACAAAGGAGAGAAAGGGAAATTTCTCCCAGCAGCCTCAGGAGCAGTGGATTAAATCTCCACAATCAACTTGATGTACCCTGCATCTGTGGAATACCTGAATAGGCAATGAGTGTTCCCAAAATTGAGGCGTTGGAGTTTGGGAGCAACTGTAGACTTGTGGTTTGCTGTCTGTGACTGATTTATTTCTGATTTTTATGTTTATCTTAGTTTAGTTTTTAGTGCTTATAATTGATGGATTTGTTTATTGGATTGTTACCCTCTTTTTAAAATTATTTTTTAAAATTATTTTATTTTATTTTATTTTAATTTTTCTTCAGAGCCATGTGGCTGACATGGTCTTGGTGCTCTGGTCGGGGGTCAGACCTGAGCCTATGAGGTAGGAGAGCCGAGTCCAGGACATTGGACCACGAGACACCTCCTGGCTCCATGTAATATCAAACAACAAGATCTCTTCCAGAGACCTCTGTCTCAAAACTAAGACCCAGCTCCACCCAATGCCGAGCAAACTCCAGTGCTGGTTGCCCCATGCCAAACAACTAACAAGACAGGAACACAACCCCACCCCCATTAGTAGAGAGGCTGACTAAACTCATACTAAGTTCACAGACACCCCAAAACCCATCACCAGACACAGCCCTGCCCACCAGAGAGACAAGATCCAGCCCCACCCACCAGAGCACAGGCACCAATCCCCCCCAACAGGAAACCTACACAAGCCACAGAACCAACCTCACCCACTGGGGGCAGACATTAAAAATAATGGGAACTACAAACCTATAGCCTGTGAAAAGGAGACCCCAAACACAGTAAGTTAAACAAAATGAGAAGACAGAGAAATATGCAGCAGCTGAAGGAGCAAGGTAAACACCCACCAGACCAAACAAATGGAGAGGAAATAGGGAGTCTACATGAAAAAGAATTCAGAATAATGATAGTAAAGATGATCCAAAATCTTAGATATAGAGGGGAGAAAATGTAAGATATGTTTAACAAGGACCTAGGAGAACTAAAGAGCAAACAAACAGTGATGAACAGCAAAATAAATGAAATTAAATGTTCTCTAAAAGGACTCAATAGCAGAATAACTGAGGCAGAAGAACGGATAAGTGACCTGGAAGATAAAATAGTGGAAATAACTCTGACAGAACAGAATAAAGGAAAAAGAGTTAAAAGAATTGAGGACCGTCTCAGAGACCTCTGGGACAACATTAAATGCACCAACATGTGAATTATAGGGGTCTCAGAAAAAGAAAAGAAACAGAAAGGGACTGAGAAAATATTTGAAGAGATCATAGTCGAAAACTTCCCTAACATGCGAAAGGAAATAGTCAATCACGTCCAGGAAGCACAGAGAGTCCCATACAGGATAAATCCAAGGAAAAACACGCCAAGACACATACTAATCAAACTACCAAAGATTAAATACAAAGAAAAAATGTTAAAAGCAGCGAGGGAAAAGCAACAAACAACAGGCAAGGGAATCCCCATAAGGTTAAAAGCTTATTTTTCAGCAAAAACTCTGCAAGCCAGAAGGGAGTGGCAGGACATATTTAAAGTGATGAAATGGAAAAAACTTCAACCAAGACTACTCTACCCAGCAACGAATTCATTCAGATTCAACAGAGAAATTATAACCTTTACAGACAAACAAAAGTTAAGAGAATTCAGCACCACCAAACCAGCTTTATAACAAGTACTAAAGGAACTTCTCTAGGAAGGAAACACAAGAGAAGGAAAAGACCTACAATAACAAACCCAAAACAATTAAGAAAATGGTAATAGGAACATACATAATGATAATTACCTTAAATGTAAATGGATTAATTGCACCAGCCAAAAGACATAGAGTGGCTGAATGGATACAAAAACAAGACCCATATATATGCTGTCTACAAGAGACCCACTTCAGTCCTAGTGACAAATACAGACTGAAAGTGAGGGGATGGAAAAAGATATTCCATGCAAATAGCAACCAAAAGAAAGCTGGAGTAGCAAATCTCATATTAGACAAAATAGACTTTAAAATAAAGGCTATTTCAACGAAGAAGGACACTAAATAATGATCAAGGGATCAATCCAAGAAGGAGATATAACAATTGTAAATATTTATGCACCCAACTTAGGAGCTCCTCAATACATAAAGCAAATGCTAATAGCTATAACGGGAAATCAACAGTAGCACAATAATAGCAGGGGACTTTAACACCCCACTTTCACCAATGAACAGATAATCGAAAATAAAAATAAGGAAACACAAGCTTTAAATGACACTTTAGACAAGATGGACTTAATTGATATTTATAGGATATTCCATCCAAACAACAGAATACAGTTTGTTCTCATGAGCTCATGGAACAGTCTCCAGGCTAGATCATATCTTGGGTCACAAATCAAGCCTCAGTAAATTTAAGAAAACTGAAATCATATCAAGTATCTTTTCCAACCACATCACTATAAGACTAGAAATCAATTACAGGAAAAAATCAGTAAAAAATACAAACACATGGAGGATAAACAGTATGCTACTAAATAAGCAAGAGACCACTGAGGAAATAAAAAAATGCCTAGAGGGAAATGACAATGAAAACACAACGACCCAAAACCTATGGGATGCAGCAAAAGCACTTCTAAAAGGGAAGTTTATAGCAATACAATACTACATCAAGAAACAAGAAAAATCTCAAATAAACAAAATTACACCTAAAGCAATTAGAGAAAGAAGAGGAAAAAACCCCCAAAGTTAGAAGGAAAGAAATCATAAATATCAGATCAGAAATAAATGAAAAAGAAATGAAGGAAATAATAGTAAAGATCAATAAAACTAAAAGCTAGTTCTTTGAGAAGATAAACAAAATTGATAACCCACTAGCAAGACTCATCAAGAAAAAAAGGGAGAAGACTCAAATCAATAGAATTAGAAACGAAAAAGGAGAAGTAACAACTAACCCTGCTGAAATACAAAGGATCATGAGAGACTACTACAAGCAACTATATGCCAATAAAATGGACAACCTGGAAGAAATGGATAAAATCTTAGAAAAGTACACCCTGCCAAGACTGAACCAGGAAGAAATAGAAAATATGAAAAGACCAATCACAAGCACTGATATTGAAACTGTGATTAAAAATCTTCCAACAAACAAAAGCCCAGGACCAGATGACTTCACAGGCGAATTCTATCAAACATTTAGAGAAGAACTAACATCTATCCTTCTCAACCTCTTCCAAAATATAGCAGAGGGAGGAACACACCCAAGCTCATTCTATGAGGCCACCATCAACCTGATACCAAAACCAGACAAACTACAAAATAAGAAAACTACAGGCCAATATCATTGATGAACATAGATGCAAAAATCCTCAACAAAATACTAGCAAACAGAATCCAACAGCACATTAAAAGGATCATACACCATGATCAAGTGGGGTTTATTCCAGGCATGCAAGGAAAAAATATATGCAAATCAATCAGTGTGATACACCATATTAACAAACTGAAGAAAAAAAACCATATGATAATCTCAATAGATGTAGAAAAAGTTTTGATAAAATTCAACTCCCATTTATGATAAAAACTCTCAAGAAAGTGGGCATAGAGGGAACTTACTTCAACATAATAAAGGCCATATATGACAAACCCACAGCCAACGTTGTTCTCAAAAGTAAAAAACTGAAACCATTTCCTCTAAGTTCAGGAAGAAGACAAGGTTGCCCACTCCCACCAGTATCATTTAACAGTTTTGGAAGCCCTAGCCATGGCAATCAGAGAAGAAAAAGAAATAAAAGGAATGCAAATTGGAAAAGAAGAAGTAAAACTATCACTGTTTGCAGATGACATGATACTATAGAAAATCCTAAAGATGTTACCAGAAAACTACTAGAGCTAATCAATGAATTTGGTAAAAGCACAACATACAAAATTAATGCACAGAAATCTCTTCATTCCTAAACACTAAATATGAAAAATCTGAAAGAGAAATTAAGGAGACCCCCACATTTACCACTGCAACAAAAAGAATAAAATACCTAGGAATAAACCTACCTAAGGAGACAAAAGGCAGAAAACTATAAGACACTGATGAAAGAAATTAAAGATGATATAAACAGATGGAGAAATATACCATGTTCTTGAATTGGAATAAACAACTTTGTGAAAATGAGTATACTATCGAAAGCAATGTACAGATTAAATGCAATCCCTACCAAACTGCCAGTGGCATTTTTCAGAGGACTAGAAAAAAAAATTTTTTTAATTTGTATG
Source organism: Mesoplodon bidens (assembly GCF_964165515.1). Taxonomy (NCBI): domain Eukaryota; kingdom Metazoa; phylum Chordata; class Mammalia; order Artiodactyla; family Ziphiidae; genus Mesoplodon; species Mesoplodon bidens. Next base: position 206,366,459 of record NC_138176.1, read on the forward strand.
GAAACACAAAAGACCCCAAATAGCCAAAGCAATCTTGAGAAACAAAAATGAAGCTGGAGGAATCAGGTTCCCTGACTTCAGATTATACTACAAAGCTACAGTAATCAAGACAGTATGGTACTGGCACAAAACCAGAAATATAGATCAATGGAACAGGATAGAAAGCCCAGAGATAAACCCACAGAAATATGGTCACCTTATCTTTGATAAAGGAGGCAAGAATATACAATGGAGAAAAGACAGCCTCTTCAATAAGTGGTGCTCGGAAAACTGGACAGCTACATGTAAAAGAATGAAATTAGAACACTCCCTGAACCATACACAAAAATAAATGCAAAATGGATTAAAGAATTAAATGTAAGGCCAGACACTATATACTCTTAGAGGAAAACATAGGCAGAACACTCTCTGACATAAATCACAGAAAGGTCCTTTTTGACTGACCTCCTAGAGAAACAGAAATAAAAAACAAAATTAAACAAATGGGACCTAATGAAAATTAAAAGTTTTTCCACAACAAAGAAAACCATAAACAAGATGAAAAGACAACCCTCAGAATGGAAGAAAATATTTGCTAAGAAAGCAACTGACAAAGGATTAATCTCCAAAATATACAAACAGCTCATGAAGCTCAGTATCAAAAAAAGAAACAACCCAATGCAAAAATGGGCAGAAGACCTAAATAGACATTTCTCCAAAGAAGATATACATGTTGCCAACAAACACATGAAGGAATGCTCAACATCACTAATCATTAGAGAAATGCAAATCAAAACCACAATGAGGTATCAACTCACACCGGTCATAATGTCCATCATCAAAAAATCTACAAACAATAAATGCTGGAGGAGGTGTGCAGAAAAGGGAACCCTCTTGCACTGTTGGTGGAAAGGTAAATTGATACAGCCACTATGGAGAATAGTATGGAGGTTCCTTTAAAAAGTAAAAATAGAACTACCATATGACCCAGCAATCCCACTACTGGGCATATACCCTGAGAAAACCATAATTCAAAAAGAGTCATGCAGCACAATGTTCATTGTAGCTGTATTTACAATAGCCAGGACATGGAAGCAACCTAAGTGTCCATCATCGGATGAATGGATAAAGAAGATGTGGCACATATATACACAATGGATAATTACTCAGCCATAGAAAGAAATGAAATTTATTCGTGGTGAGGTGGGTGGACCTAGAGTCTGTCCTACAGAGTGAAGTAAGTCAGAAAGAGAAAGACAAATACTGTATGCTAACACATATATATGGAATCTAAAAAAAAAAAAGGTCATGAAGAACTTAGGGGCAAGATGGGAAGAAAGATGCAGATCTAGTAGAGAATGGACTTGAGGACACAGGGAGGGGGAAGGGTAAGCTGGGACAAAGTGAGAGAGTGGCATGGACATATATACACTACCAAATGTAAAATAGATAGCTAGTGGGAAGCAGCTGCATAGCACAGGGAGATGAGCTCGGTGCTGGGTGACCACCTAGAGGTGTGGGATAGGGAGGGTGGGAGGGAGGGAGACACAAGAGGGAAGAGATATGGGAACATATGTATATGTATAACTGATTCACTTTGTTATAAAGCAGAAACTAACACACCATTGTAAAGCAATTATACTCCAAAAAAGATGTTAAAAAAAAAACAACCCAGTGAAACATTAGTTTAACACTCACTAAGATGGCTATAATCAAAACGGCAGATGATGAGTGTTGATGAGGAGGTGGAGAAACTGAAACCCTCAAATAGTTTGGCTGTTCCTTATACAATTAAATGTAGAGAGGTACCAAATGGCTTAGGATATTTACTCTTAGTTATATACTCAAGATAATTAAAAACATACATCTAAAAAAAACCTTGTACATCAATGTTCATAGCAGCATTACTCATAACCTCCATAATAATAGACCCTTATGTCTATCAACTGACAAATGGATAAACAAATGTGGTATATCTATACAATGGAGTATTATTCACACATGAAAAGGAATGAAGTACTGGTACATGCTCTTTCATTGATGATCCTTAAAAATGTTATGCTAACTGAAAGAAGCCAGACACAAAAGAGCACATATTGTAAGGCTTCATTTATATGAATTGTCCAGAACACACAAATTAATAGTGACAGAAAGTAGATTAGTGGCTGCCAGGTGTTGGGGATTTGGGGGAATGGGGAGTGACTTCTAATGGGTACAGTGTTATGAAAATGTTCTGGAATTAGACTGTGTTGGTGGTTGTACAATTTTGTTAATATACTGAAAACATTGAATCAAATACTTTAGAAGGATTAATTTTATGGTATGTGAATTATATATCAGTAAAGATTATATGAGAAAATGATGAAGGCAAAATAAAGACGTCTTAAGAAAAAACAAAAAAGAAAAAAGCATAATGGAAAAATCTTAATAGAAAAGAAATTGAGTGACTATGCAATGCTTTATGCTATTTGCTTTTTGCCTTTGTTAATCAATGTGGAAGAAATTCCTGGTTCTTCCAAATATTTTCTATTCCCCCATATACAATGATGAATTATATATTACAAATGTACAATGCTAATAAACCTTTTGAGATAAAAACCTGATTTATAATTCACCGTGGATTTTAAAGCCTAAAATAGACTTCATTTGTAGGGATAATTAAATGCAAGAGTACAATCTTTAGTTACAATGTATCATTACTTGTTACTATAAAACTGTTCATAAATTTACTACATTATACTTCCTGAGACGGGCCACTGGAATGAATTTATGTTTTCAGTATGTGGAAGAAATCTAAAATCCCTGCATTTAATTCCAGGTTTCTGCTCACAATTTGCCTCAAATTTTCCAGTAATCCCCACCAATTTATTCAATAAGCAAAACTTGAATTAATTTTACTGTTTGGCTTCTTATTGCACTTAGAAGGAAACAAATATCAGTTACGTTCCATAAAGCCTCTGCACCCTGACCTCTTTTTGTACCTGTTTTATGCTCACCTCTCTTGTACCACTCTCCTCTTTGCTGGCTTTTCTTTAGCCACATAGTTCTTCAGTTTTGCCTTAAGAGATCCATGATTCTAACTTCTTCATTAAAGGTTATGGCATTAGGCTAGTTGGATTAATCCAACACAACAACCTATGAGCCAGTTACCCGTGTATGTAACAGTCTGTCCTTCAGGAACAGTGAAGCCATTATCCTAATTACCTAACAGAGGGATGCATTTGTCATCTTGGCTCCCTGCCTCTCTTTCTCTCTCACAAGCTTATTCAGTCAGATTCCAAATCGATGTGCTCCAAGTGTTTGGAGGTTTGAAGAGAGTGAAAGTCACATAGAACTGACTCTGTAGAGAATGTGGTAAGATGTCAGTGAAAGATAAATATGAGAAGCTGTTGGTACTTTGGAGGAGTATTGTTCAGATCCAGAAAATGCATATAGTTTTAAACGTAATTAAAAGAGGTAAAATACCTAACTAAAAAGGCTGCTGTGAGAAGGAAATGAGATCATAGAATAAATAATAACAAATCAACGTTGAACTGCAGATGCTGAACAACTAGAAGGACTCTCACTGACTGCTGGAGCAAGTACACTAGTCTAGAGTGATTTTCATTTGTCAATAACTTTACAGTGTAGATGATCAGAATCACTCAGTGTAAACCACACATGCTGAAAACACACACACATAAAAGGTTCTGCTGAATATGTACTGCAATAAAACCTTTGAAGAGGTATGAATGGGACCATTTTCTGGTAGTAGAACACTTAAAATGGTATTAAGTGTGGTTAATAATTACTCCATAAAGGGGAAGATTATCCCCAAGGATACATCTGTTCCAGAGTCCACTCGGTGTCCCAGATGCATCAGCAGCTGTATCAGCTGCCAGGAAACATTTCCTCACAATTTCCACTCCTTCTTCTACACTCTGGTTTATCAGTAATATAATGCTAAATATGAAGAAAAGGTATGCAGTTAAATATATAAAATTCTTATTTTGGTTCTGACAGATGAAATTGATATATTTAATAGATCTTGGGCAGATTTGGGGTCCCTGAGGTACGGTTGACTTTTTTAAGTAGGACAGATGAATCAACAACCAAGTGTAAAGGTTTTGCCAAATAGAAACAATTTTTTCATCATATTGTGCTTATAGTTCATTAAATGCTAAGAAAACAGCCTGCTAGTTGTCATTGTATGATCCTATATGTATGAGAAATCAAAGGTTGCTCTTCATACAAAAATCAACAAAAATTCCAATATAAAAATAATTTTTAAATGACTACAGCTCTATTATTCTATTCTAAAGACAAGCTCAGCAATGCCATTTGCTTTTCCTTTTTCATACCAAAGCATGGAGAGATATGCACTTGAAGGCAAGTACTGTTGATTTTATAAATCTGTGTTACTCCAACCCGTCTTTTATAATTTTGTGCTTTTTCAAAGAACTAGAGAGGAATATTGTGTTGTCTAGCAGTGCAGACATAAGTATGCAGTATAAACATGTGGTAAATTTACATTTCTGGATCCAAGCAAAGTTTTGCAGAGGTGCTTTTTTCTGGCCTTAGCTGCAAACACTACTCAGGTCCTGAAGAGTGCTTTTTTGTTCTTTGTAATTCCTCATAGAACAAGACTAGCAGTTTATACATTTTCTCTAAATTTATAATATCTTTCCCTAAAGTGCACATCTGATAAATGCCTTGAATCTATACATATTTTGGAATAGTCAGCACATGTAATTGTAACTTAGATTACTCTTAATTTGTCCTGCCCTCTTTATCCATCCATCCAACCATCCATCCATCCATCCGACATTTACTGAGTATCTACTCAGTGCCAGGCACTATTCCATGTGCTTGGAGTGTATCAGAGAAGAAAGAAAGACCCCTGCTCTCGGGGAGCTTACGTTCTAGATAATGGGGAGATAGTACAAAAATAAATATAATGAGAAAATTATAAAATATGTTAGAAGATGATAAATTCTGTAGAACAAAAAAGTATAAGTAGAGCAGGACAAGTGGATTTACAGGTTCTGGAATAGAGTGGATGGAACAAATGTGGTATTAAATAGTGTAGCAAAGGTAGGCCTCATTGAGAAGGTAAGATTTGAGCAAAGACTTGAAGTAAGTGTGGGAGCTGGCCAAACAGCTGTTAGTGACAAGAGCATTCTAGGCACAGAGGAGAGCAGGAGCACAGTCCTGTGTATAGGAGTTTGCTTGGTGGGCTTCAGGAAGTTCTTGGAGGCGAGTGTGGCTGCAGTGTTGAGAGCAAGCAAAAGAGAAGGAGAAAAGGAAGTCAGAGCAGTAATGCAAGCCCAGTGACCTAAAGATTTAGTGGGTATTTTAAGGACTTTAGAGTCTACTGTGAGGAAATGGCCAGCCATTGTGGTTTTTAGCAGAAGAGTAATATGAATTTACAGTTCCTCTTGTAAATAATAACAATATCTGCAAATGCTCAAGTCCCTTATATAAAATGGTATAGTGTTTGCATGTAACCTACCCATATCCTCCCATATACTTTATATTATCTCAATTGCTTATAATGCTTAATGCTATGTACATACTATGTAAATAGTTTCTGGTATGCAAATTCAAGTTTTGTTATTTGGAACATTCTGGAATTTTTTTCCCAAATATTTTTCAATGTGTGGTTGAATCTGGGGATGAGAACCTGTGAATAGGAGGGCAGAATGTATTTAGATTTTAAAAAGATCATGCCCTATTCAGATAGGGCTGCTAAAACAAAATACCATCGACTGGTGGTTTAAACAACAAACATTTATGCCTTACAGTTCTGGAGGCTGGGAAATCCAAAATCAAGGTGTCAAGAGATTCAGTATCTGATGAGAGCCTGCTTCTTGGCATGTAAATATCTATCTCCTTGCTGTATCCTCGCATGGCAGAAAGAGGAAGCTCTGGTGTCTCTTCCTCTTCCTAAAAGGACACCAGTTCCATCATGTGGGCTCTACCCTTGTGATTTTATCTGAACCTAATTATCTCCCAAAGGCCCACCTCCAAATACCATAAAATTGGAGATTAGGGCTTCGACTTGTGAGTTGGGGAGTAGAGGCACAAACATACAGTCCATGGCAGATTCTTTTTTTTTTCTCTGTAAACACTAGATTGTAGAGGTGGCAAGGATAGACCTATGAAGACAAATAAGAAGGCTTTTACTTTTTTTTTTTTTTTTAAGGTATGAGATTATGTCGTTGCCACAGAGGTACTGGAAGTAGAAGGTGTGTGGACTACTCAAATTCTGAATGCATTTCAGTGATGAAGCCAATAGCATTTCTTGGCAGTTCCTGATAGGTGAGGTATGATTCCAAAAGGCATAGATTTGAGAAACTGGAAGGATAGGGTTATAATTTAGGAGACGGGAAAGGCTGCAAGAGAAATAGATTTGGGGGAGGGATTTGGAAGAGATAAAGCTGTGGTTTGCTTTTGAAATGGAGGTTCCGTTAAATATCTAAGTGGCAATGTCAAGTAGGCAACTGGATATGTGAGTCTGAAGACCACACGAGAGGTCAGAACTATGGATATAAATTTAGGAATTAATACATAAGGTGGTATATAAAGATATAAGACTAAACGAGATCAACAAGTGGATGAATGTAATTTTCCCCTTTACAGAGTAATTATTAACCACACATTCCATTGCCATGGAATGATCTCTGTGAAATTCCACATTAGAACAATAAGGACAAGAGAAGAAACTACCAAAGCAGATTGAGAGGGAACAACCGATGAGTCAAGAGAAAGATAAAGTTATGACATCTGAAGCTGAGTAAAATCTGTCAAAAAAGAGAGAGTGACCATCTGCGTCAAATGCTGCTTATAGGTCAGGTATGATGAGGGATATAAATTGACCATTGAATTTAGCATTGAGGTTATAGTGACTTCAGCAAGAACACTTCTAACAAACTATGAACTATGAACCTCTTCCTACCCTCTTTAACCCTGCCTATCCATCTTCAATTCTATCTTCTTCCAATTTTGAATGCCAGTCATTAATTTTTCCTTGTGTTTCAAATTACAAAAGGAATATATGCTAGTTGAATTAGTGAAACAATAATTTCATACCATTCTGCACTCTAACTGAAATAGTAAAAATACAAAATTATATTAAGGTTCAGGTTTTTGTTTTCATGACAAAAATTCGTCCTAATTACTATGATAAAGCAATATAACTTGATTATTTTTAATAGTTGCATTTACATTGAGTAATATGTCTGAACCATAACTTAATCTTTTCTGAACCAATAGGCATTCAGTGATGTCGAGTTTTAGTCTCTATAGATGACACTATGACAATCAATATTCCTGTTCAAATATCCTGATATAGTAGTGTTTTTGTTTCAACTGGATGATTTCTCAAAAGTGGAATTCAGAGTAAAAAAGTATGTGTATTCAAATTTTAATTGTTCAATTGTTGCACTCTCACTAGAAATTAATAAATATGTTCCTTTATCTTTATTAGCACTGGAGAGTATTAGTTTTGTTTTTGTTTTTAGTATTTTCTAATCTGAAAGATGCACTAATTGTTGCTGTAATTTGCATTTCCCTGAATAGCAATCAGGGCAAGTGCCATATAATGTTAATGGTCTTTTCGTTTTATTCTTCTGTGACTTACCTGTTCTTTCCTTTTGTCCATCTAAATGTTCTTGTATTTTCCAGGAAATTACTTTCTCTAATATAATTTTCTAAATTCCTTTCATCTCTTCCACATGTGTACTTATATCTCCTTGGTCAATCCTAGAACTATATAATTTTGCTTCCACTTTTTTCCTTAATTGGGCTTTGCCAGGACTGATTTACTATGTTAGTCGTTTCTAAGAAAGAGCTTTTTCTTTAATTTAATATTTGTTTGGTTGTCACAACAGGATGGTACTATGTTTGTCAGTAAAACAGATATAGTTAAGGAAGTAATGTTTCTTTGATAGCAAAAGATATGGAAACTTAGGAAGATAATTACGTAAATAGGGGACAACACAGCATGCTCACTCATAGAGGTACAAGCTTACCAGTTTTTTCAGAATTCCCCCATAGAGGCATATAACTGCTCCTGAGGGTGGAAATACCCTAAAAGTGGGGCTCTAATTGCCACATCCTGGCTCCCTGATCTTCATCTCAGTACACCAAACGCTTCTGGAGACTGGACACTGACTTTGTGGCCTCCTGATAATCAGGTACAACTCAGGCATCAACACATAAATACAAGTCCTCAGTATATAACTGGCCAAGAATTCCTCAGGTTTTCCAAGGTCTAATTTTTGTTTTTGTTTTTCCCATTTCAACCCTGATTTCTACTTCTCTTCCCTTTCCCTGCTTGGGCAACCAAAAAAAAGTATTGAATATGTTTGCGGTAGTGGTTGATAACTTTTCCCCATATCTATTTGCTCACTTTTTCTCCCTATTATCTAATTAACAAAACAATGTTTTCAAAGGCTTAGCATAGTCTAAACCTTTCTTGCAGGTAGGTATGGCCACATGATTATGTTCTTGACAGTGAAATGTAAGTGAAAGTAATGTGTGCAACTTTGACATCATTTGCTTAAAAGAAGCATGCTTACCCTTTCTCTCCTCTCTTTCCTCACCCATGGACTTAAATATGTATGTGGTGCTGGTCAACCAGCTTCTTTCATGATGATGAAGGCAAGTTAGTCTACACTACAAGAGAGCAAAATATAAGATACAGAAATTTTGTTGGCTGCAACAGAAATATTGTTTGACCCTGCACTGCCTATATACCTCTATGCAGTAAAATGAAAAACAAAAACAAAAATACTCTGTCTTGTTTTGATCCACTCTATTTTGGGGTCCTTTCAAAATATCACAATAGTCTAGCCAAAGAATTGGCAATTATTTTTTTCTATGAAAGGCCAGGTAGTAAATATGTTCAGCTTTGCAGGCTATATAGTCTTTGTGTGACTACACTTTCTGCCCCAAAGCTACCATTTTTAGTGTGAAAGGAGACAGACAATAGATAAATAGGTGAGCATAGCTGTGTTCCAATAAAACATTAAAAAAACAAGTGACTGGTCATATTTGGCTTATGGGTAGAATCTGATGTCTCCTGATCCAGCCTATAATATAACTGATAAAATCTTTTTCATTATGCATATATGTTTGAAAAAAGTTTTCTGTGTGCATATACATTTGTTTTAAATGTACATAAATCATATACACTAAAGATATAATTAAACATTTTTTTAATATGCTATGTTTAAGATCAATAATATTATAATTTGCAAATGCTGATTATTTCTGATTTCTGTCTGGGTTTCCTTTATAATAATTTGGAGACAATTGATATGCTAATACATTGAGTCTTCTGAGATACAAAAATGATATTATCTCTCATTTGTTTAGGTTCTCTTTAGTTTCCTTTAGAAATGTTCTATAGTTTTTGGTGAACCAAACTTGCATACATGTGCTTACATTTATGTCTTAGTCTTTTGTATGTTTTGGCACTATGGTACATAGTATTTTTAAATTTCAATATCTAGTTGTTAAAGCCTAGTTATAGAAATGTACTCAAATTTACATACTAACCATATATACTGCAACCTTAATAAATTCACTAGTAGTTCTGTTACCTTTTTCTGTGGATTCCTTAGTATTTTCTATAGAGATAACCATGTTGACAGAAAAGTAGAATTTTACTTTTTCCAAATCTATGTCCATTTCTTTCTTGCTTCTTGGCCTATTACATATTGAAGGACTTTCAGTACAGTTGTGAACAGAAGTGGTGAACATGGACATTTGTTTTGTCCCTGACCAAAGTGGGAATGCATTCAGTCTTTCATCATTAGCTATTGTGTAAATTGAAAGGGTTTTTGAAGATTACCTTTATCAGGATGAGGAAGTTTCCTTTTATTCTAGTATGCTGAGAGTTTTTATTATAAATGAGTATTGAATCTTGTAAAATGCTTTTTCTGCAACCATTGTGATGAGCATATGGTTTTCCTTCTGCATTCTGCTAATGAGGTGAATTACACTGGTTATTTTATAACATCTTTGAGATATAAACCTAAAAATGAAATTCATTATTTTGAACTGTATAACTCAGTGGTTTTTAGTATATTTATAAAATTGTATAATTATTATTACTATTGAATTCCAGAATATTTCCATCCAGTAAAGAAACTCTGTACCAACTAGCAGTCACTCCCCATTTCCCACTCTTACCAGCAACTAGTAATCTACTTTGACTCTACAGATTTATCTTGTACATTTCATATAAATGGAATCCTACAATACATAGTCTTTTGTGTCTGGCTTCTTTGTCTTAGCATAACATTTTCAAGATTTGTCCATGATTTAGCATGTATCAGTGCTTCATTCTTTTTTGTAGGTGAATAATATTCCATTGTATGGCTATACTACATTTGTTCATCCATGTGTCAGTTGATGGACATTTAAGTTCATTTCAATTTTGGGCTATTATGAATAATACTGTGAACGTTTATGTATAAGTTGTTTGTATTAACATATACTTTCATTTCTCCCTCTTGGGTATATACTCAGGAGTGGAATTGTTTGGTCATAGGGTAACAAAGTTTATCTTTAAGGAACTACCATATTGTTTTGTAAAGTGGCTACACCACTTTACTATCCCACCAGCAATATATGAGAGTTCCATCTCATACCACCTGCATGCTGAACACTTGCACTTACAGACTACACTTCTGTCTGCTGGGTCACTTGACACATTCATCAATTAATTGCATCTTATCAAAAGTCAGTTGTGGCTGTCCAAAAATCAGTTTTTGCCAGTTTTACAATAATCACTCAGTGTAATGAAATGTTACATCAACAAATAAAAATGAACACAAATAAAGAAAATATTCTCTTGAATTTGAAGTTGAATGCTTTGGAAAGATTTGATAAAAGCTAGTTACTAAAAGAATGCAGAGAAATCAGGTATGCACAAGACAATGAAAAAGATTAGAGGAACTTCACAAAATTGCAAGAAGATTCTAAATTCAATTTACTTCAGAAGTTTCTGGACATTTCTCTACCATTTTAAAGACAAGAAAGTGGAAATCACAGTTGATATTTTATGAGTATGGTTAAAAACAATGGATCACAAAAGCCAAAACAGAACTCTACTGAGTGGACCCATTCCCAAAAAGAGGCCTTGAACCTATATAATTATTGATAAATGATTAAACATATAGACTGGATACTATAAAATTCTTAGAGAAAAACAGAACACTCTTTGACATAAATCAATCTGTCTCCTAGAGTAGTGGAAAGATAAACAAAAATAAACAAATAGGATCAAATAAAAATCAAAAGCTTTTGCACAGCAAAGGAAACCATAAACAAAATGAAAAGACAACCCACAGAATGAGAGATAATATTTGTGAACGAAGTGACTGACAAGGAATTAATTGCCAAAATATAAAAACAACTCATGCAACTCAATATCAAAAAAAAAAAAACCCAAACCCAATCAAAAAAGGGCTGATCTAAACAGACATTTCTCCAGAGAAGACATACAGATGGACAAAAGGCACATGAAAAAATGTTCAACATCGCTAATTATTAGAGAAAAGCAAATCAAAACTACAATGAGATTTCACCTCACACCAGTCAGAATGACTATCATCAAAAAGTCTATAAACAATAAATACTGGAAAGGGTGTGGAGAAAAGGGAACCCTTCTACACTGTTGGTGGGAATGTCAATAGGTACAACCACTATGGAGAGTGGTATGGAGGTTCCTTAAAAAACTAAAATTAGAACTACCATATGACCCCGCAATCCCACACCTGGGCATATATCCAGAGAAAACCATGGTTCAAAAGGATACACGCACCTCAATGTTCACTGCAGCACTGTTTACAATAGCCAAGACAGGGAAGCAACTTAAATGTCCATTGACCGATGAATGGGTAAAGATGTGTTACATATATACAATGGAATATTACTCAGCCATTAAAAAGAATGAAATAATGCCATTTGCAGCAACATGGATGGACTCAAAGATTATCATACTAAGTAAAGTAAGTCAGACAGAGAAAGACAAATATCACATGAAATTGCTTATATGTGGAATCCAAAATAAATTATACAAATGAACTTGTTTACAAAACAGAAACAGACTCAGACTTAGAGAATGAACTTATGGTTACCAGTGGGGAAGGATGGGGAGGAGGAATAGATGGGAGTCTGGGATTGACATATACATGCTACTATATTTAAAATAGATAAACAACAAGGACCTACTGTATAGCAGCACAGGGAACTCTACTCAATATTCTGTAACAACCTAAATGGGAAAAGAATTTGAAAAAGAATAGATACATGTATATGTATAACTGAATCACTTTGCTATACAGCTGAAACTAACAAAACTTTGTTAACCAACTATACCACAATAAAAAATAAAAATTATAAAGAGGATGTGGAAAAAAAAGAATAAAAGCTACCTTCCAATTTCCTGTCTTTGTTTTAAAATGGTAAAATCTTTGTCATGGTAGAGATATCTTGTGCGAATAAAAAATCTATATGCGGTAAAATAGAGATGATATTTAAGTACTCACGTGTGTTCATAAAATTAATTCACTCGTGTATAAAAGATACTTCTCAGAGTAACAATTAACTGTACATATTCAAAGTCCTAACAATATAAAGGAAAGAAAAACATAGTGGAGTTTTTCTTTAAGGGCTTGATAACAGAGTAAGATAGATGCATGTCTCATATGGTAACATACAAATCTCTAGAATTTATGTTAACGTGTAGAAGTTTTCATAAACTTTTAATTTTAGAATACTTTTATATTCTAAAAAAATTGAGAAGGTACTACAGAGAGTTCCCATATACCTAACAAACTATTATTAATTTGTTACATTAGTATGGTACAGTTGTCACAATTAATGGAGCAATATTGATGCATTATTATTAAACAACATCCATACATAAATCAGATCTCCTTAGTTTTTCCCTAATTATTTTCTGCTCCAGGATCCCATCCAGGATACCACATTATATTTAGTCATTTATGTCTCCCTAGGTTGTGAAAATTCTTTAGACTCTCCTTGTTTTTGATGACTTCGTTTTGAGGAGTATTGGTCAGGTATTTTTTGGAATGCCTCTCAACTGGGATATTTCTGATACTTTGTTTCTCATGACTAGACTGAGGTTATCAGGTTTTGTGAAGAGGACCACAGAATTAAGGATCATTCTCAGCAGATCAAATCAAGGACATTTATTATCAACATTACTTTTCATTGTTGATGTTAACCTGCATCATTTTAAGGTAATGTTTGTCTGGTTTCTCCACTGTAAAATTACTCCTTTTCCCCCATTACATTCTGTACTCTTTGGGAGTTACTATGTGCACCCCAGCTTAAAATGTGTAGTTATTCTCCACTCCCTCCAGAATGGAATATCTTCATAAATTACTTGGAACTCTTCTGCACAAGAGATTTCTCTCTTCTGCTTGTATTTAATCATTTATACATGTCAATATATTTTATATATTGAGTTATAATCCAATACTACTTTATTTTGTTTCTCAAATTGTTCCAGTTTTGGACATTGGTGTTCTTTCAGTTGCCTCTTGTGTACCTTTGACATACAACTATCACTGTGACTTAATTCCTCTTCCTTTCTTTTATCTGTACTTATTTCTGGCATGGTCTAGACTTATCTTGTATATTTCTTCCCTGAATTCTAAAATTATTGGGCTGGCCAAAAAGTTCTTTGGCCACCCCAATATTTCTCCAAAGAGCCCTGGTTCCTTTTATTGAAGAATAGTATTAGAAACTAAGATCTCGGCTCTAGTCATACTCATTTTTCCTGGGGTGTCATGACATCTAGGTCCTCTCAGCTGATAAAACAAGGAAATATATATGCACATTGTAACCTGGATATAGACACATATCTATAAATATCTCCATATGTATCCATCTGTATCTATATTAAAGTAAACTAAGTTCATACTGATGTCTTCATCTCTAACCCATTATCACGTGGGTCATTCTCCCCTTGCTTATCTGTAACCCCCCACTCCAAAAGTGGTTTCAGAATTGCTAACCTGCACCATCATGAAAAATTACTTTATCAATTAGAGTACAATGCATATGTACAGTTTCCTTTGCCTGTAGTCTTATAGTCTATATTTGTCTCCAAAGTCAGTAACTTTCCCACATCATCCTTTTCAGTGGTGTTCTTGCATAGATTTCTATTCCAGTTAGATTATTTTTTACAGTCTATATTGCGGTTTGAGATTTGCCAATCTCCTAAATGAGTTAAAATTTTCATACATTAAAATTCACTCACTGCTGTGAAGTTCTATGGGTCTTGACAAATGCAGTGTCATGTATCTACCATTATAGTACATACATAATAGTTTATTGCCCTATAACTTTCCTGTTCTCGTTTATTAGTCCCACCCCCCCAAAAAAAACCTCCTGATAACCATTGGTCTGTTTATATTTTTGCCTTTACCAATATGTCATATAATCCTACAGTATATACTTATTTCATAGTGTTTTATTTTACTTTGCAATATGTATTTAAGGTACAGCCACATAGTTGTGTGGATTTTACCCATACATTTTTACATAAATAGCATAAAAAGTGTTTTATCCAACTTTTACCAGTTAAAAATCTGTATTAGAGACAATTCCTTACATGTCAGTACAAACAGACCACTTCAATCCTCAAACTATGATACAGTATACTGGAGAATGGATAATCTATTTAAACATCCGACTATTGATAGACATTAGCTATTTCTAATTTTTGGCTATTACATATAGGTCTTCACTGTTGTATAGCTTTGAATTTGCATATTTGTTCAATTATTTTATAGATATCATGAGGCATTGATTTCTTGTTTGAAGGTATTACATGTTGTTAATTTATTTGAATTTTTATTTTGAAAGAATTTTAGATTTACAGAGGGTTTGCAATGATAATACAGAGCTCCTGTATAACTCTTCCCCTAGCTTTCTTAATGTTAGGAGCTAATATTTGATACATAGTACATTTGCCTTCCAAGGAAGTTGCAAGAATTTATATTACTTCCAATAAAATATAAGGAAAACTTTTCTCCATATTTTTAATAGTAAAATTTTGTCAACCTGATATGGACATTATTACTTAAATAGCATTTTCTGATTTTAGTGAAGATGACTATCTTTTCATATGATTGTTGTCAATTTTTATGATGTTTTGATGATTCTTCTATTTTCTTTGAGCATTTTGTCATATATTCCTCATTAGGTTCTCTCAACCTCACATGCCTCCAACATGCCCAAATGTCAATCAATTCAGCAACAGACAAACCTGTTCTTGATTTTATTCTCTTCTCCCTACATCACTTCTTATTTCTCTCAAGCTTCCTGACCTGAGATTGCAATTTACAATAAAGCATCATCACTTACCCAGACCTCAGGTTCTGTTTTCTAGCGGAGTTTAGGTGAAGACACCATTTTCCTCTTGGGCCGTGTTTTTCTTTACCAACTTGCAAAATATCATCATGTATTATGGTAATTAATTCGTTTCTGTTATGTATGTGCTAATTATTATTGCAGCATGTACTTGTCTATGAAGTTTATTATATAGTACCCCTTATTGCATAAAAGAATTTTTTACATATTTTGTTCTGTCATTTTCTTTCCCTTTATGATTTCTGGAGATTCCTATGTTGCTTGGGAAGGCTTTCTCCATCCCAATACTATTTTAAAATTCCTAATATATTTTAAAGTTTTTCTCCTTAATTGATTTGAAATGTATTTTTATAATGATGGAAGGCAGAAAATGATCTAGACTTCAAAGATGAGCTTCTAATTTACTTTATTCCCAATCTTTTTTGCTGAGCACTATAAAGTCTCTAGAACACATCTGAGGACAACTGTGAAAGAAGCTACACTCAAATTATCAAAAAAGAAAAATTTTTCCTTTAGTTCCAACATGACAGACCTAAGAGCATAACTCAGACATAGGTAAGACCAAAAACCCTTCTGTTGGTCAATTTCCCTTGAACTTCCATTTCAGGGAATTTATTTTTCCTCTTTAACTCCTAATAATAATAAGCAATATCTCACTGAGTTAACTGACACATCATCAGCATCCTTTGTTTTCATCAGTTTCAATTCAGGACTATTATAACTCACTTACCACTTTTGTGCCAACTAGGAAAAAAAAGCTGTCCCCTCTGGATGAATGCAGCTCTGTAGGTAGGCAGCTTGGCAAGCTCTCAGCATTTCTGCACACATTAGAAGCCTCCACCTCAGGACCAAGGCTGCCCCACCTCAGACAAAGAGTATTCATTGGAGAGCCGAGCTCAGCTGGATTTCTGCTCGTACCAGCTCCCTCAGTCTGATGCACCAGGATAGTGAGCCTGCTCAAACCTATGCTGGGCTCTGCTTAAGGCAAAGCTGTCCATATCCTCTCCCCCCAATATGTATGGCAGGATGGATTCACTCTTTTTAACGGAAATTAGAAGATGATTTAAACACAGAAAAACAAGGGAGGCAGGGAAAGGTATATCATAAAAGTTCTGAGATCTTTCTTCTAATACCTGCAATTCCCTAGAGTACTCCACGTAAGGCAAGGGGCTTCCCTGAGGTAGACTCATCTCCTTGTTATTTCGTGAAGATCAAATACAGTAACACTACTCCCTGTTTCAATTCATGGAAGCATTCTTATTCCCTGTGGTCCCTTTTTATTATCCACAGTAGCGTAGTACAGAATATTCCATTTCTGTTAAATTTATTAATTCTTTTTTAATATTCAAAACATCTTAAATTACTGCATATTTTTAAGGACAAAACTGATTGTCTCACCATATGTTAAAGTATCATTTCCATGCACTTATATAATTTATTATTTTTCCCACTTTATATTCCATTTCTAATTCCATTCTTATCTTCTCCCATCCAGTCACCATAATTTTATTACAAGATATGTACTGCCCCAAAATGTTGCTGTTTTTATGCTATAGATTTTGCTTTTCTTACTTTTATATTCAACATGATGTTTCTGAGCTCATTAATGTGAGTATATGTAAAAGTAGTTCCTTACTTTTAATTGATCCAAATACAAATATATAATTTACATATAGTACTTTTACTTATCCATTCTTCTGGTATTGGATTTCCTGTGTTTCTACCCTGTGGACTTTGCTAATTCCCTGTGGGTTTTATCTCCTTACAGTACTTCCTCTCCTGGGATGGCCTTTCTTAGCATGGTTAGACTTCTTACTCTAAAGATATCACTTTCTAAATGGAGAAATCACATCTATACAGATATCCCTTGGGTGGTGTACGCACGAGAAAGAGAAAGCACACAAAATCCATGATACACCTTTTCCAAAGATCTCTTTTTTAATGCACTTAAAAACTTTTCATAACTGGACACTGAATCTTTGCTTGACATTTGATTTCCTAATACTTCATCCTAGTTTTGACCATTTCTAGTGCTCTAAATAATACCATCAGAATAACCCTTATGCCATTGAATCAGTTCCATTTTGTCATGTATTTTTTTTAAGACACTGGTTACCCTTTTGTTTTGTGTACGTTGCTCTTCCTGGTGTTCAATACCTGTATTTCAGCAGCTTGCCACAGCAAATAATCAGTAATAAATTTTTGTGCCTTTGCTAATGACAATCATCCAGTCTGAAAAAATATCCATCATATTTGCTTTAGTTTTTTGTGCTTAAGATCAGGCAGTGGGAGTCATTTCTGGCTGCTAATCCATATCCACTTACTCTGGGCATCTACCTTTGAATGCAGGTACATGTATTACCTCAGCAGCTGGCACAACAGCTCTACTCTGTGCTCCCCCAAATTTGACAATTCTGTGATGAAAGTGAAATCACGGACCCAGGTCATTGAAAAGAATGTGGTCTAATATAACATGCATTTTAAAATTTAAAAAAACCCTGCACTTCTAACTTTAGAATCTACAAGGAAATAGTCCCCATTTAAAGGGAGATAAAGATGTAGAATCCTACCTCTTCAGTTTCTCACTTAAGCATCAGAATAAGAGAACAGAAGATAAGGCATATACAGAAACAACAAGTAATTTAGCTCTTTACCAGTTTCCATGGCAACCTTACTGTATAAAACTAAGAAAATGAATTTTTAAAATTCAAGATTTGCCTTGGCCTTGGTCACTGACACTTTCAGCATTACTTTCTTCAACACAATATGTAAAGCAACCAAATTAACATACGAGGCAAAATTTTGACACTACATATAAAGACTTTTATAAACATTAATGCAGGACAGTCAGTGTACAGTAAATGGGGCAAAAAATTCCTTTAAAAGGTTCAATTATAAACACTTGCCTATGAAATGACTGACAAACTAATCTGTAAATTGCCAGTTTAAGAGGGATTTACACAGATGGCTCTGTTCCATCTGCTCCTGAGATAAAATGACTTTCACACTATTCCCCTGGAATTTCATTGCTGACCCTGAGTCACTGAAGCTGAATGACTTGTCCAGGTTGTCCCAACAAAGTCAATAGCAGCCTTAAAAGCCTTCAGAATGGATCCTCTGGGACCCTAATCCTTGACAATAAAGATGCACTTTGAATTGAGCAGTCCTTATGGTTCTGAAAGAGGGAAGGTTATGCTGTGACACTTGGCACTTGATTCTCAGACTTCAGAGCTCTAATGTTTACAGACAAACAAATATATCTGATTCCTCTGTCACAGCAATGCCTGAAGTTCTATGGCACAATGCTGTCTGGGGTTAGTTTCTTCACATGATGTTTTCCTGCTATGTGCCTCTTTTTTTAGTAGGAGAAGGAAGCATTTACTACTTGCAGCAAGTAAGGAGAACACTGGGGATCTTTCCCAAAGCAGTGTCTCCCCGGCCATATGTATTTTAACAGATGATATTCTTAAATGGTTTCTGGCATCTTAATCCAGACTCCTGATAACATTTGAAATTTTTTAAATAGGCATGTTCTTTATAGAATCATATGATTTGACTTTTGTTTTACTCTTTTCCTTCATTATAGATTTGCTTTCAGCTTTTCATTTGAATTTATTCTAATATTTATTTGATCATTCTAAATAAAACTTTGTTGACCACATTTATTTTCAGGCTTAAGGAAGGAATTTTGTACATGATAGGTCCCTGCCACTAACACATTTATGTGCAGGGTTCCAGAGCAAAATACAATTTACACCAGGAATGTCAAGAAAGTCTTCTAGGAATTGTTATTACTGAGTAAAAATTGTTCTGGGGAGGGAGGAATTATCTACTTAAAGAAGTGAAGGAAATATTTTTGGCAGAAGGGATCTCAGGTGTGAGACAATGGAAGTATGAAAGAGATTGGCAGATGCAAGGAGCTGGAAAAAATATTAAATATGCCATATGTGTGACAACAGAGGGAAACGAAGCTGAAAAATGTAATAGGTAATGAAAAGTATGGGACACTGTCATGAAATCTTATGCAAATATTTTTATTGTCTTTGCATATAACAAACTTTGTATTGGGAATATGTAATAGAGAGTAGGGAAGCACAGCTTAAGAGACATGGAAGCCATTGGAGTCAATGTTAAAAATTTATATAAGAATTGATAAGGACCTCAGTACATCTAGTAGAAGTACGAATGAGAAGAGAACAGGATATCGCTAAGGTGTATTAAGTAGATTGTTTCTGTAGGATATTTGCAACTTTATTTTGAAATAATTTTAGACTTCCAGCAGTTGCAAAGATAGTACATAGAATTCCTGAACACCTTTCCAACCAACTTACTTCCAATGTCAACCTTTTATGTAACATCTTAAATCATTGATTAATTAAAATAAAGAACTTAAAATTGGAACATCATTCTTAACTAAACCATGGACTTTATTAGAATTTCTTCAGTTTTTCCACTAATGTCCTCTTTTTTTACCCCCAAGATTCAATCAAGGGTACAACTAAATAGAAAAAGTATCTCCTTAGTCACTTTGTTTCTGACAGTTCCTCAGTCTTTGTTTCGGATGACATTAACATTTTTGAAGAGTACTGATCATATATTTTAAAGAATGTTGGGAGGGAGGGAGACGCAAGAGGGAAGAAATATGGGGACATACGTATATGTATAACTGATTCGCTTTGTTATAAAGCAGAAACTAACACACCATTGTAAAGCAATTATACTCCTAAAGGTGTTTAAAAAAAAAAGGGTCATGAAGAACCTAGGGGCAAGAAGGGAATAAAGACACAGACCTACTAGAGAATAGACTTGAGGATACGGGAAGGGGGAAGGGTAAGCTGGGACGAAGTGAGAGAGTGGCATGGACACATATACACTACCAAATGTAAAATAGATAGCTAGTGGGAAGCAGCTGCATAGCACAGGGAGATCAGCCCGGTGCTTTGTGACCACCTAGAGGGGTGGGATAGGGAGGGTGGGAGGGAGGGAGATGCGAAAGGGAAGAGATGTGGGGATATATGTATATGTATAACTGATTCACTTTGTTCTAAAGCAGAAACTAACACACCATTGTAAAGCAATTATATTCCAATAAAGATGTTTAAAAAAAAAAAGAATGTTGCTCAGTATGGGTTTGTCTGATGTCTTCTCATGAAGAAACTGATATTGTGGGTTTGGGGAGAGCATATTGCAGAGGTGAAATATCTTTTTTCACGCCTTCATATCATGGGATACACAGTGTCAATATGTCTTATTATTGATGATGCTAATCTTAATCACTTGGCTCAGATGGTGACTGCAACATTTCTCTATTGGAAAGTTATGTGTTTTCTTTTCAAATTTTATTCATTAAAAATGAGTCAAAGATCCAGCCCTTATTCAAGAGGAAGAAAATTAAGTTTCACTTTGTAGAACTTGTGAACATTTTTTAAAACCACCAGAGTATAACTAGAGGATTGATAATTCTTGCAAAGCCTCAAATTACCTAATAATTCTATTACTAAAATTACTATTTAATTCATCTGCCTGGAGTAATTATTGTTATGGTCTAAAAGTCATTTTCTATTTCCCTTATTCCACCCACATTTATTAGTTGGAATTATTTTGTAAAAAAAGAGTCCCATCTTAATTTATATATTATTTGTTATTTAAACCAGAAATGACTCAGACATATTTATTTTATTGTTATAATCATTCACCTGTTTGTTACTGATTTGTTTCACGAATTGTTCCACTTTGGCTATCGAAGCTCTCAGGTCAGCTTCTATATCATTTTGACAAGTACTCATTCTTTAAGCACTATCTTATTTTTGTCACCAAAATGTGTTCCAGGCTCATTTTTAATTTATTTTATGCTCCTATTTTAGAATCAGCCAAGGAGCTCTGGCTCCTTTTATTTCAAAAGGGTATTTAGAAACAAAGATCTGAGCGCTAGGTGTGTTTGTTGGTATTGTGATGTTCCTTCAAGGCCCCCTTAGCAGACAGAGCTAAGAAATGTCTGTGTGTATGCTAATACATAGATACAAATATAAATATGTATGTATCTATCTGGCTATTGGTGTATGTATAGGTAGTAATATGCGTGTGTGTGTGTGTACATATATTATTTTTATTTTGATAGCTCAGACTCCAATTTGGTAGCTGATTCTAGCATTTTCCCTGTATTTGTAACTTTTTCTCTGAAAGTGAGAAAACGGTTTTCATTATCTTTATTTACTTATAGAGTTGACCCTTGAACAACACAAAGTTTAGGGGCACTGACTACCCCACACACACACAGTTGAAAATCTGAATATAACTGTACAGTTGGCCCTCCGTATCTGCAGTTCCACATCTGCAGATTCAACCAACCTTGGATCCTGTAGCACTGTATGTATTTGGTGAAAAAAATCTGTGTTTAATGGACCTGTGCAGTTCAAACCCATGTTGTTCAAGGGCCAACTGTATGTTAAAACCTAGTTATATATGTAAGTAGTTTCATAATTGCTAATGTCTACCCCTGTGAGAAAAATTTACCAATGAGAGTAGGGTACAAAAATTTATAGGGTTTTGACTGTATGTGAGGAAGGAATCAAAAGAAAAATCTTAGGTTCCTGATTTGAATGGTTGGGTATGTGGTGAGGTCATTAATTGAATGGATAATTCATTAGAGGAAACAAATGACATACGATGCAATAAATTTTAGATATATTTAGTTCAAAATGGCTTCAGTTCATCTAAACAGATAAGTTCCAAAAGGCATTTGGAAGTATAGGCCTACGGTCCACATAACAGTCTTAACTGGAAATAAATATCTGTGAGTTCTAGTTGTGTCTAAGATATCCAGATACAGTATATAAAGTCAGAAGATAGAAGGATTAATAAGAGAACCCTATGGAAACAGACATGCATGTTCTGTGAAGAAAATTCACCAACTCTAGTATGGAGATAATAATTGTATCTCCTGAAACACACAGTAAAGATTTATGCATAATCCATGCAAAAAGTGTATTTCAGAAGCACCCAATACATATATTCCAATATATGCACTTAAGAAGCTACACTTGGATTCACTGTCCATGAATATGGATTTATGTATAAACTGCTTATGTTTTCTAATATATTTAAATATTTAAAGGTTATATTAATTTGTAGTGCTGCTACAACAAATTACCACAAACTTAGTAAGTTTGCGTTGTTTAAAAGCCACTATTTTACAGGTCTGGAGGTCAAAAGTCTGAATTGGGCTGGCAGGGATGCATTATTTCTGGAAGTTCCTGGGAATATTCCATTCACTTTCCTTTTCCAATAGCTAGAATCTGCCCCTATTTCTTGACTTGTGGTCCTGCATCACTCCAATCTTTGCTTCCACTGTGACACCTCTTTCTAATTATGGCTCTCATGCCCCTCTCTTATAAGAATCCTTGTGATTACATCAGACCCATTTGTATAATCAGAATAATCCCCCATTTTAAGGCCCTTAACTTATTCACATTTGCAGAATCCCTTTGGCTATGTAAGATTACATATTCAAAGGTCTCTGGGATGAGAACACGGACAGTTTTGGGTTGGTGTGGGCATTATGCTGCCTACCACAGGGGCATTGGAATTTGTAATACACATTAGCTCAAGTAATGTTAGCTGCTGTAAAAAAAAATACAAAGCCTCAATGACTTCACACAACAGAAATACATTTCTTATTCCTATGCAGTATAGAACAGATGTTTATGATTGGTGGGCAATTCTTTGGCAAGCAATGATTCAGTGATTCAGTTTCCTTCTACATTACGGCTCCATCCTCTTCAAAAGGACATTTCCAAGTTCAACAGAAAAGAACTACAATGTAGGGAACACCAACACCCTGGGAAAGCTTTAGTGGGCCAAGCAGTGATGTGGTTCCTATCACTTCTGTCCACATTCCAAAGGCTAGAACTCAGTCACAGGCCTATACTTAACAAGTAAGGCTAGGGAGTTTAGACTAGCTATGTATCCAGAAGCAAGAACCACTGAGTATTGTGAACAGAATCTGGTCTACCGGTCAATAGGTTTATAGGTAAAAGAACATTACAGCATCTTTTAAATGAATTCTAGTCTAATCATCTAGTAAAAACATCAACAGAAAATAAAGCAGACTAGCTCTAAATTACAGTTATGAGATGAAGCAGTTGACATAAGGATAAAGTAAATAGCTCTAAAATCACCATAGGATAGATGGTATTTTTCTATTTATTGCTAATCCCAACTGGTATAATCCTACCCAGCAATTCAAACAGACCCTGATAAAGAAAACAGTCACTTTTATTTTTTGGGGAAAAAAAGCAGGTTTTATAGAATCTGAGTTTAAAGAAATACTATTTTCAGAAACACTCTATTACCATTTACACGTGGAAGGACAATTCATGTGCTTGTTTAATACAGAGAACCAGCTCCTCATTTAATACAGCTACACCCTTAGTGAGGAGATAATGAGAAGTATTCTTTGTCTCAGGAGGAATCATTTGTTTCCATTTACAGTCACCAAATGCGCTAACATTCATTTATAATCTAAGCTAGGAAATTTTTCTGTCACCCTGAAAATATGACGATTAGGTTTCTTAACTCATATGCTACTAATTTAAGACTATTTTTCTATAATTTCTGTACCAGAAAAAGATCAAGGAGACATCCTAAGACTCATGGAACAATGGTCATCCTGTCCCTAATAAGTTTATGGGCCCTTTGTAAATCATTTCTAGGAAACAAAGCACTTGACTTCCTTTGACAGTGGTATCTCCATTGTACAGTACCATGGGACCAATCTAAATAACTATCGTGACATAGTTTTTACTGTCAGTTTTGTATATATATTTTTGGAATCCTCAAGATGTACACAGCTTTAAGTGTACAAGAAGAACATTTTTTAATCAGGCAGAATTAGGATACTGGAGTCATATATTACAAAATGTATGTAACAAATGTCTATGACCCCATTCTTTCCCTTGCTAATACAGCAACATCTGACCATTTATTAAAAAGAAAACCAAGAAATCAACCCCAGTAGCATGGAGTGGGTTAATTTGATATTTAAATGCATTATGGAATGATACTAATCCAATTATATGGAACAAAGTTTAAAAGAGAAAAATGACTGCTAGGATTTTCACAATGTGCGGAAGATAAGAAAAACTCTTTAAAGAGTATTTCTCTTTGCAATGAATAATCAGTCAAAAGGAAAAACTTAACCTGAAATGATCATATGAAAGCATGAGGTTTCTACATTCCTCTGGTTTTGTAAAACAATCTTGAATTGTGAAAATTATGACGATTTAGTAATGTTTCTTATTTTAAGCACTGTTCTATGATTTTCCTTCTCTTAAATTTGCTTCCTCTCACTTATTCATATGCATAATTCTCCTCACATACCATTTGTTGTTTTCATTATTCATGCTGCTGTAATAGTAAATATTTTCTTTCCCAATGTGTCACTACATGTCATTTTAAAATCACTATAATCACACACAAAAAAGGACATTTATTGGGCATTTTCTTTTATTCTAAATTTGTAAAATGTTCCATGATATGTATCAAATTTATATTATAATAAAAATAAAATGAGGCCAAAAAGGCAATTCTGCCATTGGGTTTAGAGTCTTTAATCAGCAGTGATAAGCATCCCAGCATCACTTAGGGCCTTGCATTTCACTATGAGGTAAGGAATGTAGAGGAAGCAGCACTTTCAAATTGGTGAATTAGAAATCATTTAGAAAGCATGCAATAATTAAAATGGGAGTAATAATAGAGATCGATTTTTCACCAACAAAGTAGCAGCCCTCAGAATTGAGCAGTCCACATTGTGTGGAAATGAGGAAATGGACTTGATAGCTTTCTACATATAGTCAAGAAGTATTTTCTAATCTTTTGTACTACTCTTCAATTGCACTGTTAGGAACGGCTGAAGACAAAATTCCGATGTGAGTGTCAAGTAACAGATAATAAGGGGAAAGACTTGTTTGGGGATATAAGGACTCTATATTATATAACCTGCACCTTCTAACTTAATGTGTGGTAATCCCCAATAACAATAAGTAATACTCATGAAATTCTATGCAGGAATGTTTGTTTGATACGCCTGTTCTGGCATTAGACCATGATTGCTGCTTGTCAGGTTTATACACATAGTTCAGCAATCCGTCCTTAATGTATGGAGTGAACCCACCTGGATGGAAAAAATGGTCCTGCACAGTGTGACCTTCGGCACATTGTTTTAACCTCTTTAGTCTAATAATCCATATAAAAATCCCTACTACAGTCATGTAGTAGTTATTCAGGAAACATATTATGCTTATACCACTGTGTTGGATACTACTACCCTTGCTCATTTGCCATCAGAATTGGCTGAGGAGGTAAGCAGCACGAAGCGCTCACATATAAAACTTGGTTGACAACCATATTCCATACTAGGCCCACTGTGTAAATAGCAGCCCTACTTTCTCATGATGGTCGGGATCAATTCTATTTCCTAAGGTAGTCATTTCTTTCCTTGCCTGCTGACCCCTGGACACAAGAATCCCAAAGTAAGCAAACAGTAGAAGTACCTTATAGTGTAATCACACTCTGGCCGTAACCCTGGGCAGAATTATGCCCACTGTGAGAATCAGGCGTCTAACCCCACAGAGCTCAGAACTGTGGGAATGGGAAGTGCAAATTCCAAGTCAGTAATGAGGAGTGATAGCAAGTGAACGCCTTGTACAGAAGTACTCCTTGGTTCCTAGATTTATGTACTCTCTTTACTGGAGGAATGCTGCCATACAAAAGACTTAAAGTGAATAATGCATCGTGGAGGATGGTACACCATCCTCGTAAAGTATTACTACTGAGCTGGCACTACAGATATGCTTTCAGCAAGGTGTTCCTATACTATATTAGATCATAATCGTAGTGCCTACTCTTGTACCTCCCTTGCTGTAAACTGGTCTGACATGATGTTAAATGAGATTCCATGCCAGTGGATCAAGCAATCAGTAAATTCTCAAATACTGGTGATGGCCAAGGCCCTGAAGGCATAAAGAAAGCCCATACCCAGGGCTTCCATGGTGGCGCAGTGGTTGAGAGTCCGCCTGCCGATGCAGGGGACGCAGGTTCGTGCCCTGGTCCGGGAGGATCCCACATGCCGCAGAGCGGCTGGGCCCGTGAGCCATGGCTGCTGAGCCTGCGTGTCCGGAGCCTGTGCTCCGCAACGGGAGAGGCCACAACTGTGAGAGGCCCGTGTACCGCAAAGAAAAAAAAAAAAAAAGCCCATACCCAGAATATGTACCTATTCTCTTAGAATGAATCACTGGTCCTTCCAAGGTAGAAGGAGTCAATATTGTTTACTTGTCACCAAGTGGCTGGTTTATTTCCTTCAGAAATGGTGCCATACTGGAGATTCAGTAATAATCTGCCTCTGTTATGGACAGGTTGAACATTCAGTATTGGCAGCAGATAGATCAGTTTCTGTCCATGCATAGCCTTCCTCACTGCCACAGTGACTATCGTGTCAACATCTGGATGTCTGATGACAAAAACTGGCTGAGGGCAACTGGTAGACTTCTTGTTGAATGTCTCTTTAATGGGGGATGCTATCTCTTGGTCCTTATCATGTAATTGTAAGACCTTCATACCTTGTACACACTATTAAATATACATCCACATCTTTCTATTCCAGATTTTGATCTTTTAATATTTCTCTTTCCAGGTCTCTGACCAACAGCAAAGTGATTTTTCCATTGCCCCTGTGTCTGTATGTATTGTAACTTCAGGCCATTTCTCTTACTGCATGAAATGAATGACCAAATGCAGTGCAAGAAGTTCTGCTCGTTTTCTTTTTTCATTATTTCAAGGCCACTCCTGAGTTGAGTTAGACTGCATCTGTCATCATTTTCAGCTTCAATTTATAAACAGAGCCAACTTATAGGTCATAGCATAGGTAGTAGCTAAGAGATAAGCTTTGGTGCAACAGTTGTGATGACTTAGCAATTGGGGCTACCTCCCCATGCATATTGCTTTTATTCTTTTGGCTCTTCCATGCTCAATATTGGATATAGAGCGTTCACTTTACAATAAGCTCTTTCTGGACCCACCCAACCTTATGACTAGGTAGATTTGAGAAAGCACATTTCATGATGGACAATTGTAGTAGCATGGTCACTTAGCCCAGAAATACACCAGGATGGCATGACCTTTTTACAAAACCCCAGGGTCTGCAGTGCTTCTCCCCACCAGAGCTTGTCAAAAATCTCACAAAGCATCTTTTCCCACCACTGCTAGCCTGTATCTGCCTCAGTACTCTCTTTCGACTCTGAGTTCCACTCAATGCTGGCAGCCTTTTGCATCATGCAGTATATGATTTGGAGCAATTTTTCCAGTTGTAGAATATGCTGCCTCAAAATCCCAAAGAGGCCCTCACCGTATTGTTCTTCCTTCATGGTGGGAAGTGCAAGACGAAAAATCTGTTTTTTACTTCAGATGCAATATCCTGACAGGCTACCATCTGGACTCCTAAATATTTTACAGATGTGGTAAGCCCCAGAAACTTCATAAACTTTAACTCCCAGTGTTAGGAGCACATATATGGTTCCAAGACCTCCACTGTGTTAGTCATCTATGTGTACGGCATGCATCCCTGCTCATCTGGACTAACATGATGCTATGATATATGATGTGCTGCAGGACATTAAGAAGTTCAAATCTATTTGTACTATATTATGTTTCAGGATGGAGGAACTGAGATAGTCCTAGGAAAAAAAACTATGAATATATCTGTAGTGAATTCCATGTGAATTTGTACTATTTCTGATCCTTTTTTTTCTGTCAGGAGTGGAAAATAATGCATTCATCAAATCAGTGGCAACATACCATGTACCAAAGGTTGTGTTAATCTGCTGCCATTGCAGCTGTGATTAAAGCTAGTTGATAGTAATTAAGGCTAGAGTTAGTTGAGTTTGAGGTAGTCTACTCTCTGTATATCCATCACTTTTGTGCAGGGTCAGACTGATGAATTTAATGGGAAAATGATGGGGAACCAGCACCCATGTATCCATTAAATATTTAAAATTGGCACTAACTTCCAAACTTTTCAGCATGTGATATTCCTTTTGTTTTAGTATCTCCTCTGAGGGAGGGAACAATTTTAGAGGCATCTCCTTTGTTTTTCTCATTATGATTCTTCTTTTTTCTTTTTATTATGATTATCCTTAACCCACAAGCCAAGAACCTAATGTGGAGTTTTACTGAATACCATTCATATCTATTCCAATATACAGTCAGGGACCAGAGCAAAAAACCATCATCCAGATACACAGACCCAGATACATTTAATTATCTGGCCCCTATATGGTCCCAAACCAAAGAGGGACCCATGAGAATGCTTTGAGTTTCTGGGAGTCAATGTCAACCTGAACTCTGTTTCCAGCAATCCTCAGAATACTTGTTGCCAGCATACAGTTACCAAAGCAAATGACCATAGGTTTCTTTGGGAAAGGACTGGGATAGTCACCACCATTATACTAACCGTGGTGTTGCAGGTCCTTTCTCCTCTCAGGGCGCAGCCTATCTAAGAGGCAGTGGGTTCTAAACTGTCTCATGTCTACAAACTGCAAAGGATGTTGCAACGTTTTTACAGAAGCAACTTCTATTAACTTCTTGATTTCTCATCCTTGGTTTCTTTTGAGGGTATAAATTGAACAGTACCCTTTTTGACCATTCATGTATCTTTGTTGTTGTTTTGACTAATATTCTAGTAAGTTGCTGATGCACTGCATCTTCTTGACTTCTGTATGGAGAAGTGTGTATGTATGTGTGTGTCTATATATATATATATATATATATATGGCACACACACACTCAATTTTCCTTTCTACAGAGACTCTACTGGAAGCTTCATGGCTAAGGTGTTGACAAAATTTCTCTCTTTCATCTTAAGGAAACTGTGGATAAAATGACTTACTTCTCACCAATCTAGTCTCAAGGTTAGCACTGACCTTATACTATTATTTTTCTTAGTCTATTACGACCGTCAATTCTTACTACATTCTACAATCAGTCTTCTATGATCTATGGATATATTGGTGTGCTGTCTATATATCCTAGACACAATGCTTCTCGGGTTTTCTTTATCTTGGAGGGAAAGAAACTTCTAGGCATTTAAGCTATAATTGTGTAGAGATAGCTCCACTTTGTCTTTGTATTATATCGAAATTCCTTTGTAGATGATATTTTCACAGAACTTTTAAATCACTATTTAACCTTATAGTGTGTTCTATAAGTTGATTACACCTAAATGCTTATAAAGATGTCAAGTAAATTAATGTCCCCCCTAAAATTCCATGATCTAGAAATGGACCACATTCCTCAACTATGTTCAGCTACAACTGTTAGCTATAAGTCCTCTGCAAATGCTTCTTATGATTAAGTATACTACCCACCTATATATGTATACACACACATATACACTTACATATATTCATACATAATATTTTACATATTTTATATATATTTTTTCTATTAGAAAGTTTAATTCCGTCTTAAAATATCTAAAACACTAGAAGCTTGATCAGGATCCTAGTATGACAATTAAATTAGTCCTATTAGTAAGCACAATATATTTGATCCTAAAAAGACATTTACAAGTTATTTTTAACCTGAGTATTTAATATTGCAAGATACTGAGAAAGTAGATACAAAACCATGTAACCAAAACAGACTTTTTGTTTGATCTAATTCTTCATGGGTGTTCAAGGGGAAAATGAATAAAAGCATTATATTACTTAAAATGGAATAACTTAAATTAGAAACTTCTCAAATACGTTTCAACACAGAGGGTAATGCAGTTACCAATATTGTTCCACTAATTTTCACAGAATCTTCACTTACAAGGCCTTTAATAAAAGCGAGTGAAATTAAATCGGTAGTAGTAATCTTTTCTAAACCCCACATATTATTGTTGCATACTTCCTTTAAGAACTTGATTAATTACCTTCCTTCCTTTAAACTTCAAGTTATTCCTCTGTACTGGTTTCTTCACTTCATCTTTGCACGTTATTAAGCTCTTTCTACCTCTTTGAACACCACCAAATTCTGCTTTTTCTCTCCACAGCAAATCTTCGAGAAATAGTTACATGCAGCTTTCATTTCCTTCCATTTATTCACTGCTCAACCCCTTTAAATGTGGTTTTCATGCCAGTACTGAAACTGAAGCTCCATTCTGACCTCTCTGTAATCAGCCCACCTCAATGTCGTAGTGGGTCCTCAAATCATTAGAACTCACAAAGTACCTTCCCAAAACACAAGCC
Organism: Mesoplodon bidens; assembly: GCF_964165515.1. NCBI lineage: Eukaryota > Metazoa > Chordata > Mammalia > Artiodactyla > Ziphiidae > Mesoplodon > Mesoplodon bidens. The sequence goes on from NC_138176.1 coordinate 206,397,121, forward strand.
CCAACAAGCTATTCTTTTCCATTTTTTCAGCTTTTTCACATAACGGGAACATTAATATTTATTCTCCCAGAGTTTAGTTTTGACTATTAGATGTACCATTGATTTATCCTTCTTTCATCCCCATTACCAGTAGCATGATTCTTCCTTATCATAATTTCAAAAATCCTTTGTATTAGTTTCCTATTGCTGTTGCAACAAGTTACAAAACACTTCAGGCATTTCTTACCTTGCTGTTTGGAGGTCAGAAGTATGAAACGGCTCTCACTGGATTAAAAACAAGTGTTGGCAGGACCACGAAGCTTTTTGGACACTCTAAGGGAGACTCGGTGTTTGTGTCTTTTCCAGCTTCTAGAGCTGCCCAGATTACTTGGCTCAGACACACCGTTCCGTCTTCAAACCTGACGGTGGCCAGGAGACCGTCCTCACACTGCCAAACTCAGACTCTAACTCGCCTGCTTCTTCTCCCACATTTAAAGGAAGCTGTGATTATATTAGGCCCACCTGTATAATCCAGAATACTCTATTTTAAGCTGATTAGCAATCTTAGTTCCATCTGCTACTTTAGTTCCCTTTACCATGTAAGGTAACATATTAATAGATTCTGGGTTTGGGATTTGGGGGTTCCTATTTTTCTACCTACCACATCCTGCAATAAACATTGATATACATACATTTTTCTGCAATTGGGCAAGTACAGTATTTATGTGATTTATATTTACAGAAGTAGAATTGCCAGGTTAAAGTATATAAACATTTTTTTGTTAATAACTATTGCCAAAACACTCTTCAATATGTCCTGATGTACATTCCAATTAATAGAGTCTGTGAACAACTGTTCTCTAAACATTTGCTGTAGTGGATTACCTTTACTGTTTATACATTCCATGGTAGGGGGAGGGGAGAGTCTACAACCAATAACTGACAAAGTGCTCAAGGTAGGACTAACTCTTTTGCAATTAGTGTTCTCAGCTGCTCACAGATTTGAGCTGAAGTAGCCTCCACCTGACTGCATCCTCTCTTAGCTTTCTTCTGAAGCCCTACCCTGTTTCCTTCATTCCTCATCTTCTGAGTGTACTCTCTCAAGAAATAACTAGCACAGAAATCCCAGAATCTCAAGTTCTGCTTTCAAAGAAGCCAGCCATTGATATTTACCAATACTGGTAATTATCACGTTTCTAATTGCTGCAAATATGATTGGTGCAATTCTCATTTATGGTTGAGTCTTTTTTTTTTTTTTTTCTTCTTTTCCCTCCTTTTTGCGGTACGCGGGCCTCTCACTGCCACGGCCTCTCCCGCTGCAGAGCACAGGCTCCGGACGTGCAGGCTCAGCGGCCATGGCTCACGGGCCCAGCCGCTCCACGGCACAAACCCGCGTCCCCCGCATCGGTAGGCGGACTCCCAACCACTGCGCCACCAGGGAAGCCCTATGGTTGAGACTCTTTAAATGTCACTGGTCATCCGTGTTTCTCCTTCAGCAAATTGCTTAACTCCTTTGATAAACTGATTTATTCAGATTTTTCTTATTAATTAGTATAAGATGTTTGTTAAATATATATTTGTTAGTAATGAGTTTCAAAAATATTAACTTCCCCACTTATATTTTCATTTCATTTATGAACTTTTTTGTGATTTTTTTGGTTATTGTTTTTGACAAAAGTAATTAAAAGTAAAAATAAGATTGCATTGTATTACTGTAGGGAAAAAATCACATTGTCTTAGTGTTATGTATTTTGGTAATTTGTTTATTGGTTCTAATAGTTTTTTTTTCTTTCTGGATTTCTAAGAATACACAACATACTGTCATGCGTGAATAGAGATAATTTTACTTATACCTTTCCAATCTGAAAGTTTTTCTTGCCTAAATGGCCTGGCTAGAACTTCCTGTACAATGACAAGTATAAGTGGCTAGAGTGGACATTCTTAACTTGTTCCTGATCTTAGAGTGAAAGCACTCAGTGTGTCTACATGAAATATGATATTAGTTATAGGTTGTTTATGCCCTTTATCAGGTTGAGAAAGTTCCCTTTTATTCATTGTTTTGTTTTTATCATGAAAGGATATTGGATTCTGTCAAATACTTTTTAGTGTATCTATTTAGATGATCATATGATTTTGTCTCTTATTGTATAGATATGGTGTATTATATGAATTTATTTTGAATGTTAATCCAACATTCTATTCCTGGGATATATTCCACTTGGTCATGGTATAGTATATTTTTTGTATGTTGCTGGGTTTGGTTTGCTAGTATTTTGTTGATGATTTTTGCATCTATACTTATAAGATATATTGATGAGAAGTTTTATTTTCTTGTGATGTCTTTGTCTGGTTCTGGTATCAAGGTAATACTCTCCTCATGGAATTAGTTAGCAAGGGTTCTCTCCAATTTATTATGAAAGACTTTGTGAAGAATTGGTATGAATCATTTTTTAAATGTTTGGTAGTATACACCAGAAAACTTTCTGAGTGTTCGTTTGTGGAACATGTTTTTTAAATTACTAATTTAATCTCTTTACTTATTATTGGTCTATTACGATTTTCTATTTCTTCCTGAGTCAATTTTGGTAGTTGGTATCTTTCCAAGAATTTGTCTTTCAGCGTCTTGACTATGATGTCTCTGTGTGTAAATATCTTTGTCTTTATACTACTTGGAGTTTGTTGAAGTTTTGGATGTGTATATTAATGTTTTTCATCAAATTTGTGAACTTTTCAGCCATTATTTCTTCAGAAAAATCTCTGCTTCTTTTTCTGTCCTCTTTTTGGCATTTACCTTACATGTGTTCTGATTTGCTGTTTTTCTCTTCTGCAAGTTCATATCTGCTGTTGAGCCCCTCTTGTGAATTTTTCACTGAGTTATTATACTTTCAACTTGCGTTTTCATTTGGTTATTGTTAAAACTGTATATCTCTTTACTGATATTCTCTCTTTGATAGTTGATTGTTATCACACCTTCATTTACTTCTTTAAGCATAAGGTCTTTTAATTCTTCAAAACTATTTATAATTCCTCCTTTGAAGACTGTTTTTATAAGCTGGTATCTGAGCCCTCTCACAGGCTGTTTCTGTTGTATGCTTTTGTCCCTCTGTATTGGTGATGTCTGCCTGTTTTTTTTTTTTTCATGTCTATTGATTTCCTATTCAAACTGGACATTTTTGATAATATATTGCAGCAATTCTGGATACGAAATCCTCACACCCCTCTGGGGCTTATTGCTTTTTTATTTATCTGTTTAGTGACTTGGTTGGATAATTTTAGTGAAGTCTATTTCATCCGCAGTGTGAACCCTGACTCTTTCAGGTAGACACTATAGCCTTTGACTGGGAGCTGGGGATAAGGAGCCCCATTTTCTTCACCACACATACCCAGAGTAGAGCATCGATCAGGCTAAGCTGATAGGGGTGTAGAGGAAGACAGTGGATTGTGGTTAATTATCAAAGACTATTGATGATCTTACTGAGATTTAATAGGCTTTCTTGAATAAAAATTACTTCATTTACTGTATCTTCTCAGGTTATTTTCTAGAGGCATTAAATGCATGTTTGTTTTTTAAAATAATTTTCACCAGTTATCATTGCTTCTCTGGTAAGCACGTTCACAAAATTTTTTATACATTATTCCAGAAATGAATCTGTCCACAATCAGTCTTTCCTACTTTGCTTCCCTAACCTCAACTTTATACCCCTCAGTATGCCTTGAAATTATATATTATTTTACAGTTAATCAGGAAAAACACATATTGTTCATGTATCACTTATCCCTACCAAGGAGGTAACTTGCCTTAAAATGATATTAATAAAATTTATTTTGACCAATTATAAGTTGAAGTTTAATCATCTTGAAATGAGTGTTTTGTAATTATCCTGTTAAACACTATTACTGTGCTTTTTAGATTTTCATAGTTTTAAACAGTCCTCTTTTCCTGAACCAGTACTTCTCATCTAAAAGTAATGTTGCCCCTTTGGACACATTATCAATAACTGGAGACATTACTGATTGTCATGAGTGGGTGAGGGAAAGACTGTGCTTCTGGCATCCAGTGGAATAGAGGCAGAGGTGCTCCTAAACATACTACAATGTACAAGACAGCATCCTACAACAAAGAATTATGTGGGCAAATGCCAATACTACCAAGTTTGAGCAACCCTGCCCTAGTTCATTTGTATGCTCTCTGAAGAATATTATTTCAGCCACGTCACACTTTTATAGCATGTATCTCATGCTCCCCATAACCCTTATTAAATAGACTATGACTAACTTTTAATTCAATAGAATTAACAAAAAACTCATATCAGTTCTCTTCTAGAAGCAAAAATATACAAAACAAGTTAAAATAACATATAGAAAATTCAATGTAAATATTTTCTCACGTCTTTCTTTGGAAAAAATGAAAAAAATATATATATATACAAAAACTCAAAACCTTAAGACGTTGCTAACGAAAAGATAAATTATTCATACCGAAATAACAGCAAGAATCTTTCCTTTTAAGCAACATGAAAAGTATTTACCTCAAATATACAATAAGCAAAAAAAAGGGGGGGGATGGAAAAGAAATCAATCAATGAAAACAAAAATCAAATGAAAGGCAGATTAAAATACTTAGAGTATCATCAAAAACAGTATCCCAAGTTCATCCCAAGATAAAGATAAATAGGACTCCAAAGGAAATAGAACATCATTAGACTAACAAAAGAGTCTCTAACAGAAACTACACATAATACTTCTGGTTACTCCTTTTTGGTGCTCAGCCAGATACAGTTGCAAACAATAATAAAAGTATTCTGGAAACTGGAAAAATATTGTTTATGCCAGTCAGCAAGCAAGCCCACATGAAATGGAGGCATTTATAAAACTCTTAATTTGTTTTCAGGAAAATCTGTTCTTCGGCATCATTTGTTACTCATATTGGACTACGGGGAGAATCACTGTTAAATGACTTGGGAGTTTCTGTAAGATATATGAAATTCTTCCTAGGAAATTTTGAAAGTTAAGCTCATTTTAAAGTTGGAAGTGATTAAATAATTTATTGGGGCAAAATGTCATTTTACTGTCTTGGTTTTATAATCATTAGTGTGTGTACACACACATGCATGCATAACACATGCACACACACAATCACTTCCTAATATAGATACCAAATAGTTATGATTTGATATGAAATAATGGTTTAAATAATAAAATCTTTAAATCCCTTACATTAATAGGCACTACAGTATAATAAGGCAAAGCCTGAAACTATTATTGAATTAAAATATCCTTTAACTTATGAAAGAAGAGCAATCCTTTTTTTCCTGTTAATTACTTAACTAAAAATTCAACAGACCTCCCCCCTTATTATTTAGTTTTCTAGAATCAAATGACACACTACCCTATAGTCACTCTTCTTTAAAACTTGCACAAAGGTGAAATGTTGATCTTACACCCTGGTTTCAAGGAGAGAAATGATGCAAACACACGCAGGTCAAAACTGTTGAAATTGATTCCACTCTTCGGTAACAAGTGATTTAATCATCTTCATGCCTTGCTGCCTGGGATCCTTGAGAACACTGTGTTTTTCCACCTGAAGTTTATTTCATATTGGCAAGTAGGAAGTTCAAAGCAAGAAAAATGCTTTTATAATTTCACACCATTGACAGGACCAAAAATTATTATTGTGCATATTAATGAGATATACAAATGTAAACTAAACCATCTTAACCTTATTGCAGACTCACTCTCTTCCTGGATTTAGAAAATCATTGAAGAGACTGTGTTATATCACCATAAGTTATTGATTCTTTGCTACATGACTAGATATTAGGAACTGAGAGAAATAGTCAGAAAATGTGAAGCTTTGTCATTGACCATATATAAACGCTAAGTGATTCTGCCTCATTTACGTGTTAGTTTTTGCTATTGCTTTTTTCATAGTAAATTAGCCTATTCTTCTGCCTGTCTCTCTGAAATTGATCACTCAATTTAGCTTCAGAAATCAGCAGTGTGAGAGAACTTTTAGTTCTCTTGCGTTGTGGTTATCCCTTTTAGCTTATCATGTAGAAGTTAAGTAGGATTCTGAAATAAATTAATGTTGCATAAAAAGTTCCAATAATTAAATTGTGAGATCGTGTTTGATGTCACTGTTCTCCAAAACTCTGAGGCTTATTTTGACATGAGAAATAAAGGTTGTTGGCAGAATGGAGGGTCAGGAGTCCAGAGAATTGGGTCCTAGTTTCAGCTTTGCCTCTAGGCAGTGATGAAACAAAATTCATATTTTAAGGCAAGATAGGAAACATTTAAACAATTTTTTTCTCTGCCCATTTGGGCCTCTGCTCTCTCCTCTAGTGTGAATTGTGCATGTGCATTATGCATTGGCCAGACCTCCCCACTGGCAGAAATACCACCTCAACAATAAAGATCAATTTTTCTTCTTTTGGTACCAGGCATGTAACTCCTTAGAAAATAGAATTCCTTTCTCAACTCTGTAAGGGGTCACAATGACCCACCTCTCACTTTGTACATGCAGCCATTTTTGGTGAACTTTATGTATAATACCAAAATATCATTTCCCTTAAAGATAGTGATTGGTACAAAACAGACTAGGTCAGATGACCTGGGGATATAAGGGACTGCACCTAGTGGAAATTCTTCATTTAAATACTTACTTATGACCTTACTAATGTCACTAGCTATATTACTTTGCCTATTTTACAAGATTATTATTTCTTGCATTACCGAAGTTGTGACAGACTCTGGTAAAAATAATGATGATTACGTGACTTGGAACGATTGAACAAAGATATACTTGGAAATGCCTCCCAATCCTTGGTCATAGTTAAGACTGAGAGAAAGGGAACTGTAAAATAAAGAATGTTGCCCACCATCCAGTTCTACAAGAATCAAGTCATTAGCCACTGCAGTTGCTGACCTACAATACACCTGAAAGGAATTCAGGGCGAAGATCAGGATGATGTATTTTGTGCTATGGGAAAACTGGTAGAACTGGCCCTCAGGTAGGGAAATATTTTCAGGAGAAAATTTCATGAACCAAGTTTCTTGTATCTTTCCATACTTAGAAAAGCACTAAAACCATTAACTTAGATGTCTGTTCTCCACAAATAGCAGTAACCTTCTACCAAGACGTGTGCTTGATCACACATACCCCTTTGCCAAAATCACAAATACCTCTTTATCTCTTTAGAACAGTCCTCAGAGCTTTCTGAAAGACTGTTTCCCACGTTAAAATCCTCAAGTCAGCTGGAATAAAATTTTCCATTTTTTTCTTAGATTGACTATTGCTTTTTCATCAACACCAGTCATGGGGTCTCAGAGAAGTTGCTCCATTTGTGACACACAGTTCCTTTACTCACATGGAAAGAATTATAAAGTTGAACTTTAATGTGCCTTTGAATCACCTGGGGAATCTTGTTAAAATTAAGATCTTTATTAAATAAGCCTGAGATGAGGCTCTAGATTTTGCATTTCTAACAACTTTCCAGGTGATGCCAAGGCTGCTGGTTTGACAATCAAGTTTTGTGGAACAAAGAACTAGATGATTTTGAAATTTCTATCCAACATTTTAATTTACTTACAGTTTTAAGATGCTTTGAGGATGTCTTTAATAAACTTGGTAGATAAAACAATCAGTTTAACAAATCTGTTCAATTTTTTTTTCACAGTTTTAGCAAGCTGAATAGAAACAGTGGCAATCTGAGTAAAAACAGTTACTAAAACTCTTGCTTTTTCATATTTTGGGGAATTTATGACTTTTGAAAGAATTTCTCATATCTACTGTATTTAGCAGTTGAAGATTTTGTCACTGAGGTGTTCTCTGAAGCAAATATCAGATGCATTGGCCCCATTATACCTCATTAACTCATTCTGAAAATCAAAGACACATTAACATGAAGCTACTGGTTTGCCAAAAAGACATGTTGGCTCTCTTCTTATGAATTTCTAATTCTTGTTTATTGATGCACCATTTGAAATCACAGGATAGCACAGTTTAGTGAAAGCTTTTATCTATGGGCTGACAATGTGTGTGAGAATTACTTGGCATGCAAGTTCAGAGATGACCTTGTTCTACTGCAAACAAATTGTTGATCTGTAAAGCTGTGATGATTTTACAAAATGATCTATAATCATGTATTCTTTTGTGTGTTGTTTCAGGAGCACAATGATTAGAGACAAAATATTCTTTCAAGACCATTATGAGGATTTGCTTATAGTCTCATCTTCTTGATGATATACCATGGGTAAAGTGACTCATTTCTCTATAGAACAGAATGATTATCCAAACATAAGATTCTAGATGCTAGGTAATTTAATTTCATGTAAGATTATCTAAAAGAAATTATAGTCCTGTTGGATTTGGAGTTCTAAAAATATTCCTCACACTTCCATTACCTCTAATCTTTCTAAAAAAACCACTAAAATTTCAGGAAAATGTCAGTAAAGGATATGTATGTATGTGTGTGTGTGTGTGTGTGTATACATATATCCTTTCTCATAAAGGACGTTTTAAGGGATGTTCTTACCCTTTATTTTTTTTTCAACAAAGGATATATATAATGGAGGGCAAGATTCCAAGATGGCACTGAAGATTCCTACCTGCCAGTGTACACGCTTCAAGAAATCCCCATCCGTAAAATGCTGTGAATGTGATGGCATACAACTCCTGTAATTGTTACATTATATGTCAAGAGATTTTGCAGATGAAATTAAGATCCATGATTACTTAACTCTGAGTTCATTAAAAGGGAGATAATCTTGGGTGGGTCTGACCTAATCAGGTGAACCCTAAAAGAGGTCAGAAAGATTTGAAGTAAAAGAGATTCTCCTGCTGGCACTGAAAAGGACAATAATCATGTTGTGAGCTGCCTATGGTAAGTTCATGTGGCAAGGACTTTAGGATGGCTTCTAGGAGCTAAAAGCATTTCCTCATTGACATTCAAAAAGAGCACTGGGTCTTCAGTCCTATATATGCAAGGCACTGAATTTTGTCAACAACCAGTGATCTTGAAAGAGGATCCCAAGCCTCATCATACTGCAGCCTCAGCCAACATCTTGATTTAGCGTTATGAAATTCTGAGCAGAAGACTCAGCTAAACCATGTCCAGATTCCTGCCCCACAGAAACCATGAGATAATAAATATGTATTACTTTAAGATGTTAAATTTGTAATTTGTTTTGAAGTAAGATACCCAATCATGAGAAACAAAAGAGATGGGAGAGGAAATAATAGGGGGTGAGAGATGTCAACAAGTTTTTGGAAAACTAAAATAATCCAAATGACTGTAACTAAGGACAAAAGAAAATGAATTCTTTGTACCAACAAAAGTAGGTAATGATTGAAAAATCAAGAGCTTATTTACTCCACAAAGTACTGGAAAGAAAGGCAGAGGATGTGGAGGTTATAGGTACCTACTGTCCCCCTCACCATCCCTACAAAAGACCAAAGCTTTAGTTTTTGGGGAAATTTAACCAGAGCATCCCTATACTTGGAATACCGGGCACATTAGAGGATGAGATGAGATTCAAGACTGAAAAGTGGGATGGTAGAAGCACCTTCTCCCTGCCACAAAGGCATACCTCAAAGCCAGGAAACTGGAGGTCTGTTTTCTACAGAAACTGTCAGTCCCCAAAAAAGGACCTTGACAGACAAGCATTTGGGGGTCTTCCAAAGGAAAGGCTATTTTCCTATTTCTCTGTCAATGTAGCCATCTGTTAATAATTCCTACCCAGTTCCTCAGAGCTTCTGACAATCTTTTCAGTGTTTTAATTATTCATGTGAGGCCAAGATAGCCTGACACTGAAGAAACCTCAAGGGAAATAGAACCCCAAAGCAAACAGGAAAAATAATAACAGAACTTAATAGTGACACTAGATATAAAAGACTGCAATGCCTTCAATATTATGGAAAAAAAAAGATTTTTTTGAGGGGAATTCTCTGGTGGTCCAAAGGTTAGGGCTCTGTGCTTCAACTGCAGGGGGCACTGGTTCTATCCGTGGTCAGGGAAGTAAGATCCTGTATGCCGCTCAGTGCGGCCAAAAATATATATATTTTTAAACTAGAATTCTATATCCATTTCAAACTTAAATTAATTATAAGGGCAGAATAAGGACATTTTCTGACATTCATGTTTTCAAATTATACCTTCAAAACACCCTTTTCTAACTTCCTAAAGAATAAAGGTACAACACACGGAAGAAAACAAAAATTTGCAGTAGGAATATAATAGAGCTGTCAAAGATTTAGGGAAAAATTGTGATATACGCATTGAAAATTAGAGATATAAAAATACAGAAAAGTTGTAAAAGAAATGAAACATAATCAGAGTTAATTACTTGGCTTAACAATACTCAGTATTTACATAGTCAAACAGTATGAATACTACGATGGTGAATTTTATGTGTCAACTTGATTGGGCTAAGAGATGTCCAGATAGCTAGTAAAACATTATTTCTCAGTGTGTCTTTGAGTGTTTCCAGAAGAGATTAGCATTTGAATCAGTAGCCTGAATAAAGAAGGTAGCCCTCACCAAAGTGCGTGGGCATCCTCCAATCTGCGGAAGGCCTGAATAGAACAAAAACGTGGAGGAAGAGTAAATCTGCTGTCTGCTTGATCTGGGACTCTGTCCTCTCCTGTCCTCAGACAGCGGAATTACTGATTATTTGGGCTTTCAGACTTGGACTGGGACATACACCATTGACTCCCTGGTTCTCAGGCCTTCAGATTCAGAATGTATCACACCACTGGCTTTCCTGGGTCTCTAGCTTGCAGACAAATAAACCTATATATATATATCTCCTATTATTACTCTTTCTTTGGAGAACCCTAATACAAATACTCATGCTATTGATTCAACTGAAATTATGACAAAACTGCATTGACTGGGGGATAGAAAGTGGAAGGTGAGGTGCATAAGTGTGCTAAATCCTGAACTAGCATAATATAAAACAAATAGGTATCTAACACTGATAAATAAAATATAATCATATTATCTATGCTTATAGAGTTATCACATGAAGTCATTTAAAAAGCAAGGAAGGAAGAAAATAATGGTTTCTGGGAAGTAAGCCTAAGGATACAGAGGGGATAGAGAAAAGAACTGCTTCACTCTACACTAAACCTTATAGTACTAGCTCATGTTTTCAAATGTGAAGTTATTTAATACTATAAATAAAAGAACCTACTGTGTAACACAGGGAACTCTACTCAATATTCTGTGATAACCTATATGAGAAAAGAATATAAAAAAGAATGAATATGTGTATATGTGTAACTGGATCACTTTGCTGTACACCTGAAACTAACACAACATTGTAAATCAACTCTATTCCAATAAAATTAAAAAAAGAAATTCACACAAAAAATTAAAATTGTAGGAAAATTAGATTATGCACCCCTCACCATGTGTGGTACAATATTATTATCCCATGCTTTTGATGAAAAACTAAGGATTTAATTTATTCACAAAGCTCATAAAGGTTTGTAAAGTTGGGGCACAGGTTCAACATAATTGGTATGATTCCAAAGGCAATCCTTGATTTCCTATATTCCCACCATAATAAGGGGCCATAAACAATAATATCTATTGTTACTAACATTGTTAGTTTGAGATAAAGAACCTCTGTATTAACTTCCTAGGGCTGCCATAAAAAGTTATCACAAGTTAGATATTTTAAAATAACAGAAATTGATTTTCTCAGTTCTAGAGGCCAGAAAACCAAAATTAAGGTGTTGGCAGGATTGTTTCCTTCCAGAAGCTCTGAGGAAGAATCCATTCCACGCCTCTCTCCTAGCTTCTGGTGGCTGCCAGCAAGCCTTGGCATTACTTGGCTTATAAACACATCACTCTAATCTCTGTCTCAGACTTCACATTACCTTCCACTCTGTAAGTCTTTCTATTGTCTTCTGTTCTACCTCATATAAGGACGTAGGGCCTATCTGATTAATCCAGTATGATTTCATCTCGAGATCATTAATGCAATGATGTCTGAAAGATACTTTTCTCAAGAAGGTTACATTCACAGATTCCCAGTGGACATATCTTTTGGGTGGCCACCATTCAACCCACTAGACTGGTTAAATCTTACTCTTACACTCTTGTCTTTATAGAGCTGTCCATCTTGATGAGCACTGCCACTGAACTAATTGAGTTTCCGGCACGTGTATTTGTTATTTAAGAGTGGTAGTTAGTTTATTTTCCCTCAAAATATAAGAGCCACCACTATTATTGAGAACAGGTAAACTTGAAGTCAATATAATGTTATTTCAGAGAACCAGAAGGCCATGTGATTTCATTGTCAAAGGGACAGTGTCTTTGTATTGGTGGGTCACTGATTTACAATAAATAAATGGGCTATTTATAATATCCTGCTGCCTTCTCAGGACCTAGAAAATCAGAGGGTTCTTTATTTTATGAGTGGGTAATGTGTCTGAATATGTGCATTTGGAAGAAATAGAACAGTAAAATTAGTTTGCTTTAAAAAAAGAGGCATTCAGCAAGAGGCTCAGGGAAAATAAAAGGTGGAAAAGCAGCACTGGGTCCTGCATGTACAACGGCAGGGGGAGAATGCCATATTTGTGGGAGTAAGAGAGATGCTCAGGGTGGAGTCGTGTCAAGAGAAAATTAATTTTATGCCACGAAGGAAGTAATGTTAAGCTCCCATACTCTTCCCTTTTGAAATCTCTAGTTCAATCTATATTAGTCACTATTGCTGTGTAGGGTGAGTTATTTCAAAGCGATACTATGAAGGGCTGAGTTCTGCTTCAGAATTGGCTTGGAAGGAAAACAGAGGCTGCCCATAGGTCACAGATGACATTTATTATTACCGTTTATATTTCTTACAGATGGGTAGATGGATGCAATCAGTTGTTTTACATTTAAGACCTGGTTCTGCCAGAAATTGGAGAGGGATGTTAAGGCACTACCCACGCTCTTAACAGGACAAACTAGAGAGAGGGAAGAATAACAAAGAATGAGTCACCTCATGGCATAACTGGATAATTAGTGCAGGTCCTTTGTTAAAACCATAAAACCAACGTAGTGTGGGTTGCATCATTCACTCTGTATAGCCAAATTCCTTTCAACCATCAAGATCAGCATATAATTAATGATTACCTAGCAGACATAATAAGGGTAACTTTTAGCTCTTGAAATTGCAGTGTTGTGTGTGTGTAATTCTTCATGGAGTACTAAAACTATATCTTTTAATTAAAATAAAATAGAGAGAATTTCTGTGGGAGAGATCAAAATATAGATTATGATAATGATTCCCTATATTTCTCCTTGGCCCTCACTACACTGTGATTTGGCTATCTAAAGGATTTTTCCCTGTTATATTGTGAATTCCATGAGAAAAGTGACCCTTCCGTCTTGTCCAACACTCAAAAATGTCACTCTAAAATTTTTTATAAACTATTTGACATTTAAACTCTATTTTCATTGTTGTCAAATACCTTATTCTGTAGAATATATTTTGGGAAAAATGAATCCAATCTATTTTGACTGTCTTTTATCACATAAGAAGTTAGAGGTAGACTGTGGTTTAAAATGAAGTTGATGCTTCTAGTTTTAGTCTCTTTATACCCTCCAGTGACTCTTTTCTTTAGAGAAGAAATGTGATGTTCTGCCTAAACTAAGATGGAAAGGGTTTGTTAAATTTATTCCCAGAAAGGAATGCATGATTGTCAATTCCTCACCAATGTCTTCTTCAAGAGGTATTAGATATTTAATAAAAAACAAAACGTTATATAGTTTTAATTCTACAATGTCAGATACAAGTTAGTATCTTGATGAGACAAGGAAATCACATTCCTCTGCTTATTATTGCATTTAATTTCCTTTTGATTTTCTTCTCTTTCATCATATGTTTAAGTATTGCTAAGAGGTAGGGGAAATGGGGGGATAAGCCTGCTTTGTGTTATCTTAGCAAATAATGAATAATCAATAGGGAGGTCATGTGTATCTTTCATTTGTCAAGTTATTGAAGGTAACTTATATGTGATCTTATGAGAACATCCATAGTTTTTGTTTAAGGGGGTATATGGATTTCTATTCAAGTATAATTCTTTAAAAAACACAGAATTCAGATTTTTCTTAAAAGAGTAGTTTTAATAAGAACAAATTTAAAGATTAATATTGGAACATTCTGTGAAAAAATAGTAAGGATTCCTCATTTTCACTTTTCATATAAACTCTCTAAGCTATTGCCCTAAGTTTGGGTGATACTTTTTCTACTACATTTTTTCTTTAAAACATATATAGACATTGGAATGGCTCAAAGTCTTAAGGAATGTTCAGTATTGGGTGCTTTGTTGCTTCTAAACTGCTGGCTTGAGTTCCCCAGTGAGACAATCGTTATTGCTGTGCGTGTGTGTGTGTGTGTGTGTGTGTGTTTGAGAAAGGGGGGGAAGAGGTATGTGGTGAATGATATCATTAAAAATACTATGATAATAGCAAAATATTAAGAAAACTTTTTAATAACAAATTTTTAAATTTTAGTGAAATAGATGAATTTCTTGAAAAGCATACCTTACAAACTGATGCAGGAAGAAATAGAAACTATAATTACACATACTCATTAAAGTAATTAACTCTGTTATTAAAAGTTTCTTACAAAAAAATTCTAGACTCAAATGGTATCTCTGGTGAATTTTATCAAATATAAAGTATGAAATAATACTTATAAAACTTTCAGAAAATAGAAAGAAAACATTTTCTAACTTGTTTTATGAGGACAGATGATCCTGCTATGGCCTGACAATGATATTACAAGAAAAAAGTTAGACCAATATCACTTTGGAACTTAGACAAAATTTATTTGCAAAATATCAGAATATCAAATCCAGCAATATATAAAAATGATAATGTAAAAACTATGACTAAGTGGAAATGTAAGTTTTTTTGTTTTGGGGTGTTGCGGTGAGAAACCGGATCATGTCAGTATCATGCAGACAAACTTATGCAGATAACTTCAATTTAATTCATGTTTTTAAAAAGTATGATTCTATTTACATGAAGCTCAAGAGAAAGTCAAAGTAATGGTATTAAAAATCAGAACAATGATAGCCTTAGAAAAGGGGGAACTGCCTGTAAGGTACACAATGGGCCTTTCTGGTATGATGGAAATATCCCATATCTTAATTATTTAGTGGTTTCAAGAGTGTATTCACTTATTTAGTCAAATTGTACACTTGGGATGTGCTCTTTTCCACATATAAAATTCACCTCAACTTAAAAAAAATAAACTAAATGATTAGACAAATAATTACAAAAAAATCTCTGCATTTTAGTTTACTCATTTTTCAAAAGCTGTTTTCATGCATTGTAAAAAAAATGCAATAAGGTTAATTGACAAAGTTCTTTGTAAGTTAAAACTTATTGAAAGTTGTTTACCATTTTACCGTACTGCTGTGTTTTATAAAGGTAATCACATTTTGTGAAGACTTTCAGCCTGTTCAAATATTTGCACTGATACATCTGTCACATAATTTCAGACTTCTCTCTATCTATAATCATCAATATTATGAAAACTTCTTTTAATGTTCTTCAAGTATATAACTACTTTTGGAAAAAAACTTCAAGAGTTTTATCTCCTGATCTTAGCACATACATTTGTAAAAATTCCACAAATCTGCAATTCTTTCTTAGATAAAAATTAGTATTTCTTTTAAAGTTGTATTTTCAAAATCCTTTATTATACTGCCTGTTTAAAAATAGAAATTTTGGGGGCTTCCCTGGTGGCGCAGTGGTTGGGAGTCCGCCTGCCGATGCAGGGGACGCGGGTTCGTGCCCTGGTCCGGGAGGATCCCACATGCCACGGAGCGGCTGGGCCCGTGAGTCAGGGCCGCTGAGCCTGCGCGTCCGGAGCCTGTGCTCCACAACGGGAGAGGCCACAACAGTGAGAGGCCCATGTACCGCAAAAAAAAAAAAAAGAAATTTTTGAAGGTGGATTTTCAGTAATAATATCCCTGAATTATTAGGAGAGATTGAATTTTACATACTTTTGGTATAAATTTGTAACAAAATTTATGAGAACTAAAATAGAATTGAATGGCCTATTTTGAAGTAAATAATTAGAAAAATTTATCCTTCACAAGCAGCTCTGGCTATGAACAGTACTTCAAAAAATTATTTTCTATCTCTTCTTTTCCACTAAATATTGTTACCTGCATAAGTTAATTCTACTTAAGTTAGTTAAGGACATAGTAAAATGCAAAACTGAGAAGTTTCTGTATCAGATAAAGGATAAACCACGTTTTTACTTCTCATAAGTAATTTATAGTAAAATATAATGCAATTCCATGAAACACATAATGCTTTCAAGAATGTCTACTGCAAGCATGTTTTTTCCACTTGATTTTTAAGTTTTACTTATTTATTTCATATTAAAATTTGTTGGGTTGGCAATACCATGAAATATTTGTCCTAAGAGTTAAATTTGTGTTCTTTCAATAACTTCTGTTGGCAGCAAGTAAATGCTTATTCAAATACATCTTCCAAATAGAAGCTTGAATATATTTTCCTGAGTTGTACATTTCTACATGCTTTTTAAAAGCATATATTACCAAAATACTTCTTATAAACAGATTGTGATTGATCTATATTTCACACTGTATAAATTTGATCATTTATAACCAGATGTATAATTTTGTCCTCATTATATTCTACAAAAGCATTGCGGAAAGCATTGAGGAAATTTGAGTAAGAAAGTGTAATAATATAGTGAAGATTTCTTGATGAGAAGATCGTCTTGTTTTGTTGGTTTAAAGATTATTAATGCATATCAATAATGGAGGAAATGACATTACTACCTAATACTGCAAAAATAAAAGATGTCTTACTTCTGAGAAATTGTTTTACTGTCATTGATGGTTACCTTCTATTAAAAATTTTTAATAGAAGAAAAGAAATTATACTATCTGTCATGAGACTAATTGCAAAAATGAAAGTAATTCTGCACCCTTCTCTGAATCCACCTTCTTAGACATTATTACATTTCTGCTCCATACATCATGAAGTAGAGTCTATTTTCCTGCCCCTTGAATCTTATTTGTCTTTGTGACTTGCTTTGGCCAGTAATGTGGAGGAAATAGCACTGTGCCTTTTGCAGTAATTGCCTCAAAAGACTTTGGAACCTTACTTCTGCCATGAACACAAGCTCTTGTCAGTCTATAGGAGGATAAGAGACCACACGGAGCAGAGCCCAGTCATTTCCAGCAAGGCCAGTCTAAACCACTGAAAACCCTAGCAGAGCCACTAGTTCATAATAGATGTGTGAATAAGCCCAAGTAAAATCAACCAAGCCTGACCAGATTAGCAGAATTTCCCAGCCTACCTGTATCTCCTACACAAAATAAATGTTACTGTTATTTTAAGTCATTGATTTTCCATTTGTTAGTCATGCAACAAAGCTAAATGATACAGCATCATTTAATTAAAGACACTAAAATGATAATCACCCTATTTTCATCCAAAAGTGCTCTATACATCTCTACCTTGAAGTGATATAGAAGATTTCACATTACTTTTCAAATTTAGATCTATTTTCCATCTGCAACTGAGTTTTTTTTTTTTTTTGGTTGTTTTGGGGTTTTATCTTTGTATAGTCTAAAGGAAGAATCAATTTCTTAATGTAAATATAATAAGTTGTTCTAGCACTATACGTTTTAGAGTCCATTATTTTCCCCACTCATATGTAATCCCTATATTACCCCAATCCTTTATCATAAACCAAGTTATCACACATGTATGAGTATTTGCAGGGATGCAGTATTGTCTTCCATTGGTCTATTTATTTATCTATTCCTACACCTATACCCTACTAACCTTAAAGGCAATAGGTCTTTATAGATATTGATATCTGGTAGGAAAATTTCTCCACAATTAGTTCTTTTTCTTTAGAACTATCTTGTTTGTACTTAGTCTTTTGCTCTTCCAACCAAGCAAATCATACTGTTAAATTTTGTGATGGACCATGTTGAAACTTTAATTAGAAAATATATTATAAATTAACTTTGTTAGAATGACATTTCTATGGGATTGAATATTTCTATCCAGGAAACTTCCATCTGCATTTATTTAAATCTTCTTTTATATGTTTAAGTAAAATGTAAAAATACAGTTCTAAAAAGTAATGCACATATTTAATTGGAATTATTCTCAGATTCTATATATTTTTACTGCTGAATGGCAAGGTATTTTCATACTACATTTTATATTACATTCTAAATGATTATTTTTGTCGTAAAGGATCACAATTGAAATTTTAAAATTTACAATCAGCAAAATTACTAGACTTATTTTTATTTTAATAATTCTTCTGTAGATACTGTTTAATTATTTATTTAGATAATATGCAATCCAAATTAACAACTATGTTTCTTCTTTTTTGTTCCACATATATATGGAACAATATTTATTGTTCCATTTGGGTAGAGATAAATTAGGAGTTTGGGATAAACATACACACCACTGTATGTATAATAAATAACCAACAAGGGCCCACTGTATAGCACAGGGAACTATACTCAATATAGTATAAGTATCCAACAAAATTTATTATTATTTATGATTAAAAACTCTTCACAAACTAGGGATGGAAGAAAACTCCAAATGTGATAAAGAATATCTACATAAAAGCCTGAAGAAGAAATTGCACTTAATACTGAAAAGGCAAGAATGTTTTCTAATACTATGCTTATCCAGCGTACTCCCAAAAGTCATAGCTAGTGCTGTAAGAAACAAAATAAATATATACTGACACAGCAATCAGCCAAGAAAAAGAAACAAAAGACATCCACATTGGAAAGGGAGAAGTCAAACTGTCACTGTTTGCCAGTGACATGATAACATACATAGGAAATTCTAAACATGCCACCAAAATATTACTAGAACTCATCAATAAATTTGGTAAACTTGCATGGTGCAAAATTAGTACAAAGATATCTGTTGCATATCTATACAATAACAACAAACTATCAGAGAAATTAAGCAAACAATCCCATTTATCATCACCTCAAACAGAATAAAATATCTAGGAATAAATCTAACTAAGGAGGTAAAACCTATACTCAGAGAACTATAAGATACTGCTGAAAGAAACTGAAGACAATACAAATAGCTGAAAAGGTATGCCATGCTCATGGATTGGAAGAAGAATTAATGTTGTTAAAATGGCTACATTACCCAAGGCAATCTACAGATTCATTGCAATCCCTATCAAAATACCAATGGCAGGGCTTCCCTGGTGGTGCAGTGAAAGGAAATCCATCAAAGGATTCTCAACATCATTGGTCATTAAGGAAATGCAAATGAATGTGGTAATGAGATACCATATCACACCAATTAAGGTAGCTATTTTTTTCAAAAGTGAAAATAGCAAGTGTTGGTGATGGTGAGAAATTGGAACTTTCATAAATTGCTGGTAGGAATATAAAATGGTTTAGTAACTATGTGAAACAATTTGGTGGTTCCTCAAGAAGTTAAACATAAAATTACAATATGAACCCCCCATTCTATTCCTATGCAGATACCCTCAAGTATTTGAAAATAGGTGTTCAAACAAGTATGTGTAAATGAGTGTTCATAGAAGCATTATTTACAACAGTCAAAAGGTAGAAGCAATCCATGTGTTCATTAGCTGATGAACAGATAAATAAAATATACATACAATAGAATATTAATCAGAAATAAAGTTCTGAGATATGCTACAACAGGGATGTATCTTGAAAACACTATGTTAAGTGATATAAATGAGATGCACAAAAACGTGTTGTATATTTTCACTTGTATGAAACATGTAGAATGGATAAATTCATAGAGACAAAAAGCAAGTTAGATGCAACCAGGGGCTTGGAGAAGGGGGATAATGGTGAGTTTTGTCATAAGGTATACTGGGTTTTATATGGGGACATAAAAAGTTTTAGAAATAAATAATGGTGATGATTGCATTGTGAAGGTAATTAATGCCACTGAAGTGTAGACTTGAAAATGGTACATATGGCCAATTTTATATTAAATGAATAAATAAATAAATAAATAAAACAGACAAAAGGTGTCCAAATGTATGTTTACTGTAGATATCTGGTAATAAAGCTCTATTTGTAAGTATAACTTGTTGAGAAGGCCATGGAATTCTGATAACCTTTACTGGGAAAAACTAATCAAACTTTGGAAATCTGCTGATATGGGAAAAATATAAAAACTTATCTATGTAAATAATGTCCTATTATTGCTTTCTAAAGAAGACTTAAGATTCATGAGCATTTTTGTATTAAGTAATCTTGTGTGGTTTTACTAAAAACTATACAAAGAAGCTCATCATAAACTTCCCAATCTTATTATCCCAGATTATTTTTCATATAAGATTCTTAGCACTAACATTAAAGAGGTAATTTAAGGCTTTGAAATTCCATTTCTATGACTTTGTTCCTACTATGCCCAAACTGGAACGCTGTCATCAACTTTATTGTGAATATTAAAACAGGTTTTGAGCAAAAAAATTAAGAAATCATTTTTGGGTAGTTATAGAAACTTTCTAACTTTCTGAACTTGTCTTGATCTGAAGATAAGAACATGAAAATGTAAATTTTCTTTCTTTAAGCTCTCTAACACAGTTGCAAGAAGGTGCCAACCACAGAGTTAGTATATACCTTATGCCAACCTTGGCAGCCACGTGGTCCATCACAACCTTAACTTCAGTAGGCATTTCATACTGGGTAACACACTTGGTAATGTAAGTAACTGGTTCATCTATGGTATGATGTCACAGAATTGTGTACCATCTACTAAAGGTAAGTTGATTTTCCCTAGTGTCAAACGAGTCAGATTAAATCAGAAAGGCAATCACAGAGTTCTCCTTTCTTTGAAGTTAAATGACTACAAATACTTCTCACACCTCTGTATGGTTCAAGTTATGCAGAAAGGTTTAATAGGTGCATATAAGACCATTGCAGCAGGGGAAGGGGGGGTGGACATGCAACTAGAAGAGTAAGCTCTAAGCTGAACACAGTGAATCAAAGCTCAGGAAAATCCTCTCTGCCACTGCCATATCTGGGAAAGCTATCATTGCCACTTCAAGAACTACTTATAGCAAAATGATATTTCTATCTCCATTGCAACTAGATCTGTGATATAGAAAAATGGTGCCATTGCTATAGTAAGCTGCAGATTCAGGAAGGTTTTAGCTTCAAAACTATTCCATCACTACTGTGATCAAATCTGGTAAAATAAATGTCTTGCACCCTTCCTTTCTTCTCACATATCTCAGTTCCAAATTGGTAAAACTATTGCAGAACCCAAACTTTAAGAAGATTGGAAAGGATATTGAACAAGTTAATCATATTATCCACCACACAAGCACAAATTTTGCATTTGTTTTCCCTTTCTTTAACAAAATATAAGACTCACTGATTTTGATAAAAGAAATTCTACTGAGTCTAAGATCAAGACAGGATTTCCATGCTCGATCAGTCTGAACTGGAAACTGAAGGTCAACACAAGTTACGGATAATACACATATTGAAGGACAACTTTAACATTTAGGAATGCAAAATTTCTTTCTTTAGTGAGTAACAAATAAGAGGTCTTCTTTTGTTTCTTTGTTTTGTTTTTAAACACTAACTATTTGAACATATTAAATCTTATCTCAGAATTCAACTTAATTTAGAAACTTGAACACTATTCTATAATTAGATTTCTAAGCCCTGATTATCTTTGGAGCACTGTCTATAGTTTAGATGTACCCTCTGTAAATTTCTACTGCTGCTCAGGGAAAAGATTTACGAAAGTCTAAATTCAAGTGCATTATCCTTATTTCTTATTAATCTGCCTTCCTACACATAACTGTAAAAATGTTCTGATCTGCACAATGCATTAACTCCACAATTTTATCACCATTACTTCACTGGCACGCAGTCTAAATCAGTCATAGCCATTTTGATTATTATTAGTTTACAATGAAACAGAGATAATTTAAACAGTTAAAATATATTCTTACACAGATAATAAGAAACACTGAAACTCAATGGCATCAGGAAAAAATGTCTTAAGCTTCATTAATAGAT
Organism: Mesoplodon bidens; assembly: GCF_964165515.1. Taxonomy (NCBI): domain Eukaryota; kingdom Metazoa; phylum Chordata; class Mammalia; order Artiodactyla; family Ziphiidae; genus Mesoplodon; species Mesoplodon bidens. The sequence continues at coordinate 206,419,172 of NC_138176.1, forward strand.
GCAGTTATATCATTACTTCTGTTGATGTATTTTAAATGTGTTTTGAAGGAATAATGTTCTGATGTATCTTTGGTGTGTGTGAGTGTGCATGCAGGCATGCGTGCATGTATGTATGTTTTACAATAAAAACTGTTTCATATTTCAAGGGTAACTATCTAAGGACCAGTTTTGTACATTCTCAAAATACCAAAGGCCTTTTGCCCTCCTATTTTTCTTTCTACATAAGGTTTAGAAAACTTGATGAATTAGTGTCATTACTAAATTGTGCATCATCACAAATTGAATGTTTAGTATTAGTGCTTTAGCCATTGACCCATATATAATGCTGTATTTGCAGTTTCAAGAAATAGAGTTACAATTTTAGTTTACTAGTTTAAGGTTTCAAGCAGGAATGATAAAACTATGTAAAAGACAAAAGACAATAGCTTTTTATGGTGTTCCTGCATTGAAATTTCAATATAGATGGTATTTATTTTAAAATACTTTTCTGAAAGATGGCTCAGAGGACTATCCTGATAATATTATAATGCATACATATTTCTTTCTCTGAACTTTATCTATTAAAAATTCACTTTAAATTCAGAGAAAGTGAAAGAAGAGGAGGATGAGGATCAAGAGAAACAAAGCTGAAAAAATGTATTACTAAATCAAAGAATTTTCAGGCAAAGTCACATTAACATTGGAAAAAGAAAATGACAATGATATTTTAAAGGATACTGCAAATGCAGACAATGTACCTGTGAAACTATTTATGATTCTTTGATTTCTACAAATCTTTAAGAAGAATAAATAAGAAGAGTAAATAAGAACATAGTCTTTTTCATCAAACTGAATATATTCTGTGTTTAAACTGTCCCATTTACTTACTCAATCTTCATCTAGGACAAATTCTAAGTGTAGTATTTGTCATAGAATCTTTAACCATACTTTTAAAAGTAAAATTACTTTGGCATATAATAAAGGAACAAAATATAGCAGACTAAAGAGAAAATTTCACAGTATTATAATTAGCATAAGATATATAGAATTTGAACATAATGGAAAATCAGTATAGAAACAAAGAAATTCAGCCTTTGCTTGGATGCTATTGAATTGGAAACCCGTAAAAGTCTTATACACAAATGTTCTTCCTTAGTTGGTAAGCACATCTATAAAAAATAATATTTATACAGGAGAAGAGTTGGAGGCATAGGGAAGGAAAAGTAAAATTAAATAGATCATTGTTCCATGGACTTAGAATGGGATTTTTTAGGGTTTTTGTTTGTTTGTTTGTTTTGGTTGGCTGGTTTTTGCTTTTTTTTTAAGCATGACTCTGCCTCATCATGAAGTGCTTGCCATTAGATATCCTGCTTACAGTCTGAAACTAGCAGGTAATCATAAAACATAACACACTACTTTCTATCTACATGGAGATACAATTTTGTGTATTTCATTTATCCAACTGTGAATCTCACAGTAAACACAAGGAAAAAATAGTAAATAAATAAATTAAATAAAATAACAAAGTACTAACACTAAAGAAAACCAGAAAAGTACAAGGGGAAAGAGAAAGAGAAGAAGAAAGTAATAGAGAGGAACCACAAAATTAGCTAGAAAACAATTGTTTAAATGGCAATAAGTACATGCTTACCAATAATTATTTTAAATGTAAATGGAATAAAGTCACCAATCAAAAGATATAGAGTGGCTAAATAGATAAAAAACAAAATAAAACAAAACAAAATCCATCTGTATGCTGCCTGTAAGAGACTCACTTCTGATGTAAGAACACACAAAGACTGAAAGTGAAGGATGGAAAAATATATTCCATGTAAATGTAAATGAAAAGAAAGCTGTAGTAAGTATATTTATATCAGATAAAATAGACTTTAAAACTAAGACTGCAATAAAAGACAAAAAAAAGCATTACATAGTGATAAAGGGGTCAATCCAACAAGATATAATAATTGTAAATATATATGCACACAACACAGTAACACTTAAATACATAAAGCAAATATTAACAAATATAAAGGAAGAAATTGAAAGCAATGCAATAATTGGAGACTTTAACACTCACTTACATCAATGGATAGATCATCCCAACAGAAAACCAGTAAGTTTCATTGGACTTACACTACATGTTAAATCAGATAAATTTAACACATATACACAAAACATTTCATTCAAAAGTAGCAGAATACACATCCTTGACAAGTGAACATGGAACACTCTCCAGGATAGATCACATGTTAGGTTACAAAGCAAGTCTCAATAAATTCAAGAAGATTGAAATCACATCAAACATCTTCTCCAACCACAGTGACATGAAACTAGAAGTAAATCACAAGAAATAAATGGGAAAAGCACAAAAACATGGGGATTAAACAGCATGTTACTATCATCAAAGGAAGCAAAGGAGAAATTTAAAAATACCGAGAGACAAATGAGAACAGAAGTACAACATACCAAAATTTATAGAATGCAACAAAAGCAGTTCTGAGAAGGAAGTTCATAGCAATAGAGGCCTATATCAAGAAACAAAAAAAATCCAAAATAAACAATCTAACTTTACACCTAAAGGAACTAGAAAAAGAAGAACAAAAGAAGGCCAAAATTAGTAGAAGGAAGGAAACAATAAAGATCAGAATGGAAATAAATAAAATTAATATCAAAATACTTTATTAATGAAAAATGAAAATTGTATTATTGAAAATTAGTGAATCTAAAAGCGGTTCTTTGAAAACATAAACAAAGTTGAAAAGCCATTAGTTAGCCTATTCCATAAAAAGAGAGAGAGAGAACTCAGATAAATAACATGAAAAATGAAGGAGAAGAAATTACTACTGATACCACAGAAATACAAAGCATCATCATAAGAGAATACTACATACAATTATATACCAACACGACTGGACAACCTAGGAAAAATGGATAAACTTCTAGAAACATGCAATCTGTCAAGACTGAATCATGAAGAAATAGAAAATCTGAATATAGGCATACCTCATGTTAATGTACTTTGGTTTACCGTGATTCACAGTAATTGCTTTTTTTTTTTTTTTTTTTTTTTTACAAATTGAAGGTTTGTGGAAACTCTGCTTCAAGCAAATCTATCAGCACAATTTTTTCAACAGCATATGCTCACTTTATGTCTCTGTGTCACATCTTGGTAATTCTCACAATATTTCAACCTTTTCCCTTATTATTAGATCTATTTTGATGATCTGTAATCAATGATCTTTCATGTTATTACTGTAATGGTTTTGGGGAAACCACACCCATATTAGAGAGTGAAATTAATTGATAAATGTTATGTGTGTTCTGACTACTCCACCAATGAGCCACTACTCCGTCTCTCTCTGTCTCTCAAACCTCCCTATTCCATGAGACAAAACAGTATTGAAATTAGGCCAATTAATAACCCTACAGTACTTTCTAAGTGTACAAATGAAAGGAAGAGCCACATGTCTCTCACTATCAATCAAAAGCTAGAAACGGTTAAGCTTACTGAGAAAGGCATGTAAAAAGCTGAGACAGGTCAAAACATAGGCCTCTTGCAACAAACAGTTAGCCAAGTTGTGAATGCAAAGGAACAGTTCATGATGAAAATTAAAGTGCTACTCCAGTGAACACTTGAATGATAAGAAAGTGAAACAGCCTTATTGCTGATATGGAAAAAGTTTTAGTGGTCTAGATAGAAGATCAAACCAGCCACAACATTCCCTTAAGCTATAGCCTAATTCAGAGCAAGGTCCTATGGCTCTTCAATTCTATGAAGACTGAGAGAGGTGAGGAAGTGAAGAAGAAAAGTTTGAAGCTAGCAGAGGTTGGTTCATGAGGTTTAAGGAAAGAAGCTGTCTCCATAACATAAAAGTAAGAGATGAAGCAGCAAGTGCTGGTGTAGTAGCTGCAGCAAGTTATTCACAAGAGCTTGCTAAAATAATTAATGAGGGTGGCTACACTAAACAATCGATTTTCAATGCAGATGAAACAGCCTTCTATTGGAAGAAGGTGTCATCTAGGACTTTCATAGCTAGGGACGAGAAGTCAATGCCTGGCTTCAAATCTTCACAGGACAGGCTGACTCTCTTGTTAGGGGCTAATGCAGCTGGTGACTTTCATTTGAAGCCAATGCTCATTTACCGTTCAGAAAATCCTAGGGTCGTTAAGAATTATGCTAAATGGACCCTGCCTATGCGCTATACATGGAAAAACACAACCTGAATAAGAGCATATTTGTCTACAACATAGTTTACTGAATATTTTAAGCCCATTGATGAGGGCTACTACTCAGAAAAATAGATTTCTTTCAAAATATTAACAATGCACCTGGTCACCCAAGAATTCTGATGGAGATATACAATGAGATTGATGTTGTTTTCATGCCTGCTAACACAACATCTATTCTGCAGCCCATGGATCAAGGGGTAACTTTGACTCTCAAGTCTTATTATTTAAGAAATACATTTTGTAAGTCTGAAGCTGCCATAGATAGTGATTACTCTGATGGATTAGGGCAAAGTCAATCTGAAAACTTCTGGAAAGGATACACCATTCTAGGTGCAATGAAGAACATTTCTGATTTATGGAAAGAGGTAGAAATATCAACATTCACAGGAGTTTGGAAGAATTTGATTTCAACTCTCATGGATGAATTTGAGGAGTCAAGACTTTAGTGGAGGAAGTAACTTCAGATGTAGTAAAAATAACAAGAGAACAAGAATTTAAAATGGAGCCTGAAGATGTGACTGAATTGCTTAGTTTTATGTTAAAAATTCAATGAATGAGGAGTTGCTTCTTATGGATGAGCAAAGAAAGTGTTTCTTTGTTTTTTGTTCTTTGTTTTTTTTGCGGTACGTGGACCTCTCACTGTTGTGACCTCTCCCGCTGTGGAGCACAGGCTCTGGACGCGCAGGCTCAGCGGCCATGGCTCATGGGCCCAGCTGCTCTGCGGCATGTGGGATCTTCCCGGACCGGGGCACGAACCCGTGTCCCCTGCATCGGCAGGCGGACTCTCAACCACTGCGCCACCAGGGAAGCCCAAGAAAGTGTTTCTTGAGATGGCATCTACTCCTGATAAAGATGCTGTGAAGGTTGTTGAAATGTCAACAAAGGACTTAGAACATTCCATGTACTTAGTTGATAAAGCAGTGGCAGGGTTTGAGAGGATTGACTCCAATTTTCAAAGAAGTTTTACTGTGGGTAAAGTGCTATCAAACATCATTGCATGCTACAGAGAAATTGCTCATGAAAGGAAGAATCAATAACTTCAGCAAACTTCATTGTTGTCTTATTTCAAGAAATTGCCACAGTCACCATAACACTCACCAACCACCACCTTGATCAGTCATCAGCCATCAACCTCAAGGCAAGATACTGCACCAGCAAAAAGATTATGATTCACTGAAGGCTTAGATGATGGTTAGCATTTTTCAGCAATAAGGTATTCTTAAATTAACGTGTGCTCATTGCTTTTTTTAGACATAATCCTACTGCACACTTAATAGACTACAGTATAGTGTAAACATAGTTTTATATGCACTGACAAACCAAGAAATTAGTGTGACTCACTTTATTTTGATATTCACTATTGCAGTGGTCTGGAACCAACCCCACAATGTCTCTGAGGTACGCCTGGAGACCTATCACCAATGAGGAGATTGAAACAGTAATCAAAAATCTCCAAAAAGTATATATTATATATATGTATTTATATATATATATATATATATATATATATATATATATATATATATATATATATATATATCTGAGTTACTTTGCTGCATTCCTGAAACTAACACAACATTGTAAATGAACTTTGCTTCAATAAAAAAATTTACAAAAAAAGAAATCTCTCAACAAGGAAAAGCCGAGAATAAGATGCATTCTACAAAACACTCTAAGAATTAATACCTATCCTTCCCAAACTCTTCAAAAAATTTAAGAGGCGGGAAACTTTCCAAACACACTTTATGAAGGTAGTATTACCCTGGTAACAAAACTAGGCAAGGACATCACAAAAAAGAAAATTACACGCCAATATCCTTGATGAACATCGATGCAAAAATCCTCAACCAAATCTTAGCAAATCAAATCCAATAATTGACTAAAAGGATCATACACCATAATCAAGTGGCATTTACTCTAGGGATGTTAGGATGGCTCAACAACTACAAATCAATAAACATGATACATCACACTAACAGTATGAAGGATAAAATCATATGATCATCTCAACAGATGCAGGAAAAATATTTGATAATATTCAACAACAATTTATGATAAACCCTCTCAACAAAGTAGATGTTGATAGAATGGACTTTAACATAATGAAGGCTATATATGACAAACCCACAGCTAACATCATACTCAATGGTAAAAAGTTGAAAACTTTTCCTCTAAAGTCAGGAACAAGACAACAATGTCCACTCTCACCACTTTTATTCAATATAGGATTGAAAGTCCTAGCCACAACAGTTAGGCAAGAAAAAGAAATGAAAACATCCAAATTGGAAAGGAAGAATTAAAACTGTTACTATTTGGAGATAGCAGGATACTATATATAGAAAACCCTAAAGATGCTACCAAAGAACTTTTAGAACTAATAAATGAATTCAATAAAGTTACAGGATACAAAATCAATATCTATACACTAATAAAAATGATCAGAAAGAGAAATTAAGAAAACAATCCCACTTACAACTGCATCAAAAGGAATAAAATACCTGGGAATAAATTTAACTAAGGAGGTCAAAGACCTGTACTCTGAAAATATAAGACACTGATGAAAGAAAATGAGGAAGGCACAAATAAATGGAAAAATATACTATGCTCAAGAATTGGAAGAATTAAGGTAGCTAAAAATGTCCATTATACCCAAATCAATCTACAGATTCAATGCAGTCCCCATCAAAATGGTAATGGCATATTTCACAGAACTAGAAAAAATAATTCTAAAATTTGTAGGTAACCACAAATGTCCTTTAATAACCAAAACAACCTTGAGAAAGAAGAACAAAGCTGGAAGTAACATGCTCCCTGATTTCAAACTATACTATCAAGCCATAGTAATTACAACAGTATGGTACTGGCACAAAAACTGACACATAAATCAATGAAACAGAATTGAGAGCCCAGAAATAAATCCACACATATATGGACAATTAACTTATGACAAATGAACCAAGAACATACAATAGAGAAAAAACAGTCTCTTCAATAAAATGGTGTTGGGAGAAATGAGCAGCCACATGGAAAAGAATGAAACTAGACCACTATCTTACACCTTATATAAAAATTAACTAAAAATGGACTGAAGACTTGAATGTAAGACCTGAAATTATAAAATTCATAGAAGAAAACATAGGTGGTAACTTCATTGATATTGGTCTTAGTGTTTTTGTGGATCTGACTTCAAAGGCAAGGGAAACAAAATAAAAAATAACTTTGTGGGACTACATCAAATTAAAAAGCTTCTACATAGAGAAGGAAACCACCATAAAAATGAAAAGGCAACCTACTAAATGGGAAATGATACTTGCAAATCATATACCTGATAAGTGGTTAATATCCAAAATATATAAAGAATTCATCCAACAAAACACCAAACAAGCAGATTAAAAAATGGCCTGAGAATCTGAGTAGGCATTTTTCCAAAGAAGACATACAGATGGCCAACAGGCACATGAAAAAATGTTCAACATTACTAATTACCAGGGAAATGCAACTCAAAACCCTAATGAGATTTCACCTAACACGTGTTAGAATGGCTATTATCAAAAAGACAAGAAAAAACAAATGTTGGAGAGGATGTGGAGAAAAGAGAATCTTCATACATTATTGGTGGGAATGTAAATTAGTGCAGCTACTATGGAAAACAGTATGGGGATTCCTCAAAAAATTAAAAATAGAATTACCATATGACCTAGGCTTTTCACTTCTGGGTATTTATCTGAAGAACACAAAACCACTAATTCAAAAAGATATATGCACCCCTGTGTTCATTGCAGCATTGTTTACAGCAGCTAAGATGTAGAAACAACCAAAGTATTCACTGAAGGATGAATGGATAAAGAGGAAGTGATACAAATATATATAATAGAATACTACTTTGCTAGAAAAAAGAATGAAATCCTGCCATTTGTGACAACATGGATGAAACTTGAGAATATTATGCTAAGTAAAATAAGTCAGAAGGAGAAAGAAAAATACTGTATGATTTTACTCATATGTGAAATCTAAAAACAAAATGAAAGAAAAAACAAACAAACAAAAGAAAAATAAACTACTCATAGGTACAGAGAACAGGTTAGTGATTATCAAAGGAGAAGGTGGTTGGAGGTTGGGCAAAATGGAAAAGGGGGTCAACTCTATGGTGATGGATGGTAAACAGACTTGTGATGGTGATCACTCTGTAGTATATACAGGTACTGAAGTACAATGCTCTATAAATGAAAGTTATATAAGAAAAATATTTTAAAAAGTTTAAAGAATTCAATGGGCATGGTTATGCCTGCATGTAATACCTGGAACTGCTACCCCTGCCTTGTAACCAGGAGGGAACACAACACTGACAGACTGAAATTGGCAGACTAGAAGAGGAAAAGCCTCTGATTCTTTGCTGATATTATTAAGCCACAAATTAACCTAAAATATTTCCCCTAGTTATTTTGTTATATAATATTACATGCATTTTGACATTTAATTCAATTTGGATTGTCTATTTGGTTATTTGTAGCACAAAGAATTCCAACTGATACAATAAATGTCTTTTATATATACCTCCTCAAAAAAGAACAATTCAGAATATCTCTGTATTAGTTGTCTTTTGCTGTTTGACAGTTCAGTCACTTAACCCTCATTTATGATTTGAAAGTCCTGTAGGACAGAGGTCAGGGTAGACTCAAATGGTCCTGTCTCACAATGTTGAAATCAAGGTCTTGGCAGAAATGGGCTCTTCTCTGGAGGCTGTGGGGAAGAATCGTCTTTCAGGCTCATCTAAGTTGTTAGCTGAATTCAGTTCCATGACTTGGAGGATCCTTTTTGTCCTTCCTTGCTATCAGGGATTGCTCCTAGCTTCTAGAGACAACTCTCCTGTCATTGCACAGGATGCCCTCCATTTTCAAGCCAACGACAGTATGTCAACGTTAGGCTTCCAATTCCTCTGACTTCCCCTTTTCCTACTAGGTTGAGAAAACTCTCTGCTTTCAAAGGGCTCATATAATTATATGATTAGGCCCACCTGACAATCCAAAGCAATCTCTTTATTTTAAAGCAAGTTGATCGGTCGTCTTGATTATATCCGCAAAGTCCTTTTTGCCATGGTAGGTAACATATTCACAGCCATAATATGTTATCATATTCATAGTCCCAAGTTGCTAGGGCAGGTAATCTTGGGTGGAGGGGGCATTTTTAGAGTTCTGTCACATTCATTTAGAAAAAACCCAACTTTTAGATTTCTGCCAATAAAAATATGTAATTTCTAGAAATTTTCCTTTTAAATTTAAAAAGACTTTCCTTTTGATTCAGTTGTCAGTTTTGAAAAATTAATTTTCAGATCATTTGTTCTGTGAAGAGAATAACTTCAAAAGAATATTCAAGTAAATAAATAGTTGATGGGTTTGAAGCAGAGAAGCTTCACAGAGATAACAGTAGAAAAGCAGTGATGTGCAAATTTTTGAACCAAGAAAGTGAGTTCACCATTTCCACATAAATCCAGGAATGCCTTCAAAACACAGTCTGTGCTCTGCTTCTGTGCATCAGAGAAATCAAGGGGCCCACAACAGTGTCAGATTATCCCACAGAGGTTTGTTGTGCAGGATGTTTCCTGACTGATTGCATCCTTGGGAGTGTATTTGATTATGTTTCTAGCAATTCAGTTGTAAACAAATACTTGGTGCTGTTATCTTTAATAAGCCTCTATGAGAAATGATAGCTGAATAGTTTGGGGATTTCTTTTATTGGGCCAAGTCTTCCCAGGCATTTCAGACATTGATGAAGGCAGTATCTTCTTTCTGATATTTAGTTGTTTCATTAACCAGGAAAAAATATATTTAACAATACCTCAGAGCTAATATGGTTGAAAAAACGGTGGTGAAAAGTGTCATAATGGAGGAATCGTTTCTATGGATGCAAGCTGTTAAGGTGAGGAAGGATGTCTATAAACTAATGTGAAGTGCATCTTTTAAACCAGTATATTAAATGGCATTCTGAACAGCAGGCTAGTCATATCTTAATACTACGTAAATCATAATTTCAAGGAAGCCAACATAAAAAGCCAACATTAGAGTTAGATTGATTCAAATTTTCAGTCTAGCTCAACTTCATACCACATTTTTATAGCTATAACTTTCCTATTATCCAGGTTGAATTCTCCTTGTGATAAAAAATGTATAGTAAGTCCTCAGTCATGTGCAACTGAAGGGGTCCAAAGGTAAGTTTTGCTAAGACAATGCTGTTGCATGCAGCAGGATTTTCATGGGTCTTTCTCATGGCAGCTTCACTGTACCCTTCCTGTTCTAAAGAAAAATTTTCAGAAACAATGGAGATGGTGTCTGTGTGTCTTTGATCCAAAACATCTGTGAAGCAGACTCAGAAGGCAGCATTACTTCCAAGGGAAACTACAGATTTTTCAGGGGCCAGAAGGGCAAAAAATATGAGACCTTAAGGTGCTCAGATTTGTCCCTGCCTGATTCATCTCTAGCAGGCAGAGAAAGGGACATACACCTGACTGAATTCACACAGCTTTACAGTGCAAGGCACTTAAGAGACATGCAGTTAATATTAGGTATTGACTGAGAGTCAGTTAATCTTTCAACTAAAATAACTAGGGTAAGGTATAATAGTCACACTCCCACATTCAATAAGCATGGAAATCATTAGGGAAGAACTTACTAAGACATCATTAGGAGTAAAACTATTTGTGAGGAATGAGAGTTATAAAACATTTACTTGAAGTTACTATTTCAAAAAATTCAAAATCATATGTCTGACAATAATGTCAAATAATAAATATGAATGTAAAATTTTTATCATTGTGACTTGTGGAATAAGAAAAAGTGAAAATTGCTTTGTACTGGTATATAAATTCATTATTTTTTGTGATGGTTATGATGTTTAAAAATTACAAAGTTGTCTTAAGTAGTTGAATGAGCAAAGGGTTTTCAGATTTGGGATTTCTCTGTCTGAAATGTGTTGGCCTGCATAATTTCCTATCTATTAATGGTGACATAGGCAGTGTTTAAAATATGGCAACATTTGTCTGAGAAGGTTCATCCAATAACATGGTTGAAAGTACCAGTAAAGCACACACTTTTTTATCCTGCTGTATCTGCTGCTTTAGGGATGTTGAAAGCATGTGAGATTTCTGGCCTGCTAGGAAGCATGAATGACCATAAGACTTTTTAAAGGGATTATGAATGGTGGACTGTGGTAATGTCTTTCATTGGTTTCCATTTGTTGGATTCCCTGTTATCCACAATGTTTTTAAGTCACTCAAATGTCATATTAGTTACAGTGGCTAAAAACCTTTTAAGGGAACTATCTGACTTCCAGACTACAGGGAAATGGTTCCATCTCTAACCCTTTTTATAAGTTAAGGTTATGTTTTGTTTTTGACTAGCCAGCCTGGTAGGCAGTTAAGATTTTTGATTTACACAATATTTAAAATAAAATATTTTTGTTATTTGAAATAATTTTCAGATATTGAAAGCTACTTTCCATATAGAAAAACAGAGTCTGGTGTGATAGTGGAAATTGGGAAGAATATGGATGAGATGTGAAAATCTCTATTCTTGCTAAACTGTCCACAGTAGCAATGGAACAGACTAGCAGGTAAAATAGAGCTGCTGAAGAGGAACTGCTCCAATTATTCGATTTGGGTGATAATTCATAATGAATCTTTAGGCTATATATTTGTTAATATATTTATTCAAAAATATGCAAGGCCATGTGGTAGGCATTTCAGCTTCCTTTATTCAGGGAGAATAAAAGAATTTATATATTCTAGTCGACAATGGGAAAATAGACAAAGATAATAAAGAAAATGAATAAAGAAAGCAATGGAGTGGGTGTTCCATAACAGAGAATAACAGGTTTGGGTGAGTATTGGTTCAAAAAGATGTTGCTGGAAAGAGAATTCATCTAGCAAAAGAGAGTCATTCAAGGAAAACCCTCTGTGAGGACATAGTATGTTAAGTTGAAAGCTGAAGTGTGAGAAAAGTCAGTCATAGGAAGAGTAGAGAAAAGCTTTTTTAAAACCCTTGAAAAGAGAACAGTACACATGTAAAGAGTTTAAGGCATGAAAAAAGTGTTGCTTTTGAGAAAATGGAAGACTAGTGACCTGAAACTTAAGAAGTGAGTCCAGAGTACAAATATAATGCAGCCTGTCCACCAGCTTATAGATACCAGCCCCAGGACCACTGCAGCACTTTAACCTATAATGGTAGGACCCAGCCCACCCACCAGCAGGTTGGCAACAGACCAACCTGGGATCCCTGGGCCCTGATCCCACCCACCCACAGGCCAAGACCAGCTCTGAGAAACCATGGACCCATCAGCCAGCTGCCCTGACCTACCAGTTGGCCTATACAAGCTTTAGGACATCCCAAACCCTGTAGCCAGCTATGTCAGGAACAGGCCCTGCCCACTAGCAGGCCAACACCAGCTCAAAGACTCCTAGGGCTCTATAGCCAGTGATTCCAGGATTCAGCTCCACCCAACTGTGATACAGCACCAGTTCTGGGACCTCTAGGCCCTGCAGCCATAGACACTACCTGGCTCTGCATATCACTGGGTCTAGCCCCTGGGCCCTAGCCTCACCAATCAGTGGGCACGCATCAGCCCAGGGACCACTGAAGCCCCACAGCCTGCTTTGTCAAGATTCAGCCAGCAAAACAGGAGGCTGGCACCAGACCAGGGATGCTCCAACCCCAGCCTTGCCCATCAGCAGGCCAAACAGCTCTGCAACACCTTGGGAACCTGAGTCAGTGGCTCCAGGATCCAGCCCTACCCACCAGAGGGTGACACCAGCTTCAGGACTCTTTGGACCCCTCAGTCAGAGAATCTGGAACTCAGCCCAGTGAGCTGGCACTAATGTCAGGACACCCTGGGCCCAGGCTCTGCCCACCAGTAGGCACCAGCTCTGAGGCACCTTGGATCCCTAAGCCACCCACCCTGGGATCCAGCCCCACTCACCAGTGGGCGAGCACCAGCTTTAAGACACCCAGAAACCCACAGCCAGCCATGTCAAAAACAAGCCCCACTCACCAGCAGGCCAACATTAGATGCAGAAACCATGGTCACACAACAGCCCACCCCAGGTCCTGGCTCTGCCCACCAATGGGCCAATCTAGGCCCAGGACACCCTGGGATTCTGCAGCCAGACGTCTGTGACCTGACCCCACCAAAACTGTCTGGCAGCCTCCATAAGGTAGGACCTGGCAACCAAGTTGATTAGGGGCCAACCACGCCTACCAGACTGCCCACAATAGTCAGCCCACCACAACAGAAGGACCCATGCAGCCCATATAGGAGGCACACCTAGAGTATATAGCTCTGGCAAACAGGGGAGTGTGCTGCTGGAATCATAGGATGCTCACACAAAAGGCCACTTCTCCAAGGTTGGAAAACATAACCAACATGCTAGATACATAGGAATAAAAACAGCAAATTAGGCAAAATTTGGCATCAAAGAAACATGTTTCAAATGGAAGAATATGATAAAACCTCAAAAGAAGAACTATTGGAAGTGGAGATAGGTAAGCTACCCAAGAAAGTGTTCAGATAAAGATTGTAAATATGTATAAAGACTCAGGAGAAGAATGGAAGAAAGCAGTGAGAAGTTGAACAAAGAGTCAGTAGATATAAAGAAGAACCAAACAGAGATGAAGAATATAATAACTAAAATAAAAAATACACTAGAAGGAAACAGTAATAGATTAAAAGATGCAGAAGAACAGATCAATGAGCTTGAAAACAGAATAATGGAAATCATTGAAGCTAAACAGAAAAAAGAATAAAAAGAAATAAGGACAGTTTAAAAGACCTCTCAGACAACATTAAGCATACTAACATTTGCAGTATAGGGATTCCAGAAAGAGAAGAGAGAGATAAAAAGCTGAGAACATATTTGACAACATAATAGCTGAAAACTTCCCTAACCTGTTATAGGAAACAAATACCCAGGTCCAGGAAGCATAGAGAGTCCTAACAAGATCAACTCAAAGAGAACCACACCAAGACACATTATAATTAAAATGGCAGAAATTAAAGATTAAGAGAGTATATTGAAAGCAGTGAAGGGAAAGCAACAATTATTTATACATACAAGGGAACTCCCATAACACTATCAGCTGGTTTTTCAGCAGAAACTCTACAGTCCAGGAAGGGTGGCATGATATAGTTAAAGTGAGGAAAGGGAAAAAACCTACAACCAAGAATACTCTACCCAGAAAGGCTTTCATTCAGATTTGATGGGGAGATCAAAGGTTTCACAGACAAGCAAAGCTAAAAGAGTTCAGCACCACCAACTCAGCTTTACAAGAAATGTTAAAGTGACTACTCTAAGCAAAAAAAAAAAAAAAAAAAAAAGGCCAAAACTAGAAACATGAAAATTATTAAAGGAAAAAGACTATTGGTAAAACCAAATATACAGGAAAGGTAGTAAATCCACATGTACAAAGCTAGTAGGAAGGTTAAAGACGAAAGTAGCAAAGTCATCTATATCCACGATACGTAGTTAAGGAATACACATAACAAAATGATGTAAAATATGATGTCAAAAATAGTAATTGTTGGGGGGGGAGTAAAAAGGAAGGTAGTTAAAATGCATTTAAAATTAAGAGACCACTAACTTAAAATAATCACATGTATATATAGATTGCTATACACAAGCTACACGGTAACCATGAACCAAAAATCTATAATAGATACACACACAAAAACAAGAAAGGAATTAAAACATAACACTAAGATAGCCATCAAATCATAAGGGAAGAGAAAAGAAGGAACAAAAAAGAACTGCAAAAAAAGTAATAAAATTGTTATAAGTACATACCTATCAATAATTACTTAAATGTAAATGGACTAAATGCTTAAGTCAAAAAACATGAAATTGCTGAATGTACAAAAAACAAGACCCATATTTATGCTGCCTACAGGAGATTCACTTCAGACACATGCAGACTGAAAGTGAAAGGATGAAAAAGGTATTCCATGCAAATGGAAACTAAAAGAAAGCCAAGGCAACAATACTTATATCCTGACAAAATAGACTTTAAAACAAAGAAACAAGTAGGACATTGCATAATGATCAAGGGATAAATCTAAGAAGAATATATAACAATAGTAAATATATGTGCACCCAACATGGGGTCACCTAGTATATGAAGGAAATATTAACAGACATAAAGGGAGAAACTAACAGTAACACAATAATAGTAGGAGACAATACCACTTTACTTAGTAAGGAAATAGTGGCCTTAAATGACCTATTAGAAATTTAGTAAGGAAATTTAGTAAGGAAATAGTGGCCTTAAATGACCTATTAGAAAAATGCACATAATAGATATACATAGAACATTCCACCCCAAAACAGTATACATTCTTTTCATGTGAACATGGAACATTCACCAGGATACGTTGTATTCTAGGCCACAAAACAAGTCTCAGTAAGTTTAAGAAAATTGAAATCATATCCAGCATCCATTCTGACCACAATACTATGAGACTAGAAATCAACTGCAAGAAAAAACACTACAAAAAACACAATCACATGGAGGGTAACAGTATGCTACTGAACAACCCATGGATCTCTGAAGAAATCAAAGAAGAAATTTAAAAAATATCTGGAGACAAATGAAAATGAAAACAATGATTCAAAATCTACAGAACACAGCAAAAGTAGTACTAAGAGGGAAGTTTATAGCCATATAAGCCTAACTCAGGAAACAAAGAAAGTCTCAAATGAACAGCCTTACCTTATACCTAAAGGAACTAGAAATAGAAGAACAAACAAATCCCAAAGTTAGTAGAAGGAAAGAGATCATAAAGATCAGAACAGAAATAAATTAAGTAGAGACTAAAAAAAATACAAAAGATCAGTGAAATGAAGAGCTGGTTCTTTGAAAAGATAAACAAAATTGATAAATCTCTAGCAAGATTCATCAGAAAAAAAGAGGGCCCAAATCAGTAAAATCAGAAATGAAAAAGGAGAAGTTAAAGGCAAATGAAACAAAAGCAAAAATAAACAATGGGACCTAATTAAACTAAAAGTTTTGCACAGCAAAGGAACCCATCAACAAAACAAAAAGGCAACCTATGGAATGGGAAAAAATATTTGCAAATGATATGACAAATAATGGGTTAATAGTCAACATATATAAATAGCTCATACAACACACTACCAAAAAAACAAACAACCTGAATAAAAATGGGTAGAAGAGCTGAACAGACATTTTTCCAAAGAAAACATGTAGATGACCAACAGGCACATGAAAATATGCACAAAATCGCTAATCATCAGAGAAATGTAAATCAAAACCATAATGAGATATAACTTCACACTTGTCACAATTTGAAGGGCTATCATAAAATTGACCACAATTAACAAATGTTGGCAAGGATATGGAGTAAAGGGAACCCTTGTAAACTATTGGTGGGAATGCAAATTGGTGCAGCCACTATGGAAAACCGTATGGGGGTGGGGGGTCTTCAAAAAACTAAAAATAGACCTATCATACGATCCGGCAATTCCACTCCTGGGTATATATCCAAGTGAAAAATACAGTAATTCAAAAAAAATATGCAGCCTAATGTTCATAGCAGCATTATTTACAGTACTCAAAATATGAAGCAAACTAAGTGCCCATCAACGGATGAATGGATAAAAAAGATGTATTATATATGTACAATGGAATATTACTGAGCCATAAAAAGAATGAAATTTTGCCATTTGCCACAATATCAACAAACCTAGAGGGTATTACACTTAATTAAATAAGCCAGATAGAAAAAGACAAATATTGAAGGTTATCACTTACATGTGGAATCTAAAACATAATACAAATAAATATAACAAAAATAGAAACAGACTCACAGGTGTAGAGAACAAACTAATTACCAGTGGGAAGAGGGAAGGGAGGAGGACTAGATAGGGTGAGCAGATTAAGAGGTACAAACTACTATTTATAAAATAAATAAGCTACAAGGATATATTGTACGGACACAGGAATATAACCAATATTTTATAATAATTTTAAATAGAGTATAATCTATAAACATTTTGAATCAGTATATTGTACACCTGAAACTACTATAATATTGTAAATCAAGTATACTTCAGTAAAAAAAAATTAAAATAAATAAACAAATATAATGTAGGACCTTGAAGGTCACTGTAAGTAGTTTGGATATTAATCTAAATTCAATGGGAAGCCATTGACAATTTTCACCTGTGTGTTTCCATTTGAAATGATGAGTCTGTTTCCTGAATGAAGACTAAATTGGATTGAAGAAAAACAGTAAGAAAGGGGACAAGAGACTGTTGCATAGACCAGGGAAGGAATGTTGATGACATGCAGTTGAACTGATGAGGTGGAAATTGATAAAAGGGGATGGATTGGTCATATAATTTTGAGGTTGAATCAACAGAATTTGCTGGTTAATTGGATGTGGAGGATGAGGTGAAATCAGGAATCAAGAATGGCTCAGATTCTAAGCTTAATCAATTACATGTATAATGAAGCATTCATTAAGATTGGTAAAAATGCTATCAAGTTCTATAATAATTGAGGTTGACACACTGAAGTTACCTGACAATTTAAAATCCTAAAGATTCTCATGAGGAAAATATTTTCTTTTTTATAAGCTTTTCATTACTTAGTTTGTCACAGGTAGTCTAATATGTATTACCTGATACATAAATTATTGTTCATTTTCTAGTCTATTATGAACTACTCTCTTTTGAAACATGAGAGGTCTGGTATAAAATAAATGTGTGATATTTGAGTGAGACAAGACAAATTCATACCTGCCTCACACTTATTTCTCAGTTACTCTACTTTTTCCAGAAATGTGAGCAAAACTTTCTTGATATTTATTGCATTGTGATTGGTATAAAATCATTGGAGCAGCTCATAAAACTTGAAAATATATTTAAAAAAAGAGCTAAAATCAACAGAAATAGATTACACTGACAAAATATTTAAAGTAAAAGCCTAAGACACTGGTAATTGCTGTCAAAATTTAATTTCATGATTTATTTTGCATTTCTCTCTCTATGGTAGCCAGCCTCCAAGAGAGCCCCAAGGATCTTGACCTCCTGGTGTTCACATCCTTGCATAGTCAGGCCCCTCCCACACTGTATCAGGGCTGGGCTCTAGGATTGATGGCATGTCACTTCTGTGGGGAGATCACTAAACACAATGTGCCTTTTTCTTCTCTCTTGGATCAGTAGCTCTCGGAAAGCTAGCTTTCATGCCCTAAGAAGTCCACATGGTGAGGAACTGAGGCTTCTGGAGAACAGCTAATGAGGGTCTATGGCATCTTCCTAATAGCCATATGAGTGAGTTAGGAAGGAGATCCTCCAGCCCTCATCAATTCTTCAGATGACTGCAGCTCTGGCCAACATCTGGATTAAAACCCCATGAGAAACTCTGAGCCCCAATTACTAACTAAGCTGTTTCCAAATTCGCAGCTTACAAAGGCTGTGAGATAAAAAATACGAGATAATAAACTCTGAAAGTTTTGGAGGTAATTTGTTACACAGTAATAGAAAACTAATGCTTTATTCCTTATAAGAAACAGAGGAAATAAATGAATCTTCCAAATCTGTGAGGGTTTTTATATCCTGGACTAACTTAGAGAAAATACTGATATGGTTTTGAGATTCAAATTTATTGAAATGATGTTAAATATGCCCTTTTGTTTCTTTTGAGACTTCCAGTTAATGCCTGATTTTGTTGTGGTGTATATTAAGGGGGAGATAAAGGAGCCATTAAGTCAGGCTCATAGATGAAAATTCACCTTTGAGGAGGGACCGATGGAGAAGTCATCTGGGAAGGATATATTAATACTTCAGATATAATGTCTGTAACTGCAATTATGAAAAGATAAAAGAAAAGGACAGCGTGCTTGTATTCAAGAGACATAGTCTTATTAAGAAAATTGAGGCAGGTTTGGAAAGTGTTCTGCTAACAAAAGATTTGTGAGATGTTTTGTGAAGAAAAAGAGGTGAGTGAGCGATTTGGAAAACATAAGGCATAATCTCATTTAAAAAAATCACAATGAAGATTTGCTCAGTAAATACACCTATTTACCTTACTTTCACCCTCAGTTGTTAGTCCACGTGGACTGCTATAACAAAATACCACAGACTTGGGGGCTTAAAAAACAGAAATTTATTTTCTCAGACTTCTGGAGGCTGAAAATCCAAGACGAAGGTATTGGCAGGTTTGGTTTCTACCGAGGCCTCTCTCCTTGGCTTGTTCATGACTGCCTTCTCACTGTGTCCTCACGTGACCTAGTCTCTGGGTGCTCACATTCTCCACTGTCTCTTTCTGTATGTCTTAATCTCCTCTTTTTTATAAGGAAACCAGGTGTATTGGGTTAAAACCTACCCATAAGACCTCATTTAACCTTAATTACCACTGTAAAGGCACTACCTCTAATGCAGTCACATTAGGAGCTACTAGGGGTTAGGGCTTCAACATATGAATTCTAGGGGGACACAATTTATTCCATAACAGCCACCTTTCCCCAAATGATTTGACTATGATAACCTGCACTCAGATTAAAAGGCATCCCTGATGTCTAGGAATTCATCAAATTAGTTCTCAAAGTACCTTAAGTAATCTCTTTGCACTAAAATATAATCTAATAAACCAGTCACTTAAACATTAATGTCTCCTCCAACAATCTGCCAGACTCAATAGGAAAATACATCCCTGCCCATCATGAGCAACATTTCACTCCTTGTGGCAGTGTGGCACGATCAAGAAAATAGAAATCACTTTGCTCATTTAAAACAGGTGGAATTTAATCCAAAGAAACGGTTCCAATATTGTTTAAAAGACAAGAGCAAAGGCAAAGTGAGGGGTCGTGAAAGCAGCAAAAGAAGGAAAGGTAATGTTGAGAAGCTGCCACCACTCCTGTTCCAGAACCCACAAGCTCGTGACTGCTGCTGTATTTTGGAGATTTTGTAATATTTGGTTTTGGGTCCACCCCCAAAACTGCAGCAGTGGCCAGGCTACTAGTATCAACAAGTACGCTGCCTCTGCTCAGACTTCAGGAAGCCAAACTTACCTCATCCCTCCTGTTGCCAAAAGGCGACCTCCAGCAGCTCTCAGACTTACAGAGACAGAAGACAGACGTTTCTCTCTTCTTCCTGCCTTGTGATTTCCTATAACTGTTTCCTCTTGGCGGTGCCTAGAGGAAGCCTCTAACAAGGCAGACTGGGAACTAAAATTGGAGACTCCCAGCCCCAGCAGTCTGAGATTGAGAGACAGGTAAATAGCTAACATAGTAGTGGCACAGTCTATGGTCGATTGTACTGTATGGTTAAAAAAAGCAAATGCAGTACAATCATTGCAAACAAAATGAAAATGTTGCAAATGATGCAATGACTGATTGAAGTCAAAAGAGTAAGAAGCCCTTGAGAACACTGAATTAGCTTTCAGATATTTTTGCAAAAATTGTCCTTTTCAAAAGTTTTTATGAGTCAAATATGAAGTTCAGGATTTGGTGTCATACTACGTGGTGTTATTAGTAGAACAACGGTGCAAAAAATTGTAAGGTTATTTTTTCTAAAATTAGTACATTATAATACTAACACAGTTTTTAAGATAATGCTCTTAACTAATTTCCATTGTTTTTCCTTTTATTTTGTAAGATACAGGTACAAATCAAAATATTAAAATTATTTACCATGCAATTAAATTCCATTTCTAAGTGGATTCACTTAAATCAGACTTTTCCTGCTACCAGTTTTATTCAGCAAACGGAAACTTCTGTCATGCTATCAACATGCTGCAAAACCACTTTTCTACAAGTATATTTTGGGGAACATTGATGAAAGGATAAAAGTCAGATTTGCCACAATTACTGCTTTTATATAAACTGGGGAAATTTGGTTTGCTTTATGACTGATGTGAATTTTCAGGATACTTTTTCAGGGATATGCAATTAGGAACAGTAGTTTTGCAAGCCTAAAATATAAACTAAAGAACTGATGTGTTCCTTTTCTAGCCGACGATCTATGTGCCATGGGCTTTGGTTCAATATTAGTATGTTTTTTGCTTATGAGTTCCTGCAGTTCTGTTCTCCCATGATATAGAGTAAGGTTAGCTTAGAGTATACTTTTGCAGCAATAAAATAATTTTGTGGAAGGTCTGTTCGTACCTTGTGTGTTTCACTGATATCCACATGACTTATTTTATTTTTCTATACTGCTAAAGGAGGCAGGCATATGGTTAAACAAATGCTTCAAGCACGTTAAAATTAAACCTGACATTTCTGATTACCTTGGCAGATACTGCCACTGATTTACCACAATGAAATTTTGGGATAAATGATTTCAAACTTTTCATTTTTATATAAAATGTAGTTCTAAGAATAAAAAATATTATTATTATACAGAAGACCATATTTATATGATGACATACCTGATAGCTATATATGCTTTTTAACTTTTTAAGACTATACTGTTTAAAATTATGAAACTTTTATCAGTTATAATCCAGGGTCTTAAGACAAATTAGTACTTTCAAAAACATAGTAATGTTATCAAGATTAAGAAATATTTAGTGAAAATTTGCTCATCCCTACAGTGTCTGCTTTGGAAGTCAGGTATTTTATCTCTGCCTCACAACCTCACTATCTTCCTGGGAGGAAGAAGGTGACAGCCTCATTTTTAGACTAACTGAAATAATACCATGGCCATTCTGAACTTTGGTGAGACAGAGAAATAGTCAGACATAGGACTAGAATTTAAGTTACACATGTGTAAAAAGATGAACTGACTTGGTTGGCTGTCACGCATGGGATCGATAATAGAGTTGCAGTTAATTGGGCCAGTGTTTAAAAGGAAGATTTCTCTACTTGGTTACCAACTAGTGAGTGCCTTTATAATCCCCTAAATATTCTTGGAATTGTGAGACAAGATGGTAGCATTGACACATTATAAAACTTGACAATCTGCTTCAAACTTATGAGAGGTAAAAATATATTTTAACTATTAAAATAAATGATGTGTAAAAACAAGATGGAATTTTTCATAAATATATATTAAAAGGATAGCCAAGCATCTAAGTTGGCACTGAAGTCACAGGGTTCTATAAAGGCTGGTATAAGAGACAGGTTCCTAGGGCCAGTGTTTTAGTGACTGAGTCCTGGGATCAAATATGTACCTACCATCAATGTCAGAGAAATGATGCTGAGCTCAACGTTTGAGGTGAAGAGTGGGAATATGCATCTGAATCATAAACAGGAGAGAAAATATTTCCACCCATTCTCCTAGAATTCAGCAGAAAATTTATGGTTGCTTATATCCAGAAAAAAAATCAAAGATACAACTTAAATATTGGAAACAGCCAGCCTTTGACCTATAGCTATCAATACAAGACTTAATTTGAAGACCTGAACTCCGAAGACCTTGGGATGAAGTAATTGATAAAAACCATTTAACAGAGAATAAAAAAACTCTTTACACAGTTTGCATCTCAAACTAAAATTACAAAATTCATTAAGGAATCCTATGCCCTCAAATGTAAACCCAAGATTCCCAAACAAGCAACAAGACATTCAAGAAAATAGAATATTATATCTGAAATAGGTGTTAAATTAAGTGTGATTAAAATTCTCAACTTATAGGTAGAAATAACTTCTATTAGAGGTTTTAAATTAATAAGTAGGTAAGCTTTAAAAAAAGTTCATCTGGCAACAATGAAAATGTAGTAACTGGAAAGATGGAATAAATAATGGTCTTGACAAACTGAAGAGAGGATATTGACTTAAGAGGTTAAAAGTATCAAACCTGTCTGCAGGCAACTTGGAGAAATTGAGTTAAGGAAAATATAGGAAAGAAGTTACAGACAGGGAAGATAATCCATGAGCTTCCAAACCAATGACTGTAATGATTTTCCAAAGGATATAATAGAATGGAGAAGAAAAAAATGATGAAAAAAGAAAACGACTGAAAATTCTCTGGATCAAAAGAACATGATTCTCAAAACTAAAAAAAAAAAAAAAAAATTCACAGAGTGCTGAGTATGATTAAAAAATAACTTAGGAGGCTAACAACAAAATGGCAGTATTATAGTCATTGAATTTGAAGTACTTCCTATAGTAGCAGATAGAACACATAGGCATAATAAAACCTAGAGACAAACTCTGCAACAAAACTAAATAAGATATAACAAATACCATCATAAGAGTGAGTAGTGCCAAATCACCTACATCAGCATCGTGCAGAAAGAAATGATGTCAGAGGGACTTAACGATATCTCTGAAAACTAGACTCCCTGTTATGGGTTGAATTGTATGCCCCCAACAAGATATGTTGAGGCTCAAATAAGTATTTAGAATATGACCTTATTTAGAAATAGGGTCTTTACAGAGGCAGTCAAGTGAAAATGAGATCATTTAGGTGGACTGTAATCTAGCTTAACTAGTGTCCTTATAAAAAGGGGAAATTTGGATATAGACACATGCACACAGGGAGAATGCCATGTGAACATGAAAGCAGGGATCAAGATGATGCAACTACAAGCCAAGGAAGGTCAAAGATTGCCAGGAAATTAGAAGCTAGGAGAGAAGCATGGAACAGTTTCCTCCTTGGTAGAAACCGAGCCTGCCAACACCTTGATCTTGGACTTTTAGCCCCAGAATTGTAAGAAAATAAACGTATGTTGTATAAGGCACCCAATTTGTGATACTTTGTATGGCAGCCCTAGCAAACAAATACAGAACCAGATATCAAATTGTCAACACCTTTTTTTGGGGGGGAATGCTCAGAGTCCATATGAGAACAGCTTCTGAAGAAAGGCTCTAGTTTTTTGGAGAGGGCAAGGGGACCACTAAATGTCATCTGAGTCCTAGTATCTCTTATCTGTATGGAAAATGTTCACCTAATAGAAAGAGTGATCATGTGGTTGAGTCTCCTAATGTCTCCAGTTTTATATTTCCATCTCTGTAATTCTGCCAGAATTTTTGATGGTTTCTCTGTCCTGTTGCAGTAGCTCTACCCGGGAAAGCCTGGATTCTCAGCTTCTTGCTCTGCACTCAGAATTGGTAAGCACCTCCCAGAGGAAAACCAAAAGCAGAATTTTGGCTCAACTCTTTGGCCCTTACTTCTTGGTAATATTAGTCTTTCTTATCCTGGCTTTTCGAATAGCTCTCTGATGCCTAGGAACAGGTAATTTTTAAAAATCCAACTTGTTTTACAGTGCACCCAACTTTTAAAATTATTTTAAAATTTTAAAATAATTAAATAATTATTTAAATTAAATAATTTAATTATTTAAATTATTAAAATTAAATTAAAATAATTTAAAATAATTAAATTTAAAATTATTCATGATGGAGGTATTTGTGTACTCTAAACTACTCTATCCTATTAAAAGGTAGAAGTTAGTGTTGTCTTATGTTTGAACTAATAAGGTATAGTCCAAAATGAATTTAAGACACTGCCTCTCACTCATATCCATTATCTCTCTATCTTGTATATAAAATGTATATGCATGGCTGTATATATATGTATGTATACATGTGGCTATCTGTATTTTTATTTCCATATTTTTAGTCATATATATGTGTGTGTTGCTTTTCATATATTTGTTGGAAGCGTTAAGTATAACTTGAACCTTTTTTATAAAGACTTTGGGCAAATTAATTAATATCATTAAATATCAAAAAGATAAATACTATATTCAGTTCTGGATCTTTAAAAAGATGTAAGTAAAATATTTGGCTATACAATTTATAAACTTGTGTTATTCCCTCCTTTTCGGTAAATTTCCTCAACTTGTAGTTCTATGTCCCCCTCAAGAATGACTATTTCACACCATGACTCTCCTTAGTGCAAATGAGATAAAACTATTTCTCAGCATATGCTCACTTAGAATTATTTTAAGAAGAAGAGAGTTAGGAGCCTGGAGGTCCTTATTAACATTTAGGGGAGCCTAATGATCTGTTTGTGTTTGAAGTAACCCTAGAATCTGTGCTTGAACTTTATACTGAAGCTTTATATCCCTTATATGTTAAACCTAAATTAACATGCTTAATGCAAATAACAAAGGTGAGCTCAAACCTAAGTTTCTTCCAGAAATTATTTGGGCTAAATTTCAATGTGCGAAATATCTGAAGCAATGTGATTTGGCCACACCCTTCTACACTAAAACGTGAAAGTTCTCAGAATTCATAAAATACAAAACCACCTATTTGACTTCTTTCACTTCTTTTCTAGACTTGAAAAGTACAGAATATCCTCCCTCAACTCCTCTTCTTGTTACAAAGTTTGAATTCAAGGGGTGAATCCATTTACATTAGTAATAAGTCACCCTAAGACAAAAAGGGAAGGAGACACTCAAATGCTCCTCCCATCCAACCTATTACACCACAAAAATATACATTTTTCCTCATAAAATTCATTTAAATGGAGCACAATTCAGTTCAAGGCAAAGATTACCTAACAATACAAAAGATACGCATAAAGTGTTCGTTTCCTAATTTATTCTTTTGTTATACATTTTTTCTCTTTATCCATTCATAAGAAAATCATCACAGCACATTGATAATTATTAGCTCCTTAGAAACAGTCACAATGGCAATTTGGTTAAATGTTTTATAAACTGTTTGGGTTCACAAATAAGATTATTTTCCACATGTTATATGAAGGGTTTGGCACATGATATTCATGAACAATAAAATGAATTTGGTGACTCAGTCCCTTTTCTGCTACCAGACTGGAAAATTTCCCATAAATTTTATTTGTGTTCATCTGCTTGTGACAACCATCTGCTTAGCCTTCACACTATTTTGTGTTTAGCCAGGATGAAATTAAAATTGACAGAAGTATCTACTATAAAAAAAGCAGCACAGGGCTTCCCTGGTGGCGCAGTGGTTGAGAGTCCGCCTGCCGATGCAGGGGACACGGGTTCGTGCCCCGGTCTGGGAAGATCCCACGTGCCGCGGAGCAGCTGGGCCCGTGAGCCATGGCTGTTGAGCCTGCGCATCCGGAGCCTGTGCTCCGCAACGGGAGAGGCCACAACAGTGAGAGGCCCATGTAACGCAAAAAAAAAAAAAAAAAAAAAAAAAAAGCAGCACAAATAATTGGGGAGTGGAATGTAAGTCAGCACCATTGCTTTGCATCCAGCACCTTCATTATGACAGCACTCAAATATTTGAGAGTTGCTGAGAAGAATTAGTTCATAAGGGGGTGTGTACATTTAATGAAACTGAATTTTGAGGATGTATAAATATTTATTTCATTAAGTGAAAAGGTTAGCAATTTAAGGCTTCATACTGTAAAGCATTCCTCTTGAAACAATGTTAACCCTCATATTTTTTCCTCCCTTACTACAGGCATAAGATTCTGAAACAATATTTTCATTTAATAGTAAACACTGAACCACACAAGACTTTTATGTCAAAGATTTTAACTATCTCAACAGATTGTAGCTCTAATTCCTGGTCATAGGGAAAACTGTGAGCTTATCAGCTTGTTATTATAAGAAAGGAAAAGAGCAAGGGAATGGCAACATGTGAAACACTAATAACATGTTCTGTCAAATTATTTGAAGATAGAAGAAAAATATTCTATGGAGTCCATTGAACACATTTAAGTAAAATTGAGATTGACTGTGTCAATCACAGAAATGAAATTTATTTTTGCCCTTTCTAATCAACTGGCTTTAAGTGGGGGTAATGAAAGACACACCCAAGATTAGTCCTTACTTTGACACCATTCTTTTAAAGGAGGAGTCGACAATACCCACTTAAAATTGGTCATTTAAATACAGCTATCACCTCTTTGCAGAATGTTTAGGCAATTCTCTCAATTATCATCAAATAGGAAATAATAATCACTGCACATTTTCTTTGGTTTTATTGCTGTAAAATGACATCATAAGAACTATCCCTCATAATAATTGATATGGAAGGCTCTGAAATGAACCATTAAAACCGGAGATTTTTATATACATGCGGGGACGACTTCTAAATTCCTTTATATACAGTGAAAATAACTTATTTTAACTTTTGTGATCAAAACAAAAAAGAACTAATTGGGTCAAAGACTTAACTGAGATTTTACTTGTGTAAAAAAAAAAATATATATATATATATATATATACACACACACATATATATATGAATTTTATACAGTCTAAGCACTTGAGCTTTTAAAGATAACTTTGGGGTTGTGCTTATGGCAATTATATGGAAAAATCAAGTGATAGAATATTTTTTCTCTTCAGTAAAAGCAATCTGCTATTAGCCATGTACACTTTATTAACAGAAAAGTTTTAGTTTGGGCTAGGAGCAGGTCAGTCATAGTTCTAAATATTTTTCTTAGCAATAGTAATATTACACACACACACACTCTACAATTTCTGGCAGTTTGGTGGACCAAAAGTCCAAACCACCAGTGAATATAATTAAAATTTTATATAAAATATGGATAACACTAAAATTAAATATTAATGGACTTAACTTTTTTTAGAGCAGGTTAGGTTTACAGAAAAATTGAGCAGATGATACAAAGTGTTCCTTTACACCTTTACTCTTCCCCCCATCCCAGGGTTTCACCTATTAACATCTTTATTACTGTGGTAGATTTGTTATAATTTGTGAATCAATATTGATACATTATTATTAACTGAAGTCTATATTTTACATTTGGGTTCACTGTATTCATTTTATAGTTTTTAACTAATGTATAATGACATGTTTCCACCATGACAGTGTCATGCAGAAGAGATTGATTACCCTAAACATTCCCTGTGTTCTTCCTTTTCATCCTTTCTTCTCTTCCTAAAACCCTGGCAGCTACTAATTTTTTTACTGTCTCTATAATTCTGCCTTTTGCAGAATGTCATGTAGTTGGAGTCAAACAGTATGCAGTCTTTTCAGATTGGCTCCTTTCACTAAGCAATATACATTTAAGTTTCCTCCATGTCTTTTCATGGCTTGATAGCTTTTTGAATCACTGAATAATACTCCATTACATGGATGTAACACTGTTTGTTTATCCATTCACTTTTTGAAGGACATCTTCAATACTTTCATTTTTTTGAAATTATGAACAAAGCTGCTGTACACATTTGTCTTCAGGTTTTCATGTGTAACTACAATTTCAGCTTATTTGGGTACATAACTAGGGGCACAATTACTGGATCATATGGTAAGATTCTGATGAGCTTTGTAAGAAACTTCCAAATGGTCTTCCAAAATGTGGTACCTTTTTTCATCCTCACTACCAATGAAGGTAAATTCCTGTTGCCCTACATCCTAACCACCATCTGCTATTGTCAGCTTTCTCAATTTTAGCTATTCTAATAGGTATATAGTGGTATCTCATTATTGTTTTAATTTACAATTCTCTAATGTCATACGATGAGCACCTTTTATTATGTATATTTATTATTGTTTATCATCTACAGTAATGTATCTGTTTAGATCTTTTACCTATTTTTTAATTGGATTGTTGTATTATTGTTGAATTTTAAGTGTTCTTTTTATATTTTGGATACAAGTCTTTTATCAGATATCTGTTTTGCAAATATTTCCACCTAGTCCGTGACTTATTTTTTCATTCTCTTAAACAAGATCTCATATAGAACACAAGATCCAACTGATTGATGGTGATGTTATGTTGAATTATAGTTTTACTGAACTTCTGCCTGCTGGATTTGTCAATTACTGGTGTAGAGGGGTATTGAAATCTCCAATTCTAACAGTGGATTTGTCTATTTCTCTTTGCAGTTCCATTAGGTTTTGCCTCACGTTTTGAAAATCTGTTTTCAGGCATATACCCATTAAGGATTATTATGTCTTCATGGAGACTTGACCCCTCTATCATTATGTAATGCTTCTCTTTATCCCTGATGTTTCTCCTTGTTCTGAGTGTTCTTTGTCTAAAATTAATATAGCCATTCCTGCTTCCTTTTGATCTGTGTTACCATGATATATCTTTTTCCATCACTTTACTTTTAATCTACACATGTATTTATTTTTAATGTGGGTTTCTTGTAGACAAAGTATAGTTGTTTTTTGATTTACTCACTCTGACAGTCTGTCTCATTTAATTGGTGTATTAAATCATTCACATTTATTGTGCTTATTGATATAGTTGGATTAATAGCCATAATATTTGTAACTATTTTCTGTTAGTTGCTCTGGCTCTTTTTCTTTTTTCTTCCACCCTTTTTATGCCTTCTGTGGTTTTATCTGAGTACTTTATGTTACTCCATTTTCCCTTCTCTCTTAGCATATCAATTCTACTTATTTTTTTAAATTTTATTGTGATTGTTCTAGAGTTTGCAATATACATTTGTCCTCATTCTCTGATGTATCTAAGAAGAGTTGCTGATTTTCATTTTGTTCAGATATTTTCTTGTTATAATATTTGGAGTAACAACTTCCAAGCTCTTTACATAGTAGATCAGGAGCTGGAAGCCTAAATAGCATGTTTTAAAAAATGTACAAAAGATTTACCAAGTTAATTAGTAAAAAAGGACATATATATGTAAAGTTGTGAAACTTGATTTTGGATTAAGTATATTTAACAAATCATGTAACTAAGTTGATTATAATAGTGTCAGAGAAATTAAATTATTTTCAATGGAACAAAAATTATACTGACGCTGACTTTCTAAAGGAAACAATGGGGACTTCCCTGGTGTCACAGTTGTTAAGAACCCGCCTGCCAATGCAGGAGACACGGGTTTGAGCCCTGGTCCAGGAAGATCCCACATGCCGCAGAGCAACGAAGCCCGTGCGCCACAACTAACGAGCCTGCACTCTAGAGCCAGTGAGCCACAACTACTGAAGCCCGTGTGCCTAGAGCCCATGCTCCACAACAAGAGAAGCCACCACAATGAGAAGCCCACGCACCACAACAAAGAGTAACCCCTGCTCGCCGCAACTAGAGATAGCCTGCACACAGCAATGAAGACCCAATGCAGCCACAAATAAATAAATTTATTTTTTTAAAAAAAGAAACAATGGAAGTCAGAAAGTAGTGGAATAACGTTTTACTAAGTCATTGCTTTCTTGACAAACATCCTTTGTCAGGAGGAAGTAAAAAAGGACCTTCTCCAACAATAAACAGAGATTTTATAACAAATGAAATGTTACTAAAGAAAATTCTTAAGCAGGTATTGTAGGCAGAAGAAAATAATACCAATTCAAAATTTCAAGATGCAAAAAGTAAAGAACAAAGAAAGCTATAAATAAGTGCAAAAATCTAAAGAAATCTGTAAAAACAATAATAATTAACTCCTCTGTGTGTTTTACAAAGGAAGAAATAATATACATGATAAAATCAGCATATAAATTTCAAGTGATGTGTTTGACATTAAAGTAGTCTCAAGTTCTTGCATAAGGGAGAGTAGTAAATATATTGATTAATTTTATACTTTGATGACCAAAGAATTAATAAAATATTTAATAACTACAAAAATTAAAAATAGAATGTATAATATTCTAATTAGTAGAAGAAAACACTAAATTGAAAAAAATTACTCTGGCAATCAAAAGAAGGATATTGCAATGGTGTCAGGACATAGAAATGTACTGCAATAGAACATATAAGTTAAGACTGTAAGATAATAAATTCAAATACATCAAGCATTTCAAAGAAAAAATTGGCTATTTTTTTATAGGAGAGTCACTATAAAGTTTGAATTAAACTTCTTGCAAATAGAAATACTGAACAGAGAGAAAAAGAAAAAAAGTTTAGAACAAAAGGGAAAGTCAAGCAAATACTAAATACTAACTTTAAAAAGAAAATAACTTCTATTAATATTATTTTGTGATATTGTGTAGATATGCATGTAGAGTTGTTAAGGACAGGGAGCGATATCTGTCCTGGAGATGCATATTAGAGACTCTTTGTGTATAGATAATATTTAAAGCCACAGGACTTGATAAGACACCAAGAGAATGAATTTCATAAGACAAATACATCAAGCCTGAGTGCCAGAAACCACCAGCTTTAAGATGTCAGAGAGGGCTTCCCTGGTGGCACAGTGGTTGAGAGTCCACCTGCCAATGCAGGGGACACAGGTTCATGCCCCGGTCCGGGAAGATCCCACATGCCGTGGAGCGGCTGGGCCCATGAGCCATGGCCACTGAGACTGCGCGTCCAGAGCCTGTGCTCCTCAACGGGAGAGGCCACAACAGTGAGAGGCCCGTGTACCACACACACAAAAAAAAAGATGTCAGAGAGATGAGGAATCTGAAGTGAAGAAAGTATGACAATGAGAAATGATTGATGCACCATGTAAAACTCTGCTTATAGTTCAAATAAGAAGATTAGAGATGATGATCAATTATTTGATAACAATGATGAGGATATTGATGATGCTGATAACTCCTATAGTATATTGTGTTCCCCAATCCTCTTATTATCAATTTCCCATTCCTTCATCGGAAATAGTGGTTTATTTTTTAACAATAATTATCCTTCATCTTCCTTTTTTAAATCATAAATGAGAATTTACTTTCCATTGACTTGTTTATTCCCAAACTCTACACACTAATTATAGAGGGTCTCTTTATTCTAGACTTAACTGGTTTGTGTTCCTCAGGGAGAGAAATTTCATTTAAATGTTTTTCTTATGGTCAAATCTTGCTGAGCAGAACAAGTCATTATATTTAGAGTACACAAATAGATTGATGTTTCTTTTTTTTCATCAATATAGATGACATTTTTAGAAAAACAACTTTAAGAAATATTCTATCCAGGATCATGCAAGATACTGACAGGGAATAAATGGAGAACCACCTCAGCTGCTTCTGGGGATTCTTCTGCTCCAGGAAGACTGACCACTAAGTTCCATATGTTTGCTGTAAAAGTACCACCACTACTTTTAATTCCAACCCACCCCATGGAACTTGTATAGACATTCTTGCTGATCTAGGTCTAAATGAGTTTATCATATCCCTTTAGATAGGACTTTTATTGACTAGATATCCACATGGAATCAGCCCTTCTAAGCCATTTTCTGTAATCTTAATCTTGTCAAATTTAACTTCTTTCTCTTTCTACTGGTTTGCTTCTGAGAGTCCAAATTTCCATATATAAAGCCTAAATTATGACAAAACCTGAAGGTCAAAATTTGGTTTTATAATTCATAATAGTAGTCATATTTTGGGAGAGTAAAACAAGATCTCCAATTCTCATATGCCATAAACTATGCCATCCACCTGCTTCCACTGACAGAGTATTTACAAATATTTATATTGCAAAAGGCACACATCAGGAAAATACTCAACATATTTGGGTGTATTTTGTTTCAACTACAAGTTTTTTTATTCCCAGCTAACTAACAAAGGCCTCATGTGTGTCTTGAAGTTTCCTTATGCTCATTTTATTCATGGTCTAGACTGAAGGAAAATATAAATTGCCTGCTTTATGATTCCCTTTCCATGATCCCCAACTTGATTCCTATTTGACCTTAGAGGGGGATGGCAATCCCCAAGCACAGATTATATCGGGTCTCATCTTTCAAGCCATGTGGAAATGTGAAAAAGTAGAACTTGAAGATCATAGGAAGAAAATGGAATAGTTCTGCCTAATCTCTATTATAATGACTTTTCTCCTTTGCATTAAAAGTCAACTCCATATTATGGTGGACCGACTATGATTTTCATGATTCCATATAGTTCTTTGCTAACAGGGATTCTAGAGGGGTAGATTACAGCAAATAGCGTGTAGCTCTGAACTCACCCAACAGATTGGAATGTGTGATCAAGTAATTATTATTTGTAGCAACATTTAAAAATGTGCCCAAACCTAGAAAATAGCAACTTATCTTAAATAAAATAGGGTGATTTTTGTTCACATCCTGACAAAGTTGAGATTTCTATCCAATCTATAATATGATATATACTCTATGACATCTGTATATGAGTAAATAAAAAAGAGTAAATTCATTAATGAAAGTTTGTATGATTTGTAATGAGGAATATTATACACTAAGAAACCAATGCCAATTATTCATTTTTAAAACTCACCTATTATGTAATTAGAGAGAGCAATGAACAATAGTGCTGAAACTAAAAGCAGAATTGATAAAATCTGGGACTACATTAACGTCTTTTTTGACCTAATGGTATAACACATAATCATTTCAATGTATAGTGTGATTAGGCTAGGAGAATAGGAAAAAAGAGCAAAGAGGTAAATTGAAGAAATCTCTTCAGTGAGAACTGAGCTCAATTTCATCATGTGTAAAATTGGAGATATGGAACGAGATTTTTTCCATTGTTCTTGCCATACCTAAAATTCTGTGAGTTTTTTAAACATTTGTTTCTGAGTGGCTCTTGCATGTTATGAAAAACAATCCCTTTATATTGCACACTCTATATTCATAGAGTGAATGAATATAGGGTCTGGTTGACATGGATTTGAAGGAAAAGCTCTATAAAGTGTCTCATAAAGTGGGGCATTTGATCAACCTAATAGACTCTGGTCATGCTGATTTCTTTTTTTTTTTTACCTCTAAGGTCATTTTAATACCTGCCTGGAAAAGGTCATAATTCAATCTTTGATCTCCTTTCCTTAACGTTAACTCCTTTCCTTAATTCAGAACCAGACAGAAAATGGCATATTCTTTCCCTATGACTCATATATTAACCAGAACTACTAGAATTTCTATGAGGAATTATAAGTATCTCAGAAATTCTTTCCAGGTAGTTTAATTTTAGTGAATAAATAGATCAAATCTATTTCCTCCTTTTGCTGACAGAGTTGTTAGCAAAATTTGCAGTGAATGAAAATAATTGCTATGCTATCTGGAATTAGTACAATTTCTAGGAAGCTCCAAAAATTCTGGGCAACTTGTGTGAATTTAAGGAGAATTTCAATTTCTTGACGCTGGTGAACTCATCCAGGTTTCTCAATAATCTCTGATCGATGAATTTCCAGGTCCAAATGATTAGAGGTTGTGAAACTGAACACATCCTATAGCACATATTTTATGTTAGAAATTTCTTCTGCACTAATATCCAATCATACTAAAATGCAGAAGATTTCTAAAATCTCATGGGTATCATAAATGAACATAGGTTCTGAATTAAAACCACGTATCACTGCTATTTAAGTATCAAATGATTCCAAGACAGCAATATGCACTTAGTGATTATTTATTCATCACTGAATAGGGCCAAAACATTTTTGATGCAGAATTTATTCACTGATTTACATTTTATTTTATATAAATATACATCTGAGTATTCTAAGTAGGTATCAGAACATTTGTAGTTCATACACTTCAAAATACTTTTTATTGTATTATTCATCAAAAGTGACTGAGAAGGAGTTGTGCATATGTGTATGTGAGTCTATGTGTGTATGTGAGTACATGAGTAAAAGTACATAAGAGAATAAATGATTGGAACCATAGATTATTATAGCATGGCAGCCATAGGTTTCTCCATGAAATGGCACTGAGTATTACTTTATTTTTTAATGCAGAGACATTTGTCATTTTTATACAGCCTATAGGACTGAGTTACTCACTTGAATTGATTATTTTTGCACCAGTGAATTCTCCTTTCCTCCACTATGTTGGTATGTCATGAGGGTCATCTTCAAGGTACCATGGCCAATACAATGCTCCTGAGCACTTAGGCAGAAGTTCCTGGATTTTGGCATTGAGCACTACATTGAGACACACGAAGTGCAGTGGAATTCAGAATATCTGCATGTTGAAAGATCTGAGTGTACGATGAAAATGGGTACTGTTTATTAGGGGGAGGTGTAAAATCCTGGGGACAGAGAATGTGAAATTGCAAAAGGAGTTAAGCTGTATTTGTTTTACAAAAGCAAAATAAACATTAAGGCATAAACTACTAACAACCACGTTTAAATGCAGATCATATTTTTAAATTGTCATAGTTAAACTAGGATTTAATACCAAAGAGTAAAAAACATAATCTGCCTTATCAATCCACCATGTGAACCATCACTGGAGTAATATGTTGAATAAATATTTTGATCTTGGTCTAAGTCCCTGTTAACACAGAGATAGCTGAAACATCTACTATCTTTTGGGTTATTTCTGTGGAAGCAAACTTAGCTGTAATGTTCTACTATCAATATCAGTCATGATATTGACTATCATGTCAATAGTGAATGACATGACTGTGATAATTAAGGCAGTGATACATTTCTAGATGAATTTGGCATCTCACTAATTTAAACAGTAAAAGATAAAGTCTTAATGTTGGGTTATATGTCTTTGGGATATATATATATATATATCCAAAAGCTAATAATCACGACTGCTTTTGGCCACAATGAGCTAACAGAAACTATATTGATCTTAATATCTTAATTAAAAAAAAATGGACAAAACTGATGAAACAATGTTTTTCAAATTTTGGGGAACAAACATTAATCTCTGAGAGAACAAAAATAAATGAGTCATAGCTTGTAGTCTAGAGAGAGTTTCCTAGTAGCAGTCTAGGGAGGAGGAACCCA
This sequence comes from Mesoplodon bidens, assembly GCF_964165515.1. NCBI lineage: Eukaryota > Metazoa > Chordata > Mammalia > Artiodactyla > Ziphiidae > Mesoplodon > Mesoplodon bidens. Next base: position 206,454,861 of record NC_138176.1, read on the forward strand.
AACAAATTTTGGCAATCTCCCTAGCTGAAGAAACAGAGTTCAGAGTTGGGGAGACCTAAGCAGGTAAACTTTGCAGGACAGGGTACTGGGGAAGAAAGAGTTGAGCATACAAGTGCACCACACACACACACACACACACTCACACACACTGATCCAAGAACCTCAGGGGATTTCCCACAAGTCTACAGCTGAATTCTGATCAGTCTGTTCATGTGGGAAAATTCTCACATAAAAATGTTAAAACCAGTGACTTAACTTTCTAATTTCAGAAATTATAATAAGAAAAGCAAATTAAAACCAAAGTAAGCAGAAGAAAGTTAAAAAAGATAAGAGCAGGAATTATTAAAAGAGATGACAAAAGAGTAGAAAAAATGAATATAAGCAAAGCTAGTTCTTGAAACAATCATAATGATAGTTCTCTAGCCACACTGACCAAGAAGAAAAAGAGAGAAGACAAGAATTACCAATGACAAGAATGGGAGAAGGGACATCAATGAACATTCTATATTATACAGATATTAAAAGTTTAATTAGGGAATATTATTAAAAAGTTTATGACAGGGCTTCCCTGGTGGCGCAGTGGTTGAGAGTCCACCTGCCAATGCAGGGGACACGGGTTCGTGCCCCAGTCCAGGAAGACCCCACATGCCGCGGAGTGGCTGGGCCCATGAGCCATGGCCATTGAGCCTGCGCGTCCGGAGCCTGTGCTCCGCAACGGGAGAGGCCACAACAGTGAGAGACCCACATACCGCAAAAAAAAAAAAAAAAAGTTTATGACAGGGCTTCCTTGGTGGTGCAGTGGTTGAGAGTCCTCCTGCTGATGTAAGGGACATGGGTTCGTGCCCTGGTCCGGGAGGATCCCACATGCCGCAGAGTGGCTGGGCCTGTGAGCCATGGCCGCTGGGCCTGCGCGTCCGGAGCCTGTGCTCCACAACGGGAGAGGCCACAACGGTGAGAGGCCCGTGTACCGAAAAAAAAAAAAGTTTATGACAATACATTCAACAACACAGATGAAATGAAAACACACAAGCACATACAAGAAGCAATACATAGACTGAGTCACCCTACATCTACTAAAGAACTTAAATTTGTAGTTAATCATTTTTCTTTGATGAGAACTCCAACTCTTGATGGTCTCACTACTAACATATTCAAAAATTTACTGGAGAAATATTATCAATTAGGTACACAATTTCATTCTGTGAGGACAACATTTCCCTGATGCTAAAACACAAAAATGACATTCCAAGAGAACTTCATACCAGTATCTCTCAGGAACAAAGACACAATAGTCCTTAGCAAAATTTTAGTAAGTTGAATCTAATAACATATGAAAAGGCTAAGACATCAAGACCTTGTGGCTTATTTACCACCAGGAAAGTTGATGTAACCATTGAAAATCTATATAATTCAACATGTTAAAAATGTTTTAAAGTAATCTGTCCTAACCAGAACACTGAGGGGTGGGGGAGGAGAAAGAAACAAAATGCAATCAGATGGCAAAAGAAGTACCAGTGTTAATCACAGAAACATGATTATCTATGTAGAAAATACTAAGGAATCTACAGAAAAGGCTTTAGAACTAATGAGTGCATTTAGTAAGTTTACAGGATACAAATTCAACATAGAGTAATTGATTCTATTTATTGATACAAGCAATGATCAGCTAGAAATATTTTTTTAATTAGTATCACTTTCAGTAACATTAAAACATAATAAATTAGGAATATATTTGATAAAAGAAGTACAAGTTCAACACATTGAAAGCTGCAATATATTACTGAGAAAAATTAAAGCACTAAATCAGTGGAAAGATAAGCTATATCCATGTATCAGAATAATCAATATTATTAAAATATCACTTCTCCCCATATCACTCTATAGATTCAACACAATCACTATAAAACTCTCAGCAGTTGACATTATAGGAATTGATGAGTTTATTCCACAGTGTACATGGAAATGGAAAGGACCTAAGACCTAAGTAAATGAAGAAAAACTAATGAAAGAAGAACTGAAGCAGAGATGTAAAAGTGATATATTAAAAACAAAAAAACACTGAAAAGTTAGCAATATCCAAGAAACAAAGGCCAAAAATATCAGATTGAAGAAAATCTGTCTCAATGTCAAGGAGTAACAGATGTATATTCTACTATTGTGATTTGTTTCTCCCTGTTGTTGCAAGATATTATATCTAGGAAGGCCATGGTCATGACAGAGAGCAGCTCACAGCTACTGGAGATGATGGGAGTTTACAGGGACACAGCACATTTACACTGCAGGTCCAAGTAGGAGCACAAAGAGAACTGCAAATATTTCATTTCCTTTTCTTGCTAAGCTGAATTAAGTAATGTTCCATGTGATTATAGAACTACCTGCTTTGATTTTTATGAGAGCGTTTATCAAAGCACGTTGTAGTCATCTACTATTTGTCTTAGTCTTCTCCACTGTGCTGTATACAATTTGAGGAAGAGTACTTTAATTGTTTTTTTTTTACTTTTTTTCTTGTTTTATTATTTTTTTTAGCATCTTTATTGGATTATAATAGCTTTACAATGGTGTGTTAGTTTCTGCTTTATAACAAAGTGAATCAGCTATACATAGAAAAACAAACACCGTATGCTAACACATATATATGGACTCTAAAAAAAAAAAGAAAAAGAAAAAGCAGAAAAGTACTTTTAAAAACCTGTATCCTTAGTACCTAACTCTGTGTGGTTCATAGTATCATTCGTTAAATATTTGCTAACCGAATGATACATGAATGCACAAGTGGGGAAATATATCTTTTGTTTTAGCCCAAATGATCATGGCAAGAAACAATAAGTGGGCATTTTAAGAACATTTATTTTGGATCTAGATAATAAGTGGGCATTTTAAGAACATTTATTTTGGATCTAGATAAGGCAGATATTTCAAATACTTAGAATAATCTAAAAAAGAAGAATTGCATATTTTATGATCACTTAAGTTCATTTCTATCCTAACGTTACATGACATTACTTCCAGTCTTTAATATTCTCAGTACTATATGATACAGTTTCTAGTCCTCAAAAAAGTAATGGGGTTTGAGAAGAAGAAAAATAGTTATTATAAAAAGCACTAAGAAAGTGAAAAATTAGAGAATGAAGAGAAAATGAATATGGGTTATTTAATGTATTATTAGATTCAATTTAAAACAGTCATTAAGAAAATACCTATTATTACTAAAGGTAAACTGGTTGCAAAAATTTAGTCTCTCTTCCTCTCTGTCAGCCTCTCTCTCTAAGGAAAAGGACAGAATTGGCAGATACAAATACTGAAACAGTAATTTTCAGGGCAAGTTTTGTGCTACTTTCCTAAATAAAACAATTTTTTAAACAAATAACTATTTGTTACACATCATCAGAAAAGTAACTTATCATAGATAATCATAGTCAAACAATAAACCTAATGCTTCTATAGCAGAGAGGGGCAAAAAAGTGATGAAGATCAGAAAAGCAGTCGATCAATTAATGACTCAAATTTATAATGACTCAAAATCAAAATATATGACAGTAAAATGATTTCTTATGACAATTATGAGGATATTATTTTTAACATGAGTGGAATAATTTATTTCTATATTTAAAATATTATCACTTTGTCAATACTTACTTTTGCAAATATCCATATTTTTCCTATATGTCATGTGAAAAAAACAATATGTCACTAACATGTTTTTATCAATTTACCATTTTTGATAGGTCAAAATATTGAACATTTTAAACACATTTATTGGCTGTCAAGTATCTATTTGTGATGGTACATACTCAGCTTCAGTGTCATAAGGCCTCTTTTATTGAAATATGAAATAATTCAACCTTCAGTTGTTATCACTAATTGATACTAAATTAACTTTATTAAAAAATTCAATACCTTGATAGATATTCTGTACTGTATGATCTTTAATTTACTCATTTGAGAATGAATTTTTACCTAGGGAGTATTTTACAATTATTTTATATGAATGAATCTTATTCTTTTATAAACAAGGTGAAAACATAGTGTGCTTTCAAAGAATTTCATGTGTGTGTTCCAGAGAATTGTTTCCAATGATTCTGTAGATATGCAAATAATAATTAGAAAATGAGATGTAAACAAAAAGGTATTCAAGATGCATATTTCCTTACGAGAGAATAAGAACTATAAGTTCAGGTAAGAAATAAATGCAAATTTATGGAGTACCATTTTAATAAAAGATATGAGACTGGCATGTGGCAAAAACATGTTTTCTTCTTTGATTGTTTTCCCTTTTAATTGGGTCTTGAAGTGGTTTAATAATACAAGTAAGACATTTCAAATAATGAACACTTGAGATCAAACCCAGATTGCATTTTGTGTACTCAGTGAACATGGCAGGGATTTCAGTTTGTCAAAGGAGAAATCAAGATAATCAAATACTGAAATAAAGTGAATTATCTTTTAAATTTATGCTGGCTATTGTGAGAATTCAACAACAGAGAGATAAGGTATGAAAAGTGCTCAATAGTGTACCTGGCACAGAGTGAGGGCTTAATAAGGAAAGGTATGACTATAAATACAAACAACTATTCAATAAAATTTATACTCTTTTAAGACATAGAATCATAGCTTTGAGGAAAATAAATAATTCAAGATTTAAAAAATCTTAATCTTTAGTAATTTTTTGAGTGGGACTCTGAAACATCTAGCCCACATATATTGCCCTGTTCCTCTATGTGAACACTCATATGCCCATAATTCATTCCCACCATACCAACTTAAACTAATCCCATTTTCTCTTTTTCTTAATACTATGTACATCATACTTTATTATCAGCAATTTCATTTTTATTCTTGCTCAGTTTTTCATCTCATTAAATTTTTTGTCATAACCAGATTTGGCTCTTACCCAGTTATGCTGCATTCAGTGCTGCTCTTTCTTTTCCTATTATTTGGTATTCTGTAAAGCTACCTTAATCTCTGATTTACCTACTTTCCCCAACCCCTTCAGTGAACATTAATTGACTTATTTATGAATATATATTTATTAAGTGTCATCCACGTGCCAGGTAGTATTACAGGCACTCGAGATACATCCATGAACATAATAGCTAGAAATGTTTGCTCTGGAGTTGTTTCTGCTTTAAGGAGGGTGTGGGAGATAGACCATAAACAATAAATTTAAAAAAATGAAATTATAATGAATGTTAAAATTGATAATTGCTATAAAAAAGAACAGAATAAAGGGGATAGGAGTGAGCTAGTAGATCAATAGCAGGAGGAGAATTTTGCCACAGGATGAATTGTACCTTGAGTCTCATCCATATCTGATGTAGATGATATTTAGATGAGACTGGACTTTAGAGTTCATGCTGGAATTAGTTAAGACTTTTGGAACTGTTGGGATGGAATGAATATATTTTGCATGTAAGAAAGACATGATGTGGGGTCGTGGGCAGGGGAAGAACACAATGGACTGAATGTTTGTATCCTTCTCATATTCACATGTTGAAATCTTAGCCCCCAATGTATGTGGGGCCTTCAGGAGGGAGGGGAATAATTAGATCATGAGAGTGGACCCCTCATGAATAGGATTAGTGCCATTCTAAAAGGGACCCTAGAGAGTGCTCATCCTCTTTCCACCATGTGAAGTTACAAGGTGAAGTATGCAATTCAGAATAGAACTCTCACCAGTACCCAACCATGCTGACACCCTGATCTCAAATTTTCAGCCTCCAGAACTGTAAGAAATAAATTTTTGTTTTTGATAAGCCACTCAGTCTATGGTAATTTGTGATAGCAGCCCGAAATAAGACAGGATGGTAGATTTCCATTTGAAACAGAATGGTCAGGGCAGGGCTCATTTAGCAGAGGCAAGTGGGAGAACATAAAGGTATTAGCCTCATGGATACTTGAGGGAAGAGAATTTCAGGAAAAGGAGAGAGCCGGTTTTAAAGCTAAGAATTTTTGAGAAACTCCAAGGAAGCAATTGCACCTAAAATAAAGTGAGTAGGAGGTAGAGTATTTGGAGGGGAAGTCAGAGACATAACAGTGGACAGATTTTGTATAGATTCATAAGCCATGAAAGAGATAGCCTATGTTGCTTTTACACAGAGGAATAGAGAGTTATTGAAGGGTTTTGAGCAGAAACAGTGTTAAGATCTGAATTAACAATTTGGAAGAATCATTTTTATGTTGAGAACAGAAAACACGGGATGAGGAGTGGTGGCAAAAATGAAAAAGGACCAAAATTTCCATTTCATTTATTTCCATTTTTTATGTCCATATAACCAATGTCAATCTATTCACTTTGCAATTCACTTTTTCTACTTTCTAGGTTATTTAAGTCTCAGGTTATATTTTTCTTTTACTGCATTATCTGCCGCCAGTATTGGTAACTCCAACATCCATTCTGATCATCTATTAAATAGCTAACATCAAATATCCCTAACTCGTTTTACTCCATTGATATTTATGTCACACTGCACCCTGGCCATATCCTAAATTCTGGATACACAAAGAATATCCCACCTTTGAGATAGGGAATTTGTTCTAACACCTCTCTTCTTAAGAGTACTTATCTCATCTTCCAAGATTATTACAGTTTTTGGATTATGTCTCCTGAACTGACCCTGATATATGTTCCTTAATTTCACCAAGATTGTTAACATTCCCTAGCATCATGAAATTATACCTTAATATAAATTTTAGACTCAGTTATAGCAAACAAATTCTTAGTACCATCCTTGTCAATTTATTAATGTCATTCCCCTGCTTTTAATCATTTATGCAATATTTAATTTGAAGTGTTTTCTATCTTGAACTTAAGGTTCAGATAAAAATCCATCAATGTTAATTAAAGCATGGAGTGAGATAATGAGCTTGATTTAAGTAGAGGATCATATTTTTAGATTCATTGCTGCATTTCTACTTCTTCTGTATTCCCACTACCAAAGCCAAAATGCTATTTCCAGAACGTTTTGTGTCCTGAGGAGATAATAAAAGAGAAGTGTAAAAAGATGTGCAACATGAATTCCACTGCAGTGTTATTTATGAGACAATAGATAAAAATTAAATATGCAGCAGTGGGAGACAGTAAATTATATCATGTTATATCACCTTAATGGACTATTATACAGCCACTAAAATTAACAGATATAAAACTGTATTATCTTGAAAATGACTTTGATAAAGAAAATCTAAAAATTTAATATTCTATCTTTTCAATGATTGTGAAGAGTATATATGTGGCCAAAAACTGGAATGAAGTATTGAAAATAAAAATATGGTTTGTTAAAGTGGTCAGTTTACTAGTGATATTTTACTATAGTTTTCATTTTTATAATATCTGGGTAACAATATTTAAGATCTCTAAGGAAATGTCTTAAATTTACATAGTCATCTGATTTTGGTCAATCAAGGGATGAATATGCATATTTGAATACATAGAATGGACTAGATCCAACATGTGCATCTCCCTATCCATAAATAATATTTAGAATTTTAACCCTCATATGGAAGTCCAAATCCCATCTTCCAACATTTTTCCTTTTGCTTCTATTATATTATAAAGGATGCTTTTATTTTCAGATTTTCCATTGCATTTCAACTACTGATAGCCTGCAAATCATTTTTGGCATGTATCCCATGTCATATGCAGGTTTATAAAATGTTTTACACATTATCAGTAAGTTCATTCTTTTTGTCATTTCTAACAGGTGTGAAACAAATTAATTCTAACACTGTTTTCCCTTTAACTGATTAAAATTACTGTTATTTTGACAATTTTGTAAACTTTTGGAATCAGCAATGCTAGATTTTGTTTACGGATTATTTATGAAGCATAGTATGAAATCTCCATACCAGCTGCAATATATTGTTGAGCTCTCCAAAGAACACTTGCTATTATTTTTCTCTCTGTGTCTTTGTCTTTCTTTTCCCCTCTGGTTTTATATCAGGCTACACTGTTTTCTGGAGTGAAAATGATGATCATATCTGTTGTAATTCTAAAGTTTCTTCAAGTGAAAAAGGGTATGTAAATGTTACATTATCTATAATTCTATCTGTATTTGGAATGAAATGTTATTAGATTAGCATCGAAAAATGATTTTTTTAAAAAACATCTTTTCATTGTCTAGGAATATTTTTTTGGTCTAAACCTATATCTTCTAATATAATTTTGCAGCAAATACCCTATGTTACAATATTTAAGTTGAACCTATCTCTATACTCTTCCTCTTCCTTAGTATTTTTTCCTCCAATTATTAAAGGCTTTGAAACAGTGCTTATTCACATCTACTTTCTTAAAAATATTCAAGTTACTTTATACACTGCCTTTTTTGATCCAAAAAACTCAATACAAGATACTACTGTATACTATTCCTATCTTTTCATATACTTAATAGACTTGCAGATGTATTGGTTTAGATTTTTGTCATCGTGATATCACCTCAATATATAAATTGTACCCACAAGTTAACCATTTACATGTACAATAATTAATTGAATCAATTATATTGGATTATTGAGTTTCAGTATGGTAGAAACCCAACCAGGGATATATAATTTCTAAATAAAAATATTAAGTATAATAAGAAAAGTCTTCTCCTAATTTATCCATCAAAGACTGGCTTTATAAAATAAGTATAAAATTTTAATTATTTTCAAAAGGTACCATACCTGTCAAAAATGAATTTTTGAGTAGCTTGTATGGGTAAAATTATTTCACTTTTAGTTGTAATGCATCAGAATTCTCTGGAAGCCTAATTTAATATATGAGGCTTTTCAGGCAAATCATGAGTGTTTCAAAACTATTAAGTGTCAAGACAGATAACATAGACTCTGGAGTCTATCTTGTGAAATTTGGACTGGAGGAATGGATAGGAAAATCTTCTTAATGCTGTTTCTAAAACCCCTTCTGGGCATTCTGTCCCATAGCTTCCTGTGGCTCCAGGCATATCTTAAGTTATTGTTGGCCATGCTGCCTAACACATGACTTTGCTACTGTGACCACAGCCAACTGCATCAAAGGAGAGCCCTAGGCTCAAGGGAAGATCATCCACATGTTGATCAGTGGACTTCATAAAATTCCTTAGTAATGAATATTTTAGCTGACAGGGAACAGGTGACCAAATTAAACCATAAAAATCTTTCGGTGAGGAATTTGAAAGTGTTATTTTATAAAAAGCCAGTGTTTACCAGCAGCTGCTGGAGCTGAAAGACACAGGAGGAAAGGGTATCAGAGACTGCAGGGAGAAGGAAAGAATAAAATGAATAATACTTATATTATGAGCACTACCATTACTAGTAGTAATGTATAGAAATAACTGGTGAATAGTAAAAGGAGCCTAGAGAGAGCATGTAAATTGTGAAAATGATGCAGTACTAAAATGAAGAAGGAATTTTCACTATTGATACCTTAGCAAGATAGTATCATCACAGGGTATACTGGCCACTCTAGATCCTGAATTACCTCCTAGTTGGGTCCCATTATCTAGTTTATAAGAGGTATGACAGTATTGCAGTTCTGAATTTCACTCACATGTCCTGGTCTATCTACTATTCCTGGATTCCCCCAAGGCTTGGCTATAACAAGGAAATTCACTTTCTCCTTATTTCCTTGTATATTTTTTTAACCAACTCCATTTTTCTAATCTAAGTTGACATCTAAAGAAGATTAACACAGAATTCAGCCATTCTAAGGAGAGTTAACATCTTCAAGTGTTTTTTGGTACTTAGTCAAAAGTATGACCCCAAACTTATTTCAACTAAAAGTAAATCATCACAGAGAACATAGCTGTAAGGAGGAATGCAATCTATTGCATATAACTTGACAAATAGTGCTAACCCAACCCTTTTCTCAACAAGTCAACTTTTTATAATTTAATTGTTCAGTAACAGTTCAAATAAATATAAAATTCCTCATGTTGTAGAGAATGATTGTACTTATAACTAAACACTTTGAAAATAATTCATAAACATCTATGATATCACTTTAAGAAAGCCATCAAGAAATGTGTGTATAAATGAAATTCTTTGATGTTAGGAATTGTCACCAGCAGTGCAAAGAAATATGTCATATAAGATCAAGGAAGCTTACAGTGAATTTATAGTGTTAAAAGATAGACTGAGGCATATTAAAAATTTTAAGTGGTTTTTTTTGAGCAAAAATTGATTAATCTAACCTAGCCGACAGAAACAAGCTCCAAGGAGCTGTACAAAATGAGAGACTTTATAGGCAGAAGAGAGTCAGAAGAAGTTATACTAGGCAAAAAAGCAGGTTGGTTATTACAAGGTTACTTTCTTTTAGGGGTCTATCAGGCAGATTACCTAACTAGTGCTTATCAGGTGATTCTTGAGTGACTGGTTTAAGATTCCATTTCTGAGAGAATCGAAACTAATTAAATTAAGTTTGGTTGTGATGTGGAGCTTAGCATAAATGGTCCATTTGGAGCCTGTTGTCTTTTCTTTTAACAATAGCCATATTTCAATCAGTAATTTCCTTATCTTTATTGTTCATCCTAAACACTAATCTATGTTTTAGTTGGGATTTTCCTCTTTTCCCATAAATATTCGTTTTCAGCTTTTCTCTTAAAGAATATGCACCTTTGGGAAATCAGTGGGAATGAACGGTTCCTCTTCATATGGCATTAATAAAAATTTTAAAATATGCTACAGATATTTGAAAATAAATGTAAATAGTAGTATAAAGTGAAAAGCAATAATAGGAATATTCGAAAGGTAATAGAGAAAATAAATCTTAAAAAGAGAAATTAACAAAACAGGGAAAAGACAAGCATAAAATATAGATAGAAACAATCTTTTAGAAATTTACAACGATAGGGCTTCCCTGGTGGTGCAGTGGTTAAGAATCCACCTGCCGGGCTTCCCTGGTGGCGCAGTGGTTAAGAGTCCGCCTGCGGATGCAGGGGACATGGGTTCGTGCCCCGGTCTGGGAAGATCCCACATGCTGCGGAGCAGCTGGGCCCGTGAGCCATGGCCGCTGAGCCTGCGCGTCCGGAGCCTGTGCTCCGCAACAGGAGAGGCCACAACAGTGAGAGGCCCGCGTACAGCAAAAAAAAAATAAAAAAGAAAATAAAAAAAAAGAATCCACCTGCCAATGCCAGGGGCACGGGTTCGAGCCCTGGTCCGGGAAGATCCCACATGCCGTGGAGCAACTAAGCCCTTGCTCCACAACTACTGAGCCTGTGCTCTAGAGCCCACGAGCCACAACTACTGAGCCCACGTGCCACAACTACTGAAGCCCGCACACCTAGAGCCCATGCTCCACAACGAGAAGCCACCACAATGAGAAGCCCGCACACCGCAACGAAGAGTAGCCCCCAGTTACCCCAACTAGAGAAAGCCCGCCCACAGCAATAAAGACCCAATGCAGCCAAAATAAAAAAAAATTTTTTTAAGTTTACAACAATAGTGTTCTAGAATTCAAGTAAAAACTACGGAAAAAAAGTCAAAAAATATAGGCTGATATATATGTATGTATAACTGAATCACTCTGCTGTACATCTGAAACTAATACAACATTGTAAATCAACTATACTTCAATGTTTTAAAAATTAAAATTAAAAAAATATATAGGCTGAAACTAAGATACAATCAAGAACTAACTATGAATATCTATAATTAAAGTATCTTCTCAAACCTTTAGTAAGATATTTATGGGAGGGGCCTCTCTGTAAGTGTACATGGTTTTGACTGTATTTTGATTTATATTATTAATTTTAAAACATAAAATAAATACAGCTCTAAGAAATTCCCTTGTATCAATTTGATAACTTTTTTCTATTTTCTCTATGATTCTCTTTGGACTTCTAATAGGAGGATACTGAGACTGCTGAAAAGAACCTCTATAATTCTTATTTATCTATGTCACTCTTCATCTCTTTGGGGTTTTGTTCTGCTCTCTGTGTCATTTCTAATATTCCAATATTTTTATTGCTTGCCTAATTTCTGCAATTATATTTGTAATTTGAAAAATTATTTATTACTGAATCATTCTTTTTTTATAGTACTCTTTTCCTGTTTTTATTTAATGGATAATAGTTTCTTGAAAATGCTTACAGAAATCTAATTGCAATTGTATTTACATTTAGTTCTTCCATTTTCCATGAATTACTTCTGATTCCTACAGGGTCACATTTTTCCTTTTTTTTTTTTTCTTTTTTTTAAATTGCTTAAAGATGTACAGGAATACCTTAGAGATATTGAGGGTTCAGTTTTCGACCACTGCCATAAAGCAAATATTGCAAAAAAGTGAGTCACACAAATTTTTTTGGTTTCTCAGTGCATATAAAAGTTATGTTTACACTATACTGTAGCCTATTAAGTGTGCAACAGCATTATGTCTAAATATACAATGTGCACACCTTAATTTAAAAAATACTTTATTGCTAAAGAATGCTACCCGACATCTGAGCCTTCAGCAAGTCATAATCTTTTTGCTGGTAGAGGGTCTTGCCTTGATGTTGATGGCTGATGACTGATCAGGGTGGTGGTTGGTGAGGGTTGAGGTGGCCGTGACAATTTCTTAAAATAAGATAATGAAGTTTGCTGAATAGATTACTCTTCCTTTCACGAGCGGTTCCTCTGTAGCATGCAGTGCTCTTTGTTAGCATTTTACCCACAGTAGAACTTCTTTCAAACCTGGAGTCAATCCTCTCAAACCTTACCACTGCTTTATCAACTAAGTTTATGTAATGTTCTAAATCCTTTGTTGTCATTTTAACAATCTTCACAGCAACTTCACTAGGAAAAGATTTTATCTCAAGAAACCACTCTCTTTGCTCATTCATAAGAATCAACTCCTCATCCATTAAGTTTTTATCCTGACATTATAGCAGTGCAGTCACATCTGAGGCTCTACTTCGAATTCTAATTCTCTTGCTATTTCTGCCACATCTGTAGTTATTTCCTCCATTGGAGTCTTGAACCCAACAAAGTCATCCATGAGGTTTGGAATCACCTACTTCCAAATGCTTTTTAGGGTTGACAGTTTGACCTGTTCCTGTGAATCAGAAATGTTCTTCATGGCATCTAGAATGATGAATCATTTCCAGAAGTGTTTCAATTGAATTTGCCCTGATCCATCAGAGGAATCACCATCTATGTCAGCTACAGGCTTGTGAAATGTATTGCTTAAATAATAAGACTTTAAAATTGAAATTACTCCTTGATCCCACGGGTTTGCAGTACAGATGTTGTGTTAGCAGGCATGAAAACAACAACAGAGCTCTTGGGTGACCCAGTACATTGTCAATGAGCAGTAATATTTTGAAAAGAATTTTTTTTCTGAGTAGTAGGTCTCATCAGTGGGCTTAAAATATTCAGTAAACCATGTTGTCAATAGATGTGCCATCATCCGGTTTTGTCATTCCAAGTATAAAGCACAGGCAGGGTCAATTTAGTATAATTCTTGAGAGTCCTAGGATTTTCAGAATGAGAAATGAGCATTGGCTTCAACTTAAAGTCACCAGCTGCATTAACTCCTAACAAAAGAGTCAGCCTGTCCTGTGAAGCTCTGAAGCCTGGTGCTGACTTCTCCTCTCTAGCTATTAAAGTTTTAGATGTCATCGTTTTCCAGTAAAAGGCTGTTTTATCTACACTGAACATCTGTTGTTGAGTATAGCTACCTTCATGAATTATCTTAGCTAGATCTTCTGGATAACTTGCTGCAGCTTCTACATCAGCAATTGCTGCTTCACCTTGCACTTTTATGTTATGGAGACAGCTTCTTTCCTTAAACCTCATGAACCAACCTCTGCTAGCTTCAAACTTTTCTTCTGCAGCTTCCTCAGTTCTCTCAGCCTTCACAGATAAGAGACATAGGACCTTCCTCTGGATTAGGCTTTGGCTTAAGGGAATGTTGTGGCTGGTTTGATCTTCTATCCAGACCACTAAATTTTTTTCCATATCAGAAATAAGGCTGTCTCACTTACTTATCATTCGTGTGTTCACTGTAGTAGCACTTTTAATTTCTGTCATGAACTTTTCCTTTGCATTCACAACTTGGCTAACTATTTGTTGTAAGAGGCCTACCTAGCTTTTGATCTGTCGCAGCTTTCTACATGCCCTTCTCACTAAGCTTAATCATTTCTAGCTTTTGATTTAAAGTGAGAGATATGTGACTCTTCATTTCACCTCAACACTTAGAGGCCACTGTAGGGTTGTTAATTGACCTAATTTCAATAATTTTGTGTCAAAGGAATAAGGAGGCCTGATAAGAAGGAGAGAGATGGGGGACCTGCCAATTAGCGGAGTGGTCAGAACACATACAACATTTACTGATTAAGTTCACCATATTATATGGGCATAGTTTGTGATGCTCCAAAACAATTACAATAGTAATATCAAAGATCACAGATCACCATAACAAATATAATCATAATGAAAATATTTAAACTATTGCAAGAATTACCAAAAGTGACACAGAAACATGAAGTGAGCATATGCTGTTGCTGTGTGTAGGGTTGCCACAAACTTCAATGTATAAAGAACACAGTAAAATGAGGTAGGCCTGTATGTGATAAAATATTTATGACATTATGCAAAAGAACTAAATAATAATCAACAGACCTATACCATAATCCCCTTTAACAATCAATCTGCAATAAAGTATATACTCTTCTCTCCATCTTGCATGTTCAAATGTAAAAAATATTCTAAATTTGTTTTTTATATTCCCATACATTTCTTATGTTACATTTTCATGTATTATGAAAAAATAATCTTATTGAATATGATGAATATTTTCTGTAAATGGTATCATATATCTATATTCTTCTTGCTTTTACCATTCAATATTATACTTTCCAGTATCGTGCATATGGATGTAGGTTAATCTTGTTCATTCATATTCATTGCTAATGGTACTAATTTGTTTAGATAGATGACCATTTAGTTATCCATTTTTGTTTTAATAGGCTATTACCCCCTTTTTTCTCTTTTAAAATAATGCTGCTATGAACATGAACATTGGTATATGTCCCCCTGTGTTATGAGAAAGAATTTCTCAAGGATATAAGGACTAAGGTGTGGAAATGATGAATCATGTGCCATGAACTTTTTCAGTTTAGATATTGATCTCCAGATTGGTTTCATCAAGGCACATTCATCCTCCATTTCCAGCAACATAAGAGTTCCCTTTCTCTACATCCTTCTTAATTTCACACACATATAAAGAAGTCTCTTTATATCCCTAAAAGATAATTTTGGAATAGAATCTGAGACATGTAAGATTGTATCATCTGAGACAGGTAAGTTTTTGTGTCATCTCTGTTTGCTGGCAGCTTGATTTGTCTTGGTTCACCTTAGTAAACTTTGGGTGTCCTAGCTTGCTGCAAGGTGTCCGTGTCCCAACTATCCAACTTGTGTGCCCCAAAGAAATATCTCCTTTTCCCCAAAGGTCTGGTAAGGCAATAATCTTTAGGTCACAGGATTTGGCAATCACCTGAATGTTCCTTTAACTTCAGTAGCAGCTTACTAATGTGATGTGCTTCATATCTGCTCATTTAAGAAGAAGGCATGCAGATGGCCAGAAGACACATAAAAAATGCTCAACATCACTAATCATCAGGGTATTGCAAATCAAAAGTAGGGTTCCCTGTGCTATACAGTAGGTTCTTATTAGTTATCTATTTTATATACAGTAGTATATATATGTCAATCCGAATCTCCTAATTTATCCCTCCTCCCCTTTCCCCCTGGTAACCATAAATTTGTTTTCTACATCTGTGACTCTATTTCTGTTTTGCAAATAAGTTCATTTGTACCATTTTTTTTAGATTCCACATATAAGTGATATTGTATGATATTTGTCTTTCTCCATCTGACTTACTTCTTATTTTCTTAAAGGTGAAAGGCAGTATTAATAAACAGTGTGGATTCTAGTAATTTACATAGTTAATCCCCTTCTAATAGATAGCTACTTTTTAGATTTGTGCAGGAATGTAGGCCTGGTATTAACAGATTTCATGATTTTTAGAAATATATCTGTCATCAGAATTTTAAATCAGACTTCCTACTTTCTTAATGAGGGCATGATTTTTGTTAGCACTGTGTGAGCTGAACATGTCTGCAACAAGTATCCAGAGGGCATGATGCCAGTGCATAATATTTCTCTTAGATCTATTATGAACTTAATTATTTTTAAGAATCCTGACAACTAGTTATTATTTTCCACATTTACAAATGAATAAACTGAGATGATCTAATATTAATTAGCCTGCCAGGTGCTACAGAGAGGACTTGAATTTTGGTCTAAGTCCAGGTTGTCTGACATCAAACTCATCATACTCTGAAGAACAGTGTACGTCGGTGCTAAGTAGGTAATAAATAAAGGAAACCATACAGTTACCTCACGAAATGTAAATCTTATCTAAATTACTTTTGAAAATGCTACCAATGTTTTAAAAATCTTTCAATTCAGGGGCTTTTGAAGAATACCTCATTTTCTTCATCATCAAACTGGAAAGAAGGAGCCAATACTAACTTCCTTCAGTCTTAACCTCCTGCTCATTTCTCAGGGTCTTGCAAACTGATCCAGCTGCATCCACTCTATATTCCAAAGAAGACAAGAGTTGACATTTTAAGGGGTGTTTTATTTTTATATGCAGCAGGTGGGAATTATTTCTCATTAGACACTTCATAAATGTGTTTAATAATGAATGCACTGCTTGGCAAGTGAAATTGTGTTAGTGTTATGTGTCACCTCCTCCTATACATGGGGTTTTAATAAGTTATGCTCAACAAACCAAGAACAATTTGAAATACGCAGTTGCAGATAGTATGTATGACTCCCAAGAGATATCAACTGTTAGTAAAATTTTTGCTACTAACGTTCTGTGGTATTAATGTTTTGTTCTATGATTTTTTTGTGTGTAAGATATAAAAGTCATGTTTCTATTTTTCTTTAAAAAATTTGAATTTTTGATGAATGGTTCATTTATTTATTTTATATGTTCCAAAATGAATAAACCTTATTCATTTTATATGTTCCAAATACTTCAAATAATTATTTTACCAGATGATTAGAAATTAGTTTATTAATTTATTATCAAATATGCCTATTATATATATATATATTTGTGTGTATATACATGTATGTATGTACATATGTAATTTAAAATACATGCAGTTTTCTTACTAAATGTATCATAGAAAATTAATCTATGAAGTCATTACTTGATTAAATAAGCTTGATCTAATCACCACCTATACTGGTTACACTGACATCCAGGCCTCCATCATTTCTCTACAGGACGACTGTCCAGGAACCCCTAATAATCTCTTTAGTCCAGTTTTACCCTCTTCCCTACTTATGTATTCATTTTGCATACAGAAGTGTTTTTAAAACATAACACACCTTCTCATGCCTCTGCTTACACTACTTCAATAACTCATCAAACTTAACATAAAAATACATAGCCCCAAATTCACCTACCTGGCCCTACATAAATCTTGCACTAACTTTCTTCTCCAGCTCATATTTGAACTTTCTCCCTTTCCTCATTACCTTCCAGCCACAGTGATGGTACTGTCATCCATCCAAAACTCCACCTTAGGGCTTTGCCACTTTCCCAAACATGGCACCCTATTTTATTTGTAGCTTATACAAAACTGATTTTTTAAAATTATATATTCTGAACTTTCATACTCATACTGTTTTTCCTTTGTATTTTTTATGGAGGTATCCATACTACAGAAAAGCACACAAGCCGGAGTGCACAGCTCAGCTAACTTACCAAGTGAACACATCCATTTAACCACCATTTGAATCAAGATAGTGGATACCACAAACACTGTAGAAGTCTCCATTATTCTCTGTCCCAGTCACATCCTCCTAAAAATAAACAATGTTCTGACCTTTATTTCCATATGTTAGATTTCCCTATTTTAACTTCAAATCAGTGAATTATTCATCATATATTATTTTGTGACTGACATTTCTTACACTCTGTTTTATGTATTATTATGTCTGATTTCTTTTTTATTGTGGCAAATAAACATATATTGAGAAATCTACCTCTTAAACAAATTGTTAAGAGTATAGTATAGTATTGTTAACTACATGCACATTGCTGTGAAAAAAATCTCTAGAAATTTTTTCCATCTTGCATGAAAAAAAAGCTCACTCTCCCCCAAAGCCTGGAAACCACCTTTCTACTTTCTTCTTCTAAGAGTCTGACTACTTTAGATACCTCATTTAAGTGGAATCTTGCAGCGTTTGTCCTTCTGTGATAGCCTTATTTCACTTAGCAAAATGTCCTCAAGGTTCCTCCGTGTTACCACATATGGCAGGATTTCCTTTTTTATAAAGGTTGAATAATATTCTATTGTATGTATATATACTGCATTTTCTTTATCCATTCATCTATGGATGAACATTAGGTTGTTCCCACCTCTTGGTTATTGAATAATGCTGCAATGAACATGAGAGGGCAACTATCTCTTCCAGATTCTGATTTTAATTCTTTTGGATAAATATTCAGAACTGGGATTGACAGATCATATGGTAGTTCTATGTCTACTGTTTTGTAGTTCTTTTCCCCCCTTTTTAAAATTAATTAATTATTTTTATTTTTGGCTGTGTTGGGTCTTTGTTGCTGTGCGAGGGCTTTCTCTAGGTGCAGTGAGCAGGGGCTACTCTTCGTTGCAGTGCGCTGGCTTCTCATTGTGGTGGCTTCTCTTGTTGCGGAGCACGGGCTCTAGGCACACGGGCTCAGTAGTTGTGGCTCGCAGGCTCTAGAGCACAGGCTCACTAGTTGTGGCGTACGGGCTTAGTTGCTCCACGGCATGTGGGATCTTCCCGGACCAGGTATGGAACCCATGTCCCCTGCATTGGCAGGCAGATTCTCAACCACTGCGCCACCAGGGAAGTCCCTATTTCTAATGTTTTGGATGAACTTCCATACTGTTTTCCACAGTGAATGTGCCTTTTTACATTCCCATCAATGGTGCACAAGGTTTCCAATTTCTTTAAATCCTCACCAGCACTTATTTCCTGGTTTTAGGAGATTTTTTTTTTTTTTTTTTGGTTTTGGTTTTTCAGTTTTGATAATGGCCATGCTAACAGGTGTGAGGTGACATTTCATTGTGATTTTGATTTGCATTTCTCTGATGATTACTGATGTTGAGCATCTTTTCATGTACCTGAGATCTGTATATCTTTTTGGAGAAATGCCTATTCAACTCCTTAGCCTATTTTTAAATCAGGTTATTTTTTTATCCTGAGTTGTATAAGTTTCTTATATATATTGGATATTAATCCCTTATTAAAAGTATGGTTTGCGAATAATTTCTCTCATTCCATAGGTTGCCTTTAACTCTACTGATTGGGTTTTTGTTTGTTTGTTTGTTGTTGTGGAGAAGCTTTGTAGTTTGATGTAGTCAACGTAGGCAATGATTTTTTGGATATGATACCAAAAGTACAAGTTATAAAAGCAAAAATAGACAAGTGGGACTACATCAACGCCGAAGTTATTTGGATTTTGAGTCACTAGATCTGTAAATTGCTAGTATTCTTGGTTCTCCACTAACAGAAAGCAGAAGTTAAATTCCAAAAGAGGGATGTATGTATGTGTGTATTTGTGTGGGGTGGTTTGTGTGCCCATATTTGTTTAAATGGTTGCCTGTTGTTGGATAGAGGAAAAGGAAGGCTAAGGAAAGAGAATCATTTCACAAGAAAACACAATAAGTTACTTTCTGATGAAAAATTTTATATAAAATGTTGGAATTATAAACGAAGGGTGCTTATAGAAGGAAAGAATTTTTGATCTTCTATTTTACTGCTAGAGCTAAGGACAGCACTGGAAATGTTAAAATGTTTAACTGGATCAGAAAAGATGCTCCCCCTCCTTCTCCAGGTATTTGTGATCCACAGAGAGAAATGGGGATACATTAAGTAACTGAGAGTGAATGAGCCAGAAAATAGCCTAAAAGAAAGGGCAGGTTAAACAAAACAAAACAAAAAAGGCTAAGCAGAGAAAATATGAAGGATTATGCATCAGAGCAAAATATAGCAAATGCTAATGGAAACTCTAATATGGAAATATTCCTCAACTGAACTGGTAGCATGTCATGGAGGAAAATCAATAAAAATGACGAAAGAATGTGGTGCATTGTGGAGCTTTAGGATAAGGATTTGTTGTAATCTTAGCATTTATTAGCTTGGAGATTTTGAGCAAACTTAAATGACCTGAGCTTCACTTTCATCATTTGTAACATAGAAATGCCTACTTCATTTAGGATTATTATAGGGATCTTGAGATAACATATTCTAAAATGTTTAGTAACACAAGGCACACAATGATAATGGTAGTGTTCTAAACAAGAAAACATGATTCTAATCATTGTAATCAGAAAGCTTTGCCACCTCCTTTAGGCCATCAATATTTCTATATACTTCACATATCGAATTAAATTCCATCAATGTATATATTTGGAATAATGGGAATATGTAGTTGCAAATACCCTTTATAACTGTTAAGTTAATCTCTACTAATGTGATGTAGAGTGTCAAATATATGCTCCTAGTCTGATGACATTATAACAATCTTTGATACTTCCTCCTTTGTAAAATGAGAGGTTCTGAGATAAGTGATCCAGTTAAAACATTGTAAGGCTTTATAATATTTAAAAATTGAAAGCACTTCAGAGTTTAATTGAAGTTTGGGAATAAAGCAAAATAAATTCATGTTAAAAATTTTAATTTATCACTTAATGTTATCCATTTTGCCATGTCAAAGTTAGTTGAGTAACTTCTGTAATCAAATTTCACCCAAAAAGTTAACTTCTATGCTAATTCATTCTTAACATCTCACCTATTCTACAAATAGTCTCTGTCATTTAAAGGCTCTTTTTTTCACTAGGATTACTGGTACTACTATGGCATGTATAATCACTATCATAGCTAAAAAATAACATAAGCAATTCCTTCATTATCATTCTCATCACTTTAAAACAAACTCAAGAGGAAGAGATATGGGAACATATGTATATGTATAACTGATTCACTTTTTTATAAAGCAGAAACTAACACACCATTGTAAAGCAATTATACTCCAATAAAGATGTTTAAAAAAACTCATTATCTAGAAATATCATATTCATTTTGAAGCCCTTGATTTTCCCCATTCATTCATAAGCTCAGTTGGTATACTATCCTTCTTTGATTCAAAAAATTCTTCTGCTTATAATGTGCCATTCTACTCATTCAATTCAAGCTGTGATTTTTTTTAAATAGGCTTCACTTTTTAAGTTTATAATATTTCCTGTTTCCTTTCTGCCTTTTGCATAAATTCTAAATCTCAAAGTCCATTATTTGCCAATCTTTCCTAGTTGATGTCCTCATGGTAACTGCATGAATTTTCATACTCTTGATTGGTACTGAAAATTTTCTTTACTTCTAATAATACATCTAAATGAAGAAGTCTTGTCTCTTCTAAAATTAAAGGAAATAACTATAACCAAATGTTTAATATTAGTTAACTGTACACTGAAAAGAACAACAGGTATCTGTCACTAAGAACAATTTCATGATGCCATTGATATCAGAATACTCAGAATATTATGTTGTTTAATGTTACTTAAACAAATAAAAACTTTTATATGGCACAGTATTATTCTTGTTTAAAATTTTCAAAATGTTTTCTAGTGTTCTACTGTTTTGTATTAATAGAAAAATGTTTGGGGTTTTTAATATATTATTTTTTTTTGTTGTTTCCTAGGCCTGCCATAACAAATAACCACAAACTGGCTGGCTTAAAACAACAAAAATTTATTCTTTCACAGTTCTGGAGGGTACAAGTCTGAAATCAAAGTGTTAGCAAGATTAGTTCCTCTGGAGCGTCTGAGGGAGAAACTTTTCCACACCTGTCTTCTAGTTTCTAGTGGTTGCTGGGAATCCAAAGTATTCCTCGGCTTGACTCTACTCTCTGCCTCCATCATCACAAGGTGTTATCTCTGTGTGTATTCTCTGTGTCTTCCTATAGTCTGTTTAGTAAGGACACCAGTCCTTATTAAAAGTCAATTGATTTAGGGCCCACCCTGATCCAGTATGACCTCATCTTAACTAATTACATCTGCAATGACTCTATTTCCAAATAAGACCATATTCTGAGGTTGCCATAAATATGAAATTTGTGGGAGAGGGTACTATTCAACTTGGTACACAGCTGGAGTATAAAGGAAGTTATAAGACTGTGTTAAGTATGAAACATTCGATTCTTAAAATTAGTTTCCTATGAGATCAAAAATTAAATGCAATAACAAAGCATTTTTTCTGAAAACATTTAATATAGTTATAAGCCAATTTTGCATCATTTTCACTTAGGAGGAATATAGTCTCTGATTTACAGGCTCACATATCTTGGAGATAACATTCTAAATATGTATATTCTCTACCTAAAAATTCTATTATATTGATATCTCTGGGGTACAAAAATATGAATTTCCAGACTTTGGCATTTCCTGTGGCAATCATTGAGAGACAACGTACTATATATTGTGACAAGACTTTTTATACATATTGCCAATATGTATTTGGCATGTTATTGAAGAAATTCCTATCTTATTCACAGTCTCATGTAAACAAGTACTACTATACAGTTGTTAATAATTTATCCTTAGTGATATTGAGAATATGGTCTATTACTAAAATCTAAGCTCCAGGATTTAATAAAACAGATCAAAGCTGTCTCATTTACTCCTGGATCCCTGGCATATAGATTGTCTCTAGCCCACAATGAGCTCAGGCAAGAGTATAATGAAAGAATGAATATCTTAGTAAGATAGGTCCTTAATTGATGGAGATTAAGAAACCTAATATTTAGTGTTTTATTCATCACTTCTTAAATTCCTAAACATCCTAATTTCCAAATATATAGTCGTCTACTAATGCTTCATTTTTCTTTAGATGCCAAAATGTTTTTTTAAGGATAAAGATATAATTATAATGGATGCATCTAAATTAATTGGTGATATTTTCAATTTTCACCAAGTAAAAACTTCTTCCCTGGTTTGAGTAACTATTGTTTTCTTATTGAAACAGGTGTTATCCATCTCCACAGTGTGATCAAGTCACTAAAACACCTGTCTGGTTTTCACTGAACTTTACAGCATGTGAAAATAGAGGGAAAATCTAGAAATATTTCTGAGGATTTCTAAATAGTCAGCTGCCTTTATCTTTTATTAGCAAGCACATAAATATTCAAAGAGCAATCCCAAAAGAGGAGAATTAAAAGATATCTAATATTAGATTGTTCCTGAATTCTTGTTAGGGAGAATCTTAGAATTTAATACTTAAGTGGCAAATGTATAAAATTTTATTTTATTACTTATAAGCATTATTGAAAGTATTAGCTATAATCTACCAGGGATTGATATTTCTGAAGACTTTTTATCAATCTACCATAAATACAATTACATTAATTCAATATCGTTATGTGTTTGGTAGAGCATTTGGCCATGAGATAATTCTAAATGATTTATTTATAACTGGGTGTTTCCCCAAATTTAATTCTCATTAATGAAGTGATATTTTCATTAAGTTAGATACCACGTTGATTAACTAATCACTGAAAGAAGAAAACAAATGTGGCATTTTTTTCTTGAGATATTTAATTTAATAGAAATACAATATTTTCTACATGGTAAAAAAATGAATCTAATGCATATATATCTTTTATAAATCTATATATTTAAATGTTAACAATGAGATCATCTCAATTATTAAAGTACTAAATATATAGGTTTTTATAAATATTAAATATTTAATATTTATTAAACATAGATTTAAAAATCACAAAGTGAATCGTAGAGAATTAAATTATCTTAATTACTAAATTCGTCATTTATTAAACCATTGGTTTAAACTATAATTAAAAGCATTCTTATGTGTTATTTACCAATGGTTTGAGAAAACATGGTCAACCACCAGACATTTTCATGAAAATGTTTTAGCTTTTGTTTTAGTAGGAAAAGAAAAATTATTAACAGATTCTTAGGTGAACTCTGTGTAAGGAAAATCATTTCAAATGGCTTAAACAATAAATATGTTTTTCATCTCAAGTAACTAGAAATCGAGGTAATCAACCAACGATATCATCAAAGACCTATGTTCCTTTCATCTCCTTGCTGTTCTATCTTCTCTGTTATCCTAAGGCTAGTAACCCTTATGATAGCAAGATAAGTGCATGTGAAAGTGTTTTTGTTTTGTTTTGCTCTTCTGTTTACATGTAATGGAAATGAAGAGCAAAGAGAGAAATAAACAAAAGAACTGTAAATTCTTCCCTTCAAATTTAATGGTTCAAGTTCAGTCACATGACCATTTCTGGAGTAACACCAGCTGTCAGGAGAATGACCTAAACCGATTGGCTTAAATTTATCAAGATACCTTCCTACTTGAACTTGCAGAGTGGTAGATAGAGTGGAACCCTTTAAAAAATAAGTTTTGTTTGGGGGCTTCCCTGGTGGCGCAGTGGTTGGGAGCCCGCCTGCCGATGCAGGGGACACGGGTTCATGCCCCGGTCCGGGAAGATCCCACATGCCGCGGAGCGCCTGGGCCCGTGAGCCATGGCCGCTGGGCCTGCGCGTCCGGAGCCTGTGCTCCGCAACGGGAGGGGCCACAACAGTGAGAGGCCCACGTACCGCAAAAAAAAAAAAAATAAATAAATAAGTTTTGTTTGGAAGAAATAAGTTAACATGGAATAAGATACATATATGTGTGTGTGTGTGTATATATATATATATATATATATATAGAGAGAGAGAGAGAGAGAGAGAGAGAGAGAGAGAGAAGAAAGCAGGCAACCAACATTATCTGAAGTATCTGCTATCGATACTTTTCAGTTTCACCTAATGTCTACACTATGTCAGCAATAGTTAGCAAAAATTAAACAAACTTGTATATTAGAGTGTACTTTATACAAATATGTCATAACCCAATGAAATATACTTAGTAGTTTTCTTTTTTACTTTTTAACCAAACTCTGTACTTTCCAATGTTTCCAAGACCATGGAAACATTTAGGTCTTTAGCTGACTTAGGGATGTTCAGTCTTGGAGTCTTCTATAATCACTGTATTTTAAGATCATTATCATCTGCCTCTGACTTTGTTCTGTTTCAAAGGTGTGGGATTCTGGTTTTCATCCTCTGAAAGGTACCTCATCCATTCTCCCACTCCTGTTTACACTACTCCAATGAGTCCTGATGACATTAAATTGACTGTTAAAGATGGAGATTATAAAAATGATCATAATTTTAATTGTCTTTCCCAGACAAAATTGGAAAAAATCATATTTAACTATAGATTAGATCTATATGTTAATTCTATTCCATCAGATACTAAAATATAAGGTTTACATTTTGAACACATGGCAATAGACATCCTAATTGGCATCAACAGGGAAAAAGTAAGTATTGTAAGGGAACAAAGAATACTTTTTTTAATGTATAATAGCTATTTGGAATTACTTTCACAGCTATTTCAATATACTTTCAATAAAATAATTAGAACACAACATCTATATCATCTTAATTTAATATCAAAATAACACTAAGGGCTGTCAAAACTAGGCTCATTAGTCAAAGCTTCTTATCCCTAATATAGTCATAACTCTTCAGTAGTTCAGTACTTCCGTGACTAAAGCTTAAAATACAAATATTGCCACTGAATTATTAAATCTGTTTTCAGATTTGTTGAAGTACAACTGACATACAACATACTGAACATATTTAATGTGCACAAGTTAATGAATTTTTGACATATGTATGTACCTTTGAAATTATTACCACATCAAGATAATGAACTCCACCACCCCAAAGTTTCCTCTTTCTCTTTTTAAATTCTTCCCACTTCCTCTCCCCAGCTGTCCCATCTCCAGGCAAACTCTGATACGTCTATACTTTTGTTTGCATTTTCTAGAATTTTATGTAAAGAAACCATAGAGAATGTCTTGCTTTTTTTTTTCATTCAAGATAAGTACTTCAAGGTTCACCCATATTAATGTATGTTTAAATAGTTCATTCCCTCTTATGGATGAGTACTATGCCATTGTATAGCTAAATAACAAATTTTCATTCACGTGTTGAGATTTTGGGTATTAGCAGTTTGGGCTTTAGAAATAAAGTTCTATGAACATTTGTGTACAAGTCTTTACATGGATAGATCTTTTTATTTCCCTTAGGTAAATATTTAGGGGTGGGAGGTTGGGTTACAGGATAGAAACTATCTCAAACTGCAAAACTATTTCCAAATGTATCATTTTATAGTACCCCAGGAGTGCAATACACAGGAGAGATACAGTTACTTCACCTCAATTCCAATATTTGGTATTTTCAATCCTTTTCATTTTTTGCCATTCTGGTGAGAGTGTAGTGATATGCCTTTATGAGTTTAATTGTATTTTCCTAAAGGCAGGTATTTTCTCATGTGCTTATTTATTGTTCATATAACTTCTTTGCTAAAGTGTCTGTTCAAACAATTTGGCCTTTTTTTTTTTTTTTTTTGCGGTACACGGGCCTCTCACTGCTGTGGCCTCTCCCGTTGAGGAGCACAGGCTCCGGATGCGCAGGCTCAGGGGCCATGGCTCATGGGCCCAGCCGCTCTGCGGTATGTGGGATCTTCCCGGACCAGGGCACGAACCCGTGTCTCCTGCATCGGCAGGCGGACTCTCAACCACTGCGCCACCAGGGAAGCCCTGGCCATTTTTAATAGAGTTCTTTGTCTTCTTGTAATTGAGTGGTAAGTGTTCTTTATATTTTCTAGATGTAAACCCTTGGTCTGCCATATGTTTGCACATATTTTCTCCGAGGCAATGGCTTACATTTTCATTTTTGTAGAAATGCCATTTTGCAATCAAAAGTTTTTAATTTAAATGAAGTACAATCTTAAAAACGTTTCTTTTACAGTTCATATATGTCATATCCTAATTAGGAAATATTTTCCTAACCAAAAATTACTAGGTTTTTTAAATAAAATTTTATAGTTTTACATTGAAGTTTATGATGTATTTTAAATGAATTTTTGTGTATGACATGAGGTAACCTTTAAAATTCTGGTTTTGTTTTTGTTTTTTGTGGTTTTTTTCCAGGGGTGGGTGGTGGTACATATGTCTATACAATTTTTCCAGCACAAATTTTTGAAAAAACCTATCATTTCCCCCACTAAATTATCTTAACACCTTTATCAAAAATTAATGATCATTTATATATGCTTCTATTTCTGGACTCTCTATTATTTGTCCGTCCCATTGTTTGTCCATCTTTATGGTTGTATTATACTGTCTTGATTACTATAGTTTTATAGTATCTTGAAATCTTCTAATTGTCTTCTTAGAGTTCAAATATGCTTTAGCTGTTCGAGGTCTTATACATATCTCTATACTTCTTAAAATCAGATTGTGATTTTCTACAAAAACACTTCTAGAAACTGGATTGGGATTATGGTGAATCTCTGGATCAACTATAACCTCTTCTTTCTTTTATTTATTTATTTTTTTGGCTGCACTCCACACTCCCACAGCTTGCCAGATCTTAGTTCCTCAAGCAGAACCCCGGCCCATGGCAATGAAAGCACCAAGTCCTAACTATGGGACCACAACAGAATTCCCAAGTGTGACCTTTTCATTATCGAGTCTTCCAATACATGAACAAGGTATATTTCTATAGTCATTTAGATATTATTAAATTTCTTTTAGCAGTGCACAGGTCCTGCACCACTTCTTTTCAATTTACCCCTAAATATTTAATGTACTTAATGCTATTTTAAATCTTATTATTTTTAATATGAATTTCTGTTCATTGCTGTTACATAGACATTCAGTCGATTTTTGTATATTGGCCTTGTAGCTGGCAAATTTGCTGAATTCATTTATTACTTGTAGTAACTTTTTTATAGCTTCCATATGGATGTCATATACTTGATCATGTAATTTTCAAATAATTGCAGTTTTACCTTCTTTTCTCTGAACTGAATGTTTTGTTTTGTTTTGTTTTGTTGCCTTATTGTACTGCCTAGAACACTTAGTACAATGTTTATAGAAGTTTTGAGAGACAACACATTTGCCTTGTTCTTGATCTTACAGGGAAAGCCTTCAGACTTTCACCATTAAGTATGATGTTAATTGTAAGTTTCTCACAGACACCTTATATAAGTTTGAGGAAGTTCTTTTCTATTTGTAACTTGCCAGAAGTTTTTATCAGGATAGGATGTTAGATTTTGTCATATGCTTTTTAAGTCTACTGAGATGGTTATAAAATTTGTTTAGTTGTCTGTTTCTCATTTTTAAACTGTTAATGTGGCAAATTACATTGATTGACTTTGGAATGTAAAACCAACCTTTCATTCCTGGGAGAGACTCCATAATGTCAATAATTTATTATTTTAAAATACTGTTGAGTTTAATTTGGTAATTTTTTAATGAATTTGCATATATGTTTATGAGGAATATTGTTCTGTAGTTTTATTTTCTTAATATATTTGTGCTCTCACTCTCTTTTTTTTTTTTTTTTTTTTCAGTATCAGGGTAATGCTAACCTCATAGAATGAATTAGGAAATGGTCTTTCCTCTGTGTACAATTAGTATTATTTCTTCCTGAAATATCTTCTACAATTAGATTAGGACATCTGGGTCTGGGATTTTTTTGGTGGGAAAACTTCTAACTAAAAATCAGTTTTCTTAATAGATGTAGAGCTATTCAGATTACTTATTTCTTCTTGAAGTTTGACAATTTTTATTTTTATAGCAATTTACTTATTTGTGATATGTTTTAGAATTTATTATAATAAAATTGTTCATAATACTCCCTCATTATCATTTTAGCATCTGTAGAATCTGTAGTGATGTCACCTCTCTCATTCATATAATTTGTAATTTATGTCCTCTTTTTTCTTTTTCTCAGTAGTCTGGCAATAGGTTCATCAATTTTATTAATCTCAAAGAATCAACTTTTAATTTTATTGGTTTTCTCCATTGTTTTTGTTCTTCTGCTTCACAGATTTCTTCTCTTACTTTTAATATTTCTTCTATTAATTTTGGACTTAGTGGATTTTCCTCTGATCATTTAAGAAGGTAACTAAGTTAAATGATTTAGAGACCATTCTTACTTTCTCAGTACTACTTAATCGAATCTCACAATTTTTTTTGTTGTGTTTTCTTATTAATTCAGTGCCAAATACTAATTTTTCTTGTAATTTCTTCTTTGATCCACTGGGTTTTTCTTAATGTGTGCTATTTAGTTTGCAAATTTTTGTTTTCCAGATATTTCTCTGACATCTATTTCTCATTTAATTTTACAGGACCAAAGTCTGTATTTTGTATGACTGAATCCTTCTAAATATATTCAGATACGCTTTATGGCCCAGAATATGGCCTATTTGGTATACGTTCTGTGTTATTTTGATATGAATGTTCATTCTGCTGTTGTTGAGTGCAGTGTTACATAAATATCAATTAATTAAAGTTGGTTATTCAAGTCATCTATACATTTACTGATTTTCTCCATTCTTAGTCTATCAGTTATTGAGAGGGTTTAAATCTCTGACTATGATTTGTGCATTAATCTTTTCAGGGCTTTTTAAAGTTTTGCTTCATTTTGGACTTTCATGAAGCACATAAATGTTCAGAATGACATGCTGATACATGATACAACATAGATGAACCTTAAAAGTATAATGCTAAGTGAAAGAAGCCAGTCACAAGACCATATATTGTGTGATTTTATTTACATGAAACACCCAGAATAGGCATCCTAATGGGTATAAAGTAGTATCTCATTGTATTTTTAAAATGAATTCTTATTGAAATATATTTGATACATAACAGTATGTAAATTTAAGGTGTACAGCATATTTATACATACATTGATTTGAAACATTGATATATTGTAACATGACTGCCATTGTAGTGATAATTAGCACCTCTATCATGTCACATAATTATCATTTCATTTTTGTGGTGGAAAAAATTAAGATTTAATCTCTCAAATTTGATAATTATAATACAATATCATTGTCTATATTAACTACACTGTATATTAGATCGCCAGAAATTGTCTACTAGTTGCAAGTTTGTACCATTAAACAACATCTCTCCTATTCTTCTAACACACAGACTCTGGTAACCACCATTTACTCTCTGCTTTTACAAGTTTGACTTTTTAGATTCACATGTAAGGGATATCACATTTTTTTTCTTTGACTGACGTATCTCACTTAGCATAATATCCTCAAGGTCCTGTGCTGTCCCAAATGGCAAGGTTTCCTTCTTTCTCATGGCTAAATAATATTTGTATATATTTTACCATATCTTCTTTATCCATTCATCTATTGTGGGCACTTGGGTTGTTTCCATATCTTGGCTATGATGAATAATGCTACAATAAACAAGGGAGTGCACGTTATCTCTTCAATATCATGTTTTCATTTCCTTTGACTGTATACCCAGAAGTGGTATTGCTGGATCCTATGGTAGTTCTATTTTAAATTTTTTGAGGAACCTCCAAACCTACTATTTTCCATAGTAGCTGACCAAATTTACATTCCCACCAACAGTGTACAAGAGTTCTCTTTCTCCACATCTCCACCAACATGTATCTCTTGTTTCTTGATGATAGTCATTCTATATGGTGTGAGATAAGATCTCATTGTGCTTTTGATTTGAATTTCTCTAATGACTAATGATGTTGGGTATCTTTTCATGTGCTTGTTTGGCCATCTGTATATCTTCTTTGGAGAAACGTTTATTTCAAGGTCTTTGCTTAATTTACATTTGAATTATTTATTTTTTGTTGGGTTATGGGTTGTCTTTATATATTCTGGATACTAGATCCCTTATCAGATATACAAATATTCTATCTCATTCTGTGGATT
The DNA here is from genome assembly GCF_964165515.1 of Mesoplodon bidens. Classification (NCBI taxonomy): domain Eukaryota; kingdom Metazoa; phylum Chordata; class Mammalia; order Artiodactyla; family Ziphiidae; genus Mesoplodon; species Mesoplodon bidens. The sequence goes on from NC_138176.1 coordinate 206,485,729, forward strand.
GTCTTTTAACTTTCTTGATAGTGTCCTTTGACATACAAAATTTTTTATTTTGATAAAGTCCAATTTGTCTATTTTTTCTTTGGTTGCTTATGCTTTAGATGTCACCTAAGAAACTGTTGCTTAATCCAAGGACATGTAGACTTACATTATGCTTCCTTATAAGAATTTTATAGTTTTAGCTCTCACGTTAAGGTCCTTTGTCTATTTGAGTTAATATGATATATATATAGATGGTAATATGGTTCTATATGGTAGAACTTAGGTATCCAGATTAATTCTTATGCATGTGGATATCCAGTTATCCCAACAGCATTTCCCCCACTGAATGATTTTGGAACGCTTGTTAATAATCAATTGACCATAAATGTATGAGTTATTTCTGGACTCTCAATTCTATTACATTTGTCTACATGTCTATTTATATGGTAGTACCACATTTTAAAAAATTACTGTAGCTTTCTTATAAATTTTAAAATTTACTTATTGAATAGTGTGGCTCTTCCAACTTTGTTCCTTATTTTTGGCTAACTTCCCTGCATTTCTATATGAATTTTACGATCAGCTTGTCAATTTCCGCAAAAATAGCACTTTGAATTTTTGACAGGATTGCATTAAATCTGTAGATAAATTCGAGGAATATTGCCATCTTAACAGTATTAAGTCTTCCAATCCATGAACACAAATGTCTTTCCATTTATTTATTCTTTAATTTCTTTCAACAATTCTTTGTAATTTTCAATGTACATTTACATTTCTTTTGTTAAATTCACCCCTGATATTTTACTCTTTTTGATGCTGTTATAAGTGGAAATGTTTCATAATATTATTTCCAGACAGCTCATTACTTCTATAGAGAATTATAACTGATTTTTGTATTTTGATTTTGTATCTGTCAACATTGCTGGACTGCTTTATCAGCTCTTATAAAGTCATTCTTCTATTTCTGTTTTCAAGATTTTTTCTTTATTTTTGGCTTTCAACATTTTCACTGTGAAATGTACGGGTGTGAATCTCTGTTTATATATACTACTTTTTGTTTATTTAGCTTATTGATTGTGTAGAGTAATATTCTTCATCAAATTTCTAGGAGTTTTTCACCATTATTTCTTCAGATATTTTTCTGCTCCATCTTCTCTCTCCTCTCTTTGTGTGTAATCCCATTATGCTTATGATGGTGTGCTTAAATAGGTGTCTTACATTTCTCTAAGGCTGTGTTCATTTTTCTTCATTCATTTTTCTGTTTGTTATTGTAAATGTATAATCTCTATCTACCTTCAAGTTTGCTGATTCTTTCTTCTGCCAGTTCAAACCTACTGTGAGCACTTCTAGTGAATTTTTTATTTCAGTTGTTATATTTATCTCCAGAATTCCCATTTGATTCCTATTTTATAATTCCCATCTCTTTACTGATATTCTCTATTTGATGGGAGATTGTCATAATACCTCTCTTTAATTATTTAAGCATAGTTTCCTTTAGTTATTAAAATATTTTTATAATGGCTGCTTTGAAGTCATTTTTCTTAACCTTATATCTGGATACTCCTAAAAATAATTCTCATGTGATTCAGTAAAGTCACCATCCTGCTTATAATGAAAGCATAATTTGTGACATTAAAAATCATGTTGTTACTTGCAGAAAATAACCTGGAGCAGTTTTCTTTGGCAAATAAATTATTCCCTTTCAGAACATCTGCATGTTGATTGAGGTTTTCTTTGAAACTGAATCACAGGTTGCTTTCTTCCTCTGACCAATTCTGTGTTCTTTCCTTCCATTAAAAGCTTTAATCCTCAGAGTACTCCATAGTAAATATCTCACACTCTAATCTCTGCTCAAAGTCTATTTTGAAAAACATATCTTGTAATATGGCTGTTGTACAAAATTTTCAAAAACATAAAGTTGCAGAGATGAAAGCAAAAATAATTCATATAATTAATCATTCAGATAATCTATAAGTATGCATTACATATAGTTTTAATAATTTTCTGAGATGTTTTATAGTTACCTATACTACAAAAATATGATTATACTGTATATTTTGTTTTGTAACCGGATTCTACTTAATAGGATATTGTGATTGTCTCCCAAAACTTCAATAAATTTTCACTCCTACCAGCTGTTTCTGAAAGTGCTTCATTTACTATAACAGCATCAACACTGTGCATTACAAGAATATTTACAAACTTGATAAGCAAATAATAATATTTATTCTCTTTATTACCTTTGTAATATGTTTTGATAAATGTACCCATAAAGGACTGCAATTGAATTGCAGTTTTTTTGTCATTTATATTGCCCTTTTTTTCTTCTATGAAGCTCTGGTAATGTCTGAGCCACATAAAGAGAAGAATGTTAATGCTTTTGTTCAAGTCATTATCTCATTCAAAATCCTATAAACATTGTCCATGTGATACAACAGAATCTTCAATCTGCTTGGACTGAGGGCACAACTTGAGACATTGAAAAGTATGTTGGATATTTATAAAAAATACCCCATTGCAATATTTATTGATATTGCATTAAACAAAATATGACATCCATATATATATACAGGCACTTCCTCAACCTGAGATAGGAAACTAGGAAAGACCTATAGGTTTTCTTTCTTTCACATTCTTAATTATAAAAAATTGAATGGTTTTCCTGCTAAGTTCAAGAAGAAAGAAAAGAGTGCTACTCTCAACACTGCTACTCAACATTGAACTTGTACTTCTAGGCAGTGCAATAAACAACAAAAAAATAAATAAAACAAATCAATTTGGTAAAAGACAAAATAACTCTCCTTATTTGCAGATGACATAATCATCTATGAAGAGAATTCTATGGAATCTACAAAAAACTATTAGAAATAGTGATTGCATTTTGCAAGATGCAATAGTGATTGCAATATATAGGACTGACATAAAAATTATAATTTATATTTACTAACAATAAAAAGATGAAAATTTTAAATGAAAAAGAATACTTTTTAAAAGAACATGAAAATTTTTAAATAATTACGGATAAATATGATAAAAGTTATAAAAGACCTATATGCTAAAATGTATAAATTATTGTTGAGTAAATTGAAGAAAGAATATTTATACATGGAGAGATAGGCAGTGTTAATACAACAGTATACTTAAAAGGTTAATTCTACCCTTTTTGAGTTACAGATTTCTCATAATCCCAGTCAAAATCCCAGGAGGCTTTGTGTAGCTACCGACAAACTTATGAAAAAGTAGCAGTCATCAAGAGAGTAGATACTGTGAAAAGATGGACAAATAGATCAGTGGAACACAGTATTGTGTCAACAAATAGACCCACACATAGATGGGCAATTTATTTTTGACAAAGTATAAAGGTAATTTCTTGGAGAAAAATAGCCTTTCAGCAAATGCTTATATATATATATATATATATATATATATATAAAACCAAATTTGACCCATATTTATCACCATATACAAATCTTAACTCAGATTGTAACATAGATCTATGTGTAAAAATAAAGACTTAAAATTTCAAGAAAAATACATGAGAAGACATTTGTGACCTTAAGTTAAATAAATGTATTTATTAGACACCAAATGTATGATCCACTAAATAAATAAATGTTAAATAGACTTTATCAAAATTAAGCTATTGGAAAGACACTAAGAGAATGAAAAAACAATTTCAAGTCACACACTGGACAACCCATAAGCCATTAAACATGTGCAAAAGATTTGAAGACACATTTAATGAAAGAAGATCTCTGGATTGCAAGCAACAAGCATATAAAATATGTCCTACCCCATTAGTCATTAGAAAAATGCCATTTAAAACCACAGTGAAATACTACTATACACCTTGTAGAATGACTCCATAGTAAAAATGTCCCACTGCTAGGTAAATGTAGAATGATAAAATATTTTGCAAACAGCTTGGGAGTTTCATAAACTTTAAATGTAGGTCCCAGTCCTTCTATTCTAAGGTAGTGAAAAAAATAAGTAAAAGCGTATGTCCATAGAGAGACTTTTACATACATATTCATAACACCTTTATTTTTACTAGCCCTAAACTGCTAACAGCGAAAATACCATTAACAGGTAAATAGACAATCAAATGATGGTATATCCATACAATGGAATACTACTGAGCAATTAAAAGGAATAGACTATTAATACATTCAACAGCATAAATGAATCTCAAAATAATTATACTCAGTGAAAGTAATCAGACAAGAAAGAATATATACTTTATGATTCCTTTATATAAAATTATAGGATATTCAAACTAATCAATAATGAGAGAAAGCAGGTCAATTGTTACCAGGTGATGGGTATGGGATGGGGAAAGATGAAAAGAAGAAATGACAAAAAGCACTGTGGATGGACAGTTATGTTCATTACCTTAATTGCAGTGATGGTTTCAAGCATAAACATATATCACAACTAATTAGATTGTATAATTTAAATATATACAGTGATTTTTACAGCACTTTTTACACCTCAAATTTGCTTTAACTTTACATAATAAAATCCTTGAATGAAATGTTGCTTGCATTACTTAGAGAAGAATAGTTTTTTAAAATATAGGTTTTATATTTAATTATTATAGGATAAAGAAATTAGTAAAAATAAATTATAATTTATAATTATAATCATCTCTGTTGAATAGCATAATGAAACAGTAGGAAAAAATTAAGCAATATTGATTGACAGAATTTAAAGCACTTAAGAAACATTATGCCATTTTCATAGAAACATGTATAATGTACTAATATACATTAAGTACTATTATATATTGCTGTGTGCTGCTACATGAGTGAAGCATTAGTGTATTTTAAGCACATGTATTGTTTGAGGTCACCAACTGAGGTCATCAGTGTACTTTATTAGAAACCTATATTCTATGTACATGTATGATGTTATAGATATATATTAAAGAAGTCTAGAAAAGATCCTGGCACATTGTAGAGACTCAGTAAATATTTGTTGAATAAATATTGCTTGAAGCCTTTAAAAATCACTTTACAATGTATAATTAATTCTTTTTTTAACATCTTTATTGGAGTATAATTGCTTTACAATGGTGTGTTAGTTTCTGCTTTATAACAAAGTGAATCAGTTATACATATACATATAACCCCATATCTCTTCCCTCTTGCATCTCCCTCCCTCCCACCCTCCCTATCCCACCACTCTAGGTGGTCACAAAGCACCGAGCTGACCTCCCTGTGCTATGCAGCTGCTTCCCACTAGCTATCTATTTCACATTTGGTAGTGTATATATGTCCATGCCACTCTCTCACTTTGTCCAAGCTTACCCTTCACCCTCCCCATATCCTCAAGTCCATTCTCAAGTAGGTCCGCGTCTTTATTCCCATCTTACCTCTAGGTTCTTCATGACCATTTTTTTGGTTGTTTTTTAGATTCCATATATATGTGTTAGCATATGGTATTTGTTTTTCTCTTTCTGACTTACTTCACTCTGTATGACAGATTCTAGGTCCAACCACCTCATTACAAATAACTCAATTTCATTTCTTTTTATGGCTGAGTAACATTCCATTGTATGTATGTGCCACATCTTTTTTATCCATTCATCTGTTGATGGACACTTAGGTTGCTTCCATGTCCTGGCTATTGTAAATAGAGCTGCAATGAACATTGTCGTACATGACTCTTTTTGAATTATGGTTTTCTCAGGGTATATGCCCAGTAGTGGGATTGCTGGGTCATATGGTAGTTCTATTTTTAGTTTTTTAAGGAACCTCCATACTGTTCTCCATAGTGGCTGTATCAATTTACATTCCCACCAACAGTGCAAGAGGGTTCCCTTTTCTCCACACCCTCTCCAGCATTTATTGTTTGTAGATTTTTTGATGAGCTGACCGGTGTGAGATGATATCTCATTGTAGTTTTGACTTGCATTTCTCTAATGATTAATGTAATGATGTTGAGCATTCTTTCCTGTGTTTGTTGGCAATCTGTATATCTTCTATTGGAGAAATGTCTATTTAGGTCTTCTGCCCATAAAATGTATAATTAATTCTTAAGGTGTTATACTTTAATCCCAATTAGAATTAACGTTTTCACATGGGCCCACTATTTAAAAGCTGTATCCTAGTTTGCCTATAATAGATTATTTCTCCCTTGTCTAAAAATGTATGATTTCTCATTCTCCTACCCAGAGCTTGTCTTTTTAATTTTCCCTTGAGTCTGAATAGTGTTTAGTGATGGTATCTTGACTACCTCCCAGGGCACCCTATTAAATTGCCTCATTGACCTCATGACTAAGAATTTCTTCATCTTATCTAGCTTAAGAGTTCTCCATGTTTCGGGCCATTACTTCTTGTCTTACCATCTTTAACTATCTTGAGTAATTCATCCCCTCAGGAATTTTAGCTACCCATAAATATAAAAAGAAAAAGGCATATCTCATTGCCTGACAGTTTGTGAAGATTAAGACAACTCTATTCGAAAGATAGCAGTACTTAGGGCAGGCAGAGAGCAATGGTGGAGGAAAAAAAAACCTGGTTTGCTGACGTGAGGCAATGTAACTATATTATATATGCATAGAGCTCTGAAACTACTGTTCATTTATCAAAACGTGTAATGTTTTAATTTGTGATATTGACTTATATTTTATCAATTTTTCCTTTGAACTGTGTCCATATGTATTGCTGCTTCTCTTTAAATGATAGGAAAAGGAAGAGAGAAGTAAAATTTTTTTTATAAATTATCAAAATATTATCATTTTGTGGCCACTTCTCTCGACTCCATTTTCTATTTTTTCAAAGGATTCCTTTTGTTTTGTTATACTTTTTTAGATCTTAGTAAATTCAAGAGTCTATAATATTTGAAATATATGATCCTTTGAAAACTATTTTGGCTTAGGAAGATTTGGTTCTCTCGAGTTTTAGTGGACTCAAAACACTTTTGAGATGCTTCCATGTATAAAAGCTTAAAAATATATTATGTACAGTCACACACATATATATTTATATTTATATATTTCCTGGTATAAAATATTTGTCCCTGGAAGAGTAGACTTTAAACTACTTGAACCCCCTTGTTCATCAAATTTCACTTCAAAATCCTCTTCACACAGTACAAATCAATCCAAATCTATAGTGTCAGAAACTTTGTACAATTTCAACCAGTTCTCTGACCTTTAAGACCCACTTTCAAATCACCCAGTCCAGCACCTAAAACTATAAATACCTTTCTCTAATTTCTTCTTTTTGAGAATCTATTAAGATTAGCATCTGTCCTTAATGCAGTAAGTCTAATAAACATAGTTTTGCTTGATTAGCAGGTTTCTCTAGTGTTCTTTCGAGGTGTTCATAGGTGACATTTACCTAGCACAAAATTCATCTTGTTATCAATCTGAATTTTAAAAAACAAACCAATGCAAAATAGTTTTCTATTATTTATTATCAGGTTCACTAGAAAATGATGGACTTTTTAATTTAGTTTTTTGATACTCATGATATAATTTTGTACCATGTTGCAGGATGAATTTTGCCCCCCCCCAAAAGATATGTATCAGTCCTAGCCATGGGTACCTGTGAATGTTACCTTATTTGAAAATAAGAAGTTTGTAGACACAATCAAGGTAAGATGAGTAAGATGAGCTTATACTGGAACAGCACGGGTTCTCGTCTCACAACTGGTATCTTTATGAGAAGAAATTCTGCCTCAAGACTGCAGTACCAACTCCTGTTTGAGTTTCTTGCCTGTTAACTGCCCTAAAGATTTTGGACTTGTAAACTCCTACACTCACATAAACCAATTGCTTAAAATAGATCTCTTCATAGATGGATGGATGGATGGATGGATAGATAGATAGATACATAGGTGATACAGATATTGAAATAGACACAGAGGCAGATATAGATAAATAGATATAGATATAATCTCTTATTGTTTCTCTGTAGAACCCTAACTAATAAAGATTTTGATACTGGAAAGTGGGGTGCTGCCATAATAAATACCTAAAACTGCAGAAGTGATTTTGGAATTGGGTAGTAGATAAAGGCTTGAAGAGTTTTGAAACACATGACAGAAAAAGCCTAGATTACCTTGAAGTAATTGTTTATAAAAATATAAACATTAAAACTGATTCTGGTGAAGACTCAGAAAGAAGTGAAGAGAGCTATAGAGAAAGCTTCTATCATTTACACACACACACACACACACTCATATATATATATATATAATCATTAACCAAACACTGCTAGAATATGAAAGGTCTTTCTAATGAGGTCTCAGATGGAAATGAAGAACGTTCCTGGACACTGGAGGAAAGGTGATTCTTGTTATAAAGCATCAGAAATTGGCTGAGTTGTGTTCAACTATTGGGTGGTAAGTAGAACTTGCAAGGAATGAACTTGAACATTTACCTGAGTAGATTTCCAAGTAAAATGTAGAAGGTGCAAGTTGATTTCTCCTTGATGCTCTCTCAGAGCCTCCAGGGAGAAATAACCCTCCTGACACCATAATTTTGGACTTCTAGTGTCAAAAACTGTAAGAGAATGTTCTGTACTCTTTTGTGGTGATTTGTTACAGTAGCCCTAGGAAACTAATACAAGGCCCATATGGTAAGTTTTAGAGATCTTTTTTTTTTTTTTTAGGAAGGAAATTCTTAAAAAAAAATTTTTTTAATTTATTTTATTTTTTGCTGCGTTGGGTCTTCATTGATGTGCATGGGCTTTTCTCTAGTTGCAGAGAACAGGGGCTACTCTTTGTTGCAGTGTGCGGGCTTCTCATTGTGGTGGCTTCTCTTATTTTGGAGCACGGGCTCTAGGTGCATGGGATTCAGTAGTTGCGGCATGCAGGCTCAGTAATTGTGGCTTGCGGGCTCTAGAGAACAGGCTCAGTAGTTGTGGTGCACGGGCTTAGTTGCTTCATGACATGTGGGATCTTCCCGGACCATGGCTCGAATCCGTGTCCCCTGCATTAGCAGGCAGATTCTTAACCACTGCACCACCAGGGAAGCCCTAGAGATCTTCTAATTGGAAATCATAAATTTTAAAGGAAGAGTTAGAGAGGAGAGATGGTGTGAAGTAGGGCATGATCCAAAGAAAAAATTGGTAAGTTGGAATTTATTAAAATGAAAAACTTTGCTTTGCAAAATACACTTTAAAAACAAAATGACAAACCACATACTTGTAGAAAATACTTGCTAAGCACAAATCTGGTAAAGAACTTGTGTCCAAAGCATACAAAGGACTCTTAAAATTCAATAATAAGAAAATAAACATGTCAATTAAAAAGTGGGCAAAATATCCTAACCTTGCCAAAGGAGATATGTAGGTGGTAAATAAGTATCTGAAAAAGTGCTCAACAAGATATGTTATTAGGCAACTGCAATGAAGCAATGAGATACGAATGAGATACATGTATATTAGAATGAATTTTTTAAAATATTAAAACTAATAATATCAAATATTGGTGAGGATGTGAAGCAGCAATGAACTCACGTTAATGGCTGGTGGGAATGCAAAATGGTTCAGCCATGTCAGAAGACACTTTAGCAGTTTCTTACAGAGCTAAGCATAGTCTAACTATATGATCCAACAACTATATTACCAGGTGTTTCACTAGATGAGTTGAAAACATATACCTACACACACAAAAGCTGCACATGAATGTTTGAGGCAACTTTATTCATAATTGCCTAAAACTGGAAGCAACCAAGTTTTCTTTCAATAGGTTGATGATGAAACAAATTGTGGTACATCTATACAATAGAATATCACTCAGCAACAAAAAGAAACAAGCCTCAAGCCACAAGAAGACATGGAGGGAGGACTGACATCACCACAATGGCAACATATATTTTTCATGACTTCATTCCCCTTAACAAGAAGAACAACTAACAATTATTTAAGGACAAGGCATCACTGAGAGAATCCTAAAACACAGGGGTGAGGCTGAAGCACCCCTTGCAACAAAGAGACCAAGACAGACTACATTGGAAGGGTAAGAAAAGTGGCTACATGTAGACTGTATTGTCCCTCCCCAGGCCAGCAGAATACCATGTGGAGAGATCTCTGAGCCTCTGGTTTCTCTAGTGGGAAAAGCGAACACAGAAGGGACAACCAGCCCCCTACACACACACACACACACTCTCACACACACACACAGAGCATCGTGGGTTGCTTTGCAGGAGCCTCTACTCTGATGTCGCACCACAGGGATTGCAGGGGAATCTGCAGGGCTGAACCACTGGAAATGTGATGGTGAGAGGGAAGGGCTTGCAACAGCCAGCACATAGATCTTAGCAGACCAAGTTCATACTTGTGAACCCAAGTAGTAATACTACCCTGTGGCTTTGCTCATTGAAGAATCAAGTCAGGGGCACACTCTGATGAGGGAACTTGGTTGGGTACAGACCTGCCTGATTTGGATCCTCAAACGAGGAGTTTTGCCAGCCCTAGAGCCCAGTTTTCCTACACCCAGGCAAGGAGCTGAGTCACAGTCTCCCCCCAACACACACACACCGTGGAGAGTGTCCTCAGGCCCACCTGACCAAAAGGGCAGGCTACAACTCTTGGAAACAGTGCAGCTCAGTGGCATTTGAGTCAAAGGTAAAAGGACAGAACTGATTGGCCCTGAAACAAAACCAGTACCGAGCATGGAACATTCCCATGCTACACACAGACTGGGGATTAATTTACAGCCAAGGCTGAGGGTAGCTCCTGGTGCATCCCAAATGGAGACCCTGTGTAGGAAATTGAGACTAGTCTGCAACAGCCCCTCCCCCTTTCAACCAGGCAAAGAGCTGAATCACAGACCACTCACTGTGGAAAGTATTTTCTGGCCCCATCTAACCAGAAGGGCTGGCATCAACTCACAGAAGCTGTACAGCCTAGCTGCACTCTAGCTGCAAGGCAGATGGGAAAACTGATAGTTTCCAAAACAAAGTTAGTGGCCCTGTGGTCAGGGAACTTGGGGTGTGGTCAGCTTTGTTAAGACAATATACAAAGAGCTTTACCAGCTTTAGAGCTGCTTCTTCCACTGCCCCTGGGCAGGGAATTTAATGCGTAGCCCTGCTCGTCACTGAATACAGCCTTCAGCCTGTCTAACCAGGGAACCCAACCAGAGCACACAGAATGCTGTGTAGCCCATTCAATAGCCCTACATACAGTGGCACTTGAACAGAGAGCACAGCCCATGGCTTCCCCCATCTGCAGAGCAAAACCGGTGGCCTCACGTGACCAAAGAATTTAGTGCACACACTGTAGCCTGATTTGGTTCTTCAAATCTTGGTCCCATCCTTCTGCCCTGCCAGAGTGGGGAAGCCAATTAATAGCCCTGTCTACTACTGAATATAGTATCCACTCCCATCTAGTAAGCATGACCAGAGAATCCAGGAAACTGTGGAGCCCATCTTCCAGCCTCACTTAGGTAGGGAACCAAGCCAGAAGTTCTATTCAACTACTCTTAGCCAGTGGCATACCCCCATCTCTATTTTCAGAGCTCAACACTTGCCTCACTCAAAAATAGCAGAACCCATCTTACCAAAGATATTGCCAGCAGACACACACAGAAACCCAAAACGAACCAACTGGTGAACAACTGACTCTGCCAAAGCAAATCTGTAAAGTCTGGAAGAGGAACCCAGTTACTCGAATGTGAAGATACCGATGTAAGGAATCAAGGATCTCACACACACACACACAAAAAAAAAAAAATCAGGTAAATAGGACAGATGAAATTAATAAAGGCCTGATAACTGGCCCCATAGAAACGGAGATCTACGAACTGTCAGACAACGAATTCAGAATAATCCTCTTAAGGAAGTTTAGTGAACTGCAAAGAAACACAGACAGACCACTAAATGAAATTAGGAAAACAATGCATAAACTCAATGAGAAGTTCAACAAACAAACAGCAAACATCAAAAAAAAAATCCTAGAGTTTAAAAATATAATAACTGAGTTGAAAAATTCAATAGAGAGTTTCAAAAGTAGACTCGACCATGCATCAGAAAGAATCAGCTACTTGGAGGATAAGACACTGGAAATTATCCAGTGAGAGAAGCAAAAAAAAAAAAAAAAAGAAAGAAAAGCATGAAAAAAAGTGAAGAAAGCTTATGGGAATTATGGGACATAATGAAAAGGAACAATATTTGCATTATGGGAATTTCAGAAGGAGATGAGGAAGAGAAAGGGATAGAAAGTATATTTAAAGCATTTATGTTTAATTATTGGTAGGTAAGGACTTAACTGTTGCATTTTGTTAATTATTTTCTAGTTGTTTTGTAGATCCTTGTTCCTTGTTTCTTATCCTGCTGGTGTGTGTGTGTGTGTGTTTAACCATGGTATATGCAAATCAATCAATCTGATACATCACATTAATAGAGTGAAACAAAAGACTCATGTGATCATCTCAACAGACGCAGAAAAAGCATTTGACAAAATTCAAAGTCCATTCAAATTAGGCATAAAAAAAACCTTTAAATTAGGCATAAAGGAAACATAACATATATCAACATAATAAAGGCCATATATGACAAGTCCATAGATAATATCATATTCAATAGTGAAAAGTTGAAGCTTTTCCTCTAAGATCAGGAACAAGACAAGGGTGCCAACTCTTACCACTCTTTTTTTTTTTTTTTTTTTTTTGCAGTACACGGGCCTCTCACTGTTGTGGCCTCTCCCATTGCGGAGCATGGGCTCCGGACGCGCACTCTCAGCCGCCATGGCTCACGGGCCCAGCTGCTCCGTGGCATGTGGGCTCCTCCCAGACTGGGGCACGAACCTGCGTCCTCTGCATTGGCAGGTGGACTCTCAACCACTGTGCCACCAGGGAAGCCCCCAACTCTTACCACTCTTATTCAACTTATAGTACTACAAGTACTATATCCTACCTAGAGTAGGCACGAAAAAGAAATAAAAGGTATCAGACTTGGAAAGGAAGAAGCAAAATTGTCACTATTTGCAGATAACATGATTTTATATAGAAAAATCCTAAAGACACAACCAAAAAACTGTTAGATCTAATCAATGAATTCAGTAAAGTTGCAGGACACAAAATTAACATATAAAAATTAATAGCATTTCTATACACTAACAATGAATTTTCTGAAAAAGAAATAAAGAAATCAATCCCATTTACAACAGCATCAAAAACGATACAATACTTAGGAATAAACTTAACTAAAGAAAATTGCAAGAAGACGATAAAAGAAATTTAAAAAGACATAAATACATGAAAAAGTATCTGAGGTTCATTGATTGGGAGAATTAATATTATTAAAATGTCAATACTAACAAAAAGCCATCTGTAGATTCAATCTAATCCCTATCAAGATTCTGATGGCATTTTTTTTACAGAAGTAAAAAAAAATATCCTAAAACTTACATGGAACCAAAAAAGCCCTGAATAGCCAAAGCAATCCTGAAAAAGAACAAAGCAGGAAACATTATACTTTCTGATTTCAAGCTATACCCTAAACCTATATTTATCAAAACATTATGGTAATGGTATAAAAACAAATAGACCAGGACTTCCCTGGTGGTCCAGTGGGGCACTTTGCCTTCCAATACGAGGGGTCCAGGTTCAGTCCCTGGCTGGGGAGCTAGGATCCAACATGCCTCACAGCCAAGGGACTAAGGCATGAAATGGAAGCAATGTTGTAATGCGTTCAATGGAGACTTCAAAAATGGTCCACATCAACAAAATCTTTAAAAAACAAAAAACAAACAAAAAAACAAATAGACCAATGGAACAGAATTGAGAGCACAGAAATAAACCCAAGCATATATAGTCAACTAATATTTGACAAGAGAGCCAGGAATACTCAATGGAGAGAAAACACTCCTTTCAATAAATGGTGTTAGGATAATTGGATATTCACATGTAAAAGAATGAAGCTGGACCCCTGTCTTACACCACTCACAAAAATTAACTCAACATAGATTAAAGGATTAAATATTTAAATGTAAGACCTGAATCCATGAAATTCCTCAAAGAAAATGTAGAATAAAAGTCCTTGACATGAGCTTGGTAATGATTTTTTGGATATGACACCTAAAGCATAAGCAACAACAACAACAAACAAACAGTTGGGACTACATCAAATAAAAAGGTCCTGTACAGTAAAAGAAGCCATCAACAAAATGAAAGGACAACTTCTGGAATGGCAAAAAATATTTGCACATAATATATATAGTAAAGGATTAATATCCAAAATATATAAATAATTCACACAACTCAATAACCAAAAACATTGAAAAATGGGCAAAAGATCTGAATAAACATTTCTCCAAAGAAAATATTTAAAAGGCCAACAGGTAAATGAAAAGATGCTCAACATCACAAGTCAATAAGGAAATACAAACTTAAACCACAATGAGGTATCTCATACCTGCTAGAATGGACATTTTCAAAAAGATAAGCTTTAACAAATGCTAACATGGATATGGAAAAAAGGGAACCCTTGTGCACTGTGTGGGATTGTTAACTGGTATAGCCAGTATGGAAAACAGTATGGAGGCTCCTTAAAAAATTAAAAATAGAACTACCATATGATCCAGCAATTCCGCTTCTGAAAATATATTCAAAGGAAACAAAAATACCAACTCATAAAGATATCTGCACCCCCATGTTCATAGCAACATTACTTATAAAAGCTAAGACATGGAAACAACCTAAGTGTGGGGTGTCCATCAATGGAAGAATGACTAAAGAAATTGTGGCTCTCTCTATATATAGACTACATGTGTATATATATATATATATATATATATATATATAGAGAGAGAGAGAGAGAGAGAGAATATATGTATATATATACACACACACACATGCACACATATATGAATATGATTTAGCCATAAAAAGATGGAAATCCTACCATTTGAGACAATACGGATGGGCCTTGAAGGCATTATGCTAAGTGAAATAATTTAGACATAGAAAGATAAATACTATACTAGGTCACTTATATGTGAAATATTAAAAAAAAAAACATGGAAAAGAGATCAGACTTGCAGTTACCATAGGCAGAGTGTGGGAGAAGGGGAAATTGGAGAAAGGTGGTCAAAAGGTATAAACTTCCAGTTGTAAGACAAATAAGTATACTAGGGATGTAATGAACAACATGATGATTATAGCTAGCACTGCTGTATAGTATATAGGAAAGTTGTCAAGAGAGTAAATCTTGTGAGTTCTCATCAAAAGGAGAATGTTTTTCCTTTTTTATCTTTTTCTTCCTTTTCTTTTTATTTTATCTGAGATGATGGATTAAATATATTTTGGTAATCATTTCACAATATATGTAAATCAAACTTCATACTGTATGCCTTAAATTTATATAGTGATGTTATGTCAATTATTTCTCAACAAAACTAGAAAGAAAAAAAAAAGACATGGAGGAACCTTAAATGCAAATTGCTAAGTAAAGGAAGCCAGTCTGAAAGACTACTACAATGTCAAATGTCAAAGAATATGACATCCTGAAAAAGAATTATGTAAAGAGTTAAAAGGTCAGCCTTTGCCTGGAGCTCACTGGTAGGGGTGGGATAAATAGATGGAACACACGGGTTTTTAGGACATTGAAAATATTCTGTTTGATACTATAAATGTGGATAAATGACATTATGCATTTGTCAAAACCGTGGATCTTTACAACACAAAGAGGGAAACAACAAAAATTATCTTAGTTAATAATAAAGGATCATATTGGTTCCTTAATTGTAAGAAATGCACCACACAAATGCAAGATATTAGTAATATCTGTGCAGCAGAGAGGGGCATAGGGTCTATGCTCAATTTTTCTTTAAATCTAAAATTGTTCTAAGAACATTTATTATTAAAAAAAAATCTCTAAGTGGTCACATGGAATAACAAAATTGAAGTAACTTAATTTCTGTTCCTTGTTTTCATAATCATTGTTTAACTTGAGTTTCCCACTTAAAAGAAAACAAACACACAGATCTAGGTCTGGGGATAGGGGTCAGGGAGGATTACATAACCGTGTCCTCATGTTGTTGAACCCAAGTTCTTGTGCCTGACAGAGTGAGGAAAAACAAACCGAAACATGAGAGTTTGGAACATCTGGGAAAGGTTTATGGCAGGGCCAAGCAAGGAGAACAGGCAGTTCATGCTAAAAAAAACTAAAATTCTCCAATGGTTTTCAGGGAAGAGTTATAGACAAAATATGATGGGAGATCTGCAGGGTGTGTAACCTTCCTCTGATTGGTTGGTGGTGAGATAACAGGGTGGTGTTTCAGGAATCTCAATCATCAGCCTTCTGGATCCAACCAGTCTGGGGTCCACAAGCTTATTCTAAGCTTGAAGTTACCATCCTCCACCTAGGTGGGGGCCTTAGTTCCTATAGAAGAACTCAGACATATATTGTTATCCTTTGAGGAGGAACCAGGACCCTGCCCCATTGCTGCACTATTGTTTCTTGACTGCCTTTCCTTTGTTTCTGCATTCCTTCACTCTTCTAATTAGTAGCTGTTTGAGTCTACTCTTTGGAACTCATGGAAAGTCTAGGGGGCTGAAACTCTTTTCCTACAAACAAAAAATGGGGGACACAGTAAGACTTTTATACTCAGGAGGACCCCAGAGGGTCCTGCTTGGTTTCAATCCCCACTTTCTTTTTCTTTTTTGTTGTTGTTGTTGTTATTGTTGTTGTGGCCTCTCCCATAGTGGAGCACAGGCTCTGGATGTGCAGGCTCAGCAGCCATGGCTCACGGGCCTAGCCACTCCGCGGCATGTGGGATCTTCCCGGACCGGGGCATGAACCCGTGTCCCCTGCATCGGCAGGCGGACTCTCAACCACTGCGCCACCAGGGAAGCCCCCCTTTTCTTTGATACTCCTCAGTCATGAGGGGAAGAGGTATTGGAAAAGAAAGGGAATAATGTTTTGGATAAAGAGGTTAGTCATAAACTCGGCAGAGGAACTGTTTTGGGGAGCTCAGTTTCACTCAAAGTACTCCTTCATGTAGAATAAAATGTTTATCAAAATATATAACAAAGCAGTGCTAGTTTGAAATATATATGCACATACAAATATATATAATATAAATATACCAATATAAATATAATGTATATGTATCTGTATGTATAAAAGATATATGTATATGCATACATAAAACTCAACAGTCAGTGCAGCACTTGTTTTAATTAGAACTTAAGTAACAAAGGATCTTTTTGTGAATGCGTATTTTATCACTGAAAATATTTAGAACTACTGGTGTAATAAAAAGCAGACCAATTTTTTGTAGAGTTTTTATTGTTTTATTCCTATATCTACAAAATATACAGCCCCTTTCCTTTGTATTCCATTACTTCAGTTGAGTCTCTTCAATAGCTACAAATTGTTCTGAGACTGGCCAAAAATAAATAAATAAAGGAATGCAACAATTTCAGCATTTTAAAATAGTCTCTTAAGATAGTCAAAGGAATTTTAACTAAGATTTTCCTCTCTGACCTAGCTTTCCAGTTTTATTAACTGATTGGTCAGTAGCTAGAACTAATTGATAAATTTAGCAACGTAAACTTCATCACTAGAGGCAGCTCTGAGGGAATTCATGACTGTGTAAACAGAGCACTTGATTAAGTTGTAGAACCCCAGGGAGCAGCCCGGACACTGGTTATATAAATATAACAGATGGCTAAGCAAATGCTATGCTGTACTCAGTTTAGGTTTATTGTAGTAATTTATGTTTATATAGAAGATTTAAGAAGTATACTAGCCAACTTTTTGAAGCCAAACCAGGTATTGACAATATCGTCATGAAAATTATTTTAAAATGTTGGAATTTTTTTCAAGTTAATACCCTCTGGAGAAAACTACACTGTTTACCGGTTCACAATCCTTTTATTATGTTTTGTATGTTTTAAGAAGTATTTCCTAAAGAAAAGTGTGAAATAATGGCTCAGACTTGATTAATTTGGTGAGGGTTATGCCACTTAGAAGATGACAAAATTGATAAATAACTTCCATTGAGAAAGCAATTTATGAATGAATACTCTTTGAAGTTCAGACATTATGTGTCAAGCAGAACACCATGCACTGGTTACCAATCCCATGGGAAGACTCAACACTGCATCTTGGGGTCAGAGTTGCCAAGGAAAACACAATGCAGTCAAGCACTGGATAGAACAACACTGAACTCACGTAGGGAAGAGACAGAGCAAAGTCACCTCCAATAGTGTGTGACCTCCATGGCTATAGCATCCCCCTGGCAGCCAACACAGGGCACCCATCTTGTGCTGCACTAAAAGGATGCACAGACATCTTCAGGGAGTCTGAAAGCTGAGGGAGTGCCTGAGGGCCATTGATTTACATGCTTAAGCAGAACAAAGGAAAGCTCACTGAGTTTGCAACAGGGAAAAATATTCCCACACCAGGCAAGAAGCCTGACACAGATTGTATGGGTTCTTTATCTCTTGGTAAGGAAGTGTTTAAGGTCCAAAATCCAGGTATGCGCAGTGGAGTAGGGGTGGAAACATTGTGCACGTGAGACCGCTTTTTCCAATGCTGTGTTTGCTCTTATTTAATCTTCACCTTAATGTTTAAGTTAGGTGCAGATACTTCCCACTTAAACTGAGGAAACGAAAGTTAAGATAGAAAAGAAAAAATGATAAAAAGGAAAAAATCCTGGGGGTAAAACTGTACACTAAGTAGCTACCAGAAGAGTAAAGATACACCAGAGGAGTCATGATGAAGGCTAGTGGATGGATATCCACTTAAATGTAACCATTTAGAAGATTTCGGTATTTGGAAAATGATCTCTCTCTTTATCTCTTTCTTAGGACTGAGAAAAGAAAAACAATTAAGAGAAAACATGTAGGACATATATATATTTTTGGTATGGGTTATTTGTTTTTATTCTAAACTCAGAGGTAGAGGATTCCATGGGAAGAAATGCCCTACGTGAAGCTTGTAAATGTTTGCCTATGTTATATGTTGAGGCAAATGTATAACCATCCAATAAACAGAAGTTTAGATAAGTATCTACTGCAGCTTGTAGATGCCAATCACTGCTTAAGCAGGCAATCTTTATTAGAAGTAGTTCTAGCCTGGAAAAAGGAATTCTGTCTTAATTCTATTCATTCTAACATATATATTAAGCAATTACTATGGGCAGGCAATTGTCCCTGGTCACTTGAAGCCAACAGTCTAATGCAGTGTCCTGCAAATTTACCTGATGAAAAGGTATATCAAGTGTCCTTGTTAAAAACAGAGATTGTTAAAATGTCTCCTGGAATTTCAATTCAATTTGTTAGAAAAGTCTCAGAAAACACATTTTTATTAACGCATGTGTAGAAACCCTGATCTAGTGGACTACTAAGTAACTTACAGTTAAAACCAAAAGCATAATTACTTTAGAGGAATTGCATTTACGATAAATTGAGGGAAAGCAAATTAAAAGCAGACAGTGGTTTCTTTTTAAAATATTCTCTTATTGTAATGACTATAGACAATTACATTGTTCATTTTAAAATAATCAATTTACTTGAAGATTTTACAAATTATCATTCTCCTTCTAATCTACTAAAGAGATTCTTGCTGAACCTACTGAGTTAAAGGATTTCTGCCTGGTGCTAATATTTAAGAACATAACCAAAGGCCCAGAATGCTACCCAGGACTATGCCTAAGAGGGTATAGGACGTAGGGCCTCCTCATAAAAAGTTTCAATTCCCGGAAAGTCACATTATTTATCTTCTTGAATAGATAAATACAGAATCTACCTAAAATAAGTTATCAAGGGTCATATGTTGGGTTAGGGAGAGCGACTCCAGCAGCTTTGCTTTTGTAATGATGGTAGTGGTAGCACAGTTGAAGTGGCAGATATACCTGTGTGTACTCATATACATATGCACATATATATTCAGCATAATTTCTTTTCAATGCTAGCTGCCTGGTCATGCAAAATATGATTATTTTTCATTAATAAATTGATAAATAATTATTATTCTACCACACTGAAATCTTGAGTTTGCTGACATTTTTCTTTTTAATTTAAGGAAAAAGAAAAGAAAGAAAAAGAACTAATGATATCTTTAACTATTGTCTAGTTGCCAAACAAATCTTTAAAAGATATTTAACATTTCATATGAAGGGAATGGCCTAAGGCAGTAGATCATGTCTAGTTTTATGCTGCGTGCTCAATAACTAATACAGCTGTCTGGAAATAATTATTTTAACAGATGAAAGATATTTGTCTCATATGTAGTCTTATAACCCAGACTCATAGAAATTTAGAACTCCAATCCTCTACTGTAAATTTAACATTATAATTTAAAAGCATTTTTAGTTTCTTCAGGAAAGCTATGCAAAACAAGCTTTTTATTTCATCCACTATACCAAAATATGTTCTAGCACTTCTAGTTAATTGAAAATAAACAAATGTATTACTTCTAGGTAAAATAATGCATCAGTAAACTTTTATGCTTCTCATATTTGTTTATTGGTAGAGGAGCCTCCAAATTCCTTATCAGCATCGTTATAAAGTAAAATCTATTTTGAAAAAAGTCAATGTCAAATGTTTTACTTTACTGTTACTCAAGCTACCAGTGTACAAAGAAAGCAAATTTCTTGCTTACAATGAAGAAAATAAATAAGCAAAATTTACCAGATGGAGAATCTACTACATAAATAAAACAAAATTTAAATATAGTATCTTGCTCCTAGAAGATGTGCAACTGAATTTATAAATTGCAATTTCCCTAGATTTCAAGAGAGTGGTAATAATATTCAGTAAATATTTTTAAAGCTGAACAATCTATTTTTTTCAGACTTTCTTGATTATTAGATTGGTCAGTAACAATATTGTCTTTCATTCTCTTACATGTCTCTAAGGGTCAACCTTCCTCCCTTAATAATTATTTCTCCTGAAATAGTTTTAACTTTTTATTGACATTTATTTTAGAAAGAAGAAGCACCTAGTAAGTTAGCCAGGCTGAATATTATTTAATTCTAAAATGATTAATTTATATCTTTCTCCATGGAAAATTAAATGCCAAATACATCTAAAGAACTGAACATTTAATATTTTACTCTGCGATTATACTTTTAGTAAGAAATGTGCTGTAGGTAATGAAAGTAGGTATAAGTTGTAACAGTAAGAGCTCAGGGATACTGATATTACCAGGATCTTACTAAATAAAAATATTTGTAGCCATGAAAATAGTGAAGTCACCAAGAGAATAAATAGATTACTTTGAGGAGAAAAAGTAATTGGGGCTCTTCTTTATACTTCCAGCCTGTTGATAGGTGCACAAATGGGCAATTATAGTAATCACAGCAGAGAAGAGCACAGGGGCCCAGTCACCTTAAACATGGGTTATTTCATTGAGTCATCAACATAAACTAGCACAAATTCTAACCAAAAATGAGTGGAGTCCAGAATAGATAATAGAGGACAGAAAGTACACATAGCAATTACAGCCTCAGAAACGAGTGTAACAGTGATGAGTGTAGCTTGTCCCGCTAAACATACTACTGTAAGTCCTTTTGATTTAGAAATTTTGACTGACAATGACCTTGAAGAATCAGTGGGAGGACAGAGGAGTTTAATGTGAAGTACAGGTGTACCTGAGTGGACCATAGTAGGTGTTATTGGTGTTTGACTCAGTTCCCCAGCATTCAAGCTCACTGTTTCTTGGAAGATGATAGCATCTCACTACAGGCACTTGTAACTCTCTGCCTGAGAGCTTTCCCTAGTGCCATGAGGAGGATTTGCTGCATGCAGAGCTGGCTAGAGTTCCAAGGATAAATGCTTTTAAATGCATTTGAAATCCTCTGCCAAGGACAAATAGGTGTTATGATTACAAGGGCCAACTTGGGACTTTTTGGACAACTTTGGAGCAACTCTGAGGGAGGTGTGTTCTACTTTACCATAGAGGTAACCTACTCATTAATGCACCACTTTTGGCCTATTTTCCTTCCCTGTTCTACTCTCCCATTCCCACACTGGTGCTTCTTGGGATCACCTTCCAAATGAAATATGTCTCCTCAAATCTTAGACTCAAGGTCTACTTCTTGGGGAATTCAATGTAAGAATCCATGCATACCCTATTTTATTTTTATTCTATGTATTTATTTTAATAATACAATTAACATCCATAGACATACCACCTGGATCTTACTACCTTGGTAAAATCTTGTAATAACCTCTAAAACAGCTAATGAGACAACTTGGGAATGACACCCTACTTGAAAAATAGAACAACTCCTTCCTTAACTTTTGCTTCCCCACATCAGAGATAATCCAAAATTGGAATTACCACTTATCTCTTTTTTAAAAAAAATTATCTAATATGCATATGCTTATCTTTCTGTTCAACTTTATAAAAACAGTATCACATTATATGGAATCTTCATGGAGTTATTTTTTCACTAAATATTATTGAATTCAGTTCTATTATGCTGTGTAGCTCTATTTATTGATTTTCACTACTGTATGATATTCTACTATGTAAATATATCACAATGAATTTATCTATTCTTCTATTAGGTACTTTTCAGTATTTAGATTATTTTCTATTGTGAATACAGTCATCCCTTGGTATCTTCAAGGGATTGGCTTCAGGACCCCCAGTAAATACCAAAGTTTCCTTATGTAAAATAGCATAGTATTTGCATATAACCTATGCACAGCCTCCTGTATACTTTAAATCATCTCTAGATTACTTATAAAACCCAATACAATGTAACTGCTATGTAAATAATTGTACCTTTTGGAAATTTCTGCAATTTTAAAAAATTATTTTCTATCCAAGTTTGTTTGACTCTACAGATGTGGAATCCATGGATATGAAGGGCTGACCGTATTGCTGTTTTGAATATTCATGTTCATGTTTCCTAGCACACAAGTACAAAATTTTTACTGAAGATATGCTTAAGTGTAGAATGTCAGTTAATAGAGAATTTGATTATTCAAATTTATAAGTAAATATTTTGTTTTCCAAAGTAATTATATTTATATTTGCAAATATCTATTTAGAAGAGATTCTGTTAACCCACATACTTGCTAACAATCATGTTCAACTTCTTAAATTTGGCAATAAACTATGTTAAAAAATGGTATTCTAACTGCTATCAATTTGCATTTCCTCAATTTCTAATAAGGGGTAGTATCTGTTCGTTCATTTATGTACCATGTGTGTTTTCTCTTCTCTGAAATTAGAATATTATATATACCATAGACATATTTTCATATTGCACTATCTTTTCCTTATAGATTAAGAGGAATTATTATATATTATTGATACCAATTTTTTGTTGATTTTTTCAATTATCCTTTTCCAGTTCATAACTTTATTTCACTTGTTATTATATTTTCATAAACTGATGCCATTAACTTTAATATAATCAATTCAAAAATTTTAGGTCTTATTGTAAAATTACCACAATGCCCCAATAACAAAAGGGTGTTACTAGGCATTTTAAGAATTTTTAAAATTTAAATTTAGATAATTTAATCCTTAATCCATCTATATTTGAATTTTATATATAATGTGAGGTAGGATTTTTTTATATCTATAAATATACATATAATATATCTTTCTTTTGAACAGTTTATCCTATCCTATCCTCACCCATCTACCATGTTACTTCTGTCACATACTTCAGTTCAGTATACATGAGGGTCCTTGTCTGGACAATCCTTGTTTATTGCTCTGGTTATATATTTCTATATATAAATACTGCTGTAATTATTATTATTTTACAGTAAACTTGATATTTGGCAGAGAAGATCATTAACCTTCTTCTTCTTCAAAAAGATTTTGACTATTTATGGCTAAGCTCTTTCATATAGGATTGAGAATTAGCTTGCAGATTACTACATCTAAATAAATCAAGAATAAGAGAAGAAAATACAATGGCATTTAAAATACTTAGAACTAAAAGAGTATGAAAACACAACATGTCAAATCCTCTGTGATGCAACAAAACAGTAATATTTATGTTACAAAAAGAGAAGCTAAAATACAGAATAGTCAAAAAAAATTGAAGGACAAGAACAGTTAGATGACTGACACCACACAACTTCAAGACTCACTATAAAGCTACAGTAATCAAGAGAGTATAGTATTGGTGATAGGTAGATCAATGAAACATATGGGAGCCCAGAAACAGACTCACGTAAATATAGTCAACTGATCTTTGACAAAGACACTCTTTCAACAAATGGTGCTGGAACAACTGGACACCCACGTGCAAAAAATGAATTTAGACACAGACCATACACACTTCAAGAAAATTAACTCAAATGGGTAAGACACTTAAATGTAAAAGAGTAAAACTATAAAACCCTTAGAAGTTAACAAAGGAGAAAACCTAGATGACCTTGGACATAGTAATGCCTTTTAAGATTCATCTCTAAAGAAATGGTCCATGCAAAAAATCACTGAGAAGCTGAAATTTATTAAAATTAAAAACTTCAGCTCTGTGAAAGACAATGTTAAGAGAATTAAAAGACAAGCCACGGACTGGGAGAAAATATTTGCAAAAACACATCTGATAAAGGACTGTTATTCAAAATATACAAAGAATTCTTAAAACTTCAGTTTTACAATAGCCAAGACATGGAAGCAACCTAAATGTCCATCGATAGATGAATGAATAAAGAAGATGTGGTATATACATATATCATATATATATATATATATACATATACACACACACACACACACAATGGAATATTACTCAGCAATAAAGAAGAATGAAATAATACCATTTGCAGCAACATGGATGGACCTAGAGATTATCATACTAAGTAAGCCAAAGACAAATATCACTTGAAATCATTTATATGTGAAATATAAAAAAACCAAACAAATGAATTTATATACAAAACAGAAATAGACCCACAGACATAGAAAACAAACTTATGGTTACCAAAGGGGAAGGGAGGGAGGGATAAATTAGGAGCTTGGGATTAACATATACACACTACTATATATAAAATAGATGACCATCAAGGATCTACTGTATAGAACACAGAATTATACTCAGTATTTTTTAATAACCTGTAAGGGAAAAGAATCTGAAAAAGATTCAAATATATATATATATATATATATATATATATATATATATATATATATATATAATTGAATCACTTTGCTGTACACCTGAAACTAACACAACACTGTAAATCAACTATACTTCAATTAAAAACAAAAAAACACTTCACGATAAAATAAATGAATTTAAAAATGGGTCAAAGATGTTAATCATAGAAGATATGCAGATGGCAAATAAGCATATAAGATGCTCCACATCATATGTCATCAGTAAATGCAAATTAAAACTACAATAAGATACCACTACATACCTATTAAAATGGCCAAATCTGGAGCACTGACATCATCAAATACTGGCAAGGATATGAAACAAGAGGCACTCTCATACATTACTGCTGGGAATGCGAAATGGTACAGCAATTTTGGAAGATAGTTTGACAGTTTCTTACAAAACTAAACATAATCTTACCATGTTTCTTGATATTTACCCAAAAGAACTGAAAATTTATATCTACAAAAAATCTGCACACAGATGTTTATAGCAGCTTTACTCATAACTGCAAAAACTTGAAAGCAACCAAGATGTCCTTCAATAGGTGAATGGATAAATAAACAGTGGTACATCCAGACAACAGAATATTATTCCACACTAAAAATAAATGATCTATCAAGAAAAGATATGGTGAACCTTAAATGCATATTTCTAAGAGAAAGAAGTCAATCTGAAAAAAATTAAATACTATATGATTCCAATTATATGACATTCTGGAAAAGGTGCAATTATGGAGGTAATAAAAAGATCAGTGTTTTCCAGGGATGTATGGGGGAAATGATGAATAGGCAGAGCACAGAGGATTTTTAGAACAGTGAAAATATTCTGTACGTACTATAATGATGGATACATGTCATTATACATTTGTCCAAACCCATGGAATGTACAACTCCAAGAATGAACCTTAGTAAACTATAAACTTGAGTGATTATCATGTGTTAATGAGGGTTCATTCTTGATAAAAAAAAAAAAAAATGCACCATTCTGATGAGTGATTTTGATAATGAGGGAAGCTATGCATGTATAGGGGCAGAGAATATATGGGCAATCTCTATACCTTCATCTCACTTTTGTTGTAAACCTAAAACTGCTCTAAAAATAAAGTCTTAAAAAAAACACTGGTATAAACCAAAAAGGGAAAGAGAGAGAGAGAAGCTGAAATATTAAAATCAGTGGCCAATATAAGAATTCAGATGAAGAATAAACAGAGAGTAGAAAGACAGGGCAATAAAAATTAAAGTGCAAATCAATAAAACAAAGATAAATACAATCAACAAAGTCAAAAGTTTGCTTTTTGAAGTACTAACAAACCAATCCACTTGAAAGATTGATCAAGAATAAAGGGCTTCCCTGGTGGTGCAGTGGTTGGGAGTCCGCCTGCCGATGCAGGGGGCGCGGGTTCGTGCCCCGGTCCGGGAGGATCCCGCGTGCCGCGGAGCGGCTGGGCCCGTGAGCCATGGCCGCTGGGCCTGCGTGACCGGAGCCTGTGCTCCACAGCGGGAGAGGCCACAGCAGTGAGAGGCCCGCGTACCGCAAAAAAAAAAAAAAAAGAATAAAAAAAAGGGAATAAAAAGTATTATGATTAAAAACAGAAAAATCAGAGGTAAAAAACACAAGGGAAATTAATAAAACCTTTTCACAAGAAACCTTACGAATCTTTTGTTTAGCTTTTTTGAATGATTTACTAGAACCTATTCAAAAAAAGAGATTTAAAGGCCCAAATATCAATGAATAGGAATGAATGATAAATTTAAAAAATGTTTTTATCAGCATCTGTGGAGATAATCCTAAGCCCTTTTTCTTATATCTATTACCATAAGAAACAATAGCTTTTCTAAAATTGAACCATGTTTGCATTCCTGAAATACACCCAAGCAGGGGATGTACTGTATTTTTTAATGTTTTACTTATTTTGCAGGTATTTTATTTAAGATTTTCCATCAACATTAATAAGATATGTTTGCCTGTAGTGGTTTGTTTTGGTTTTAATTCTTTTCTTGTTTTGGTAACAGACTAATGGTATATTCACTACATAGAAACGATTTATATGTTGTCATTTTTCTATGCCTCAGAGTACTTTAGTCTTTTGAATATACAGATTTGGGAGAATTGTCCCAAGAAGCCATCTGGGCCTTGTTTACCATTTTTTGTTAATGGTATGTAAACCTTTTCCAGAAGTTCATTGAAAATCTCTTTTCATGTGTCCTATATTCCTCACAAACCAAAAACAATAAAAAATAATGGGGTCACTCTGACCTATTAAACCTTTACAGGAGCCTTCACAAAAGTACACACACTATCACAGGAGGGTTAAAAAATATCAAGGTTTTTTTTACCAAGGCAGAGTAAAGGACAGACGTTGACTAGTCAACCAGCTGTATCTACCACAGGATAACTGTGAATCTTTTTTTCTCCTTTTAAACTTAATTTCTTTTATTTCAGTCAACTTCTACAGAAATTAAACTCACAGCCTATTTGATATACTAACAAGCTTTCTGTAGTGTTTTTAATGTCATATCAAAGTAAGATTTGGAAAATTACAGAAGTATGACTAAGCTAAGAGGATAAGCTAGTCTGAAAGCTCAGTTAGGGAGAGACAAGAAAATTAACTGGTGGAATATAATACGCACTATGAGAGAGTTGCATTATTAGCAAAGGCTGTTAGTGAGGTAGGTATAAAAAAACATGATGACAATAGAAAGTAGAGTGACGAGAATAGATCAAGTAAAGAACATGCAGATGATGAGAGAGATTGGGCATATTTGTAGGGCATGCTTTTTAGGTTTAAGTGAAATGTTTTGATTTTCTTTCTTTTTCAAGAACTGGGACTAGAAGGTGCTATTACAGATCTACTATACCTTATCAGAAATTCGTGGGGCCAGATGGGCTCTAAATTTCAAAATTTTTCAGATTTTTTAAAGCTTCATACATGTTATATAGCATAACACTTTCAGATGAGTCCAGGAGCACCTCTCAGTGAAACACATTCATATTACTTCAGCAAAATATAAGCATATCCACGTGTTGGGCTTTACAAAGACTATAAATGGATTTATTTCACTTCTGGTTTGGTTTTATCATCACCTGAGTTCAGGTTGGCTAAGCTAAGGTTTAGCTGCTCAAATAGTTTAGGAACAAAACCCACTTTTTAGAATGTTTGGATTTTGGTATAATGAATATAAGACTGTGGTTGCACTGTTATTATAAATGCTACAAGTAATAATATACTTCTAATATAAGCTAATATAAAATTAAGTGCTTGCTGTAAGTCAGATAATTTGTCCATAAGTAGTTGTAGCAAAACTTTACCATAGTCATCCAAATGTGGTTCCTCTGTGTTCATAAAGATATTTTAAAATAAGTTTTCCAACCATATAAAAATACAATGATAATGAAAATTCCTTTGGTAGAGAAAGAATTAAGTGGATTGCTCTTTTATTTCCTCTTATTGAAACTTAATAACAAAAACTTCTAACTTACATTTGAGCTATAAAAAATTGAGAATTCAGTCAGTTAACACTTGGAAATAAAAGCAAGGAGTGTGACAGGCAACATTTCTAGCTTTCATTCTCCATCAGTTGAGGGAAGAGAAGATAGCACTTAAAAATTGAATGGCTTGCTGAGAAATGTGCATTTCATTGTTTCATGGAATTTAAGATTCAGTATCTTATTAATTTTGTCTGATTTTAAATCTTATATGGACCATGAATAGATTATTAAATGAAATTATTTTGAATGGATTAGAAATGTATACATCATGTACTCCTTTGAAAGTCTCACATAGCTTAGACAAGGAGATGTTTTTGTTCAGGGAGTTTACATTTCCAGTATTCATTTTATCACTACAAACTTGCTTTCGAGTTTTTCAGTACCTTTAATAAATATTAAGTATTTTTAAAGTGATTTATAAAAACCTCACTATGATAGTCAATTTAAAAAATTTTTTAAAACTTTAAAAGAATTTATATACAATTTTTAAAGGTTACATTCCATTTACAATTATTACAAAATATTGGCTATATTCCTCATGTTGTATAATATATCCTTGAGCCTATCTTATACCCAATAATTTGTACCTCCCATATCCTCACCCCGTATCATCCCTCCCCACAACAAGCTATGAAATCTGAGCTTGATTTTCTTGTGCAAATATAGGTTTCAGCTATACCACATTGGGAAATGGAAACAATAAATTACCCAGTCCAGAGACTTGCTGAGAATTGTAATTTCTTCAAATTAATCTAATTGTCCCAAAACTTAAAAGGATTCACACTGCACATAATATATTTATAATAAAACATATAGAAAATATAATAAGTAGAAAACAGTAAAATAGGAATATATATTTTAATTTTACCGCTTAAGTCAAAGACTCTGAAATAAGATTTCAGGTATTAACCTAATAAGTCATTCCCCTACTGGGGCTAGCATGTTTTACTTAAGTTTAATACCACTGCTATTAAGAGGGTTTTTCTCATGGTCAAATAAGTATATTAACTTTCTTGAATAGATAGATAGATAGATAGATAAATAGATAGATAGGATTACCATAGTTACATTCTAAGCATCAACTGATCTCTATGTCCTATGTTCTTCAAATTAATATGTATTTATGCATTTATATAGGTGCAAGTATGTAATTATGTTAATGCTGTAAACTCACCATTAAAGTAATTCTTAAAGCCTGGCACGTGTGTTCTTAACGCTTCTTGATTATTCAACAAATGTATAATTCTATAAATAAAAAAAGAAAAAGAAGAAATAAGGAAAAATGGGTGAAATAACTGAATGGCATATGCTATGATGTGATAATTTAAAAACAGTGATTACCTCAGTTATTGAATTTTACTGAAAGTGTTTAACCAAGTCACAGGATTATAGTAACAGGATTAGAATGTCTGTTATCTCAATGGTCTCTTTCTAGCTTCAACAGGAGATCATCAACATAATTTTAAGAAGTTCTGAACAAGGCTAAAGCCTTGTTCCCTAAAGGAATGCACTCTGTTAACGACCGCTCTAACACTAGTGAAGCCCCACAAGGGAAAGGCATCACAAGAGAGGAGATAGGTCCAGGATCTAGAATAAGAGTGTCTGGTTTTAGAGCTAAGTTCTCCCATTTAGTAACTGTGATCATGAACTAGGTATTTTACACCTCCAGGTTTCAGTTGACTTATCTTTATAATTCGAATACTAATAGTATGCTTTTTAAGGATTAAAATACAAAAGCACTTAGATGAGTTCATGATACATAGTAATGTTAGTTGTTGGAGGTTCTGTTAGTGTTACTATTTTCTCATGAATTCAACACATATTTGCTACTTTATACTACAGCATGGAAATCTGTATGTATGTAAATATTGTATATAACTCTGCATGTATATGGACATGTGTATAGATATTATATATATACCATCTATAAAATATGCATATAGATGTTATATATACTACATTTTAAGATATAGTATCTTTTCTTCTGTAACAGGGAGAGAAGCAAAGTCATAAAAGAAAAATATTGGCATTGATGGCAGAGAAATTTGGGACCAAAAAATGTTACTTAACTGTCATAAATCATGCTCACATTCCTTTTCTACAAAATATGATCCAGTTGCAAATTCACAGCTTAATTATGAAGATTACATGAGATACCAAATCTAAAATGATTTTCTAAAGGCATGAAATAAAGTGTGTGTGTTTATTGACTACAGAAGTCTATGGAGGATTTCTCCAACCTTAAATTTCCTAACAATACAGATAGATAGATAGATAGATAAATAGATGTTTCCTATCATTTACAAATGTCTGTAAAGATTATATTTTACTCCAGTGTTACACTGAAAGTTTTACTAACTCAATTTATTATAACCAATCATAATATTTTCCAATAACTAAAACAACACACTTTGTGGTGTTGCTTAATTTTTCATAAACAGTACCTTCTTAGAAATTCTTCAATAGCGATTTTGTTTTTTCCATTAAGCACTACATATTACATATACACATGCAGGATTCATGAAAGAGGTAACAAAGAGATTGTTCTACAAGCACAATATTAACTTTTTATATCTTGACCATTATTTCCAATGCTATGTGTGGTTTCTACTAATTTGACTGCTTTAGAAATAATTCCATTTGAACTAATATAAAAACAACATATCATTTAATGTGTTAAGTGGAACTTCATGAAGAAATGGTTGATGTCAATAACAATTTAGTTCAGAAACATGGTTATTAAATAATTTCATATAATGTGTACTTAATTGTGTTTACAATCTTGTGTGATCTTTGAACACTTTGAGACCCCAGAAGACTAAGGAAATAAGCTGGGACAAATTTCTGAAAATAAAATGAATACATTGACGAAAAATTTAAATTTAAGGGACACTTTAGTGAGTTTCATTGGACTTTGAACGTATTTTTCCACAAACTTTAAAACTTTCTTAAATTAAGATTTTATGTGCTATAGATGAATGTATTTTTCCACAAACTTTAAAACTTTCTTAAATTAATATTTTATGTGCTATAGAGTAATTTTGTACTAAATTTTATGCAAAAACATGCAATTAAATTGAATTTAATGGCTTAAAAAATAAAATTCCAAATGATTTTCCTGAAGATTTTAAATTTCACCTTTAAAATTCACTTTTAAAATTCACCAATATGTTTTTTGCTAATTGTGCCATTTCTGAGAATTTTAGGAGTTCTTGACATTAGATCTCTATTACTTTCTACATCTCACACAAATATATTCTTATTAATATAAAAATAACATATCTCATGCCTCTATTACTTGCTGTACTTTATGTCCTAGGCACTTTGTTTCCTCTTGTTTTTGGCTGAATACATTTTAAATACATTCCAAAGAAAATGAAGATTTAAGTGGGAGATTATGTAAAAGGAGAGAAAGAAAGGCAGTGGGCTAGAATAGTTTGTTTTATTTGTACTATTCTTTGTAGTATATATATTTAATCTTTTTTAATCCACTTGAAATGATACAAACTATGACATGACAGCAAAGAACAAGCACTCCTTTCTAAAACATGAACCACCAAATCAGTTTGCCCTAGAACATGTTTGGTGGAAATTCCTGTTTGTGGGTACTAAGGGAAATTTTCACTGTGATTAGTTTACTCATGTGCTGAGTACTATAATGAAAATGTTGCAACTGTTGCTGTGGCTTTTGCTGCTACTTCCTGGACACTGTTAACAATGGTTTTCTGGTATCATTCATTATTATAGAACTTTTAACAGCACATGTTTCCCTTTCCAAGAAAGCATATCTTTGATGTTGCAGGTATACAAACATATAGCTGTTTCTAAGTTTGATTGTATAGAAGGAATCTTGACTCTGCCACTTTATGTAACCTTAGGAAAATTATGTAATGTCTCTAAGTTTTATTGTCTTTATTTATAAAATGAGATATCAAAAACTCAAAGTTTTTGAAATTATTGAAAAAGAAAATGCTTTCTAAACTCTTAGTATAGATCTTGTCACATAGGATGTACTCTCTCTATTCCACCTGAAGTATACTATTGATCAGATTCTAGTCTACAATATTTTAGCTCTGCTGAAGAATGACAGCCACAATCATGAATTGTACTATGGGTTATAAAAAGATAATATATAAACTCCTCACTCAAAAATTGTTCCTCAGCAATAGTTATCTTTGGTGCAAGTACTTAAATAACACTTTTCCATGTCAGTTGTAACCCTCATCAAGGTTCTGTGTCAAGTACTGAAAACTGCAATGATAAAAGCGTAATTCCCATTACTCTGTGAAAAGCTATTGTCATCACATATTTTAAAATTGTTTTTAACCCCGAATAATCTGAGTTGTACACCCCCCCAAATATATGGTTCAATATGAAAATTTTTGTTTACCCTCCTCAAGTTCATATTTTTAGCTTTGGCTTTATAAAATCTAGACAAAGGAAAGCACTGTCAATAGCAGGTTATAAAATTATTTTAGTTAGATCAAACAGGACCATAAGGCACTAGACAAATTATATTTGGGAATAAAGCAATTCAGACTGACTATACTTTAGTGCTCTGAAATCTCAACACTTTTTCTTGGGACTAATGTAAGATTTCTCTTTCATTATTTGATTTTGATTCGGTTTGTATGTTCCCAGTTCTCTCAAGTGCTGGTCTTAAAAGCTGAGGTGCCCGATGTAGGATAGAGGCTCTAGGTTTTGATTTTACTAGGCTCAGGGTGGGGTTTATGGAAAAACTGTGGCTCAGCTGTTCCTATCCGCTTCATTGTCATTTGCCCTATGAAGGGGTCATGCTGCCAGTTTTTAGGCTTTAGTCAGAGGAAATTGTTCCACATACTGTATAGCTGTAGATCCAGAGTGTCTGTGGGAAAAGGTGAGTTTAGGATCTGTCACCATCTAGAGCCAGAATCCTGTATGTTCCCAGTTCCAATACAAATTCCTACATGGTCTAGGATCAGCTGATTATACAGATAGTATCTGCTGTTGAAAGTGCTGACAACTTTGAAGTCTTCTTTCCTCCTTTTAAACTCACTCTGGAGGCTAGAAGCCTAGTTATTTCACCAGTAGGAGAAAAACCTTCTTTTTACAGGTTTAGAGCTGATTATATACAAGTATTTCAGAACGTTAAATAGACTTTCTGTTACAAATGAGGTCCAGGTTGTAAAGACAGTTATCAGATAACATATGGCAAATTCAGTTTTTCTTTCTTGTACTTGAAATTTATTCTTGCTATTATATCACTGCTACTCAAAAGCCTCTGCTTCTAAACACTCACTATGCCCACTTCTTAGTCAGCATGTCTCCATGATGTCTTTTCTCTGTTCACCAATGTTAGTAACAGCTCTTACAAAATGAGGGGAAAAGCTTATCATTTTTTAGACATATAGACTTAAAAACTTACCACATTTATTTCATTAATGTTGATTAAATTTTAGGTCATAAATTACTAATGGGTTAAAATTTTTCATTTAACATAAATTTTACACCAGCCCCTACATCTTACTAAACTACTAGAAACAATATTTTCAATGGATATCTGCATTCTAGCTTATTTTCAAAATATTTCATCCTGTAGAAAACTTTCAAAGGGAAGTTCATTTTTCTTGTTAATAATTTGTTATACGGCTATCTGGACTTTTGGTGGTTAGTCAGTTTTCTGAAAACACTTTATCGAGAAGGTACTAGCACCATAAAATTTAAATTTATTATTCATTGCTTGAGAGCTTTCACCTATTTAGAAATGAGCCCACAGGACCGCTCCTCATAAGAAGGATAATGAATAAGTAGAAACTTTCTATTCTATAATTTTTAGCCTATTACTTTAAAGATTGTTTCTATAGAGATTTCATGATTCCACGATATAATATTCAAAGTGAATGAAGCATAGATGAATATCCATAACCTAGGCTTAAGTTCTCAATCAGTATATCAAGTTTATTTTTAAAAAATATTCTGTAGTAAATATGCATACTGTTACACTGATACGTATCCACTAGAACAATGAGGTAAGTAGCATACTACTTATGGCTCTAAGTGAGAAATTTGGTTCAGAATCAAGTTTGCACTCAAAACAAGATCTTATGGTTACAGGTACATGTAAGCATCCAGGGCAAGAGTTCTATTCAAATGGTAAGAGAATGCTTAGGGTAGACAAAAGGAAGATGGCGATGAATACAGATGCTTTTATAAGTAATGTACAACATTAAATTATTGTATTATTGGTAGATTTTCATTATTCCTCATTTATATAGTGTGTTAAAATATTTAATTTTCTCTTATGTGTTATCAAAAATTTGGTAATCAGCAACAAGGACCTACTGTATAACACAGGGAACTCTGCTCAACATTCTGTAATAACCTAAATGGGAAAAGAATTTGAAAAAGAATAGATACACGTATGTGTATAACTGAATCACTCTGCTGTATACCCGAAACTAACACAACATTGTTAATCATCTATGCTGCAATATAAAATAAAAGATTTTTAAAAATTTAAATAGTATACAAAAAAATTTTGGTGATCAGTAGTATAACAGAAGCAGGCAAAAAGTTGAAAACCTTTATCCTAAAGGTGCATGTGAGAAGAATTTTTCACATGTGTGTTTACTGGACTTCTCTGAAACCTTTGAAATAATAATAAATGTGCATTTCTAAGTGTAATTTGGAGGTTCCACACGACTTATTATAACTTATTATAAGAAAACTATAAAGTGGTTTTGGGGTCATTTAGTTTTACTTGCTTGTTACTATGCTGTGAAACAAGACAAAAAATATTTTAAATACATGCACCAACTTGCTCTTGTTATTTGAATTTAATAGTAACAATCAATATTTTTAAACAATGTATTTTAATTAACATATGATATTAAATATTAGTCATAATTTTGTCATTTTCACTCTTCTACTCTATCCCCCAAATTCACCCCACAGCAATTATAATCAAATTGATTTTAATATAGGAACACTCATTCTCCAGCTGAATATGTCTATGTTTTTTTAACATTTCAGATATTTATATGCATGTATTAATAAGCAAAGGATATAGTGTCACAAACTGATGGGAGAAATTCATTATGATGTTATTTTTTACTGGAATATAAATTTATAATAATGGGAAAACTGCAGATAACTTTAATTTATTAACATTTTAGTTCATTTCTTAATTTTCTTAAAATATAAATGAATTCAAACTTAAACAGTTTCATCTAGCCAGAAAAATTACATATGGTTTGAAAAGAACCTTCACCTACTTTTTTTTTTTTTTTTTGCGTTACGCGGGCCTCTCACTGCTGTGGCCTCTCCCGTTGCAGAGCACAGGCTCCGGACGCACAGGCTCAGCGGCCATGGCTCACGGGCCCAGCCGCTCTGCGGCATGTGGGATCTTCCCGGACCGGGGCACGAACCCGTGTCCCCTGCATCGGCAGGCGGACTCTCAACCACTGCGCCACCAGGGAAGCCCCACCTACATATTTTGTCTATGTATTTTCTTATTGTAAATTATTTAGTATATACCTACATAAAATTTGGTAGCCCATAAATTCTGTCGATGATGATTTTTACTCTCACAGGAATTATTATTGTAATTGGTACCTTCTTATATGCATATTTCATCTTAGAAATTCAAAGGTGTTTACTATTTTGGAATCATTTAAAGTTTCTCAATTTAGTGCTGGTCATTGAAAATCACATGTTATTTTGAACTGAACGTATAGAAAACAATGCCAAATTCTAATCATGGGCTTAGGTAGAGTATGCCTTAGGTACTGCTGCTTCTATTAGAAATGTCTTAACATATATATCATTAGCATATCAAGATGGATAGTAGTTTGCTACAACTCAAATTTATTATAATAGGTAATCTTTGTTCTGGGACTCCCTGTTGGCCTGGCTAAGACTTTCTCCTGGCTGCACTGCAGTCTAAGGCTCTTTCTACTCAATGCTCCTTCCTTCTCCACTTGAACAAATGTCAGACCAACATTGCAGTCTGCACGTTCTCTCTGCCAACTTCTGCTCTTCCCCTTCTCTATCTACATAGGAATTTTCCCAAATAAATCTCCTGTAAGCCTAGTCCTGCGCTGATATCTACAACATGGAGGGCCTGAGATGATACTGTGGCTAATTACCTTCATGGATAGTAGAGATAGATTTACACTGGTAGGACAAGAGGTAATTGAGAAATGTCCAGCTAAACTATTAAATACTATTAAATAAATAGAGTATAAGAGTTCTGCTTCTAGGAATGATAAAGAAACATATTGCATACTCACATAATTACAGGGACAACTAGAAAAGTTTGACAAAATTTGAAGGAAAAAATCTGTTTGAAGAATCAGAAAACCATTAAAGTATTAAGAATTTTTAAGACCAGACCTAGAGAGAAGAGAAGAACAATGAGATAAGCACAACACTCTAAGTATTTTTACAATAGAAGCATTTCAGAAAGTAACAATGGACCAAAGATTGGGATACAATCACACAAATAAACTATTTACTTTCAAGCTAAATACTGTTTATAAAAAGCTCAAAGATCAGTTTTTGTATTTCAGTGTGTAATAATTATGTGAATTTGAGCAAGCTATTAACCTCAATTTTCTCACTGTGAAGTGGGTGAAATACTAACATACTACCTAAGTCTATTATGATAATTTTTGAGATAATATTTCTAGTGCTCTGAGAAGACAGTCCAATACATATTAAGCACTAAGATTTTGTTAAAGATCTAAAATAAGTGAAATTCACACATGCACGTGTATATTCACACACATTCCCTAGAAGACACTATTTTATTTAAAGCTGTCCTTATTTTCACAAAAAGGTTCTTCTCTCAAATAACTTTTGAGGTTTGCTCATAAAAATTCATCAATATTTATTCTTGGGTAGAAAGTACAAAATGTAGATACTCTCATAATATTCTGTGGTATATATTTAGAAACAATTTTTTTCAAAACTGATGATGAAATATAATCTCTGAAGTAGTGCATCAGAAATTTTAATTAGTGGTATGCCATAAAAACAAACATTTCAAGTGGTTGCTTATTACTCTGTATGTTAGAATATGCATTTTTGTGATGCAAATTTAGTATAATGTGATCAATTACTTATATAATTTGACTTGATTATACTAAATACTATTGTTGTTATTCAGTTTGGAGCTATCTTCGGGAAAACCTACTATAATTTGGAAAAAAGGCTGTGTCTTACTTCATAGGCATATTATGTCAGTGTGGCTTTGCATATTTTTAACCATAGGAATGGGTGAAAAACTTCTGTATTGCATAAATGTCTTTTTTCTACTGAAACAATTTATAATATTGCTTTGACAATGTATTTGTTTTTTAAGAATGCACCTATCTACTTGCATTGGAACAAAAGGTATATAGCATTTCTCAGTTTTAAAATGTCATAAAATATTCATTATTTCTTGCAATTATCCTATTAAGTCAGCATTAATATTTCATTATGCAAATGATGCATAAAGAAATTGAATAATATAAATGAATAAAAAAAGTATGAATAATTAAACAAAGTGAATGATTGTAGTTTTTTTTAACATCTTTATTGGAGTATAATTGCTTTACAATGTTATGTTAGTTTCTGCTGTATAACAAAGTGAATCAGCTATATGTATACATATATCCACATATCCCCTCCCTCTTGCGTCTCCCTCCCACCTTCCCTATCCCACCCCTCTAGATGGTCACAAAGCACATGGGGAGGGGGAAGGGTAAGCTGGGACTAAGTGAGAGAGTAGCACTGACACATATACACTACTAAATGTAAAATAGATAGCTAGTGGGAAGCAGCTGCATTGCACGAGGAGATCAGCTCGGTGCTTTGTAGTGTTTATTCTGTGGTCTTCCATTCTAAAGTTTCACTGTTTCCTGAATAATGATGTTGGACTGTAGTAAACATTTTCCTCACATAAAAAAAGTAATGATTTATGACATTATTAATTGTCTAAATGCCATCTGGGCAGATGCGCCATTTCATTCTGAAATTAATTTTCAAAAAGTATACAGGCATTTCATAAATCATAATTTATTTCTATCTTCATACCATATTTGGTCAGCTGGCTATTATTTGCTAGCCTGTTGGCACTGATAATTTGGATCAGTTTGTATTTCAAATCACTCAGGAACTTAATAGCTTATAAATGTTTACACTGGGACCGAAATGGAGAAGAAAACAATTTTTGAAGGAAAACATCAGTTTGTACACCAGTCCTGGACAACACCGAGTAATGTTGGCTTCACTTTTTATTACTGGTTTCAATCTCTCTGTAGTTGAAGCCAATTCCTCATACAGCCTCCCTTTCCATAACAACCTACTCTTTGCAAAATAATATCTTTGATATCATGTATCTTTGTGGAAGAAACCAAAACTATTCAGATACAAAATTTCTCATAGATTGCTATAATTTACTCAGTTCTTCCTGTATCTATGCCCTCAGATAGTTGCCTACTATACTGACTCTGAAACCAGTCATGCAAATTACTTTGGTTAATAGTAGTGGCAAATGTGGCACAGCAGAAAGTTGAAAATTGCTTCTACATTGGGATTTTCCCTTTCTTGGTGCTATTGAAATATGCCAGCCCATTTGTAAGAAAAAAAAAAAAGTCTAGGGTAGACTGTTGCCTGATGAAAAACAATGATCACATCACCCCTGTAACCACTACTAGTATGTACTTCAATTGCCAGGCTTAAGAATGAGGCCACCCTAGATCAACCAGGCCTAGATGACCCGCCAACTGACCATAGATATCTAGACAAGACCAGTTGAGGTCAGCAGAGCATAGCCTACATCAGCAGAACTATCTAATCAATACGGAGATTTGTGGGAAATAATAAATGGTGGTTGTTTAAGAAACTAGATTTTGGAGTAATTTGTTATGCAGTTAAAGCTAACTAATACAACATAGTTTGTACAGTGAGTCATAAAAAAACTCTCACTCACTGGGACTCTTTTCAAATTCTCAAAACAAATGTTTGCTAATAAATGTTTTAAATAGCAGCACCTAAGGTCTTTTTTTTTCATTGTGGGGTGTGAGGTGGGAGGTAAGGACATGCATTGGAACTCCATGTAGAGTCTTATGCTCAGAACTGTGGAAGCCAGAAGGAAATTTTATCTTGTTTTTAATGGACATCAATGGTTAGTATAATAATAAAAAAAAAATGCAATACACTAAGTATTTTTAATATTAAAATCAAATGTGTTTTTTTATACGTACTTTTATTCCTTTAGATAGTAAGTGAATTTTAGATTTGTTGCAATTTTTAACTAATTTAAAATCTTTCTTCAACTTCTATGTCTGATTATTTTATTTCGTATTCACTGCTACTAGAAAATCGAATTTCATAAAAAGAGAAACAGCAGATTTTCCTTTTATTAAGTAGATAATACGTAACTACTAGTAAATTTTCCAACCATCAGAGTTTTCTGTCACTCTTCCTGGGTCTGAGGGGATAGTAGAAGCCATTCACTGGAAAAGTTTAATATGGTTTACTGGCAGAAAGTTGCTCCTCTTTTTTATTTACCTTATGTGATAAATTTATCAGCTTATTTTCTAATAGCAAGGAAAGAAATAAAGCCATACTTAATGATTAGCACACAATCACAAAAAACAAAGAGGGTATTAGTGGATTTAAGAAGTCAAATTTGGTGAGGGAGAGGATGAAAACTGTAATGTAAATTGGTTTCTCAGCCAAGTATACAACCTAAGAATATGTATCAAACATGAGCATAATACTGTATTATCAAGTCCTATTCCTAAGAGTTCATAAGGGTAAAGTTTTTTTAAATATATATAATTATTATAGTGTTTTCATTGCAAATTATGTCCTTTATTTTGTAGCCACATAGGCAACACATGCCAGAAGACAAAAAAAAAAAAAAGTGATAAACTCACATCTCACTAGTTAGGATAGCTATTATTAAAAACAAAATAAAACCGAAAAAAATAAACAAATGTTGGCAAGGATGTGGAGAAATTGAGAAATTTGGGACACTTCTAAACTGTCGGGAGTAATGTAAAATAGTGCAACCGCTGTGGAAACAGTATGGAGGTTCACCAAGAAATTAAAGATAGAACTCCCATATGATCCAACAAATTCACTTCTGGGCTTATACCCAAAAGAATTAAAATTAGGATCTTGAAGAGTTATCTGCTCTTTCATGGTGTTCATTGAAGTACTATTCACAATAGCCAAATTATGGAAACAACCTAAATATCCATCAAAAGATAAATGGATAAAGAAAATGTAGTATATAAATACAATGGAATATTATTCAGATTTTAAAAAGAAGGAAATTGTCATTTGTGACAATATGGATGAAACTTGAGAACATCATGCTGAGTAAAATAAGGCAGTCGAAGAAAAGACAAATACTGCCTGATTCCACTTACATGAGATACCTAAAACAGTCAAACTCATAGGATAAAAAGTAGAGAATAGAATGGTGGCTACCAGGGGCTTGGTGTCAGGAGAAATGGGTAGTTATTCAATTGGTATGAAGCTTCAGTTATGCAAGATGAATTAGTTCTAGAGATTTGCTCTACAGCATACTACATATAGTTAACAATACTGTATTGTGCACTTAAAAATTTGTTGAGGCTAGATCTCATGTTAAGTATACTTACCACAAAAAAAGAAAAAAAAGGACACGAGAAAACTCTTAGAGGTGATGGATTTATCTAATACCTTGATTGTGATGATGGTTTCATGGGTGTATGCATATGTACAAACTCATCAAATTGTATATATTAAAAAGTGCATTTTCTTATATCAATTTTACCTCAATACAGTTTTGTTTTAATTGAAGTATAGTTGATTTACAATATTGTGTTAGTACCGGGTGTGTAGCAAAGTGATTTGGTTATATATACATATGTATACATCTATATTCCTTTTTTTATTCTTTTCCATTATAGTTTATTACAAGTTATTGAATATAGTTCCCTGTGCTATAAGTAAATCCTTGTTTATCTGTTTTATATATGGTAATACAGTTGTTTTTAAAAAAGGGAAAATCCCTATAAATAAAATTACACGTTTTCCAAAATTTTCTTTCATATATTGTTGAGATTCTACCCTTAAAACATAATCACCCTATAAGGTCAGTAAAATGGCTATAGGGGAAAAATTAATAATGACTTTAGAAACCAAAAGTCTTTAAAATCATGTATGATTCCAAAACAATAACTTATTTTTCAACAGAATCATCTAATAATCATCCATTCAATGATTTATACTAAAATTAATATTAGTTCATTTAAAGCCAAAATATATATCATTTATAAAACAATTGAGATATAAAATAAAATAAAGCTGACATTTAAATTTGTCCTTGACAGTACAGTAACAAATATATATGGGCAAAATATATACTGCATATGGAAAAAATTATTTAGAAATTACTTTAATCCAAGTAATCAAATATGTTACTACTTGTCTTAAACTCTCATGTGGCTCATTCCCTCTTTTCACATATCTTTTAGCTGCATCTATTTTACAGTTCTAGTATTATAATGCAATTATTTTGCTAATGTTTGTCTTCTCACTGTAACATCCTTGAAGATCAGACCTATTTCTTCTTTATCTTTTTATTCCTAGTATCTGGCACAGGTGCTCATAATCAATTGATGATTTAAAAACGATTGCTCAGGGACTTCTCTGCTGGTACAGTGGTAAAGAATCTGCCTTCCAATGCAGGGGATGCAGGTTCAGAGGATGCAGGTTTGATCCCTGGTGGGGCAACTAAGCCCACGCACCACAACTACTGAGCTCACGCACCTCAACAAGAGAGCCCATGTGCCACAAACTACAGAGTCCATGCACTCTGGAGCCCATGTACCCTGGAGCCCATTCACCACAACTAGAGAGAGAAGACCCGCACGCCACAACTAGAGAGAAGCCCACCAGCCACAACTAAAGACCCTGCATACTGCAACTAAGACTCGACATAGCCAAAAAAAATAAAGAAATTAAATATTAAAAAAATGATTGATCGGGCTTCCCTGGTGGCGCAGTGGTTGAGAGTCCGCCTGCCGACGCAGGGGACACGGGTTCGTGCCCCGGTCCGGGAAGATCCCACATGCCGCGGAGCGGCTGGGCCCGTGAGCCATGGCCGCTGAGCCTGCACGTCCGGAGCCTGGGCTCCGCAAGGGGAGAGGCCACGGCGGTGAGAGGTCCGCGTACCGCAAAAAAAAAAAAAAAAAAAAAATGATTGATCAATGAATTAATGTTGCCCTGTCAGTTTTCTCATATTTAATAAAAAAATATTCTGCTATAAATCCACATTAATGCCATAACACGTTTCTTAGAGGCTTCCATCTCTATCTGAGAGCCTCCATTTAGTTTAAACTGCTCTGTGTAAAGCAAGAGGTGAGGACCTAGTTGAAGGGACCAGATAGGGATCAAAAAATAAGGAAGTAGATGGCAATAAAAGAAATGGAAAGGCAGTCCAAATATATAATTAAATAAAAGCACCAGGATACTGTTATATAAATAGTATGGGGAGAAAAATCTAAAAACTTTTGGATTTTTATGGGCCTGTGGATTGCATGGTATATACAGCAAAGTAAGCAGACTTTCATGCTGAGTGCTTTTATTCTGACTCTGTTAAGTAACACTAAAACGTAGTTGATGGAAGAAATTAATATTTTAGATAAACTAAT
The DNA here is from genome assembly GCF_964165515.1 of Mesoplodon bidens. Taxonomy (NCBI): domain Eukaryota; kingdom Metazoa; phylum Chordata; class Mammalia; order Artiodactyla; family Ziphiidae; genus Mesoplodon; species Mesoplodon bidens. The sequence continues at coordinate 206,528,921 of NC_138176.1, forward strand.
GTAATGTAATTAGCATGTAGACTTCATCTAAATAACTGTAGTTATTCTAAAATATTCTATTCTAAAATAATTCCAATACAAAATTCTCAAAAACTTGATACTAGCCATGTGAAATTATCATGAATCATCAGTGAAGATTCGTGAAATATTTACTGACCTAAGTTTATAAGCATTCATTAAAATTCATAGATTAGTGTGCTTATGGACAATCTATCAAATCTAGGAACACAAAAGGCCACACTTTAAGAACATGTGGGTTCATGTGCCCTATTTGAAAAGTGAATTTTTATGACTTTTACAGCCTTAGCCATCTAACATAAATATATTCTTACTATGTTATATTTCTGAATCTTTGAGAATAACTTGGATGGTGTTTATTTGTGCCAAATAATATATAAGTTGATGAAAGAAAATGACATTTAGGTCATTTGCATTTCGTAGAATTACTCAGTTCACACGCACTAAGATAATGTATTTAAGGAGGTTTTGATGAAAGGGATATATGTTAAAGTGAAAAATAAGAAAGAAATGAGAAGTATTTGGGTCAAGAAGAAAATCCTAGGGTTTTTTGTTGTTGTTATTGTTTAATTTGCTTTTATTTGTGTATCTAGTGATGACTCTTTATTGCTAATTACTCCCCTAGTTATATGCATTATTGTTCCCCTTCACACTGTGCTTTCTTTTCCTGCACTAGGAAAAGCATTTAGAACCTTTTAACATTTCTTTCTCCAGTTTCACATATTAGAATGAACCAACACCACATATCATATTTTTTATCATCGTTCCTAGTTTCTATTTAGTCACATAAATTTAATGTCCTTTTTGAAATTTATTGGCAGGATAATCTAATTTATTGTTCAACAAAACACACAAATAAATTCAGCTCAATTGAATGAATATTTATGGAGGACCTACCCTGGTTCAAGCATTGTATCAAGTTGTGAGTATACAAAACTTCTCTCATGTTTTTGGAACTAGATTGTTTAGTGGGGAAAATAGTTTGCATTTAGTAGAAAATATAAAGTTGAAAACTTAAATTTTACATGCTGACTTGTGTCTCCATAAATCTTTAGAGAGTGCTTCTTCCTTCAGAATAGACTGAGCAAAAAGACTTCTTACTGCCACAAGTCTCCCCACAAGAATAAAGAGGGAGAGGAACAGTGTACTCTGATGTTGACTTCAGTTAAAATACCCTGAACCATCAGTGCAGGGCTACTTAGGTTAGAGGTAAAGGCCACTAACATTTCTGAAATTTGACATGTGCATTATAATGTACACATCCTACGCTTAATGTCCTTTCAGCTGGAAACAACTCTTTCCCTGTCAAAATGCTTCAAAAAGATTCACTGTTTACTTTTCAGAGAAGACTGAAGCTTGACCTTGGGCTATCAGTTCCTAGCCAGTTCTGCTATAAGGATCACAAAATACATGCCTCTGCCATATCCAGGTTCCAAGGTCTAATATATATCACCTGCTTTTTGATCTCTATTATGGGAAAAAAACAAAACAAACCCCCAAACAGAAAATTCATATTTCATTATAAGGGACAAGTGGAAGTATGGAAAAGAGACCAGTAGCATTGATGAGTTTGCCTGTCAGGGACATATTTTTTCTTCTGCTCAAAGAAAATATAATTAGAAATTAACTCATCAATCACACAACCTAGTTTAAAGGTACCATAGGTATGCAACTTTATGGAATTCCAGAGAGAACTATTTATAGAATTCTCTCTTGTTTAAAATTTTCAAATAGATGTTCAATTATATTTTCAAATGCTTCTCATGTTCTTTGCATCAGAAATGAATATTTTAATTTCATATTAATTTTTCTTTATAAAATCAACCATATGTTCCCACCAGTTTTAAAAATAGGAGAACTAGAAGATTATGAGAGAAGACAGAAAGAATCTCAACTTATTTTGGTTATTATTCATTTTTACATATCTGTATGCTTCTAAAAGGAATATTTTGAAAATATTAAGCTGATTTATTTTTCATTCTCTCTAAATAATATTTCATTGTTGCTTCCCAAAGATTTGCTAATTCCATACTGAGATTATCAAAAACCTATCTTTTTTTTAAAGAAATAAATGGGTTTTATAAATTCTGTTACTTGCTGAATGTATATCTATGATGAAGTTAGAAGGTTTCCCATAGAATCATACCACATAGGGAAGAATTAAGGATATGAGTGTGATAGTCAATTTTATGTGTTAAATTAGCTAGGCCAAGGTGCCCAGATATTTGGCCAAACATTATTCTGGATGTTTCTGTGAAGGTGCTTTTGGATGATATTAAGATTTAAATCAGTAGATTCTGAGCAAAGCATCAGTTGAAGGCCTTAATGAAGCAAAGACTGAAATCTTCCAGAGCAAGAAGGAATTCTGCCAGCAGACTGATTTTAGACTTGAACTGCAGCTCCTCCTTAGGTCTCCAGCCCACCCACCTACCCTGTAAGTTTGGAATTATACTTCCACAATTGTGTGAGCCAGTTCTTTAAAGTAAACATCTCTCTATATATGTATACACACATTCTATTAGTTCTGTTTCTCTGGAGAACCCTGCTTAATACAATGAATAAGGGATATTCTCAATCTGTAAGAAAGAAACCTTTCTAAAACCTATGTAGTTGATGCCAGGGAGATACCTCAGGAAGAGAGAGAAAAGAAGAAAGACAAGATATGAGATTCAGTTAGCCTGGATTTCCCCACAGTTGAAGTCAAACACCAGGAAATAGGAATTGCAGAGTTACCTTGTTACATGCGGGGAATCCTGCTTCCTAGGGCAAAAGAGAAGGAATCGTGTATATACAGTGCCCTATCCAACATGGTGTGGGGAAGTATATTAGCAATGTCTGGAGGGGAGGTGGGGTTGCTTGCCCAACAGCAAGAATAGGTCTGGAAGAGGCCTGGGAAAATTAAAAGGGAGACTAAAGATGCTTGAGGCCAAGCAGAGCTCATGAACATCAGCAACAAATACAACTATTCTCCTGAAAGAACAGATAGGTGGACATCAATACAAAACAATCAGGTCAATGGCCCATGCCAGTCACATGCCAACAAAGAGTTGCAGAAACTTGAAGACAGGCCATGGATCTATAAATATTCCCTGTGCCTTGCCCACACATCTACTCCCTACCCTCCTACAGCCACTAGTGCCAGTTTCTTATACAGCCTCCTAGAGTTATTGTAAGTTTGAATAGGTACTTGTGTGTATAGCTATTTTTAAAACATTGTCTCTCTATATTTTAAAACTATATTTCAATGATTATACTTTAGAGAGACATATTTACTTTTTATTCTATACAGTTTTCTGCATTATACTTATTTAGTCATCTGGTAAAATTCTATTAATTCACATAAAACTGCTTCAAATAGCAATCATCAAAAAATCTACAAACAATAAATACTGGAGGAGGTGTGCAGAAAAGGGAAACCTCTTGCACTGTTGGTGGGAATGCAAATTGATACAGCCACTATGGAGAACAGTATGGAGGTTCCTTAAAAAACTAAAAAGAGAACTACCATACGACCCAGCAATCCCACTACTGGGCATATACCCAGAGAAAATCCATAATTCAAAAAGAGTCATGTACCACAATGTTCATTGCACCTCTATTTACAATAGCCAAGACATGGAAGCAGCCTAAGTGTTCATCGACAGATGAATGGATAAAGATGTGGCACATATACACAATGGAATATTACTCAGCCATAAAAAGGAATGAAATTGAGTTATTTGTAGAGAGGTGGATGGACCTAGAGTCTGTCATACAGAGTGAAGTCAGAAAGAGAAAAACAAATACCGTATGCTAACACATATATATGGAATCTAAAAAAAAAAAATGGTTCTGAAGAACCTCGGGGCAGGACAGGAATAAAGACTCAGAGAATGGACTTGAGGACATGAGGAGGGGGAAGGATAAGCTGGGACAAAGTGAGAGAGTGGCATGGACATATATACACTACCAAACGTAAAATAGATAGCTAGTGGGAAGCAGCCGCATAGCACAGGGAGATCAGCTCAGTGCTTTGTGACCACCTAGAGGGGTGGGATAGGGAGGGTGGGAGGGAGATGCAAGAGAGAGGAGATATGGGGATATATGTATATGTATAGCTGATTCACTTTGTTATAAAGCAGAAACTAAGACACACCACTGTAAAGCAATTATACTCCAATACAGATGTTAAAAAAAAAAAGGACATAATGTAAGTTGAATTCATATAGTTTAACACTATAGAAGATTAGAGGCTACATGTTTAAAAGCTAACTGGTTGCCAATGATCCTTGTTTTGTAAGCTTGTTCACACACGTGGTGCCTTAGAAGGAACAAGTTTGAGAACTATTTGTGAAAACTTAAACCAACTGTAATTAAAATTAGTGGAGAAACTATAAAAAATTTAAAAAAATTTTTAATTAAAAAAAATAAAACTGCCTCATTTCTTTTTGAGGGTTGCAGTTTTATATAATATCAGTGTTCTATAATCCATTTAATCTCTTTATCCAAGTTTTTTCAATGGACTTTCAGGTTTTTGCAACATTTTTTCTATTATAAATTGATCAAATAATTATTTTTGCACATACATTATTCTACATATCTACATGTATAGGGAATTCCATTATTATTGGAATTTTTAACAGAATCAACTTTGCTTCAACATATACGTTTGTAATTGTTCCTTGAATCATTCTTATGAAGGTTACTTTGTCAGATAATTTTAACACCTCTGTAATCTCAGTGTTAGCTTTAGGGACTTTCTTTTTTCATTGAATTTGAGACCTTCCTGGTCCTTGGTATGATGAATTTCTTTTGACTGAAACGTGAAGAGTTGGGGTGTTATATTATGATAGTCTGGATCTAATTTTAAACCTGTTGTAGCTGGCTTCCTCAGACATTGTTCTGGCTTGGGTGGAAAGCACTGGACTGTCATGACTAGGGCTGGATTGAAGCTCAAATTCTGCACTTGGCCTTCCTTGACACCTGAGGGAGAAGGTTCTATAGGTGGGGGGTGAGAGCTCCAGCTTCCCACTGTGTCTCCATTGATTCATCCCTGGTTGAGAGGGGTTAGAGTACCTCATTACCTCAGGCCAAGTGGCCTCCCCTGACACCACAAAGAGAAAGAAATGATGATCTATTTTCTACTGACTGGTACTCAAAGTTCTAACTCCCACTAGGCTTCCTCTGATACCACCCCACCTGGGAAGGAGAGGTGAAAGGGCGCCTCATTAATTCTGGATGTGGGGGTGAATTCCAGGTCCTCCTGTGGTCTCTGTCACCAGAACTGGTGGCTCACTGGAGGCCCTATCTGGTGGGATGGGAGCTCTGACTCCCTACTGTCCTTCCCTGACACCACTGTAGCAGAGTTTGAGGCACCTTGGTACAGCATGGCGAGGTTAGAACTCTTGACTCCCCATTCAGCTTTTGCTGCCATGGATGCAGGGTTGGGGGCATAACTTTTGCTGTGGTATCTGGTTACAGTACAGTGAATATTTTCTAAAAGTGTTCTATTTTCCTAGGCTTCCCTTTTGTTGATCCTTTGATCAGAGATGGCAGGCCTTTGTTGGGGCTTATTTTTTGTTGTACCTGTTGGCAGTCCTAGGTTGCCAGCTTTTCCATCTCCAATCTTAGATATATGAGGCAAAAAGAAAATCCAGGAACTTACAACTGTGTCATTCTTTGTGTCCTGAGGTCCCTACCTGTTGGCCTCCTCCCCTACACTTTTAAGGGTTTTCATATGTTTCTTTTATGAACAATATTCAGGATTTCTAGTTGCACTTAATGGGAGAAAGGGGAAAAAAGATGCCTACTCCATATTCCCAGAAGCAGAAATTTTCATTTATTAGCTCTCAACCTTTTGTCCTATTTTCTTGTGTGTTTTAAGGATAATAATATGAAGTTCTATAATTTTTATTGAGCAGGTGCATCATAATATACTCTAGGATGAGTCAAGTGTTGTCTACAATAGCTACTCAATGTATACTTAACAGCTGAGCATTTCTATAAGTCCACTGGATGACTGGGGCCCTGTTTTTTGTTTTTTTTTTCCTGGACATGTAAGACAATGGTGAGAGTACTTAAGAAAAGGCTTCATAAAACAGTCCTCAGCTGTGTTTAGTGTTTTGGTAGCTTTAATGATTTTTTTATGGAATTTTACGTTAATGTCACTTAGAGTGTTACCTCCTATATCTTACATATTACATTAAATGATGACCAATATGTAAAAAGATGTAAAATATTCTTAATCAGAAAACACTATTTTAAGATTTTTAAAATTACAAATGAAAATATTCCTAACCTGACTTCCTGACCTGATAATTCCAGAAGACTGGAGTAAAACTAAATACATAAGATGAATATGGAATACAAATTTCTTAACCATATCATACCAAAGTGTAAAGAGTTTATTGTTAAAGGTGGGATTGAAGTCAAAATTTACCACTTGTAATCTCAGGTAAATAAAAACTTAGCCTTTTTGAGCAGTTACCTCTATAAAGTGGGAGTCATAATATCTTCCTTGAAATATTGCTGTGAGGATTTCAAATGATATTTAGCGATGTGTGTTTTGGTGACATTCCTTTGGGATTTCTTAGTTCTGGGAGTATATCACACTGTGTTCAAATTCCTCATTTACTTAACCCTCTCCCACAACTTCAGGAAACGGACTATGCTTTTTATCACCAATAACTGCCTCTGTGACTGATGAATGGATTAATTAAATAGGTACTATAGGCCTTAAGTAATTCTTCAATTTTCCTCTGTATTGCTGGAATCATGAAACTGGAAGAAATTAATTTTGTAGTTTTTAAAAGAAGAAACCCCTTTATCTTCAATCTCCTTCATAATATCACAATGTTTTGGGGTATCTATGATATCCACGTATATTGGCTATCTCCAAAAGGGAACATGTCCTCTATATCTTCTTTCTGGCCTATTTTAACAGCAGGTATAGCTAATGAACATTAGGCAAGGAGCAACTATCTTTGTACAATGATCAAATAAACAAAGTTTTTATAACCTTAGCCCTTATATTGAAAAATAGTTTTTATTATGTTTCTCCAAAAATGGTAAAACAAAAGTTTTGCAATGTGCAGCTATGTTCTGGATCCATACATTTTACACTATATGTAGGTATGACTCAGTTTATGCTTTTTAGATATTTTCTCTAAAAGTAATGTGTTTATGCAGGTGTGTGTGCATGTCGTTGAAAACTACTTTAGTAACTTTAAAAATGTTTCCAGTTGAAACAACATAAGCAGAAAAATATTTCGACAATATGAATAACAATCGCTTGCAAGTAAGTTTATGCAGACTCATGATTTTTTTAAAATTAATTTTAAAGTGTATCTTTAATATCACAATCATTTGAGTACTTCAAAGAAACTGCAAAAAAAGATTTTTAATTTTTAACATAATCTACCTGCTTTAGCTGATAGAAATGTGAATCTACAAGTTATTCAAATTATTTTTAATGAAGAGATTTAAATGCTTGCCTTAAATTCTTAAGAAAGTGATTCTTACATCACATTTTGAACATATACAAGCTTTATTACATTTTGTTACTAATCATGTGGACTATAACTTAAAAGTATAAATTATATTGAAAAGTTAAGTGGAATGAATGAGAAAACCTCTGTTTCAGTGTTAGCTGTGCCTACAGACGATTTTCTTTACCTTGGACTCATCCTTTTTTTAAAACAGCTTTATTGAGGTATAATTGATACATCAAAACAAAACAAAAATCCGTGCACATCCCCTCTGTAAAATGTCTTTGGTTCCCTCAATAAATTTTTATAAGCATAAATTTTCAAGATGTTTTCTAACTCCAAATTATAATTTTCTATGAAGAACTAAATTATACTCTTTGATATGTTATAATAAATATGTTCTAAATCAACCTACATAATATAAATTTCTGCAATCATTTATTTACAGCGATTTCTCTCTCCAGAACATACACCCAGCTTTCAAAGATATTAACGACCTGGGCCCCCAGAAGACAGATAGATTACAAGTATCTTGTTCCAAGAAAGAAATTAATGTGATATTCAGACTGATATTTGAAAATCATGACTGAGCATATTGAGAAAGTGTAAATGGAGGTGCAGAGTAATTAAGTCATATCTCTAACACATTCTGTTCAGGTGGCGACATTAGTTACTGACTGTATTATCAGGACATAACACATTTATGGTAATACCAGGGCACCGTTTATTATGAAATCCACACTGTGACTGATAGTATCCAACACTATTAGAAACTGGAATGATTTTTTTAATGCACATTTATTTGGTGCAACAAAGATATTTGTTTTGTTGCCATGATTAAAGTATCTATTCTTTTTTCTCTTGTGTTTTTTGTTAATGTGTCTCACTTTGGTGATTATCTTAAGTACTTTGCAATGTGCTGCCTTGTTAAACATTTTTAATTAACTGTCCAAAAACCTTGCCGGAATAATATATTAATAACTCAAGTCACACAAAATTAATATATTCAGTGCCTCTGTAATAACTAGTATACCTTAACAAGTGCTCCATGGCAAGTTATTGAAAATTAATTAAATCTTGCTAAAGGAATGCAAAAAAGTCAACTAGAAGACTAACTGAAATCATTATAAACTTATTGTGTAAATATACATATGATTGGATAAGGAGGACATCTTGTAAATTTAATTAATTATCAAATCAATGATTCTTAACATTTATATTTGAAATATCAAAGACATCACTGTTAGTTATTATGCACTAAATGAAGTTTTCTGAGTACTTGAAGTCATACTTTCTTGATACATTTTTCAGTTAACTTTTTTTAGACATTCAAAAATGTTGTTGATGTCATCATTATTGTTAAGAAGTTTGAATTAGATGGCAGAACTAATTTTTACAATGACCTATCATTTCTCCCCTTTCTGAAATCCTATCTCTTTTAGAGCTCCACAGTTATCATGTGTTCTAGTCAAAATATATATGCCTGCACCATATCGTCCCAGTCTTCTGCAAGGTTAATATTGCATCCTTTCACATAAACACTTAAAGCAGTTTAGTTAATGTATTTGTTATAACTTGATGCTTATATAAAACTTAAATGCATATTTTTTTTAGATAACCTTTATTGACTAAGGCTAAACTTGTTCATTGGAACCACTGAAAGGCCTGTGAGAGAGATGTTTCAAATAGGAGAATCCAAAAATGCTCCTCAACAATTAAGAAAAACTAGCCTTTATTGAATCTATCCCTATGTGGCAAGTACTAGGCTAAATGCTTTAGGAGAAAAACAATCCTATTTAATCTTTATGTAACTCCCATGGGGTTTATGCTACTATAACTATTAATAAATGTGAATATATACATGCAGAAATTCAGCCTCAGAGAAGTTAATTAGGTTATTCTCTTACGTAGTAAGTGATAGATTTCGAGATTTGAACCAATGTAGGCAGAGCACAAAGATAACTGTAATTTCAATAACTGTGCATAATTCTCCAAGTAAAACTAGATTGAAAACTACTTACTCTAAGGACAGTCCTATTTCCTGATGGCTAATAGACTGATAGGTGTTAAGCAGAAATTTAATAATGGTCAAGCTATGGCTACCTGTGAATAACATTACAAATTTTGTCTTTATGGGTTCTTTTTTTCTTTCCAATAATTGCCCATGTTAAGTTGAAGAATATATTTTAAACTAAACTGGAAATAGTCAATGGGAAATCTTGGGGATAGAAACTCTTGCAAGTTAATAGGAAAATTTATTTAGAAACAGTAGATAAACATAGAGTGAGATCAGGTCGGGCACTTGTACCCATATTCACCAATTTATTCACTGTCAGAAGATTATGTTGACATCATGTAAACCTGTCACTAAACAATGCATGTACTATATAGTGTCTGTTTTCTTCAAATGAATGTCTGTATACATTTTATACTTTAAATATCAGGAGTTCACCTTTCACATTTCCTCATAAAACTTTCACAATGAATGTTTAACATACTTTCTTGTTGCTATTTTTGTAATTTAGTCAAAGGGAATATTTTGAAACAAACACTACAAGAATATGATATTAGGTTTTATATTATTTTATTTTTAGTTGTATATCTATATAGAGTTATGAATTGCCATGTGCCTAGCACGTTGCTGGATACTAGGAAAAATAGTCACAGAAAACATACAATTAATGCATAAATGTGTATAAAAATGAAAAATTAATTATGTTTTTTATATTTCCACTCTAGGTAGTTTAAGAAAGAGGGAACTTGTTTCAGAATATTAAAATATATTAATTGGATATTATTGTAGGATATTAAAAAGCTTAAGAAATCAATGAGAGGGCTGAAGAATGAGATGCTAGGTTGAGTTTTAGAAACAACTACACAAATCACTCCAGGGAATCAGTATGTCAAGGAAGTTTCTTTTAAGATTATAAATTTGTAAACCCTAGAACCATATTTACATTATCACCAGGAACTACCAAAAATCAAAATCCACCATGATTAGGAATTCACATATTCACACGCCTACAGATGTTCGGGATACCACTCCTGAAAAACTTATAGTTTTGTTCTTGTCTCCAGAACCACATCGGACCTACTACAACCTCAGCAAAACTGGTGTTTGTACCCTGTTTGTCTGCTTTCATGGAGCCAGTTACTGAACTATGGCACAACTTGTTGTGTTGCGTAAAACAGCAAATGCCTCAATATCTGTATTTGCCAGGTGAAATAGCAAAAGAAGCCGCCATATGGCCTCCATCTCACTTCTGTCTTCCAATGTCTTGTGTGTGCACATGATCTGCCAAGTCTAAATCACTTATAGAAATCTGAGCCAAATAAGTTTGGAAAATGCAGTTTTTACCTTTCCAGCCTCTGTATTATAGGAAAGCAAACTGGAGGAGGCTGGAATGGATATTGAATGGATAGCATGGGACATACATTCTGTTATTAAAAATGGATTATATGTAACAATAACTTTATCATTTAGGTGCTAATATCTTTCAAATCTGTATTTCTCATCTATTTTTGTTTTTCCAAGCTCCCAGTCTTTGCCTCTGTAACAGAGTGTTGTCAGCTGACACGAAACAAAATACCACGTTAAAGCTGACTTAAATTATGTAGACACATTATTACCTCGCAAAAAGAGAGCAGTTTCAATGTTAGTGAAGTAGTTCAAACTTTTTATCAAAATCCTGAGTGCTTCCTCCTTTATGCTCCATCATCTCAGCGTCGAGTTTGATTCTGAGGCTTGCCCCTCATAAGCGGAAGACCCAAGATGCATGCTGACATAGAGCTTGTTGCAAAGACAGAAATCGGGGGCAGCTTCTCCTCACCTGATTCTTTATTTAGAGGGAGGAAAGTCTTCCTCTGAAACCCAGCAGCTCGCATGTGTTACAACTGAGTGAAATGCCAGGGCATTCTTAAAGAAACACTTGGAAAGCTACTACTACTAAATTTCTGCAAGAAAGAAAGACTTTACCTGCAAGTGAGAAGGGCTTAGGAGTTTTAAGCAGGTATCTACAAATAGACCAACCAGGTCTGATTTAATTCTCTTCCTTCTGCACCACACCGGCTCCTTTTCTTTATTATCTGTTTCCATGAGTGTTATCCGCCTCTCTTCAGTCTCCTAAGTCATTTGCTCTACTACCTAAATTGAATTGGTAACCAAGTTCCATTCTGATTCTAATACTACATCTTAAATCCATTCCCTTCTCTTTACTTCCAGTGCCTCAGCTGCAGGCACTGAACCTCATCACTACATTTTTACAAAAATGTCCTACTCAGTCCCCATACAAGGGTCCTAATTCTCTTCAATGCCAGAATGATTTTATGAAATGAAAATTTCATTGTATCAATATTATTCCCCTACTTAAAGTTATTACTGGCTCCTTCTGGCTTTTAGCATGAAATATAGTTTAGTAATAACTTAGCATACAGTCCTTTATCTGGTTATTGCTAACTCTAGGACTTCATATCTTGTTGTTTTACCAAATGCAGTTCGAACTTCAGCCATATGGGATTTAATAATACTGCCTATATTTTTCACCTCTATGGTTCTGAACATATTAACCACTCTTCATAAAACCTCTCTTACCTGCTATCTTTCTTCTCTAATGTTATTTGTCCTCTAAGGCTCAACTAAATGCTCCTCCAAGAATTAGTTCCTGGCCTACAAATAAAAACTAGGCACCCTGTTTTTCCACTGCATCCTAGGCATGTATTAGTCATATAATTTATGATAGTCTCATGTAATTTTTATCTAAGTCTTCAGTATCTTTTTTTAAAATTAATTAATTTATTTATTATTTTTTTTGGCTGCGTTGGGTCTTCGTTTCTGTGCGAGGGCTTTCTCTAGTTGCGGCGAGCGGGGGCCACTCCTCATCGAGGTGCGCGGGCCTCTCACTGTCGTGGCCTCTCTTGTTGTGGAGCACAAGCTCCAGACGTTCAGGCTCAGTGGCTGTGGCTCACAGGCCCAGTTGCTCCGCGGCATGTGAGATCTTCCCAGACCAGGGCTCGAACCCATGTACCCTGCATTGGCAGGTGGACTCTCAACCACTGCGCCACCAGGGAAGCCCTTCAGTATCACTGAGTAACCATTTTGGGAACTAGAATGGTATGTTTTTCTCATCCATGAAACCCTAATAAGTTAATTCAAAAAGTGTTTGTTGAGTGGCTACTCTATAACATGCAATGTACCAGGTATGAAAAAGTAAAAGGTAAGAGGTAGTTCCTGTTTTCAAGGACTTAAAACAATACAGGGCTTCCCAGGTGGCGCAGTGGTTGACAGTCCACCTGCCGATACAGGGGACGCGGGTTCATGCCCCGGTCCGGGAAGATCCCACATGCGGCAGAGCGGCTGGGCCCATGAGCCATGGCCGCTGAACCTGCGCGTCCGGAGCCTGTGCTCTGCAACGGGAGAGGCCACAAGAGTGAGAGGCCTGCGTACTGCAAAAAAAAAAAAAAAAAAAAAAATACAAAGTGGAATTTAATACAGAAAGTCTCTCTCCCCCATAGCACTAACCAAAACTTACCTCTGACAGACTGCACATTAATATTCACAAAGAGCACGTCTCCTTTGCTTAACCCCGTATACCCACTGTCCACATAATGCCTAGTCCATAGAAAGCTCTGATTTTTTAAAATATTTAAAACAGCTTTTTGAGATATAATTGGCACAAATAAACTGTGTATAATTAAAATGTACAATTTGATAAGTTTTGATGTGTGTGTGTATCATGGAATCATCATTAGAATCAAGATAAGGAACATATCTATCACTCAGAAAGTATCTCTTCCCCCCCAAAAGAAGTATCCTTATGCCACTTTGTAATTGTTTCTTCCCACATGCACCCACACCTTGTCAATGCCCCACTACCACACATTTGTGTTCTGTCAATGTTAATTAGCTCACATTTTCTAGAATTTTAATAAATGTGATCATATAATATGGACTCTTTTATGTCTCTGCTTTATTACACACAGCATAATTATTTTAAAATAGTTCTTTTTACTGTCAAATAGTATTCTATTTGTGAATTTACCATAATTGTTTACCTAGCCTTCCATTAACAGACATTTGGGCTATTTCCAGTTTTTGGTTATTACAAATAAAGCTGCTATGATTTGGTTATTACAAATAAAGCTGCTATGAACATTCATGTACCAGTACTGGTATGGACAAATGCTTTGTTCTTTCTTGGATAAGTACCTTGAGTGGAATGTCTAAGTCATATGCAGGCATATGTTTAACTTTTAAAGAAATTGTCAAACTATTTTCCAAAGTCATCATATCATTTTATATTCTCACCCACAATGTATAGGAATTCCATTTTCTCCATGTCCTTGCAATATTTGATATGTTCAGACTTTAATTTTAAATATTCTTAGAGGTGGGTAGTGGTATATCATCATGGTTTTAACTTTCATTTTTCTAATTACTAATGATGTTGAGCATTTTCCATGTGCTTATTTGCCATCAGTATATCCTCTCTAGTGAATTATCTGTTCAAGCCTTTTGTCCATTTTTTTATTGGGTTTATTGTTTTTTTACTGTTGCATGTAGAGAGTTTTTTAAAATATATTTTGGATATAAGTCCTTTGTTGGATATGTGACTTGAAAATGTTTTCTTTCTAGCTTTGAAGTTTTGAATAAAGTCAAAATAAATGTGAACATTAAAAACAGCATTTTTTGTTTTTCCAAACTTCTCACCAAAATGAAGTACCAGAGACCAGATTTGTTCTCCTATGTGAACTAGTAAAAAGAAAATCAAAGGAAATGAAAAAGAAAATAACACAAAATAATGAGGCAACAGCTTCAAGAAAGCATTAGTAAATGTCTTGAACAACATTTCAAGTAAAAAAATAAATTAGATGAACCCTATGATTGTCTAGCTTACTGTTATAGGGGAGTTTCCAGGCCACAGATCAGAGAAGGAGAACCAGGTAGAGACCAGCAGATTCCATGAACTGAGCAGAGAGATGAGAGGGCAGGATGAACCAAGAAACTAGAGCTAAGAGAAATGGAGAGGAGACCTTCAAACTCTGGAGATTGGTAAAGGCTCCCTTTTGAATATTTTGCTGAAGGTTCATCAATGTGTCCATTTGAGGAAACTAATCAAAGCCAGGGAAAAAAATAAACAAACACGCAAAACAAGCAAATGGAGCAGAATCTGGTTCTCATACAGGACTGGAAAATCTCATAATTAGGTGGATGATACACATTTCATATATATATATAAATTTATATATTTATACATATAAATTATATATGAATAATTAGACCTAGATTGAGCACTATTCCTATCCCACATAAAATGTCTTAGAAACAAAGCCAGGAATGATCAAACTGTTTCTCAGTAACTTAACTGCATCCAAAAACAAAGCTCAAGAATATTTATAGGAATACAAATATACCCAATATCCAGCAGGTAGAATGTCTCACATCTAATAAAAAATAACAGCCATGCAAAAATACAGGAAAATATGATATATAATGAGGATAAAAATCAATCAATTGAAACCAATCCAGAAGTGGTATGTCTCAAAATTGGAGAAAAAGAGAATTTAAAGTATTTATTATAACTGTGTTCCACATTTTCCAAAGTTAAAAATGAAATCTACAGTTTTTAAGATGAGAAATACACTGGGTGGGTTTAAGAACAAATTAGACACTGTGAAAAAAAGAATTAGTTGACTTGTGGATGTAACAACAGAAACCATCTGAAAATGAGGGGGAAGAAGAAGAAAAGAAAAATAATGAACAGAGAATCAGTGATCTGTTGGAAAATTTCAAGCATTCTAATATATTTGAATTTGGAGTTTCCAAAAGTTAGGAAAGACAAAAGAGTCAGAAAAAATATTTGAAAAGAATGCTGACCAAATATTTTATAAATGTGAAAAAACAAAACCTAAAAACCCACAATAAGCTCAACATACTCCAACTACAAACAACATGAAAGAAACTATAATAAAGCACATGGTCATCAAATTCCTCAAAACCAATTCTAAAGAAGAAATTGTATAAGGAGTATGAAGAACAAAAATACATTCTGAACAGAGGGATGGCTAAAGATTTATCATTGGAAACAATACAACTGAAAGTGGGTACTGCAATATCTTTAAGGTATCAAGAAACTATCAACCCAGAATCCTATACCCAGTAATATGCCTTCAAAATAAAGTTAAAATAGAGATTTTCTTTAAGACATATAAAAGCTGAAAAAGTCATCACCAGCAGACCCACCATATAGGAGTTCTTTGGGAAAAGGAAAATGATCCAGATTAAAATTTAAATCATAAGAAATTAAAAATTTTCTTGTCTACAAAAAAAAAAATGGAAGATTACCAGAAATGGTAACTTCATGGGTAAATATACAAGATGATTTTTTATTAGTTAATATTCTTAAAATTCCATTGTATCTGTATATATATATATATATATATATATATATACACACACACACACACACACACACACACACACACACATATATACAATGGAATATTACTCAGCCATTAAAAAGAATAAAATATTGCCATTTGCAACAACATGGATTTACCTAGAGAATATCATACTAAGTGAAGTAAGTCAGACAGAGAAAGACAAATAAATACATGATATCACTTATAAATGAAATCTAAAAAAATAATACAAATGAACTTATTTACAAAACAGAAACAGACTCACAGACATAGAAGACAAACTTATGGTTACCAAAGGGGAAAGGTGGGGGGGGGATAAATTAGGAGTATAGGATTAGCAGATACCAACTACTATACATAAAATAGGCAAGCATTAAGGATTTCCTGTATAACACAGGGAACTATATTCAATATCTTGTAATAACCTATAATGGGAAATAATCTGAAAAAATATATATAACTGAATCACCTTCCTGTATACCTGAAACTAACACAATATTGTAAATCAACTATTCTTAAATAAAAAATGTTATTACAAGGTAATGGCTGTATTTCCTCATGCTATAAAATATATCCTTGTTGCTTACCTATTTTATACATAGAAGTTTGTATTTCTTAAACCCATATGCCTATATTGCCCCTCCCACCATCCCTCTCCCCACTGATAACCACGGATTTGTTATGTTTCTGTTTTCTGTTTTGTTGTATAATATATTCATGTTTTATTTCTTAGATTCCACATATAAGTGATATCATACAGTATTGATCTTTCTCTGTCTGACTCATATTACTAAGCATAATATTCCCTAGGCCCATACACATGCTGCAAATGGCAGAATTTCATTCTTAGTTTTACAGCTAAGTACTATTCCACTGTACACATAGAGCACATCTTCTTTATCCATTCATCTGTTGATGGACACCTGGGTTGCTTCCATACCTTGGCTATTATAAAGAATGTTGCTATGAACATTGGAATACATGTATCTTTCAAATTAGTATTTTTAGTTTTTCCAAATATATACCAATGAGTGGAATTACTGAATCGTATGGTATTTCTATTTTTAGTTTTTTGAGGAGCGTCCATAGCAGCTGTGTCAATTTGCATTCCCACCAACAGGATACACATCCTCTCCAACATTTGTTATTTGTATTGATGATAGCCATTCTGACAGGTGTGAAGTGATACCACATTGTGGTTTTGATTTGCATTTTTCTGATGATTAGTGATGTTGAACAACTTTTCATGTGCTTGCTAGCCATCTATATGTCCCCTTTGGAAAACGTCTATTTAGGTCTTCTGCCCATTTTTTAAGTGGGTTGGTTTTGTTGTTTGTTTGTTTGTTTCTGATATTGAGTCGTATGAGCTGTTTATAGATTTTGTTTATTAACTCCTTGTCATTCACGTTATTTGCAAATATTTTCTCCCATTCTGTGGGTTCTCTTTTTGTTTTGTTGATGGTTTCCTTTGCTGTATAAAAGCTATGAAATTTAATTAGTTCTCATTTGTTTATTTTTGCTTTGTTTACTTTGCCTTAGGAACCATTCAAAAAATATCACTACAGTTTATGTCAAAAAGTATTCTATGCCCTCCTCTAGGAGCTTTATGGTTTCAAATCTTAAATTTGGGGCTTTAATCCATTTGAGTTTTCATATGTTGTGTAAGGAAATGTTCTAATCTCATTATTTTACATTTATATGTCCAGTTTCCCCTGCACCATTTAAGAGACTGTCTTTTCTCCACTGTATATTCTTGCTTCCTCTGTTGTAGATTAATTGACTATAGGTGTGTGGGTTGATTTCTGGGTTCTCTATTCAGTTCCATTGATCTAAGTGTTTGCTTTTGTGCCAGTACCATTCTGTTTTGATGACTACAGCTTTGTAGTATAGTCTGAGGTCTGGGAAGGTGATAGCTTGACCTGTTGTTTGTTTGTTTGTTTTTCTCAAGATTACTTTAGCAACTCAGGGTCTTTTGTGATTCCATATAAATTTTAGGATTATTTGCTCTAGTTCTGTGAAAAATGTCATGGGTATTTTGACAGGGATTGCATTAAATCTGTAGATTGCTTTGATTGATATGGCCATTTTAACAATTCTTCCAATCCAAAAGCACATTATAACTTTCCATTTCTTTGTATCATCTTCAATTTTCTTCATCAGTGTTTCACAGTTTTCAGAGTATAGGTTTTCACCTCCTTGTTTAAGTTTCCGTGGTACCTGTTTTAGTGTATGAGGAATTCTTTCCTCTCTTTTTTTCCCCATGCTCTTTTAAAAGAATGTTCCAATACCTGGGATTCTAGGAATTTTCTGTCATTTTGGTTCAATGCTATTCTGGATTCAGATGTAACAGTGTGAAGTTTGATGCTGTTTGAAGAAGCTGGGGTTCATCTTGTGTGATGCTTTGAAAATGAGAAGAAAGGGCTTTCCTATATTTGGAAGTGTCCTGGCAATGAGCAAAGGTTAAGGAAAATCACTGCAGAATGCTGTTTGTTCAATTTGAAAAGCAGTCTGCTATTTTACGGGCCATTTTTATTCTTTGACTTGCTTCCCTGGAGAGATTCAAATAAAGAGGTTTGAAATATACCAGGCTGAAAGGCTGAATATGTCAAGAGTATGGATCACTGAAGCAAGATCTTGATCTTGCAGCTTAATTTTCTGTCTGGAGCACTTAACAAATGAATGGAGACATTCGTGGTTACTGCTGATGCCTCAGATTTCAGGAACATCAATGAGTCTCCAAGGGGTTCAAAATATTTCACCACATTGAACATCAGTGGGGAAGCTTCTCTTTAGCAGAACCCATGCTACAAACCTTACCAAATTTCCAAATTTCTCCTTTCCATAATATACACTTTGTTACACTATACAGCATGTGCCAAGGTAAAAAAATTGTAAACAGATTTTGTTTATTATTTTATGCCACAGGGAAAACAGCAGTTTCCCTGTGGCATAAATAACTGTGCTTTAAAATAGGCAATATTGAGCTGTGTATCCTTTGAATATTTCTACTTCTATATTATTTTATGTCATTAATCCTCCTGTGGTTTCAAGTAGAAAGCATAAATGCTGAACTCTGTGGTGCTTTGCATTTGAGGTGCTTCGGTAAATATGTGCTATAGTTATGTAAAGATCCAAAATCCTTCTTATGCAAATTTTATTGATTGACAAATGAATGTACTTTCCAACTCTACCAGAAAGACCCTGGAATGGAATAGTGAATTTGAAGTTCAATGTAAGAAATTAAAAGAATATTTCTAGGAGCTTTCTACTTGAGAGAAAACTTTCGGCTTGCTACAGGGCCCCAGGACACCAGATGGCCATGTGACCTAAGCTGCCTCACTTGAATAAGATCTAGTAAACCTCACCCAAGGTTAGGTTTGCCCAGCAGGCCTCTGTCTTCATGCAGGGACAGGAATGGGTCCAAGCATATCCCAAAGGCACAAATAAAGTAAAATCCAACTTCTCTCACACTCCGTATACATCTATATCTTCAGGCCATAAATATGACTTCATGGAGAAATTTCTATACCAGTTCAAAGAGGAGGAACTAGTTTAAGCCTGGCTTGTCAATGATTTTGCATGATAACTGCAACCAGCTATAAATGAACTGCTGCAGCAATGCCTTTCCTATCTAGGAATGTCTCTTGAGGACAGTGGAGAGAGCCAATCTTCCACATAGCCATTTTGCCCACTTATCCTATAAAGATGGATGGCTTATCAAAAGGATATATTATGGTTTATGCTTGGTGTCTAAGGTTTTGACAAGATGACCCAATAGTGAGGGACTTGGAAAGAACAAGATTGGACTTTGATGACAAGGAGGCTTTAGAAAGAAGTATGACCCTGTATTTTCTAAATGAGTCTTGCCTCTGGTTTTCATACTTATGTGAGTACCACTATCCTTGAACACACTGAATGCCTAATACCACATATTCTCTAATAAAACATTTCTAATTTTCTAATCACTCTCATAAAAATAGTGATTTGAATGACATATTATGTGATACCCTATTTAGTAAACACATTTTTAGATGCACCTAGGAAACATTTTTTATACTATACAGAGGGGTAAGTTTTAGTGGAATTCTGCTGTAAACTTATATAGGCAACAGCCTAAATTATGGCTCTCATTCCTCAAAATTAATGTTTGGCTTATCTTACCTGGAATAGAACCCTGACCAACAACACACAACTAACTGGTAAAGAGTACGTGCAAAGAACAGAGTTATATATTAGTGCTATTGCCCTGTCACCAGTAGCAGGAATAAGAACTGTATCCTTCATCAGTCTTCCACCTTACTATGTCACAAACATATCTACGTTTTAACTAATTTATTTTCCTGTCAGTATTGTATAAAGACAATGTTTAATGGTGGATCTCTTTACAAATTACTCCATAAACTACATAATAGTTAGAAGTAATGTTAACAAAACCAGAGGAGATGTCAACACCGTGGACCTGGAGTGGGACAAAGAAATGAATTTCTTTAGTTCTCCTTGGAAAGGATGTTTGCGTTATTTTTATGGGAGCCGTTTTTTTAATTGCTGTTTTTGTAATTTGAAGATGTAATGGTGAAAGAATATATATATGAATAAATGTTACCACACTAGAAAGGTGGACATTTTTTTTTTTAATCTGAAATACGTTCGTTCTCACTTTGTATAGAGTGGGGGTAATCTATTGAGATGTCTGCCTCTCAGTATGAAAGTAGAAATGGGTTATACATCTCTTAGCCTTTATGGAGCAGCACCTGATCTAGCTTGGCAATAGTTGCTCCAACTCAGGTCTGTGAATCTTGAAAAAGTTATGAACTCATATAACAAATGCATATGCATTTGAAATTGTAATATACTCCCTAGCAGCAGTATACAGCACCAGAATCTTCACTGGTGGCGACAAATCGCCTTTCTAACCAGGATATGCCTGTGGCCTGATCTTGGTCGCTGCTCCTCCAATTCCAGTTTCCCATGGATTCTTTGCATTGCCAGATATTCCTTCAATAAATCTCTTTTCTTCTTAAATTAGCCAGAATCAATTACTTTTTGTTTACAATCAAGAAACCTGGGGCTTCCCTGGTGGCACAGCGGTTGAGAGTCCACCTGCCCATGCAGGGGACACGGGTTTGTGCCCCGGTCCGGGAAGATCCCACATGCTGCGGAGCAGCTAGGCCTGTGAGCCATGGACCCTGAGCCTGCGCATCTGGAGCCTGTGCTCCGCAACGGGAGAGGCCACAACAGTGAGAGGCCCGCATAAGGCAAAAAAAAAAAAAAAAAAAAAAACCTGACTGATACACATGTACTTTAAACATAATAAAAATACTGACACATATAAATTTTTCTATTATAAACAAAAGTTTCACATAGCTTTAATATAGTAGCTTATGTGCAACAAGATCTAATGCTTTTAGCAGATCCAAGAATTAATGCAAATAAAAAATGTAATGTATCTTCCAGAAAGTCTAGTGAAAATATAAGATATGTTAATAAAATATAAGATATGTTAACGTATGTTAATAGTACTACCAAGTTTTCAGGATTAGAGATTAGAAGTTATAGGCCTGATGATTTCAGCTAACTACAATGCAGACCATTTAATAAGTTTTTTTAAAAAATGGAATTGTCTCACTTGGGAGACTGTATAGTGAAATGAAACTTTATCCTAGACCTTCTTCTCACATCTAACACTTATTGCCCATGTGATTTTCAGCAAATAACTTCCCTAAGATATAGTACCTTCATTTATATAATTAAGAACTATAAGACCAAAATCACTCGCCATTTTATTGGTTTCCCCACTTATGAATTAAATAAATCTTTGACACATGCTCATTCTATTTATTTGTGTAAGAGGTTTTTAAATTTTTTTTAAATTAATTTATTTGTTTTGTTTTGTTTTTGGCTGGGTTGGGTCTTTGCTGCTGCTTGCTTTGTTGGCTGCTGGTCTTTTCTCTAGTTGCGGCGAGCGGGGGCTACTCTTCGTTGTGGTGAGCGAACTTCTCATTGCAGTGGCTTCTCTTGTTGCGGAGCACCACTGCGCCACCAGGGAAGCCCGCGGGCCTAGTTTTGATTCTTGTTTAAACATGGTTTTCTCATTGGTGGCAGCAGTTTTGGGGAATTAAGATTTCATTTTCTGATCATTTGATGATTTCTGTTGAGTAAAAGCAAGGGACCTATACTTTGTCAGGTGAGATATGACTAATGATTTATTTTGTTAATCTTTTTGTAGTCTGCTTATTATATGTGCAATAGATCACCTCCAAAGATGGTCACCAAGAATTCGCCCATCCTTGTATTTTCATAACACTTCTTTCTTCAATAGGGGGAATCCTTTTACCACTTTTTGAATCTGTGCTGGCCTTGTGACTTGCTTTAACCAATGCCATGTAGAAGAGTGAAAATGTACCAATTCCAGGCCAAGCCCATGTGATGTTGGACAGCTTCCACTTTTGCTATCTTGATACTATAGGGGAACATTTAGCATCAATTATCCTGCTAGAGAGAAGATAGCAAACCACATATGTTCCAGCCATCCCAACTCAGACACCAGACATGCAAGTGAAACCATTTTGCATATTCAAGCAGCACCCAAATTTCCCACTATCTAAAGCCCAATGATTGACTCCAGACAACCCCAACGGAGCAGAATGACAAATCCATTAAGCCCAACTAAAGCACAGAATTGTGAGCAATGATAAACCATTGCTATGTTAAGTCATTAAGTTTGGGGCAGTTTGTAATACAGGAACAAAAATTAATACACTTAACCCCCATTAAGAAATATAAAAGATTTAAGACACTCTCAACCTAGACATTCTCGCTAGATGAAAAGATTTCTGTGAATTGTCATGGAATTGTTCTATGAAAGCTGGCCACATCCCCAAAGTAGAAAGAAGTCTGCTCAGGAAGGATGATAGATGTAGTATTTAGGTCATGGAGTGAAACACGGTAACAGTCATATAGGAATATCCACAAGTTGTTTGTTTCTTTTTAATGCCCCACTATTACTGGTTGAATGTGTGTGTGTATGGGGGGGTGCAGAGAGTGGCCATATGTCTTTGGTAGTTCATAAATCTTCATCAGAGTAAAACAGAGTCCTCAAGAAATCATATATATATATATGTATGTATATATATATATATATATATATATATATATATATATACTTCCTTCTATTTAATATTATAATTATACAGTTGGATTATGTTAAAAACAATAATATTACAATTATACATTTTGCCTATTTCAGAAAGAATGAAAGGAAGTATATGGCTGCAGAGGGTTTTATTATATGGACTCATGAACTTTACAGGTCAGCTAAAACACTTACATATGACAAATAGTTCCCAAATAACTACCTTACAGGTTTTTCTGGAAAAACAAGTTAGTTACCTTGGTCAAAAGTTATAATATGAGGGGTTGAGAAAAGGAGAATAGTAAGGAGTGAATATAAAAAGGATAATGAAGGCACTACTGACATTAATACCATAATGTGAATATGGAAATTTTGTTATTATTAACACATTATTTCCTTCCTTTTTTTGATAATCTACTTTTTATTTCATAGTCTTAATATTTTTTATTAAATCTTTTCTATTTATAGTTGAACAGCTGAATTATATTCAACACAATATAAAATATACAGTATAATATAAAAGTAGGTACAATGTCTTCCTTGGATTTTATAAAAACATTTTTTTCATTTCTAATTTGATTCTGATCTTTTTAAAAAGGAGGGAAATTAGGTTTCTATACCTTTGTTTTTAAAATTTAAAACAGGTATTTTTCATGAATTTACACATGGAAAAATTAAGCCAAAACAATTGCGTCAATTCATAAATTTTTCATTTGAAATCTTAAGTAGTACTATTTTGAAAAATTAAATTTATCCTAAATTCACTGTGGATATTAGAGATATCAGATGTCTGATAAACACAATTTCTGCATAATAAGGTTATCAGCTTTGTATGATTCTGATGTATCAATAGAACATGTTTTTACACCTGTCAGTTTTTAATAAAATTTGCCTTTGCTCCGGTACTGATGAACCTAGTGGCAGAGCAGGAATAAAGACTCGGACGTAGAGAACAGACTTGAGGACACAGGGTGGGGGGAGGGTGGGGGAGGGGAAGCTGGGATGAAGTGTGAGAGAGTAGCATTGACATATATACACTACCAAATGTAGTATGGATACCTAGTCGGAAGCTGCTGCATAGCACAGGGAGATCAACTCAATGATTGTGTCCACCTAGAGGGATAGGATAGGTAGGGTGGGAGGGAGGCTCAAGAGGAAAGAGATATGGGGATATATGTATACATATAGCTGATTCACTTTGTTGTACAGCAGAAACTAACACAACATTGTAAAGCAATTATACTCCGATAAAGATGTGAAAAAAAAATTTGCCTTTTCTCCGGAGCTGTGATAAACATGTAATATTACAGTTGAAAAGCTACTTATTTCACATTCATTGTGGATTACTTTCCTTTATAAATAATGTATCAATTTCTTTACAATAATTAATTCTCATTATGGTTCTTGTGATATATATTTCTTTCTATGTCTTTAATCAGATATCAATCATGAGCACGAGCTTTGATCACAGAAATAGACATTATTTTATGTGGAATACAATGGCATTTCCACAGGGAGGCATCAGTCTTCCGAACTGCTTGTTTGATTGCTGTATCCCTAAACCAGAAAAACATCTAGCAAGTAAGCTGTTGTTGCAGTACTAAATTTTAAAGTTTTTGTTTTTTAAGTTTCTTTCCATTCTGATTTTGAAAGATCATTACTGTCTCTGAAAGGAAAGGAAAAACTATTACTATTATCAAAACATGATTACACACTGTGAATTTTTAAAATATTGGCCACAAAACTCAACATGAATGTAGATGCCTATACTATTAGAGTAGTTATATTAGGTTTTGCTTTTTCAGCTTTTGCTAAAATATCTTCATACCCACCACTTTAATTTTAGGTTATGCCAACCAGACATTCTTTCTCAAAGGCTGAAATTCTCATTTGGCTATATTTTACCCACACTGAAAACTAACAAAATATTAACAAATGTTCTGCTAAAACAATAAATGAATATTCATACATCCAAATTAGTAGTGTTTGTTGTGTTTATATTACATTTGTGTGCAAATGTATGGCGTAACATATTTATCTTTACTGTGTATTTTTATGTATCTATTATTTATCTATATCCATATTTATAGACACACATACAGACACACAAACACACTTACAGTATTCCTTTCTATGTATATAATGAAATTAGGAAATATAAGAAGACATTCAATTAGACTGCAAAACTATCCTTAGGTGCCATTATTAATCATTATTTAACAACCATTTCTTTAAACACATATATTAAAATATGTAATATACATATTAATATATATTTTTAATATTCTTACTAAGCATGCTAGATATAAGCAAGTTGCTTAGAATCATATCTGTGACCAAAGACTTATTTTTCTGTTTTTTGGTAACATAGTCTCCAATGACTCTACAATTAGTTCCACTGGGACCAATTTAAAACTACACAGCCCTGTTCTCATGGATTGAATAAGGCAATGTATCATTGTTTAAGTGTGCTACTCAAAAATTTGGAACCCAGAGAGAAAACACAGGGAGGCTGAGTAACAACCAACCTCCCCAACCAATACTCTTTTTACAAAGTTTTAGAAACAATTTCTTACATCTAATTTATTTATAATGCTTAAGGTATTAAACAAAACAGGGATTCAGAAATTCAATTTATATTCTTTACATTTTTTTCCCAAGGGAAAATACTCAATATTTGTACCAAGAGAGGTATTCTACTACAGCAAACCCAAAGAAAAGGAAAGAGAGATTATGGTATATTCAAAAGCAGGTCCTAGCATATGCAAGTTATTCTGTTAGCTGCTTTATATACATAAGACCCTAAAGGCTCACAACAAAACTATGAATTTAGGTATTCCTATTTGATGGAAGAAGCTGAGATTCCAATTCTTTCCATCTGACTCCAAAAATCACAATATCCTAATGAACTTAACTTGCTCATTCCTACCTATCCATATCTTAGCACAATTATTGCCTTATGTAATTTACCTGCATGCACTCTTTACATATTTAACAATTATTTATTGACTGCTTAATAAATGTTAAAATTCACTCTACCCAGAACTTCATGCAGCCACTTCCTTTGCATTGTCTTTGCAGAAATATTACTCCAATATCATTCTCTGTCCCATTTAATTTTGTTCACAGAACTAACTGCTTTCTGTAGTTATCATATTTATGTTCTGTATTTGCTTCATTTTATTGGTTCATTGCATGTTCTCCACAATAGATTTTTGGCAACCTGACAACACAGGGACATGTATAATTCACTGCTGTCTATACAGTGCTTGGAACAAGGTAACCATTAACGAAATACTTGGTGCCCAACAAGATGGATAGAAACATGTGTAAATGAGTCTTAGGAACTGTGATAAATGAAGTTAGATTGTCTTTTACTCTGTAATGGTGCCTTGCTACCAGCTGGTAGACAGCAATTCTCAGGAGCTCAAATTGCATAAACCCAGAAAGTTTTCAATTAAAGGTCACCATCTGGAATGAGATCCACACATACTTAGTTCCAAAACACGGGTTTAGGGGGAATTATTACATTCCAAAGCTTTTCACTAATTCTCAAAATTGTTTACCTTGTTTACCAAAAATTAAATGTTTTCACTGGAGACTTACAAAGGTCAATAACTCCATCTTATCTTAATTCAAGATTTTATTAAAACCCAAATCTTGCTTTGACTATAAATAAAATTATGTATTAATGAAAATAGAACATTGATTTTAAAAAAGGGAATGAAATTTAAAAATCTATCTAGGTTTATTAATCATTTCTAATGATCATATGAGTAAGCAAAATTAAATAATTTAATGAAATAAAAACATGCAAGGTCTGTTTCTTTTTTTGTATGTTTTGTTTGATTTTACTTTATTTATATATTTATACAGCAGGTTCTTATTACTTATCTATTTTATACATGTTAGTGTACATATGTCAAGCCCAATCTCCTAATTTATCCCACCGCCACCATCACCACCACCCGCGCCCACTTTCCCCCCTTGATGTCCACACGTTTGTTCTCTACATCTGTGTCTCTATTTCTGCCTTGCAAACCAGTTCATCTGTACCATTTTTCTAGATTCCACATATATGCGTTTATATATGATATTCGTTTTTCTCTTTCTGACTTACTTCACTCTGTATGACAGTCTCTAGATCCATCCACGTCTCTACAAATGACCCAATTTTGAACCTTTTTAATGGCTGAGTAATATTCCATTGTATATATGTACTACATCTTCTTTATCCATTTGTCTGTCGATGGACATTTAGGTTGCTTCCATAACCAGGCTATTGTAAATAGTGCTGCAATGAACATTGGGGTGCATGTGGCTTTTTGAATTATGGTTTTCTCTGGGTGTATGCCCAGTAGTGGGATTGCTAGGTCATATGGTAATTCTATTTTTAGTTTTTCTCCTTCCATACTATTCTCCATAGTGGCTGTATCATTTTACATCCCCACCAACAGTGCAAAAGGGTTCCCTTTTCTCCACACCCTCTTCAGCATTTATTGTTTGTAGATTATCTGAAGGTGCCCATTCTGAACAGTGTGAGGTGATATCTCATTGTAGTTTTGATTTGCATTTCTCTAATAATTAGTGATGTTGAGCAGCTTTTCATGTGCCTCTTGGCTACCTGTATGTCTTCTTTGGAGAAATGTCTGTTTAGGTCTTCTGCCCACTTTTTGATTGGGCTGTTTGTTTTTTTAATACTGAGCTACATGAGATGTTTATATATTTTGCAGATTAATCCTTTGTCCACTAATTCATTTGCAGATATTTTCTCCCATTCTTAGGGTTGTCTTTTCATCTTGCTTATGGTTTCCTTTGCTGTGCAAAAGCTTTTAAGTCTCATTAGATCACATTTGTTTATTTTTGTTTTTATTTCTGTTACTCTAGGAGGTGAGTCAAAAAAGATCTTGCTGTGATCTATGTCAAAGAGTGTTCTGCCTATGTTTTCCCTTAAGAGTTTCATAATGTCCAGTCTTACATTTAGGCCTTTAATACACTTTGAGTTTATTTTGGTGTATGGTGTTAGGGAGTGTTCTAATTTCACTCTTTTACATGTAGCTGTCCAGTTTTCCCAGCACCACTTATTGATAGAGACTGTCTTTTCTCCATTGTATATCCTTGCCTTTGTCACAGATTAGCTGACCATAGATGCGTGGGTTTACCTCTGGGCTTTCTATCCTGTTCCATTGATCTATATTTCTGTTTTTGTGCCAGCACCATATTGTCTTGCTTACTGTAGCTTTGTAGTATAGTCTGAAGTAAGGGAGTCTGATTCCTCCAGCTCCGTTTTTTTTCCCTCAAGACTGCTTTGGATATTCAGGGTCTTTGCTGTCTCCATACAAGATTTTTTGTTCTAGCTCTGTAAAAATAATGCCATTGGTAATTTGATAGGGATTGCATTGAATCTGTAGATTGCTTTGGGTAGTATAGTCATATTCACAATACTGATTCTCCCAATCCAAGAACATGGTATACGTCTCCATCTGTTTGTGTCATCTTTGATTTTCTTCATCAGTGTCTTATAGTTTTCTGCATACAGGTCTTTCGTCTCCTTAGGTAGGTTTATTCCTAGGTATTTTTTTCTTTTTGTTGCAATGGTGAATGGGATTGTTTCCTTAATTTCTCTTTGAGATCTTTCATTGTTAGTGTATAGGAATGCAAGAGATTTCTGTGCATTAATTTTGTATCCTGCAACTTTTCCAAATTCACTGATTAGCTCAAGTAGTTTTCTGGTGGCATCTTTAGGATTATCTACCATGTCATCTGCAAACAGTGACAGTTTTACTTCTCCTTTTCCAATTTGGATTCCTTTTATTTATTTTTCTTCTCTGACTGCCATGGCTAAGACTTCCAAAAATATGTTGAATAATAGAGCCAAGAGTGGGCATCCTTGTCTTGTTCCTGGTCTTATAGGAAATGCTTTCACTTTTTCACCATTGAGAATGATGTTTGCTGTGGGTTTGTCATATATGGCCTTCATTATGTTGAGGTGGGTTCCCTCTATGCCCACTTTCTGGAGAGTTTTTATCATAAATGGCTGTTGAATTTTGTCAAAAGCTTTTTCTGCATCCATGAGAAGATCCTATGGTTTTTATTCTTTGATATGTTAATATGGTGTATCACGTTGATTGATTTGCATATATTGAAGAATCTTTGCATCCCTGGGATATCCCACTTGATCATGGTGTATGATCCTTTTAATGTGTTGTTGTATTCTGTTTGCTAGTATTTTGTTGAGGAGTTTTGCATCTATATTCATCAGTGATATTGGTCTGTAATTTTCTTTTTTTGTAGTATCTTTGTCTGGTTTTGGTTACAGAGTGATGGTGGCCTCGTAGAATGAGTTTGGGAGTGTTCCTTCCTCTGTAATTTTTTGGAGGAGTTTGAGAAGGATGGGTGTTAGCTCTTCTCTAAACGTTTGATAGAATTCACCTGTGAAGCCATCTGGCCCTGGACTTTTGTTTGCTGGAAGATTTTTAATCACAGTTTCAATTTCATTACTTGTGATTGGTCTATTCATGTTTTCTATTTCTTCCTGGTTCAGTCTTGGAAGGCTATACCTTTCCAAGAATTTGTCCATTTCTTCCAGTTTGTCCATTTTATTGGCATAGAGTTGCTTGTAGTAGTCTCTTATGATGCGTTGTATTTCTGTGGTGTCTGTTGTAACTTCTTTTTCATTTCTTATTTTATTCATTTGAGTCCTCTCCCTCTTTTCCTTGATGAGTCTGGCTAAAGGTTTATCAATTTTGTTTATCTTCTCAAAGAACCAGCTTTTAGTTTTACTGATCTTTGCTATTGTTTGCTTTGTTTCTATTTCATTTCTGCTCTGATCTTTATGATTTCTTTCCTTCTACTAACTTTAGGTTTTGTTTGTTCTTTTTCTCTAGTTCCTTTAGGTGTAAGATTAGATTGTTATTTGAGATTTTTCTTGTTTCTTGAGATGAGCTTGAATTGCTGTAAACTTCCCTCTTAGAACTGCTTTTGCTGCATCCCATAGGTTTTGGATTGTGTTTCTGTTGTCATTTGTCTCTAGGTGTTTTTTTTGATTTCCTGTTTGATTTCTTCAGTGACCTCTTGGTTATTCAGTAATGTATTGTTTAGCCTCCATGTGTTTGTGTTTTTTATGGTTTATTTCTGGTAAGTTATTTCTAATCTCATAACATTGTGGTTGAAAAACATGCTTGATATGATTTCAATTTTCTTAAATTTACCGAGGCTTGATTTGTGACCCAAGATGTGATCTATCCTGAAGAATATTCCATGTGCACTTGAGAGGAAAGTGTAATCTGCTTTTTTTGGAAGGAATGTCCTATAAATATCAATTAAATCTATCTGGTCTATTGTTTCATTTAAAGCGTGTATATCCTTATTAATTTTCTGTATGATCTGTCCATTGGTTTAAGTGAGGTGTTAAAGTCCCACACTAATATTGTGTTACTGTCGATTTCCTCTTTTATAGCTGTTAGCATTTGCCTTATGTATTGAGGTGCTCCTATGCTGGGTTCATATATACTTATAACTGTTATATCTTCTTGGATTGATCCCTTGATCATTATGTAGTGTCCTTCCCTGTCTCTTGTAACATTCTTTATTTTAAAGCCTATTTTATCTGATATGAGTGTTGCTACTCCAATTTTCTTTTGATTTCCATTTGCATGGAAAATCTTTTGCCATCCCCTCATTTTCAATCTGTATGTGTCCCTAGGTCTGAAGTGGTCTCTTGTAGACAGCATATATATGGGTCTTGTTTTTGTATCCATTCAGCGAGCCTGTGTCTTTTCATTGCAGCAAAAAACTTCATAGTTAGGATATATATATATATATATATATATATATGTATATAATATCTATATAGTACTATGCCATTATTAAAATACATAACAACTATTGACTCAGTTAATGCGCACATGAAAACTTCAACGTTAACATGGCATATATTAACTTATTGTGTCACTTTTTAATGAAGAACATCAATTTCAGGTATATTAAGTTATTTTGCTAATTCATTCCTTGACAAATGTTAACTGAATGCTTGCCAGGTGCAAGGCAGTGAGCAAAACATATATGTTCCCTTTTAGCCTCTATGATAGAAACACACTCATCAATGACACAAATAAACTTGTTTTAAACAATATGACCAAAAAAGGACTAAAGTACATATAATTGGGGGAAACTGATAGTTCAATTTAAACCTGAGGAATAGGTAGAAATTAAGTGGGAAAGACAACGTGGAGTAATTCTCTACCACAGAAAGAATAATCAGCAAGTACAAATAGCCTAACATGAAAGAAGGGTGGTATCTAAATCTTCCAACGTATAATCCAGTATTATTATGCAATAACAAAGGGAGTAGTTGCAATTAATTTATTCTGAGCACATAGCTACTGTAACAAAACCCAAATAACATTTGTAGAAAGCAGAGAATTGCAACAGTTGTACCATGGACACATATGTCACTGGTAGTAGGAACCAATGGGCTTGTTACCTCATCTGTTTGCCCAGCATTTTCTACTGTGCAATAAGCTTAAAAATAGGGTAAACCACTGGCTTAATCAAGACAGAATTTTATTTACCTCTTAAATAACAATCTAAGAATGATCAGTCAAGGGCTATTATTGCATCATCTCTGCATCAGGGATCTAGGACCACTCTGTCTTCTCATACAGACATCTGGAGAGTACTACCTCATACAAATGGTCCAAGATGGTACGTGACTATATCTGTACTCTAAATTGTTTGAAAGCTCATTCCTATCCCATAAAGGCTTAGTGTAAGTGTCAACACATCACTCTGGCTAAATTCTATTGGCCAGAAGATGATTACTGACCATGATTAACTTCAAAGGAATCTGAGAGATATAGTCTTTCTTTTGAATGTACTTGTTTCTAGGTGCAATCAAAGAGTTTATATTGTTAATGGCTCTTTTATTCCACAAGTACTATTGAATGACTTCTAGGTATCAGCACTCTTCTAACTACAGCTACATTATAGATACATCTGTGAACAAAATAAAAATGTCTATCCTTGTTTTAATATTATAATAAGGAAGACAGACAATAAATAATAAACATAAAAATTAAATATATTAAGATGTATTTTAGAAAATTATAAGTACTATAGTAAATAGAGGAAGTAAAAGGGATTGGTAGTAATGTGCTGGTAAATGTTTAAAAGCCAGCTCTGAAAAAAATTCCTGATTTGTCGTGTTTTTCAATTTCCATGGAGCAAATACTCCCACCACAGACAACATTAGTTACCAATGTGATGTCAATCATTTTGCGAAATTTCTAAAATATTAACAATCAACAATTATGAGCCTGTGCCAAGTTGGTTCCAACATATCACTGGAATTCAAGAAAGGTATGATTTGGGATTTTAATATTATGATCAGAAAAAGGCAGATAACACAATGACATCTGTGCTATCTGGATATGTGGGAGATGAGTGTCCCAGGGAAGGAAAGAGCTTTTCTAAAAATTAAGGATCTGGCATTTTTAGGAATAGTAAACAGACTAGCATGGCTGCTTCCAAGTAAGTAAAGGGGAGTGGTATAGGAGATGAAGTCAAAGAGAAAACTGAGACCAGATGATGTAGAACTTTGTCAATGTTTGAAAGGACTTTTGACTTTTAATGTGATTCAAATGGGTAGGCAGCCACTGATGAGATGTGAGCAGAGAGTGACATTTTATCTTCCTTATAGTTAAAATGATTTCTCTGGCTGATTCACTGAAAATAGGCTATAGAGAGCATATAGAAGAGATAAATTATAAGGATTTTGCAATGATCAAGTCAAGAGATTAATGTGTCACAGGTCAGTGTTGGATCAGCGTATGTGAAGATAAGTGAGGACTCTGCATATTTTGAAGGCAGAGGTCATGGAATGTCATGGATGACTCTAAGGATTTTGATCTGAGCAACTGGAAGCATAAACATAGCTGTTTGTGATCTGGCAACCTAAAAACTTTAAAGATTTTTTTTTTCTCCTCTCTCCAGCTACCCCTTATCCAATATGCAATGGTAAAATTGAAATAGAATAACTATAAGAAAAAATACCATATAGAGTAGGGTATAATGGAAAACACATAGCTGTTCATCATCCAAAGCAACTATCATATACTGCTAGATATCCAAAACCCCCTGCACTACAGTAGAGAACATTCCTCCTGCCCGCTGGGAGTTTCTTCCTCATTTATTATTCTCTATCTCCATATCTGAATTGGCCAATGCAGGGTATGCCCTTGAGAATTTAAATTATTTCACAATCTATTTCATGTTGGTACAGTCTCTGGGACCTGTGAGTGATTCTGAGTGTCAACAAGTATAGGATTTTGTAGGCTAGGCATATAGTTTTTGTTGGTAATATAATCCCTTGAAAACATAGTAGATTTTGTGTCTGTTTACTTCCATTCACTATCATGAATGAGGAGACACAGGCAAGGTTATATTCTAAATATAATTTCTAATCCTGAAAAGTTATTTTACTCTGTGTTCTATTCATTCCCTACTCCACATTTCTTCATGTAGTCTACCTTGAGGCTGTCTGAAACAAAGGCTTGGTTGGAACAGCAATAACCTCTGTCTGAATTTTGCTGTTAAGCTGCTTCCATTGCCTATGAAATAACTCAATGATAGTTGTTTAAATGTGTGAGGCTGCAGTGTTATCGGCTTCAAGGGTTGTTTCATCAGAGTCACCTCTTAACACTACTTCAGTTTGGTCTACAGAAGCAGTTGGCTTTTTCAACCTTGCCAAGCGTTGAAATTATCAAGATTTTGGTCAAAAAAGAACACAGGCCACAAGCAAAACAATCTCCCTTATCAAAACTGTATCTCTCCTTTGAAATCTCTATAACTTTTCCATGATGATGTCTCTGTAACAGGACCTTGCTGCAAATGTTACTAAGAAAGCAACACTTTCCAATATTATGATTTATTTTCCTACTGCATCCCCTCAAGCCACAGACTCTTTTGTCTGTGCTCTGATTTCTGAAATTTCCAATATCACAGAAAGTTCTACTGGGCAAGGCTGGTAACAAATGTTTTGTTTTGCACATCAAAGGTAACTGAACTTCTGGCCTGCAATATCTGTGTGCTTGGTACCTGCCACACAAACACTAAGCTGATGATTGGTATTTGAGACTTGTAATGGCAGCCCTACTTCTGGAATCAAATTCTGTATACGTTTGTGTATAATTACAAGTCATGCACCAATATAAAACTAAAAGTGGATTTTAAAGTTATATATTTATTTATTTCTAGAACAATAGCACAAATGAAAATACTCCAGACATAGAGACCTAGTCTTCTATCTTATTGTTATGTCATCCTTAAGATGCTGCCTTTGTTTACATGTCCAAGGAGATTTCTTAGCAAAATATTTCAATCAGCCAGAATTGGGAAATAAAAGTAAAGGGCACACCAATGTTCTTTAGGAGTTCAGTCTGAAAGCTTCCCTTCACCTTATTTCATTGGCCTGAACTCAATCACATAGCTGCTCACGGCAATCGGATATGTCTGGAAAGTGTGTCTGTATTTTTGATAGGTAGTTGCATATGAATTCTAAGGTTATATTATTAAAATTTTCTAAAACACAGAATACATATGGGATCACCTCTAGGCATTAATGCTCAGTTTCAATATCATGTTTTATTTTTTTAAAGACAGTAATCAATATATGGGAAAAAAACCAATCACTTAAAACAGTGTTGTAAGTTCAGGTTTAAGAGTCTAGGCCACTTAAATAGGCATTTCTCCAAAGAAGATATACAGACTGCCACAAACACATGAAAGAATGCTCAACATCATTAATCATTAGAGAAATGCAAATCAAAACTACAATGAGATATCATCTCACACCAGTCACAATGGCCATCATCAAGAAATCTAGAAACAATAAATGCTGGAGAGGGTGTGGAGAAAAGGGAACACTCTTGCACTGCTGCTGGGAATGTGAATTGGTACAGCCGCTATGGAGAACAGTATGGAGGTTCCTTAAAAAACTAAAAATAGAACTATCATATGACCCAGCAATCCCAATACTAGGCATATACCCTGAGAAAACCATAATTCAAAAAGAGACATGTACCAAAATGTTCATTGCAGCTCTATTCACAATAGCCCGGAGATGGAAACAACCTAAGTGTCCATCATCGGATGAATGGATAAAGAAGATGTGGCACATATAGACAATGGAATATTACTCAGCCATAAAAGGAAACGAAACTGAGCTATTTGTAATGAGGTGGAT
Organism: Mesoplodon bidens; assembly: GCF_964165515.1. Classification (NCBI taxonomy): domain Eukaryota; kingdom Metazoa; phylum Chordata; class Mammalia; order Artiodactyla; family Ziphiidae; genus Mesoplodon; species Mesoplodon bidens. The sequence goes on from NC_138176.1 coordinate 206,564,199, forward strand.
AAACCTAGAGTCTGTCATACAGAGTGAAGTAAGTCAGAAAGAGAAAGACAAATACCGTATGCTAACACATATATATGGAATTTAAGAAAAAAAAATGTCATGAAGAACCTAGGGGTAAAACAGGAATAAAGACACAGACCTACTGAGAATGGAGTTGAGGATATGGGGTAGGGGGAGGGTAAGCTGTGACAAAGCGAAAGAGAGTCATGGACATATATACACTACCAAACGTAAGGTAGATAGATAGTGGGAAGCAGCCGCATAGCACAGGGAGATCAGCTCGGTGCTTTGTGACGGCCTGGAGGGGTGGGATAGGGAGGGTGGGAGGGAGGAATACGCAAGAGGGAAGGGATGTGGGAACAGATGTATATGTATGACTGATTCACTTTGTTATAAAGCAGAAACTAATTAAAAAAAAAAGAGTCTAGGCCAAAGTTGCTTAGGTCCTTAAACCCATTTCTACCACTTACATAGTATAACATTTATGAAATTATGTAATTATTTAAGTCTCATTTTCTTTACCTGGAAAATGAAAGTAATGTTTTTTCTCCATTGGTTTGTAAGACACTAAATAAGATAAAAATCTAATATATACTAAGCTTGAGCAGTTATTTTATGTCAGGCTTTAAGTTACTTCCATCCATTAGTCAATTAATCCTTTCAAAATTCTACACATTAGACACTATTGTTATCTTTATTTATAAACAAACCAGATCACAAATCCCAGCTTCATCTGAGGTTTCAGAGCTAATGGCTAGAGTAAGTGGCTGAACCTCCATACACTCTAGCCCCAGAGCTCCTAATCTTATCCAATGCGCTATTTAAAAGACTTAGCACAGTCTGTAAGCATAATGTTCAACTGTTATTGCTCTATGTGATAGGGAGAATAATCCCGCTCCCTTTTCACCAAGATGTCCACATTCTATTCCCAGAAGGTGTGAATATGTTAAGTTAGAGGGAAAGGTGGAATGAAAGTTGCAGATGGTGTTAAGTTTGCTTATCACCTGATCTTAATATAAGATTACCCTTGATTGTGGAGGGGTGGGCAGTGTAATCACAAAGGTCCTTTAGTGGCAGATGAAGGCAGAAGAATCAGAATCAGAGTGATGTTATGTGAGACTTAACTAGTCATTGTTGTCTTTGAAGATGAAAGGGGGTCATGAATCAAGGAAGGCTTGCAGCCTCTAGGAGCTAAAAATGGCAAGAAAACACACTGTCCCCTAGAGCCTCTGGAGAGGAATATGGCCCTGCTGACAAATTTGTCGTAACTGGTTACAGCACCCACAGTAAACTAAAATAGCATCTATATTTATGTACAAAGTTAGATTATACTTTTTATGCTGTTTTGTTTTGATGAGAATGAATCATAAAATATCTCATTTTGGGCTTCCCTGGTGGCGCAGTGGTTGAGAGTCCGCATGCCAATGCAGGGGACACGGGTTCGTGCCCCAGTCTGGGAAGATCCCACATGCTGCGGAGCGGCTGGGCCCGTGAGCCATGGCCGCTGAGCCTGCGCGTCCGGAGCCTGTGCTCCGCAATGGGAGAGGCCACAACAGTGAGAGGCCCACATACTGAAAAAAAAAAAAAAAAAAAAAAAAATCTCATTTTATTCATGATCAATAATATTTTAAATAGAATATTAAAGTGAGCTATTAAAAATTGTGTGGAATTAATACAAGAAAAAATTAGTTGGTATCTTTTGAGAGGGTGATCTTGCCCTATCTTTATGTTTTTATGGTTTTGTTATATAGGTTGATGCAAATTTTCTGCATAATCTCAAACTTTCTTAAAACTTTGAGAATCTTCTTCATATATTGTTGTATTCTTATTCTCACAGATAATACTTTCAATTGTTCATTTTTCCCTTGTAAAGAATTGCCGAATTTTTCCTATTTTATTAGCCATTTCAAAGAAATGATTTTTAGATTTATTGATCAAGTCCCTTTTCCTTGGTTTCACTGTAAATTAATTTGAGCTTTGATATTTACTAATTTCTTCTTTCTACTGTCCTAGATTATTGTTATTATTATACTAGCTTCTCCAATTAAATGTTCAAGTTATACATATCCAATCCTTCCAGTTTCCCATAGACTTATATAAAGCTATATGTATTTTGTTTTATTTGTTTTTATTGTCCCTACAGGTATGTTGAAAGAGGTGCTTTCATTTTTTTTTAAGTAAACTTTTTATTTTAGAACAATTTTAGATTTACAGAAGAAAAATCTGAAGATAGCACAGTGTTCCACACACACCATACCACACTTCCCCCATTATTAACAGCTATGATATATTTGTTACAATTAATGAAAATTACTAGTAAATTATTATTGGCTAAAGTCCCTACTTTATTCAGATGTTCTTAGTTTATCTAATGTCCTTTTTGTTTGTTTCAGGATCCTATCTAGGAAACCACTTTACATTTAATAGTCATGTCTCCTTAAGTTTCACTTGACTGTCAGTTTTTCAGAGTTCTCTTGGTTTTGATGACCTTGACAATTTTAAGAAATATTGATCAGATATTTTATAGAAGGTCCCTGAATTCGGATTTGTCTGATGTCTCTCTTATGATTGAAATGGGCTTAGGTATTCTTAAGAGGATGACTAAAACAGATTTATTGTGCTACTTCCATCATAGCATATCAGGTGTATATTATCAGTGTGTTGTAGAATTCGATTTCCTAATATTTTGTTAAGGGGTTCTACATATATATTCATCAGGGATATTGGCCTGTAATTTTCTTTTCTTGTAGTCTCCTTGTCTGGTTTTGGTATCAGGGTAATGCTGGCCTCATATAATAAGTTTGGGAGTATTCCCCCACCTCTTCAATTTTTAAGAAAGAGTTTGAGAAGCATTGGTATTAATTCTTCAAATATTTGGTAGAAATCACCAGTAAAACTATCTGGGCCTGGGATTTTCTTTGTTGGTAAGTTTTTGATTAGTAATTAAATCTCCATACTCATTATTTGTCTCTTTAGATTTTCTAATTTGTCATGATTCAGTCTTGGTAGATTGTATGTTTCTAGGAATTTAATTTAATTCTAGAATTTAATTCAAATTCCTAGTTTTCATCAATTTTGTTATTTAATCTTTTTTCTAGGAATAATTCCTTAATTATGCTAAGCTTCAGAGATACCTCTTCAACATTTCAGGAGACTATATGCTTACTGATGTCTTTTCTTGTATTGATTTTGTGTATGTGTGTCTGTCTATATCTGCATCTTAAATGATTCTTTTGCAATATGTTATATGCTCTTGCGTGCTAAACGTTCTCAGTCCCTGAAAGTCTCAGATAGTCTTTATTTTGACTTTGCACTTTAATGATCATTTTGCTAGACACAGAATTCTAGGTGTGAAAAGAATATTTTCTCAGAACTTTTAGGTCATTCCTGACCCAATATTTTAAGAGAATCTAATACTTTTTCTTTGTTGGCAGTCTTTTTGTTTTCCTCTGAAACTTTTTTTTTTCATTTGCTCCAGGCGTTCTAACATTTTATCAGATGTTTCTAGGTATAGTTTTTATATATTTATTCTTCTTGGACTCTTGCAATCTAAAAACGTGAATAGAAAATTTTTCTATTATTGCTTTGATTATTTCCTCCCTTCTGTGATCTCTGTTATTGGTTTTTAGAAATTCTGTAACAGGAATGTTATAACTCCACAGTCTATCATCAATGCATCAAGCATTTTACTCATTAACTTTAAGCTTTTTGTTTGTGCCACACAGTACTGTGGAGAAGATCCTTGATCTTCCAACTCAGTAATTTAATTTTTAATAATACAAAAAGTTTCTTTATCTATAGCATTATTACTGTAGCCACCTTATTTCTAGTGGCAGAGAACTCTAAATGTTTCTTTTTCATAGCTAAACTGCAATCTGTTCTTTCTTTATAAATCTAGTATATTCATGAATTTTTTGTAATAACTGTATTCTATTTCCTGAATTACCTGGAATTTAATATTTTCCTGTTTTATGAGATTCATGATTCTTTTTTTCCTCTTAAATGTTTCACCGTTCTTGTTTCTGTCTCCATATTTTTAGATGAGGGAATAAAGTGCTCAATATCAGATATAAAACCACGTCCAAGTTAATATCCTTTATCTTGGTAAAAAGGGTAATAGTCAAAATATTTAACAATCAGTACAGTAATAATAGGTCTATAAAGTAATATATGTCAAAATTTATAAATAAGCATTTTAATTTCTAAATAAACTATACGTGATAAATACATGTTACATTTAATAAACTTGTTTATAACATGGTAAATTGTGAATATTTTTAAAATATTTGTTTCAAATAAAACAAATTATTAGTAAAATTGATCAATTTTTATCAATTAGTGTTGTAAGCTTATTTGGATAGTGTGTGTGTGTGTGTGTGTGTGTGTGTGTGTGGAGAGCTAATCAGTGCCTTGTGCAATTATTTGACATAGAGACTATATTAAATTGTTCCAATAATTTCCCCATTAAATGGAAAGTTATTAGATAATTTGTGTTAACAAAAGTTAAAGAATTTTTCTTAATATCAAGGTAGCAAATCATCTTTCCTTTCTGCTTTCTTTAACAGCAATTACATTCAAAATGTTCAACCCAGTCTGTCATTGTTTTTAAATATTCAATAGCTCTATTATTGAAAAAGTCATGACAGTAGTTTATTACACTGCCATATTTAATTGGATGAAAACTACTCCTTCAGGATTAGGGTAGAATGACATTTAAGAAACTGGACTCTGTTATCAGGGTGCATATATTGAAACTCCAGCTCTGCTACTTATATTTTAAGTCATTTTTTTATGCCTCAGTTACTTCACCCATAAATGGGGATAAGCTAAAACTATAGTATTCTTCTTATTTAATGTAAATTTATAGAAGTATCTTGCATAGAGCAAATCCTCTGTAAAAATTAGCTATTCCTTTTTTTGGTAAAATTAAAGTCTGGTAATTCCTATGAAGGATGAGAATTTTGAATGGTTTTACCAAACAGACCACATTAGATAGGGTCAAAATTCAATAGGAATAATGAAAAGGAGAAACCACAATCTGAGAATCCTCTGGAACCTGACACATGCATGGGAGCAATCCCTTGATTTGAGTCCTCTCTTCTGCAATGGAGGTGCCACTCTGTTGGCAGATTTCTTAGGAGGCCAAAGCCTGGAGTGACCCTTGTTACTACCTTTCCAGTTCTCCTTACCTCTCCCTGGATCTCTCAGTTTCCTCAAATAGTTATGTGAGAGTGACCCAAGGGGAGTATTAGCCAGCAGCGGCAGCCAGGCTGTATGAAAGCTAGAGGGGTACCAGCCATTTGTTTCTTAGAAGCCAGAGCTTCTATCAAGATGCAAATTATCCTGTTAAGGGCTGAATGTTATGGTCCTGAATATGGGAGCTGTCATAGAAATGAACTGGATGGAAGGTCAGGGGACTGAGTGTCACAAGAGCAAACTCTTGGTGCCTTCTTGGGTCTTTTCAGGGCCAGATTGGCATCTAAGTGGGTCAGTATTTATCCCGCTTCTTCTCTGGGGTTCCTGGATCCTTGGTTTGATGTCTATCATTGTATATAAAATGTAAGTGCTGAAACGTATTCTATAAAAACATTTTTCCCCTGGAGGATTCATTTTGACATCATCCTGTTCATACTGTATATACGTAATATCCTTTTGATATCTCTAGGGATAGTAACTAGAGTATTTTTAGGTAGATTTTCCTTCTCTAAATTTTATACAATTTATTCAATTTTTTCCTGTTTTTATCTCTTATATGGTTAGCTTACTTCAAATGTCTGGCAATCCTTAACTTTTCATTTATATTTAAATTATATTAAGAAAATATGCACAGATATGGTGGGTGGTGACAGGGGTGGACAATCATTATGCTGGGAGATGTGAAAATGTAGTAGTATTTGCTCTGAGGGTCAAGAACTCACAAACTGGCCTATTTCTCTAGGGTTGTTTATACAATTTGTCTAGAGAGATTTTTAGCCTGGTGTTTAGATGCTAGCTCCCACGCATACTGCTCATGGAAATGTGAAAGTTGAATTGAAGGAATTAATTTACCTCTTAACTCTGAATAGACCCACTGAATCATTCCTGCCTTCTATCAGCCTCGGGACTTTTTTTTTTTTTTTTTTTTTTTTTTTTTTTGCTGTACGCGGGCCTCTCACTGCTGTGGCCTCTCCCGTTGCGGAGCACAGGCTCCGGACACACAGGCTCCGCGGCCATGGCTCGCGGGCCCAGCCGCTGCGCGGCATGTGGGATCTTCCGGGATAGGGGCACGAACCCGTGTCCCCTGCATCGGCAGGCGGACTCTCAACCACTGCGCCACCAGGGAAGCCCCAAGCCTCGGGACTTTTAAGAACCAGACCTCTCTGAGGATCTGCAGGAAAAATCACAACTTCTTAGCTACAGCTTCTTCCATATACACCCAGGTTCTAGCCTCCTCTAACTTGCTATGTCAAGGAGGTTGCTCATTTGACTGCAGAATCTTGATGAGGACAGAGAATCCTTCATCTGCTGTCTGTTCTCCAAATATTTGTTAAAATCTCTTTCTTGCTAATGGTGCTCATGTTCCCCTTTGTCCTGGGGTTTACCTTCCTTTTTTGTTTCTTTTAATGCTTTATTAATGAGGACTTGAAATATAGAAGACATAAATGTATATAATAATTCTACTGTGTTGGACTTGAAGTACCTTCGAGCATCTTAGTTTTACCTTTACTTATTTCCCCTCTAATGTTCTTCCTTTCTTTATATCAATCTGAGTTTGTGACCTATGTCATTTTCCTTCTTTCTAAATAACTTTTTTTTTAACATTTCTTGCAAGCCATATTTACTGGACACAAATTTTTGTTTTCTAAAATTTATTATTTCTTCTTCATTGTTGAAGGATAATTTCACTGTATACAGAATTCTTGGTTGGTGTTTTTTTCTTTCAAAACTAAATATTTCACTCCTCTCTCTTCTTGCTTGCATGTTTTCTCAAAGTAAGTCTGATATAATTCTTATCTTTGTTCCTCTAAAATAGGTTTTGCCATTCTCTGGTGTCTCTCAAGGATTTTTCTAGTCTTTGGTTTTTTTGCAGTTTGGATATGATATGCTTAGACTTCCTTTTTCTTTTTTTGTATTTATTCTGCTTCTTCTCTGAGATTCTTGGATCTTTGGTTTGATGTCTATCATTAAAAGTCTCAGTGAGTATACTTCAGTTTTCTTTTGTCTTCTTTCTTCCCTTTATTCTCCTTATGGTATTTCTGTATGATGTTATACCTATCATAATTGATCCATGGTTCTTGGATACTCTTTTCAGTTTTTTTAAAACTAGTTTTTCAATTTGCTTTTCAGATTGTGAAGTATCTACTGAAATGTTTTCAAGCTCACTAAGTCTTTCCTTGATCATGCCCAGTCTACTGTTGAGCCAATCAAAATCATTCTTCATGTCTGTTATAGTGTTTTTAACCCTATCTTTTCCTTTGATTCTTTCTTAGAATTTCCATCGCTCTGTTAACATTATCTATCTGCTCTTGCATCTTGTCCACTTTTTCCATTAGAGTCCTTAGCATATTAATCATAGTTATTTTAAATCCCTGATCTGAAAATTTCCAATTCTCTCTCTGGTTTTTATGCTTACATTATCTCTTCAGACTGGTTTTGCCTTTTAGTATGTCTTGTAATTTTTTGTTCAAAGACAAATCTGATGTATTGGATAAAAGGAACTGAGGTTAAATAGGCTTCTAGTATGAGGTTTTATGCTTATTTGGTTGGCATTAGGCTGTGTTTACTGGTTGCTAAAATTTCCTATGGTGTCCTTGCTTTATCTCCTCCTCTGTCTTTGGGTTTTCCTAAAGCCTTGTTAAATAGGGAGTGAGGCTTGCAGTTCTTTCAGTTGTAGTCCCCTGTTACTATGCAAGAGCCTAATGATGTGGCAATAAGGACTGAGGGGTGTGATGATAAGCTTTGAGGAGAGAGGAAGAATTATATAATCCTATATGATTAGATCTCAGTCTTTTAGTGAGCCTCTATCCTCTCCCTCTGCTGTGTTCTTCACAGAGCTTCTGAGCTTTTTCCTCTGACTTAGATGAGACCGAGGGGTAGGGGTGTGGAGGCTAGAGTTCGGTACTTCCCTTTCCCCACTTTAGTTAGACTCTCTTAAAGTACATGCACTGACGGCAAGTATTTGCTAAGGAAAATGGAGTACTCTTGATGTATTTGAAATGGTAATTTTTCCCTTTTCTTCGTCAGAAACATGAGGGAATTTTTCTTCTATATTCACCCTAAGAATTTGGTGGGGCTCCCAGAGGTCAAGTTTATGAAAGAGGAGGACACTTTAAGTTTTATCTCCCAAGCTGGTCCATGCTCAGTTTCCAGCAATTGATCAATTACTCTCTAAATATGCCTACTAGTCTCCAGCAGTGGCTTCTGCTCCCAGTAAGCTGTAATTCACTGTGTTTTCCTATCTCTCCAATTTGGTGATGGTGGTCTTCCCAATTTTCTGATGGCTCAAAAAAGAGTGGTTGATTTTCAGTTTGTTTATTTTTTTCTTGTTGTGAGGACAGGAGACATGACTGCCAAGTGCTTTACATGTTGAATGAGAAACTGCAAGTATCCTACAGTATGTTTTATAAAGTGGAAAAAGCATGTTCAATTCCTATTAGCCTCATTTTCCCACACAGAAATTTGACAGAACCTTGGAAATTAAGTATTGAAGAAACTTTAAGTTAACATGGCTTTGTGAAAAATGTATTCTGTCAGAACAAAAATCTTTTCAACATGGACACATGTAATTGCCTTTAATAAGATTTCAAATGCCTCTTGCATATATGTGCAAACTCATAAACTAATTGGGAAAAACAGTGTGCACTTATATTTTGATAGGTAATCATCTGTTAAGAATACCTGAACATGTTCCAAAAATAAATAAATTATTTAGTGCAAGTCTGGTGGATATCATAGGATAAAATTCTTTAGAGACAAGTTCTAGTTTTGTTTCCATTTAAGATTTTCAATAAATAGTGTAATATGGAATAGAGAACATACTCATATTTTTTGAAAATAATCAACATGAATGTAAAGTTTTAAATAGCTTACAGATATGAATTAAAAATAAAAATGTCTTTTTCATATAATAAGAATGAGCACTGGAAAAAAAGTAAAACTGTCACTGTTTGCAGATGACATGATACTATACATAGAGAATCCTAAAGATGTTACCAGAAAACTACTAGAGCTCATGAATGTATTTGGTAATGTTGCAGGATACAAAATTAATACACAGAAATCTCTTGCATTTCTATACACTAACAATGAAAGATCAGAAAGAGAAATTAAGGAAACAATCCCACTTACCATCACATCAAAAAGAATAAAATACCTAAGCAGGCAAAAGACCTGTACTCTAAAAAGTATAAGATGCTGATGAAAGAAATCAAAGGTGACACAAACAAATGGAAAGATAGATCATGTTCTTGGACTGGAAGAATCAATATTGGGAAAATGACTATACTACCCAAAGCAATCTACAGATTCAATGAAATCCCTATCAAATTACCAATGGCGTTCTTTGCAGATGTAGAACAAAAATTCTTAAAATTTGTATGGAAACACAAAAGACCCCAAATATCCAAAATGATCTTGAGAAAGAAAAATGGAGCTGGAGGAACCAGGTTCCCTGTCTTCAGCCTACTACACAGCTACAGTCATCAAAACAGTATCATACTGGCACAAAGACAGACTTATAGACCAATGGAACAGGATAGAAAGCCCAGAAATAAACCCACACACCTCTGGTCAAATAATCTACAACAAAGGAGGCAAGAATATGCAATGAAGGAAAGACAGTCTCTTCAATAAATGGTGCTGGTAAAACTGGAAAGCTATATGTAAGAGAATGAAATTAGAACATTCTCTAATACCATATATAAAAATAAACTCAAAATGGATTAAAGACTTAAATGTAAGACCAGATACTATAAAACACTTAGAGAAAAACATAGGCAGAACGCTCTTTGACATAAATCACAGCAATATCTTTTTTGGATCTACCTCCTAGAGTAATGAAATAAAAACAAAAATAAACAAATGGGACCTAATTAAACTTAAAAACTTTTGCACAGCAAAGGAAACCACAAACAAAATGTAAACACAACCCACACAATGGGAAAAAAATGTTTGCAAATGATGCAATCGACAAGGGAATAATCTCCAAAATATACAAACAGCTCATGCAGCTCAATATCAAAAAAAAAACCCAGTCAAAAAAATGGCAGAAGATCTAAATAGACATTTCTTCAAGTATGACATACAGATGACCAAAAAGATGAAAAGATGCTCAACATAACTAAGTATTAGAGAAACACAAATCAAAACTACAATGAGGTATCACCTCATACCAGTCAGAATGGCCATCATCAAAAAGTCTACAAACAATAAATGCTGGAGAGGGTGTAGAGAAAAGGGAACCCTCCTACACTGTTGGTGAGAATGTGAATTGGTACAGCCACTATGGAGAACAGTATGGAGGTTCCTTAAAAAACTAAAAGTAGAGCTACTGCATGATCCTGCAATCCTTCCCCGGGCATGTATCTGGAGAAAACCATACTTCGAAAAGATATATGCACTCCAACGTTCAGTGCAGAACTATTTACAAGAGCCAAGACACGGAAGCAACCTAAATGTCCATCAGCAAATGAATGGAAAAAGAAAATGTGGTACATATATGCAATGGAATATTACTCAGCCACAAAAAAGAATGAAATAATGACATTTGCAGCAACATGGATGGATCTAGAGATTATCATACTATGTGAACTAAGTCAGACAGAGAAAGACAAATATATGATATCACTTATATGTGGAATCTGAAAAAAATGATACAAATGAACTTATTTACAAACAGAAACAGACTCACAGACTTAGAAAACAAACTTACGGTTACCAAAGGGGAAGGGTGGGGAGGAGGGATAAATTAAGGAGTTGGAATTAACATAAACACACCACTATATATAAAATAGATAATCAACAAGGACCTACTGTAGCACAGAGAACTTTACTCAATACTCTGTAATAATCTATATGGGAAAAGAATCTGAAAAAGAATAGATATATGTATATGTATAACTAAATCACTTTGCTGTACACCTGAAACTAATACAACATTGTAAATCAAATATACTCCAATATAAAATAAAAAATTTAAAAATAAAACAAATACAAACAAATAAAAAAGAATGAGCAGAGCTGAACCTATTAAATTTTAAAGTGTCACTTTAAAGTGGCTCACTTATGAGTAAATGGACCGAGTTGCATACTGACAATCTCAGGATAGTGTTCAATGTCGGGAAAGCATAGCCCAAAGTCTCAGAACTGACTGCAAATGTCATGCTAAGTCTCTGGTATGTATACATAGCCATACCCTACATCAACTAGGTAGCAAACATCATGCTATAGGGAACACGTAGCCTGACTAGTGACTGGAAACTGTTTCAAAGAGGGAGAGGAAAGGCTTTTTAAATTTAAAACACCAGTATTATAGATTTGCATCAAAAAATTAATTTTGGGTCAAATATATTTCAAAAGTTGGGCTTATTGCTTATAACACCCCCTTGTATACTCAAATGTGTATTAACATATTAGCAATGACCACAGAGGTTTTTTACAGTTTGTTTCAGTTATTAACTCTGTGGAATACACTTTGGGACCTATCATTTCCAAATTATTATTTTTTACTATTTATTCAAGGGCATGGAATATAATTTTCATTACAGGCCCAATCTCAGAACATGTTTTATATCGTCCAAATGAACAGTACAATATAATTGTGTAATTTTTATTGATATAACTATTCTGAATTTAGAATTTTAGTTTGTCTTTGAGTATTCTGTTATACTGAAACATTCCTATATTAAACTGATCAAAATTCTCCAGACAGCACTTGTAGAAATTTTGCATAGCACAGCTGTTGGAAGAAATTGAATCCTCTACAAATAGAAGATGAGGTAAGCTTGTTTTTTTCTTAACATATGACAGATAAAGTCCCAGATTCAGCAACAGATTTAACAAGTAATTTGGGGGCACAAATTATGTATCAAACATATTAGTAGTTTCTTCGATACCTCCAATTATCAGAAATTATTATAACACAAAAGTAGCAGGCAACATTGTTCCAAGAAGCAAGTCACACCACATAATTGAATCTGACTTCCCAGTTTACTGGACTGTCCCAGAAAGAAATGTGTGTGCTGCTTTCATTCCATATTAACATTGCCTTCTGAGATACCACATACATCCGTGGGTTTTTTTTTCCCCTCTTTCCAGGAAAATTCAATCCTTTAAATTATGTCCCCTTTCCTAATTTACATAGGTCACTAGTGGGAAGATTTGAGGAGGTATAAATGACTATATTGAGAGATTTATGCACTGGCAACCATAATCCAAGACCTGTTTCCAAAGACAATTGGAAACAGAGATATGTGAGGAGTGTGTCCATTTAAATGTTCTTGATAAACATTTCCTCATAGAACTGAATGCCAGAGTAGAACAAAGAATATGTATACACATTACGACCATATTTTTCCTGCCTCAGAAGGAGAGAAAAAAGTTAAAATATTTAATTCTCTGTAACTGTCACTCAGATACCTTTCAACATTATGTGACAAATCAATCAATCTGGTTTCATCAACTCTTTTCATATTGTTTCCTACCAACATATATTCAGGATACCAAGAGACTGTCTAATGATGGCAAAATATTTCTACATAATATGGCATAAGTTAAGCTAATTGGTCACTTAGATAATTGTATAAAACAATGCAGCAAATTTCTATATTAAATTTGAAGTGATCATTTTATTATTTTTCTTTACTTTTATTTTTTTAACATCTTTATTGGAGTATAATTGCTTTACAATGGTGTGTTTCTGCTTTATAACAAAGTGAATCAGTTATACATATATGCCCATATCTCTTCCCTCTTGCATCTCCCTCCCTCCCACCCTCCCTATCCCACCCTTCTAGGTGGTCACAAAGCATGGAGCTGATCTCCCTGTGCTATGCGGCTGTTTCCCACTAGCTATCTATTTTACGTTTGGTAGTGTATATATGTCCATGCCACTCTCTCACTTTGTCCCAGCTTACCCTTCCCTCTCCCCGTATGCTCAAGTCCATTCTCTAGTAGGTCTGCGTCTTTATCCCCGTCTTGCCCTAGGTTTGAAGTAATCATTTTAAATTAAAACGAGGTAAAAACAACAAAGACTACTCTTGCAATGGCCAAAATGGGTGGACATTTTTATCTTTGCTTATCCATCAGTGTAACAGAGTTAGTGAGTTTCTTGCGGATTCTGACATTTGCAAAAGAGTTAGGAATTTCTCTAAGACAAGACACATCTATTTTTTCTTTAGGAGAAAACTATTTGCATGTTAACATCTTAAAGAGGTTGTAAGGACCTTACTATGCATTGGTTAACAAGGTGACAAGAATATTAGATCAGGAAACAGTTAAGCACTAGGGAAAAATAAAACATATAGGACGCTTTCCTTTTTGTACCATGATTGATACAGTACATATACATCAGAAGGAAAGGAAAATCAAATCAAATAAAGTTGTCCATTTGTACAATTGATTTTATTCTTACTACTTCTAAATATTAATGAGGTATATCTATTTTTCCTTATCTCCTGTTTTAATTCACCACAGAGAAAAAATCAATAAAATTTCCCATAATTATGTGAATAAAGATAATTTCTAATATCTTGGATACTGCGTTTAAAGTATTATTAAGTTGTTTCAATATTACAATATTTCCAAATGATGACTGATTCTTTATACATTAAATAAAATACTAGGTTAAGAATAAGTGAGATCTATTTGAAACAGGGCTATGGATTTCTACATCACTAAAGAGAAACCAGTTGTTGGTTGCTGTTCCTATCTTTAATATCTATCTAAATGTTTGAGTGGTATGCAGATATCTGAATAATTCAGAAATCAAATGATTTATTGGGAAGAATGTTCTTATCTTACTTACTTGCTCTCATCGATTCTCTCTCACACTTAAGCCTATATGTACTCAAGGCTGAGTCTTTGGAATATAAGGAGAAAACCCATAAGGCCTATCCCTCAAAGCAATATCAAAACCTACTTTAGCTAATTGTGTTAGCAGACTGGATGAATATTGATTTGCCTGTGTGGCATCCTATATAATCATCCTACATGACTGATACAACTATCTCTTACCTCTCCTTATATGGAACCATGGAAGGATCTTGCCAAACAGAATTGATAGCATGGAAATTCTGAAAAAATTTTACAGTTATTCTGTTTCAATTTCATAGAGCAAAACTTTGAGGCTATTTGCTTCTAACTAGCTCTTAACCACAGATAACAAGGGAGTAAGTCATATTTATATGTTCCATCACATAAGACAAAATAGATGATTTATTCAACATTTACTGAATATCTACAGTATGTTCTGAACACTAGGGAAACAACAGTTAAGAGATAAAATCCCTGCCTTAAAGATCGTACATTTTGAATTGAGAGGAAATGGGCAGCAATAAACAAAATACAAACCCCAATTTGTAACTTAATGTGAGGAATTGATAAATATTATGGGGATGCTGCAGGGAAGTGGCATTTTAGATAGGACAGTAAGGGAACAACCAGCATAGACCTTAGGGGATGTTTCATACATGCTAGAAATGGCATGACCAGTGGAGTTGAAGCGCAGTGAGTAAATGGGAGGGAGCAAGGCAATAAGAAATCAGGCATGAATTAGAGCCAGAGACCTGGTCATTTATATTTCTTTAGTAGGCCATGGTAAGTACCCTATAATTTACTAGGATTTTATATAGTTTTTAGCAGACAAATGTTATGACCATATTTATATTTAGAAAGTTGTTTTGTTTTCTATGTATAGAATGAAGGGAAGTCAAGGGCAAAGCAAGAATATCAATTAGGAATGTATTTCAGTGGTATATGGAGTGCAATAGAAGCAGGAGAGATGCTCCATTAAGAAATGGTCAGCAACAAGGACCTACTGTATAGCACTGGGAACTCTGTTCAATATTATGTAACAACCTAAATGGGACAAGAATTTGAAAAAGAATAGATACATATATATGTATAACTGAATCACTGTGTCGTACACCTGAAACTAACACAACATTGTTAATCAACTATACTCCAATATAAAATAAAAAGTTAAAAAAAGAAACAAGAAATGGTCAGATTTGGGATTGAATTTAAAAGGTAGCTATGAGAGGTATACATGCTAATGGGTTGAATTTGGGGTAAAAGGACAAGATAAAGGGACAAATCAAATATTACTTCAGGTTTTTGACTCAAGCAATTGGAAGGATAAAATTGCCATCAACTGAATTAAGGAAGATGGCAGATAAAGCAGGTTTTGGGGGGAAGATCTGGATTTCAGTTTTTGTTATGTTAGGATTTCAATGTCTATTAGTCATTCAAGTAGATATGTAAAGTGGGCAGTTAGTTTGAATCTGGAGTTAATGAGAGAGGTCTGGGATGTTGAGTGATTTAAAATTTTCCCAGTAGTATTTAAAGCTATAATCTAATCCTCAGTTAAAGAAGGGGTTAAAGTCCTGGGTTGTGGGCATTTTACCATTTGGATAATAAGGAAAAATCTGAATAGGACACTTAAAAAGAAGCTCTCCTACGTTTCAGTGTATTGTTTGTTTCATGTATTCCAGTACCTCTGTTTTCTACTTAATATTCTAAGTCATTTCGCTTGATCACATCTGTTACATTTATTTTCTTTCTCAGAAACCCCACTTCAGAAACCCTCTTTTTTTCCACTAGAATTACTCTCTATTTCTGCTGCCCAATTATCATTCTGATATTTTTCTTCATTTCTTTCCTGTGGTGGATTCTGTTTCTAAAATTCCATATATTCCTCTTACTTGGTTTACTCTCGTTTTGCCATATCACCTGAGAAAGTTTGCATAAGAACTAAATGTTTTAAGAAATTTGATGTCTAAAAATTACTTCTTTCACCCTCAACTTGATTGGTAGTTTGTTTTAGTATAGAATGAATATATATATTTTTTTTTTTTTTTTTTTTTTTTTTTTTTTTTTTTTTTTTTTTTCTTTTTGCGGTATGCGGGCCTCTCACTGTTGTGGCCTCTCCCGTTGCGGAGCACAGGCTCCGGACGCGCAGGCCCAGCGGCCATGGCTCACGGGCCCAGCCGCTCCGCGGCATATGGGATCCTCCCAGACCGGGGCACGAACCCGTATCCCCTGCATCGGCAGGCGGACTCTCAACCACTGCGCCACCAGGGAGGCCCAGAATGAATATATATTTTAAAACATTTTAATACAGGATTTTAAAGGCTTTGTGCTACTATCATATATTACAATATTGCTAACAATGCCATTCTAAATCTTTATATCTTGTATATGACTTTTATTCTTTTTGGAAATTTTTAGAATTTTACTTTTATATTTTGATATTCTGAAATTTTATAGCATTGTGACTTGCTGGTCCTTTTTATCAACAGTGCTAAAGA
The DNA here is from genome assembly GCF_964165515.1 of Mesoplodon bidens. Classification (NCBI taxonomy): domain Eukaryota; kingdom Metazoa; phylum Chordata; class Mammalia; order Artiodactyla; family Ziphiidae; genus Mesoplodon; species Mesoplodon bidens. The sequence goes on from NC_138176.1 coordinate 206,580,704, forward strand.
TATAAAGAGACTTTAATCGGGAGACACATGCGCCTAAATTCTAGTTTTTTTCTAACCTTATTTATTCAATAATTTTCCTCATATTTTTTCTCCTTTTTTAGTATAGCTAGAATTAGATATCGGTTCCTGCACTAATAGGCTGATTTTCTTAATATTTATTTTCTGTTTTCTATAACATTTAACTTTGTTATACTTCAGTGGGATTTTTTGAACTCTATCATTAAAATGTTCTACTGGTTTTCTTTGCTGTTCTATGTTCATTTCCCAATAACTTTTTCTTATTATTTGATTGATCTTATTTTATACTGTGATGTCATTTTAAAAAACTTTAATAATTGAAGTACAGCACACATTAAGTACAAAAATAGTGAACAGTTCAATAAATATTCACCATTTAAACACGTGTGTAACCACCCCACAAATCAAAAAATGGAGGAGAACTAGTCCTGCAGAAGCCCCTCCCTCCTCCCACACACAGCAACCAGTCACTGACCACCCCATCCTCCTGCATCACTGGAAACCACCACCTCGACTTCTAAGAAACCATCAACCTTTAGTGCTTTCATAATTTACGTAAGCAGAATCACATATATGTATCCTTTTGTGCTTGCCTTATTTACTCAATAGTATTTGTGACATTCATCTATGTTGTTGTGTGTAGCTATAGTTAATTCATTCGTTACTGTTATTTATCACCTGTTATGCCACAATTTACTGATCCATCTTAATATTAATGGACATTTGGCTTCTTTCCAGGTTTTAGCTATTTTAAGTAATGATGCAATGAATAGTCTTGTACATGCCCTTTCATGGACATATGTATGCATTTATTTTAGATATATACCTAAGAATGAAATCACTGGGTTATAAGATAAACCATAATAAATTCTGTCAGTTTTTCAAAGTGATTATTCTAATTTTTACTTCTACCAAGATTATGTAAAGAGTTCCAATTTCCCTATATTTTTGTCATAACTTAGTGTTGTCAGTAGTTTAATTTTAGCTATGTTGGTAGGTGGTTTCTCATTAATTTAATTTATTCTCTGGAAAAGCTTACCAAAAATTATCATTCCTTAGTTAAGGTTGGGACTTTTTCCTCTGCCTGTACTTCAAAATGCCATAAAAAATAATATATTCTATGACTCTGATTTATAAAGTGCAAACTAATCTATAGTAACAAAAAGCAGATCAGTGGTTTCCTGGAGATAGGTCGGGGAGAAGGGTGGGAAGGAGAGACTATAAATGGTCATAAGGAAATTTATTGAGGGTATACTGATGAATCCTTTCTATTTTTATCTTCAATGTGTTTGGAAATTTTTTAAAGGACAATTTGCTGGGTATAGAAATCTAGGATGGCAGTTTTCTCTTTTTTTCTTTCAGCATCATAAATATTACATTCCATAGATCATGGCTCCATTATTTTTGTCTATCAATCTGCCATCTTATTGTTGCTCCTCTAAAGATAATGTGTCTATTTTTCTTTAACTGTTTTTAAGGCTTTCTCTGTTTCTTTCACTTAAGCAATTTTACCATGATGCACCAGGTTTTTTGTGTGTTTTACCTGCTTGAGTTCATGATGTTTATTAAATTTGTGATACAAAGGTACAGTATTCATCAGTTTCAGAAAATTATCTGTAATTATATCTTCAACAATTAAATCTGTTTATGAATATTTTATTGATGTATTTTAATATTCAATAAACTGCACATATTTTAAATGTACAATTAAAGACCCATATTTATACACATAAACATGCCTACATACATACCTGGAAAATGATCACAATTAAGATAAGGATTATATCTATTACTCCCCCAAGTTTCTTCATGCCTATTTGTAATCTCTCCCTCCCATCCTTCTTCACCACCCATACCTAGGAAACCTCTGATCTCTTTTCTGTTACTGTATGTTAGTCTGCATTTTATGAAACTTTATGAACTGGAATCATAAAGTATGCATTTTTTTACCTGGATTTTTCTCTACAGCATAATTATTTTGAGATTCACCAATGTTGTTATGTGTAGTAATTGCTTTTTCCTTTATATTGCTAGAAAGTATTCGTTGTATGGATATATCACTATTAGTTTATTCACCTATTAATGGTCATTTGGGTTGATTTCAGATTTAGCTATTGCAAAAAAAATTTTAGATCCCACTGCTTTGAATATACAAGTGTACGAGTTTTGTATGGAAAAATTAAAATTTTCCTTGAGTAAATATCTTACAGTATAATAGCCACATCATATAGTAGATATTTCTTAAACTTTTTAAGAAATTGCCAGTTTTGCAAAGTGGTTGTGCTTTTTAAAATTCTCACCAGCAGGGCTTCCCTGGTGGCACAGTGGATGAGAGTCCACCTGCCGATGCAGGAGACACGGGTTTGTGCCCCAGTCTGGGAAGATCCCACATGCCACGGAGCCGCTAGTCCCGTGAGCCATGGCCACTGAGCCTGCATGTCCGGAGCCTGTGCTCCACAACGGGAGAGGCCACAACAGTGAGAGGCCCGCATACAGCAAAAAAAAAAAAAAAATTCTCACCAGCAGTGCATGAGAGTCCCAATTCATACTGGCACTAATAGTTGGTATGAATAGTCTTTTAACAGTGTCTACCTAATATGTTTATAGTTCTATCAGATTGTAGTTTTAATTTGGATATTCCTAATGACTAATGATGTTGAACATCTTTTCATATTCATATTTGCCATTCATATGTCCACTTTTGTGAAGTTTCTTTTCAACTATATTGCCAGAATGAAGTTGTTTGTTTTCTTATCATTGAATCTTGAGAGCTCTTTATACATTCTAGACAAAAGTATTTTTATCAGGTATACAATTTGCAAATATATTCTATCACTATGTGACTTGTCTTTTAATTCTCTTGAGTGTCTTTAATGAGCAGAAATTATTCTTATGAAAACTAACACATCATTTTTCCCCCTTTATGCTTTTGGCATCATATGAAGAAATGTTTGACAACCCAATGTCACACAGATTTTCTCCTACGTGCTCTAGTAGAAGTTGTATAATTTTAGGTTTTATATTTGGGTCTATGATCATTTGTAAGTTAATTTTCATATACAATGTGAAGTATGAATTACAGTTCTCTCTTTTTTTGTTTGTTTTGTTTTACATATATATACATGTGTATATATATATATATAAACACACAGTTTTTTTCCAGCATCATTTGCTGAAAAAACTAACTTTTCTCCCATGAATAATCTTTAAAAGTTTTTTGAAAATCAATTCTATTTTTAATGAATCTACTTTTGGGCTCTGTTCTATTTCATTGATCCACAGTATTTGCCTGTCTTTCATACCAACTCACACTTTTATGACTACGGTAATTTCAGAATAAAACTTGAAATAACGGAACATTAATCTTCCAAATATGTTCTTTTTAAAGTTGTTTTGACTCTCTTAGGTTTTTGGTGTTTTTATGTGAATTTTAAAATCAGCTTGTCATTTTCTACAAAAAGAAATGCTGCTAGGATTTGACGGGGTTATATGAAATCTATAAATACATTTGGAGAGACTTGACATCTTAATAGCACTGAGGTTTCTCACACGTCAATGTAGTATATTGCGCTGTGTATTTAGGTCTTGATTTTTTTTTCCAGCTGTGTCTAATAGTATTCAGTGTGCAGATCTTGTACATATGTTGTAACATTTATCTCTAAGTACTTTATGTTTTATCTAATGTTATTTAATTTTAATTTCCAGTGTTTTTTGCTATTTATAGCAGCATGTGTGATTATTTTATATTGATTGATCTTATGTCCTGCAAACTTACTAAGATCACTTTATATAGTTCTGGTGTGTTATTTGTTTTTTTGGTATATTCCATTGGATATTCTAGACATTTGTTTGTTTCATTTACAAATAAATATAGATTTATCTCTTCCAATCTGGATGCCTTGTACTTTCTTTCATCTTGTTGTACTAGCTAGAACCCCAAATATAATGATGAATAGAAGTTATGAGAGCAGGCATCATTTTCCTATATTCTCTATCTGAGAGGAAAAATGGTCTTTCTCCACGCAGTTGTTAGCTCTAGGTTTTTCATTGGTGCCCTTCACGGGATTGAGGAAATTGCCTTTTATTCCTCATTTTACTGGGAGATTTTATCAGGATTGGATTTAGTTTCTTAAGGTATAAATTAAGGTTATTGATTTGAAACAAATATTTTTTCAGATGTATAAAGATTTTTAGTGCTAAAATTTCCCTCTATGTATTGCTTTAGCAGGATCCCAAATTTTTGATGTGTTTTTATTTTCATTTGATTCAAAACATTCTCTAATTTTCACCTTGATTTCAACCCATAAGTTATATAGAAGTGTTTTTTTTTTTTTTTTTAATATTTATTTATTTATTTATCTAGGCTGTGTTGGGTCTCATTTCTGCACATGGGCTTTCTCTAGTTGAGGCGAATGGGGGCTACTCTTCGTTGCGGTGGGCACCCAGCCTTCAGTAGTTGTGGCATGCAGGCTCAGTAGTTGTGGCTCGCAGGCTCTAGAGCACCGGCTCAGTAATTGTGGTGCACAGGCTTAGATGCTCCGTGGCATGTGGGATCTTCCCAGACCAGGGCTCGAACCTGTCTCCCCTGCATTGGCAGGAGGATTCTTAACCACTGCGCCACCAGGAAAGTCCCTAGAAGTGTTTATTTAAATAATTTTATGGCTATAGTTTTATTTAGGAATATTCTAGATTTTTGTTATTATTCTCATAGTTCATTCCACTGTCAAGGAACATAATGTTTATGACAAATTCTTATTTTGGCATCACATTCTACATATAGCCAAGTTGTAGCTTCCTTGCCTTTGTTATATCAATAACCACACTTCCAATAATTTGATTTTTTTTAATATGTTATTATCTCTCACCAGTTGTTCTTTCTTTTGTCCTGGTGTATGTATGCATATGTGTTTATGTATATACACACATACACATATATATTTAAATTACTTATTGTCATTTTAATGTAGGCTTAGCAGTAAGAGTAAACTGAATTAATCTTATGTTTGTAACCAGAAATCCTTTGCCCAATACCAACTTAAGGCCACAGATAATCAGGTCTTAACCGATCTTAAAACTTATTTTATATTTTAAAGAATTTTGCTTTTGCCCCTCTTTGATCATATCATATTCACTTTTGTGTCTTTTCCCACTTTTTTTGTCATATCTACAATTATTATAGATTCCTTGACCGTCTAAAGCCCATATATTCTCTAAATCCTCCCAATTTCATGAAGATTTTTTAAAATATAAAACTTCTTATTGATATTCTTCTCATAAACTTTGTGATGCTTATGGCCATAGGAAGGGGCCAAAGAGCTTAGGGTAGTGGTAATGAATCTAGTCCAAGAATCGTGGTTCCCTTTGGGCACTACTATGTCACAAGAGGCATTCTGAGAAATTTCCAGGTTTGTTTTTTTTTTAAATAATTTTACAGCAATGAGGGGGACTATTGTCACTTAACTGATGGAGGCCAGAGATGCTAGAGGTTAAGCAATGTGCAGGACAATCCCCAACAAAAAAGAATTGTTTCCTAGTCTATATAACAATCTGACAACCTAGAAGATATTCATGTAGTTGGTAATCAGTTTATAATTTCTTGAGCTTAATGCTAATTGTGTCTTATACTTTTTTGACGGATTTATAAACTGTAGTTTTCAGGAATGTAGAGAAGACTGAATTTTGGTTAGAATTTATTGAGTTTTTTCACTATTTCAGAAAATTGCATCATCAATGGCAACACAATTTGTAGAATTCATGTGGTTAATCAACACAATTACACCAGTCTTTGTTTACAGCTCTTGCATGCAAATATCCAATGAAGGAGATTTGAAAAATCTTTTAATTATCTGGAAGCAAATACTATTTAAAGTGGACAAACATAAAATGTAGAGAACTCATTATATGTTTCATTTGCAAAAGGTGTTTTATAATAATTCATATCACCATACTAAATGTTTGTGTGTATTAGTACACTGATAAGAAATTCGTGCTGTGAAGATTCCATAATAAAACACAGTTTTCTACTCTTAGAATGATACAATCCCTGGGTTTCTAACACACAATTTCTCTATTGAGAGAATTTCTTTTCCCAAATTATTTTTTTCCCTATTGTCTATAAAGAATATGGTGTTTTAAGCACTAGAGACTAAATGTATGTTTCAACTTGTGATACGTTTCAAGAGAGGAGATATATTTTTCATGATACTTAATTTCTATCCCACTCCATGTCAGATAAATAGATATTATTTTGTCACTACATTACAAGCACTATAGAATGAGAAAGGAAAGAAAATATGTGTTCAATTTATGTAATTAGAGATAACATTATTTTACAAAACTTTTTTTAAAAGTTCATATAACCACACGTACTCATGAAAACATATGTTCGTGTCCTGGGTCATGATGTAATATGCATCTAACTGTAGTTCTCAGTAATAAATACATATATGTTTATAAACAGTCACAATAATATTGAAAGCTGTAGTGCACAACATGTGGGATATTAGTTCCCCAACGAGGGCTCGAACCTGCACCCCCTGCACTGGAAACGTGGAGTCTTAACCACTGGACAACCAGGGAAGTCCATGAAAGCTGGAGTTTTACAGAAGGATTATACAGGAGTAACACTCCACTTATAATACAAGCAATATCCACATTATTTTACAAAAAATTAGCTCCCACAGATTGAAAGTTTATGTAAAATCCTATTACTTTTTATGGGTTATGGTTCAACTTCATGTTTGCAATACCCAGTGTTCAGATTTTTGGTGGAGCTAGAGCAAAGAAACCATATGCTTTCAAATACATATTCTAGTTTTACACAGTTACACAGAAAAACTGCTTATAGCTTTGAAATTGCAGTATTTTTATCTTCATTATTTTCCATAAACATTTCTAGATCTTAGGGATATTTTTTGTCGTATCTCACACTTGAGATACCAATTTAGCCCTCCTGTGACAGAGGATCATATTCTCAAGGATAAGGCCCAGGAATGAGTTTTAAGATTTTTTGAAATGCTGAAATGAGAAGTTTTACTTATCCCTTCCACATTATTGTACAAGAACACAGGTCTCTTCCCTATATATTCTTGCTTATCTGTACCTAATGACTCCTTCATTGTTAAACAAGTTATTATTAGGAAAAACAAAAATGAATATATCCAGAGCCTGTGTCCTTATAATGTTCATAAGTTTAGGGAAGACAAGACTAGTATATAAAATTGAGGGGGATCAAAATGAAGTGTGTATTAAAATGTCTTATACAGGTAAAAGAAATAGATATTCAGAGCAGAGAGGGAGAAGGCAGAGGCTCTAGAGAGAAAATAGAGAGCAAGGCAAGCAGTCTGATTAAGAAAGAAAGGGCGTATTGTTAAATCATGGAGAAAGAATTAGAGGGATGAAGAAAGAAGCAGACATGTTAGAGAGTTTCCAGTAAATAATCAGCCTCATAAAAAGTACAATGTTAATCTGTGGCAAGAACAGATACTGCTACATGGCTAGGTGAAAACAGCTTCTCTGATCTTAAAAAAAAAATGCTTACATAATTTCCTAATATCACTTCAAATGCACTGAAGATATTTTTCCTTTCTCTTGTATGAAATTCCCAGATGGAAAAATCATTGTTGTTGAGACAGAAAACTCTAAGAATTCTTTAATACTTATTGTCTGTTACTTAATTATTGGAATGTTTTTGCCCTTGTATGTGTTTTTTCCTATTATAGGAAACTTTTAATGTTCATGTTCTCTTTATTAATTATTCAATTTTTATACTTTCTATATTACAATTTCTCTAAACGGTTGACATTAAGAATGTGCTTCTAACACTCATGGCACAAAATACAAAAAGACTAAGGCCTAAATATGCAGTATTAAATTCAGTGAAAAGTGTGACAAATATATAACCATGACTATATTCGTAAAAAGCAAATACATCTCTCACTCATTCACTCCCTGCTACTTTAAATGGCTGCTCTTGACAACCATATGTTGTTTTTGATGTTTTACATGCTGAGTATTACTGGACGCTGAACAAGTTCTTTGCAGTTTAAAGCCTATAAGTTGGTCGTATGTTACACAGAAGTAATCTTTAAAATATATCTCTTGTGTGTACCTGTTCATTGATCCAATACCTTACCTTATGGTTATGCCCACATTCAATAGCCATTATTATGGAAATAACAACACTTGCCTGTTTCAACTAGTAGTATCAGCAGATGGTAAGAGTACCAGAAATCTCACAGGCTTTCGTGCGTACTTTTTGGACTGGCTGACTGCTTTTGACTGGGAAATATATTTATGAGTGTATTTTCATTTTTTCCCCCACGTGTTTTAAATCTTCAAAGAGCTCAAACTCCCGTTCCATAATTTTAGTGCTTCAACGTGGTCTTCCTTATTGTCCTTTTCATTTACCTACTGCTCAGAAGAACTTGCCAAAAATTTTAGGAGACAAGGCAAAGAGCTGTAAAAGCCCTGAAATGCTCTGGGATGATACCCTTCAAGAACTATTGAGTTAAAAAACATTTCTGAAAAAAAACTTCTCGCCAGATGACCTGACTTTTAGAGTGTTGATGATATTAGCTGAATAAATTTTTAAGTCTTAATTGTATCTGCAGTTATTCAGATGCATGTGTTTACATATTTAAGATTTTGGAGGGAAGAGAAGTACTAAACAGCTACCAACTTTTCAGCAAACATTATACATCATCCTTTCTCTCTAAAGATTAGTTTGCATTTAAGATAATTTATATAAATGGAATCATACAGATGTATTTTTTTGGCCTGGATGCTGTCACTTAGCATAATTATCTTGAGATTATGCATCTTTGATTGTGTATCAATAGCTTATTTGTCTTTTTTACCAACTGAAAATAAACTGCATTGAATATATCATAATTTGTGTATCTATTCACTTGTTGATGAACATTTGGGCTTTTTCCAGTTTTGAGCCATTACAAATAAAGCTGCTGTGAATGTTCATATGTATGCAAATGTCCATGTGTATGGATATATTGCTAACCTGCCTCTCAAGTAAGTACTTAGGAGTGGAATGGCTATTATGGTAGCAGTAGGTTTAACTTTAGAAAAAGTTAACTGCTTTTAAACTTCTTAAACTTAACTGCCATCTGTTTTCCAAAGTGGTTGTACCATTTTACATTTTCATAAGCAGTGTATGAAATTTCTAAATGTTCCATGGTTTCACCAACACTTGACATAGTCATTCTTTTTAAATTTAGCCATTCTATTAGGTCTTTAGAGGTATATCAATGTGATCTGAATTTGCATTTACCTAAATGACTGATGATGTAGAGTATAATTTCATGGGCTCCTTGGGTAAAGTGTTCAAATTATTTCACCATTTAAAAAATTTAGGTTCTGTTTTCTTATTATATTTTGAGAGTTCCTTAAATATTCATACATGAAAAAAGTCTTCTATGTATTATATGACTTCTAAATATTTTGTTCCCATCTATGGTTTATGTTTTCATTTCTTTAATACGGTCTTTCAAAAAACAGAAATTTTTTAACTTTGGTGAAGTCGAATTTAACAATGTTTCTCTTTGTATCATGTTTTTACAATCATATCTAAGAAATTTTTACCTAAACCAAGATCACAAATATTTTCTCCTATGTTTTCTTCAAGATGTTTCATAGTTTTAGGTTTTACATTTGGATCAATGATACATTTTGAGTTAATTTTTGCATTTGTTGCAAAGTATAAAGATTTGGAAGAGGGGTGGATACCCAATTGTCCTAGCACTATTTGTTGAAAAGCCTATCTTTTCCTCAAAAATTGTCTTTGTACTTTTGTCAAAAAATCAGTAGTCCATATATGTGTAGGTCTATTTCTAGACACTCCATTCTTCTCCACTGATATATTTGTGTATATTTTGGCCAATACGAGTTTCCTAATAGCTGCAGCATTAGAGTAAGTATTGAAATCAGGTAATTTTAGAGCATCAAATTTGTTCTCTTTGGAAATTTTTCACTACTTTGGGTCCTTTGCATTTCCACATGAATTTTAGAATTATCTTGTCAATTTCTCTGAAAGAACACATAAGGGATTTTGATTATAATTTTGTTGAATTTACAAACAAATCTTTGGTGCCAATTTGTGGTCTGAGGTACTAAATCTAAAATGAAAGGAGGGATTTCATTCACTTTGGGTAGACAGACTAAAAAAAGTGAATGCTATATAAATAGCTATTTCTCTGAAGAAGATATACTAATAGCCAATAAACACCTGACAAGTCACTGAACACCATTTGCTATCAGACAAATTCTAATCAAAACCACAGTAAGATATTATATCACACTCACAAGGATAGCTATAACCAAAAACACAGTAACAAGTGTTGACAAGGATATGGAAAAATGAGAACCTTCACTGACTGCTGGTGAGAATGTAAAATGCCACAGTCACTTGGAGAATAGCCAGGTAGTTCCTCAAAATATTACAATAGTGTTACCATTTGACCCAGTAAGTCTACACCCAGGTATATACCCAAGAGAAATTAAAATATATTTCACGCAAAAATTTGTATATAAATGTTTATAGCAACATTATTCATAATGGCTAAAATGTATAAATAGCCCAAATGTCTATCGTCTGATGAATGGATAAAAGTAGTATCATTATGTCCATACAAATTACACATCTGATAAGGGTCATATATCCAGAATATACAAAGAACACTTACAACTCAAAAATAAAAAGATAGATAATCCAATTAAAATATGGCAAAGGGTTTGAATAGATGCATCTCCAAAGAAGATCTAACAATAGCCAATAAGACATGAAAAGATGCTCAACATCATTAGCTATCAGGGAAATGCAAGTCAAAACCACAATGCAATACCTCTTCACACCCACTAGGACAGCTAAACCAAAAGGACAGACAATAACAAAAAGGACAGACAATAACAAGCGTTGATGAGAATGTGGAAAAACAGGAACCCTCACACAGTAAAATGATGCAACCAGTTTGGAAAACAGTTTGGTAGTTCCTCAAAATGTTAAATATCTGGTTACCACATGATCTAACAATTCCAATCCTAGGTATATGGTTAAGAGAAAAAAATGAAAATACATGTTTAAAAAAACTTATATATAAATATTCACAGCAGCATTATTCATATAGCCAAAAATGGGAAAGAACCTAAACATCCATCAGCTGATGAGTGGATAGAAAACAATTGCAGTATATCCACACAATGGGATATTATTCAGCCATAAAAATTGGAGTACTTTAACATGCTATAATGTCACTAAACCTTGAAAACATTACTCTAAATTTAAGAAGCCAGTCACAAAAGACTACATTCTATGTAATTCAATTTATATGAAATTTCCTGAATAGGCAAACCTATGGAACGAAAGTAAACAGGTGGTTGCCTAGAGTTGGTGGGGATTAGGGGAATTAGGGTGTGATAACTAAAGGGTGCGGGGTTTCTTTTTATGGTGATGAAAATGTTTTAAAATTCACTGTGGTGATGGTTGCATGACTCCTTGAATGTACTAAAAACCAATGAGTTGTACACTTCATATGGGTGAATTGTATGGCATGTGAATTATATCTCAATAAAGCTGTTAAAGATATTTTTTTAAAGTGAGTGTCATAGAATAAAACATTCTATAATGTGAGACATAGGCAGTGCTACTATTTCTGTACTAATTGGCAGGCTTCCTAGGGGAGCTGACATCTAAGTAGTGACATAAATGTTAGTTGAAATAGATAGGTGAGGGTAGGGCATGGGTAGATTTTTGTAAGAAAGGGAAGAAAAGAGAAACAAAAAAATATTCCAGGTAGAAAACAGCAGGTTCTAGTACCCAGGAGTGATAACAAGTTTGGCGGATGAAGGAAATGGAAGAAACTCAGTATCTAGAGTGTGTTAAGGTTCGTGGATGGAAGTAAGAGAAGTGAAAAATGAGGCTGGAGAAGATCATGGGGAGCCCTACAAGCCAGATTAAGATATCTAGACTTTTTCTTAGATTTGTTGAAATACTATTAAAAACCCTATTAGGGGTCGAATTTATCAAATATGCCTGATCACACATTGGCTTGTTTTAAAATAAAACATATATTGCTCTCAAGAAAGAAAACTCTTTATAATAACATTTAAATTTTTTACTATCTATAACTGATTTTGGTCTTGATGTATTAAATTGAGAACATACTACTTTTTAACATCTATACCTATTATTTAAAATCCTAAGAATTTCCATGGTAGATAACTTCCTAGTTTACAGGAAGACATCTAACCAGCTGAAAACCCCATGTAGTTTTCTCAATTAGTTTGATCATCTACAACATAAAGGCAGAAGGCAACACTGGAATTTAGAAAGATGTCGATTTGATTTTTATTTGTTCTGTAATATCTTTGACACAGTTTTATCAGCAAAATTAGACACAAATGTCTACCTTTAATTTTGTTTGAATTTGGGAATATTGTTTTCTAAAATACTGGTTCATAGACTATCAGGTGACTGACAACCAATAAATGGTAGCCATTATCAAGTATGATACAAATGTAGCAATGGTAATATTTTGAGGTGTTAACTTTCCCAATTCATCCTGGGCCTGTATTTATTAATTTAGTCATAACAAAAAGTAAAGAAAAACCCTTTAATTTCAAAAGCCAAAACGTTTTAGTTTCAAAATCCTAAATCCTAAAAGATGTAGAAATTAAAAATTATGCCATAGTGATTTGGAAAACTAAACAAACATTCAGAACTACTTGTCTTTTATTACCTTCTGCTACCTCACTTCCACCATCACCCAAGACTGGATTAAGTTGGTCCAGAAAAGTTAAACAGAAAGAAATGAAACAAGAATTTAAATGCTGGTGATTCCCTAAAAGGAATCTTGTCTCCCCTGGACAAATCCTGGGTTGACTATGGAAGCTACTGATAGATTTTAGTTTGGGGAACTCAGGAGCAGATAGCAGCCTGAACCACCTTTTTCAGTTTAGGACTAGGAAAAATCAAGAATCAGAGTTCTGATCCCAGCCTGGTGTGAGAGCATCAGAAATATCTGCACGGGCTCTCTTGTCAGTCAGCTCTGAGACACCTTAATAGAATCCCTGTTTGAATCTGTATGTATCAGGGAGCCACAAAATGTTTTCCTCTGCTTCCATAAGCAGACTAATGTGGCGTCTCAATCTGGTAGACCCGGAAAGCTACTATGGCAAGATGAAGCAATGATCTGTGTGGACCTACCACCAATGAGCAGAAGTGAGTGAGGAAATAACGGTAGAAACCATCATAAATACATGACCATGACTCCTGTTAGACATACCTTGCCTCCCAAGCATAGGACTTGCCCTTAATAAAGTCCCCAGAAGAAACAACCCGATAAACTGATGTAAAGACTACCTTGCTAAATTTATTATTTGGTACCTGGTAGAATGGAGGCTCAAAATTAAAATTAAATTTAATCATAGAAAAAAATCATAATCTTTATGGCCTGAGAACTGTAGCCATTAAACCAATAAAAATCATGACTTTTTACAGAGTGCTTACAAGGTTGCAAGTATTAAATTATCTACTTTACATAGGTGATCTCAATTTTATTAAGTAAGGCATATTCTAAAAGCACTCCTCCTTGAGCAGATGTTTTTCATGACAGATTCATTTCACTCTGATGGTAAAATCTGGTTCTGGTACACCCTCTTATAGTTGCTTAACACCATACGTCTTAGATAAATAGTGGATTAATAGTTCTTATACCCAGCAGTTTTAGATCTAGCAATTCAAGGTTCTTGTTCAAACCATAATTAACTTAATATTCATGCCCCCTGTCTTTTAAAGCCACTTCTCATTAGCAAGACCTTTATGACTTCCCAGCACAGTTGGCAACAACTTTATTTCAATCAAGCAAAAGACAATATGTTACAGATATTCACTATAAAATAAATAATACTGTCAAAGGCTTTATCCTGTCTTGGGGCTATCCTTAGCCTTCAAAAAACTTAATTGGTCCCACAGTCTTAGATGGATTTTAAATTTTGAAGAGGGAATTAGGAAGGAGGCATGTTAAAATTATCATTTCGCTTTCCCTAAGGCACCCGGTCAAAGGCCACTCAGAATGGGAAATGTCCGCTTGAGGCCTTGCCCAGCAAGAACTAACAGAATCCATACCACATTCAGCTGCAACCTTTATTATATTTCTAAAAAGTGAATTCAGCTTCCAGCCCTGCCAAAATATACAACTAAGTTTTACAGTTTTGACCTTAGGTAACTGGGGAGCAACCACATAAGCTGACATCAAAGAATATTTGCTTTTATTTTTAAAATATTTATTTCATGCTTGTAAAATCTAAAGGTGGCCTGAGTGTGAATGGGGATGAGACAGCAGAAACGTGAACTGGGTAGGTAAAGGGTGGTTTCTTTTCTCTTAATAAGCTGGTAAAACTGCTAAGGAAATAAAATCACATATTGAAAAAAGGAAAACAATTGTTTCTATTGATCTCACCATTATGTACACTTTTCGGTGTTGTGTGTGTGGGTGTGTGTGTTTAAATCATTGCAATAAGGCTAAGATTACAAAGATATGAAAACAATCAGATATGAAAACAAACCCTAGGTATTTTTCTTGACCCTCCAAAAGTAAAAAAGCACGAAATAGTTTTGCCAAGAGGAACAGATGTTTCTGTTGTATATTTCTTACTCCCTGGGCATGCTTGAGAATTCTAAATATAAATGTTCAAACAGACAGGGTGCAAACACACAGGAAGTTTGGGGGGGTGTGAGGATTCATCTCGGCGATTCAATCTGATTCACAATTTTACACATGAATCAAAAATCAGGAAAATTGGAAAAAGGACCATTTAGACATATTGACATGTGTGGCATGCATCTTAAAAAGAAAGCCAATTCAGAGAGGTAGCTAATCTCATGACTAACTTAAAGTACATAAAGAATAAATAGAAACAAGTTTCAAAGACATACATACTAACTTAATTTTGCATGATTATCTCAATGTCCTTATATGACGGACTGAATGGGGTCGGTCACATTCGTAAATTCCTAAATTTCAATCATAGTCAGTACAGTTTTATATATTAAATTAAAAAATGAAGATCTCTCTCTGAGAAGAAACAGTAGAGGGGTCAGAATGAATATTCTAACTAACCAACACATTACTTGACACAGAGTTATCTAATATTCAATATAGGATAATAATCTAAACTTGCTGCTCAGGATGCTATAACAAATTAAGCTCTTTGCCTCCAATGGATAGTGACTACAATTTTCATTTCCACATGAAATGGCAATTTCATTTATTTCATGGCAATATAGTTTTTTGAAACTATAGTTTGAAAACTATATATTTCAACCTATATTTGAAAATACAGCTTTTTGAAACATTATTTTCTGAAAATAATGTTTCTGGGTAACATTATCAGGATGCGACATAGATTGTTCCTGACTCCAATTCCCCTCATAAGAAGACCAACTAGCAACTATCTATAGACAAGACACTGTTGAAAATATCCCAGTACCCAGGGATGAGGCTGAAGCACTCCCCTGGACCATAGAGGTGGAGGACAACATTAGAAGGGTAAGAGAAGTGGCTACACTCTGCATTCTCCTATCCCAGGCTGCCATAACACCACAGTAAGACGGCCCCTCTGGGCCTACAGTTTCTAAAGTGGGAAAAAGTAAGCCCAAGGTTGAGTTTCTTCTCCCCCAGCATTGCAGTATGCTTCCCTAGAGGCCCACTCAGATCTTCTCTCACAGGGATCACTAGGGGACCCTGCAGGGCTTGACCTCTGGAGAACAGAAAGAGATGGAGAAGGGAGTGGGGTTTATAGCAAACAGTGCTCAGATCTCAGACTGCATTCCTCCCTGCACTGGTGCTTTAGCAGAGATCCCAGCAAGTAGCTCTGCCCATCTGCAGAGCAGAGCCAGAGTCTGCCCTCAGTTGACAGTTCTGGCTGATTCAGGAGCCCAGCGCAAGCCTCACTGGATCTGGAGACCATTTTACTTCCCACCTAGGCAGGAAAGCAAATCTGAAGCACTGCCCAACTGCTGAGTATAGCCTCCAGTTCCACCCAACAAGGAAACCTGACCTGAGAATCCAAGCAGCCATGGAGTCTATTGTACAGCCGCCCTCAGGCAGGGAGCCCGGCCAGCAGTACTACACAACTGCTAAGTATAGCCTCTGGCCCCAGATAACCAGAGTGTCTAAACAGTGACCCTGCACAACCAAATAACCCAGACTATGGTAACTGCCCAGCCACAAAGCCCAGCTTACAGCAGAGTCCAGCCTATAGCTTTGCTAGACTGCTGAATACAACCCACAGCCTGGCCGAGAGAGGGGGCCCAGCCAGTGACCCGCTCAATCATGGAGCATAACCCACAGACCCACTTGACTAGGAAGCGTAGACAATGACCCCTCCTGACCTCAAAGCCCAGTCTCTAGCACATCCAACTGCAGGATACCCTTGGAGGCACCTCCCAACCAAAGAGCCTAGCCAGTGATCTTGCCAAACAGCAGAGCACAGCCAGATGTCTATCTGGCCATGAAGCCCGTCATGCAGCCCCATTTAACTCTGGGGCACAGTCTGCATCCCTGTCTGATCACAGAGCACTGCCTGAGGACTTATTTTACCATAAAGCCCTGCCTGTGGCCCTGACTGGACACAGAGTTCAGTCAGTGGCACCATCTGGTTGGGGAGCACAACCTGAGACCCCCACCTCACCAGCAACTGCAGAGCCCAGCTCACAGCCCTGACCAATAGTGGAGTTCAAGTGTCACCACCCCGTAAGAGAACGTAGCCTGTGACCTTGCCTGACCATAGGTGACTGCACAGCCCAGCTAGTGCTTCCACCTGATCAAGGAGTGCAGCCAGTGGCCCATCCTGATCAGGGAGGCCAGCCAACCACCCCTCCTGACTGCAGAGCCCAGCCAGCAGGCCCACCCAAACATGGAACCCAGCCAGCGGTAAAACCCTGACCTCAGAGCACAGGCAACAATTGATTTGGCAAATGCCACCACCCACCCCTACCCCCAAATTGACTTAAGAAAGGAGGAACAGGGCTTCCCTGGTGGCGTGGTGGTTAAGAATGTGCCTGCCAATGCAGGGGACACGGGTTCGAGCCCTGGTCCGGGAAGATCCCACATGCCACGGAGCAACTAAGCCCGTGCACCACAACTACTGAGCCTGCGCTCTAGAGCCCGGGAGCCACAACTACTGAGCCCACGTGCTGCAACCACTGAAGTCTGTGAGCCTAGAGCCCGTGCTCCACAACAAGAGAAGCCACTGCGGTGAGAAGCCCATGCACCACAACGAAGGGTAGCCCCCACTCGCCGCAACTAGAAAAAAGCCGCGTGCAGCAACAAAGACCCAACGCAGCCAAAATAAATAAATAAAAATAAATAAATTTATTTAAAAAAAAAGGAGGAACAGAAGCAGGTCATATTCACAAAGGGTGGACATGGCTATGCATTTACTGTCATGGGCTAGAACTGTGTTCATTCTCCTGTTTCTGTTCTTTTTGGAAGATCTCTTTTTTATGATTAGTGTTTACTTAAAATTTTATTTCCATACAATTATTTAAAATCTATTTATACCTTTTTATTTAAAGCTCACCTCTTGCAAACAGAATATATTTTGATCTTGCATTTTGACCAGTCTGACAAATATGCATTCTATTAGAGTGTCGGTTCATTTATTTTTCAATATAGTTATTTAAATGATTGTGTTTAATGTCATCATTTTGCTTTTTTTTCTATAACTTCCATTTACTTTTTCCTCCAGTACTTCTGTCCTACCCACTTTTGTGTTAATAAAATTAGTTAGGTAATATATTTTATTTTCTGTATTATTGTCTCTTCAGTTATAGCTTTTTGTATTATTTTAAATGTTTGCTCTGGTGATTACCATTTATATTTTAATATATCACAGTTGATTTAAGATTAGCATTATACTCTATCAAATAAAATATAGAAACTGGCAACAGTATAACTTCATTTACCAACCCCACTATGTTACTATTCATTCCAGTCTGATGATTTTCCCTTTAGCATGTTTGGAAGCAAAGTTCTACTCAAAAATTTTTCTTAGCTTTTGATTCGGCGAAGGATGCTTTTATTTTACCTCAACTTTTGAAAAATATTTTTACTGTATATTGATTTCTGCATTGGCAGTTTTCTTCTTTCAGTTCTCTAACAATGCTTTACCACTTTCACCTGGACCCCATTTTTTATGATGGGAAGTTAGCTGTAATTTTCACCTAATATATAACGTATCACTTTTCTATGCTGTTTTCAAGATTTTCTTCTTATTTTTCATTTTTAATAGTTTGACTCTGATGTACCTAGATATCATTTTCTTTGTATTCACCCTACTTCAGAATTTTTGAGCTTCCTGAATTCTTGAGTTCACATTTGTTACCATATTTAGGAAAATTTTGTCATTATTTACTCCATTTGCTAAAAATTTATCTTTTCTCAACTTCTGAAATTTCAATTATCCCTTGATATTGTCCCAGTTGTCACTGATATTATGTTTTCTTTCTTTTTTAAAATTCTTTCTTCTCTGTGATATTCAGGTTGAACAATTTCTATTGATATATTATCAACTTCACTATTTCCTACACAGTGCACAATGCAATTTTAATTCCATCAATTGAAATTTTTTTCAAGTTTTGTACTTTTGAACTCTACGTTTTGCTTTATGTCCGTAGTTTTCATGTCTCTGACTAAATTGCACATATATATAATAATTACAACAATATTTTCTGTTAAGTCCAAGAACATATTTATAAGTGCTTTAAAATCCTTGCCTACTGATTCTAAAATCTAGATTATCTCAGGGTTGGTTTGTATTGATTACTTTTTCTTTCAACTTTGGGTCATATTTTCCTGTTTCTACTCATCTCAAGTAATTTAATTTTAATTTTAATGGACATTACAGATGACATCATAGAGACTGTTGCTCATTTATCTTCTTTTTAAGAGCAAAAATTTAAGAGTTGTAGCAAAGAGTTGACTTGGCTGGAACAATATCCAAACCCTATCTCCCCTGTATGGGTAGATTGACACCTCTGCTCAGTTCTCTTAACCTTCTATCTGTCCCTTACTTTGAGCTCCTTAGAATCTTGGAATTCTGAGGCCATCCACAAACCTGCCTGTAATTCACACACATTTTTGGGGGCTTCTCTATTTAAGGGGTATGTTCCCTAACATTGCTACTGTTCTGGATGGCCCAAATTCTATCTTCTAATTTCTCAAGCCAAAAAAGCAAAAATTTTATAGTTCAGATTCAACTGTTTTGCTCCCCAAGAAGTAGGGTCTGTCTCAAGCTATATGAATGAAATATAAACGTAAAATTAGTATATAAACATAAATCTCATTCAGCTTTTGCCTTTTAATGATTGGCTCTTCAGTGTTTTTTCAAAATTTTTGCAACTCTCCAGTACCACTTTCAAATACTTAAAGAAAAAAAATTCTTTCCAGAGTTTATAGTTAACATCTCTGTATTACTCCAATACAGCCTAAAAATATATACTAGTTAACTTCAAAAGTAATGTGAAATAAAAACATTACTAGATTTTTTTTTAAAAAAGATGAGATGATATGACACCTGTAGATCTGGACTAAAAATAATACTAAAGGATATTCCTCAGAGAGAAAGAAAATTGCCAAATACAGAAAACACAGAAATGTGGGAAGCAATGAAGAACAATGAAAAGGAGAAATATGAAAATAAAACAACTGTGTAAAACAATTATTAAAGTCTAGGGATCGGGCTTCCCTGGTGGCGCAGTGGTTGAGAGTCCGCCTGCCGATGCAGGGGACACGGGTTCGTGCCCCGGTCCGGGAAGATCCCACATACCACGGAGCAGCTGGGCCCGTGAGCCATGGCCGCTGAGCCTGTGCGTCCGGAGCCTGTGCTCCGCAACGGGAGAGACCACAACAGTGAGAGGCCCGCGTACCGCAAAAAAAAAAAAAAAAAAAAAAAGTCTAGGGATCATAAAATATGTGCAAAATTAAGAAGTATGATAATCATACAACAGATGGGAGAGATTTAAATGGGGTTAGTGTTTCATGATCCTCTAATTTATAGAGTCTTGAAAAATCTAAATGCTAAGTATAATTGGAAGTACTAATAAATCAAGAATGCATGTAGTAATATTTAAGGCATCTAATAAAATGATATTAAAATGATTTATAAAACAAACTAGTGGAAAAAGAAAAGAAATGCTTAATCATTTTATTTATCCAAAATAAATCATTCCACTCCAAGCTGCCCTGGTCCACGAAGAGCCACACAGGTAGATAAGACACAATAGTCTTTAAAACAAAGACTGTTAACAAGAGACAAAGAAGGACATTACATAATGATAGATCAATCCAATAAGATATAACAATTATAAATATATAAAAACCCAACACAGGAGCATGTAAGTACATAAAGCAAATATTAGTAAACATAAAGGGAGAAATTGACAGTAATATAATAATAGTAGGGGACTTTAAAACCCCACTTATATCAATGGACAGATCATTCAGACAGAAAATAAATAAGGAAACACTAGCCTTAAATGACATGTTAGATGACATGTATTTGATAAGTATATACAGAACATTTCATCCAAAAGAAGAATACACATTCTTTTCAAGTACATATGGAATATTCTCTAAGATAGGCTGATCACATGTTTGGCCACAAAACAAATCCCAATGAATATAAGAAGGCTGAAATCATAACAAGAATCTTTTCTGATCACAATGATATGAGACTAGAAATAAACTACAGGGAAAAAAATTCAAAAACCACAAACAATTGAAGTCTAAACAACATGCTACTAACCAAACAATGGGTCACTGGAAAAATCAAAGAGAAAATCAAAAAATGCCTTGAGACAATGTAAATGGAAACACGATGATCCAAATCTACAGCATGCAGCAAAAAGAATTCTAAGAGAGAAATACAGCAATCCAAGCCTACCTTAAGAGACAAGAAAAATCTCAAATAAACAGGCTAATTTTACACCTAAAGGAACTAAAAAAGGGAAAACAAACAAAACCAAAGCTAGTAGAAGGAAAGAAACAAGAAAAATCAGAGCAGAAATAAATAAAATAGAGACTAAAAAAGAAAATCAATGGAACTAAGACCTGGTATTTTGAAAAGATAAAATTGATAAACCTTTATCCAGACTCATCAAGAAAAAAAGAGAGAGGGCCCAAATAAATAAAACCAGAAAAGAAAGAGAAGTTACAAGCAGGACCACAGAAATAGAAATGACCTTAAGAGATTACTAAGAACAATTATACTACCATAAAATGGACAACCTAGAAGAAATGGATAAATTCCTAGAAATGTACATTTCCTAAGACTGAATCAGGAAGAAATACACAGTATGAACAGACCAATTACCAGTAATGAAATTAAATCAGTAATCAAAAAGCTCCCAACAGAAAAATGTCCAAGGCCAGTCAGCTTCACAGGTAATGTTTCTACAAAACATATTAAAAACAGTTAACACTTATTCTTCTCAAAGTATTCCAAAAAACTGCAGAGGAAGGAACACTTTCAAACTCATCCTCTGAGGCCAGCATTACCTTGATATCAAAACCAAACAAAGACATACACACACAAGAAAAAAAAAAAAAACAAGAAAGAAAAGAAAAAGATAAGAAAATTACAGGACCAATCACTGATGAACATAGATGCAAAAATTCTCAACAAAATCCTAGCAAACTAAATTCAACAATACATTAAAAGGATCACACACCATGATCAAGTGGGGTTTACCCTAGGGATGTAAGGATGGTTTAATATCCATATATCAATCAACATGATACACCATATTAACAAAATGAAGGATAAAAATTATATGATCATCTCAATGGATGAGGAGAAAAGCATTTGACAAAATTCAACAACCATTTATGATAAAAAATTTCTCAAGAAAGTGGGTATAGAGGAAATGTACCTCAGTGTCATAAAGGTCAAACATGACACACCCATACCTAACACCATACTTAATAGCAAAAATTTGAAAACTTTTCCTCTACGGTCCTGAAGAAGACATGGATGTCCACTCTAGCCACTTTTATTCAACCTAGTATTGGAAGTCCCATTCACAGTAATTAGGCAAGAAGAAGGAATAAAATGCAGCCAGATAAAATAGCAAATATTAAAACTGTCATTATATGCAGATGACACAATAGTATAAAGAGAAGCCCTAACGACTCCAATAAACAAGTGTTAAAACTAATAAATTCATTCAGTAAAGTCACAGGATACAAAATCAAATACAGAAATCTGTTGCATTTGTATACACTAATAACAAACTATCAGAATGAAAAATTGAGAAAACAATCCCATTTACGGTTGCATCAGACAGAATAAAATATCCAGGAATAAATCTAAACAAAGAAGTAAAAGACTTGTATTCTGAAATCTTTAAGACATTGATGGAAGAAATTGAAGATAACACAAACAAATGGAAAGATACACTGTTCTCATGGATTGGAAGAGTTAATATTGTTAAAATAACCATACTACCCAAGGCAATCTACAGATTCAGTGCAATCTCTATCAAAATACCAATGGCATTCTAGAACAAACAATTCTAAAATTTGTATGGAAACACAGAAGGCCCCAATAACCAAAGCAATATTGAGAAAGAAGAGCAAAGCTGGAGGTATCATGCTCCCTGATTTCAAACTATACTACAAAGATACAATAATCAAAAAACAGACTGGCACAAAAAACAGATGCATGGATCAATGGAAAAGAATAGAGAGCCCAGAAAGAATCCCACATTAATATGGTTAATTAACCTACGATAAAGGAGACAAAAATATACAGTAGGGAAAAGACAGCCTCTTCAATAAATGGTGTTGGGAAAACTGGACAGCTACATGCATAGAATCAAACTGGACTACTTTCTCACAAAATACATAAAAATAAACAGAAAATGAATTAAAAGTTTATATGTAAAAAACTGAAACCATAAAACTCCTAGAAGAAAGCATAGGCAGTATTCTCTTTGACATCAGTCTTAGCAATATTTTTTTGGATCTGTCTTCACAGGCAAGGGAAACAAAAGCAAAAATAAACAAATGAGACTACATCAAACTAAAAAGCTTCTTTACAGCAATAGAAACTATCACTAAAACAAAAACGCAGCCTACTGAATGGGAGAAGATATTTGCAAAAATGTATCAGATAACTGGTCAATACCCAAAATACACAAAGAACTTGTAGAAGGCAACCTCAAAAAACAAACAACTCAACTAGGAAATGGACAGAGAACCTGAACAGACATTTTTCCAAAGAAGACATTCAGACGGCCAACAGACACATGAAAAGATGTTCATCATCACTAATCATCAGGTAAATGCAAATCAAAACCACAATGAGATATCACCTTACGCCTGTCAGATGGCTATCATCAAAAAGAACACAAGTAAAAAATGTTGACAATGTAAAGAAAAGGGAATCCTCATACACCACTGGTGAGAGTGTTAATTGGTGCAGCCACTGTGGAAAACAATACGGAGATTCCTCAAAAAACTTAGAACTACCATATGATCCAGCAATTCCACTCCTGGGTATATATCCAAAGAAATGAAAACACTAATTTGAAAAAATATATGCACACCAATATTCATTGCATCATTATTTACAACAGCCAAGATATGGAAGCAACCAAAGTGTCCATCAATAGATGGACAGATAAAGATATGGTATATACACAATAGAATATTACTCAGCCATAACATAGAATGAAATCTTGCCATTTGTGATAACATGGATGAATCTAGAGGGTGTTATGCTAAGTGAAATAAGTCAAACAAAGAAATACAAATACCATATGGTCTCACTTATATGTGTAATCTAAAAAAAAACAAAAAAACCCAAATGATCAAAATAACAAAAATGGACTCACAGATACAGAGAACAAATGGGGTTGACAGAGCAAACTGGGGTAGGTCAGAGTGAAATAGGTAAAGGGGATTAAGAGTTACAAGCCTCCAGTTATAAAATAAATAAGTCACAGAGATATAATACACACCATAAAGATTATCGTCAATAATATTGTAATAACTTTGTATAGGGACACATGGCTACTAAACTTATTGTGGTGATCATTTCATAATGTATGCAAATTTCAAGTCACTATGTAAGATACATGAAGTTAACATAACATTGTATATTAACTATATTTCAATTTTAAAATCTGGCTTTTCTATATTAATCTTCGGAAAAATAGGTATTAAGGCAAAAAACATTGCTAGAATAGAAGAGGGACATTTCAGTATAATAAACAAATTAATACACCAGGAAATGATAACAATTCTGGTTAGTATGCACCCAAATTAAATGGCTTCAAAATATATAAAACAAATGTTGACATAACTAAAAGGAGAAATTAACAGATTTATAATCAGAATGGAAGATTTAGCAAATTTCTTTCAGTGATTGACAAAATAAGCATAAGCAGACCAAAAAAAGTATAGAAGTTTGCTCGAGATGAATAATCCTGATCTAACTGACATATGAAGAATACTGTAATTAATAGTAACAGATAAATATTATTTTCACATGCCTATGAAGAACTTACCCAAATAGATCTCAAATTAGCCTCTAAATCATATCTCAAAAAGCTTCCAAGGAATGAAATTATATGAAATGTATAACACGACCATGGTGAAATTAAGCTAGAAATCAACAACAACAAAAAATAACTAGGAAATACCTGAGTGTTTGGTAATTAAGTTTTCTTTTTGTAAATCATAATGGAAATTAGATTAGAAAATATTTTAGCCCTGTAATAATGGAAATTCAACTATCAATATGTTGTGTATTTGTGATTAGAGGGAAATCAATAGCCTTTAGTGCATATATTAGGAAGAAGGAAGCCTAGAATTTAATGAGCTCACTAACCAGCTTATAAGTTAGAAAAATAAAAGCAATTACACCTAAAGAAAGTAGAAAGATGAAAATTATAAGTTAATAAAATAGAAAACAAATAAAGAATTTTTAAAAATCAGTTAAGTCCACGTTTGGAGACAATTCTTCTTGGTTCTCCTGTGGTTTATTTGGTTGGTTATCTCAAGACATGCAAGTGAGGGAACTGAGAGAGTGAGACGGGAAGGGGAAAGCCAAAGATAAGGATGTATAACTGAGGCTGAGATTGTTTTATAACAATAGATGTTGTATTTTGCTGCAAACTCCTGTGAAGCTTACCAATATTTTACAAACTATACGTAAAAATTTTGTGTCTTGATGGAAGTCCAGAGCATTTATAAACCAGCACTTAACACCCACTTGGTAAGGAATGCTCCTGGCACCTTAACCACTCTCTACGTTTGGACTCTGCTTACATGTAGGTGGAGTTGCTACAGCATTAGCTTAGGCTCTGGGGCAGAATGTAGTAAAATACAATGTGTGCTCAAGATGAGGTACTAGCAGCACATGTGGCCCAGCAGCAGTACAACATGGACTGCAACTGACTGAAGTCCTCTCTTGCACTGGGCCCCTGTTAAAAACTAACAGTATTCTGAATCACACCAGCAGTAGCAGTATTTTCAAGTACATTGATATGCTGCCTCGGAAACTGAGAGAAAACCTCATAGTTGAGTCATCTTTATAAGTGGTAAGAATAAAAAGTGCAATACATTTTCTTATACTTTAGAGAGCTGTCCCCAAATGCCCCAGACTATTGATTCACTTTTGAGACAGGACTCTGAATCTTTAGAGTATTTATCTCCCATTCTTTGCACATATGTGTTACACTACAAAATCCAAAGTACTTCCTTCCCCTTGTTAACAAGATTATGTTAGGATGACTCACCAAAACAGTAAGCCAGCATTAGGAAAGAAAAGCAAGGTCCCTATGGACTACAATGAGACCAAGAAGAATTAACATGATCTTGGGGCAAGAAGTTAATGTGTACTAGTCTTCCTCCCAGGTGAATGTGAATACTTTTGATCCTCATTTCTGAAGTTGATTAAAATAAATTATTTCTCAAATCAGTAGTCACAATCCAAGAATTTTAGGTTATGTTGATCAGTTCCAGTAAAAGCACCACATCCAGCACAGCGGCTAAGATTGGGGCCCCACTTACTATTCTGTCATTTTCCACAGCTCATTTGCTTTTCCCCTCAGGAATGTACAGGTGAATTAAACTGGGATATGCTGGTAATCACTGCATCTTCATTCTTTGAGGATGACATTATTCACTGCAAATTATCCTAGGATCTGGTATTCCTTCTGATTTACATTTTAGGCCTGAAATAGGGGCAGTTTCTGGGGATTTTGTTTTGTCCTTCTAGACAAAGACTCTTAGCAGCTATAGTAGACTCCATAGTAGCCAATCTGGCATTTGTTTAGTCTATCATTCCCAATATGCCCTCTTGGAAACCAAGAAATAATGATGATATTTCTGTTCTTCCGATATCAGAATCAGTTAATGGTTAATATCTAATAGCACATGAAAGAATTCTGTATATTCTTTTTCTAAGTATACAGTTACTCTACTAAATGGCAACAGAGTTCTTTAGGGGAGAGTTTACAATAAGGGACATTACAACGTCCTTTGCCAAAGAGATCTAGCCTCCACTTCAATCCAAATGTTCAGGGTTTGAACTTAGGTTTGAAAATCAGGTGAGTTATAACAATTTCCATTCCGGGATCCAACATCAGGCTTCTGCTTGTCAGCTATATGTATTTTTTAAGTTACATATGTCCACATCCTATGCAGCAGCCGTATTGTCAAAAAAGAACATGATCTATTAGCCACCACCACAGATCCCTGTGGGATAAGGCACCTAGTGGTCACTCTGGTAATGCTATCAGTTAAGATTAACTACACTTTTTAAAAATGTAATTCCACAGAAAAACTTTGAGAAATGTTGTAAAAACATGTCTCTCTCAGCAGGAGCGAGAGCTGGGTTTTTTATTCAGATTTCTTCAATCATGACATAGACATGCTCTCAAGGAGTCCATATCCTGATATTCAAAGCTGTTACTTTTGCAAAGTAACTTCCAATTCTTCAGTAAAGACAAACAAACAAAATTTTAGGCAAAGAAACACAAGTGCTGTCAGTTGGAAATGGTCTGGAGCTCACTGATAGGATGTAGTTGTGGCACCAGCATTTGCTACACTGCACCCCTTGTACTATGCAGATCCACTTACTGTCTGACGTATGTAGATATCCTTTGAGTTGTAAAGCTGTATACACATGTCTTTCCCAAGAAATATTTATTCAGATTCCAATGTGTGAGGACCCAGGATCCTTCCCATTATATTCCCAAAGAGACTCTTAGAAGGAGAGGAAGGACAGCTGGCTCTTTCTTTTCTACAAATGCCAAAGTTATTTTCTGCGATACTTGCCTACAGTAGATCCTGTTACATGCAGGATTATATCTGGTTCCTCTCACACCATCCCAGGGATAAGAATAAGGGCAAAGTGAGCCCTAAGCAGTTAATAGTGTATATAAGTAATTATAATCTACCCTGTTCCAGAATTTTCATGCTGGCGTTCAAGACAATATTAATGAATGTAGACACTAAAGACTTAATTAACTCCTTTTTCCTGCCTGCTTATCTACTGTCAAGAGGAATCCAAAATGACAAAGCAGCAGCCATAATCCTGACTAAGGGTCAGGATTAGTGGACCCTTACTTGTGTTCCCTGATAGAAGCATACTTCCCCTCCCCCTTTTTCCCCAAGCCACCACTCCCCACACTTTAGTTTCTTTATTCCAATGGTGCTTAAAGTTGTGCACATAGAAACACAAATTCCGAAACGGGTCATGGAAATGACGATGAGAGAAGCAAGTCTTATTTCCATGCAGTAGTTCTCAGAGCAGTGTATTCTACCTGTCAGGGATATAGTGCCACAAAATGGCCGTTGGTTCAAATTATATATTTTATCTTAAAATATAGCGGCCCAACTTCACCAGATGTCATATCCAGCTTTGTACATTAGGTAAGCATTTACCTAATCATTACAATGTTTTCCCATTCAGGTTTTGGGAATGATTTTTAGCAAAATTTTCCCCACAGCCATAGGAGATGAGAGTCTCTTTAATCCTCCCATAGAATCTTTCTACATTTCACTGTGTATCATGAGTTGGCAGTTAGCTGAAATGAGCCTGTCATTTTCTTCTTTCATAGCATTTCTTCTTTCATTGCACTGAATAGAAAATACCCAAATGCACATTCATTTTAATAGTCAGTATCATTATATCTCTCATGTAATGGCATAAACCAGTGTTTCCTGGAGTAGTCTGAAGGGTCTAGCATAATCTTAACCCCTTAGCATAGATGGGTTCTTTAGGCAAAGAAATGCAAGTGCTGTCAGTTGGAAATGGTCTGGAACTCACTGACAGGATGTAGATGTGGCACCAGCATTTGCTACATTGTGCCCCTTGTACTATTCAGATCCATTTACTGTCTGACATATGGAGATATCCTTTGAGTTCAGAAATAAGGCAGGCGTGTTCTTAACCACTGCGCCACCAGCAGATGTCCCAGCCATAAGAATAGATATATAAAGAGTCTGGGGTTTTTGAGAAGGAATCACACTCAAGAGAAAGCAAATATAAAAGATGGCTTCCACTGGTTTTTTTTTGTACATCAGGGTATAAGACATGAAGCCAACAAAGAATACAAATGAGGTAATCACAATAAAATGGAACCTTCTAACTCAGCTGATCCTGGGACACACACTCCTCTGGGTTCCTAGTTGCAAGCTTAAAATGTCCTCACTCATTAGGCCAGTTTAATCAGGTTTCCAATTTCTTCCAGTGGAAATCATCTTAATTGATATATGTGGTATGACAATGTTATCTGTCTAAAAATGAACAAATTTTATCTATCATAAGTAAATTCAAGGGGAAAAAGAATACAATTGCACTTAAGATTAAACAGTAATTATTATTTTTGACATATTTTCCAGTGAACTGAGATATAATTTGTATATTGTGTTAGGTGTACAACATGACAATTTGATTCACATATATACTGTGAAATGATTACTACAATAGGCTTAGTTAACACCTCCATCATCACACATAATTACCTACACTCTTAGCAAGTTTTAAGTAAATAATACAGTACCATTAACTATATTCACCATGCCTTAAACTAGATCCCTAGGACTTATTCAATTTATAACTGGAAGTTTATACTCTTCCATCAACATCTCCCCCATTTCCCCTATCCCAGACTCCTGGCAAGCACTATTTACGAGTTTTTTATGAGTTCAGCTTTTTCAGATTCCACATAAGGATGAGATCATACAGTATTTGTTTTTGTCTGTCTGACTTCTTTCAGTTAGAACAATGCCCTCAAGCTTTATCCCTGTGTTGCAAAAGGCTGATTTTCTTCCTTCTTGTGGCTGAAATATATTCCAGTGTGTATGTGTGTGTATGTGTGTATTACATTTCATCATTTCATCCATTATTGGGCACATAGGCTTTTTCCATGTCATTATTTACTATTGTGAATAATGATGCAATGAACATGGCGGTGCATATACTTTAAGGTGATAATCACCAAATTCCCTGCTTCCAAACTAAATCCTGAAGTGAAGACAAATTTCACCCATTCTATGAATCAGAGTCTGATCTTTTAACTATTCTATGCATATATTAAGATGGATCACATGAAGTTCCATTTTGCAAAGTCAAAAATGATCAAATATTGGGACTTCCCTGGTGGCACAGTGGTTGAGAATCCACCCACCAACGCAGGGACAAGGGTTCGATCCCTGGTCCAGGAGGATCCCACGTGCCGCGGAGCAGCTAGGCCCATGCGCCACAACTACTGAGCCTGCGCTCTAGAGCCCGCGAGCCCACGTGCCACAGCTACTGAGGCCCGCATGCCTGGAGCCTGTGCTGCGCAGCAGGAGAAGCCACCACAATGGGATGCCTGCATCCCGAAACGAGGAGTAGCCCCTGCTCGCCGCAGCTAGAGAAAGCCCACATGCAGCAACGAGGACCCAATGCAGCCAAACATAAATAAATAAATAATCAAATATTAACAATTTCACATGGAACAACCAATTTGTAATCTCAAAAATAAGTATGTAATACTAAAATATTGCACTGTTTTATATTTTTCTATTTTTATATGTTTTCCTATATAGCCAATGTGATAGAAATTAGGCAGACAAAAATGAATAAGACCTAGTCCCTTCCCTTAAAGAGCTTACAGCTGATACCTAATAGGTATAAAGTAAATAAATGAAGTTATGAATCAATGAATACACACAGAATGTAACTGGCTGATACAGGGCAGATAGAGGAGTAAATAAAACATTGAAAATGAAAATTAAATCATAGGAAGTGGGTAAAACAGCCATTTAGTACCTGTAAGTTACTAAGTAAATGCTTTGTAAATAACAATAGTGATAATAATACCTTCAATATATTATTCCCCACCTTATAATTAGCATCACATAATTTCAGAGAGTAGATTTTTGTATCTTCCATGGTGAACCATGTTGGGGTTTTTCTCTTAATTTTTGCACAAGCAAAAGAATTTTTAACGTGGCAAGCAGATATACATACATACATCTCAGTTACGAGGTATTGTAACAATTTTCTTTATGGGGGATATATAGGCTCTATTTTTTTTGGATGTAAGTTAAGTATATAATGTTTAGATCCAGGCTTGTTTGTAAGCAGGAGCATCTGAAATTTGATAGTTATACAAAGAAAATATATAATACACAATGTTGAGCATCAGTTTAAATACAGAATTTTGCTACAACGCTCGTTCACCATAGAGGACACATTATTCTTTTATTAAAGAAGGCAAAATTTAATCTGTTAAAAAATGTCCTGAACAAGTTCCAGATCTAGAGAGCAATTTATAGTAAAATTCAAACTAAAGAACATGCTGTACACTTTGTTTTCACATTATGTGATATATTTTTTTTTTCCAGAATGAAAAAAAAAGTACGGACTCCTGTTAGACTCACAACCAGTAAATTCACCCTTGAATTTAGTAAGCCAGGACAGTGGATATATTCAGTTTGGATTTCTTCCACTTTAGATATTTATTTACTTCAGAACCTGAGTACTAAGAATATTGAGGTGAAAATTAGACATGTAGACTGAAAATACATTTGGATAAGAAACATTTCTGGAATGGCAGAGCAAGACCTCTGAAAAACTGCCCCTCTGTAAAAGCAATGATAATGATTGGCAAAATCAACTTTTTAGAACTCTAGAAATTAACCAAATGCTTGAAAAATACATGAGAAAACATTATTCAATAAAAAAGTAAGGTAAGTGAGGTTTGAAATGTTATAACAGGCCCTGTGCCCACGCCTTACTCCCTACTGTACAGGAGTGTTGAAAAACAATAGCCTGGCTAGCAGCAACTGTGAAAACCAGCAGCCCTGCAGACACTGGAGGGAGCAGAATGGATTAAAAAAATCCCCTTACTAACCAAGATGGTCACGGTTCAGCCCGCTGCCTTCTAGGCAGACAGAAATGGACTCAGAAATCAAGGAAGAAACTCCTGTGCTTAAGGAATTCATTTCATGTTGTGGAGTTGAAACACAGGTTCTAAAATGTGGGCCCTGGACTGACCGCGTTAATACTCAAAGTGCCAACAGACCTAAGCTGCTTATTTTCTTTATTACTGGTAACATCGGTTTTTCTGCCTTTTATGGGCCATTTGCAAAGGCTTTGTATTCTTCAACAAAAAGACGCTTTCCAGTTTGGGTTATCAGTCATGCTGGGCATGCCGTGGCCCCCAAAGACAAGAAGATTCTGACAACTTTTGGACGATCCAAATGCCCGAGAAATTAAGGACATCTATGGACTCTGTGGTCAAGTAGAATACAAACTAGCTTTCCTGAGAACTCATGGGCCAAAGGAAATGAAACTTGTGGTCATTGGTCATTCTGTAGGCTGCTATTTTTCCCTTCAGATTCTGAAGCATGCCCCTGAGCTCCCAATAATTCGCTGCTTTCTGCTCTTTCCAGCAATTGAGCGAATGACTGAGTCACCCAACAGCAAGCTCGCCAATCCACTTTTGTGCTGGCTTTGATGTTCTCTATGTTCCTGGCTACTTACTACTTAAATCGTGGCCTGAGAAAATCAAGTCCTCGATGATCAGAATGCTCCTTCGAATGATTAATGTACAGAGTGAATTTTCCTTTCTGAATGCATTGGAACCATTCTGCCTCATTAGTGCTGCCTACCTTGGGAGTCAAGAAATGATGGAGGTGGTGAAGAGAGACAATGAAACCATAAAAGAACATGTACCTAAGCTCACATTTTACTATGATACTATAGATGGTTGGTGTCCAAAAGCGTACTATGAAGACATGAAGAAAGATTTTCCAGGAGACATTCGACTCTGTGAGAAAAAAAATACCTCATGCATTTATCCTTTATTTTTTTTACCAGGAGCCCAACATGGAAGCTGACTGGCTAAAGGATGATCTGTCTAAACTATAAATACTGACACAAGGAACAAGCACTGACATAGGGGCAGTAAGTATACTGCCTCTTAGTAGTAAGTAGTACACTTAGTAGGTAAATGTTAAATTTTAATGTTTGATATTAGAAGAGAAAAAAAGTGAGGCCCTCTTGGCCTAGAAACTATCAGCTCCTAGCTCCCCATGCTATAGGCTGAAATAAACACAGTTGATCAATATTCCATAGGATTAACAACACATTTTCCAAGACTCCAGGAACACAGTGATCTAAACAAGGTCTCTTATGTTTGCACAAGATGCCCAGTGGCACCATACAGTTTTGGTAGGCAGAATCCTTGCAGACAAAAGGAAATCTAAATTTAGTTGATTTTAATTGAGTTACAGTGTAGAATAGGCTCCCCTAGAGAAAATCATGAAAGACCTACTCAAAAATGTAAGAGACCTGTGAGTGTTATGTGTGTAGTCGGATATGTGAAGTGTATGAGATCATGAGAAGAATATACTCAAGTTCCAGTAGAGCAGGGAGTGATGAGCAGTGGATCTTGGCAGTGGACCAGCTCTCTCTTAAGGACAGAAACTGAAGATCATCCCAGACTAACTATGCAGAGGTCTTGGCTGAGATTATCAGACTCAGACTGGATCCCAGGATAGCCTGCACATCCTACGTCACCACCATGCAGCGTGTCTCAAACCACGAAGTCAGCCTTCTGTCTGGCTGCCAGTGGAACAAACCCAAACAGAGCCAATGGCAGGGGAAGCACTGCTTATTTCCTTCTCTGAGGAGTATGACTTCCTGATCTACCTTCAGTAGTCAGTGAATAAATTTCATCAGATATTCTTCTGGTAAACTAACTACTAATAAGAGTTATTGAAGGATCCCGACTATACCAGCAGACAGCCAGCAAGCTCTGGTTGTGAGCTCCCTGCTGGCTCCTCTTCTCCAGAGCCAGGATGGGGAGGCACTGGGCTGTCCCAAATCAACCCTGTACCTGCCCACATGCAACTGCCCCCTCTGTGATTTTCTTCAGTCAAATTCCATTGAGGACCAGCAATGAGCCAAGTACTATATAAGCAGTGAAGATAGATTGTTAGCTACATTATGATTCTTGTCTGCTGACAATCTTCTATAAGTAATTTTTGAAAGGGCATCTTTAAATTGCTGAATAGAGAATCACCATAAATAAGTTTTCCACTTCTGCATTAGCTTTGTTAGTCAGAAAGAAATTATTTCATTAACGAACTAAAAGAACTGATTAAATTATGTGAATTCCCCCTCTCTGGACACCTTGGGGTTCGGTAAAGAAGAGGCTTGTTCTCTGACCTACAGTAGGTTAATGATATGACTTCCTACACTGAC
Source organism: Mesoplodon bidens (assembly GCF_964165515.1). Classification (NCBI taxonomy): domain Eukaryota; kingdom Metazoa; phylum Chordata; class Mammalia; order Artiodactyla; family Ziphiidae; genus Mesoplodon; species Mesoplodon bidens. Next base: position 206,614,511 of record NC_138176.1, read on the forward strand.
TGAATCCTGGGACCTTAGGAGCCAATAAATCCCACTGACTTCAAAGATGGTTGATGACTGATAGAAACATTCTATTTTCTCCTAGAGGAAATTCCTCATGGTGTTATCATTCCTTAAGGACAATGGGATGTTGTCCTTCTTCTCAAAACCTAAAGCCCCCTTATGAAAGATTCAGCTCTGATATGCTCCCAACCCAGTGGTAAGTGTTGAATGAGTTACGATCCTCTGGCATGGCTTCTGCAACGGGGCAAATGACTTCTCAGAGGGTAAGAGCCAAGCTCCAGGCAAGAAGGTCTCCTGGCACCAGAAAGGAGCCAGTAGGTGCATAAGCATTGGTGCAAGGCTGCATACAAAGTCCTTACTGGCAACTGTGTGGGGAGGCCTTCTGGAAATCTTACATTAGTAGCTTGGTCTCACGGCTCTGAAGTGCCTTGCACACAGGAGATGCTCAACAGTACGAACCTAAAGCACTTAAGCAAGTACTGGGTAAATCATGCTACTAGAATAAAGAATAACATGCCCAGCTTTTCTTTTAGTGTTATTTTACAACATTACTTCATATTTCAGGAGGCCACATGTATGAAATTATATTATATCTGATACACCAAAGTTTACCAGAGCTTAAAAAATGATAAGAAGTAAAACAATAAAGTAAAAGATACTGGCTCTTAATTCCTGTTTATCATCTAAGCACCAAATGAATTTTCAAAATAAATGTTTTACCCACACTTAATGACCTTGCCTGGCCTGATCTCTGTTTGTTGAGGGAGGAAGGGTAAAATCTTACTGTCCTCCTGAGTTAGACTAGGGTCAAAGTCTCTCTCTTAAATTGAAAAGTCATTTTTTCAATGGTTCTTTTAGAGAAGGAAGAATCAGATTTCAGGAAATTGAAGTTCATTTTATTTCATTAGGAATTAAAAATGTTTCCATGCATAAGTATGAGGGGACAAGGTATGTGAATTCTGGAGGCCTTACCATCTGTGTGATTTTAGACAACTTCATCTAATTTCTCCATGCCTCATTGTCCTCATTTATAAGATAGGATTAATAATAATACATACCTTATATTGTTAGAAGATTTCAATGCGATGATTAAACGAAAGCATTTAGCAAAATGCCTAAACAAGAATATTTTCTAGATAAAGACTGGCTACATTAAAAAATATTATTAAACGTTTTAATAATAAAAATAAACAAAAGACTAAAGTTGGCAAGCAGTGGATGAAATGCATTTTCCAGAAGCATTTCTGCCTGTATATACCGGTCAATCACTTAGATTATTTAATAACTTCATCTGGGGTTATCTAGTGCTAAGTGAAAGGCCTAAACAAAAAATCATGACCAGTTGTTCCCAGTCTGCTCTGGACCATGGGGAAGAATCTCCAGAGGCAGCCCCTGTGGCTTTTTCTGGCCGGATGTCCAAGGCAGCAGCACTCTCACCATTGGCCTCTCCACTCAACCCTTGGCGAGCCAGTGACCTCCAAAATCGTGATTTTTCTTTGTCCTTCGTTATATTAAAATTAAATTTAATTCCAGACTTGAGGAGATACAACAACTTAATGTAATACCTGATTCTGGATTAGATGCTTTTGTTACTTAAAAAAAAAAAAAAAAAAAAAAAAAAAAAAAACACTCTTGGGACAGTTTGCAAAACTTCATTGAATGGGATCTGAAGATTAGCTGGGAATAAGAGATCAATGTTAATTTTCTGATTTCAGTGGTTGTACTGTGGATAACTAGGAGAATCTCTTTACTTGTACTGAAGACACACTAAAATGTCTGGTAATCATGGAGCATTATGTCAATTTACTTTCAAATCGTTCAGAGGAAAAAACAGTTATCTGTACTTGCAACTTTTTTGTAAGTTTGAGATGATTTTGAAATGTATAGAAATAATTATTTAGAAAAATAAAAGAAATCCCCTTCAAGTTCAATCCCAGATTATTGTCACTATCCACCTGTCTGTACAGTTCCTCAAAAGTTTAAATCTCAGAATCAGAGCTTGTTCATGGCAAACAGTCTATACCAAGGGTCTTTATCTAAAATAATCAGTGGTAATTGTTTAAAATCTCACCTGCCTGAGGTGACAATAGGAAGAGGATGACCAAAAACTTAAAAGTGAAAAATGGAGAATGAGATTAATAGGGGACTTTTAAAGCTTTAACTTATTCCTAGAAATCAAGAAGATAGTGCCCATGTGAAAGCTTGTGTTCATGCCAAAGAAAAAGGAAAGAAGACCTAATCCTCAGCTCTGTCTGACCTTGAAGCTCTGACAAGGAGGAAGTGAGTGAAAGCTAAGGCAGAGTTGTAAACTGCTTGCATGAGCAATGAAAGGAAACACCAAAACAAATATAGGGCTCTTCTGCTAAGACTGGGAGACCTAATGGCTCAAAGCATTTAAGAAAATCTCTTTCAAATCATTAGCTGAAATTGACACTAATGAAACAGAGCCTTCAGTGGCCACACAACTCAAAGAATATAGACCTTACAGAAGGAGTCCAGGAAAGACATCAAACAACCAAACAGCAATAAGAACAACAAAAATAACTCAACAATCAGCAATAACACAAACTTTAGGGGAGGGGAGGATCTGAGTCACCAGATCCTACATTATACTACTTAAAATATATAAGTTTCAATAAAACATTTTGAGACACACAAAAAAACAAAAAAGCATGACCCATGCACAAGGAAAAAGGGCAGTCAATAGAAATTACCCCTGAGAAGGTTCAGACATTGGGCTTAATATTCAGAGCTGATATAACTATGTTCAAAGAGCTAAAGGAAACCATGTCTCAAGAATTAAGGAGACTGTGGGAACAATGTCTCAACAAACAGATATTAATCAAGATAGAAACTATTAAAAAAGAAAACAGAAATCAGTCTATAGTTGAAAAGTATAATAACTAAAATGAAATAAAATACTCACTAGATGGGATAAACAGCAGACTGGAATGGATAGAAAAAGAAAGAAATAGTGAACTTGAATATAGGTCAATTAAGGTTATCCAATCTGAGAAACAGAAAGAAAAAAAGAATAAAGAAAAATAAATATAGTCTGAGAATACTGTGACATACTATCAAGCTTACTAACATATGCATAATTGGAATCTCAAGAGAGGAGAATGGAGAAGAATATTTGAATAAATAACAGTAAAAATTTTTTTAAAAAAGAAAAAAAACTCTCCAAATTTAATGAAAAACATTTATCTGCCCATCCAAAAAGCTCAGTTAACTCCAAGAAGGATGAACTAGAGAGATCCACTTCTAGACACATCACAGTGCAACTGATAAAAGCCAAAGAAAAAAAGGATGATGAAAGCAGGAAGAGAAAAGCAACTCATCACATGAGGAATTCTCAATAAAATTAACAGCTGACTCTTCACAGGATAATGGATGCCAGATGGCAGTGGGATGACATATTCAAAGTGCTGAAAGAAGATGAATGTTAACTAAGAATTCTGCATTCAGCAAAACTATCTTTCAAAATTGAAGGAGAAATTAACACATACCCTAATAAACAAAAAATGAGAGATTTCATCACTAGAAGACTTCCCTCATAAGAAATATTAAATGAGTCCTTCAGGAAAAGACACTATACAATAACTCAAATCAATGGGAAAAAATAAGAGCACTGGTAAAAGTAACTGCATAGGTAAATATAAAAGACATTGTGAATGTACTTTTCTTTTTATTTTATTTTATTTTATTTGGATTTTTTTAAATTTTTTTGCTTTATAACAAATTTAATCAGTTATACATACACATGTTTCCATATCCCCTCCCTTTTGCGTCTCCCTCCCACCCTCCCTATCCCACCCCTCCAGGCGGTCACAAAGCACCGAGTTGATCTCCCTGTGCTATGTGGCTGCTTCCCACTAGCTATCTACCTTACGTTTGGTAGTGTATATATGTCCATGCCGCTCTTTCACTTTGTCACAGCTTACCCTTCCCCCTCCCCATATCCTCAAGTCCATTCTCTAGTAGGTCTGTGTCTTTATTCCTGTCTTACCCCTATGTTCTTCATGACATTTTTTTTCCTTAAATTCCATATATATGTGCCAGCATACAGTATTTGTCTTTCTCTTTCTGACTTACTTCACTCTGTATGACAGACTCTAGGTCCATCCACCTCATTACAAATAGCTCAATTTCATTTCTTTTTATGGCTGAGTAATATTCCATTGTATATATGTGCCACATCTTCTTTACCCATTCATCCGATGATGGACACTTAGGTTGTTTCCATCTCCGGGCTATTGTAAATAGGGCTGCTATGAACATTTTGCTACATGTCTCTTTTTGAATTATGGTTTTCTCAGGGTATATGCCCAGTAGTGGGATTGCTGGGTCATATGGTAGTTCTATTTGTAGTTTTTTAAGGAACCTCCATACTGTTCTCCATAGTGGCTGTACCAATTCACATACCCAACAGCAGTGCAAGAGTGTTCCCTTTTTTCCACACCCTCTCCAGCATTTATTGTTTCTAGATTTTTTGATGATGGCCATTCTGACTGTGTGACTGTGTGAGATGATATCTCATTGTAGTTTTGATTTGCATTTCTCTAATGAGTAAAGATGTTGAGCATCGTTTCATGTGTTTGTTCGCAGTCTGTATATCTTCTGTGGAGAAATGTCTATTTAGATCTTCTGCCCATTTTTGGATTGGGTTGTTTGTTTTTTTGTTATTGAGCTGCATGAGCTGCTTATAAATTTTGGAGATTAATCCTTTGTCAGTTGCTTCATTTGCAAATATTTTCTCCCATTCTGAGGGTTGTCTTTTGGTCTTGTTTATGGTTTCCTTTGCTGTGCAAAAGCTTTTAAGTTTCATTAGGTCCCATGTGTTTATTTTTGTTTTTATTTCCATTTCTCTAGGAGGTGGGTCAAAAAGGATCTTGCTGTGATTTATGTCATAGAGTGTTCTGCCTATGTTTTCCTCTAAGAGTTTGATAGTGTCTGGCCTTACATTTAGGTCTTTAATCCATTTTGAGCTTATTTTTATGTATGGTGTTAGGGAGTGGTCTAATCTCATACTTTTACATGTCCCTATCCAGTTTTCCCAGCACCACTTATTGAAGAGGCTGTCCTTTCTCCACTGTACATTCCTGCCTCCTTTATCAAAGATAAGGTGACCATATGTCCGTGGGTTTATCTCTGGGCTTTCTATACTGTTCCATTGATCTATATTTCTGTTTTTGTGCCAGTACCATACTGTCTTGATTACTGTAGCTTTCTAGTATAGTCTGAAGTCAGGGAGCCTGATTCCTCCAGCTCCATTTTTCGTTCTCAAGATTGCTTTGGCTATTCGGGGTCTTTTGTGTTTCCATACAAATTGTGAAATTTTTTGTTCTAGTTCTGTGAAAAATGCCAGTGGTAGTTTGATAGGGATTGCATTGAATCTGTAGATTGCTTTGGGTAGTAGAGTCATTTTCACAATGTTGATTCTTCCAATCCAAGAACATGGTACATCTCTCCATCTATTTGTATCATCTTTAATTTCTTTCATCAGTGTCTTATAATTTTCTGCATACAGGTCTTTTGTCTCCTTAGGTAGGTTTATTCCTAGATATTTTATTCTTTTTGTTGCAATGGTAAATGGGAGTGTTTCCTTGATTTCACTTTCAGATTTTTCATCATTAGTGTATAGGAATGCCAGAGATTTCTGTGCATTAATTTTGTATCCTGCAACTTTACCAAATTCATTGATTAGCTCTAGTAGTTTTCTGGTAGAATCTTTAGGATTCTCTATGTATAGTATCATGTCATCTGCAAACAGTGACAGCTTTACTTCTTCTTTTCCAATTTGGATTCCTTTTATTTCCTTTTCTTCTCTGATTGCTGTGGCTAAAACTTCCAAAACTATGTTGAATAAGAGCGGTGAGAGTGGACAACCTTGTCTTGTTCCTGATCTTAGTGGAAATGGTTTCAGTTTTTCACCATTGAGGACGATGCTGGCTGTGGGTTTGTCATATATGGCCTTTATTATGTTGAGGAAAGTTCCCTCTATGACTACTTTCTGCAGGGTTTTTATCATAAATGGGTGTTGAATTTTGTTGAAAGCTTTCTCTGCATCTATTGAGATGATCATATGGTTTTTCTCCTTCAATTTGTTAATATGGTGTATCACGTTGATTGATTTGCGTATATTGAAGAATCCTTGCATTCCTGGAATAAACCCCACTTGATCATGGTGTATACTTTTCTTTGTAATGCTTCACTTCTGTACAAAGAAAAAATTATAAAACTATGTGGATGAACTTATATAAAAGTGTTTATTTATATGAAAATAGGATAAAGAAGCGGAGAATGGAGGTATATTGGGGCAAAGTTTTTATACATTATATAAATTCAATTTGCCTTAATATAAACTAGATTGCTTTACTTAGGATGTTAGTTGTAATCCCCAGGAGATCTACCAAGAAAATAACTAAAAAATATGATAAGGAAACAAAAGAGAGTTAAATACCCTAGAAAATATCTATTTAGCAAAAAAGAAGTAGTTAAAAAAAAAGGAATAACTGTACAAAAAAGACTTAAGATATATAGAAAAAAGTAGCAAAAATGTCAGACTTAAGTTTCACCTAATCAGTAATTTCATTAAATCTAAGTGGATTTAACACTCAAAAAAATTCTGACTGGCAGAAGGGATTAAAAACCATGAACTGGGGCTTCCCTGGTGGCGCAGTGGTTAAGAATCTGTCTGCCAATGCAGGGGACACGGGTTCGAGCCCTGCTCCAGGAAGATCCCATATGCCATGGAGCAACTAAGCCCATGCACCACAACTACTGAGCCTGCACTCTAGAGCCCATGAGCCACAACTACTGAGCTGCATGTCACAACTACTGAAGCCCGCAGGCCTACAGCCCGTGCTCTGCAACAAGGGAAGCCACTGCAATGAGAAGCCCGCACACCACAACAAAGAGTAGCCCCCGCTTGCCGCAACTAGAGAAGGCCCACATGCAGCAGTGAAGACCCAACACAGCCACAAATAAAAAATAAATTAAATAAATAAATTAAAAAAACCCCATAAACTAACTGCTGTCTGCAAGTTATACACTTTAGATTCAAAGCCCATAAACAGGTTGAAAGTGAAAGGAAGGAAAAAATATACCATACAAAGAACTGCATAATATTATCAGCCATAATAGACTTAAAGACAAAAATAACTAGAGACAAAGTAGGATATTTTAGAAAAGGTCAACCCACAAAAAGATATAATAATTATAATCATATATGTACTTAATGCCCTAAAATACATGAAGCAAAAGTTGACATAATTGAAGGGGAAAACAACTCAACAACAATCACTAGAGACTTCAGTATTCCACTTTAGATAGTGGATAGAAATACTAAGCAGAAGAAAAACACAGAAATAGAAGAATTAAGCAACATTTAAAAAATCAAGTAGACTTAGACATCTATAAAACAATCAATCCAACAGTAGAGCATATACCTCAGAGTATTATTCTTAAGTGTATGTGGAATATTCACCAGGATAGACCATTTGATAGGGCTTAAAATAAGCCTCAATGAATTCTAAAAGATTTAAATGATACAAAGCATAATCTCCAACCACAATGGAATTAAATGAGATATCAATAAAGGAAAGAAATTTGGGGATTAAACAAATATGTGGAAAATAAACAATACGCTCTTAGAAAACTAATGGCTCAAAAAACAAATTACAAGAAAAATTTTAAAATACTTTGTGATGAATAAAAAGCACAAAATACCAAAACTCGGGAGATTCAGTTAAAGCAGTGTATAGAGAGAAATTTATAGCTGTTATCACCTGTATTAAAAAAGAAAGATCTCAAATGAACACCCCAACTTTTCACCTGAAGAAACAAAAAGATCAATCAAAACTGAAAGCAAGCAGAAGGAAATAACTAATAAAGAATAGAGCAGAAGAAAAGGACACAGAAATAGACAAACAAATCGAGAAAACCAACGAAAGTTTTTTCTCTGGGAAGGTTTAAACAAAATTAGCAAAACTTTAGCTACAGTAACCAGGAAAGAAGAGACAAGATTCAAATTACTAAATTCAGAAAGGAAAAAGGGATATCACTATCTTCTTTACAGGATAAAAAAAGGATATAAGATAATAACACTAGATAATATATTTCTATGCCAAAAGAAATGCAATAACTTGAATGAAATGGACAAATTCCCAGGAAGAAACAAACTACTGAAATTAACTCAAAAAATAAAATTCAAAATCTGAAAAGACTTATAAAAATAGAGTTAATTATTAATCAAAAAAACACAGGGAATCCCACACCCAGATCACTTTGCTGGCTTATTCTAACAAAAATATTCAAAGAAGAAATAACACCCAATCTTCAGAAACCCTTGTAAAATATAGAGGAGTGAATATTTCCCAAATCATTCAATGAGGTCAGCAACACCCTACTACCAAAACCAGGCAAAGACAACACAAGAGAAAAATAATCAGACTAATATCCTTTATTAATATAGATGCAAAACTTCTCAACCAAATACTAACAAATTGAGTCCAGCAATAAATTTTAAAAAACTGTACACTATGTCAAGGTTGGATTTATCTCAGTAAGACAAGGTTGGTTCAAAATACAAAAAAAACTACATGCATAATATAACACCATATTACTTAGAAGACCAAAACCATGTGATCACCTTAATAAATGAAGAAAAAGCATTTGAAAAAAACCAATACCCTTTCATTACAAGAAAAAAAAGAATACCTAACAAAGTAGTAGCAAAAGGGAACTTTCTTAAACAATAAAGCATATCTATGAAAAATCTCCAGTTAATATCATACTTGACTGTGAAAGCTTTACCTAAGATCAGGAATAAGACAAGGATATACACTCACTCCACGTCATTTCAACATTGGAATGAGGGTCCTATGGGCATTTAGGTAAGAGAAAGAACACAAAAGCACCAATATTGGAAAATTATTAAGTAAAACCACCTCTAGTTGTAGATAACATAGTTTTGTCTATAGAAAAATCATAATGAATCCATTAAGAAAAACTATAGAGTGAATAAATGAGTTCAGCAAAGTTACTGGGTACAAAATCAAAGAACAAAAGTCAATTACATTTCTAAACACTAGCAATGAACAATCTGAAAATGAAATTAAAGAAACAATTCCATTTATAATAGCACCAACAAGAATAAAATAGGAATAAATTCAACAAAAGTACAAGACTTGTAAACTTAGAACTATAAAACATGGTTGAAAGAAATTAAAGAGGTCCTATGTATGTGGAAAACATTTCATATTCATGGATTGAAAATTTGTACACTGAGGAAATACTCCCCAAATTGACCTGCAGATTCAACACAACTTTTATCATATATTCCAGGTGTCTTTCTAGCAGATACTGAGAAGCAGCTCCTAAAATTCATATGAAAATATAAGTGACACAGAATAACCAAAACAATCTTGGAGAAAAGAACAAAGTTGGAGGATTCACACTTCCTGATTCCAAAAATTACTAAAAACCTACATTAATCAAGACATGAGGTACTGACACAAAGAAAGACATGTAGATCAATAGAATAGAATTGAGAATACAGAAATAAATTCTTACAGTATGGTCAATTGGTTTTTGACAAGTTATCAAGAAAACTCAGTGGGAAAATAATAGCTGTTTCAACGAAAGGTGCTGGGTTACCTAGATATTCACATGCAAAAGAATGAATGAAATTGGACCTGTACTTCACACCATGTACAAAAACTAATTCAAAATGGATCACTGACATAAATTTAAAAGCTAAAAGTATAAAACTAAAAAATAAATATAGGAGTGAATCTTTGTGACCTTGGGTTAGGCAATGGTTTCTTAGCATTACATTAAAAACACAAGTATTAAAGAAAAAATAGTTAAACTTTATTAAAATGAAAAACATTCATGACTCAAAGAAAACGATCAAGAAAATGAAATGATACTCACATGGGGGAAAATATTTGCAATAATTTATCTAATAACATTGTATGCACAATATATAAAGGGCAACCCAATTAAAAACGTGCAAAATATTTGCATAGACATTTCTCCAAAGAAAATATACAAATGGCCAAAAGCACATGGAAAGATGCTCAACATAAGTAGTCATTAGGAAAATGCTAATCGAAACTACAATATGATGACACTTTACATGTAAAGAATGGCTAAAATAAAAAAGACACAAATAAGTATTGGCAAGGATGTGGTGAATTAGAACACTCAAAAATTGCTAGTGGGGATGTGAAAATGTGAAGCACTTTTGTAAACAATTTGGGAGTTTTTCAAAAAGTTAAACACGGAGTCACCATTTTACACAGCATTTCAATCTAGGTAAAAGCTCAAGAGACTTGAAATATATATTTACACAAAAGCTTGCACACAAATGTCCACAGCATCATTATTCCTGATGGCCAAAAAAGCATAAATCGTACGAATGTCTATCAACAGATGAATGAATAAACAAAAGTAGTGTACTCATACAATGGAACATTTAGCCATAAAAATGAATAAAGTACTTATCCATGCTACAACATGAATGAACCCTAAAAACACTATGCTAAATGAAGAAACCAATCACAAAAGACTGTACTTTATATAATGCCATTTATAGGAATTGTCCAGAATAGGCAAATCTATGTAGACAGAAAGTACATTAGTGGTTTCCAGGAGCTGGGGGAAAGAAGAAAGAGGAAATGACTACAAATTGGTATGAGGTTTCTTTTGGGGGTGATGAAAAAGTTCAAAAATTAGGTAATGGTGATGATTGTACAAGTCTGTGAATATATTGAAGAGCACTGCATGGTATACTTTACCATGGTGAAATCTATGGTATGTTAATTAAATCTTAATAAATCTGTTAGTATAAAAGTAAATATAATTGGGAACAAGAAATCTAAAGAACATTTTTATATTTTAAAAGATTGAAATTGGTAGTGAAGTACAGAGTCAAGAGTCTTAGTTTGTGTTCTCTATACCTATAAAATGAGAAATTGACTCTACACATCAAGGAAAAGATGAAGAAAAATGTATATAAGTGTGCTTTATAGAGTATATGAAGATGTGATAGAGGGGCAACAGGGACTTCATTCTTTCTGGAAACATAAAAATTCCTCTCAAAATTGTTTACCTGGCTGCTACTCTCACCTTGTTGCCCTAGGGAATGTTAACTCCCCTATACATCCTACCTATACTTACATATGGCCAAGGAGTCAACCATGGAGAAAGTGGAAAGATAGGCAAGGCCACATTATGACTGTGATTGGTCCCTTTCACCATAAAAAGAAATTAAATTCTCATTTTATGACTGCATTTGTATAAAGAAAAATATATTATTATTATATAGTAAAACATTTTTATCAACTTAAAGTTTGTTTCTTCTAATTATAAAAGAAATTTAAAACATTATTGTGGGCTCCTAAAAGTAGTATGGGCCAGGCACTATGCCTAATGCATCAGTCCTGAAGACAAGAGATCAGTGCACGTAATGGGAGCCTTAGCACAAGGTGAGTCTAAGTGCACAGAACTGTGGAATGGAAAGATGTAACATGCAGGCATCAGAGACATCTGCTATCATCAGTCATATGAATCAATATTTTTACTTAAGTCAAATAGCATTATCTTCTTAGAACAAATTTCACATAAAATCATTGCTAAAATATTTGGCCTATGACTATAAATCACCAACTATATTTTATAACTGGGACAATACGTAATGGGATAAGCTTATATTACAAGACAAAATGATGCCTGATATTATTTTCTGACATTGTTTATCTGCTAGTCCTTGAAAATTGCATAGAAAGTATTTTTTTTCTATCTAGCAACATGAATCAGTGCAATAAAAGAGACCACTGTAATAATACTGATGTCAGAGGATAAGATAACACCCACCTTGTAGGCTCCTTCTATGTTATATAAAGAGAAATGCACAATGTACACAATGGTCATAGTTTGACCAAAGGTATAATCGAATCTGTGAAATAGTGAAGTGCCTTGTAATAGAGTTTTACTGTAATTGCTTTGTCAGGTTATCAATCTTATGCTGTACCCTAAAGAGAAAAAGTTTTTCCTGCTGCTTGCAGGTATAGAAAACTGTGGAAGACCAAGTGTATGTCAGCTAAGGTGGCACTGACCAAAGGGAGGTTGGAATACTGAACAGATCAAGGAAGAATCCTGACTACAGCCTAGTGCAGGCACAATAAGAAATGATCAGGTAAATGGTGTTGATGAGGTATGGAAAGGAATTAAAAGGAGAACAGTGGTAAAGTAGCAGGATACAAAATTAATGCACAGAAATCTCTTGCATTCCTATACACTAATGATGAAAAATCTGAAAGAGAAATTAAGGAAACACTCCCATTTACCATTGCAACAAAAAGAATAAAATACCTAGAAATAAACCTACCTAGGGAGACAAAAGACCTGTATGCAGAAAATTATAAGACACTGATGAAAGAAATTAAAGATGATACAAATAGATGGAGAGACATACCATGTTCTTGGATTGGAAGAATCAACATTGTGAAAATGACTCTACTACCCAAAGCAATCTACAGATTCAGTGCAATCCCTATCAAACTACCACTGGCATTTTTCACAGAACTAGAACAAAAAATTTCACAATTTGTATGGAAACACAAAAGACCCCGAATAGTCAGAGCAATCTTGGGAAAGAAAAATGGAGCTGGAGCAATCAGGCTCCTGGACTTCAGACTACACTACAAAGCTACAGTAATCAAGATAGTATGGTACTGGCACAAAAACAGAAATATAGATCAATGGAACAGGATGGAAAGCCCAGAGATAAACCCACACACATATGGTCACCTTATTTTGATAAAGGAGGCAAGAATATACAATGGAGAAAAGACAGCCTCTTCAATCAGTGGTGCTGGGAAAACTGGACAGCTACATGTAAAAGAATGAAATTAGAACACTCCCTAACACCATACACAAAAATAAACTCAAAATGGGTTAAAGACCTAAATGTAAGGCCAGACACTATCAAACTCATAGAGGAAAACATAGGCAGAACACTCTATGACATAAATCACGGCAAGATCCTTTTTGACCCACCTCCTAGAGAAATGGAAATAAAAACAAAAATAAACAAGTGGGACCTAATGAAACTTAAAAGCTTTTGCACAGCAAAGGAAACCACAAACAAGACGAAAAGACAACCCTCAGAACGGGAGAAAATATTTGCAAATGGAGCAACTGACAAAGGATTAATCTCCAAAATTGCAAGCAGCTCATGCAGCTCAATATGAAAAAAACAAACAACCCAATCCAAAAATGGGCAGAAGACCTAAATAGACATTTCTCCAAAGAAGGTATACAGATCGCCACAAACACATGAAAGGATGCTCAACGTCACTAATCATTAGAGAAATGCAAAACAAAACTACAATGAGGTGTCACCTCACACCAGTCAGAATGGCCATCATCAAAATATCTACAAACAATAAATGCTGGAGAGGGTGTGGAGAAAAGGGAACCCTCTTGCACTGTTGGTGGGAATGTAAATTAATACAGTTACTATGGAGAACATTATGGAGGTTCCTTAAAAAACTAAAAATAGAACTACCATATGACCCAGCAATCCCACTACTGGGCATATACCCTGAGAAAACCATGATTCAAAAAGAGTCATGTACCACAAAGTTCACTGCAGATCTATTTACAATAGCCAGAACATGGAAGCAACCTAAGTGTCCATCAACAGATGAATGGATAAAGATGTGGCATATATATACCATGGAATATTACTCAGCCATAAAAAGAAACGAAATTGAGTTACTGGTAGTGAGGTGGATGGACCTAGAGTCTGTCATACAGAGTGAAGTAAGTCAGAAAGAGAAAAACGAATACTGTATGCTAACACATATATGTGGAACCAAAAAAAAAAAAAAAAAGGTTCTAAAGAACCTAGGGCCAGGACAGGAATAAAGACACAGGCACAGAGAATGGACTTGAGGACACAGGGAGGGGGAAGTGTAAGCTGGGACCAAGTGAGAGTGGCATGGACATATATATACTACCAAATGTAAAATCGATAGCTAGTGGGAAGCAGTCACATAGTACAGGGAGATCAGCTCAGTGCTTTGTGACCACCTAGAGGGGTGGGATAGGGAGGGTGAGAGGGAGGGAGACGCAAGAGGGAGGGGATATGGGGATATATGCATATGTATAGCTGATTCACTTTGTTATACAGCAGCAACTAACACACCATTGTAGAGCAATTATACTCCAATAAAGATGTTAAAAAGAAAAAAAAAGGAGAACAGTAACTTCATAAAAAGTTCATCCTGTGCTGAAAGTTTTAGACTGAAAAGAAATGAACTTAAGATGTTTTTGTTAACTTTTCCACCAGTTACTATAAACTCATGAGAAGCCTCTGAGAGTAAGGGAGGCAACCCCCAGAAATTATAGATTTATAAAGAGAATAAAGTTAAGTCTCCTTGGAGACCTAGTTCTTTTAGGTCAGATCTAACTTGGTCTGAAGTAACTTGAACGTTAGGAAAATTAACTGAATGTCATCTGGTTCTTTTTCCTAAATCAACTGAAAATATTAGAGATTCACAAATTTTAGATGAGAATGGGGCTTTTGAGAATAATGAGCACTGCCTCCACATTTTAGACATTATTTCCACTGAGACATATATTTTATGAAGAAAATTATATGATGACTATAATTTACATTGTAAGATAAATAGTTAAAATATAATTTAACCTACCTTAGCAATAAAAGGTAGCTTTCTTTAAAATTTCATAGCTATTCACATTTAGAATCATTAAAATTACTGTGGGGAGATCCTTAATTGATCCCTTAAACATGAAGAGAATCACGACTCTTAAGAATAATCTAGAAAATTATTCTTATAAAATTATCATTTTGCAGTTTATGCCAAAACCTTTGCCTTTCACATTTTTAATCTATTTTTAAGCTCTATAATAGTGTCCAAATCGGTTGTAGTAATTGTGTTAAATTTGATAAATAATATTAAATACGCAAGTGTATACTGATGTGCATGGGTTGGTATATACACAACTAGGCTTTTGCTTCCAGAATCCATTACACATTAGGTTTTCATTCAAAACTTGAGACATGTATTTTATTGAAATATAAAATAACTTGATTCTTCTTCTAGGGCAGTGATTCTTAAAATCTAGTATGAATGAGGATATTTTTTGTGCTTCTGAACAGTAGTAGATGCTTGATTCTATTGGGGCAATACTAGGAATCTGCATTCTAACAAGTTCCCAGTCTCTCTTAATCTCAGAAAAGGGAAGAAGAACATCACATATGATTATGGCTTAGGCAATTTGGATAATGTCTGCTTGTATCCAGCAGTATATCTGTCTCTCTAACTTGTCTCCTGTAGCTCTGAAGAAAGAAGCATAGAAAACTACATTTTTAGACTAAATCCCTAGCTGAGTTCCAGCTTAGATTCTGCCAAAGAAAGTCACTTTCACAAGATTTTCAAGGTAGATGAGAAATGGAATTCATTTTAGTCCTGCTAACAATAGTAGGCAAACACACTGATTTGGGCTGAAAGCAAGGTTATGTTGTGTCTTCCAGATATTTGCCTATGAATCAATTAATTAAGTACTGCAGGTTGCCGAAACTAGCAGTGCTGATTTTCTATAATTTCTGCAACTTAAAAATTTCCTGACATTTCCATGAGCCTTCTCTGACATTTGTTTCCCCCACCCTTCCAAGGGTATTGATAGCACTCATTTAAACTCCTTGCCTGAAATATTTTTCCTGGCAAGACTCTGACATCTATAGCCTGCGAATAAAATGAAAGTTAACGACATGCCTAAATCCTGGTGACTTTTAACCTATACCTAAATGTATGCAAGACTTCATCTCCATATCAAGTCCCCTGACTTTAGTTACGGGCATCCTTCTGGAACTTAATATATTGTATTCCAAGAGTATTTCCCTGCCCCTGCTGATTAGAAACTTTATTCTCAGGCACAGAAGCTATTCTTGTCACCATATCAGAGAATTCTCTCTAAACCCAGGGAGGAGAGTCTATATACCTGGCCTTCTGAGTTAGAATACAGTAGACTTATTAGTTTGGTCACAATGTTATAAATGAGGGTGAAATAAAATTTAACCAGGACTATTACATCTTCTGTCATGTTATAGAAAAAGACAGAGGCTTCTGAGTGTTATAGAAGAACATACACATTTTTTTCATACAGTCAATGTGGTATCCCAATGTCTAATACACCAATGGTTCTCTAACATTACTAGGCCTAAGAATCACCCAAAGTTTGTATTAGAAATAAAGGCAGAGTGACACAGCAAAATGGAGAAATAGATGGTTCCCGACTTCAATTCCCCTCACAGAAAGAACAACTGGCAATCATCCATAGACAAGACAAGTTTGTGAAGATCCCACTTGGGAATAGGGTTAAAGCAACCTCTTGGATGACAAGAGTTGTGAAAAACCACTTCCCCAAGGCTGGTCCAACACTACATCAAGGACCTACCATTTCTCCAGTGGAAAAAGGAAAGCCCAAGGTGGACATCCAGCTTCTCCAGCATTACAGGATGCTTTTAGGGAAGCTACTAGGTATTGCCTCCTGGGAATCATTGGGGGAATCAGCTAGAGACATAGAAGAGTGACAGGGCCCACAGCAACAAGCATGCAGATCTTGGCAGACTGCATTCCTGCTGGCAATAGTACCCAGGCAGAGAACCAGTGGCTCTCTTTATCTGCAGAGCCAAGCTAGTGGCCCTATCTGGCCAGTAAGCTCGGTCAGAAGTTCTTCTGAGTTTTACTCACCAGCAGGTAGGCCATCCCAGCCTCAGAGCCCATTCTAGGACCCTGCCTGGGCAGGGAAGCAAGTCACCAGCCCACCCAAACAGGAAGCCAGGCCAGAGATTCTAGGCAACTAAAAAGCACATCCTACAGCCTGCCAGGGCAGAGAAGGAAGTCAGCAGTCCCTCCCAACTGCTGAGAAAGGCTAAAAGAAGAGACTGATTCCTCAAATGCACAGATACTAATGAAAGTAAATGAAATCCTGAAGAGGTATCTGCACCCCCGATGTTCACTGCAGCAGTATTCACAATAGCCAAGATACGGAAATAACCTAAGTGTCCATCCATGAAAGAATGAAGGAAATATATATACATATATATAATTATGTATATATATGAAGTGGAATATTACTCATCCATAAAAAGAAGGAATCCTTTCCTTCTTCATTTGTGACAACATGATGGACCTCGAGGGCATCATGCTGAGTGAAATAAGTCAGATAGAGAAAGACACATACTGAATGATCTCACTTATATGTGGAATCTAAAAAAAGTTGAACTCAGAAACAAAGAATAGATTGGTAGTTTCCAGGGGCTGCTGGGGTCGGGGAGATGCGGAGCTGTTGGTCAAAGGGTACAGACTTTTAGTTATGAGTTCCGGGGATCTAAGGTACAGCATGACGACCACAGTTAACAATACTGTACTGTATACTTGAAAGTTGTTTGGAGAGTAAATCTTATATGTTCTCACCACAACAAAAAAACAAAACTCTAATCACGTAAGGTGAAGGTGTAACTAAACTTATTGTGGCAATCATTTTGCAAAATGTATGTGTATCAAGTCATCACATTTTACCCCTTAAATTTACACAACCTTATATGTCAATTATATCTTAATAAACCTGGGTGGGGGGAGAAGAGAAGGAAAGATTCTTTATTCTCACCTGCCAAAGACTGTCAGGTTGGGTTCAGGAACAGGTAAATTTTGTAGATAATTCTAGTGAATATACAACTGACTTTGAACAACAAGTAGAATATAGGTGCTGACCCCCGAGCACTCAAAAACTTCATGTATAATTTTACATTTAACCCTTCGTATCTTCAGTTTTGCATCACAGATTCAACCAACCGAAGACTGTGTAGTACTGTAATATGTATTTATTGAAAAAAAAATCAACTTATAAGTGGACCTGATCAGTTCAAACCTGTATAGTTCAAGGGTCAACTGTATTTCAACAAATACACTATTAAGAAATTGTCCTAAATCACTGATGGACGAACAGAACTTTTTTTTTTCCAGAAAGTCTAAGGTTTTCTCTTAAACTAAACAAAGAGCTTTGGGAAGAATTTGTTGACAGGAAAACATTCATTTTGCCCTTCAGAGAGTCCAAATTTAACCTGGTGAGCAGAAAGGTGGAATAATGTAGGCTAAGGATATTCCCACCTTTAACCCAGATCATCCTATAAGAAGATAAATTGTATGTTTAATTAGTCAACAAGTAGTTTATCATCATGGTAATGTCCTCCAATGAATTAGAGTCCCTATATCAAGACTCCTTTGCAATATGATATCCTTACTCTTTTCATCAAAAGGTGAAGTCTATTTCTCCAACATCTTCAATGTGGGGTGCATTCCTCACTTGATTTGACCAATAATAGAATGTGTCCATTTTAGAGATGAGGAAGCAAAGGAGGTTAACTATCTTGCCCAAGGTTACACAGCCAGGAAGCATTTAATCCCTGGCAGTCTAGGTCCAAATTTCATGCTCTAAATAAGCATATTATATTGATGTTAATGTACTGAATCATCATATAAAGCATCCAAACTAGATGATAAGAAAAAAAAAACAGAAGAGGAAAGATGTACTAAAGGAAAAACAACGTGCCATTTTTCAAGTCTAATTCAAAGTTTTAAAAATATTATCACCACCATCAGGTGAGGATGAGATTTTCAAAGGATTTTATCATTGGTTTGCTATTATTCCCTATGGTAAGAAACTGTGGACTGTACAAATGGATTCCAATACTGATAATCAAATTGATAAAAATGAAGTGTTAGTGCAAGATAATCAAATAGATTGGAAGTCACCTAAGTACTACTGAGAAACCACTGGAAGAAATTTAATATATGAGACCTGAAGCAAGGAGAACAGGGGAAGGATAATGTAATAACTGCAGAAAAATGAAGCAGAGTTTTTTGTTTTGTTTTGTTTTTCAGTGAAAGTGTGGTAAGAATAACAAGAAAAAAAGATTTACATTCGGAGAAATTATTACAGCCAGAGAATTTTATCCTGAAAATGATTCTTAAAATGAATAGTTTTAAAGGTACATTATTATAAAATAATCACTTGATTTTATGATGATGGTTTGAAAATCATCTTTTTCAAATATAGTAGCTATATGCATCATGACCCTAAACAAGATGCAAAATAAGATCTTTGTTGCAGAATCTTCATGCTAAGTAGCACAAATATAAATACTTGGAAAAAACAAGTCTCTATAATATGCTACCATCTCTTTAATATTTGTTGACAAATGATAGTGTATTTAGCTGTATATAGTCTATGCAAGAGTTTACATAAAATACATGATATCTGGTCCCTGTTTGTATTAGTTTACAATTTACAGTGTGAAGAAAGATCAAGCTTACAAATGTCACAAATGTTTCAAGGGGGTCAGAACATCCAGATACACTCATAAAGGATTTCTGAAGAATAGTTTCAACTGATAGTCCTAGAGATACCTTCTAGATTGCTTTTTCCCAACAATATATATGGTTTGAAAACAGCATCTTTGAATATGTTCGACTGGGTACCAAATTAAGAATGGAAAAAAAGAATGCTTTCCAACCTATATCTGGTATTTTTAACTTTCAACTCAAACTGTTAAAAATAAAAGTTGTAATAAAAAAACAAATTACCTAAAACAAAAATAGAAAGCACTGATTTCTTATTGACTGTCAGTAGTGTGAGCAGCTATGGCTGACGAAGACCTTGAGTACCCAAGTCCTTTCCTGTGTCAGGAATGTCATATTCTGTTGCTCGATAGCAATGAGGATTAGTATGACATGATTTAGATGAAAAAAGAGAAATTAAAAGAAAATGGAGGAAAAATCAGATGCCAGGGGCAAATTCTGATGAACAAACAAGTTCAATTCAATCACAGTGGAAAATCAATGAAGTAAAAATGGACTGCTAAATCACACTCTGGCCATTTCAGAATATCTCCATCAATACTTGGAGTCCCTATCCATTATCTCCGTCTGCCCAGGGAATCTCTCTCTTCCTCCCCATCGACTTGGTACTACAATACAGTATTTTTTTTAATGTATTTATTTATTTTGCTGTACGCGGGCCTCTCACTGTTGTGGCCTCTCCCGTTGCAGAGCACAGGCTCCGGACGCGCAGGCTCAGCGGCCATGGCTCACGGGCCCAGCCACTCCGCAGCATGTGGGATCTTCCCGGACCGGGGCACAAACCCGTGTCCCCTGCATTGGCAGGCGGACTCAACCACTGCGCCACCAGGGAAGCCCAATACAGTATTTTAAAGTGTCTAAAGTTTTATGGTTCATGTTCCTACATTAGACCTGTATATGCTCTAGAAAACTAAAATATCCAGCTCTCCTCCCTTCTATCAAAAAAAAAAAAAATCCCCCAAGTTATTCCCAAATAACATCTGACTTCCTGGATTTATCTGAGCACTCAATTCTGAAACAAAAGCAGAATATTTTTACCTCTGAATTTAACCAGAGATTTGTAACCTTGTTTTTGATCCATGGATCACTTTGGTAGTCTTGTAAAGCCTGGACTCCTTTTCAAAATAAGAGTTTTTAAATGAACAAAGTGCATAGAACTAAAATATAAACCAAATATATTGAAATATAGTTTTAAAAATATTAAAAACAAACTTACATTATTGTTTCTTTATTAATGCCTAAAATAATAAGTTCTAATAGTATACTTAATAACTACAATAACCTTGAAGTGTTAATGAGCATGAACTGTAACTCAAAATATCTGCAATAAGTGCTTTGTGATATCTAAAATCTCTCATTTCTAATAGTGACAAAGTTGCATGTACTTCTGATACTACAGTGATATAGATATACACTTTTGCCTCTCATAAGGCGTGGATTTTTGTGTTGGGACCCTGAATCCTATCCACAGACCCTTGGGAGTCCATGGGCCTCAGGTTAAGAAGCCCTCTCTTATAAGAGAAGCATAAACTGTCACCTTAACGAGCCCCTTTTCATATTCTTTTTGGACCGCTCACAGTGATTGGAGCATTATCTGTTATTACTCTGCAAATTAGTATCCAAATATTCCTACAAGCTATCTCTTCTCTGTAAACATTAATGTCAGACTCTATTTATGGTATCTTTGAAAAAGTCTGGGAAGAGAGACTATCACTGCTGGGTTCCTGTTCTCACTTTGCTTGAATGTGGCCTAATATGCATTGTCTCGTATGCTCAAGGTATGCTTTTAATAGGAATAATTTGTTTCCTCATTTTTATTACCTCCCTCACAAGCCACTACCCACATATATAGAATTTGATTGGCACTATGTTTTTAGTAACAAGGAGACTAGTGGTTCTTATGACCTACTACTTATACTTATTATGTAAAAGCATTACCATAATTGACACGCTGGTAATTTGTGCCTCTCTCTGCATCCTATAACTGTCTCTGTGGAAAAAATATCACCTAAAACATTTAAATTTGTGGAGTAAAGATGCTGCAAAATGTAGTTCTTTTCACTGCAGGCAGACAACTGCCAGAAGTATAACGATGATAGAAATAGCTACATACATGCTGCGTACACTCCTGTGTATACCCCTATTATTCATATAGAAATTAATTTTTGCAAAGTACTAAATAGAAACATATTAATGGAACATATTTATATGAAGCAGATAAATAGGGTTGGTTATATTAGAGGATGCTGGCTGCACTGGAAACAGAATGTGGACAATCAGGGAAGGCATCCTTGTTTACTCTTTAAAGGAGCTCTTCAGTCATTCCTTGATAAACACTGCATGATCACTTGATTTTGGAAAATAAAATGGAAGAATGCTTTAATGAAATCATTACAGTGAGAGTCCCATAACCAAATTGCCCTTACTTTTTGTCTTTTTCTTCCTCTGAGATTCTTCTTGGAGGAGCACAAAGGAGTGAGTGATGGGAGAAGTACTTGCCATTTCTTCCCTCTCTGCTCCTTTCACCACTTTCTTTTAGGTGATAGAAGTAAATGAATTATATATTTTGCCATGGCTATTTTTAAACTTATTCCATTTTAAATAAATCCATGTCAGTCTCAAATTCAAGTAGTTTTATTTTTAAAAAAAAGCAAAACCACAGTAGTTGTATGTCCCATTCCTCCTTCACCTTCTGAGTTTATTAATCTCAGGAAACAATCATTTGCAATTCTTTAAGCTGATTCTGCTTCTTTTGCCTCTGCATTTGCTGCCATTTCCTGATGCTTGAGGTTTGAATATAACATTTCCACAACTGGAGGATAAGGATTTAGATCTATCAGAGTATATATAGCAGATGGTATTCTCTACTCACACTTACACTTCCCTTCATTACCTTCTAAAGCAGAAGCATTGGAATTTCAAGGATTGGTACACAGGGCACATAATTATTGTAACTTGTCATCACTGAGGATTAAATGTTCAATTCATAAATATCAATGGCTGCACAAATTTTAATTTTATTGGAACAATTAATTCTTTTTTGGTTTGCTTGATTTTCCATTTTTCCATTCATTGCCAATAGAAACATACATAATTTTCCTCCTGTTCCAATGTTTCAATCTGGCTGGTTGCTCCCTAGGTGTGCTGCTTAGCTGTCATCCTGGAATTTCTCTTGCTGTTTATAGGGAGTGTGACCTTTACCTCTGAGGTGTTTTTTAATCTTCTCTTTTCTGAATTCAATATTATCCTATTTCTTGGTTTAGTCATCATTTTGCGGAGCTTATCTTCTAGGAACTCCTGGAGAAATGGTATATTGGATGAATTTTAAAGATACTTCATGTCTGAAATATCATTATTTTCTCCCTCATACTCATTTTTACTGAGCACAGAATTCTAGACTAGAAATTTGGGACCAGAAATTTTGAAGACTAAATACCAGTGTCTAGTATTACTGCAGGGAAGTAATTCCAATCCCCTCCTTTTTTTTTTCTTTTTTTGATGTTTTTCCTCAGTGATTTTAAGAATCTCTTTAACTCTTCTGAAATTTCATGATGAATATAAATTTATAGGATTTTTTTTCATTAACTATACTAATCATTTCATTTCATGAGACCTTTAATTCTGGAAACTTATTTTCTTATTTGATAAATTTTTAACTATTATTTCAGCTTTCTTTGTATAACTATTTTTATAGGATTTCCCAGATGGATACTCTAATTTTATAACTTTTTCTCTTTTGTTGTATTTTTTGAGATATTTCTCAAAATATTTCCTCTGATTCTCCTGAAAATTTCAGTTAATTTTCATATATTAGAATTTTAAAGAAAACATGTTATTTATATGGTACCTTGGTATTTAGGTTCTGATGATTCTAAAGTGTCTTATGATTTCATGGTTTTTCTTAATGTTTACCAGTTTAATTGGACTCTAGGTAATTTTTTATATAGGTTTACTATAAAATATACCCATATCTAATATTTGGCCATGTATATTTTTCACATAAACAACACCAAAAATATTGATTTTTCTCATGAATAAATTTTTAAAACATCAAATAGATGAGTTAATTTTACTGAAAGCAATTTATCACTTAAGTATATGTTCATCATTTTTATCAGAAATGATGTGTCTATAGATAGGGTCTAGAGACCCTGGAATAAACAAACTATAAACCACATGACCACTGTTCTATATATTACTTTTCTGCTCTCCTTATGCTAATATCAAACCCAGGGAGCCTCTTCAAGGTCCCCACCCTTACCCAGACACACAGGTACACACGTGTGCAAATGTGCATATAGCATTTGATTTCCTGTCAAAATACAAATTTTTTAGATAATTTCTTCTCTTTTTAAAAGAAAATATGAAGAAGCACTTTTGTAATGGCAGAGTCAATGTCCATCAACTGATGAATGGATAAATAAAATGTGAAATATTACCAGACCATAAAAAGGAATGAAGTACTGATATACAAAATGCATGAGTGACCTTGAGAACATTATTCTAAGTGAAAAAAACTGTGAAGGAAATACCACATATTATATGAATCCATTTATTTGGAATGTGCAGAAGAGGCAAATCTGTAGAAACAGAGAGTCAATTAGTGCTTGGCTAGGTCTGTGGGGTAGAGAGGAGATAGCAACTGACCACTAATGGGTATAGGATTTGTTTGAGGTGTAATGAAAGTATTCTAAAATTATATTGTAATGATGGTTGCACAACTCTGTGAATATGCTAAAAACCATTTAATTGTAGGCTTTAAATAGGTGAATATTATGGTATGTGAAGTATATATTTATTTATTTCTCAATAAAACTTTTTAAAAAGTAAATATTTATTATAGAAAATGAAAATTATACAAAATTGAAGAAAAAGAGTCCATTACATATCCCCTTACACAAATATAGCAGTTGTGTTTACTTATATCTTTCTTTTTACTCATATTCTGTTTGCATTCACACTGTTAATTTTGTATTCTAATTTTACATTACAGACTATAAAGTATTTTTTCCACCTGAGGAAAGTTTGTTAATATAATGTATTTTCTTAATATTCCATGGAGTAAATATTTTGTAATTTGCCTAACCAATTAATTAATATTGGATATTTAGTGCTTGGCTCTTCATACTGATTATAGCAGATAACCTAGAACTTCGGAGCATCTAAGAGATTCATGTATGAGGGTTCTATGGAAGTTCATTATGCAAATTCAAGAATTATCTGACACTGAAGTTAATGTTGAATGAAATAGATTTGGCTGACTTTTTTCTCTTGTCAATTTCTCCATTTTTATAGAGGCCATCTTTTTACACTTATTTCTAGAGGACAATTTGTTCTCATTCCACACTTCACAAGTTCCAATCAAGTTTACACAAATCTATTCTGTCACATACATATTATTCTTAGTTCTCTGGGCATGCTTCCTTTTTTGGTTATGAAAAAAACAGACATTTAGTATGTAAACACAAATCAGTCAAGAAAAAAAGCTACAGCAATCAAAATAGTGTAAAATTGGTGAAAGAATAGATAAATAGATCAATGGAACAGAACAGAGAACCAGAAATACACCCAAACAAATGTACTCAACTGATCTTTGATTAAAAAAGAAAAAAAAAGCAAAGACTATCAAATGCAGAAGCAAAGTCTTTTTAACAAATGGAATAACTGACATTTAATTGAGACAACTGGATGTTTAGTTGCAAGAAAGTAAGTCTAGACACTAACCTGACACTTCCACAAAAATTAACACAAAATGGATCATAGACCTAAAAAAATGTAAAATTATAAAACTTCTAGAAGATAACATAGGAGAAAATCTAGATTCCTTGGTTTTGTCAATGAGTTTTTAAAACACCAAGAGCATAATCCACAAAAGAAAAAATTTATAAGCTGGACTTAATTGAAATTAAAAACTTCTTCTCTGAGGAAAGTACTGTTCAAAGAATGAAAAGACAAGCCTTAGCCCTAGAGAAAACATTTACATAACATATATATCTGATAAAAGACTTGTATCCTAAGTACACAAAAAACTCCTTAAACTCAACATTAAGAAATCAAGCAACTCACTGTAAAAGGGGACAGAAGATCCCAACAGACACCTCAACAAAGAAGATATATGGATAGCAAATATGCATCTAAAAATATGCTCAACATTATATGTCACTAAGAGAATTAATAATTAAAATAAAATAATAGTCACTATATACCTATTAGAATGGCTAAAATCCAAAACATGGACAAGACCAAATGCTGGTGAGGATGTGGAGCAACAGGAAATCTCATCACTGCTGGTGGGCATGCAAAATGGTACAGCCGCTTGGAAACAGTTTCTAAGATTTTTACAAAACTAAGCATACTCTTACCATTTGATCCATAATCCCATCCTTGGTATTTACCCAAAGAAGCTGAAAACAAATTCACACAAAAAACCCGCACATGAATGTTTATAGCAGCTTTGTATAACTGATTAAAAATTGGAAGAAACCAAGACGTCCTTCAGTAAGTGAATAGATTAAAAACAGCAACAGTAACTGTGGCACATTTATCTGATGGAATATTATTATTCAGCAATAAAAAGAAATGAGTTGCTGACAAGCCACAAAAAGACATGGAGGACACTTGAATGCACATTGTTTAGTGAACATGGCCCATCTAAATGACTACATACTGTATAATTCCAACAATATGACATTCTAGAAAAGGCAAAACTATAGAGATAGTAAAAAAAATAAAATAAAAAAATCAGTGGTTGCCACAGGTTGGGGCTGGCAGGGAGTAGTGGAGAAAAGGAATGAATGGGTGAAGCACAGGCATTTTGTAGGGCTGTGAAACTATACTGTATGACACTATAATGGTTGATACATGACGTTATGCATTTGGCAAAACCTGTGGAACTGTACAACACAAAGACTGAAACTTAATGTAAACTATGGATGTTAGTCAACAATAATGTATCACTATTGGTTCATCAATTGTAACATCACACCAGTGAAAATGTTAATTATAGGAGAAACAGAGGTGGGGAAAGGGAATATATGAGAACTCCATACATTCTGCTCAATTTTTCTGTAACTCTGAAACTGCTCTAAACAATAGTCTATTACTTTAAAAAATTGAATCATAAGTGACCTTTTCCACTTAAAATTACCTTTGTGATCTCCCAAAGGACTCCTGGAAAATCACAAAGGACTTGTGCTTTCGTTTTGTAAAAACAGGTGTGCCAGAAATAATTAGGGTTATTTGATATGTTTTACTATTGATGAGTTGCACGGAAAGAGGTGTCAAATCTGAATATATACATAGATTTCCTTGGGTTAAATTTGCATTGATCAAATATTATCAATATATTTATTACAGAAAATATATGCTGTATGGGAAGTCACTGTCCTTGCTGTCCATGACATGTTCCTATTTATTAGCACCTTGCGGCTGCTTTGCCCCATATTAGACACGGTGTTTTCAGTCATAAATTCAATTAATTTTAAAACGTTAACTTGGCTGTAATTTACTTATTTAATTTAAAATAGCCTCTTCTAGAATACTGGTTTTCAACTGAAGATTTATATCACTTAACTGTGGAGTTTTTATTAATATACAGATGTTTAGGACCTCTTTAGACCTAAAGAATTTCTTTACTTTATAGCCTTCATATATTCTTAGTATATTCTTGGTATAGTATATGCTTAGTATACTCATGGTCCACTATGTCAATTTATTTATACCTGAAGTTTTCTTACTCTGTAAATATGTGTTTTCATTTGTACTATTAATTTTAATATGTACTATTAATGAAAATAGGTGTAATTATTATGTTTATAAATATTTTGTCCAAAAATTTGGAGTTGGCTTTTGTCTTGTTTTGCATTCCACAGAAACAACCAAATTCTTTTTTCAGCTGCATTATTCTTGTTATGAATTCTCATCTGATCTTTCCATTTTGCAAATTATCGGTATTAACTACAGCCTTTTTAAGTCCTTTGTCATTCACAGGTAGTTTTTGTTTTATTCTGATGTTGCCCTGAAAGCATCTGCAATCAGCTACAAGCCAGAATCCTTTATCTTTAACAGAGGACTGTGTCAGAGATCCCTGGAAAAAGACTATGCAAGGTACTTTTTTGGTATAGGCTCCTAATAGCAGTGTTACAAACGTTTAGGTCCATTCCACTGGACTGTGTCAGAATTTCTAGAACTCTAAGAAAAAAACAGGTGAGTTCATGAGATGCTAACCCAAGATAGATCACAGAAAGGATTGATTACATAAGACTGAGTTGATGAGGGATGACTGTGGATTATTTTGAAACATTTTTGATGTTTTGATATGCTAGTTTTTGGACATTTAAAGAATCTTTATCTTTTCTCTTAAGCTATCTATAATTCATAACAATTTAGTAAATTACACTTTTGTAAACTGAAATGAAACATTTGTAAACCATATGCTTTGCTCCCTACCTGACCTTCCAGAATTCAAAAAATCTTACTGAATATTCTTATTTTTGTGGAAATACGCTTATTTGAATGGATTCAATAAGAATGTCTTTCTTGTTAGTAGAACTTAATTGGAAACATGCGACCAAGCCCTTGCCTAGGATATCATATTTGATGTGCTCAATTTATCAGATGTGACCAAACAATGTTAAGGAACGAAGGCTGACTTTATGGGGCCAATGATCACAAAGCCCTCTTGGGAAAACTGCCCAAGTATCTGGCTAACAGGATTTCCAGCCATAAAGGTGACTAAGGAAGGTCACTTCCTGTCAAGCCCAGGAAATATAGTATGTTTCGGGGACTATAAGAAGAGAGGCATTCACCCACATTCATAGGTATTTCATGTGACGGTCAGTTAGTGTGAGTTTTTATTGCTACTGTAACAAATTATTATGAATTTGGGGGTTTAATATGTTGTAGATTTATTACCTTACAGTCCTGTAGTTCAAAAGTCTAAAATGGGTTTTCTAAGCTAAAATCGAGGTATCAAGAGGACTACATTCCTTTCTGAAGGTTCTAGAGGAAAATCCATTTCCTTACCCTTTTGAGATTCTGGAAGCCGTCCACATTCCTTCATTCCTTGGCTGGTGACCACCTTCTTCCATCCACAAAGTCAGCAAGTGCGAGTCAATTTTTTTCTTTCTTTAGTAAATTTAAAAAAACAATTAATTGGAGTAAAATATGCATAAAATATAAAATTTACCAAATTACCATTGTAGTGTATAATTCAGTAGTGTTATGTTCACATTATTATTCAACCAATCTTCAGAACAATTCAAGGTTTTAAAGTCAAAAGGGTATGAAAACTTTACGATAAGTTATGATTTTATCCTAGAATTCTAACAGTATTTTAGTATTCTAAGTTTTCCCATTGTTTTGACAAGTTTCTTCTAATTCATAGCTTGTGGGAGTTTTTGTTTTTGTTTTCATTTTTCCAGGTTTATTGAGGTATAACTGACAAACTGTGTATATTTAAAGTGTACGCTGTGATGATGTGATATGCATATACATTGTGAAGTGACAACCAGAATCAAGTTCATTAACATATCTATCACTTCACATAGTTACCTTCTGTGTGTGTGTATAGTAAGAAAGCTTAAGAGCTACTCTAGGCAAGTTTGAAGTGTACCATACAGTATTATTATCTATGGTCACTATCCTGTACCCTAGGTGCCCAGAACTTATTTTTCTTATAGCTGAAAGTTGTACTGTAAAGTGCTTACCATAATAAGGTTGCTTAACACAGTCCTTCACTTCACACAATTACCATTTTGTTGTTGCTGCTGTTGTTATGGTATGATATTAAAGCTGTACTCTCACCGCAAATTTCAGGTACATAATACAGTACCATTAACTGTAGTCACCATGCGTACCTTAGATCCCCAGAACTCATGGTATAACAGGAAGTTTGTACCCTTTGACCAATGTCTCATCTCCCCTACCACCTAGCCCTTGGCAACTACCATTCTACTCTCTGTTTCTAGGAGTCTGACTTTTTTTGATTCAACATGTAATGAGATCATACCTATTTGTCTTTCCCTGTCTGACTTATTTCATTTAGCATAATGCCCTCAAGACTATATACATACATACATATATATTTATTTGCATACAGTATCACACTTGACTGTGGGGTCCCCCTGCAGGTGCCTCCTCGTGGCAGTGGTGAGCTGCACTGGTGAGGGCTGGGGCCAGCAGCAGGAACCAGGGCCAACTGGATAATCCAACATAACCTCAGCATTTTATGGTTAGTTGACTAGTAGCCTTAATTCCACCTGAAATTGTAACTCCCTCTTCTCTCATGTAGGGGTCAAATCTCTGATTCCAGGTATTAGATGTAGATCTTTTTCTCGGTGGTGGGAGGGCATTATTCTGCCTACTATAACAGTTCTTGGCTTGACTTCTAGGCTTACGAGGCTTTTACAAGTCCAATCTGAGATTTTTTTTTTTAATGAAAACACCCAGTAAAGCAAATTTAAGAAGGCCAATATAGTAAATTACTGTTCTTGCTTCCTCTACGTAAACAATCAAACCAAATCTACTGAGGCCAGTCTTATTTTGTGATCGAGAATAATCTTTCCTTGAGATGACTTTTGATCAAAAGAGGGGTTACTTTAGAGAAAAATTTTGTGTTTCAATGGTAACCTATGCATCACCTATACATTCTGGGTTATCAAATTCTTGTCCCGTTCATTGTCTTTTGAGATATATTTTACTTCCTTCTAAATTACAGGTAACTAACAGATATGCAAATTGTCTTGCCTTGTGGAGGTTCAGTTGACTTCAATAAATTTTGATACCTACTGGTAAATTGGACTAGATCCAATTCCATGTCCAAATTGTCAATCTCAACAAATTTTTAATTTTACCAAGTTTCTCTAATATCTGTCTACAATCCTCCAAACTTACTTTTCCAATCTTTCCCCTCTATTGTCTGACTCAGTATCAAGAGAAGTAAAACATGACTGCCCAGCTCACTATCATGACTCTGGATTGCCTTGGAGCTGGCCCCTCTCCTCAGGATCTGCAAGCTGAAGCCCAGCTACTTGACATAAATCTTCAAGGACTCCCCACTGTAACAGATCATGCATGGGCCAGAATCTTTCCTGGACAAGTTGCTGTCTCAACCATAAAGAAGTCTGGCAAAACACTTGGGTAATGCATTCAAAAGGTCACCGAGACTGAAGCCAACAACACTGAAAACATCAATTTTCTGGCTAAAGAACATCAATTTTCATCAATTTTCTGAAAACTCAACTAGCAGTGTTTTGTAATGTTTAACAGCTTCTTGGAATCCACTAGACAGGTTAACCTCAAGGTTCAGCATTGGACTCTAATACAATCTTATATTAGTATTTCTCTTTTTCATTTTAGGCATTCCTCTTGTAAGCTGCCTTATCTCCAGGACAATAAACCATTGTCACCGTAAAGATTCTCAACTTTAAGTGACCCAATAGATGGTTAAACTAGTTTTACAGAAAAAAATACCAAAAAGAATCCTCCGTAGACTATTTCTTACAAGCTGCTTTGTCTCACTCAGGAAATTTATAATC
Organism: Mesoplodon bidens; assembly: GCF_964165515.1. NCBI lineage: Eukaryota > Metazoa > Chordata > Mammalia > Artiodactyla > Ziphiidae > Mesoplodon > Mesoplodon bidens. The sequence goes on from NC_138176.1 coordinate 206,645,514, forward strand.
AACTCAGAGTTGTTCATCAATGAGCAACATCTGCCTTAAACAAAACAGAGAACTGACATGTTGAACTTTATCATGATCTCCATAAAGCTCCCAGATCCCTTTTATATGAGACATGTCTCACTAATGAACATTTCCCTAATATTGTACTATAGTCTGAATAAAATCATCTTCTTAACTGTCTGCTGCACTTTGTCTTTTACAATCTCAACTCTTTATTTAAAGTACACTTTTTCACCAATGGATTATTATGTAATAATATAAATATGATATTGACAACAATGAAGATGATGATAATGAGATGACAATGACGATGTTGATGACGATGACAGTATCAAAAACCTATAATTGTGCTTATTCTTTTCCAGACACTATTCTCAGCATGTTATATATAGCAAAGATCTGATCTTCATGACAAGTCTATGAAGTGGATACTATTGGTATCTCTCTTTAATCAATGAGGAAATCCAAGAACAAAGATGTGAAGTAACTAGCCCAAAGTCACAGAGCTAGTAAACTGCAGAGCCAGGTTTCAAACACAGGCTATCTGGTTCCAAGGTCTGTGCTCTTATGTGCACTTATGTGAACCATCTTACTGTTAAGCTTCTAAAGATAATTTTTTTTAATCCAGAAGGCTCCTCCCATATGGTTCTGCTTCTTTGAACCCCTGTTGTGATTACCTTTACTTTTCTTATAGTGGTGCTATACAATGGCCCTAAGTATTCTGCTTCTTATGATTGTTTATAAGGGCACAAATGATATGTATTTTATGCTCCAAAGTCCTTCATGATGTTATCTAATGTTTTTTTACTTTCATGATTTATTTTTACTGTTATATATATATATATATATATATATATATATATATATATATATATATATATATATTTAAAGTATAGTGATTATCAACATGTCTCTAGATCCCGACTACCTTAGTTTGAATACCTGCTCCATCCAACACTTACCATCTCAGTGACACCTTGGGCATATTACTTAATCATTCTAAGTCTTGGCTCCATCCTCTGCAAACTGAGGATGACAGTGGGGCCCAGCACCTGGGGTAGATGCTATACTGAGGAAGGCAATGCATGTAAAGCACTTAGTACAGTGCTTGGGACATAGAAAGCCCTTTATCACTATCATTACTTTTTTAAACTCTACATTTCACTGTAAACTATTTGAGGTTAGTGAAGAGTTTACATTCCTCTTTATAACCCATTTTTAAGATACCAACTTGAACTTACTATATGTTCAATATTTTTTATAAAAATCAAACTAATTTAGGCCCATTTTAGTCACAGCACACAGCCAATTTCTTTATAATTCCTACTAAACATTATATTGTTTCTACTGTTGTTCAGTATGTTCACATAACCTTGTGTAACATCCTGCTGTTTGCTACTCATTTAATTACTTGAAAGATCAGTTTTTCCTGAAAACTTTATTTCAATGTACATATTTTCTAGATTTCATATAAATAGCAAGTAGATATAGTATGTAGATACAGTATACTGCTTATATATATGTAATATATAAATTATATATAATAATTTAATACATATACATAATCCTAGTCCAGACATAGTGATCTCTGCTCTCCGGACTTCATAGGATTATTAGCAAAATGAAATTTGATAATTCATATGAAGATACTTTATAAAATACTACACATAAAATTTAATATATTACTGATATTTAAATTATTAATATCTAAGGATGGGGATGAGGATAAGGTAGTATGGAACAGATCTGCATGTGGATATCTTCACCTTAAGGCCGAACACCCCAAAAGTTTTTCAAAATTAAAACTATATTCTTTCCAAACTAAGCAATTCATGTACCTAGCTTAAAATATAAGGTGTGCAATGAAAAATAGGTATTTTCAATCTATCCTTACTTAACTCTAAGTCCTATAGCTGATTTTAAACTTATTAGCTCTTTTTACTTTCTTAGTTCTAAAGATCATGTATTTACTATTTCTCAATTTTTAAATTTGAGTCACTATCTACTGTGGAAGAGTGTATAGTTCTCTCCCTGAACTTCCTCCAGTTCTAACTTAGTCACACAACCCATCTCCCAGTGAATCTTTATGGTACTTTTCTTATAGCAGCCTAAAGAGACTAAGACATATGTTATGCCTTGGAAGTCAAGTGAGATTCCCAGATTTAGTGCCTGGGAGAAAGGGGGAATATAGGTAACTTTCAAAAAAAGAGAGAAGAGTGATGAGGAAAAAGATTTCTTTTAACAGAGCATGAGTTTAGGCAAGGTGAATTTGAGGTCCTTTGGAACATCCAAGTGCATATGTCTAAAAGTTGGATAAAAATAAAGAGAAAAAATGTGAACGAGAAACATCCAGTTAAGCCTCATTAGAATAGGGACAAGGATACCACCTCCTTCAGAAAATCATTTTGAGCCTCTTCAAGGAGATATAAATATTTTCTCTTCTCTTCTCCCATTAACTTATTTACACATCTATCAGTGAAGACATCACATGATATAATCATTTGTTTACACATGAATAAATTTAGGATTTCTCATGAAAGTATTTTTTCTGTAGTTGTTCCTATCACTTTTGTTTAAGTTTCTGAAATATACGTTTCAGTTGTTTCACATAATAGTGAATTGAATGAAAGACCAAAAATGCAAACAATATAATTTTCCATAGGTTGTTTAATATGTAATTTATTTGAATAACAAGCAGTATTTCCTTAAGAAACTTCTAAGGTCTTTCCTTATTTCAGTGATCAAAACTGTTATTTAGTATAGTTTTACCTTAAAGACTGGCAAGTCTACTATTAGAAAAAAACAATAGTTACAAAATTACAATTAAATATTGGTATTATTATAATACCCTAAAGTAAATAATAGTCGTTTGCACAGTTAAGGATATTAACTAAGAATCATAAAAACACTTAGTAGTGTTTTGTTTTTGTTTCTTAGCCATGCTGCGTGGCTTGCAGGATCTTAGTTCCCTGACCAGGGATCGAACTGGTGCCCCCTGCAATGGAAGCATGGACCCTTAACCACTGAACTGCCAGGGAATTCCCAAACACTTAGTGTTGATATCATAGACTATTTCTGTGGCAGTTTCCTACTGCTGCTATAACAAATTACCACAGACTTAGTGGCTTAAAATAACTCATATTTATTATCTTACAGTTCTAGAGACCAGATATTCCAAGCTAATCTTAAGAAGGTAAAAATCAAAGTGTCAGTAAAGCTAGATTCGTTTTGGAAGCACCAGGATGAAATCCATTTCCTTGCCTTTTCTGGATTCTAGAATTCCTGGGCTCACGGCCCCCTTACTCCATCTGCAAAGTGCATCATTCCAAACTCTGCTTCCTTCATCACTCCTTTCTCTGCTGTCTCCAAACTTCCTGCCTCCCTTTTACAAGGACCTTTGTGATTCATTTGGACCCAGCTGGATAGTCCAGGATAACCACCCCCACTTAAAGATCTTTCATTTAATCACACCTGCAAAGTCCCTTCTGTCAACATATTCAGAGGCTGGGATTAGAATGTGGATATCTTGGGAGGGAGCCATTATTCAACCTACCATAACTTATTTTTTAATTACGTTTACAGCCAATTTTGGTAGTTTTATACTTAACATAAGTTGTCTACTCTATTTTTTTTTTTTTTTTTTTTTTTTTTTGCAGTACACGGGCCTCTCACTGTTGTGGACTCTCCCATTGCGGAGCACGGGCTCCGGACGTGCAGGCTCAGTGGCCATGGCTCACGGGCCCAGCTGCTCCGCAGCATGTGGGATCTTCCCAGACCGGGGCACAAACCCGCGTCCCCTGCATCAGCAGGCGGACTCTCAACCACTGCGCCACCAGGGAAGCCCAAGTTGTCTACTCTGTTACTTTCCTATCTCTAGAATTCTTAGAGGCTGACACCTAGAAACCCAGAACAGACATAATGGGAAGTTTCAATGATGCAATTTTCCACTGCTTCCCCTTCTTAGCTTTGTACCAACAATCTTATTTTAAAAATTAAGTGCAAAGACAGCAATAGGCTGAGTACTTTTTCTTTAGTTTGTAGCATTATTCTATTATCTATTCCTTAAAACTATACCATTAAGTTATTGTATGTCAGACTCAGTGATAGGGTTGAGAATGCAAATATAAAAGATATATTATCACATTCAAGATACACATGATCAAATGGAGAATGTAGTTCTACAGACCAAAGTTGTGCTGCAGTGTAATTAATACTGTATGAACAAGGTCCACTGTTCGTCTATGGGTCATGTTTTTGCTTCTTTCTTTTCATTTTGAATCTTTGTTTTTAGTAAGCTGTATATTCTCTTTTGATAGTAATGTTCCTTTAAATGTTTCCTATAGAAGATTTATCTTTCTTATATGAAAGCAATATGTGTTAATAGTAGGAACTGTTTGCTTACCTTAGTATGAAACTTACCTTTGCCTCCTGTTTAAATATTCACTAGCTGCATGCTTGAGTTAGTGCAACAAACTTCTATTGTGTGTCATCTATTGTGCTACCACTGAGATAACAGTGTCATAGAGTCAAATATTTAGGACATATTAAGAAAGTAAGAGAACTCCTACAGGGAAATTTAACAGCTTATAGGTACCTAACTTTCACAATCAACTCAGATGCGTGTCGTGTTCCAACCAATTGTACATTTGGTTGAACTGTTCAACACCTGTCCCAGTTTCAGTTACCTCTGCTGAGTGTGCCCATCCTTGAATCGCTTCACAGATTATTGCAATTTTTTAATGTTTGTTTCCAAAAACAAGCTTTAAGAATAATGCAAACTTATACATATTCAATGCTATAATGAGGTAACTAAAATATACAAACAAATCCATTGAAAATCTAAACTTTCACTTATAAACAAATAAGTCAGAAAGCAGCATCTTCTATTATGATTATTAATTGGGATTGTTTGATTGCAAGCAGCAGAAACTCATCTAATCAAACCAAGCAAAATGGAATTTATTGGAAAGATATTTGAAACACAGAATCCAAGGGATGCTAGAAAATCAGACTTAAAATTGTAGAAACTAAGCTATCTCTAGAGTCCAGAAAACAGAAACAAAATAACATTCCAGTAGCAGAATTATTATGGTCAGTTATAGCCTTGGGATGACTGGAAATGCAACCATTTTCAGTTCCACTGTCCTTCTGCTTATGATCCAAGTTTTAGGAAGTATATATTAGTCTAGTACAGGAAACATGCCATTGGTTAGTGGACATAGGGGGAAAAGGAAATTTCTCTAAATAAAATGGGTGTGGTAAGTAAGAAGAAGTGGATTCTAGACATTGAAAAAATCTTAAATATTCACCACATAAAATGTATATTCTTATTTTCAGTATTAAACTCCAAAGATTTTGTCTGTAACAATAAGTGATGCTTACTTAATATTTATAACGTTTTTAAATATCCTAACATGACTTTCAGTTTAAGCTTAGAGATGTAGTGAACTAAAAAAGGAAAGTTTCTATCCTTAAAACAAGAAAAAAGCTGGACATGCAACAAATGGTTTTTTGTGAAACCATCAAATAACAGATGTCACGAGTCAAGGCCAACCCAAAGAAAGATACCTGCAGGGAGAGACAGAAGCTGAGCATTTGCTTACCTGAGAAGAAACCACTAGATACTATGTAATCTTATACGAATATTAAACTAGAAGTTTTGACAAATTTCTAAAACATTGAGTGTGAGCTAGTAAGAAAGTGAAAATCTCTTGGGAGATGCAGTATTAGGGAAATTCCCACCCATTTAAAGGATTTTCCTCCAGCAACTCCATGAAAAATCAGTAGGAATCCTACGAAAGCTCATATAGTGAGGATGAGGATGAAGGTTTTTCTCCCTGATGGAGCAAATGTTCAATCAGCAGAAGGAAGAATAGAGCCTGAGGACACATGCAAAACTCATCTCAGAGGAAGGGAACTCCACCCAGACCCAGTCTCCCTATCTGTATTGGCTTTCTAGGGCTACCATAACTAAATACCATAGACTGGGGGGCTTAAGCAATGTACGTTTATTTTCTCATATTTCTGGAAGTTAAAAGTCCAAGACCAAGGTGTCAAAATGGACAGTTTCTTCTGAGGTCTCTCTCCTTGGCTTGTAGGTCGCTGTCTTACTGCAGTGTCCTCACATGGTCTTTTCTCTATACGTACGTATCCTGGTGTCTCTTTCTGTGTCCAAATTTCCTATACTCAGACACCAGTCAGACTGGATTTAGGACCACCTTAAGAGCCTCATTTTAACTTAATCACTTATTTAAAGGTTTTATTTCCTAATACAGTCACATTCTGAGGTACTAGAGTTTAGGGCTTCAACATATGAATTTGGGGGAGGAGGGCACAATTTAGCCCATAACACTATCTCACCTGAGGGAGAAAAAATAAAAGTCTCAATCTGCAAGGAAGAGCACCTCAAGGATATAGCTTTTGAACACTAGGGGACGCTCACTACTGCTGAGAAAAGAAATGGAGAGAAGAAAAACTATATCTATGGTGGAAGGACAGGCACATTTGTGAAGGTCATACATCAATTACACAGGCTCACTGCACACTCCAAGGACCAAGACTTACTCAGTACATTAGCATAAGCTTCTCTGTCCTACACCCTACCACCACACTACAAGCCTCCAATAATAATACCAGTGAATTACAGCTGGGAGATCGGCAAGAGACAGATTCTCTCTGAGGAGCATTTTAGAAAAGGGAGACCTGAAGCCAAGAGTGGAGAATAAAAGAATAAGGTCACTAGAGGAGCCCTCTGGTGCCCACAGCAACAGCATACTGCAAATACAGCATAACTATATTAACACAAATCCACACTTTACATGCCTATTACCTCAGTGTCTATTGTCCTATATAACATACTCCACTTTCAACAAAATATTACAAGGGATGACAAAAGGCAAGGGGGAAAACGTCTAAAAATATAAAGCAACTACCAGAAGCAGACTCAGATATGATAATAGATATTGTTATTTTCAGATATATTTTTAAATAACTATAATTAATATGTTGACAATTCTAATGGAAAGATAGTCAAACATGCTAGATCTAGATCGGGCAAATAATTTCAATACAGAGATGAAACTATCAGAAATAATCAAATAGTATGGCTGAGTTGCTTTGCTGTGCACATGAAACTATCACAACATTGTTAATCAGCTATACTCCAATATAAAATAAAAAGTTAAAAAATAAATAAGAAATAATCAAATAGAAATACTAGAAATTAAAAACACAATAATAGAAATGAATATGCCTTTGATGGGCTAATCAGTAGATTCAAACAGCTGAGGAAAGTATGAGTGAACTTGAAAATATGGCAACAGAAATTACACAAATTATCTCAATTTGCAAAAAGAAAAGAAGAATAAAAAAAAGCAGAGCACACACGAACTGTGGTAAAATATCAAATGATATATATAGCATATAGCATATGTACAATTGGAATACCAGAAAAAAGAGGTGAGAGCAGAGCAGAAGAAATATTTGAAGAAATAATGGCTTTAAAATTTCCAAAATTAGTGGTAAGAGACACCAGACCACAGTGAACACCAAAGAGAATAAATACTAAAACAACAAAGAAACTAGGGATATCGTACTCAAACAAAACCAAAAAAAAAAAAAAAAAAGAGAAAATCTTGATGGTAATCAAGGGTGAGCTGGGATTGGGGAGGACACCTTACATACAATGGAAAAGACAAGAATTACAGCAGACTTCTCATTAGGAATCATATAGGACAGTAGAAAACAGAGTGAGATCTTTAAAATTTTTAAAGAAAAAAATATCAACCCAGAATTCTATATCCAGAAAAATTATCCTTAAAGATGAAAAAGAAATAAAGATTTTATCAGGAAAAGAAAAGAACTGTTAGAGTTTATTGCCAGCAAACTTATCCTATAAGACAGTTAATAAGAAATTGTTCAGGCAGAAGTAATAATAAAGTCATAAATTTACATTATACACCAAAAATAAAAAGCATCAAAAATTGAATGAATGAATATAAACATAAACTTTTTCACTTATTGTAATTGCTCTAAAAGGTAGCTGATTATTTGAGGCAGTAATATATACTGTATTTTTTTTACAGTATATGTAAAAACATCACTAACAGAGACACTTTTTGATTATGACATAAATTCTGATTCTGTGACTACCTACTGGTATCCCTAAAATACCAACAATGAGGACATGTTTCCTTGACATGATTAGTTAATATAAATTTATAATTTGCCTTGGATTGATTTCAAAAGTTTTATTCTGTTAGTTTCTTCCCATAACAAGTTCCCATTCTAATAAATCTTTCACAATGTGTTTTTGCAAATGTGACTCTCCTGAAACAATACATTCACACTTGGATACAGTGAACATTTTTTGACATGCTGCAAGTAAAAGAGGGTTTCTAATACAGATGGCCAAAAAGCACATGAAAAGATGCTCAACATGGCTAATTACCAGAGAAATGCAAATCAAAACTACAATGAGGTATCACCTTGCATCCATCAAAATGGTCATTATCAGAAAGTCTACAAACAATAAATGCTAGAAAGAGTGTGGAGAAAAGAGAACCCTCTTGCACTGTTGGTGGGAATGTAAATTGATACAGCCACTGTGAAGAACAGTATGGAGCTTCCTTAAAAAACTAAAAATAGAACTACCATATGATCCAGCAATCCCATTCCTGGGCATATATCTAGAGAAAACCATAATTCGAAAATACTGCACCCCAATATTCATTGCAGCACTATTTACAATAGCCAAGACATGGAAGCAAACTAACTGTCCATCAACAGATGAATGGATAAAGAAAATGTGGTACATATATAAAATGGAATATTACTCAGCCATAAAAAAGAATGAAATAATGCCATTTGCAGCAATATGGATGGACCTAGAGATTATCATACTAAGTGAAGTAAGTCAGACAAAGGCAAGTATCATATGATATTGCTTATATGTGTAATTTAAAAAATGATACAAATGAACTTATTTACAAAACAGAAAGAGACTCACAGACTTAGAAAACAAATTTATGGTTACCAAAGGGGAAAGGTGTTGGGGGGAGAGGGATAAATTAGAAGTTTGGGATTAACATACACACACTACAATGTATAAAAAAGATAATCCACAAGGACCTACCATATAGCACAGGGAACTCTACTCAGAACTCTGTAATAACCTATATGGGAAAAGAATCTGAAAAAGAATATATATATTTATATACATAACTGAATCACTTTGCCATACACCTGAAACTAACACAACATTGTAAATCAACTATACTCCAATATAAAATAAAAATTTTTTAAATTAAAAAAGTAGTTTCTTCCTAAAGAAGAAACTACCTGAGTTTCTAAATAATGCTTAGTAAGAGCAGTTTAGCATCTCTTTTAATCAAATGAAGAGAGCGTTTTACTTATAATATATTAAAATGCCTTGTTAAATAAAATTATAAAAAGAGGCATCAAACAATACAGATTTTAAACATAGTTTGATTATATTGATCATTTAGAAGTGGTTGCAGTCCTTTTCCATCCAATTAGCATACATCTTGATTAATCTGTGCCTTATTGAAAACATAATTATAAAGAAATTATGGAAACTTAAAATGTCATTAACTTCATCCTCTATGGATTTAGAAGTCTAATATGACTCATCTAAATTTTGGAACTTCCTGTTAAAATCAGCCAACACATAAAAGAAAATAAAACTTGTATATACAATCAGGACACTTGTTCTTTTCTTAAAATTATTTTCCCAAAAGTATCTTATTAATTTGTCACTTTCTCATCTTTCTCTAATCTCCAGTGTCCTTTTAAAATTTATTAGGGTTCCATTAAATATCTGACCTGAATTTTTCTCTTTACATTTATGTATGTTTGCTACGTACAGGTATTTGTCACTATATTCCTATCATTTGCTGTGGAATTACTGTACTGAAGGGAATATAATATGCTTGTGATCACTGACAGAAAAATTAAATCACTGATATAAAAACTTGCAGAATATGCTTATTCCTCATAGATAATACTATTTGATCTGATTTCAAGTTTTGGGCTCTCTTGCTTTTTCCTCTGAATTTTTAAAAATTTATTTATCATCTATAGAAAGGAAAGAGAATCCTGAATGAAATCCTGAATGATGGGTATTATTATAGGCATTTTACTTTGATTCTGTTCTCCAAAAATCACCAAAACTAGCCAAAAAAGAAAAAAGAAAAAAAAAAGCTATCGTTGTTGAAACAGGTAAAGTGATCATAACACCAAATAAGAATCTCTGATATTACCTGCCAAATCATTTAAATATGGTCAAAAGGAAGGGACCTACTGAGAAAACTCAAATTCTTCTTATGCAATGGTAGCAGATGGATGCTTTTTTCACAAAGGCAAAATCTTCTTATGCAACTGTAGCAAATGGATGCTTTTTTTCCCACAAGTGTTGTAATTTTAAAAAGCTTAAAGTGACAAGATCAAATCTGGTAACATACTAGGTGCTTAAAACACATACCACACAAACAAAACATACCTTACAACATTTATGCATAGTATTTGTATGTTTGTGGCAAATTTTACAGAGGTATGGGAAAACAGAGATTTACTTTTCAAAATACAAACATCTTTATATTATTTTTTATATATTCCTGGATGAAACAGCCTTTATTTACCTTTACAGCTTCATGCTCCTTCTCTGCTTTTCCCCAATCTCATTAATTGTTTCCTTAGGTAAATTTAGTACTATTCTTTGCTCCAGATTCGCCTGCTAATATGCAAATAATGTCCTTCAAACATGAAGTACTTACTTCAGATCTCTTTCTATTCAGCCTCTCTTGATCCTCTCTGCAATAACTGCAATAACTTGTAAAGAAATCAACTGTATATCACGTCATGGTAAAATTATTACTAACATTTTGAATGCCTACTATATAAACTACAAATATCTTAATATTTTAATCCTCACAATAACCTTACAAGGTATATAATTTTCTCTCCAACTATAGAAATAAGTGAGAGGTCAGAGAACAACTTATCCAAGGTCACAAAGTCAGTAATTGGAGGAGCCTGTTAAATCTATCCAAACATCAGCTCTGTATTTTTTCCATTACATTTATCTGCCATTATTAATCCAGGTCATCCAAGAATAGTTAGATTATACTCAGTACCTCTTGTTTAATAAGGCATTGAAGTATGTAATTCATTTAAGAATGATATCCATCAAAAATAGTTAAAACAAAATAACTGGAGCACTTAATGGGGTAAATGTCAATCATCTGAATATTTCCTTTAGGTGGAAGAACTCTTCCTCTGACAATACCAGATAAATTAGGTGTCTCTACATTTTAATTATTGTCTGTTTTGCTTCTGCTTCTTTGCACATTTTTCATTTCCAACTAGCATTCCATTGTTTGATTCATTTTCAGTTAACAGTGAAGATTTTTGTCTATTTTCTAACTTCAAGCATTTAAAAATTTATGGTAATTTGATTCACACCAACGTATCCCCAGTTTTTCATTTTAAGATGGCATCATTAAAATTGCTAAGCATAGTATGTGCTTGCAGTGACATTAACTTTGGCACAGGCTTAGAAACAGTTTCATTTCTGCTTGATCTTGAAAGGTACGTTTGTCCTTGCTTCATGAAGCCCCTCCTGGTATACCTTTTGCCTCCTTAATAACACTCATCTCAGCCAGGCTTTCAACATACTTAAACCATTCTCTGGCCAGTTTTTGTTTAAACTAACCCTCATTTCACCATTTAAAACTAAGATTTGAGATGCTTTGCATTATTACATAAAAGGTATTTTTTCTCATAAACTGCCTTTGTCTGTCAATATTTGAAACAGTTAATTTTTATCACAGGAGTTAAACACTGTATAATGACTTTGCTTTGCAATTCTAATATTTTCTTTCTCTTCGTTCCCCATTCTCCTTCTTTATACTTTAGCTTCAGAACTGAGGTATACTGATTTAATCCACCAATACCAGAGATGACGATTATTGAATAAACAACTCCTGAAGGTAAAGAAAAGATTGTAAAGTGCTAGATATTTTGAAAACAGGCTTTCAAGCTAAATAAATAGATATATAGTTTCATTTCTATCAATTTTCTTCAACATTTTTCTGGACACATTTCATTACGACTTGACATTAGCCCCTAAAAATATTTTCAGTGAAAACAATGACAATTCTGTGGCAGGCATTTTCAGCAAATTTTATCTACTAAGGACATAAAATTCTAATTGGTGACATTTGAGGAATATACTGATTTACTGCTTTATATGCAGATGTTATTAATTTTCTGGAGGTTTGCCATATTTCTAGTTATAGTTAAATCTAAATAATAAACACCTGTCTATAATTTGGCCCGTGTAAGGCATCAGAAAATAGTAAAATGCTCATGATCTTTTTTTTTTAAACATCTTTATTGGACTGTAATTGCTTTACAATGGTGTGTCCGTTTCTGCTTTATAACAAAGTGAATCAGCTATACATATATATATATATATATATATATCCATATATCCCCATATCTCCTGCCTCTTGTGTCTCCCTCCCACCCTCCCTATCCCACCCCTCTAGGTGGTCACAAAGCACCGAGCTGATCTCCTTGTGCTATGCGGCTGCTTCCCACTAGCTATCTATTTTACATTTGGTAGTGTATATATGTCCATGCCCCTCTCTCACTTCGTCCCAGTTTACCCTTCCCCCTCCCCGTGTCCTCAAGTCCATTCTCTACATCTGTGTCTTTATTCCTGTCCTGCCCCTAGGTTCTTCACAGCCTTTTCTTTTTTTTTTTTTTTTTTTTAGATTCCATATATACGTGTTAACATACGGTATTTGTTTTCCTCTTTCTGACTTACTTCACTCTGTGTGACGGACTCTAGGTCCATCCACGTCACTACAAATAGCTCAGTTTCATTTCTTTTTATGGCTGAGTAATTGTTCACGATCTCTGAAGTCATAGGGCATGCAGTCTATGCTTCAAGCGTCCATCTTTCACCTGAACAAAAATTAAGACTGACATCGTGGCGGAGGCCAGACCAGGCCACTGCCCTCCACGTATTCAGGGACCGGGAGCCTCGGACCTGGCCCGGCCGCGGCGCCAGCCTCACTAGACTCAGGGCGGCCGCGCGCTCCTGCCCTGAACCCCAGCCGTCGGAGACTAGGCGGCCACAGGCCCGGGACCATCCGAACCTCCGCTGCGGTATAGTCCTTCCCAGTCATTAAGCAGGAGCACGCTGTATCACACAGAATAAAGTAGAATACATCTGCTTCAACAAGTCAAAGTCCTAAAATGACATCAAGCCAGTGCCTAAGAAATTTCTCACATGTTAACATCATTGCTCAAAGAATATATAAAAGTACATGGTCAAGGCTACACTGTGTTGAGTATGACCTACTAAATTATCAGTAACTGTGAATAGATATTGCTATAGAATGTGGTAGTGACTGATGTGTGATTTAACACTGATTTGAGGGGTTTGAATTTTTAATCCCTTCAAGTATAGTGTCAAAAATATAACACATAAACTTTCCAACCCACATACTTAAAGTTAAGAACTTTCACAAATATGAACAGTGTTCCAGAGCAAGACCCTTTGCCACTTTCTAACAGAGGGCAGAAGTCCTAACAGAACAATTTAGCCATGTCCATTGTTCTGATTTTGTTTGTTCTTTTTTGTACTTAGTGCTAATCTATTAATAGTAAACATCACACTTATGTTGAGTGCAAAATAATGAAAACATTGGAAGTGTCTAGTAACATGATTTATAGATTATGACGGTAAGTAGAGATTAATATAAAAGCACTATGTTTATCAATAAGTTCTTGAGAAACCTGCAACTGGTTCTGCCTAGTCCAACTTCAATCTAGGGGCAAATCATTCCCTTTATGCCACCAATGTCCAAGATTGCTGAAGTTTCCTGTTTTCTGTTAAATGGTTTATGCATGTCTAATTACTGTTATATTGTAGGTTATCTACAGGTGATGGGCTTTGAAGGGAACGGTTTGACCAAGATGGCCTTAACATTCCCCATTCCCATGATGGCCTAAACTCTATATTTTTTCTTCCTAAACATAGACTTCTAACCTTCCTTTTCTTAGAAAACCTGCAATTGTAAATTTTTTCTCTGCTCCTTCTAAATCTTCTCCCAGCCACTTGCCAATTTTACAACACAGGAATGTCTTTCCAGGACCTAGAAGCCATCCCTTTGAAATATAATTGTCAAGAAAGATTATGCCCCTATCTCCCAGTCTCTGTGCCAGCTAGGAGTCAACTTCAATAAGTGCCAATTAACAGTCTAATCACATTTACCAACCTCCCACCAATGTCCTCCAGTACTTTTCCACCAGCTCACTTCAGTGCCTAAAACTCTCCTCCCTTTCATTTCAGCAGAGTTGAGTTCAGTATCTCTCCCCTATTGCAATAGTCTTGATCTCTATTGCAACAGTTTTTAGTAACACCTCCCTTACCTGTTTAATTTGTCTGGTTCAATTCTTCTTAGACAAGTTACCCAGTGTCTAACACACGCATGGTCCACACTTTAAATTCCATGTTTTATAAGTGTAATGGTAGTTGATGTTCTTTTCTGAACTGTAACCAGAGGCAGAACCTAAAGCTGAGACATTCTCCACACTGCTGCCTATTATTTTTAACTAAAGGTCCTTCTTTCAAATCTGCTGCATTCTGAGTTGGTTACTCAGCCTCTTCTTTCATGCCCAACCAAAACCTGGTCCACATTCAGGAAACTGACCATAATCTTTTCAGGTATGCATCCCAATCTTCTCTCTGGTCCTTGGTAAGTAGCTTTCTCTTTTTTTGCTACTGCTTTTCAAGAAATTGAATTATCCCTACTGGAGTCAAATTGGAGATACAATACTACTTTGGAGATGTTGAGACATGCAAACAGAGATAATACTTTCACAGTACTTTAACAGGGCTTTGAACAAGCCTCTAGTCCTCATTTCCTACGTTACTCAACCTTAAATCCCTGATCATCATAATCATCACTCCCTTGAAATTACCATAAGCCCTCTTACTTATTTATCACTCTGTCTTCTCCTGATAAAATCAACTTCAATTGAAGCAACTCTTGCTACTCTTTTACCTGCACCACATAGGTGAACTGTTTGAATAAAATCTCATAACCACACTGATTGGTCTCATCTTAAACTCATGATCAGTATCTTCAAGTAGGCCCTTCCTGTTTGCAAGCTATCCTACCATATTTCCCTAATTCTTTAACTCTCTCACTCTTTTTTCTGGATCAGTACCTCTCAAACTTGAATCTGCATATAAATTACCTGAGGATCTTGATAAACATAGATTCTGATTCAGTAGATCTAGAATGGGACCCAAAATTCTACATTTCAGATGATGAATGGCTGCTGATTTGGGGTTCCTACCTTGAGAAGCTTTTCAGGACAATTTTTCTCTTTCAGACCATTAACACTCTTCCTTCTTATCATTTTAACTTGATGACCTCTTTCATATTTTAATGAGAATCAGGTAGAACTTCCACAAGCTTTTTTCTGTAAAACTACCTATCTACTTGGATCTGTACCCACATAGCCTATCTTCCCTCCTTTTGGAATTGAATCATATGCTACTATTTCTGAGGCCAAACCCATAATTTATTCACTGGATTCAATTCCTTTTCATGTACTCTGGGCCACTGTTTCACTAACTCACCTCTTTCATCACTGTACCATAAATTTTTTTCACTATATATATATATATATATATATACATATATACACACATATATATATACACACACACACACACACAGAATCTTTCTCAACTGTATATAAACATGAGGTACTTTATCCCATTTGAAAAATCCCTTTCTTAATTCCACAGCCTTACCAGTGACTACACATTCCTCTGCTCCCTCCTTTAGAGAAAAACTCCTTAAAAGTGTTGTCTATATAATTTTTTTCCAATTCTCCCACCTTCATTTTCTCTTGAACCCACAGAACCATCTTTTATAAATTTACACAGGATGGCCACATTGCTGCAGCCAATGACCAAGTATTCGTACTTATTTTACTCAGCCGATCAGTAGACATGACACAATTGGTAACAGCCTCCTCCTTCAATTTCTTCACCTGGCTGCGGGAACCACACTTCTCCCTCTCCCTCTCTCAAAATTAATCAACGGAAACCTTAGTCCAACAGAGCTGGGAGAGCAGAAGAGAAAACTCTCACACCTGTGACAACAGCAGAACCCAACAGGGAGAAGAAGGACCCCTCTTCTTCCCTGGCAAGGACTCAGTCAATGAGAAGCCATGGACTCTTCATTTACTATAGCCCTCCCAGCTTCCTTCTCCTCTATAAGTGTTCTCCCTCCCTTGCCATATGGGAACTTGCACATGACTCACCATGGCTGCAGATCCAGAATTTCAATTCTCTGCTGGTCCCGAACAAATTCATCGTTGCAGGTTAAATATCTGGCAGTCTATTTGTTTGAGGTAAACATTTGGTGGCCCACACTGGGACCAGAGAAGACTCCCGAAGGCTCTGAGGCTGGTGAGAAAACAGGTGCAGTATTCACAATCAAGCCCATTGTTGTTTACGGCTTTCTCCCTACCCTGGAGTTTGATGGTACTTCTTTCTCCTGAATCTGAGCTGCTTGCCCTCCTTGCACTTGAGGCTCTCCAGGCTTTATTCAGGGTCTATTTTAAGGTTTCCTCTTTCTCCTCAAGCCCTTGTTCTGTTTACAAGTACTCATTTGGCACTTTGGTCTGATCTTGAGATCAGACTGTTTCAACTAAAGCTGGCTGAAAATGCCTTCAGCCCGATTCCTTTAGAAGGGGTTGCTTCCAATGAAACCGCGCTGTGCGTTCAGGCTTCAGCCTATTCCTCTGGAAGGGCTATTCTCTAGACATGGGCTGGAAAAGCCTCTGGCTTCGCTTCCCTGGGACCAAGCAGTTTCCTTTGAGTTGGCTGGGACTGGCTTGCCAGCTGTCTGAATTGAGCTGTTTGTGCTGTAAGTTGTTTGAGCTGTTTGAAAATTGTTCTTTACTCT
The DNA here is from genome assembly GCF_964165515.1 of Mesoplodon bidens. Lineage (NCBI taxonomy): Eukaryota > Metazoa > Chordata > Mammalia > Artiodactyla > Ziphiidae > Mesoplodon > Mesoplodon bidens. The sequence goes on from NC_138176.1 coordinate 206,662,535, forward strand.
AGAGGAAAAACCTCTAGGAAATGGGATCCCAGTTATCTAAGTATTTTGAGGACACCTCCCCCTCCCCCTCCCCCTCTCCAGGGTTCCGGCCAATTCTATATTTAAAAACCATAGTCCTTCCTCTTGCGAATTTCTAACAAAATGGACTCACCTGACCAAAGGCAATTTAGAATATCAATGACCATCACGAGGAATTTCCGAAATCCACAAACCTAATTTCCTTAAAACCGAATTGGACTACAATAACTAAACTTTCCAGAACTGAATGGAATGCTTATTTCATTCCGTATTTTGAGGCTTCCCAACTTTATCAAGAGCCTAAAATTGCCTCTTCGAAAACTATAATTTTAAGATTAACTGCAGCAAACAAACAATTAAAATAAGATAAAATGGCCCCCAAAACCGCAGGCTCTTCTTCCTTGGTTCCTCTGTCTCAGGCTTCACCTTCAGCGTGGTCATGTCTCTCTCTCTCTCTGCTCATCACGGCCAGACTTCACCTCCTGCACCATCTTCTGCCTTTCCTTCTACACTGACTGTGCCTCCACTCTACCCTCAATTATCTCATACTAATTCTCTCACCAAACTTCCCCTTTTCTCTGAAACTCTCCTTACTCCCTTTTCCTCTGAACTTGTCAGAACCTGCCCCTTTAAAATTAAGAAGCCAGGGGCTAACCCCTTAATTTCTTATACTCCCTGGACTAAAAATGAACTGTGAACCATAGTCAAAGATTTTTTCCAAAGCAAGAGAAGATCCTCAAATTTGCTAAAGAATTTAATACTGGCATTCAAACTATCAACCTGGTTTCTGACTTATATCACCTGGTTCATGTTTGTCAGTGAAAGCCAGGCTCAGCATTGGATGAAAATTGCTAAATGAGAATATCCTGAAAGGCCTCTAGAATTACAACTGGGCAACCAGCCCACTAACTTATTACAGCTGATTCTTGAACAGCACTGGTTTGAACTGCTCAGGTCCACTTACATGCAGATATTTTTCAACAGTGAATATTACAGTACTACACAATCCTTGGTTGTTGAAACTGAGGATGTAAAACTGCAGATGTAAGCAGACAGGGTAGGGAGTCTCCAGAGAAAGACAATCAGGCATGGTTTTCTTGACATAAGAGAAGCCATTTTGGGCATAAGCTATTTTATGAGCTAAGCCTGGCCACTATGCTTGTCCTTAGACAGGTGTTAGTAATTAGTGTTCTTAAGGGAACAAAGGAATGCAGAAACATCGCCTATTATCAGGAAAGAGAAGCAATAAGAGCAAAGACAATATGTCACTCAATGGTAAAGATTAGCCTCAAGCACTCAAACACCAAGTCAACTGGAACCTAAGGGATGATGTTGACCTTTTCTATACCTCAGTCAACTAAAGCTTGGACTCTGTGGACTGCCCAAGCCCCTTCACAAATATGCAGGTACGTTTAGCTTAAAACTTCCCCAATTTTGCTGTTCTGGGAGACTGTGCTTTGGGAAATATCCCCCGTGTTCTCCTTACTTGCTGCAAGTAATACATCTTTGCTTCTCCCAATCTTTGGCTTGGTTGTGTCTGTTGGCTTGATACCCACCAAGAAACAAACCCAGTTTTGGGGTAACACAGATACACAGGGAATGCAACCACATATACAAAGGGCCGACTATGAATTTTACATGGATATTCAGAGGGTTGTACCCTTAACCCTCTCACTGTTAAAGGGTCAACTGTATATGATCAGGCTCAGGCCTGATCACTAGGTAACATTTTCCAACAATTTTTAGGACTTTTCCAATGCCTGTTGATTGGAACAAAATTCAGGCTTGCCCACAAAAATCTGAGGAAACTGTTCGTAAATATTACAATCAACTTCACATTGTTTTTAAAGAAAATTCTGGTCTTCTTTCAGATGTTGATTCTTCCCAAGTAATTTTTATCTGGCAAACCAGCTCTCTTGTACTCTAGATGAGTCACCTCCAAGGAAGACCACCAAAATTCTTATTCTAACTCAGGCAAACGAAGGCTCCTAAATGAAACCAAAGCCTCCTAGTCTCCGCTATTATTGCAAAAAGTCAGGATGCTGGAAAAGAGATTGTTACAAATGTAAGCACTTTAGGCTCCTTCAGCCCTCTAACCAGGCTTTCCAAAGTCCTTCCAGTTCTCAATGATGGAGCTCCAAAGAACTACAAGGCCCTTCCCAATTCTCCCTCTTAGTTGGCTTGGAAAAACATTTCTCCAGATTGGAGATGAATCTCTTCCAATCCTAAATGACACTGGAGCCACACTCTTGGTTCAGAGCCCCACTACAATATAACAGCCCCTGCCTTGGAGTACTAAAACAGCTCCAATAATGGGGATCTCTAATGAATCTCAAGAGGTTCCTGTCTCTGAATTCTTGGGCTGTACCTCGCAGGCCTGCAAGGCCTGTGCTTGCCCAGCTTCAAGACTGAAGAAGAGGGCTTCCCTGGTGGCGCAGTGGTTGAGAGTCCGCCTGCCGATGCAGGGGACACGGGTTCGTGCCTCGGTGTGGGAAGACCCCACATGCCGTGGAGCGGCTGGGCCCGTGAGCCATGGCCGCTGGGCCTGCGCGTCCGGAGCCTGTGCTCCGCAACGGGAGAGGCCCCAACAGTGAGAGGCCCGCGTACCGCAAAAAAAAAAAAACGACTGAAGAAGGAGCCCAGAGTCAGCAACAGAGACATCAATGGTCTAATGGGTTGGGGAACTTACACGTCTGAAGCAAGGTCCTGGAGCAACACCCCACTGTGTGCAGAGCGCAGCGAGCAGGCGACAATCTTCGCTCCCGGTTTGCGGGTGGGGGGAGGGGGAGGGGGCGGAGATTACCACTTATAGGGGAATTGACATCAGGTGGGCTCATTAGTTACCAGAGAAACCAGTGGAGGGGCACACCCCTCACCACCCCTTTGATAAGAACAATCACTAGCTGGGGTCTGGAGCAAGTACAAGGGAAAGTCAGTCAAGTGAGGAGGGTGTAGGTGAGGCAGGCACTGGTCAGCAGGGGATGTACAGAGAGCAAGAGAGCCACCATCCTGAGTGGCCTGACCATACAGAACCCATTCCCTTTTGTTTAGGCCCTTTGAGAGATACACACCTTTTTTTCCCCTTAGTTTCTCCACCCTTATCCATTTATTAGGCTGAGACTTCTTAGAGAAGTATCATGCCAGAATTTCTTTCTCCCAAAAGGGGGAAATAATTCTAGAAATTGACAGTAGTCATCAAAGTAACCCACCAGGTGAATTAAATGACCCTTTGACATCTTTTATTTGTTCCATCTCTGACAGTACTATAGCTGATTCTGGAAACATTGAAAATGCGTCCCTATTGAATCAGCTACAGCTTTCCTTTGGACAGAATCTCCAACTGATGGCAAAACTTACAGCACACCTCCCAACAAAATTCAAATAGACACCTCAAAACCTCTTCCCAGAATTAATATTCTGTAAGTAAAGAAGCCCTTCAATGCGTGAAGACCATAACAGAAGATTACAAGGCTCAAGGCCTCTTTATCCCTTGTACTAGCACATGTAACTCTTGCATTTTACCAGTGAGAAAACCTAAGGGCCAAGGGAGGAGGTTTGTCCAGGATCCACAAGCAATAAACAACACTGTTATCTCTAACCCTCATACATTACTAACATCCATTCTACCAGAAGTAAATTCTTTACTGCAATTGATTTATGCAGCGCATTATTTAGTTGATGAAACTGTTCAACACCTTTTTGCCTTCACTTGGGAAGAAAAACAATTTACCTGGACAGTAGCACCTCAGGGTTATACTGAGATTCCTTATTTCTTGCAAATCCTGACGGCTGATCTGGAGGATATAAAGTTCCCTAGAAGTTCTACTTTGTTGCAATATGTGGATGATTTGCTTCTTTGCTCTCCTTTTCAAGCCTCCTCACAGGAAGACAGCATCCACTTACTAAAGCGTTTAGCCTTAAAGGGACATAAATTTGCCAAATAAAAACTGCAGCTTGCCCAGATATAGGTTCAATATTTAGGGTATCTGATATTAGAACAAGGGCTACACCTACATCCAGATAGACTTCATGGAGTCCTAAGTTTCTCCAAACCCAAAACTAAGCACCAGTGAGGTTTTCCCAGCCTAGTTGGTTCTTGCTGAAATTAAACTCCAAATATCTCTATGGCCAAACTGTGTATGTGTTACTCAAGGGTAACAATCCCAACCCAACTTTATGGGTGGGACTGGACAACATAGCCTTCCAGGGCTTTAAAGAGCATTTGATAAACCTACCTGCCTTTGGGCATCCCCATTATCAGATTTCCCTTTTTCTTTTTGTATATGAAAAGGAAGGAAATACCCTGGGGGTTCTTGCCCCAAAGCACGGACTGCCATTGACCCATGGGGTCTTACAGCCAGCAACGGAACCCTGTGGCATGGGGATACCCTCTTTGCCTTAGAGCGATTATGGCCACACCCGTTCTGGTTAAGGCCACAAAAAAAATCATTGTGGGATCCCCTTTGACCATTTTTGTACCTCATGCTCTAGAGGCTTTCCTGAATTTCCATTAAACTCAGCACTTCTCAGGCAGCCGCCCCACCTCCTATGAGGTCTTTTTGTTAACTGCTCTTCACATAACTCTTTCACATGGTAATAAACTTATCCCTGCTGCTCTTCTCCCTTCCATCATCAATGAAGTCCCTCCTGACTGCCTGAGGCTGACAGGCCACCTCTTAGCTCCTTGTGATGATCTACAGGAAAGGGATATTTCCCCAAAGATAATTTAGAAAAGCTGGCTAGAGAAGCCCAGTAATTGATCTCAGAAAAGAAAAAAGCAAGATTGGAAATTCAACAATTGTTGTTTTATAAAAAGAGAAAGCTCTGATTTGAACCAAATAACAACCCAGTCCTACTGGAGACTCCAAAATTCCCAATCCTCACTACTGTAGATGCATTAAACCATTAGTCTACTGATAAAATGATAGCCTTCCTGAATCAATATCGGTGGAGAAATATTAACAAAGCTGCAAAAAGTGCGGTCTTGTCACACTTGTCCAAAGTACAACCCAGGGAAGCCTGTTGATACTGCTCCCAGACATTTTAAACTGCCTTCATGGACAATTTGAGCTGTGGCAAGTAGATTTTATACAGAATCCTCCAACAAATGGATACAAATATGTTTTAGTTATGGTATGTACATTTCCACACTGCACTGAAGCCTTCTCTTGCAGACAGACTACTGCCTCTTCTCTGACTAAAGTTGTTTTGGAAAAGATAATCCCTACCTGGGGAACTCGTCTCAAACTTCATAGTGATCAAGGAACTCATTTCACTGGCCAGGTGCTTTAAAAAGTCTGTGCTGTTTGGTCAGTTTTAACAACACATACACTTTCTTACCACCCTCAATCCTCTGGTTTAGTTGAACACACTAACAATATTACTAAGACTCAATTTGCAAAATTTATAGAGGCTTTCCAACTACCTTGTCCAAAGCCATTGCTGTTGGTTCTTCTAAATCCCAGATCCATCCCTTTAAGAACTCATAAACTCTCACCCTTTGAGATAATCACGGGACGCCTAATGCACTTAGCTCCTCCTTTTGACTCACAGCTGATAAAAAGAGAGATACTCCAATATTGCTTCTATTAAAAATAGCCATGTTTTGATAGAGCAGTCTTTTCACAGGACACCTTCAGAAGATGAAGACCTTAAGCATCACACCTTGCAATCTGGAGATTTTGTCTATCAGAAAAGACACCTCCAGAAGAACTCCTTTCAACCTCTTGGGAAAGGCCCCGTCATGTACTGCTAAGTAACCCTTGTGCTGCTGAACTCCAAGGGATAGACTTGAATTCCTGTGACACACCTAAAGAAAGTGCTAAACCCTGACTGGACCTGCACATCATCTGGTGACCTGAAGGTAAAGATTTCCCAAAACTGAAGCAGATGACATCTGATGAGACATCCTTCCCAAGATATCTGGACCAGGCTTATTGGAAGTCTGTTGCCAAAATTTTGATGATGACGTAACACTTCAGATTATGAACAGACATCTCTAATGTCTATGGTCCTGATAACATATGGACTTTAGATTAAAAGTGCCTGAGAGTTCTCTCTCCTACCCCTCCTTGTTACTTGAATGTGACTTTAAAAGATTTCCATGGTGCACTTTCCTTCCAGTGTGAGACACTACACCGAGAAAAGTTCCTTCCTGACATTGAGGGACAAAAAGCCCCTGAAACTAGAAAATCTGACTCTAGATCAGTTATGCTTTCGGAGAGAGATATTGACCAAAAGGGAGAAATATTTAAAACGAAAAAACAAAAACCTCAATTAAACAGAGTTGGGAGACCAGAAGGGAAACTCTCATGCCCTGATATAGCAGAGCCCAACAGAAAGAAGATACACTTTTTTTTTCCTGATAAGGACTCATCCAGTGTAAAGCCATGGACTCTTCATTTACTATAGCCCTCCCAACTTCCTTTTTCTCTCTAAAAGTGTTCTCCTTCCCTTACTGTTTAGGGCCTTGCATGTGGCCCACCATGGCTGCAGACCCCGAATTGCAATTCTCTCCTGATTCAGAATAAGTCCATCTTTGCAGGAGAAATATCTGGCAGTCTATTTGTTTCAGGTCAACACTGTTCTCTCTCTCTCTCTCTTTTGTCCTCTCATCTCTCACTAGCTATTCCTTCCTGGTCCTCATTTTTGGTTTCTTCTCATCTCTGCAAGCTACAGATCAATGATTCACAACACTGGCTATACTAGAGTTACCTAAGGATTTTTAAAAACAGATACTGGAACCTTACCTCCAAGGAATCTAATGTAATTTGTTTGGCACGGGACCTGGACAGTGATAGCTTTTTCATCTCCCCAGGCATTTCTAACATCTAGCCAGGATTGAGAATCACTGTCCAGCCTCAGTTTGTACCTCTTCTCTATCTGGATTCATTCCTAGGAGATAGCATTTTGCAAAAGAAAAACTTTTCTATTCAAGTGTGGAAGGGAGTCAGATATCAGGAGTACTGATTTACCAAATAAAAATCACAACACATATTTGAATGGGGGAAAACCCACAAACTTCTCAAAGGTAGTAGTTTGCATTAGTCTGTTCACGACAGGAAGATAACAACTTTCTCAAATAATTATATTCACAAAGGTCATGCGTATCTTCAGATATCGGTACATCATAATTCAGGGATGATTTCTTTTTGTTACGAAATCCAGGTTTATGAGCAATAGTCAAGATTTTATTAAGTTGAGGACCAGAAACAATAAAGGCAATCTTGGTTTTGGCTTAATTTCAGAGCATAGAGCATTTTGTTTGTTTGTTTTTCCAACTGTAGTATGTAAAATGCTTAATAATAATGAAAGCAGTTTGTTTTTTGCTTCCTTAAGTTTCATAGGCTTTAAATATTCTCTATAAGTAAAATGCCTAATCTGTACCTCCTACAAAAACAACCCGAAAGTTTTGACTTGTATGTCCTATTGCCAACTCAGCATCGATTACTGAATGCCTAATTGCTATTTCAGATTTCAAAAAACTTATATATGTCTCCAACCAATTGTTCTGAGGTCATCCCTAGGTTAATAGATGCAACTCCATCCTTTCAATCTAAAAATGTTGGGGTTGTCTTCAACTCTTCTCATATCCCAAATCTAAAGCATCATAAAAATCTTCTTGGTTTCATTTTTCAAATATGAGCAAAATTCCATAACTTCTCATCACTTTCACTGCCACCACCCTTGTTAACACTGCATCATCTCTCACCTGAATTAAAATTTCACTTGCCTCAATGTTTCTACCTATTTCTGTTCCTGCTACCTACATATTACTTTCAATAGAATAACACAGCAAACCTTTTTTTTTTTTTTTTTTTTTTTTTGCGGTACGCGGGCCTCTCCCTGTTGTGGCCTCTCCCGTTGCGGAGCACAGGCTCCGGACGCGCAGGCTCAGCGGCCATGGCTCACGGGCCCAGCCGCTCCGCAGCATGTGGGATCCTCCCGGACCGGGGCACGAACCCGTGTCCCCTGCATCGGCAGGCAGACTCTCAACCACTGCGCCACCAGGGAAGCCTGACAGCAAACCTTTTAACATGTATGTCAGATCATAGTTTTCTTCTGCTTGTATAACTTCTGCTTAAATATCTTATCTCACAGCAAGCATGGTGGTTATTTCAGACACATCTTCCCCATCCTTACCATTACTCACTTCAGCGATGTGCCCCTTTCTTGTTCCTCAGTCACTCTGAGCACACTGCAAAGTTTAAGCCTTATACTTCTATACGCACTGTTCTCTCCACCTGGATACTCAAGATATACGCATGTTTTGCCCTCTCAACACCCTCAAATCTTTGTTGCAATGTCACCTCCTCGGCAAAGCCTTTCTTCAGAAGTATATTTAAAATCACAACCCGTTTCCCCATCCTTGCTCTCCTCATCCTTCCTTCCTCCTTACTCTGCCCCAAAGCATGCATCACCATCTGACAAACCATTTATAAATGTTTATTTTCTGTCTCCTCCTTCTACTGCCCACCCTGCAATGGATACTCCATTGAAGGCAGGGACTTTGATTTGTTCATTGCAAAATAACATCATTCTAGATTAGTACCTGGCACACTGTAGGGTCTCAATAAATATTTATTGAATGAGCGGATACATTATTCTGTGGAGAGAAGATTAGTCCCATCTTCAAATGCTATGAGCCCCGTATTAATTCACAAAAAGACCTTTATTTGTTTTGATTTGTTTGACTGAATTGAATGCCATGTGCAAGGAAATATGAGGAATACTTAAATCAGTGATCTTCTCCCCCCAGATATCAATCCTAGCTTTAATACTATAGGTAGATTATACCTTTTGCAAATCATATGAACACTCAACCCCCCTTCTTCTTGCCCAATCCCCACCACACTCACATAACATACAGCCCTCAATATTTTTGGCCGAGACCTGCAATGAATAATGAGGTAGAGAAGACAATACTGCAGAGAAGAGCAAACATCAGTGTCTGGGGTTTTCCTTCCCTTTAAAGTTCTTTCATTTACTAACCTCCAATATGCTAATTCTGAAGGGCACCATATTCTACCCCCTTTAACAGTGCCCTAAAAACTCTTTACTTATGCATTGAAAAATGTCCCTGGAGCACAAAAGGGTTGGGAAGCACTGTGGTACACACCATCTGATTCTCTTTACCATTTCCAGGACTCCTGTTTTAGAGGTATGCTGCAGCAGCTCTCGGTGTGCAGGAGCTCAACTGCGAAACTCCTGTGTTTGATGGAATGTCTGCCTGACCATACAGCTAAGGGAAGCGTAGTTCTGCTGTTGAAGGAGCAAAGGAAAAACAATGGAGAAATATTGGGGTTTATGTTGAGGCCAAGAATCCCTGTGATCTGCCTACCAAATTTCAACTTGTCTCAACAGAGCTGGAGCAGCACTGACACCATCATACATGCTTGGGGTACTGTGACTCAAGGAAGGGTTTTTTTCTGCTTGGCAAAAAAATTTTCCCAGAGAGTGTGACAGCAGCTGGCTCCATTGGTGGTAGAATTTCCAACTGTGAAGCTACAGATCTGTACAGGGAGAGTGAGTCAACTCTTGCTTATTTGGTGCCCTGGGTGGGAGAAAGGGGGCAAAGGTGGACCACTTTCTTCCCAAGAAGGCAATTCCTTTTGGTGTATAGCAGCCTGTTTCACTTCCCTAAGGTGAGGAAAATCAAGCTCATTGATATTCCTGCCCACAGTACCTTCTGTTATGCCCATGTGGTTAGCTGGCATCAACCTGCCTCCTAGAGAAAACAAAAGACTCAAGTGGATCTTTGTTAAAACTATCTGTTTTTTTCTCTATTTCATTCAACTCTTAGGCTCTTTATTTCATCCTTGTTTCACATACATGTGGATATATTTCAATTTATCTAAGAGAGATTTCAAGGTCATTAAAATTAATCTTTTGAAGGTCACAAACGTGCACTGTCAAATTTGTAGTTTTGAAAGAGTCAGCCTTTAACCTTTCTAATAGATATTCCATATAATCTATAATGGCATATAGTAGAGAAGAAAGGCTTTATTCAACTATATCTTTGAAAAGCAATAATCACTGCAAGCATTGTTGAATTGTATCACGAGAGATATTTTTCTAAGAGTGAATAATTTTATCTAGTAATTTAAGTAAGGCTCATATTCAGAATGACTGATAAAGATTAAGTAAATGCTAGGTAATATTTTGTAAAATATTTATTTTTTGTTCTAATAACATAATCTCAGTGTACATTTACCAAAAAAAAAAAAAAAACAGCATATTGCCATTCTCAGGTGTGGCATCCATATTTCCACAAGCATTTTAAAACAGAAATTAAATATATATATATAGATATAGATATAGATATAGATATAGAGAGAGAGAGAGAGAATGCAACTGAACACCTAGCATCATTCTGGCAACCAAAAAAAGCCATATGCAGGTACTATTGAAATTAGAAAGTTAGATTTTAACCTCTAATATATTTTTAACATAGCTAACACATAAGAAACCAGCTGGGCTTATTACAGGTCCCAAACTTTCCAAATTAAACAGTGTGTGCTAAAAAAAGGATCTAATCATACAGAGACCGTTTTTTTTTCTTTATCTTATTCACTAATATTTAATTTCCAACAGATACAGATTGTAAGCTGTTAACTTCCTCTTACTGCAAAATGAGGATAAGATATTTAATGCCAGTGGCTTTGTATTTATGACTGTTGCCCATAAATTACACAGTTGTTTTGGTTGAGTATTTGTTTGCATTTTTCTCTCACTTGAAATTTATTTCAAATATAACAAACTGTCTAATTCCCTGTGAAACAGCGTTAGTTGTTACCTTGAGAAACTACTTAGTTTGTTCAAACATCCTTTGGAATCTCTATAAGTAACTAAGTAAAACTAGAATTGGGACATTAGGATAGTAAAGGATCTACAACTCTTCAACCATACCATCTTATTTCGTTCCGGTCAAATCTAAACCGGGAAATATTGAGATAGAAACAGGGAGGTATTTTTTTAGGTTAATTATCAGAGTTCTAGTGTATTTTATATAATTTAGATAAATAAAAAGATTGCTATTATTAAGTAATTTGAGACAGCAGTTTAAAACAAGAACTGATGTGGGTGGGGAAAAATGGAATAGTTACCTTAGACTAAATCAAAGATGTAAGTTATAAGCACTAAATTTCTTAAATGCCAGAAATCTGTTATATTTTCTGTGGCATTCCCTAATGAATAATGTTAATTACAATTTCACATAAGATTTATCACTCTAATTAAAATAAACAATGGAGCCAGTAGCAACAAGTGCCTACTTTTCTTAAGAACAGAAAAAAATGGATGTGAGATAATTCTGATGTCTCATTTAGTCTTAGAAAAAATGAAACAATGCAGAACTGAGTCTGATCTGAAAAAAGATGTAGAGAATTGTTAGATGGTGAAGGCACTACTGAATTTCTGTATAAACCATTTTTATTATTTTTTGATGAAGATTCTAAAAATCTTAAGTAAATTCATCTTAATAAGGAAACTTTAGCAGTATAATTGTAAAATACATCATGATAGTTTAAAAGAATGGATCTTAATATATACCAGACTTAGAATATATCAAAGCATTTAGAGAAAAAGGTCCATATCAGTCAACATTCATTCAGAACCACTAGAAAATAATGTAGAATAAGAGATGTGTAACGTGAAGCAAACTTACACGATTGTAGGAACTGGTAGGACAGTCTCAGTGTCACTGTTTCTTCTTTGCTGGTGTTGAGTGTGAAGTCCCTGGACAACCAGAAGGGAATGTGGGGATGAGCAGTGACACATGAAGACCTCAAGGAACAAGATGGGGCTAGTGTCTGTCTTTCATTAGAATCCACGATGTCTCCAGTGTGCTCTGGCCTCACTCACACCAGGATATGGAGAAGTGCAAGGGAAGAAAATCTCTTGGGAGCTGGCAGTGAGGAACCCAACTGTTGCCCAGTCAACAAGGTGAGCAAGCAGATTCAGAAAGACATACATGATTTACTTCAACCTTCCAAGAATAAACATGGCCACCACTTCCGAATCTATCATATATTGTCTCCTGACCAATCTTAGCCAGAAACATTCTAGGAAGAGGATTCCAGGAAACATAGTTCAGCTTAGCCAAAATGACACATTAGAAGCCAACCATACTGACAAAATAGAAATATCAACAAGAGTTACAACTCCCTAAACAAACTTTCAGCTTAAAATCCTTATGCCCTATCCTGCCTGATTCCTTTCCTGGAGAATTGGAACCTCTTATGAGGTTCAGATCACAATTCTGGGATCAAGTAGCCCTTAGGGTCATGAGTAGCTCTGATTATAGAGTTTAAAGGCTTTTATTGGCCCTTGGGGGTTCAGAGTCACCAGGTGAGAAGGTTCAATATATCTTTACCTATTAACTGCTGTCTTTACTGAAAGAAATATCGTTTTCTGTCTTTTTTCTTGGTGAATCAAGATTCACACGTGTGGTTTTGCTGGTGTTTTTATGAGAAAAAAATTTAAAAGCAGAGAAGCCCATTTATTGTATGGCAAATATATTACGCTTAGCCTTTCGCTTTTCCTTTGGATATTATCTAAGGACCACTAGCTTCTTTTTTGTTTTCTTCTGTTTTCCTATTGGTGCCTAATTTTTTATTTCATACCACAAAGAAAAGAAAAAAAGGATAAGATAAAAACTACAGGATTTTTCTACTACATAGTCTTTATTAATCTGGTCTAACTGTATCATACTTTTCTCCTACTAGGATCCAAATTTATCTCCATTCCTAAGGAGACCAACATCTTTCAGCAAATGCATTCTCATCCCTTCCCAATTTCCAGTAAGGTCTCCACTGCAGGTCTGCTATTTTAGCAAAACTCTAGTTTAGATTGCTTCACTGATTGAACTTGTATCTTGAACCTGTATAGACTTCTAAACAAATGAAAAAAAAAAAAAGACAGATTTGCTCAGAGAGAACCAGCATAGGGAGAGAGAGTGATTTCTTTTTTCCTTCTCACCTTGTAGCAGCCAACATTCAGGGCTACAAATGTGGATGGTTCCACTGAGCAGCATGTGCCCGATATAGCATGTCCCTGCCAACTGGGCAGGATGAGCTGACCCACTGCTCCCATTAGGGCCAAATGGCTTTCTACCAAGATACCGTTATGGGTGAGACGAGATCCTCTCCAAGGTCACTTCATACTGTTGACACACTTGGAAAAGAGATTTGGAATACTTAAATTGGTTCAGTTTACTCTCTCATTAAAAACACAAGGCAGGCAGTGAAGGTGAATTCACATCAAGGTTACTAACTAAAGTTAGCTCATAATAAGACATGAGAATACCACTTCCTTTCTCTGATAAGCAAGCTGAGCCAAAAGAACTCTGCAATCAATATTAAGTGAAAAATATTATAGACCCTATAAAAATTTTCCAAGGGGCAAACCTATAATCTTCTGTCTCAAGAAATTCCTGCCAGTGGTATCCTAGATACCCACAAATGCAGAGACACACTGCAGAAGCTGAATAAGGTTAAAATAACAAGAGAAGTTTCGTGGAATTTTTGTTTTGAACGCATAGAAAAACATGTGCTAGTATACAGTATAATTCAGAAATTAATGTCCTCCCTGCACTAATAATTGATTCAAATGAAATAAGAGAGTTTTATGGTAACTTTTGAAAAAATAGCAAGAGTTATATAGTAACTTTATAAGAATATATTCTGGAAGTGATTGATTTTTATGTCATTTTATGTGTGCTATAAAGGAGGGCATTTTTTTCTAGAATCTCATCATTTTTTGTTGCATTTTTCATTGAACATTTTTTTATTCTCAATATTTTCTTCCGTTGGACATTTTCCCCCTCTCTTTCATGTATCAACATTTCTTCATCCCATTTTGATAGCACTTTGAATGAATTTTACCTCTTAGAATATATTTTTTTCTTTTTTGTGCCAATACAGAAGGCCTTCTGTATTTTAGTACACTTCAAGGTCTGCTATTATGTGACAATTTCCTTTCCCTCCTGTTCCCTATTTCCAATATATAAGACAGCCATTCTGGCACAGATATAAAATTACTTTTGCTCAATGGATTTCTTGTCATGCATGTGCACAAAGCTTCATTTACCTTCAATTTAGATTTTTGTTTTCCTCTGGTGACTCATTTTGCTGCATCTGTGTTTATTCCATAACCTGTGGATAAGGCATGTTTCTCTGACTGGGAGCTGGCTGAGCATTTGCTGCTGCCTGCCATGTGTTAGCAATTCCTTTCCTGAATGAAGTTCAGGGGTGCTCTATCTACTGCATCAGATATTACTGCTTTTTATACATTTCCTATGTGGCATTCAGCTTAGAACCTGTTTGTTTATCTCTGGGATTTGTTGTTGTTGCTGTTGTTATTTATTTAGTATATCACAAATGCTTTTGTTGTATTTCCTGATGGTAAATAAATACAAGTCGTACTGATTTTGGTGATCTATGTCAGATATTTATTATACTTACAATTGATGCTTTGCCCCTATTCAAAGGCTAGATGTGATCACAATTCTTTGTTCTCTATCCTTTCTAAAATTTCCTCTGTACATCTTTCTCACATAACAATGCAAACTCATTTCAGACACAAGCTTTTTCACAGACAGTTCATAGGCTATTGTTTACAAACATGTTTGTCATTCATGGATTAGTACTCAGATGTGTTTGGGATTTTTTTACCTTCTAAATGACTGAATTATTTAACCTATTTTATAATTAGTGCTTTTTTAACACTTCCTGAGACATGGATCTTGCTTTCTGAATGTACTTGGTTAAGAAGTGGGCTAAGTAGCAGTAGGGGAAATAAGCTTATGCATGCAATAAAAGTTTGCACAGGGAAAAGTTATTTGAAGTTTGCTTAAATCTTATGTTTTGGAGAGCAAAGAGATTTCAAATTAATTAGATTTAGATTTAATTTTTATATTTAAGCATAGATGGTTACTAAACAGACTTTTCGCATACATGGATGGAGATTTGTTATCCATTCATGTGGACTGTTTAACAAATAACTCCCTTTTTGGCAAAGCTACTTGGTTCTGGAATAAAACACCTAGCCACAAATTACCCATCTGTTGAAAATACCTAAAACCACAACTCTAAGGAAGTAGAATTGCTCCAACTGTGAAACTGGGGAATTGATCTAGTCCTGTCATATGAATAATATATTTTTAAAATTCTACTGTGTCAGAACCATGGTCATTTTTTCTGTATTAGGTGATGCTAACCACAAAAGTCCACAATGACTTCAACATTTTATCAGTTTCCTAGGGCTGCTTTAGCAAAGGGCCACAAACTGAGTGGTTTAAAACAAAGAAATTTATTCTCTCAAAGTTCTAGAGGCTAAAATTTCAAAATCAAGATGTTGGCAGGACCATCCTTCCTCCAAAGCTTCTAGGAGAGGATCCTTCCTTGACTCTTCCAGCTTCTGGTAGCCCCAGGTATTCCTTAGTTGGTAGCAGCTTAACTCCAGTCTCTGCTTCCATATTCACATGGCCATCTTTCCTCTGTGTTTGTCTGTCCCTGTCTTCACATGAGGTCTGTGTCTGCGCCCAAATTTCCCGCTTCTTATAAGGATACCAGTCATATTGGATTAAGGTCCACCATACTCCAGTATAAGTTCATCTTAACTAATTATATCTGTAACAACTTTACTTCTAAATAGGTCACATTCTGAGCTACTGGAAGTTAGAATTTAAACATGTTTTAGAGGAGCACAATTCAACTCATAAGAAGCACTAAGAAGTTTATTTCTTCCTAAGGTAATATGCTGGATACGTAAGAAGATTGGCAGAGTCATCGTGCATGCAGTCATTCAAGATCCAGGTTGACAAAAGCTCTACCATCTTCAAAACATGGTTTCCAAAGTCATCCTAAAAGTTATGGCCATGTCAGACATCCAGAAGGGATAAAGGACACAGAGGAGCAAGAGTGGGAGGTTTTGATAGGCTAGATGTGGAAATGGCACCACATCTAGTGCCACAGTCCATTGACTACAATGACAAAGAAGCAAGGAAAATGGGGTCTAGCTATGTGTCTAAGAAGAAAAGAAGAATATGGATTTTTCTGAGCAGAAAGGAATCTCTGCCACTCTTCTATATAATGGGACTCTAGGGCATTGTACAGAGAGACTGTAGATGTTATCTGATGTGATTGGAGTAATCATACTTTCTGAATTCCCTAGGACTACATCAATTGATGCTTATTGTCTGAGAAAAAATTATCAGTTGCATTTTCTCTCCCTCGCAAAAGTAACCTGAATTAGATAATAATTTATGTGGTCATCCTACCAATGAGGATAAAATCTCAAAGATAAGGTAAAGGGGGTAATCCCATATCCCCACAAGCCGTTCTGTAGAAGAATATATCAAATGTGCCAATTGAAAACAAGATTTCAGGGACTTCCCTGGCTGTCCAGTGGTTAAGACTCAGCACTTACAATGCAAGGGGAGAAGGTTCAATCCCTGGTAGGGGAAATAAGACCCCACATGCCATGCAGTGCAACCAAAAGATTATTAAAAAAATTCTTTTAATACATTTTTAATCCTACAAGAATGATATTTGGCAAGGTTATGGACCATATGTCTTTAGCATTCTCTAAACCAGAATGATTGAAAAGGTGTTTAAGACATTTTAATAAAGTGTAATTGTATACCTAAAAATCGTGTCTAAAAATCGTTTCCTTTAAAAATGTAATTTCTAACTGATCTGAGAAAAGTAGATTTTGAGGCCTCCATAGGCATCTATATAATAGTTTTATTTGCATCAAAAATAAATATATCTTAGGCACTTTCCAAATGAAAGTTTTAGATGGGTGATCACTGTAATGAATATTAATTAGGAAGAAGATTGCCTAATGAAGAACTGATACTAAGCCCCTAAGTGATTGTGAGTCTGCTTAACTGAGTTGAATGTGGCTTTACTTTGCTTGTAAAAGCACATGTTGAAATATTGTTAAGATTGTCCTTGAGATTTCTTTACACTTCATGGAATTC